>NC_080852.1:38526963-40010417 GCF_030435755.1 Ochotona princeps | reverse complement strand
TCTGTCCAGCAAACAAGTTTATCCCTTAATGGAGGTAGAGATTAAGCCAAATCTTTGAGTTCCTTCCTGTTTAAGATTTTTCCAAAGCATATTTACTCCCCATGCAAACAATTGTCTTGCCTGGAGGACTTTTACAATAGTAAATGAGAAGGACTCAGTGTGTGGGTTGAGAGGGTCTTTAGTTACACATAATAGAAAACCAGATGTCCTGTGGCTCGTACTTGTGGACCAAGACATGCAACAGGCTGAGTGATGCCTGAGACCCAGGCCATGGCCCACAGTGTCCCTAGGGACACAGGCCTTAGTCTTCCTCCTGTTTCTTACAGAAGACCTTGGCTTTGGGCATCATGTTCACAGGATGACTGCTGTGCCTCCTGGCATGTGTCTGTTTCAGGCAGCAAACAAGTACAAGTGGAGGCCAGAGGCGGTGACGCGAGCCCCATCTGACCTGTAAGTGCTTTGCTGGATCCCCACGTGTTGATTGCTAGTAACATGTTGCATATGAGGATATGTCACTTTTTTCTGCCGTGAGAGCATTGTACATCCCCTGTGATAGAGGGATGAATGGAAGACAGGGGCTGTAAATGGCTTTTGTGTGAAGTCAGTCTGTAGCCTGGCACATACTTTGTCATTAGAGTTTTACATGATTGTTAAAGACAAAGGCGGTGAGAGCAATTAAAATGGTTGTAATTCCACTGTGTTATGTACACTGGCATGGTTTTAATTCATTCAGATCCCAAAACATGTAAAATGCAATGATTGTAAATAGGGAAGTTAGATAAATAGTAACCATATTCATATGTTAGGGTGCATGAAATAAATCATGGGAAAATGGAATTAAAAGATGTTTTCTTTTGATGGAAACATGTTTAAATTTGTATATGACAGATTTTCAGAATGTTCAAGGGAATTAGGTTATCATGAAAAAACTGCATGGATTTAAAAGTATTTTGCAGCAAACTAAATACTTCATTTTATTTCCCCATTATCCTTGTGTAATGTATCTTGACTATTTCGAACGCAATGATCTTTTTCCAAAGGGTTTTCTGTGCACTGACTAAGCCCTCCTGATGACCCTGTGAGGTGGTGCGTCGCGGCATCACTGTGCTTCGGGACTGGCTGCTGCACAGGGAAGTCCTAGTGGACGGTGAGCAAGTGTCATGAGACAGTGGTGTGGATCCCAGGCCTCCTTTCCAACTGCTGCTGTGAACTACTTGAGCTTCACAGCTGTGCAAAGAAAGCTGCTACTCAAGACTTTTCTCAGTGGGCAGAGCTTGTAACACATTGAAACCTACAGAACTGTCTGCATCAAACATATGCTAAGAGATCATCTCAGCCAGTCCTTGCTTAGGGGTTGGAAGTAAGATGTGAAGACCTGAGCAGATGTTGGGGAGGGAGGAAGCCGTTCACTAAGGGTGCTTCATAGCAGGCCCAGTCGGCTTTGCTTCAGTTTGTGTTAGAAGGCCTTGTAGTCAAGTTTCCGAATCCTGTCACAGATGTTGATACCTTGCTAAGGTGATTTGTCTCTTTAGTGATGATTAAGTGTGCTGAGCAGAGGTCCAGGGGCTCCTTGGTCTTGGGCTGCCTGCTGGGTCTGCAGCCGGCTCTCATCTGGCTGCGTGTCTGGCCTTCCCTCTGTCAGTGCTTGGAGATTATAGAATGGTGATCTTATCATGATGTCATTCCTCACCCATTACTGACTGAGTTTACCACAAAGATGTGTTCGTCATATTCCTTAAGTAAATGAAATCAAGTTCCTTTTTAGAAAAAGCAGACAATGTTTATTCTCCTTGGATTAAAATATTTGAGAGCAAGAATGAAGTCACGGTCATCCCCATTGAGATTGACGTTGTTTCTGTTTTGTTTGCTTTTTTCCCTGTGTCTGTTCCTCTTTTCTCCTTTCCCAAGTGTCACAGCAAACTCCTGAGCTTTCATATACTCACTGTGCTAAAATCAAATTACTGAGAAGTACAGACCAGAATGAAAATGCTGTAAGATACACCAGGTGAGGCAATTCCAGATGGCAACTGCTCAGTCCAGAGAGTCAGTCAACAAAGTCCTGCTTGTCAAAGACTGAACAGAAATAAACAGATTCAGGGCAAGAATTTTACAACCATTCAAAGTCCAGTTGGTTAAAGTTGAATGTAGAATGTGTATGCTAAATATTGAATGAAAATATGGCTGATTTTTGGTTCTATGGTGATGGTATTGCTGTGATAGATTAACAGAATTTATTTTTAGAGCACATAGGTTTATTAATTCACCTTTTCTACCTGGGAAACTGTATACAGTGTTGGTGGCAGGCGGGGATGGTGCTGGGACTGTGGCATAGCAGTTAAGATGATGTCATACATCAGCGTCCTCCATGAGTCCCAGCTGCTTTACTTCTGATCTAACTTCCTGCTAACGTTGCTGGGAAATCAGAGGAAGATGGGCCAAGTACGTGGGCCCCTGAAATGAGGTGGGAGATCTGGATGAAGCTCCTGAAGACTTCAGCATGTCCAGCTTTTGCAACCAACTGTGGAGCGAACTGGGGTGGGAGATTCTCACTCTCACTCATTCTCTCTCTCTCTCTCTCTCTCTCTCATATGCATTCATACACACACACACACACACACACACACTGTATTTATCTACCTCTCTTTGTAACACTGCCTTTCAAACAAATAAATAAATCTTGAAATTTAAAAAAAGGTTGCAGATTAAAATACATATCCCTGATTGTTTTGGCAATGTAGAATTATTCCTTAATTCTGTCATGTGGAACACTGCTTTCTAGAAAATGTGTTCTGCTGTGGAGAAATGGTTTGAAAATCAGAGAAAGTATTCTGGGTCCCCTTTTTCTGTGTTTTTTTTTTTTATGTAGGACAATTAGATTTCTCTATGATTTATACATCTGGTGTTAAATTATGACCTTATCAAACTTTGTGACCTTGAAGAAAATCCACTCTTGGTAGGCATTCTTAAATTCAATCACAAATTTTTTGAAGGAATTTATCTTCAAGTAACAAAATCTTACAAAATTTGGAAATCTCCAAAATGCACTATTTTGCCCATCAGATTAAAAAGGGATTGACAAATGGGAAGCATTTAAGGGTTTCTGGGCTGTCCAGTCTTGGTTATCATTGTGCAGCCCTGCCTTTTGCATGGGTGAGGCAGCCACAGGAAGTGTGCGTGTGCACGGGTGTGCGTGTTGCATTTCAGCTTATCTGACAGACCCCATCTGAGTCTGTGTTCTGAACTTCCAAAGATGAAGCTGGCTTTCTGATTTGATTGTGTGACTCTCACGTGTCAGTTCCTTATCCGAGCAGAACCTTCTCACTTCTCCTCTACTAATTCATTAATTCTTGCTTTTAATTGCCCCCTTCAGTATCACATTTCTGGGACAGATTCCTTGAGTAGGTCCATTTGTGGGCGGCGTGGTTGTATCTGTTGAATTTATAGCAGAGTGTGTGTGTATGATCTGTTGGCTTACTCTTAAGGTTATCGATCAGTGAGCATCACTTAGAGTGGAACTCACTGAGGTCAGGGACTGGTCCTTGTGGTGGTGCTGGTACGTGGGTTCTGAGTCTCACTGTTGGCACCAGCCTGGCAAGGCTCAGTTGGCACTGAACTGCTGGTGGGATGAGGGCTCACTGCCCTGCGGGTATTATCCATTATCCCACACAGGTAAACAAGACAGGTGTGCACAGCCTGTGGTTCTAACTGCCTTCGCTTGAAAGCTGTAGTAGGTTACTTTTCTAAGCCCTTTCCTTTAAAATGTTGATAAAGCGGAGCATAAGAAAGAGAGGAAAATCCACTGTCAGTCTGAAAGTTGGTTTATTCCCCTTGGAAGCCTTCTAATTTGCAACACATGTGCAAAGAATTTTTCTGCTGGAGTGGTGAAACAGCCAGATATCTCAACAAGGAACTTGAGACTTACTTGGCCCAAGTCCTTTGTCAGAAAACGGTGGCTTTAAAAAATGTTACTTAGGAAAGAGTCCCAAATCTCGAAAGTCGTATGTAGTTAGTATCTTTCCAACATGTGACCCTAGTTATCAATCATTTCTTTCTCAGTATTACACAAATCTTACAGTTCTTTCAAACTGATTTATGTATTTATTTTGTGACTTTCTGAATTCAGAAGTTTTACACGGATATAGCACCTAAGTTACCTTGTACTTGAGTGAATGACCTATTTTTAAACAAATATAACAAATTTTCAGAATAATGTTATGATTTATTTTTGTAACATTCTGTCATGCAATGTATGCTGTGTTTTAAAGTGAACATTTAATGGGGCTTTTTTCCCCTTTTACATGGAGAAGCTTGGGAAGGCAGATCAGAAGGATGAAGTGAACTTTGAGTGTCCCCCGACTGCCATGTACTTGTTCAGCATGTCTTGCCAACCTTCCCTACAGGGGAAACATTTAGTTAGAGTGAGTCAGTTGTTAGCTTAACTGCTGCAGGAATCTTGTGATTGCTATGTTTAATTGGAATCAATTAAAATCTGTGAAGTTGGCTCCCATGCAATTGATCAGCATAAGATTCTTTGCTTATGAGACAAGAGGCAATGAAAATAATTCCTAAAATGAAGTTTATTTGTTTCAAGCCAAAGAAACATGACAGTGACAGGGAAAGGCCAGCCTCATTAAGCTGAGCTTTGTCCAGATGAGCTAAATTTTGGTGTTTCTTTCACTTTCTGCCTTTTTTAATGACCAGAAAAATGATGAATTTCCTGTTTCATTTTAATGGGCATGGAGAGAGAAAGGGAGAAAAACTGTGAAGAATTTATTTCCATATTTACTGAGATGAGATGGTGAGTTTCTAACTCTCCCGCTTGCCTTACTGTGGGCAGGTGCCTTTCGGAGTTCTTCCAAGATAAACTAGGCTGTGGTGGATTCTGGTTTCAGAAATCCCCTTCATTTTTCGTTGACTAGGACTCTGTATGTCAGGAGGGACAAAGGGAGGCATTTCTGCTGCTTTACAGAGTCATCCAAGCTAAAGCATTAGCAAGTGCAACCAGCCTTCACATTGTATTTCACAGTAAAACAGTCATCTGTGTGTGTACGTTTGTATGTGTGTGTACATGTGTGCATCCTTGCCATCTGTGTCTATCTGTCCATGTATGTATTGTATTGTGTGTCGTGAGCCTCTTTAGAGAATGACAGATTCCTGAAGTGAGGGTTGAGCATGTCTGATTTCAGTGCGGTGTGGTAAAGAGGACCTAGGAAGAAATCAGTGCGTGAAATGCACAGTGCATGGCAATGACTCTGGTTGGAATTCAAAACAACAGGACAAGTATGGATACAAAAATGAAGAATTTTGACTGTTAGAGATAGCTGGTATTTCAAAAGTTCATGGAGAAAGAAATTAAAGATAAATTATTTTGGTGAAAAAATTAGATATCTGCATGTGTGGAGATTCTTCAAAGTGTTGGACTCACACTGTTGACTTGCATCTCCTGATGGGATCTTCATGTCTCATCCCTTGGGGAATATTTCTCAGTTTGTCTGTCAACCCTCTACAGTATGTAATAACTAGACCGAAAAATACCAACGATACTGACATGAAATTGTCATTTCTCCTACCTAACCCATTCTGTCAGAGGTGTTGGTATGCCTTCATTAAAAGCAAGCCATAAACATTCCTGCATTCCCTCCCAAGTAGTAAATCAATTTCTATCCATTGTCTTTCAAACCCCAGGTGCCTCTCAGTGGCCGCCCCCTTGTTGCATCAACCCTGGTCTTCTCCCTTTATTTTGTGTAGTGCCTTGTCAGTTATCCCCCTGCCTCTAAGTGTTCCCGGTTTCAGTTCATTCTATATATTGTATCTTAATATCTTTAAAATATTACAACTATGTTCGAAATATTTCACATTACCTTTTATAAAACATAGGGCTTCAGTCTGACATAGGGGGAAGTTAGCACAGATTGGGCTTAAACTCTGTTACCAACAGGGAGTACCAGTGGAACCGCAACTTGAGTATGGGTCCCCAAACTTCTGACCTCAATATCCTAAAGCTAACCGTGGCTAGGCTCTGCGTGTATCCTAAACTGTAAGCTAAGCCTAAATTACAATAAAGATCACATACATCTATCCCCCAGTGGGGGTTGTGAGAACTATGGGACAGATACAAAGAGTCACATGATACAAGATAAGCTGGTATACGAGGGGTGTGCCCTACTAAGGATCTGCATTGTTGAAGTGCACTGTTGGCTCAGATGTGATTATGAAAAGGCTTAATGTTTGTGGTTATTTTCTGCATCTTTCTGTAGTTCCTTGAGTTAAAGCAAGGTTTAGGTGACTGCATGGAGTGTCCAATTATGTTACGTGAATTGCAGCCAGCTATTGCCAGAGATGTTCAGCAATTACTCTGAGTCAAAACTAACCCATTGCAGACTCTGTAATCACTGAAAACATGATCACTTCTCAGTGATGGTCTTAATTCTGGCCTGTGTCTCACCTGTTTCCATGCAATGGGAACTTGGCTTGCCAGTACATTCATCCTAGAAGATGTGTTTATCCTCAGAAACTCTGTGTTCTTCTTGGCTCCCTGCAGTTGTATGTATCCTCATATTAACACTAGCTCTCTACCATCCCAGCATTCCCCCAGCCTCCTTTTTTAGCATTTGGCAAGATGAATGTCTTAGTTATCACAGGATTTTAACATGAAATATCCCTACGCCAACCACCAGACCAACAAAGACGACTATGGCACAAGAAGCAGGAGAAAAGGAAAGTTTGTCAAAGACAACTACATTCCTCGCCCAAGTTTATTATTACAATTGATCACGTTTATGAAACTAACAGTTATAACCCAAGTAGGATAGTTACAGTGTAATGTAAAGAATCCTCTCCATGTACTGCTTGACAATTTTATGTCCACTACAAACTGGCCCTGTGGCTCACATAAGTTATCCAGTGGCAGGATACCACAGGGGGATTATGTTGCCATATGTTACGGGTTATAAACACCGTAATAATGTTGCAGACAATTTGTTCAGATATCTAAACCCAACTGGAAAAATGACTTTCTCTGCCTCAGCTGCCATCCTTTCTGTAGTCATCTTGACCATTTCTTCCTATTATTAGGCTTCTGGGGAGACAACTTTGCTGGCTGATGCTGTGCTTTCAGAGCCGTAATTTGGAGGAATAAAAACGTAACGAATGACTGCATGTACACGTAGAAGCAAGAAGTCCATGCGTTTTATTGTGTACAGTGCCTTTTCTCTTCCCACACAAAGGGTTGTTTTGCCTTGAAATCTCCCTTTTATTCTCCTGTGCTGGAAGCAGTGGAGAAAGACACTCATGCTTTATGGCAGGAATGCCATCAACTCTCCCGGATGGGGCTGGAGCCATTACGAAGTGCTGGGGTTTCTCTTACAGCGACTTTTGTGTATTTGCTTCTTTTGTGTATTTTTGCAGGAATGACACAGGCAAGCAGAGGTTAATGACAATCTTCCAATCCCAGTGAGCATTGTCTGAGACCAACAAAGCTAGATGCAAAACTCCTGCTGAAATGTCCCCATTCTCTGATGCGTTGAAGCCATTAGGATCATATTCTGCATGGAGTTAGCAGGCACACGCTGCTGGGCTTGAAAGCTTGTTACACTTGAGTCGCTGCCTCATGAGACAAAACTTTGAGGTGGGTCAGACACAGGTGACCCAGGGAGCAACTGTTCATGTGTCAGTAGTCAGTGCTATATAAGGCTGCCCAGAGGGAGCTGCCTGCATGCCACCAAGATGGCATCTAGTTAGTGTTGTGCATGGCATTGCAGAAGCACAAGGGCCGTGCACACCACCAAATGAACAGACACACCACCACATGGGGATGAATACTTCCCATTGTAGGCCAGGCGCGCTGTAGGTTGATTCTGCTGTCTGCGTGTCTCCCGATTGCCGGCCAGTTCAGCACTGATGCCTCCTCAGCCTGTACAAGCCCTTCTGAAACGCCCAAGTTCATGTGTTCTTATGCATTCAGCCTACTTCCTTCCCGCAACAATCCATGCAGCTGAAAGCAGCATGTGACTCCAAGTCACAGGAGATGACTAGTGATGT
Source organism: Ochotona princeps (assembly GCF_030435755.1). Classification (NCBI taxonomy): domain Eukaryota; kingdom Metazoa; phylum Chordata; class Mammalia; order Lagomorpha; family Ochotonidae; genus Ochotona; species Ochotona princeps. Next base: position 40,002,377 of record NC_080852.1, on the reverse strand, counting down.
GGGACCTCATGTTGCGTGCCACGCATCGATGCATCTGGACAAGTCCAAACAAGCGCTCTGTGGAAACACTTGCATCTGAAACTGTGGGCATCTTATAAACTCTGGTTGATATTTTTGGTAGTTTGGAAAAAGCATGAATAAATGAGGACACACAGAAATAAAACTGAAGCTAAGGAAGAAAGGCGTGGAGGATAAGGGAAATGCTGCTTCATTGGATGAAGGGCTGCCCGAGTCCAAGGGAGACTTTTTCTCTTTCAGCAGTCTGTGTTATATTTATCTCCTGGGCTCCTAAGGTAACAAGAAGGAAAAAGAAGATAAAAGGAGAGAACAGGGAGCTATATTTTCTCTTCTCCTTTCAGTCAGTTTCTTGGTACAAACAAATGCAGCACGGTGGCTGAAAGAATCACCGCCATGTCAGGGCAAGTGGATTTTAAAAAGAGAAGATAAATCACTTCTTTCCAAAGTTGGATTTCCGCCTCACCTTGAGTGAAGTAGGTTTCTAAAAAGAGGTGTCTGAAAAATAGAACATTAGAGCCATGCCTGGGTGTCTTCAGGGACAGGCTGTTGTGGTCTTTTGAGACTTTGAGTTTTACATGTGCCCCTTCTGTCATCATTTGGAGGGTTCAGTGCTGACAGTCCTCCATGTGGCATTGTGTGAATGAGAGGATGTCCTCTTGCAAGGTGGAGAGGGTGTGGTTTTGGTGTCCAGAGCTCTAGAGCAAGGCAGGCCAACTTGAGGTGGGGTGGAGCAGTGAGTGGCTCATCACTGCACCTAGCATTGTTGTGCTGGGTCTCTTCCACGAGCACGGCACTTGGCTCAGTGCTGGGACATAATGGTAAACTAATGTTTTTGCATCTTCTACAAAGAAAGAACACTCTGCTTTGCTAATATGCGGAGAGGGTGGAGCCATGAATGATCTGATTCACCCCGGGGATTAGACACCTGTCGCAGTGACCTCTTTGCCATTGCTGCGTCTGTCTAGACCTGATCCAGGCTTTGAAGAACGTTTCTCCCTCGGTTACTTGGCAATGACATAATCACCCCCGTTTTTGCTGAAATGTTTTGTAATGAGGATTCATCTCGCAGTGGTCTACCCTCATTTTTTAAGCAAGTATTTTGCTACCAAGGAAATCCAAAACCTGCCTTGCTCTCGAGTCAATGAGTGAATTCGAGTGTGAGACACCCTGTTGAAGTATGCGGTGAAGATTTACCACCATTCCAGTTAGTGGTAGAGCTTTGTGTCTTTCTTCCTGGTTCTATATTATTCTTCATGTTTCTAAATGAGTTTATATTGAATATTGGAAATGCTATTCTTTGTGTATCTAAATGAGTTTATATTGAATATTGGGAATTAGATAAGTCTTCAGTAAGAATGCTTTCATCAGACTTGAAAATTATTTTGCAGAGAAAAAGTCAAAAGCAGGCAAAAAATAATTTACCCAAATGAATTTAAAATATAAAATATCTTTGGAAATGTGTGTGTGTTCAAAGAAAATTCTGAATATCTTAGAGAAAAATGAATATAAACTCAGTACAAATTTAACAGTTCAGGAGAAAGTGAGTGATTCCGCTGTGTTTTCTCAACACTAATGTGGTGCATGATGGTAGACTCAGACAGCTGAAATGTCCAATGTTGCTTAGGCATTTGCTTTTGAGTAAAAGTTTCATCTCCTTAAGATATCCTCCATATAAAATATCCCTTCTGGGCTCAATGCCAGTGAACCACCGTGCTTAAGTAACGAGACCAGTTATCTTCCTAATAAACAGAAGCTGAAAACTCAACTCCTGTTGGCAGATATATAGGCTACTTAAACACTAAGTGGGATTCATTAAACTGTAAAGGGAATTCATTGCAAACAAATATTATAATAAATCATTATACAAGTAGTAATTATCTCATTTGCCATTCTTTTTAGCAAATAAAGTTTATGATTGTGAACTATCATGAGAAAAATATTTCAAAGAATGGAGAGTTTGCCTGCAAGGGTGATCCGAGGTATAAATGTCAGGTACCAAACAGATTAAAGATGAATGTGGCGATAAATATTTCACTGCCATGTGACATTTCTAAAGTGTGGGTGTTGCGTAAATATTTATATTATTATGTGTCAAGTGGAGTTTAGATGATTAAGCTTCAATATGTGTGAGATTGATTTTCTGTTAAATATGTTTACTTTAAAAAGTATTATTGATATTTCCACAATTTGTGTCCCCTATATTTCAAAGGCCATGACATGAGTGCAAATTTGTCAACATAAAGCAGCCTTCCCCTACCATTACACCATATTGGCTTTGCATTGGCTTTGTATTTCTGCTAATTTTCAGAAAATTGTTAGAAGCTTACATTTTAATAGTTGGAAACATGATTGCTCTACTTTCTGGTTGCGAATTGGATCCGTAACAATGACAGTTGGAAAGGTCGTTGTGAAGGAAGATGTCATGTAGGGTTCTGAGCATCTCTGATGGAGGCCTCTGTGTTCCATTTCACCTGACCTATAGTTGCTGATAGTGCCGGATGGGGATAATGGCCAGATTTCTCTTCCCTCAAAGACACAGCTACAGTGACTTGTAGCAGGGGTGCTCCAAAGGCATCCAAATCCTCACAAAAGAGAGTAGAATAGCCTAGGGTCTGGCTAGAGTTTGTAACTCTGTCACCTCTCTGCCTCACCTACTCAAGCATGGAGAACCCTGGTCAGTACTCAAAAATTGAAGCATTGTTGAAGGAAACAAAGTACCCCATACAGATGAGAAGTCTTGTCAAATCTCCTGACTTGAATAAGTAGAAATGAAAACACGCATGCACATGCTCAGAGAACCCAGCAAGGAGTGAGATGAGAATAGAGCCCTAGGCCGCCGACGGCTCCCGCTTTGCTCTGGAGTACAACAAGGAGTCGCATGGCAGTCTGTTGCATGCTTGACGCTGATGACAAGCTGAAATAGGATGTGTTTTTTTCACAGATGGTGGTTTAAAATGTTACATGTTATCTGATTCTAACAACATGTTTTATATAAGGAAATAGAGAGACGTCAAAGACCATTGATTAGCAGAGTGAGAAGTCTAAAAACAGTAGGTAGGAGAAGCAGAGGAGACTTTAGTTAAACTGTCCTGTATAATATGAGGGGGGACGTGGGGCATTTTGTCAAACCATCAACAGTTAAACTTTAATGTTACATATGCACTTGAGCTATTGTGTATTGTGTATTGTGCTAAACTCTCAATGATGACATATGCATACAGCTATTGGGAGTTAGGGCAGTACCTACTTACTTTTTCTATTGATCATTAAGTACTTTAAAATAGCAAGCCTTTTAATTTAAATGAAATGTGAAACTTTGAAGAGATTTTCAGAGTGAATGGGCCGACTCCCCCACAAGCATCACATTCTGCTGGAAGCATTCAGACCTGAACAGCACATTTTCACACAGATGTCTAGTTCTAATTTTATGATGTCCTCTGCCCTGTTGGTCTGGCTTCTCTCATTGTCCACTGCCCCATCACTCTAGGAAGAGCAAATTAGCTGCCATGCGGATACAAAGTGATTCTCACGGAGACAGGAACAAGGGCTACCATGAGCATAATAAATGCCAAGACTTGCAAATCGAATGTTTTGGGTTCCATAGTGAGGTCACTTTTGAAAACCACAGGCGATGAGAGCCCAGGTTCATCTGTTACCATCCAATGGGGCTTCTGTCATTTCCTGTCAAACGTCATGATGCTCCCTGGCAGTTCCTGCGCCATTTTGTCAGATCACTTGACCCTGTGTGTGTCTCTTTCTGGTCTTTATTCTCTTGCGGTTTTTGTATCTAGTTAAGCTAGTGTCCTCTTGTCCTGATTGCTGCATCTTTAGAGTAAGTTTTGAGGTCAGGTAGGTTAAGTGTCCGCTGTCTGTACTTTTGTTTCCATATTATACCAACTATTTTGGTTCCTGAGGTCTCTATATATATTTGGGAATCAGTTTGTCAAATTTTGTCCAAAGTCCTGTTGGGATTCTGAATGGAATGATTTTGAACCTATATATTAGTTTGGCCATAATTGGTATCCTAATAAAATGAATATTCCAACGCTTGAACATGACACAGCTCTATCTGTTAGTGCCTGTTTCAATGTGTCACCATGCTGTTACAAGTCTTCTGCATGGACTTCAAATAACGCATTGAAACTACTCCTGGGTATTTGTTTTTGATACATCTGCTATACAACTTAAATGTTTTATTTTTCTCTCACCATTACTTTTATGTAGGAATTTGTTTTTGTTTGGCTTATATACTGTGACCTTGCTAAATTCACTCCTTCTAGTGTATTTTTTCATGTTCCAAAGGATGTTTTTTTGTGCGTCATAATGGGTACCCTACAAAGTAAAAGCAACGTTACCTCTTTATAATAGATCTACATTTTTCTTCATGTCTTACTGTAGTACTTGTCAAGATGTTCAATACGCAGATGACCAGAAATGAAAAATAATGACAACTAAACTGCTATGTCATTAGAGGTAGTTTTAACTTTGGGTTCCAATGTAGATGCACTTTAGCAGTTTAAGGAAAGAAGCCTCTTCCTGTGGTTTAGTGAATGTTGGTTTCTGTTTTAAAATAATATTAATAACAATAATGATTTATTATTGTATTATTATATATATTCCCTTCATCTCACCCGTATGTGTTATTCTTGTTTTTAAAATTTTTTTCTTGTTTTATTTGAAAGTCAGTGTTACAGAAAGTGAGGGAAAGAAGGAGGGAGAGACGGAGAGAAGAGTCTTTTTTCCATGGTTTACTCTCCAGTTGGCCACGAGGGCCAGAGCTGAGCTGATCTGAATCCACAAGCCAGGAGTTGTTTCTGGTCTCCCACATGGGCACAGGAGCACAAGGCCTTGAGCCGTCCTCAGCTGCTTCCCAGGCCACAAGCAGGGAGCTCAATTGGAAGTGGAGGCTCTGGTCTCCAACCAACACCCATATGGGATGTTGGCACCACAGGCAGAGGAACTTGCTACACCATTGTGCAGCCCCATATGTAGCATCCTTACTGAGAATTGGGGTCTGTTATTCTTGCTCAATATCTTCTCCACTGTTAGTTAGAGGTTAGTGCTCATCTCATAATATAAACTGTGAAGTGTTTCTCCTCTGTGTTTTCAAATATTTGTACAAAATGTGTGTGTTACTCAAAAATAATTTTAAAGCCCTTTTCAGTGCTAAAAGATCTAATTATAGGTGCAGACATACCTATTGCATTTTTAAGTTTTATCTGGCTCGGCATAATGTATTTCAAAACCTCCTAATAGGTGACCACATCCAATTGCATGGTTTATCTTATGTCCCTGTGTTTGCTTTTAGTAAGTCTGTCTCTACATTTTGCTTCATTGAACGTGTCTTTAATTTGTTGGAACTCAAATTGTTATTTTTTCCCATTGCCATTCTCATTATTCATGTACTATCTTAAGAAACAGTTAAAAAAAAAAAAGACCTCCAGGTCAGGGCAGTTTGGGACTATGTTTTCTTCCAGACGGTTCCTACTTTTAACTTTTAAACTGATATCCGTAGTAATTCATGTGACTTATTTGTTACAAATAGTGTAAGATTTTAAAACTTTCTACATCAAAAATTATGTTGGAGTCATTCACATGGTAGGCTGCAGCTGAGATGTTTATCCTGAGAAATCAGTCATTCCCAGACCTGCCTGCAAACGTGCCGGTCAACAAAAAGCAAACACCAGCATTATGTCAGTCAGTCTGAAATCTTCAGTAAGAATCAGAGGAATGAGATGTGAATGCCCACTAAAACGTGTGAGAGTTTTTTAGTTGTCAGTCTACTGTTTCTCTGGAATGTATCATTTCATACATGACATGCTTACCAGCAGTGGCGTTGTAGTATGGCGGAGCGCGGGGCCTGAAATTCAGCAATCATATTTCCTATACTTCACCTTGAACCTCGTGTGTGAACTAAATTAATTGATGGGTTCTCAAGAGGCCTACAAGCAAAATGATGATGTTATTGTATGTCAGAATAATAATGATAGCATAAGTAATTAGTCAGGGTGTTGCTACTAGAAGGTACTTCAGAAGTTAAAACCATTCTTAGTCATATAAGGAAATAGGAATGGTCTTGGGAAAATTGAGCCTTGGTAAGATCGGTTGCAAATTGAACAACCCCTAGCCTAGAAGAGTTCTGGGATATGAGCTTTGATAAAATCACATTGTCTCAGTTGCAGACACAATAAATCTGCTTGTTTTCTTCCTGAAACAACTTTGCACAGGCATCAATCACTATTTTGTGTAAATAATGAATGCATTTTGAAAATACAATCTTTTACTTGTACTTCAAGAATTTGTGCATCCTACTCCTAAATTAACTTTGAAAGGTGGTCTAGGATTGACATCAAAAGCTGAAATCCTTTACCTTGCTGTGAGGCAGTGGTGAGCTCGGGGTTTACTCTGCATCAGTGCTGCACAGTGACTAGGCCTTTTGGACTGGGGCATGTTGGTTATCCTGGATGCTTCGCTCACCAGGAAGCCAAGTGTATGCTCACGTCTGCTGGATTCATTTTGAGCAGTGAATCAACGGAACGTGTTCGTTGTATCCTGAAGCCCTGTGCCCTAATATCAAGCTCTGGGAAGAAGGTGCATGCCACCAAGGGTGGCACTGTGCGCTGTGAACATGGGAGGGGCCGAGTGCCTCTGAGGGAAAGGCTCAGTGAGGCTTCCACGCCCCCTTGCCTCCAGGGGGCGCTATAGGGCCTGTCGTGGATGGCCACAGGTGATCACCCTTGTCGTGTGCCATTTTTGGGGACACAGATGCAGAGAAAGTGTGCCTTCCCCTCACCCCAGTCTCCCATCAGCCAGATGGGTGTCAGTTCTTAAAATAAACTTGGCCATTTGATGTTGAAGATGGAAGAGTCTGCAGCTCTCGCTGACCTGCAAGGGGTTGTGATGTGAGCTAGGAATAAACCTATTGTGTTAAGCCACTGGTATTTTAGGGTGATTTATTTTATCTGCTGGGCTACTTTGGCTGATTCATAACGTACTTCTCTCTCTCACCAGATGATCCTAAGCGCCGGGCGAAGAACTCAGGAGTACGAGAGACAAGAAGACGGTGGAGCTGCTCTGTGAGTACGCCTTCCTGTCTGTGACACATGGAACAGTCAGATGTGTAAATGGTGCAGAATGGATGTTGATCATGGCAGATTGGGTTATGTGAGTCTGAGAAGCTGAGGGCTGTCGCAGATGGAGTGGTCGGGTCTGCCTGCAGGAGGAGGCCGACACTGAGAGCGGAAAGCCGGAAGGAGCAGAGCACAAAAGGTGGAGAAGCGGGTTCCTTTCTGGCAGCGGAAAAGGCAGGGCAGTGTTGCTGCAGGGTTTGGAAATTGGGGTAGATTTGCATGACCTAGGCATTGGCAGGAAGTAACTGACAAGAATATCCTGGGAAAACAGGCTGCAGTTCCCATGTGAAGGGTTGGTGTCGGGGAGGGATATTTGTTTACTTCAGAGTTTATCCTAACTGCAATAGACGTGAGAGTGTTGGAAGTAGGTACGTTGTAGGGGGAATTGGTGTGTGGAAGGTATATAGATTGGTAAATGATCCTGTACATGTTCTGAGTAGTAGCGTTAGCTCCTGTGCTCTCTGAAGACGCATCACTGTGCCGGGGGCATGTGCATAGGCTGTGAAGGCAGGAAGGTCACTGGAGAAGTTGGGTCAGATGCCATCCTGATTGCCCGGATAGAAGAGGAGACGAAGGGGCTGGAATTCAGAGGAAGCAGGCCGTGGACGTGGGGGAGCAGGGCAAGAAGAGAGAATGCCTACTAGAAGGGACAATGTGGTTTTGTTGTGTGGGGAGGTTTGGATTAGAGCCGGGCTCTGTTTTGGACACAGGGATCCCTAGGTGCTGTTGAGACATGCAAGGACAAACCAGAGGGGCAGTGCAGTGCTCGAGGCTGGAGTTCAGGGGGGAGGGATGTCTGGGGCCAAGACACTGTTGTGAAAAAGGTTGGTGGAATGTCCATAAGAATAAAAGAACAGCTAAGTCACTGAGAAAAGAAGCTGAGTAGAAAAAGAAACGTGGACCGAGAAGTAACCCTGAAAGAAGCCAACTTTGCTTGACCTGAAATCCTATCATTGAAACACAGCAAACTTGGAAAATATTGGGTTCAGTCCTTCGCGTAGGTGTATGCCTATATGACCTGCAATGACTGCACGTTTCTGGAGTTCCGTAGACTCTGAGGATGCTCCTGCACCTGTCCTCCCTGCTCTCCCGCCCTGCTCGGCCAGTTCTGCTGCCTTTGCTTTCAAGCCCTTGTCTCACGTTTCTGAGTTTTCTTCTTCTGATCAGGAGCCCTGAGAGAGTCATATTTGTTTTGCTTGAGTGAATGACCACTGTACTCACGTAAAGGGACATCTGTTCGAGACAGTCCACTTGCACGGTCACCAGGGATGCATGAATGGAAACCTCATGTTTCTGCCCTGTGGTACCCACATTTCTATTGCTTAAACAAATAGATTCTTTAGTAAGAGAGTGGGTTGTTTGAATATAGCATGTGAAAAATATAGAAAAAGAAATAAATTCTTGTCGAGATGGAAGCCTTTGGTAACTTCTAGATGAGCCACCATTCTAAGTTCTTCTTCATGGCTCCCCAGTTTTTTTCTTTTTCTTGCCATTAAAAACATTTAGACAAGTGCCTGGAAAGCATCATCCAGAGTTCTCCCAGAGATACGAAGAGGTCATGCCAAAATGTAGGATATGAGATAGGGGGCCCTTGAAAAAATAACACAGCTTCTTCAGTTTGCAATACTTTCCAACCCCACAATTCCTCCTGATAGCTGCCCTCAGACTAGAATAAATATGAAATGAAGGCTGGAGCGTGGCTGACATGTTCTCATTACAGACAGAGAAGCAGTCTGCGTGGCCTCATTTGAGGGGAAACAGAATTTGCTCTCTCATTTTTGATTTGTTTCTTTTATTTTTCGCTATGTGTATCCTGCTGTTTTAGGGACATTCATCTGAAACTGGGGAGATGAACAGAGAATTTAGTTCAACATGGCAGTAATTTTACTCTCTTGATTTTAGATGGGTAACAGCCTAAAAGTTACCTTGTATGTAGACAACAACATTCACAAAATTAATCACCACCATCTAATGATTCATCACTTATATGTAAATTTCACTTTTAATTGCCATTTTGTAAATAGACAAAGCATATTTCTGCACTGATGACTCAACTCAGGGGACTGGCCTTCAGAACTGTATTTGGCTCATTTTTCCTTAACAGCAAAAACAAAATTTTCACTCTTTAAAGCAGAGCCAAGTGTCATACTTACTGCCTGCAAAGAATGCACTGTTACCAAGAATTTTTAAAGTTACTTTTTGTATGAAACTTTTAGTATATTAACAGCAAGCTGAGAAAACTTTTTGTCAATTTAAGTTCTTGTCATTTTGAGATGAAACAAAAGCTAGCCAAAAGTACCACTTAGGACAGTCCACCCAGTGGACACCAGGGTCACCAGTGTTGGCAAGTGCCTGCTGCTTCCGTGGTCACCTGTGAGTATTTGTTCATGTCCCATCCTGAAGTGCCTGGCTTGAGTCTCATCTGTGCTATTTCTCGTCCAGGGTTTTGGCTGATTCTGTTTTGATGGCAGTAAGTGTTGGCTCCAATCCTTGCCACCAGCGTGGGAGGCCAGGGAGGAGTTTCTTGCTCCTGGCTTTGCTGGCTGTTGCTGCCATTGACAGGGTGAGCCAGCAAGGAGGTGGACGTGGAGTGGAACAGTGAGGACTGGAACTGGTGTGCGGTGGGAAGTCAGCATCGAGAAGCCACTGAACCCGACACAGCCCCGTGCTTGACCCCTCAGTAAGTGTTCCTGGGCAGCTGTTAGTGACAAAAGCTTGACAGTGAAATCCTTGGGTCATAATGACACATATGGTGGCTGCTCCCATCAGCAGTGGATAAGAGATTCCATTTTGTTGCTCCCTCACTGGCATTTCAGCACCTGTCCTCTGTCATGGGATATTTGAATTTGACTTTCTCCTATGGCTAATCACATAGATCATCTTTTATATATTTAGTGTCTGCATCATCTTCCGTGGAGAATCTCTTCCTGTCTTTGTGGGAGGCAGGTGATACAGGATTAGCTTTTCCTGTTCCACTCCTTGTCTTTGCACCTCTGAGGGGAGTTCTCCAAGTGCAAATTGTTTCAATTCAGATGAAGTTCGATTTTCCCTCTATAGATCATGAAACAATCTATAGAGTTTTCCTAGCTCTGTATCAGAAAGAATTTCTCCTGTGCTTTTTCTCCAAATGTTTGATTGATTTATTCCTATTTTTGCATCTTAGTCTGTGATCCACTCGGTTTACTCGTTTAAAATAGTGTGATTTTATAAACTGGTAACTGTAGAATGTTTCCATCTTCTCCATTTTTGAAGACTGTTTCTCCATAGAGTTTATGTGTACTGTTGTGAAATAAATGTCTGCATTTGTTGAGCTTGCAAATCACAGGCTCTGGCCGCGTTAATCACGGCTCCCCAGCCCCCGCCCCGGCTCCTCTGATGCAGCCCCTTTGCCACAGGTACTTCCTGTTTTTCAATCTTGATTACTTTAGATTTCTCCTGTAAATGGTGTAGTGCGGTGTTTGTCTTTCCGTCACAGGATAGCACAGACCTCATTCACTTGAACTCCCTTGACTTCCAGTTTTCATAGCATAAGAGGCTGATCCAAAAGAAATTTTCCCCCATCTATAGGTATCGGTTGAACTTATTCTATTTGTTGAAAAGGTTATCTCTCCTGTATTTAACTTTTAAAAAACTTTGTCACATGGAAGTTGAGCATATTTGTGTAGGTGTAATTCTAGATTCGGGGTGTTGCTTTGAAATTCACACAACATATTGTCTTGCCCTATGTTTGTCTCATACTCTTATTTCAGTCTTGGAGTTACTTGACCTTTATATAATGAATTAGAACAAGTCCCATTTCTTCAATTTTCTGCAGGAAATTTTGGACAGTTCCTGCTAATTGTGCTTCAAACATAGTGTAGAATATTTTAGGGGCAGTTTTAAATTATGAATTCGGTTTCCTTGAAAGCAGTAGTGCACTTCAAAGTGCCTGTTTCATGTTGAGTGAGTTACAGTGGCATGCGTTCCCTAAAGGTGATTCAAGTCGTCAGTTATCAGATGTGTTCCTGCGGAGTTGCTCTTGAGATTCCGTGCTGTGCCTTTGCTGTCTTCGATCCTATAGTCACGTCCTCAGTGTTATTCCCGCTGCTGGTAATTTGTGATTTCTTCCTCTGTTTCATCCATTTTGGCGACATTTTCCAGTTGTATTCATTTTTTTTAGAAAAAGCAGGTGTGTTCTCCCGAGGTAGCTGCTGTTTTTCCCCTCCCATAGCTGTGACTTCTAAGGTTTCTCCCTTTCCTGGTTTCTGTAAGATCATACCACGGTAGCCTACATCAATAATTTGAAAATTTCTCCAATATGTGATATGTATAAGTACATATGATGTATATATACTCTTAATGCTATACATTTTCTTCTCAGTACTCCTTTAGCCCTGAGGCACAATGTCTAATGGCTGTTCTTAGATCATTTTCTGTTAATCATTTATGTGTTATGCCTGAATTCTGTAATTTTGTAGTTTTTTTTGTTTGTTTTTTCTTTTCTTTTTTTTCTTTTTTTTTTTTTTTGCTGGTCATCTGATTTTAAATATCTCTGATTTGCCTTCTTGAACTTTTTTTAAAATTTGGACGTCGTAGACAGAAACACACAGAGAAAGAGGTTTTGTTCTCTGATTCACTCCACCACATGCCTGCACCTGACACCAGCCACCTGTGGGTCCATCCAGGTCTCCCACGTGACTGCCAGCTTCCTCCCAGCTTGTAGTTGCAGCATCCTGGAGTCGGAAAGAGGAGCCAGGACTGGACGTCAGGCCCTCGATATGGACTTCAGGAGTCCCAAGGAGAAATTAACCACGGCCTCCAGGCCACTGGCTGACCCACCTGTTAGAATCCCCTTTTATTTGTTTCACCGGGTTTTGTTCCATCTGTATTGAGAAGATGGAATTGCAGAGCATGCCGACTCCATTTGTCCCGTAGTGGAATACTTGAAAGGCTCACCTTGGTGGCTGCCACTCAGGCCCAGCTGTCATGACTCACTCAGGAGATGTGGGCTTTCTACCAACCTTGGCATCCAGAGAACACAGATCCTGAGTGATGGCAGGGCCAGGCTCACTCTAGGATGCTGAGTTTAAGAGGGCGAGAGCTGTCCTCTTGTATCCCTCTCCACGTTCCCTTTCCAGTAGAGTTATTGGCCTGTGGCAGAAACTCAGTAAACAGAAATGATGGATCTTGCAAATCTTGGAAGACAGAAACCTGATGATTACTAATTGGTTTTGAGTTTAACTTCCCAGTATCTGTGGCACCTCACTGCCTCTTGGGTGGTCATAAACTTACATTTGGCGAGTCTGAAATTTCCTTTAATGGGTAGGTTCCGTAATTAAATTAATTGACCTCCTCTCACACGAGAGATTCTTCCAGAAAACATAAGACTATTATTATGGCAACATTTGAGTAATGAGCTCTAAAATTATGTGAAGATGTATGTGGTATGATCTGTCCCACTGAGTAACTTAGCAGTCGTTTTTGGCAGAATCCTTTTGGGTCCCGTTCTCATGACTTCATCACCAGGGCTGTAAGACGTAGTGGGAGATAAGGAAGAGTAATTTGAAATGATAAGTCATGCTGTGTTGAAACCAATTTCTACTCTCAAAACTACCCTTGGAAAAATTTCACACAAGAAGACTGGAAGTAATTGAGAAATGTTTAATGGTTTTCCGTAGTAAATCCTGCTAGGAAGGGAGGAGGAGATTCCTCCTAAAAGGAGCGACAATCGAAAGATGATTCAAACAAATGCGCTATTAGCAATCTGCAATTTGCATAAATTACAGTGGCACGCGAATGTGTGATGGTTTATTTTGTACAGGTCCATCCGTGAACATCTGTACTGTGGGACCCGTAAAGAAGATGTATGGGTTTTCTCTGTGTTTTATTAAATCTGTTAGTCATTGGGAAGTGCACAAACCCGCACGTCTTCGCTCCTGCTCCATTCATCTGTGAGATGGTGAAAGCCGTGCCTGGCAAGTGCTTCCTGCCATCATTGGCATCATATATCCTGTTGATTGCTTGTTCCCAACAATCGGGGATGACTCATAGAAGCCACAGCGCTTTCTGTAATCTCTCCACTGCCAGTAGAGCTAACAGAGTCAGAACCTGCTATCTGCTTTTCTGTTTTCAGTCTCACTACATCTATTTAGCTTCCCATCAAGGATGCAGGAGGTTGTTTCGTTTCTTTTTTCTGCAGTGGGGGTGGACTTGCAGTTGATTTCTGTTTCTTGGGAGAGTGCAAAATGAGTATTTTGTGTCCTTAAGTTTCACTTACTAATGAAAAACATACATGTGCTTCCCATATCTTGCAATGAATCTCGTATCAGTAGATTTGATGGTTGACAGCGCTAGGTGGGAGTCAGAGTGTCATTAGGGACGTACAGGCAGAGGCTGCGTGGCACAGCTGTGACGTGCAGATCTGGTGGGAAGCTGGATTGATCTTAATCTGCGAGTTGCTGAGGTCCTTGGATCTTTACAAAGACTTCTTTTCCCTGCATCTCTCTTTGGGCTTCTTCCTAAGAAGACAGGTTCCTCAGTAGGGGCTCCGTTCGCCTGACTCCCCTAACGCACTGGTTCAAGCCCCTGACGTGAGGAAGGACAGCCTGTGCTGCCCGTAGGTCTTGGATAGAAGGCGACTGTTGGCTCAGAGAGCACGTCTTGCCCTGGTGGCGGCAGCACTCCCACCTGTGCAGCGGACTGTCTTGCTTATTGGCTTATATTCTAAATATTTCCTTTTTATTTATATAAAGAGAGCACATGTCAAGTATTTAATATGTTTCAGGGTTTTTTTAGATTTGTTGGGAAGGCAGATTTACAGGGTAAAGGAGAAACAGAAATCTTCCATCCACTGGTTCACTCCCCAAGTGGTTGCAAGAACAGGAGCTGAGCTGATCCAAAGCCAGGAGTCAGGAGCCAGGAGCTTCTTCTGGATCTCCCATGTGGTACAGGGTCCTAAGGCTTTGGGCTGTCCTCCACTGCTTTCCCAGGCTACAGGCAAGGATTCGAATTGGAGCCGATATGGATCCCGGCACATGCGAGGTGAGGACTTTAGCTGCTGGGCTACTGCACCAGGCCCCAGTATGGACAGTTTTAAGAACATAATGATACTTCCTGATCTTCCCTTTCTTAGTCCAACCTCCAATCTCTTTTCTTACTGTTACTTTGATTGCTGCAATAAATGATATGTTTTTAATTTAGTTTTTATTCATAAGCTTAACCCTTCCCTAAATAAAGAATTCGACAAGAAGGAAAAACCCTGTTCCTCATAAGTGTAGATGAGGGCTGTCGATGATAATTAAATCTCAGAATGTCAGTGTTACTCATACGCCTTATGGTTTGGGGTTTTTTATTGTTTCAATCTGTGTTATTTACCACAAATCAGGGAGAACGCTGAAGGTTGACTTACGAGGAAGACTGGCTTGTTTCACAAAGCATAATCTCAAATTGCATCCATTTTTGTCCTGAAAGTTAGGATTGCACTTGTAACAGCTGAGTAGTATAACATCGTACACACACGTGCTTGCCACAGTCACAGCTTCTTCATCCAGTCACCAGCTGAGACATCACTCTTGCCTAACGCTGAAGCCATTTCCTTTCAGTAAATGCCCAGGAGTGTGGTTGTTGAGTCATACAGGAGATCTCCCCTCACACAAGCCCTGAGACCCAGGCCACACTCTCCCTTCCCCACGAATTTCAGTTCACACAGGCCTGCCCCAGACTTAGGAAGAAGGCAGGCTACATACAGAAACCAGGAAGAATCAATCCATCTGGCTCGTGCTTCCCCTTGGCTTAGTGTGCTTTCCTCATACCGTCCACTCGATCACATTTCTACATGACTGCACTCTTTTTCTAACTAAACACACACACACACACACACACACACACACACACTCCCCTTGGGATCTGCTTCTTTGAACCCAGAGAAGGAGGAGGAGGAGGGTGGCAGGAGCCAGGAGACAGGCTTCTTTGGATGACCTGAATCCTCTGCGGACGCTGTCACTGTGCCCGGGGTCTTTGCCTCAGCCTCCTTCCACAACTGAACACTGTGACAATCGTGAACACCACTGTTCCTAGCCGTGCCTCTGCGGTGGGCTACAGCCTACGCCTGTGTGTGCCAAGCACCCAGGCCTGAAGGTGAGTGTGAGATGATGTGATTTTCTGGAAAGAATGTAAATGGATTTTGATCTTGACGTCACAGGGGAGATTTACAAAACATGAAGAGTAAGACTTTCTGTTGTAAATCTTCCAGGAACTCAGCTGCTGATGAAAATAATAATAACAATCATACATAAAATGAAATAAATAAAATCATTCTGTTCAGGCTGCCGTAGTACCCAGTGGTCTATAGTTCACATCTTCATGGGACAGTCAGCACTCTGTGTGCAAATGATTTTTTTTTCAGAGTGTGTGACAGAAATATACAAGGAGAGCTTCCATTCACTCATTGACTGCCCAAATGTCCACCACATCCAGGGCTAGTCCAGGGTGAAGCCAGGAGCCAGGGACTCCATTTTGGTCTCCCTGTGGGTGGCAGGATTGAGGCCTGGAGCCAGCACTGCCTCCGAACAGGTGCACTAGCAGGAAGCTGGGTTGGAAGTGAAGATGCCCAGAATAGAATCAGGCACTCTCACAGAAGAGTGGCCATCCTGAGTACCAACTTGGTCACCACACAAAATGTCCACCTTCTACAGAGGTATTTGTACATCTAATTGCTCTCAAATGGTTGGTGTTTGTCTGAAATATTCAGTGTGTCAGGTGCTCATTCAGCCCAGCAGGTAGAATTTGAGTCAGAACACAGTTGTGCTGCATTGGACACCTGCATCTGGCTGTGGGCCTGGACCAGCTTCCTGCTCCTGCAAACCGTGGGCAGCAGTGAGGGTGACTCAGTGGACCGACACTGTCCATCCAGGGGACCTGCTCCTAGCTGCTGGGTCCTGCTTGTCCACCCTTTGGCTGTTGCTGGCATTCTTGGGCATGATGGGGGATCTTCTTTTTCTTTATTTCTGTTTGTTCTTAAATCAGTAAATGTTATTTTTGTCTTATTTCTTTCCTTTTTTCAAAATGTTTAAATGGCATACTTTCAGTTCACTTTGTAATTATAGGCTTAACACTCCATCAGGTAAAGAATTCCATATCTAGAAAATAGAAAGAAAAAACTGCTGTTCTTCAAGAGTGTGGACAAAGGCTGTAAAAATGATCAGTTCTCAGGCTGCGGATCATGCTCCGAAGCGTCACACTTTTCATACACTGTGTGGTACTACACACCAGGGAGCACACATAATACTTGTCTTTGGGGGCTGGCTAATTTCACTAAGTAAATGATTTCGACTTGCATCCATTTTGCTGCAAAATATAAAATGGCCATCTTTCTATGGCTGATTAGTATTCCATTGTGTGTATATGGCACATTTTCCTTATCCGGTCACCCATTGGTGGACATCTGAGAAGCATCACTGTTCTCCTGAAACTGTATTGTGAAATTCAAGAGATTTGTTCACTTCATATGAACACCATTTCTTTTTTGAAGTTCAGTGACCCGAGAAAACAGTAGCAAGCTAGTTAGAATAACAAATACAGCCCTGCGTGAATGTTAGACCTGTGTGAGGTTACTTCGACCCAGTTTATTAGAGAAAGTTCTTACGACAGATGGTCACTTACAGAAGTGAGAAGGTCTTAAGAGTTGGCAGATAAGTATTCCTGTGGATCAGGTACATACATTCACAGAGCCAGTCGGAAGGCTGTACTCAACTTACAATTAGATATGAAGGAGTTTCTAAATGTGTTGAACACTGAATTGTTGATTAAAATTTTATTCAGGAGGACTGGTGTTACAGTGCAAAGATTACAGTGCCATCTGTGTTACTGGAATCCCACCTCAGAGTACTGGTTCCAACCTGACTGCATGGCTTGTACCTCAGCATCCTGATAGTGGTCCTAGGTAGGCTGCTGCTATGTGTAGGGTAGACCCAGATGCAGTTCCTGGCCCTCACACCCGAGTCTCAGTCAAGCCTAGATCTGGCTTGCCAATAGAAATTAAAACAGACCTTTACTTAAAAATTCCATAAGGAACATGTATCCCTTTTAAGTATGATCCCAAATCGAAAACATGACAGTTCTAGTGAGTCCTTCTAAATTGTACATGTCTGAGGCTAATGACAGTCACCCTACTTTCAGTTTCGCCCCTTTGCAGCTTGATCGTTTTGCTTGAGCGAGGGTGAGACAGAACTGCACCCAGGGCTAAGTGCATCTTGCTTGGAAGGTAGTGCTTGTATTGGGGTCTGAGTGGTTCCTCGTTTGTGGAAGCAGCATCTCTGAGTTTGCCTACATATAGCGTTCTGCTCTCCTGTGGGGGCTAGTGTCTGTCTTCTGCATTGCGTTACATCAGCATGTGCCAGCATTTGTATCTGTCAGCATGCAAGTTAACAACAAAGACTTCGATTTCCCACGAGATCCTTGGACCGTGAGGCTGAGGCTTGCATGTAATTTGATTAAATGAATGGGAAGTCATTGATAATCCGCATAACTGACATAAATCAGGTATCTAGAACTTCTCCAGGAAACCAGTCCCTTTATTGGCTCACTTTACTCCCATCTCACTGGGATACGCACCTCTGACCATTCAGATGTGCTTTCTGCTCAATACTCAAGGTGCCAAGAACTCGTTGTCGACCTTGGAGGAGCTCTCGGGAGCAGATGTCGGTGGTGTTTTATTCTTTGTTCAGGGGTGAGTCTTACAGAGGCCTGGGAGCATAATCAAGATGAACCCTGCTGAGAACTGTGCAGACCAGTGCACACGGAGTGGAAACCATGTATGACCTGCAGAGTGCTGGGGGCTCATTCCAACTAAAACATTCCAAGCAGAGGACTGGCTAGTGGTCTGGCTAGTGGAGGAGCAGAGACCACATGGTCCGGCTTCTGAGGACCCCCTGATACAGCACACACCCGAGTGCTCTTGCCAGGGTCAGGGTAAAAATGCTCTTCTCAGAGGCCTCAGCCGACCACAGGTGTTTAATCAATGATGGTAAAGAGCTGAGAATGTTTACGAAGCCTGGAATCAGCCTTGACATGGATGCTTTGTGGAAGCTCCAGGTTCTGCGCACACAGCTGGCTCAGCCAGACGTAGGTCACCTCTGTGACTGTTCCTGATGGGCCAGCTGAGTCGT
This sequence comes from Ochotona princeps, assembly GCF_030435755.1. Classification (NCBI taxonomy): domain Eukaryota; kingdom Metazoa; phylum Chordata; class Mammalia; order Lagomorpha; family Ochotonidae; genus Ochotona; species Ochotona princeps. The sequence goes on along the minus strand of NC_080852.1, from coordinate 39,984,085 downwards.
CTGCCAACATCTACATCACAAAATGTAACTGCCATGCAACCTGGGCAACAGAACAAGCATCTCGTGTTTAATGAGTTGCATTAGTCTGCTCTTAAAAACACTAATAACACATTTAATTACTGCTGCTTTTAGTGTGGCTGGCAAATCTCCAGAACCTAGTTTCTTTCTAAATTCATTTTTGTGTAAGCACAACAATAATAAATAAATTCAGTGTACAAGTTACTCCCCAAAAGTTCTGCTTTTATGACCATTACAACAACTTAGGAGACGACGTTTGGAAAACAACCCTTGAGTTCTAGGTTACGAGTTTCCTTTCAGGGACTTTTCTACTCCTGATTGGTTTCCCAAGGGAAGCTTTTAAAAATCGGAGAAAGCGGAGAAGAATCGTCAAGAGCGCAATGTAAAGCAGTGCAAGTCTGAAAACTGTCACCTGCTGGGGGCCAGCAAGTGGGTAAAATGAGAGCCCTTACAAAGAATGTTCTCTAACAGCTGTTCTCACAACATCTTCCTGATGTTTCAAGTAGTGTCAGTCTGCTCTGGACTGCTATCCACAGATGCCTGAGGGGCAACACTCAGTTCAAACAATCACTTATGGGAGAGGCAGAGGTACAGGGCGAGGGAGGCAGGAGAGAGAAAGAGCTCCAGCCGTTGGGCCTGCTTGGGGAGTGAATCAATGGATGGAAGATCTTCCTGTCTCTCCTCCTCTCTGTATGTCTGACTTTCCAATGAAATAAATAATAAATCTTTTTTAAAAAGCCATAGTGTCTACTGGTAATAGATAAAGAAAAGTTATGTGATGTTGCTGTTGGTTCAAATCCTTGCTGGATTTTCTGAGTAGCGTTCACTCCACCTCTACAGATAGGAGATAATACCTTAGATTAGTGTGACTCAGAGCTGCTTCTGGCTGAGGCCAGTGGGAGAATCCCTAGGTGAGCAGGCTCCATTTAGGAAGACACCTCCGGCTTGTGGCTTGTGCGTCTCAGTTGAGCCACGTGCTGGATTTTGTGCTGTTGTGTTCTGAACTCTGCCTCCAGGAAAACCCAGTCCTGTCACAGCTGTGATGTTTGAAACGTGTTAGCTCACGTTTCTTCAGAAGGTGGTAGGTGGAGCAGTTTTGAGAAGAGAGGGTGGTTAGGCGTATATCACGAAACATCTTTCCATGAAGCATCTGTGTCACTGTTACTCTTTGCCTGATGACAGACACCCACGCCGGTCTGGCATCACCTGGTTTATGGTGTTATAACTCAAGAGTATTGTTCGAGATTTTTGGTTCTCATATTTGTGAGGACTCCTCATTTTTATTAGCTTTAAGAAATGAGAGAAAAATGATAAATTTGAGGGATGGGTGCCATTCTAACTTCCAACAGATCAGAGCAGTCCGTGACTCTCATTTCCCTGGGATCCAAGGATACATGGGCATAGCAGGGAATGTGTCAGAGCTGCTGGTACGTCCAAGGAGAAGGTGTGGGGAAGGATGAGTTTCTGACACAGATCCTGCGGCATCTTGGATGGAACTGGGTCTGGGGTTCCCCCATAACCTGCTGAGAATTTGCCCCCCGCACCCCAAGGACAGATTGATTGGAATAAATGATGAGCTTCAGTTGAAAACTCTACGGGCTGGGGCCATTGGTTTATCAGGATCCGCTTGCTGCTGCCCTCCCTGGCCCCTTTCTGGTAGTGTTACTGGAGAGAGGCCACCTTCCTGATGTGAGTGAGGCTGTGCAGGTGCTCCACAATGGAGTGTACCTGTGTGACCTGGGCCAGGCCCACCTGGCAATCTGAAATAGTCCCTGGAGAGATTTTGGCCTCTCTGGTGTTCATGTATGACACCAATGGGACAAACCATTTCGGCTTATTAGAGCCCTGACCTCACTCTCTTTAAGCGTAAGATGTCAATTTTGGCGTCATAAGGAGACTTTGAGCAGCTGACCTTCCAGCCTCAACACCCCTTCAGTGTGTGAATACTGGTGTGTCCATTGTTCTCATTATACCTGGAGCAGACCCACCTGTGGCACCCCGAAATATGATGCTGAAACACCAAAATTAGCCATCCCATAATAGCCCATAATGGCATCAGGAGCACTTGGAGAAGCTTGACGTAGCAGGCACTCTGGCCACGCGGTGAGAGCATCCCGCATACAAAGGAAGTGTCTAGGACTTTCTGGGCATTCGTGCGTACCCAGGCTTCTCTGTCCTCCTCTTCGGGGTGGTGGAGCTGAGCCCTGGCCTTCAATCTCTTCTTTGAAGTTTGCAGGTCTCTCTGAGCATCTCGTGTGTGCTGTGAGGCCCCCGTGATGTTACCTTCCTGATTTTCTTTTGCTGATTTGTCTTTGTGCCGTGGGTCCATCCAGCGAACACTGCACAGGGCGGAGAAGTGGACATGTTCTCCTCTTCCTCCCATTTCTCATTGCCTAAACTGGGGAGACTTGTCTCTGCTTTTGGACCTTCTGGAGAAGTGAGGGAGTCAGTGTGTGCGTTTCCTTGCATGGCACCTTTCTCAGACAAAGGCTTCGTTTGGAGAGCACCGGGGCCTTTATTCTGCTCACAGTCCTTGACACCCCACAACCACTCAGTCATCGGAACGGCTTTCTTACAACGCTGGGTGTTTGTTATTGTTACTGGAGACAGAGAGAATCAGATAAATGAGAGGCGAAAGTTCACTGTTGCCTTAAAGGAGCCCATGCCTAGTGATACCGTTGAGCTGGCCAGGAGCCACCCTTCCCCACGACAGCTGAGGTGGAGCAGAAAGTCTTGCCGGGGATTCCTGAGCCATGCTAGTGAAGCAGATCCTATTTAGGTGGAGACATGTCCCCCAAGAGTTGGGACTTTGCCTTCTTACTGTAAACAGGCTGCCTGTCCCTCCTGGCACGGCTTTTCGTTCTGTGTCTGTTCTGCCCATGTCTGGATCCCCAAATGCAAGAATGCTTGGGAGCTATTCATTTCTCACATAAGCTTAGCTGTTGCTGCAGCTGCTGGAAGCACAGATGGAATTCTTTGCACCAACCTGTGCCCACAGGGCAGGGAGAGTGAAATATGGAGAGCAGTTGTTTCTGGGAGGAGGTGGAGAGCACTGGGTTTAGCGACAGTCTGGGGTGGCGCATGGTTTACTTTTCCAAAGTGCATTGTCACAAATGATATGCATGGGTCTACACATGAGACAGAACAGCTCCGGGGTTTGGTACAATTGATAGGATGCCATTGGTTTGCACTGAGTTCCTACAGCATGTACCAACACAGCAGGCTTCATGGAGTCACTTGTGTTCAAGTTTCAAGTACAACTCAGGTTTCCTATCTGTGTGACACTCCTGAGACAAAGGGGCTTGTGGGGGCGGAGAAGGCAGGCAGGGAGAGAGAGGGAGCAGAGAGGGAGAGGAGCAGTAGACAGAGAAGGAGAGGGGCAGGAGAGAGAATGCAATTCCCTAATCGTAGTACTCGGAGCTGACATAGCAAAGCTCCCTTCTACTTTAGCCTGCACAGGGAGAGTGGCAGACCGTTTGGGGCCACTTGCTTCAGCCTTGTGTTGCCTCAGAGCCACAGTTCCTCTGCTTAGCTCTTCAGAACATTTATCCTGCCATGCAAAGTGATGGGTTGTCTGTGTACACTCTCCAGTAAAAGCTAATGAAGATCTCTAAGTTCAGCGTGACATTGTGTGCTGGTAGGGCAAAGACAGTAGGTGATGCTCAAGGGATTAAACAATGAGAGATTTTATCCAGCAATAGTAATAAATCCTTTAGACTTGTTTGGAGTCCTGATGATATCTGTTAATGTGGAGCTCAAAAGAACTTGAGAAAATAATATTTCAAACATCACATTGGGTGCTCTGTGGACAGTACACTATTGATAGGACGGCAGTGAAGACCGGGAGATCATGAAGTAGTATCCAATAAAGAGAAAGGAATGCATGGGAGAAGGCTGATCATTCAGTCTAGAGATGGAACTGTGGCAATTGAAAATAGAGCAAGTAGGATGAAGTCCTCAACTTCCGGGCCTTGGTAGGTGGAAGCAAGGAATAGATACGTGGGGATGTGGAGTTGGAAATGGGAAAATGTGAAAAGCTGAGGGTAAGAGAAAGCTACTGGTACTCAGGTGAGAGCGTGTAGTTCTGTGTTGAGAACATGCTTTGGTTGTGCACACGTGTTTTGATGTGCTGCTGTTAAACTGTGGTCTCTCTTGGTCTTGATGCTTCTCTCTCGGGCCAGTCTCAGGTAGTTACCGTGCACTGAGCAGTCATGTTCAGAGAAAAGAGAGATGCTAAATTGAATACTCTGAGTCTTGCTTAGGTTTTCCTTCCTAGGGAAAGAATTCTGACCCTGTTTATTACCCAGCAGCTAGCTCACAATTCCATGTAAGCAGGTCACCAAACAGACGCCTGGATTTTGTCCTGTCCGCTCGTGGTTTTAGCCGATCTCAGCCCTGCTCCCCAGCAGAGTGGGTACATGTTCCCGCTTTTCCTGCTCTGCGACTTTCATGTACTCCATATATTTTTGCTCTTTTGATTTTTTTCCTTTGAGTTATTTACAGTGTCTTTGTGATTCCCTCATATCTTTCAAAGAAACACAATTTTTAACACAAGTTCATTTTCATGTTTGTTGACGAGTCATGTTTTTTTTACCCTGTGTACATGGAATTGGCCTCTTCATTTGCAGTTGTTGCAATGTGTTGTGACTTCAGCAAGGAAACTGCTGCATAGTGTATCTCCCCTGTGCTGAATTCCCATGAGTGATTGACTGAGGTGCACGCGTGCCGTGCAATGGTAGTTTCCCTGACAAATTCTGGATACTCAAGTTAAATGGCTCGAGTCAATTTTGCCAATGTAATAAACATTTCTGGAGTCAAAGAACTCAGACCATTCTTTCCCAAAGGGTACTTCAACGTGCAGGTTGGGGAGAGGTTCTGAATGATTTTCATCATCAGCCTTTGATCTCTCACAGACCCACAATGCCAGCCTCCGCCCCGACTCAGGAATGAGTGTGTCCATAATGGAAGATGACAAGGAGTGTTTCCAAGCAAATCCTCACATGGCTTCTGTTCTTGCAAGTGAATGCTTTTGTGACTAAACTTCTGAGAGATTGTGGCTCATTAGTTTTTAGAGGAAAACCACTTGAAGCTGTATTCTAAGACTATCATTTAAGATCATTAGCTTCTGACTCACAAATTGGAGTGGTTCATTTTTTTTCTCTTGCCAAGAAAGAAATGATGCTTTGCTGACAAGGAGAACACGAACATCGCATCTTTCACAAAAGTGCTGCTTAAACATTTAGTAAATTATGAATCATAACTCAGAAAATGTATGCTTTAATACTTCCAGACCTGTATTGGAACAAATATTTCTGCTACTTGCATACCATGAATCGATTGTAGAGCATCGTTAGACTGTATAAATTAGCATTTTAAATATTCATTCACGCACATTAAATAAGGACATTTAATTACAAAGATTAATCTACCCTTTATTTCTTTTTTGATGCCCAGCATAGCACATTTCAACAGATGCTTTAATATTTTATGAGTGGGAGTTTTTGAACTGTTTTAGAAGAATGAGATTTTGAATTGCAAAATGAGAATCTAAGGCAAGGAGCATAATTCACCTAATATATGTGTGTTGCCTGTGACCATGGCATATGCCAACACACTTGGGAGCTGGACTCGGCATCGTCAGTCTTGTGTGGGCCTCATTACTATGCAAGCTCACATGATATAAATGACAGACTAGAAGCAAATAACTTTCTACAAAAATTTTATTTAAGCCTACTTTTCCCAGAAGGAGACATTTTGGGTATATCTGGACCAATTTAAAAAAAAAAAAACATATTCCATTGGTCTCTGTTGGTGGAAGAGAAAGCACTATGTCATTGGTTGGATCACACCTGCTCAACTGCTTACCATTGGCTCATACCCACTGGCATTGTTTGGATTGTCACTGTTACTGTTTAGTCATCCCTGGTCTCGTAGGATCTTGCCTCTTGACATTGGGCTTTGCCTGTTACCCATTGATCATCCTCATTGCCTTTGGTTGAAGCACATTGGCCTTCAATCGTATCTGTTACCAATGGATCATCCTCTATCACGTAATCATTAAAGTAAAATCAGTTACCTGGGATTAACTGATTCTGTTATATAAATACACAAATGGACCTTGGCTTATCATTTTTTTTTTGCTTTTCATGCTTTCAGGCTTGGGAAAGTGATTTTCTTTTACCTTCCAGTTTGGGAACAGAAGCAATTAATATTTAGATCTCTTAACTGTCTTGGCATATTGAGTGATGCTGAGTATTGAGTAAAATGGAACTTGATATATAGATAGAGGCAGATAGAGATGAGCTACAGGTAAATATAGATATTGATGTGCCACATATGAAGCAAAGTTAGAGTATGGACCACTAAGCAATCTTTAAATGATTTCTTAGTAATAGTATTACTTGATGTGTGAAAGTTTGTGTTCAAGCCTGCAACTCTATAGACAATCATAATGATAGCCTTATAACTTAGTAATTTTTAAAAATTCTGTATTGCATAATACTTGTGTGCACCAAAAATGCCAGTTTGGTTTTTCATCACGATTTATAAAAAAAGTGTCTCCACTAGCTTCCCTTCAGGTTGTCATTTTTCTAAGAGCAGAGACTGTGACAAATTATCCAATTCCAGAAAATCAAAGCTAGCCCACAGTTCTCTATTCAATCGAAGGCACAATTCATCTATAAAGTGTTCCCATTGTGTGTTCCATGTAGAGAAAGAAACTAATACGTGGTAAACATGCTGCACTTATTCTCTGTTTCTTCTTGTTTTGCAGCAGTGAAAAGAGGGAGAGTGTTAAACATTTATTTACTTGTCAAACTGGACAAAGTTCTTCAAAAAGAAAAGTTGTATGCTACCTTAACCACTTTAGCAATTTTAGCTATCTAAAATGAACAAAAAAAAAAAGATTGATTTCTGTTTAGCCTGTTTATTTTGTTTTTATTCAGTAGGTACTACAATTTTTTTCCTGGACATTTTCCTCTGTTAAAAGTAAAGGGTTATTTTGGAGCCATTTTCTACCATTTCTTCAGAAACTTAGATTCCCTGGAAGATGCTATTCTGCTCTAGAAATACCTGAGCCGAGCCGTGCGTGGTGTCACTGAGATAACTCACATGCCTAGTTCATGTGCTTTCTTGTGAGCTGATGACCTGATGTCCTTAACTTGCACCAGGAAGAAACTTGTAACTGGATAAGTCACTGAGGCCAGAGAGAGGGGCAAGAGAGCTTGCAGCTGGATAATTCACTCAGTAATCCAGAGAGAGGGGGAAGAGAGATTCTTTCTTTGTATATAGAAGCTACAGTGTCATGCTCACTGCTAAAACACTTGTTAATTATAGGTGGTTTAGAAAATGTGCTGATTTCATATACAAACCATGAACAGATGCAATACCTCTTTATGAAAGTGTGTCTTGTCCAAAGTGGAGGTTAACTAAATTAATAGGAAAAGCAAAATTTGGGTTAAAGTAATGATGAAAATTTTCAAGTTGGGATTCTTCTATTTTGGCCAGGTTCCTTGGGCTTGTAGTAAAGATCTGCTCTCTACAAGGGCTCTTATTCCCACCACATTCTTAGGGATGTTGGTTCCTGTTAGTAAAAAAAAAAATGATTTACTAACAAATCAGATTATTGACTTTGATATAAAATCATTCCCTGCAGCCTGCCCATGCCATGTGCAGGCATGTCTGAAAGTGCTTCAGATTTGTTCTGATTAAATCTTTGTTGACTATTTTCTGTCCTTCAATTCTCTTTTCCTGGTGTCACATGAAATATATAGAAATATTTATGGGACTATCTGAATTGTAGATAAGAATTATTTAAAATGTTACTTCCAAATGGATTCATAATAGAACTGGTCGTTTCTTCCTGATGTCTAATCTCAAATGGAAAACTGCGTGGTTCAATTTATTTCCTTAAGGGAAGCAAAGAAGACTGTGTAAGCACATGGAGAATACTAATTCCCTCTGTCCAGATGTATGGAAACTGGTCTTGGAGTTGACTCAAAACTATAGCCCGTACTATTTTAATAATTTTGGACTTGAGAATATATTTTTTGTGTTTTTACAAGATTTTTTTAGGAAAAAGAATGAGAGGAAATGAGAGGGAGAAAAAAAATGAAAGGTGAACATAGACCTTACAGCTTCCCCCCCAAATATTTTACTGTCTCTTTTTTCCATTTAAAATGTGTTTATAATACGGTTCCATAGGTTCCATAGTTCTTCCTCCCCCTTTCCTATTCCCTCCACCCCCGCACTCATTCCCCTTACGTTATTACAACAGCATAATCCTTCAACAACAATCACAAATCCATCATTCTGCAGTTTAAGTGTATCCCAACATTGGAGGTATAAGGCAAACTTCATGTCAAATACAAAATATATATTTATCTTGTAGAATATATGCCATTTGCCATTGATCCAAGGAATCTCTACTTTCAAATCAAAGATGAACTCTCAATGAGGCTATGAAATATCTTTTTTTATTAAAAGATTTATTTATTTTTATTGGAAAGGCGGATATACAGAGTAGGAGAGACAGAGAGGAAGATCTTCCGTCTGATGCTTCACTCCCCAAGTGAGCCACAACAGCTGGAGCTGAGCCAATCTGAAGCCAGGAGCCAGGAGCTCTTCCAGGTCTCCCACGTGGGTGCAGGGTCCCAAGGCTTTGGGCCATCCTCAACTGCTTTCCCAGACTACAAGCAGGGAGCTGCATGGGAAGCGGGGCTGCCGGAATTAGAACCGGCAACCATATGGGATCCCAGTGCGTTCAAGGCGAGGATTTTAACCACTGCACTATCGCACCGGGCCCTATGAAATATATCTTGACAATAGAATGCTGTTCTTTCTACCGTTGTCCATACTATTATACTTTTAAAACAAAAAGTTAATAGGTCTTACATTTGTATTTTTGACTTATTCTGAGGTGACTTTTTATATGGAGAAGGGTAGCAAGTACAGTGCATTCTTGTGTGTATCCACATTTGCCAGCACCATTAGGGCCTGCCCTTCCCCAATGTGTGTTCTAGGTCACTCTGTCAACAAAATAAGTGGATTAACTCCACTTCGATTAGTTTTTGGATTCTCCATTCTTTGCCATTGATCTGTATATCAAGTGTTATGCCAGTACTATGTTGTTGTATTTAATATAAACTTGTATTGTCATTGAAGACTCATTATGCCTCCCAAATCACTTATTTTCTTTAAATGTCTGTAGCTGTTTTGCATATTCTGAGGCTCCATATGATTTTTTTTTAATTGGTAGTTTGGTAATTCAATGAGGATTGTGTTGCGTGTCTAGATGACCTGGGTGCAGTGGTCAATTTAACAATATTAATTCTCTCATCCTTGAATATGGAGTGTCCCTTCCACTTGTGTGTCTCATCTGTGGTTTCTTTCATCGGTGTTCCAACGTTCACTGTAGAAATCTTTTATATCTTTGGTTAAATCTGTTCCTAAATTAGCTTTTTAGATGTTGTGGGTAGAATTTATAGTTTTGATTTCTCCTTCAGTACGTTTATTATTGTATATAAAATGTTACTTGTTTGTGAGTTGGCTTTATATCCTACAATATCACTAACTTCATCCATAAGTTCTGTTTTCTTATGTGTAAAATGTCATCTAAGCATGAATGTTAATTTCTTTCTCTTGCCGGATTGTTTTTGCTCAGACTTCCAATAACTATATTTAATGAGACTGGTACAAACGGATGTCCTTGTTTGTTCCAACTCTTACAGGAAATGCTTTCAGTATTTTCCCCTTCAGTGTGATGTTGGTTATGGGTTTGTCATAAATAGCCTTTATAGTTTTAAAGCATGTTCCTTCTCTAAGTAATCCTTTGACAATGTTTTATGATGAAGAGATGTTAAGTTTTGTCTAAATTTTTGTCTCCTTCTCTGAAGATAATCATGTGGCTTTGCTATCTGTCACTAGTGGAATTTCTCCTTTTTTTTTTTTTTTTTTGGTTTCTGAATGTGGAACTATCCTTGAATTCCTGGAATGAATCCCACTCGGTCATGGTATTTGACTGTGGTACTGCTGGATTCTGCTTGCTAATATTTTCTTGGAATTTTGTATTCACGTTCATCAAGAATAATGTTTTTTGATTTTTTTCTTCTGTTATTTCTTATTCCATACCATGGTAATTCTAGCATGAATTACTCTGGTAATTCAGAATGGCATTAGACATTGGTATAGGTAGAATTTTATGTGTAATACCTCTAAAATATGGGCAACAGATGCAAAGCTAGCCTAATGAGATTACGTTAAAGCAAGCAGCTTCTACATCGCAAAGAAAATTATCAGCAGAATGAAGAGACAGCTTAAAAAGTAGGAGAAAATGTTTAAAAGCTGTTCAGTTTACAAAAGTTTAAAAGCCAGCATAGAAAACAACCCCCCAAATTAACAACCAAAGACAGAACGTATTCAATGAAAAATGAACAAAATATCTAAAAAAATATATTTCTCAAAGGAGAAATACCATTGGCCCACAGATATGTTGAAAATGTGCTCAGTGTCACCCACCATTAGGACAACACAAATTAAAACCGTAGTGAGATGGCAACTCATTCCAGGTAGCATGGCTATTGTAAAAATAAAGGCTGGCAAGGACATGGATGAGGTGTTGAACACTCTTTCTCCAGCTAATATGGAAAGCAGGCTGCAAATTCCTTAAAAAACTAAAAATGTAACTACCTTATGACCCAGAAACCTAACTGCTGGATGTCTATTGCCAAAGAATCTAGTATATTAAAATACACCTCAGTGTTTATCACAGCACATTTACAATAACCAAGATGCAGATTCATTCAAATGCCCATTATAGATGGGTGGATAAAGAAAGAAGTGGTTTATGTAAGCACACAATGCATTTTTCCTCATACAAAGAAAATGGAACCCTTCCATCTCGAGGAAACAGGAGGAAATTCTGCTAATTGTCCTAAGCCAGACAAATATTGCATGATTTGCATGCTCCTGTGGGAGCTGGGAGAAGACAGACTGAGCATAAACTATTGGTACCAAGAGAGTAAGGTGAGTGGGAGGAGAGCGGTTAGAGGTAGGTTGAATGATGGCTATCAGATCGTAGATTAGACAGCACAGTGGGATGTTGCTCACAATAACCTGTCACATGTCTTTGGAGCAAAAAGAATGAGAAACTTGAAAGCACAAATCCTAAAAAGTGAATATTCTTTACTCTGATTTAATTATTAAGCATGCTGTGTATGTACTGCAGCATGACACTACCTCATGCATTTGTAGTTACTGTAATCAAGAATAACATTAAAAGATTGAAGAGTTTGTAAATGTTATTCAACCTGATTGGGTCTCCATATGTTAAATGTATTGTTGATCTCATACTGTAGTCCATGAGTAGTACAGAATAATAATTATAATAACAAAAGAAAAGCTAGCAGACTCCTTCTAGCCCTGATACTGTGCATACAAGCATATGAAGTGTTTCTTCATTATAATTGTGATTTTCATCCCTTCCATTTTGCTGTTGGGCTTTCAACTTCACCCCTGGGTTGTTCTTCACCTTTCTGTATGTGCAAGTGCAGAGCACTTAGCAGACAGTTGCCATAGGTCCCGGAGACGGACATGCTCTATCTAGCTGGTGCATGTGACAAATGGGTTTGCATAAGATTGCTGTCTGTACTACCTGTTTCACGTCTCTGCATTTGTTAAGTTGCTCAACTTTGTGATTTATTTCATTTGTTTTAGCCCAAATAAATTAAACTCTTTGTATGTGCAGAAAGCAGGCTGCATTGAAGTGGCCCCTGCTTGTTGAAGAAGGTAGAAGATGACATGGCTGTGTGGCCCACCATCATAAGTCCGAGCACTGGGTGACGTAGGGTAAGCCATGGTGGTGGGTCAGAATCAAATAGTGAACATTAGGGAAGGCATGTGGAAATCTGGAAGTCTGCATTCTAGAACTCTTTCTAGAATTATTCTGGTCAGGAGAAGTACAATAGAGGCAGCTCATGTAAAATCCCAAGGGTGATGGAGAAGAGTTCTGGGAATGCAAGCCGGATGCCTGATATGAAGACCGGAGATGGATGTGCTGATTCGTGGCATCTCAAGCAGGGGACACAGTGATTGTCATGCTGACAGTGTGAAGAAACAAGTAACTTTTTAGTAGTTGTATCCAATTCCTGCTTAAATGAACAAGAAATGACAGAAGAGAGAAATAAAGATGGCGCTGGAAACATGTGTTTCATGACAGCGTAACTGGCAAGCAGTTGTTCTGTGTGAAGGCAGAGCTCACTGGTGCTGTCATTTCGAAAACTGGTGTCAGCTTTTTTCCCTGCTAAAGTCAGTGGTAACAAGTAGAGCAAGTAACAAGCCTTACAGTGGGCAAAAACAAGCTGCTTTGGACTGGAGACTCAAGCTGAAGTAGATGTTTTTTACAGTAGATACAATTCATTAGCTTGAAACCCAACACTAAAGCTGAATATTTGGTTTCACTTCTCTTGCTCTAGTTACGCTGCCTAATTCTGTCTGCACTAGCCAGGTAGGCTTGATTTTTTTAAAGTCGAAGCAAATTTAAGGTAACAAATGGAAAACTCAGATTCTTAACTCACTGGTCGTATTTCTTACTCTAGTTGGCCACAAGTGGGTGCCGACTACTGGACACTGCAGATACAGAACTCCCCATCGTGCAGAAGGCTCTCTGGAAAGCACTGGGGTTTCACTGATCAGAATAAAGGCACATCCACTAAGCTCTCCAAATAGCAGTTGGTGTCACAGGCCCATTCTTACAGCTTCATTCTATAAACGCACTTCGCAGGATCAGTTCTTGAAGTTTACGTCTTACGTGGGCCACATTGGAAATCTCAGGTTTTTTCTTCAAAAGAGATCTACACCATGCATAGCAGTTTTACCCTTTTAACGTATTATTTAGGAAAAATAGCTTCATTGCCTAAGAATTTATTTCTTAGACTTCACTCCTCCTTTGAAGTTTCTGACTTAGTAATTTCAAGTATGAATTAATTCTAGCTGATTCCCAGAGCTATCTAGCACTCTGACATGGTGTAGGAGGTGAAGTGTCCAACACAAGGATTCATAGATGCTTTGAATGAGCTTTGCAGTATTTGAACTTCATGCACTGGTTTGCAAAACCTGTGGTCCTGCTCACGTGAAGTATCAAGAGCAGTGTGTACTGTGGAAAACTATGGATTTCAAAAACTCTTTTACACTAACATAAAGTACCTTTTCAACCAATTTTCCAACAAACTTTCATCATATAATGTTAATAGTCTTTTATATGTGTCCTTGCTGCCCCATGCCTGTTCTGCTGCCCTGTGTCAGGGCCAGTGTGCATGCATTTTTTTTAAATGAGCTGTTGGACCAAGTCTTGCCCCATGCCAAGCCGTTCCTTCCAGAACCACTTGAGAGTGCTGGCAGCCTCTGGCAAGATGAGGTGGAGATGTGCAGGAGCCTTTGATCCAATTGCCTTATGAATTCCCTGCAGTAGCTCAAGTGTGAGCCCTTGAGCGGGTGAACGGGTTTGTCTTGTGTCTGCTTCTGCAGGCATGATTCAAGCCTTGCCACTGCTCATTTTGAATTCAGGATGTTCTTTCTCATCCCTCTTCAGCTGGGTCAATCTATTTCTGCTGTGTAAATTGACAATTGCATTTTCTTTGCTTCCCCAGGAGTGCCAGGCAGGCTGCAGGGGTGTTATTTGCTTGGTGCCGCTCTCATGTGTGGATATCTCACTGCCATTACATCACCACAACCCGTGTGCGCGCGCTTAGGGTGTTGGTGTGAGTGAGTGTTCTACTCGGCAGCAGATGTCCGAGTGCAGGGTCTGTGTTACCGAGTTTCATATCAAACAAGTGGTCGGAGACTCAAAGATAGTCGAAGTATTTGACAAACGAGTGGTTGAATGACGGGAAGAAGCAACTCTCTTTAGGTCTTCTGCTCATTAATTGAGAAGAATTCATTTCAACTCACTTGCATTTGCATATACCTGACAAAACTATTGTTGGGATTTTTTAGAATGGCAATTCCCCTAGTGTTTGGTGTAAGCATCTTTATGGAAAGAATGTGGAAGCTGTGCAATATGATGTGGATCCCTTTTGGGGCAGACTTTGAAGAAATTAGGTGATCATGTCCAGGGAGGACCTGGAGGACCCAAGGCAGAGGTGGAATGCTATCGTGCCGTGAAGCCTTCCCCCATTCCTTGTCCTTGACAACAGACTCCCTTTTCACACTCTCAGTTTTCCTCTGTTCAGGGTTTTGGGTTTTTTTTTTGTATTTTGTATTGCTTTTACTCTTTGTCATGATACGGCTGTGTAGGTGTAGGTCTCTCCCTCCACCACTTTCCCCCCATTTTATTACCATAGTGTAATATTTCAGCAGCAGTCAAAAGCCCCACATCAAGCGTGTCATGGCATTGTAGTTAGAGGCAATGGTAGAAAATCTAGTATCATTTTGCCAAGCTAAATTTAGCAGTTTCATTAGGAGTCCTCCTTTTATTTGAGAGTAGAGAGGCATACTGCAACACAGTTCCACTTCCTGGTTTGCTAATCTCCATTACACACATACATATGTGCATGGTTTTTGAATGAATGTTGCCTTATATCAGAGAGAACATGTGCTATTTGTCCTTTTGGGATTGGCTTATTGCACTGAGCATAAAACTGGAATTTTTCTCCCTTCAAAGTGAAATAATGATGGCTGTTTCATTCTGAGGCAGGACTCTCAGAATTTTGCTGTATTTCCTTCTAATGGGTCCTCCAGTGTAGTTTTCAGTTTCAGTCAATAAGATGAATAGGATAAGAGGAGGCAGACAATGATGGAAACCGTAAAAACTGGCAAAAAAAATTAGCAGATTGTGGAATCCACACTTTTTAAAAAGATTTATTTATTTTTTATTCAAAGTGAGATATACAGAAAGAAGAAGAGACAGAGAGGAAGATCTTCTGCCCAATGATTCACTCCCCAAGTGCCCACAATGGCTGCTGCTGCGTCAGTCCAAAGCCAGGAGCTCTTCTGGGTCTCCCACACAGGCACAGGATCCCAAGGCTTTGGGCCATCCTCGACTGCTTTCCCAGGCCACAAGCAGGGAGCTGGATGGGAAGCAGGGCCACCAGGATTAGAACTGGCGACCATATGGGATCCCGACATGTTCAAGGTGAGAACTTTAATCACTAGGCCACTGCACCAGACCCAAATCCACACTTTTTGTTCTGTTGATTGTTCCTGTGTGCTGTGTAGTAGGTACGGAGTGGCATCTCTCCTGGTGGACACACTGTGGGTTGGACAGCTTCCTTGGAGGGGAAGAAGGGGATCCATGTGAATGACCCTAAGTGTGGACTGTCTCCTAAATTTGAGTCATGCTCTGGATGCTGATCCCTGCAGGGGACAGTGTTCATTGTGTCTCACTGGTGCCTGGTGGCGTTGCCATCCGGGTGCATCGCCCAGCCCTCACCTGCTATTTTACTGCAGTGCATTGTATATTAAAATGGCATCTTTCAGGAGATTGGAAGCCTCTTTACCACCCTTGATACTCTAATTGGACCTTCTTTTGACCTGACTCTGCCCACTTCCAACACAAAGGTTCCCTCACCGGGGTGGCGTTTCTGACTCCTGAGGGGTGTTTGGATGAGCTGTGTTTGGATGGTCGAAGGTGGCGGTGAAACAGATGCTTTGAGGGACATGTCTCCTCCTCCCTGAGAACGCAGGCTGTGACATTCACGTACAGCAGACAAGCTTAAGTCTGTGCGCAAATGGATATGTGATGTTCTATCCTGTACTCTCAAAGCCTTACTTATTTTGACCACATTATACTGATGCTGCTATCCGCACAGTGCTAGGTAATATGTCAGCCTCGACACCTCCACAGGTAGCTCACATTTGCTCACCATGTTAGCATATTGGACCACATTTCCCCAGAGTGTGAATTATTCTCTGGGTGAATTTCCACTTTAGGGAGGATCATTAACTCTTTTGGGGAATGAGCGGATGAGTTAGCGCCTTGCATCTCTAGAGAGATGGAATCTGAAACCCACAAAGGAATGGGAGAGACATCCCCCCATGTCCTGCTTCTTCCCATGGTCGGCCCAGCAAGGAGAGCCCAGGATGAGGACTGGGAGGAAGCTTTCAATTCACAGCTGCTCCCTGCAAGGTCTGTAACTTCTCTCGTCCTCACTTGACCCATAGGGACATAATACCTGTCACATAGATTTATGTTGCCTTTTAAGAGTTGTTGTAGAAGTTAAATATCAGCAATGAGTTAATTCCTGTTATGCAGTTGGTATTGTTCCTGTTGTTAATTTTTCACTGTTATATTGATAATCTGCAGGAATGATGATACATTTTTTTCTGTTATGAAACCTAAGTATTCCTATAAGACTGTTGGAAATCGTAATCAACTCTGAGAAAGTTTAGTGAGTGGACTTGAATAATGGCCACTGCCCATGTTTTTCTTTGGGTATCACAAAAGGATGGTGTGAAAAATTACACACATAAAGATTTAGGACCCTGATCTCCTGCAAAATACCATTAGTTTTGCCAAAAAAAAAAGTACCTCATGAATCAGTGAACGCTCATTGACAGTGGCAGTGATGGGTAGTGATGCCGGGCTGGTATGCATGGAAGCTGTGTTCATGGCCATCTCTAGCTCTCAGCAAGGTGACCTGGGTCTGCTGGCACCCCCATACTCCTGATCCATGCTGTGGGGCTTGGTGGGTTCTGAGATGTGTCTAGCAGCCAACATCTGGGAAAATATTCTTTTCATGTTTTCTTTGAAAGTTTTATCTATCTGAAAGATTTACAAAGAGGAAGTTCTATTCCTACCTGTCTGACTCTTCTGAGGGCCTTGGCAGTTTGACTGGTCCAGGCTGAAGGCTGTCCTGTCTTTCCAAAGTGCTGGATGAGAAGTAAAGCCAGTGCTCTTAGGGGATGCTACCATTGCAAGTGGCAGCTTACCCTGGTCCAGTGTAACACTGGTCTCATGTGACACACTTGGATAACCTGTGGCCTGTAACTTGGGTATCCTCTAGAGGAATGCTGACTCAAGTTTCTACTGCTTCATTTCCCATGCAGCTTCCTGCTGCTGTGCCAGGGAAGACAGCGGGTGATAGCCCGAAGACTTGGCTCCTTACCACTCATTTGGGAGATTGGAATGGTCCTCATGGTTCCTGGCTTTAGCATGGCACAGATCTGGTTGCTACATTTAGAGACTGAGCCAATAGATGTAAGTGTGTGTTCTCTCTCTCTCTCTCTCTCTCTCTCTTTCACTGTCTCCCTCCCTGTGTATATGTGTCTCTGTCTGTTAATTGCAACATAAGGTAAAGAAATAGAAGGAAAAGAAAAAGAATGGTTTCTGCTTTGGTTCTCCTGGTTAACAAATGGTTGGAATAAAATAAATTCAAGAGAACATTCTCTCTTCTTGACTGCTTATGTTTATCTTTTAAAAGGTAAAGAGAGAAAACTCTTCCATCTGCTAGTTAGTTTCCCAAACGCCAGTGGCTTCCAGAGCTAACCAGGCCAAAGCTAGGAGTAAGGAATTCGATCCAGATCTCCCATGTGGACACAGATGTCCAAATATGTTCTCCACCATGTGCTGCCTAGTGGGATTACCAGTGTGCTGGGTTGGATGTGGAGGACTTGGGATTCAAACCAGGCACTCAGACGTGGGGTGCAGGCAGGCATGGCAAGTGGCAGCCTGATGTGCTGAGCCGCAGGGTCTACCATCCATTTATTTTTGATGTCAGCACCAGTCACTGATTTATACTCTGAGTGTTGGAATCTAAAGTTTTTTGACTTGTAAAATATTTGAGTTGTATTTGAATGAGTCACATGATTTGGCTTGGACAAATGTACCAGATCATATTCTAGAGTGAAGAAGAATATATGGAAATTATTTGATGTGCTGGATCACAATACTGATACTCTGAAACAAAGAAATAGCATTCAGGCGGAGCTTGATTTATCTGCTTGTCTTGAAACTCTCAACATAATTCCAGTAAGCACAATGTTGGGAGAGCTCAAGAGTTCGTGAAACAGTTTTACATGGTATGTTGCTTCGTTGTGACTGTGTGCTTCTAACACGTAAGAAGTCTGCAATTTTCCCAAAAGCACCTGAAGAATGTGTACGAGAACTTAAATTCTTTCTCTTTGCTGTGTATGTTATATGACAACAATATATTCTTATTTGGTTTTCTTTGACGTGCAGGTAAGAATTTTCTTTGTTTCCCAGTAAAATAAGAAAAGCAGTGAGATAATGGAAGTACCAATATAAAAATATTCATGCTTCCAAAATGTAAATGTAGGCTCCTTCCAATGCAGCCATCTTCCTGCCACGCCAGG
The DNA here is from genome assembly GCF_030435755.1 of Ochotona princeps. Lineage (NCBI taxonomy): Eukaryota > Metazoa > Chordata > Mammalia > Lagomorpha > Ochotonidae > Ochotona > Ochotona princeps. The sequence continues at coordinate 39,965,761 of NC_080852.1, read as the reverse complement.
AAACAGGACTTCAATCAACTGCACCTAGTCAGCCTGCAAAGTTTTACTTAGTAGGGCAACCATTTACTTTGGGCTTTTTAAGAAAGGAAAGCTGCTAGAAAGAACTGACTGATCATAAGCTCAGATGTAAATGTAAGCCTTGGCCTGTCAGAATATTGAGAATTGATGGAGAGCAATGGGCAGAATGCTAATGTTTTGGACTTGAGGACACCACAGAGGCTGGTGGACAGTGCGGGCAGCCTGTGTCAGTGCTGCGGATAGTCTGTCCTGTCTCCAGCAGCGTCCTTAACTCTCTCCGTGGATGCATGCTGGTTCTTTGCCTGAAGACAGCATGACTCCTAGAATTTTCTTGCTGGTGAATGAAGAGCAGTTGATTTGCTGCAGCCTGACTTCCTTGGGCATCTCCTGTGTGACACACACAGAGTGCCTGGTCCGGAAGCCCCTGAGTTGCACGCCAGCACTAGAGCTCACTGGTGCTTTCAGTATTCAAGGGATCCATGGTGAACACACCCACACCCATGCATCTTCAGAAGCAAGGTCTCCAGGACTCACGTGAGTTACAAAAGGCCTTCCAGTGCTATGTTTAAAAAGCATACAATAATTTGGCATGTGTGGAAATACCCAGGTCTGACACTTGGCTAAAACCAAAACCTTTGCAGCACTGAGGGTGACTTCCCGAAAACTAACCTGGCCTGATAAGAACTGTCCAGCTCCTCAGTGAGTGGGGTTCCCATAATGTGATTGTCTTCAATTAGAACCCACCCCATTTGAGTGCTGCCTTCCTGAGCACCAACTTGAAGATGTGTTTTGGTCCCTAACAATCTTCAGGCAGCAGTACCGGTCTTCTCCTTTTATCCCTCCCCAACCTGCTGTCTGTTGTCCATTCCTACCTTTGCTCAGCCCTTGTGTTGATGTCTTGGACTTCTGTGAAGCCTGACCTTGGAGGTTCTAGTGCCCATCCTGTTCAAACCCTGGAACCTTGTCATGGAGCCCTGAACATTCCTGGAAAATCTGGCACCACTGGAGCAGGTGACAGGGTTTCACTACTTTCTCTAACTTATCCTTGCTCAATAATGGCTGTTGATGCCAGGGCCATTTTCTTGCCCTCTCTCACTTTCTTGGTCCAGTAAAGCTCTCTTAGATCTTCTTGGTTCTTTCAGGAAACTCATGGTCTTGTTTGGGGGTCAGATAGGTAGATCAGGTCAAGCACTTAGATGTGTATCAGGGACGTGGATTCCTCATTCTGGTTGTAGTGAGATTGCTCTATCCTCCAGACATAGTTGCTGCTCCTTCCTTGTTCATTGTCAGTGGGCAACCTCACCTTTCACTCCACAAGCACGTACAAAGCAATGCCTTCACAGTCTTGTACCAAGTCTACATTACCATAAAATTCAGGTGTTTTTCCTTAAAAGAAGTCTGTCTGCTTTGCCATGTAGGATGGTGAGATGACAGGTATTTTCTTTTCTTTTTAAAAGATTTATTTATTTTTATTGCAAGTCAGACATACAGAGAGGAGGAGAGACAGAGAAGAAGATCTTCTGTCCATTGATTCACTCCGCAAGTGGCTGCAATGGCCAGAGCTCAGACAATCTGAAGCCAGGAGCCTCTTCTAGGTCTCTCACATGGGTGCAGGGTCCTAAGGCTTTGGGCCATTCTTGGCTGCTTTCCTAGGCCACAAGCAGGGAGTTGAATGACAAGTGAGGCCTCTGGGACATGAACTGGTGACAAGATGGATCCCAGTGTGTGCAAGGCAGGGACTTTAGCCATTAGGCTATTGTGTGAGGCCCAGGCATTTTATTTTCAAAAGTGTTCTCTCCTTGGTGCTTAGGGTGAGAGACATGAACTGCCCCATCTTTTACATGCACATCAAGCCTCTTACATAATCCAGATGAGTCTTTTCAGGGTTGCAACATATTTGGGTACATCCTATTTTAACCACTCACCCACCTACGCAGCTACTCCACAAACTGGCCTGACATCGTGGCCTCTACCTCTGAACCAACTTCCCAGCCTTCTCCCACCTCCCTTTCCATGTTGCATGGAGATCTGGCATTGCCTTTCATGGCTGTCCCAAGGTCTCATGCACCAGATTTTTTTGGCTCAATCCAGTGGTCAATTTCATCACTCATTTTTAGTGGTGGTGCACATTCTCTTTGCAGTGAGACTCTTTTTCCCCCTGAGGTCCACAAGACCATGTTGCCCTTGTATTTCTCCTACATCTCTGTTTTCCCTCTGTCTTACATGTTACTCAATCTTGCAAATCATCTGTTCTACATAGGTGACATTTACTTGGGAGAAATAATCATTTAGCCGGTTTTCAACCTAAACCTGGCTGCCATTCTGGAGTTTTCCTTTTGTCTTCTTAGTGTCCACCCTGATTTCTCCAGATTTCCACATGCCTCAAATCTTTGGGACCCCTTGATGCTTCCTCCTGGACCTGTGAACTCTGTCTCTTTATTCTCCCCAAGCCATGACTGGTTTTAGCTGTGGTCCCCAGTGTGGTGGCGAAAGATATTGTGCTTGGGGGATGATCAGGTGATTGGGACACCAAGAAGGGCTGATGTAGGACTAGGAGGACAGGGGGAGGCACTGCAGGAACAGGTTGGCATACAGCAAGGCACTCCGTTACTGCCCGTATCCTCTTGGGGCCAATGTCCTGCTGGCTGCTGCTGTGGGGCAGCACAGCCCACATCAGAAGCTCAGTAGATATTGGTGCTTTGCCTTCTGGCTTCCCAGGATCCAGAACCCTGAGCCCTCGTCAGCCTCTTCCATCTGTCAATTAGTTGGCTGTAGAGGTTCCATTTGGAAGACATACAATGGACCAAAACTCCATCTGTGTCAGAACCGCAAGTCTCCCAGCACTCCTACCCCACAAAATGGTGTGCTACTTTTTCTCAGCACCATGGACAGTGGCAAGGAGTTGCATCCCAGTGAAAGGGTCCTCCAGTAAAAGCTATCAATCACATAGTAAGTCTGATACAAAATGAATATGTTAAAGTAAAGAATATTGAGATGGATAATAAAGCAGATAATTCATGGGAGCATTGTAAAATGATGTGTGTTTAACCCTTTTGCCAGTTGAGTCTATGATGTTTTAAATGCACTGTTACTGACGTGCACACATCTGACACAGTGCTCCTTGAGTCCCGTCTTAGGCTTCCCTTCCCTGGTGGACTGTCATCTCCTCTGGTTCCAGCTGTTTGGGCACAGGCATTTTTCTATATTGCCTTTCCAGCTGCTGTTGTCTCATCTCTGTTTGCCTCAGGCCCCAAATTCTGCACTTGAAAACCTGTTTACCTTACTTAGTTTAAATTAATGGGTTCCTTCAATGGGTTTTTCAGTCCCACTACATCACAAAATCTCATCTGCTTCTCTGCTAATAGAAGCGGATAAAGTCTTTGGATCTACCATCCTGAGTAAGAATTCCCACCCTGGGGGTTAGGGATAGAGACAAGCAGAGCTGGGTTAGGGCTGTGCCTCTCCACTGGGTTCTCCAGGCTAGCCTCTCAGGTACTGGGTTCTTGTGGCCTGTTACTGATTCTTTTTAGGAGTTTGACTGCTGGAGACAGAAAAGGTGTCATTCTCTCTCCTGCAGATTCTGAGCCATTTGGGCTTGTAGTGGAGAAGGCAATAGGAAAGAGATGGAAATGGAGATCACTTGGGAGAGAGAGGAGGGCGGGCAGAGGCGAGCAAGGCAGGGAGGAGGAGTGGGTAGCCAGGTCAAGATGCCTGCAGGCAACATATCGGCAAGTGTTTTAGCTCGTCCCCAGATGGGACACACAGACCACATCCTCAGTGGTGGGGTGCTGTTTATCTGTGTGAAGAGCTGTGCCACGTGAAGCCGTGTTAGACGCAAGAGGCAGAGCCAGCACAGGAGAATGTGCCCTCATGTCACAAGGCTTACGTTTGTTTAGATAGGATAGATAGGATAGGAAGTGAAGTTCTGATTCCATATATTCTAGGCTGTGGCAAAATACTGTTGTTGGGTATTTTCTCAGCTCTTTAATATGCGAGATAGCTATGAATGTTTTATTAACATTGTTTTTTTATGATATACTCACAGCTGCAAACTGAGAATTTTTATGTATTACTATACTTTTACATAATAGTGACTTCCCAAATTCAATAGCCCCACCCACAATACATTTTTATTTACTAAAATATAATCCTTTCATGATGCATGTATAAATGCTTTGAAGACTAGTCAATAATTCGGTAGTTAGTAAATCTTTTTCTGGACTAATGAAATATAAATGGTGTGCATTTCAGATACAGAAGTAATTAAACATCGGAGGCCTTGCATGCTAATTCAAGCCCCAGAACTGCTTGTCTTTTGCCTCTGTGGAAGTTGCAAATGTTTCTTGAGCTCTGTTACCTGTAGCCCTTGTGGCTACCTGCAGCCCTTGTGGCTACCTGAAGCCCTTGTGGCTGCCAGATGCTCTGCCTGTCTGGCGCTCTGAACCCCCAGGACTTGCAGGCAGGCAGAAGTTGGAGCAGAAATGCGAACCTCTGGAGGCTTCTAGGCAAGATATCCTGAGAAGTCCCCCTGGGGGGCACGTGCCTGAGGAGGTTTGTCTCTTCACAGCATCTCAGCTCAGAAAGCAGATGCTCAACCTAGATGAGGACCTTTTTCCCAACACGAATCCTATTTAAACCATTTATGCTGATCCTTTGTGGAATGGGGAGAGTGTAATTTCATAATGAAACTATTTGAAATTCTAAACGAAAGGAGGTAATTCTAGCATGCAAATCACTGACATTTGCCAATGTATTTGCAAAATGCCAGCGTAGCCAGAGGGAATGTTTCTATGCATGTTTCCCCCATAATGTTCAAATAATGATTTTCTTGTATTAAGTAACTCTAAGGTACAGCTACTTTGCAATCATAGGATTTCAGGGTTTTACCTACTTGCTTTAACAAACACTCCTTGATTCCCATGGTGGAGATAGAATTGAAGCTGTGTGTACAGTTGGAGTTATTCATATTGCTACTCAGTTCATAATTTAACATCTGTTGCGAATGGAGTCTTCAGTCTCAGATCCAAAACAACAACCTTGCTTAAGATGTTTTACAGACTAAGGAATAAACCTAGCTGTTCAGATCATCAGTAGCAGTCATACAAATTGATTGTTATTGAATAATTTTTATATTACAAAAATTGCTTTAGGGTCTGCTATATAGTTTAGTCCTAATAGTGAATTTAATTGATTTGAGGTGGCAGAGAGAAGGAAAGTGTTTGGTTTACTGGTTAAGACATTGGTTATTGCTGTCATGCCAAAGTCCTGCTTCTACTTCCAATTCCAACTTCCTGCTAATGTAAGCTCCAGGAGGCTGCAGGGGATGCTCAGAAGGTCCCTGCCTCCCATGAGGGACACCTGCATTGTGTTGTAGGACTTCAGCTTTAGTCTTGCCTACGTCTGCCTCCTGAGGGGAGTGAACTAGAGGATTAATTCTGCCTGTCTTTTTCTGTTTCTCCTTTCTTCTCCTTCTCTGCCTGTCAAATGTATGTATGTTTGTTTAAAAAAAAAAAGCCTACTGCATGATCTACGAGTCACTGAATGATTTAATCAGATGAAAGTGTTTTGAAGAGATAAAACCAACAGAAAACAACAAAACCGACGTGATATAGTTTCCGCTGATCTTTGTTGAAGTGTGTCTCCTCCAGACAATAAACAGATGGGTTTTGTTTTTTAATCCAGTCTACTAATCTATGACATTTGATTGAGCTTAAGCCATTTACATTCAGGGTTTAATATACATGGGTGGTACTTTGGTCCTGTCCTGTCCTAGGAAGGGGGTGTTCATTGGTTTAGTCTTCTGTTGTCATTTTACTGGGATGCTCTTCCCATTTGCCTTTGGTTTTGGGAGGTGCTATTCCTCTTCTCTGTCAAGAGAACATCTTGAAGTATCATTTGTAGGGCAGGTTTGGCAGAGGCAAATTCTTTTAGCTTTTCTTGACTGTGGAAGAATTTTATTTCATTTTCAAAGACAAAAGAAAGCTTTGCTGGATATGTTATTCTAGATCATGCAGTGGCATCATTTTTTTCAAGAAGGTTCTTGATTTTCATTTCTTCAGCTACACATTAGTCATTTAGTAGCATGTTATTTAACTTCTTGGTGTTGTTAATTTCTTTTTTCTCCCTGATGTTGATTTTGTTTTGTGGATCTTCATTTAAGGGGATGTATAGTAGCTGTGTAATGGAGACTGTCATATCTAGTAACATGTCATTTAACTTCAGGGCATTGTAAATTTCTATTTTTCTTTCTGTTGTTGATTTTGTATTGTGACTTTTCATTTAAGGGGATGTACAGTAGCTGTGAAATGGAGACTAACATCCTTTGTGAGGATGCAGTGTGGTATGCATTTCTACTTCCAGACAAAGATGGACTTACAATGAAACTGTTTACTGTATCTTGACAATAGGATTCTGGACTCTCTGCCATTGTCCAGGCCCGCAATGATGGACATATGACTGAGTATGAAGAACTATATGTTAGCAATGATATAGAGGAACTAGGTGGGGGGAAGGGAATTGGGGAGGGGATAAGGAAATATGGAGCTGTATCATAAAATGATAGCAATAATAATAAAATGAAAAAAAAGCCTAAATTCTAAACTTGTTCTGTGTCTGAATCTTGCTCTTGAGTTCTCAGCTGTGGCTCTGCAAGTCAGCTGAAGTGTAAAGAATTCAAAATTCTGCAGTTTGCAACGACCCATCTCTTCTTTCTACCCTACAGATGCTTGGCCATTGAATATTCTTGCACTGTTTCCAGTGCCAGAGACAGGAAGCACACATGAGATGTAGGTTAGTACTGTACTGGTCCCTTAGCACCTGCTGTTTCGCCCAGAGAAGCCAATGTGCCTCGCTGATGAATGGATGAGGTCCAGTGAGGAGTGACGCAACATTAGCAAAATAAGGAGACCCAGCCCCTTGCTGCTATAAGTCACATATTTTTTAATGACCTGAGAGGTTCCATTCAAGAAAATTTCTCTTGTTGGGAAGCAAATTTAAGAGTCAGCAATTGCCTGGTCTTCTCTTCAGTATCTTCATTTGCTAAATTTAGGTAAAATTAAATTTACTTTGAGACTTTTGACACCATTGTAGAACAGCACCATCTTCATCTGCCTGACCATCTCTCTCTCTGTTCCACTCTCTTTTCTATTATCACCCTTGCAAATCAATCACTCATCTATCAGTGAGGACAGGCAGTGCATATACACGTGTGTGTGTGTGTGTGTGTGTGTGTGTGTGTGTGTGTGTTTGAATAAGGAGGATCTACAAGGATATCATCAACACCGGATAAACCTTTCCATTTTACCATTTAGTAGGATTGGAGTTATTTTTTCTTTTCTGTGATTTTTGCATGTTGTCTATGTTATACCTAATTATGATGCATTTTAGGTTTTTTAGTTTAAAAAGAGCAATTTTTAGAAATGTGATGGGTACAGGTTTAAAATCAGTTTAAAATGGTTAAGAAGTGTTTTCTGACTTAATGAAATAGGCATAATATGCATTCCAGGTATCCTACAGAGCTTTCTCAAACTTAAATGGATAATAAGCAGAATAAATGCAGAGCATGAGCAGAATAGGACGAATAACTAGAAAAACATATGCTGTAGCTTTGATCAAGTAACAATACAATCCAGCAGTTTCTCAGTTCACTTGAGGCATCATGTTAAAAATGAGCAAATGTTTAGGAAGTGGGTCACAAGGAGCTTTTACTGAAGGGGACTAACCAGTAGTCTGTTAATGACCGGCGGCTTGCTTAGGAGAGATTTTTAAGAAATTCTGGAGCGTATTTTATCCCAAATCAGAGTCGTGCTGACGGCAGAGGCATGAGAATAGCACTGCTTATGTTGAAAGGAGTCGTACACGTATTTAATAAGTCTTAGGATTGTGAAACATTTGCCAGATGTTAGGCACAGGATTCCCTGCTTTGTAAGCAGTCGACCATGGACCCTTCATCAGCAGTGTGATGTGGTTACGAAAATATCCTCACTTTTCAAATGAGGAAGTGGGATTTTGAGAGGGGACACTGCTTCAAGGCTAGGCAGATTGACAGATCAGAGAGAAAAGTCTGAAACCAGTGTTTTTGCCCAGCTTGAAAAATTCCCCATTTAAGCATGTTGGGGAACGTGCCCAGAACTGGTTGTAGGGATTATTATGGATTCAAAATAGCATCTGCTAGTCCAACATGCAGCAAGTTAATCACTGACAGCAACACGGTGAAACAAATTAGGCGTGTACTGCCAACGCACAAAGCAAGGAGCCAGGCAGCTATTGCCTAATTTTTTGGCTTCCAGAGGTATGGGTGAGTGAGTGCCAGGATGGGTCTTGGCTTACTTAGCCTATATGGGGGAAAAGGAGGGTGGTCTTGGTAACATGGTTTGGCGATGGCATGTTCAATAGAGAAGTTCCAGAGACAATTATGGTGAACTTGTCCGTGCACACCTGTAGTCCCAGCTACTCAGGAGGCTGAGGTGGGAGGATATCAAGTCCAGGAGTCCTGGGCTGTAGTGTGCTAAGCCAACTGGGTGTCCACACTAAGTTTGCATCAGTATGGTGACCTCCCGGGAGCAGGGGACCACCAGGTTGCCTAAAGAGGAGTGAAAAGGCCAGGTCAGAAGCAGGGCAGGTGAAAACAAAGCACTGGAGACAAAGGTTCTTGAAGATAGAAGTTGGAGTTGAGAGGTACATGTTCAGCTTATGTCCAGGTCCCTGGTTGGTAGCCTTCCTTTGGTTGACTGGCACTATTCTGCACTCTAGGGAATTTTGATGTTGGTAAAGTGGGTTCCAGTTAGTTTGGGTGCATTGTGATGATAGTTATTCCCTACTCTGGGCCTGAAAGTCAAGAGAAGTCTGAACACCCATCTCTAGGGAAGATGAATGAACTCATGCTTCCAGGAGTAGGCACCTTGCAGGGCCAGCTATACCATTTTCCCAATTCAGTGTGATAATTTTAGGAGGAGGTTGACTGGCAATCTTTAAAACACAGTAAATAATATTTCAGCTAAATTAGGGAGGCTAGGAGACCATGCAAGGCTGGGGACCTCGCAAGGTTTGCAGGGCAAGCTTTGTATAGAAGTGCAGACTCAAAGAATTGTCATTAGAAGGAGTGGTGGAGAAGTGGTGTCCATCACTGAGCTGGGCTGCAGTGCCCTGTAGTTGAATCAAACCCTAGTCTAGATGTGACTAAGAAGGAATTTGCATCAGTGCCTAACATCTGCAGTTAATTTTCTTTACATTCTCCTTGGTAATACAGCCAAGGCCTGAAACTTCCACTGGAAAAGGAGGCTGGCTACATATTGCGTGTAGATTTTCTCTGGGTTTCCACCTGGAGACTAGAGAAGGACTTTCCGTTTCAGGCTGTCCACCTACCATGTGTATCTGACTGGTTCCAGTCCAGGATTGTATAAGCTATTTTAAAAGCTCACTCTCTGAGAGCGCACATCTACATCGCCTCATGTAGGTTACCCACTCTGCAGAACTCACTGATTTATCAATTATAATTGTGATTTTTATGTACAGAGAGTGTGTTTTTACTAAGCTTTATGTTTTCATTTCTGCCATCAGCACATATGGTTGCTGTTAAGAATGGTTACAAATGGGACCAGATAGAGAAAATAACACCCATCTTCAAAATATAAATATTTTGTGCATTTTGAGTATATAATGGGAGTTAATTTCCCTGTTTTCATATCTGCTTGATAACTGAGTGATATTGTCTATGGATTTACCATGTAAGTGCTTAAGTGCAAGAACTAAATCAAGTAACACGGTTCCCTTACCTAATAGCATAATGTAATATTCTTTGAGTTATGAATTATCTGCATTCAACTACTTGCTTTACTACCTAGTTCATCTTTTCCTAAACTTCATTTTTGGAAGACTGCTTTTCAATTTGTGACATAGTCATTGTCACTTATGTTCTTAATGTTTTAAATCATCTCACATTTTATGCCAATAAACTTGTTCTGAGCTTTTATCGCTGCAATTGAAAAAAAGAATAATATTTCATAAATGAGAAGATGAAAAATGACTGCAAGGATGAAGCTATGCCAGTAGGTTTTAGTGAGTACGTGTTATTGCTTAAATATCCTGTATGTGGGGCCCGTGGATCCTGGATTGAGGGTACCAAAGTTTGAAGTTCCACCAGCCCTAACCACGATAGCTGTCTTCCTGCAACTCAGGGAGAGTGAGAACTCCACCAGCCAGCTGCTTGATTTAACAGTCATTTTGAAGAACACAGTCTCCTGCTTGTAGCTTTGATGGCCCCTTGGCTCAGGCAGGACAGACCGTGGGCCTAAGGCCCTTCTTTTCCAGCAGCCAGTATTCTCCCAGCAGGGCTGATGGGTCACCAGAACAGCAAGGACGAAGTGCCTAGCCTTCGAATCTCGGCTGGAGTTAATTCTCACGTGGTATCTCCCAGGAGCTTTCCTTGCATTGCTTTACATAACCTTGTTAAAATGTGTGATTAAATTGGAGACAGATTTGGAAGGCAATCGACATTTGTGGCTGTCCTGGAACCTAATTTTGTAGGCCAGGTGAAAATTTGTCATGTTTATCTACCTGTCACCTGGTGAGATGATGCAGATACTGACATGATGCATCATGTGTTGTCAGAAGACACATTGTGTTAATCACTTGGTCTGCCTTCTCTTTGGGTCGTGTGTAATTGTGATATCAACGTAAGAATGTTTGAAATTGTAGCTGATACCTGTGGCCAAAGCCAGGCTTCCACTTTGATCTCCCTCCGTTGAAAATAGCCGGGGCCCAGACAATAGTCTCTATACTGTCCTCTACATTCACAGGGAAGAGATCAGATGAGTCCGGGGCTCTGTGGGTCTCTTCCATGGACTGTGTTCAAGCGTTGGATGTAGTGGCTTCTAACTGCAGTGAGATCTGTTCTCTTGGCTTAATTTAGGTAGGTTCCACTTGTCATGACACCTTACTGTTGACTACCTAGGCACCTGAAGTAGAGTCCTGGCTTAGAAGTAAAATACCCACCGTGATAGGAAGTCTTTGCTTAGTGTTTTGTCTGTATTTTGTTGAAATGAAGCAAAGAGATAGTGTTCTTATCAGTGAGGCTGGCTTCTACCAAGAAAATGGTTTTTGAAATTGAATCAGTGTCAAAGCTTTTCGGAATAGTTGTTTATTCAGAAAGTTAGCACGGCTTCAAAGTGCAGTGAGTCACTGGGGAATTCCAAGGGGGCTGATGTCTGGACTCAGGTAGATCACGGGAGTGTTTCAGGGTGGGAAATTACTATAGACAGGACAGTTTCATGGGAAATATTTTACAGTTGGTGAACACAGCAAGATGATAGCCTTAAAGTGACTTTGACAAATGACTGGCTTTCCTGATGAACAGTCTGAGCTTAAGGGAGAACACTTCGCCCAAATGAACGAACTCTTTGTTTAGATATATTTGTATAAACAAAGCAGTTTGGAATAATTTACTGTAGAACACAGAATATATCTGACGCATTACAGATGTTTTTTTCTGGGCAACATTTCCCTAGAACAAATGGGTAAGTTCTATCGCCAGCCATGGTTTCATACCTCAGCCTCACTAGGCAAGCTATCTAGACGCAGGGGGCCCTAAGTTCTCACATTTCATTGGCTTCTGTGTTGCTGTTGCTGCAATCGTGTTTAAAGAACCAGTTCTCTTTGGAGATGACTCTTGTTGTAATAAATTTCTTGTTTTCTCTGTATGCAGTCAGATTTTACTTACTTCTCAATTGTGGATACCTCTAATCTGCCTATTCCTAAAAGGCTAAAATCTCTGCCTTGAACTAAAGCTATCAATGCACAGATTCAAGGTTTTAAAACTTTTTCTGTGGATTTAAAGTGCATCAGTTATTTCACTTTTCTGTGTCTACCTTGTAGCTATCTCGATATTCAAGCTCTAGTCTTCCTTCAACACGATAAATGCTGGTTAAGAACATGTTTGGTGAAAGTCAGTGCTGCTTATTTTGAATTTCATTCTATCCAGTCTGACATCTTTACTAGAAAATACCAGGGGACTTTTCACAATATTGGTGTTCACTGCTGCCTCCAGTGTTTCTACGTCTCTTGATCCCAAGCATGCCTTTGAGCTCTGGAGATATTTCAGTCTTCCTAAGTTATCTCAATTTTCATGCGGCATTGTAGGGAGGTCAGCGATGAACATGGCCCTTGTGATTTTAGAAAGTTTTATTAGAAGAACAAACATACAGATGCAAGAGTAAATCAATGAAACTGTAGTAAGAACTTTTGGTTTTGACATGAGTTCCTAATACCCTTACCAGGGAATTCAGAAAATTAATGCCCTGAGAAAGGGTATTTAGGATGAGGCTTGGAGGATGACTGCTAAGTTAACCAGAGAATAGAGAGAAAGAAGCAAGGTGAATGGTAGACCTTGGGAACGTGTGATGTTCTTCATAATGTCAAAAAACAGGACATGCTGGTGTGAGGCTGAGCTGGGTAGTCTATGGAATTTGGAGCCACCCTTAACAACCACAGTTAACATGCAGAGACACAGTCACTTGGGGTTTTCAGGTAGAGCAAGGAAGGAATTGGACTTCATTGTATTGCTAATGGGAGCACTTGAGGGTAGACGCATGATCCCTACTACATTTTGAAAGGGTTACTCTAGTGGTCACCCATGGAAGGGACTGGTTTCAGGACGGGGTATGGACTTGGAGGAACTGAGGATGTACTATCAGAGTCCAAGTGGAACATAGATTTAGACAAGGTTGGGAGAAGTGATGATGGAGACAAAGTGGAAGACTTGAGATAATGTTTGTGATAAAAGCAGTCAGACTTGGGGGTGGGTTGGATGTAGGTTGCATAATGACTGGACAGCTGTGTGGTCAGTGCTGCAGGTTCTGGCGCCACTCGCGTTTCATTATGAAAGCAGTTCAGTAAGTGACTGTTTCCAGGGCCAGTGGGAGTACATACTTTATAGTAACGTTCTTTATATTCTGACGAAATCCACTTAAAGTTCTTAAGTGTCTCAACATACCAGTAAATCAGTTGTCAAGCTAGTAAAAATGTCTCTGGTTTCTGGAAATTTAGGGAACAAAGAAGAATGAATCTTGGAGGGATACAATTCCTTGTGAGAATTCTAATGAAGATCAGAACTGATTTTAAAAATCAGTGCCTGGAAAGTTGTCTCTTTTCCTATATTGGAATTAAGCTAAACAGATTTTTATTTTTTAGATAGCATACAAACCTAGTATGTTACTGTGTGTTGTGATGTTTCCATACACAGTCAGTAGTAATCAAATCAGAGTTTGTAGCAAATCCATTTCAAGGCATTTCTCATTTCTTTATAGTAAAACCACTTAAAGTCTGTTTTCTAGGTATTTTTAAATGCATGATCCAATAGTGTATTAATCCACATTTTGTAACTTCAGCCCACATGCCTGAAAGGAGCTTCTTGGAAAAGAAAAGGTTTGTTTTAGCTAACACTTAAGAGGTTGTAATTCAGAATGAGGCAGCTTCCTGCTTGGTGTCTGGTGGAGGCTGGTCAGAGTGGCTGTGCTAGAACCATCACATGGCGAGCCAGGCACCTGAGAGAAAGCTGGACAGCACAAGAACTAGCCCTTAAGACCGCTATCAGACACAACTCTCACACACCATAATCAGACCACGTTATCACCCTTAATCATTCATCAATGATTAACACATCAGAGTCTTAAGATCCCCATGAATTCTGGGGAGACCTACTCACCCTCACAACAAATATGGTCAACGGTGGTAACCTGGTGTGAAGTTAAACACCAGAACATGCATTTTTCCTACCCAGTTCCACGCAGCTGCGTGCCCCTTGTCATTCTCACATCTCCAACTCCACTCCCTTGCCCCACTGTGGTACCCACAATTTGTTCTTACAACTCCCAGAATGTTCAAACTAACCTGTCCAGTGTCAGGACAATAGTGTTTATAGTGCATACAGGATCCAGCGCAAGAGATTTCAAGTTCATAAAAGTCACTCTGTCAAATTAACCTCTTGTGTTGAACAATTTTGTTTTTGAGAAGAAATATCTAAAAGGTCATTCCTTCTCATTTGTAGTAAACATAAAATTCAATCTTTTGCTGCTGTGTTTTATGTTCATAGGTCTTTCGAGAACAAGATAGTATATAATAAAACACTAATTAATATTTAGCACAGAAACCATTTTATGGTTACTATAGACTTATGAAAATTCATTATATATATGTATATGTATAAATATATTTAACAAATATGGAAACAACATATATATTTCCTAAAGCATATTTTAATATGTTTAGAATTTAGTCGTGGTTGTCAAAGCTACTGCTGTTGGTTAGTAATGATCGCTTTGAAAAAAATTTTATTAATTGCTACTCAAACACTTCATTAACTATATTATGCGCCAAAAATTCTGACAGCAAGGCAAGATGCTCTGTCATATGAGACAAATTCCAATTATATTTGCAATTGGTAACTCAGACTTTCGTTGCAGACAATACATGTAATTGTTGGTACATTTCATTGTTCATTCTTTAAAAGCCATAGAGCATACAGGGTGCTTTGGAAAGTATATGTAAAGTGGAATTGAAATGTAAGTTTGCTTTAGTCCAAAAATATTTAAAAACCCATGCATACTTTTTTTCATACTCTGCACTTTCCAGTTATTTTTCAAAGACCTCTCTGTGTGTAGATTTCAAAGTTACTTGCCATTCAGTTCAGCTATCTGTGGTCTCACACACCACCATGAGGGGACCTTGGTGTGAACTATAATCTCTGGAAGAGAATCCTATCAGTGCAGGCTCAACAGTCACAACAGATGTACCATGCCACAGATGGTGTTTGCAAAGGGACTGTGCTTACAGGGGTGATAGAGTACATGGAAATTCTTCATTCTGCTGGGTTTTGTGAGTATGCTCAAAATTAGGTCTGCCTAATACTGGTATACATTTCAGAACCGGCAGTCTTACTCTTTCATCATGTCCTGGTTCTGCGTCTGTTCTGTGCTTGTGTGGGAATACATTTCCTAGGATGTCTGAAATCACCGAATCCATGTGATCGCAGATGTGTGTTAAAAGGTCGTTGTTCTTTGTTTGCCTTCTCCCATGGACAGTATGCATTGGACTGTCCATGTGTGTGAAATGATTGGCATGATCTGTGTGAGACAGAAAGAGAGACAGGCGGAGTTACCTAGACAGAGAGTGTTCAGGATCCAGTTTTTTTTTTTTTTTAAATCATTTTTATTGGGAAAGGAGATTTACACAGAAAAGGAGAGACAGAGAAAAAGATCTTCCATCCACTCACTGGTTCACTCCCCTAATGGCCGCAGCCACCAAAGCTGAGCTGATCAGAAGCCAGGAACCAGGACATGTTTGGGGTCTCTCATGTGGGTGTGGGATCCTAAGGCGTTGAGCCATCCTCTGCTGCTTTCCCAGGGACAAGCAGGGAGCTGGATGAGAAATGAAGCAGCTGGGCCATGAACCGGTGCCCATGTGGGATCCTGGCACTTACAGGGTGAGATTTAAGCACTGAATCATTGCATCGGGCCCCAGACAATTTTCATTTCCAGTGACAGCACAGCTGCCTTTGGCCCTGCTCATGTGGACAGAATTCTTTGACTCCACAGACTCATCATGTGTGATGCTGTGCTGATGTCACTACCTCTCAGACTGAATGATAAAGCACTGTGTGGCTGGGCATGGTGAAGGGGAGCGTCCCTGTGCCAGGACCATGTACTGAGTGACCTTGGATGAGCCCCCCCTGCATGAAGCCTCCAGGTGTGATGAGGAGGGAGGCGCAGGGACGCTGCATGCTGACCCTATCCAACTGTACCGTGGCAGAATCAGTGCTGACTGGATCTCCATGAAAATAACCCAGTGGCCTCTTTTCCCATTAATACCATTAGGCAGGCAGCAGCCTGAACTATTCTCCTGTAATTAACCCTCAGAGAGGTTGTCATTATCGCTCAGAAAATCTGGCAGATGTTAGAATTGAGAGGTTACAAAGAAGATGCATTCCAATATCTCTCCAGCTAGAGAACCATCTCATACTTACACAGGCAGTTGTGTAGGTGGGGCTGCTAAGATCCAAAAGGCAATGTGGCCCAGGACTAGGTGTGCCATCCACAGTTCAACCAACCAGTGAAATATTAATGTCAGGTAAGACTAGCAGGAAATTTAGGGTATTTTTCAACTATTGCATGTAAGATATACTAAAAATAGTACTTTTGGTTACCAGATATACTAGTAAAAAGGGAATTCTGTATTTATTTGTTAAATATGTCAACCTTATAGGAACAGGATTTACCTGGCTCTGATTTAAGTGAAAGCAAAAAATTCATGATAGCTCATGAGTCTCTCACGTCTGTGTTCCCACAGGGACCCAGGTAAGGCTGCACCTGCTAGCATTGTCTATTACTGAGTGAGGCTCCTTGTCCATTGGCTCATCCCTTTGTGAATGTCACTCTCCAAGGCTGTTTGACCTTGTTGGCAAGTACAGCCTGTGAGCAGGACCAGGAAGCTCAGCCACTTCACCTGCCAGCAAGGCTCACAGCCTAC
Organism: Ochotona princeps; assembly: GCF_030435755.1. Classification (NCBI taxonomy): domain Eukaryota; kingdom Metazoa; phylum Chordata; class Mammalia; order Lagomorpha; family Ochotonidae; genus Ochotona; species Ochotona princeps. The sequence continues at coordinate 39,949,225 of NC_080852.1, read as the reverse complement.
ATGGAGAGAGGTTTCAACTTGTTACTCTTCAAAGGTTAACATCAACTAGGCTAATGAGGTCAGAATTGCATTGGTTGGGTCAGAGAACCGAGTGGTGTTTAGATGGAAAGAAAATTGCTACAACTGACAGGGAGCTAATGATAATTAGGCACTTAATGGTGTGACAGAGGAGAGAGAAAGCTGTAGCACTTGCTTAATGGCTTTTGATGAACTTCCTCTAACTCTTGTGCTTTGTAGCATGAGGTATGATTTATCACAACTTCAACTCCGAGCATGGTGTACAGATCGGGATTTGGAGCTACACCTTCACATTTGAATCATTCCAAATTTTTTTCAAACACGTTCCTCTTGAAAAGTAAACATAGGTAGTGCTGACCTAGAGAGTTTGGAGGGAGATGATAAGACGGGAAGTGACAAATCCTAGTTCTTTTTATTTTTTACAAGGATTTATTGATTTCTATTGGAAAGGCAGGTCAGATTTATGGAGAGAAGGAGACCATGAAAAAGATCTGCCAGCCACAAGTTCACTCCCCTAATGGCTGCAGCACCAGAGCTGAGTTGATCTAAAGCCACGAGTTAGGAGCCAGGAGCTTCTTCAGGGTCCCCTGTGTGAATGTAGGGTTTCAAGGCTTTGGGCCATCCTCTGCTGCTTCCCCGTTCTACAGGCAGGGAGTGGGATGGGAAGTGCTGTGCCTTGGTGGTTCCAGTTACTGGAAGCATCTATGCTGCCTTCCAGGTCAGCATTAACAGGAAGCTGGCACCTACAATCGCATCCTAAAGGCCACACGACACACCTGCTCGTCTCTCTGGAAGCACTTGGTGTCCACTCGCTCTCTGTTTATCTGAACAGCACCAGGCCTGCCACCATTGCCAACCTAATCCTAAGTTAGGAGATGTGTAGTAAATAGAACATTTCCACCTTAGATTCTGTGATTTTCCAGGAACTGGGTCAGTCTGTATCAGAACTTGTCATCGTGGGGACTTGTGAGTCTCCTTGGATCTGGACCATGTTGCAAAGCAAGGAGACAATACTCGCTGTTGATATGTCTCCTGGAAGTCTTACCTTTGTGGAATGGAATTCCCTAAAATGAAAGCCCTGACCTCAACAGCTGTCGGCTGGACTCTTGCAACCATTGTCATGGTCTTGGTGGCTCACCTGTGCTCTTCCTGCCTCAGGGGCAATGTACTCTAGGGGATTCAGTTTAAGCATTGCTCAAACAGTTCTTGCATCTGTCTCCAGACAATGTTGCAAAATTTCTGTACAGTTTTTTACTTCTGCATTTGCGTTCCAATGTCAGCATATCTAGTCCTAAAAGACATGTCTATCATGTGCCCAGACATCATGTGTGACTTTCAGCTCCTCACATAGTATCGCTTTTTTTTTTAAAGATTTTATTTTTATTACAAAGTCACATATACTGAGAGGAGGAGAGATAGAGAGGAAGTGGAGCTGCCGGGATTAGAACCAGCAGCCATATGGGATCAAGGCGAGGACCTTAGCCACTAGGCCACGCTGCCGAGCCCATAGTATCGCTTTTTGAACCATCACTAAACATGGCACAGATAGGGGACTCCAGTTTCTAAAATGCAAGTAATAAGAGCCTGTCAGACCTCTTGATAGATGCTTATAGGAGGAGAGTGTGACTATAGTCATTAATCTACTCATCTTATTAGAGAAATTAAATATTACTTTATTAGATAGAAAATTTGGTAACAAAATATTTGTCCAAAGCCTAGATTGAAAGCAAGATTCAGGGATAGTAACATATGTAATATATTTATATTTCTTATGTAAATCAAGCATACATTTGGCTTCTATTGTGTGTCAGCCAGTCTTGTAGTTGTTGGGATAATTAGAGAATAAGGCAGATGGAATTTTGCTACCACACTAGGGTTTATAATCTGACAGGGGAAATGTGGTAAACACAGTACACACACAACCCCCAAGTGTTGATATCCTTACTTAAATATTTGTGAGAATTACAAGTGTGAGCAAATGATGCCCGTTTAAGTAGAAAGTCAGTTTGGATATGTGGACTTGGGGCTTTAGCTGCAGTGACCAGTGTTCATGTGCTTCATCCTCATCCCACATGGGTGCCAACGGCTTAATCCTTGGTCCGTCTTCTGCTGTTTTCCCTGGTGCGTCAGCAGGGCTGGATTGGAAGTGGAGCAGGTAGAACACTTAACTGTTACTTAAGTGAGATGCTGGTGTAAGACGGCAGCTTTATCTGCTGTAGCATGACAGTAGACCCACAAGGATGGTGTTAAAGTCTTCTGGCAACAGATAGATGGAAACACTGGAATTGAAGGATTATGTCATGCGTTGGCTGGCACATCCTGTTAGCTAGAAATGTGCTGGGACTTCCTCTGTGGCCCAATATGTGTGAGTTATCAATGTGAATAGTCCTACTCCTTGGGCCACCTTACTTACTCTTTGACCCTTCATCCAAGGCATTCATGGAAGCCTTGTCTCTCTGTGTTACAAAGCAATTCATCTTTGAAAAGCATCCACAGTGATCCCGAAACTCTTGGTGTGAGCATCCTGATTTTGCTTTTGGCTGCAACATCCATCATGAGCAGAAAGAGGCCTGGACAAGATACCATGTAGCAGTAGCACAGTAGGATCTAGCAGAGACACACACCGTCCGTGGGCAGCTTCATCTCCCTGGGTTGCTCATGAGAAGTATGTGTGTTCCCCCTTGCATGTGTCCCAGTTGCAATGATCGACCCTGGGTTGAGTGTAACACTTCATGGGGCTGGCTGAAGGACAGTCAGGATCCTTTGGTCTCAGCATCCTTTGCGGTCTATACCATCTTCTCTTTGTTATGGTATCCTTTGTCCACCCCGGAAATGCTGAAAAGAGGGGGGTGGTACAGGTACCCAGTCACAGCGGGATGCGTGGATGCCTTGGGTCAGAGCCCAGGTAGGCTGTAATCCTGGCCTTTCCTTCTCCTCTCCTGATGTTTGGCATCTGTGGTTTTCTTTTGTATTAAATTTTCTATCACTCTCTACCTTGAGAGGAGAACCAAGCTATCTATTTGCTAGTGACCTGTATATTTAGGATTCTAGAGATGTGAGTTGTCACGGGAAACCATTTGCTTGACATGTTATAGGTGGTTGGTAGCTCTGGAAAAAGCTTAACATGCTGGGCCTGTGTCTGTTAATTGACCAACCACACATAGCAGGGGAAGCAATCACTTCCTGAGACTTCATAGGATCTGCCAGCTCAGTTATGTTCTCCCAGTTCATCTTCTGAGTCACCAGGAAAGTGGTTCCCTTCTCCCTGCCGTGCCTCTGCCTCCTTGTCCAGCCTTGGCTGTAGATGCAGCAGTCACAGCCCAAGGGAGATAATGTACTTTTCCGCAGAACTTCATCAGCCATGGAGCCAGCATGAAACTGCCCCGGGATCCGGGCTTTCTCCTCTGTACCTGGTGTCCTTGGCTGCATCCGGATGCCTCTTGCTCTGTGAAGGATCCTTCACTCGATGAGGCTCAATGAGATCATCAGCCCTGCAGGCCTGCTTCCTGTAGTAGAGCCAGTGTGCAGGATGGAGCCCATCTCAGAGCCAGGGCTTATCCTTCCCGGGGACAAATGGGTGGAAGAGGGTAAGCTGGAAGGGAACGAGGAGACTCCCTGCATGCCATGTTCAGTCGTCACTTGTGGTCTGAACATCCCAGAGACACACAGAGGACGTGATAGTGATGGTGTTTGTGAAACACTGTGTAATGCTGTGGAAAAAGTTTCTTGTAATACTAGATTTAATTCACAATAACATCCTGTGAAATACCAGACATCTGCCTTCTTAATTGGAAACTTATGTTTCGGAGTACAAGATGTCTTGACTGATTTTCAAAATAGTAGATAAATTTATATCCTTGCTAACTGTAAAGATATGAAATATTATGCCTAAAATAGTAGGATAATAATGTTATTTTACATAACATAACACATTTACCATTTGATTACAAATCTCTGTAGTCACTATTATATGCGATAAATTGTTTGGGTTTCTGTTATTCTGTTCTTTCTTTTTCACAGTTTCCCTGTCTCTTTTGCTGTTGTAGCTATTTCTAGTGCCAACCTAAAGGACACAGAATGAAATGCCACCAAGTGTGGTCTGTAACACTGCAGGTTGTTAAGTTTCTTCTTACTTTGTTTTTCCTGTTCCTTCTCAACTCTGAGATCCTCTAGAACCCTGTCTAGGAAAGAGCTGGATTATTCAGCATTGCAAACTCAGAGTCATGAGTCTGTATGAGCTAACCTGGCAGTGTGGAGCAGGCAAGGTGCTTTGTGAACCCTTGCTGTCTTTACAGCATTGATGGTTCATCTCATGTTTGAACCACCTGGTTGGAGGAAGGGTCCCATAGCTGCTTCCACCTGAGAGAGCAGTTCCCAGCCTTTCACCCCAGCACCCATTCCAGATGCCCATAGGTTTCCAAGTAATGGCATTTGGCCTGGATCCAGTTTTCATGACTTTCTCTTGCTGAATTTTTCATCTCGCTCCCCAAGATGTTGGGCTGTACTCTGCCTTAGCTGGCTCTCTCCAGAGCTACTGTTGGGTTATACTCTGCCTTAGCTGGCTCTCTCCAGAGCTACTGTTGGGTTATACTCTGCCTTAGCTGGCTCTCTCCAGAGCTACTGTTGGGTTATACTCTGCCTTAGCTGGCTCTCTCCAGAGCTACTGTTGGGTTATACTCTGCCTTAGCTGGCTCTCTCCAGAGCTACTGTTGGGTTATACTCTGCCTTAGCTGGCTCTCTCTAGAGCTACTGTTGGGTTATACTCTGCCTTAGCTGGCTCTCTGCAGAGCTACTGTTGGGTTATACTCTGCCTTTGCTGGCTCTCTGCAGAGCTACTGTTTTGACAGAGAGAAAAGTACTCATCATGCTTTCTTCTTTAAATATTTGTTTGTTTATATGAAAAGCAGAGAGAGACACAAAGAGTTGGAGAGGTGTTTTATCTGCTGGTTCACTCCCAAAATTGCTACGGCAGGCAGTGAGACAAGCTGAAGCCAAGACCTGAGAATTCCAAGTGGGTCTTTCACATGGGTGGCAGGGGCCTGGGATCTAGTCCCCAAAGCTTTAGCAGGAGGCTGGATCAAAAGTGGAGCAGGTAGGACTTAAAGCAGCTCTCTCTCATGCAAAGCAGATGTCTGCAGTGACCTCTGAACTGCTGTGCCACACAACTAGCCCTGCTTACGTTTTCCCCAACATGGGTACTGCCCGTTTTCGATGGCTGCAGCCAGACAATGCATATATCTAACTTAAACTTCTATAAAGCCCCTGAAACTCGATTAGTTTAGAGTGAATTCTGAGTTACTGTCTGCAAAGGAGCATCAGCTTGAGTTACTCCATTGCAAACACACGATGAATCAGCTTTAGCTGCTGGGCATGACCTAAGCACCTATCTAGGAAAACTCATTCTGATACTCAGGGCTGGCAGAGAGAAACCCTCAAGATTCTGTCCAACTTGGTCTTTCCATGGTTTTCTGTAGTGTGATAGATCCTTACTATTAAGAGTGGTAGGAATCCAGCAGCGAACACGCACAGACCATCTTGTCTGTACCCAGTCCACATCAGTGGGGTTGAGCATCTTGGAAGGGTTCATAGGCTCATGTACAATCGCTCACGTATACATCTTATTTGTTACCTATGTGTTAGCTACATGTGATAGCATAACCCCACTGGCACTTTTGACTTTGTAACTCTTAATTTTATAATGAAAGTGTTTTTTTTCTTATGCACAGAACATTTATAAGCTATGTGTGTGTGTGTGTGTGTGTGTGTGCCTACATTTGATTCTTCTGTGTCTGTGGCAAGAGACTGATGGAAATCTTTCCCTGTGTACACATCCCAATCCCTTTGTGCTTTCAGGCTGGGGAAGCTGACCTTTTCATGGAACTCTGGACTCTCAGACAGCTCTCAGAAGTGGTTTTCCTTTCTCTTACTTGTCATGTTGACGGAAGAGCAGGAGACCAATGGAAAGGGGTGGAAAGATTGGATGAAACTGCAAGGGACATATTTCAAGTACAATTTACTTGGAGGTTTAATTAGTTTCTTGCTGCTGTTGTTGCAAATCACCTCCAGGCAGTGGCTGCAAGCAGGAGATCTTTATTCTTACAGATCTAGGTGCCCGAACTTACAGCACCACACTCGTCAGCAGACTGCGTTCTTTGTGCACACCCTGGGGAAGTCGGCTGCCCTCCCATTTCAATGTTGGCAAGCTGCCAGCATCCCTCAGCTTGCGGCCCCTTCCTCACCTGTCCCCAGCCTCTGCTTCTGTGCTCCCACCCAGACTCTTGGCCTCGCTCTCATAAGGCCCACACAAATAAGCCAGAGGATCACCTGGCTTACAGGCTCTGTACTACTCTCCACTGCAAACGCCCTCGTGGTGCTTGGCATCATGATCTGGACTCCTTACTCAGGCTAGTGCAGAATGGACGTCAGCCTTTAGCTGGCTTCTTCGCTTAGTGACAGCCTATGAGCTGGCCAGGGTTGTGGACACCTCCAAAGTGTTTGGGTCACCTCCAGTAGACCACCCCTGGCTCATGTTGCTGTGTAGGCAACACGGCCATGACCGTTTCCAGCTAAAATCAGCTGATGCAGAGGCATGCCAGTCCTTCTGTTTACTAGAGGTTGTCTTATATCCATTTAAAGACACACACACACACACACACACACACACACACACACACATACCCCTATGGGTTATTTTATGTTTCTTAAAAATTTTCTTGGGAGATCATTGTGGCAAGCTGGTTAACCTGCCACCTGTGATACAGACTCCTTGAAATACTGACTGTTTCGTGTGTAGTCTAGCTGTCTATGAATACACCTGGGAAAGCAGCCCAAGATGGCTCAAGTGTCTGTCACCCTGCCGTCCACACAGGACACACCAGAGGAATTCTGAAGTCTTGGTTTCAGTTTGGTCCAATCTTAGATGGAGGAGTCAGTCAAGCTCTCTCTCTCTCTCGCTCTCTCTCTCTCTTTCAGAGAATTCCCTGAGTTCCTTTTTATAGGACATCCATCTTGTTCCTGAGGTTCTCACGCAGCCAGATGCCCCACGCCTATTGTTACCCCTTAAGAGGTTTGGTCACATGTTTGAATGGCAGGGCACGAACATTTAGATAACTACAAACAACCAAGGGCATCTGCAGAATGCACTGCCCTAGACCCCAGAGCTGTCAGAACTGCTGGCTGCAAGCGCCGGAAGATTCTATCCCGAGGGGGTCGAGGCCAGGAAGCAACGTTTCCTGACCTCAGCCCAGCGGCACACAGCAGTGCTAATGGACTCCCTCCTTGAGAAGGAGCCAGAACTCACAGAACGCAGGCTTGGCAGACAGAGCCATCACTCTGATGGCCTGTGGGCTGTTGGCAACCAGGAAACAACTCCTTCCTCCATCCCCCCGGAGAGATCTCCAAAACTCCCAAGGGGAGGGCGCTTGTGAGGCACACCGGAGCCAGCAGACTATTTCTGCTCAGAAAGTACCAGCAAGAGGCAGGGGGAGCCCAGAGGCACCAACCCCAAATAGCAGCACAATCCCAGGATGCTAGGCCACAGGGTGACCCCAGCCCCCACGGTCAGCCAGGGCCAGCCAGGTGCACATGAATGGGAGACTGCCTGCTGAAGACAGTGAAACAGACAGGACCCAGGGTCGCCCAGTACACCCAACAGCTTGTCCAAGGCACAGCAGGAAGTCAGGCATCACACCAAGACCCAAGGGAATGTTGCCAGGGACAGCTGTCATCGCTGCAGTGTATAGGTGGGGCTTAAAGCGGCTGGTAGGAAGATGCTTGCCAGTCCATACAGATTTGCCGGGAAGAAATAAAAGAAGATAGAAAATAACATCAGAATCCTAGCAGTGACATAATACAAGAACCAAATGTAAATTATAAAAAGGAAAAGCATTGTATCAGGCATTAAAATTCCCTAAAATCATTAGGGTGGGGTTGTCAGAGGTTAGAACAGGGGAACATGAGAAGAAATTGATACATCTATTTACATTGAAAACAATTTAAAAATGGACAAAAGGAAGCAGAAGCCAAAGGGGAGGAGAGGACGGACCAGAAGCTGGGGGGCTGCAGGCACAACCTCTCTGTCCTCACAGCCCTGGAGAAGAGTGGGGGCACCGGGTGCAGGCAGATTTGAGGAGCACAAACTTCCAGAGAGATTCCAAACACGTTATATGCAGAGAAGTCAAAGCCATGGCGTGAGTAAACTCTGGAAAACTACAGGAGGAGAAAAAACTTGCAGCAGCTGCAGAGAACTTCAGCATGACCTGCGGGGTACACTGGTGGGAATGGATTCTCCTGTGATTTCGTAACAACCAGAGCCCCTTGTGAACAGACAGCTGACTCCTGCAGAGCAGGCCGGAGAAGGTGAATTATGGCCTGTGTTATAATTATGGAATGGCTTTAGCTATCACCGGGAAGAGGATGCTGTCTCATCTGTAGCTACATTTATGCTTCTTCAAATGTTCCTTCTTCTGGATACTTCAAGAATCTTTGTTGCTTCTGTTTGATGAATTTCATTCAGTTGGTCTTTAAACCAGGACTGTTTGTGATAAGCCCTTCGGTGTTTTATTCATCTAAGAGTATCTCCATTCTCCCTTGCTTTCTGAAGAGGACTTTCACTACATATTAATGCAAACGTCCTTTTTACCGCAGTTGCAATGTTGCGTCATCCTTTGTTTTAAAGATTTATTTATTTTTATTACAGTCAGATATACAGAGAGGAAGATCTTCCATCCGATGATTCACTCCCCAAGTGAGCCGCAATGGCCGGTGCGCACCGATCCGAAGCCGGGAACCAGGAACCTCTTCCCGGTCTCCCACACGGGTGCAGGGTCCCAAAGCTTTGGGCCGTCCTCAACTGCTTTCCCAGGCCACAAGCAGGGAGCTGGATGGGAAGTGGAGCTGCCGGGATTAGAACCGGCGCCCATATGGGATCCTGGGGTGTTCAAGGCGAGGACTTTAGCTGCTAGGCCACGCCGCCGGGCCCCATCCTTTGTTTTAAATCTGTGTCACATTGGTAGGAATCATGTACTGCCATCACTTTAAAGGTTTTAGACTATTTTAACATGTATGTGAGTGAAGGTAGACGTCTTTATTTGATTGTTTATATAGCTCTTACCCAAATTCCTACTGTAGAATGGCCTTTTTTTTCTTTAACTCTTTTGTTTAGTGGAACCATAAAGCCTTTGACTGTGATGTAACTTAACAGTAAGTTATCTCCAAAAATGAACATTAAGTTGGGATTATATAAACATAATGCAAATAGGAAAAAAATAAGCCCTGCGCATAGAAAAAGAATCGCTGGCAGACGTGGCTGTGTTAATGTCTGACAAAGGGTGTTTCAGAGCAAAGCAAATGTTGGGAGACAAAGAGGGACATTGTGTTGCTTAATGAGAACAGGTTCCGTCTAACAGCAAGGTGTAGCACTTCTGAGGGTGTGTGTGCCAATCAGTGGAGCTCACGTTGCATGAAGGGGAAACCCATGGAGCTGGAAGGAGCTCTAAACAAAACCAACGTGATGACTTCGTCACCTCCTCTCAGCCTGTGATGCATATGTGAATAACCACTCCACCTAAAAGAACAGCATAATGCCTTTTCTTTTCAAATGTCAAATGAAATACTTATCAGTGTAGACCATATGTGGTCCATAATCCCTGTTCCGTCAGTGAAGTACACTCTCAAGGCCTCGGTGCATTCATTTTTAGTAGGCATCCAGAAGGATTACACTGAATGGAAAGGTGACTGGTTTTTATGGGCCAAGAGTGATGTGATGAGGATGTTACGGACATCATGTGTCTTTGAGGTAACAGGGAGGCCCTTTGTTAAGTCTTCACTCACTGTTAGTCATAGGGATAATCTTCCTTCTTAATACCAAAAAAATGGGACCCGTCGATATACTGTGCCATAAAATATAATCATCTTTGATGTAGTGGAAGTGTTTGGTGAAAATCCACATGGTGAGCAGATTAGGATGAAAGAAAAAGCTTCGTTTGACAATAAGCAACTGTGAGAGACCTCTGGCCCATGTCACAATTAATAGTGAAAGACTAAATGGTTTTCCTCTAATACTGGGCAAGTACATTCAATCTCAACTTTCAAATCTTTAATGCAGGATTTGATGTGACATACACGTTGGTGGCTACATATCATGCTGATGTGAACCAGCTAAGGCTTGATGGACAGGAAGCAACAGTGTGACCCAAGGACAGAAGTCAGTATGTATCTTAAAGCACACAGTCCTGTGGCCTTGGACCACTGCTCGACTCTGAACCCTCACCCACAAGCCTCAACCTTGGTCCTGGACTTTGGCCCATTTGTGGGTTGTTGCTGTTAGAATTTGTCCTGGTCTCTTGCCAGCAGTCTGTGAACTCAAGTGTCCAGACACCATCCTGCTCTTCTTTATCAAGTCAAACTACTAATTTTTACTAAGTTCCTGTGGCAAAACAGATGATAAAAAGCAAAGTTTCATATAGCAGGTCTCATTGAATCAAAAACATTTATTCCATAAAGGCTGGGCTGGTATTGTGGCATGGGGAGGAGGGTAAGCCACCACCTGTGATAATACCATCCCATATGGTGTCAGTACATTACAACTCTCTGCTCATGACCTGGAGAAGCAGCAGAAACTGGCCCAAGTGCTGGAGCACCTGCTGCCCAAATGGAAGACAGAGGTGAAGCTTCTGGCTCCAGCCTGGCTCATTTCTGGTCTCGGTGGCCTTCTGAGGAATCAGTGGTGGAAGAACCTCTCTCTCCCTCTTGCTTTCTTCTCTCTCCTTTCTCTGTTACTCTGACCCCAGAGAAATGAAGATCTCTATGTAAACATTCGTAGCAGCTGAGTGTCTGATAGCCCCAGAATGAAAGCAGCCCAGCTTCACAAGGATGGGGTACACACTCACACATTCTATAGCCTACCTGGTAGCCAAAAAAAAAAAAAAAAATGAATAAAAACTTGGGTGATTTCCAGGAAACAGGACTGTGTGGAAAATGTCATTTGTTACACATTACAAGGTTATACAGTCAGGGATACAATATATACATTACATTTCTGAATTGATAAAAATTTAAGATATGTAGCATATGTATGCTTTTCAAGGATTGTACATAGGAGGACAGTGTGGTTGCAGACGAGTGGCGTGACTGGTTTTCTTCATAGTAGGAGTAGGACTGTTGATATCCTGCCTGCTGGCTGCTTATGCCTGCACCTGGGACAAAATCATACATAATTTGACACATACGTAGAAAGGGTCTCTCGAAGGATCTTTGTCCAATCCCTGTGAATATGTCCTTTTATGTGACAAAGGGACTTGGCCTGTGTGGTTGATGTGGGAATCTGGACCATGTCCTGCTTTCCTCAGCCAGGTGGGCTCTCAAAGGGGTGACTGGGGCTTTGAGAAGCAGAGAGGCATAGGAGCTGGGCAGAGATGTGAGGATAGGGGCCACAAGCCAGGAGACATGGGCCATCTCTGGACGCTAGGAAAAGCCAGGGAATATTCTCTTTTGCATCTTCCAGAGTTTGCAGGTGGTAAGTTGCTGCTTTTGTAAGCCACGAAGCATGTGTCTGCCTATTACTCAATAGCAGGAGGTAACCCATGGAGTTGGCTGTGACCTGTGTGTGCCCGTGTTATCCTGCTGTCTTCCTGATGACTGTGTCAGAGCATGAATGTCTGAATAAAATCCACCATTAAAACCAAGAATATTTCACAAAGTTTGTAGAAAAATTGAACTAAGACATATTTCACCTCGGTACAACAAAATTTCTGAAATCCATGCATGGTGTTTAGCATAATGTGCATTTTCTACCAATTTCTTGAAGTACCATTTCACAAGCTAAACCACTTTCCCTCTACGCTTTGTGTTTGAGTTCATGAATAGCTGAGATGGTCACACAATTGTGTCAAATATTCCCTAACTACTTGCAGCAACCTTAGGAAAAGAAGATACTGGTGAAAATGGCATTTAAAATTATTTCAAGATCTTGTTAAGATTTTTCCATGGGAGGGTTAAGATAGGCCTTCCAAAGTCACATAGCAGCCCTGAAGTTTAATCAGCGTTTTCTAAGTTTCCTGAGTTAAGTGCAGCGTGTAGTGTGTCCCCAGGATGACTTGAAGTGTTGACTCAGTCATTGCCTGGAAGGGGCATCTTTGTACAGATGAGAATGGTTCGTTAGTGATGTTCAACTTCTCTGCATTGAAACCTGGTTCACTCTGCGAAGGGCTTTATCAACACAGTTAAGCAAATGGCAATGAAGCTTGATGTAGGGCCAGCTGAGAATTATCTTTGAGAACTGTTCCTGTGGTAGAGGTGTTTGGCCTGGCAGGTAAAGCACAGATGCAGACACCCTGTGTGTCCTATTGAAGTACTTGATTTGGTACCCAGCTCTAGCTCCTGGCACCAACTTCCTGCTGGTGCTGATGAAGGAGGCAGTGATGGCCAAGGGACTGGGTGTCTGGCACTACTGTAAGAGCCTTGGCTCTGTTCCCATTCTGCTGGGCTTGGCCTGCAGACTGGTGAACACTGGGGTGTGAACCAGCTAAGGGGAACTCTCCTTTATCTGCTGTGCTGTCTCTAATTAAATACTCAAAAACAGAGAAGTAGTAGTTTTTTCTAATTTCATTTTCATTGTATTTGCCTCAGTTGAGAATCCTGCAAGCTCTTATCAGTGTGTTTCATGAGACAGAATAATGTTCAGCTGTTCAGATCTGCTGTTTGCCGGCTCTGATGCAGCACCAGTGTTGTAGTAATGCTCTGTGAATGGATTTTCATTACCATCTTACTATCCTATTCCTGCCAATGTAGTCAGACCATGGGAATGTGTAATGTAGATGTCTTACTATTCTAAAGCTCCAGCCCAATCTGAGAACCGTGCACTTTGCAATGACACTGAATGAGAAAAACACGTTGCTGTGTCATCCTGGTAGGAGCAGGGAGACAAGTTACTAAGGTCCTCCTCAGGCCTCCCCCTTCAGCTTCACTTCAGAAAGCTGAGCACGCCGCAGCTCTGGTCTAGAAAATGGAGCTGGTTCTTTTGGTTCCCAGAGTACTCCCCATGTTCACAGACACATGCATCTTTCAATTCCCATGTTTTGTGCCCATGCTGTTCTCATCTGACATAAAATACCCATCTTCAACATTTTCAACTGGCAAACATTTACCTGCCCACCATTGAAAGAAAGCACCTTCTGAGTTGGATGTAACTGCTTTGTAAATTTCTGTGTATTTCATGTGATTTCTACTGCATAGAATCTGTGATATGCCACATAAAAAATCTCCCAAATAATCAGTTAATGAAAGCAATCAGTCCTTTCAAGACTGGCTAGGCTTGAGCGAGTCTTGATGCATGTCCATCAGCAGCTCATGGGTTGCAGTCCCTCGCCCGGGACCAGTGGAGTGGTTAGTTAGATGTCCTCTCATCATGGTGACCGTGAAGCCAAAAAGCCAGGGGAAGCAGGATCTGTGTCGTACAGCCTGTTATCAGATCCACCTGACCGTCACAGACGAGGGTCACACCTCTTCTGGGCGACAGAAGGAGATGCTGGAGGAAGCTTCTTGTTCTGAAGCCCTGGATTCCCTGGTCAAGCTTTGCATTTTCCATGTATTTCTGCTTCAGTTTTTTTTTTTCAGATAATCTTTGTGAAATAAAGGGAATCATTTAGTCATCTGGATTCAATTTTATTCACTGCAAAAAGCATCAATTGAGTGCAAGCAATCCACTAACAACTTTGAAACAAGATTGCCTCAATATAAAGAAAATATCCATAGTCAAATTATGCAAAAGAAATCTCCCCAGTTAAGATACATTTATCTGCCTTTCACTGGGCTCTGTGGAGTCTTCTCTGGTGGTATACACATGAAGAAGACAGATTGTGGCACCTACCCAGTATGTCCCAATGATGTGTATAGTACATGCTAGTGTCTTGGAGATAAAAAGATAAATAGGACCAGTGTGGTAGCCTACTGGCTAAAGTTCTCACCTTGCATGCACCAGGATTCCATATGGACACTGTTTCTGATCCTGGCAGCCCTGCTTCCTATCCAGCTCCCTGCTTGTGGCCTGGGAAAGCAGTTGAGGACAGCCCGGAAGCCTTGGGTCTCAGCATCTGCATGGGAGACCCAGAATAAGCTCTGGGCTCCTGGCTTTGGATTGGCGCATCACCAGCCTTTGCAGCTGCTTGGGGAGTGAATCAATGGATGGAAGATGTTTCTGTCTGTTTCTTCTCTTCTCTGTATATCTGAGTTTCTAACACAAAATTTAAAATTTTTAAAAAGATAAATACTGTTATAAAGTGTGGTTGAAATGTGTTCTTAGTAGGTTAGCGACTGTTATGGCAGCTTGATGCTACGTGCCATGTTGAAAGGATTTTCCTCTGTGGAGATGGTAAATGGGAATCTTGCCCTTTAGATACTGTTGAGAAGATCAGGCTCTTTGACTTCCCGCATTCAGAAGGGGGTGGTGAGCCAGCAGACACCGTTTCTTTTTATTTACTGGCCATTACAGTTGTGAAATACTGCGGGCAGGAGGCAGACATAAATCAGGGCCTCCAATGAATGCTCCTGCTGCAGGGCCCTCTGCCAAGGCTGCCTCACCTTGTCTTATCTCCCTGGACTGCTGCTGCTCCATCTTGGGCAGCCCCTCTGAATTAATTTTGTTTTTAATTCTGGAAAATTCTTGGTCTGACAACCTAACCAGTAGCACAGAGCTTTAGAGTGCACGGGGCTGTGGAGGTTGCATCGATGACATCATGGTATCTGAATTTCTGCTGCTGCAGCAGTGGAAACACTATTTGAACTTGCTTATGCACAAAAAGAAATTAGCATTCCTTGTATGTATTTGTATAAACATATGTACGTTTCAAGTTAGCCCAGAACTAGAAATTCAAATCTCCTTCGAAGACAGCATCACTTTCCAAGACTCTACTGTTGCGGTTTTTGTTTAAAAAATCATTTATGTATTTGCTTGCTTTAAAGACAGTGCATTGGAGAGAGAGAGAGAGAGAGAGATCTTCCATTCACTTGTTCACTCCCAAAATGACAGTAACAGCAGAGGCAGAAACCAGGAACTGTCTCTTATATGACAAGGGCCCAAAGAATTAGGTCATCACCTGCTGCTGTTCCGAGTGTGGCATCAGGAAAAGAGAGGAAGCAGAGAAGCTAGGGCTTGAACTGGCACTCCGAAATGGAATACAGGCCTCACACATAACAGCGTATCAACCCGCTCTGCCACAACGCTGCCCCCTCACTGTGATGTTTCTACTATGCGCTGCTTCCTGAGCAAATGCCCGGTGCCAAGTTGGCTGGAGCAAACGACTCACCTGCAACTGCTTCCTCCTGGCTAGGGCATAGCTTTTCTCACCTGCTTCTTGACGTGGCACCAGGCAGCGTGCTCTTCTTCCTCTGCTTCATCCCGTTTCCTTAAATTGAACCATGAGTTGAAGGGCTTGCTTTTGGAAATCAGGGTCTTTACGCAGTATCTGAAGCTGCCAACAGTTTTGCATCAAATTTATTTATTTGGCAGCATTTATCAAGGGTCTTCTATATGTCAGGCAATACTCTGGGTTCTGGAGATAAATTTGAACAAAATGAATCAGAGTTCCTGTCCTATCTGCATTTATTTGGGAATAAAGCAGAGTGAAAACAAGCAAATATTACACTTTGAGGCTTATCAAATGGTGTGAATTCTCTGAAGACAGATAACAGAAGTGGGCTAGGAGGTGACAGGTGATGGAATTTTGCCCTGGTTAGCAGGCTGAGGGACATACTCTTTCTCGTTAACATCTGATTGAGTTGTATGATTCTGAAGTTGGACAGCATCACCTTGGTTCTGATTGGGATTTAGGTCAGGCAATGAGACCCCAGTCCAAGACTGCCTTTGATAACCGTGCCTCCTGAAGGAACCCCCCTCGATGTGTTTTCACCTCCCAGGTCCTCACGCAGCATCAACGTGTCCACAGAACTTTGCATAGCCATTGGTGGGCAGCGGTCACATGTGCTCATATTCTCAGTTCTCCTCCCTGCCCCAGCTGTAGTTCCGAGCACCTTCAGATATCCAGGGTAATAGATGTGTGTGTGTGTGTGTGTGTGTGTGTGTGTGTGTGTGTGTGTGTGTGTGTTTAAGGAGTATTGCCCATCTGTCTATATAATTGTAAGTTCCA
Organism: Ochotona princeps; assembly: GCF_030435755.1. NCBI lineage: Eukaryota > Metazoa > Chordata > Mammalia > Lagomorpha > Ochotonidae > Ochotona > Ochotona princeps. The sequence continues at coordinate 39,933,065 of NC_080852.1, read as the reverse complement.
CAAGTCAGGCACTGTCAGTCCATTTTTATTCTTCTCGCAGAGCACACCTTCTGATGTGAGACAGGCTTTGAGCCAGGATCTGTGGAGGGGAGAAAGGAAGGGAGAAGCAGAGTCCACGTAGCATTACAGTGAGGATCCACATGTAGGGACAGGTGGTCTTGGTCTGAAGGTCAGGCTCCATGATTTCATTTGGCCTTCAGTGAGGGGCTGCATGCAGGAGGAAGGTGCTGTTGGCTTCAGGATGCTCTTGGTCAGGCTCCATGACTTCATTTAGCCTTACATTATAGATGTTATAACATTAAACAAATTTAATTTTTCAGAAAAGTTGTAAGAATGGTGTAAAATACCATTATAAATGCTCATTCTGCTTCTGAGCCTGAGCAAGTGGCTGTTGTTGATCATAGTATGCCAAATCCATTGTCTGTTCTTCCAGCACATGCTCAATGAATACTTAACAGCACAGCAGGCACAATGCCAGGTGCACACTGACATCAGTGGACTCTAGACCCGCCCCTCTAGACCCACAACACTGGGTCTTCCTTCACTTTGCAGAGTTTTCCTTCCAGCTAAGAAAGTTTCTTTTTTGTTGTTGTTGTTTTATTTGAAAGACACAAAGAAGGCTGGGCAGACTCCTTCCATTTGCTTGTTCGACTCTCTAAACGCCTGTACTAGTCTAGGCTGGGGCAAGTTAAAGTTAGGTGCCAGGAAACTCAAGTATCTGTGAAATCACCTGCCGACTCCCAGAGTGCACATTGGCAGAAAGCTACATCACTAGAGGAGCCGGGACTTCAACTGGCTCTGATGTAGAACATAGTTGTTGCAGGTGCTGCCTTAACTGCTGGACCCAAGCTTGCCCCATAGAACCTTTCACATACAGAAGTTCTTGAACCCAGGCATGCATTTTGAGTCCATAGTAACTGTTTTTAATACACAGGTGCTGGAGTGAATGGAAGCCCACCTGTCAACTCACGGGGAAGAGGGCAGATCTGTGATGGGAAGGGTGAATGCATAGGTTTAATTATCACTTAACCGTTTTTTTACTTCTTAAATAGCTACCTTTTTAAGATGAAGATTAGAAAAAAACTAATCTAAAATATTAGCTAATGGTTGTGTGAAGATGATCCACATAAGAGGTTTATCACTCAAGCAGCAAGGCCTCTCAAGATCTAAGGCTTGTTAGAAACAAAGAGTCAAACTTCTTTCAGTAGAAGTCAAAGTGTGCTTTTGAAGGTGGCTGTGGAGTGAGGAGAAGCTGAATGTAACGGGCTCTACACCCCTTGACTCATACCTGATAAAAAGTCACCCTCTTTGGTCCGGCTGGGAGTTAGCTCTTGATATCTTTTCATTTTCAAGGGTTATGCATTTTTTCCCTCTGTATCAAAAGGAAAGAATTTTCAGCTCCTGGGAAGTTTTGCGAAGAGGTTAAGAGCACCAGGCCTTGCTGCTGAGCCCAGTGGGGTCTTTGATCTTTGGGCATTCTGGCTGTATGATACCCCTGGCCCTCGTCAAAGGTGCAGTGACCAGCAGAATAGGAGCCCATGTTCACTCTCCATCTCCTGGACTGGGAATAGCTCAGCCTGGGGCAAAATACCTTATCCTCAACTCAGAGATACTGGCCTTCACTTTGTTGTCTTTTGAAATTCAGCCTCAAGACTACAGAGGGCATGTCTAATCAGTTTTGACCTTTATCCTGGGAAACTACCCAGAGGTGAATTCCGACTTAGAATTATTGTTCTGTTTCTAAAAAAAAAAAAAAAAGAATACTCTGACTCTTTTCTGTCAATCACCTGTCTATGGGCAGAGCTATTAAAATAATTATTACTATGGCAGGAAAGATGGTAGCTAAGGACTCAGGGTTCACAGAAGTGAAAAAGAGGTCATTTCTTGATAGGCCAAGTGCCTATCAGTAGAAAAATGCAATACATTCTGGGATTCTGTGTTCACAAGAAAGAAGGGAATGGATCCTTGCAAAAAAGACGCGGCGCTCTCAAGGAGACAAACAGGTGCAAAACTTGAAAAGACGGTCGAAGCACGTGAGGAGGAAATTAGAGGTACAGAACGAAGAGAAATTCCACAGCTAAGAGAAAGAAGAATCTCTGTAAAAGAAATGTGACTCACATCTGGAATATAGCAAAACGCATGAGAGATCCAGGGAGGAATTTCTGATACCCTGTGAAAATGTGCTGGATATTGAATGGTACACTGACAGACCCACGGTCTGTTCGGCATTTCCTGTTCATAGCAATGGCATACTTTGTAGCAAACACATAGGTTGATCCAAGATATACACAAGTTACAGGAGGAAATATGTTCTATGGGGAAGAGCCTTTCTGATTTCCCTGCAGGTCCATGGCACAGGGAAAAAAGTATGAAGAGCTGTAATGCATGTGAGAGGATCTAGTCATTGGATTCTTATCAGAACTACATGTGTCTAGGGGAGGAACTCTTGGGTTTCAGAGGAACATAGAGGGGGATGAACTCCTTAATCCAATTTTATTTCAAGTAGAGGAGCTCCAGTTTTACCCACTCTGTGTGTGTGTCTGTGTGTGCACACCTTTCAATCACCATGCTATCCAGATTGTCCAATATACAAACAAGGAACCTGTAGCCCCACAGTGTCACAATGCATGGTGGCAGCAAACCCAAATCCAGCAATAGTTCCAATATTATTGGTGTTGTTTCTTTGTCAGGGAGGAGGCTACCTGCAAGTTCTACTGCAGTCAACAGCCCACATTGCTGGGCTCACATCCCTAGCCTCGATTAACTGTGTGTTGAAGATTGCTTTTTATAAGATTGCTTGTGTCCTAAACCTTGTTCTTGTGATCACGCCCTACAAATACAGTATAATATCAATTGGTATAGCATTTGCACTAGATTAAATTTGCACTCCATATTGTTGGAAATGCAGAATTGATTTAAAGCATCGAAGAGGGTGTGTGTAAGTTTTATATCGGGGACATCACCAGAGTCTGGTATCCATGGAGAGTTCTGGAAGCCATCCATCATGTTTGCCATGGACAACTGTCTTTTTCTGCGACCATAGACACCTGTTTTGATTGGATGTGAATCCCAGTTGAAATAGACACATGTGCCTGTGACACCTGTCCTTCCAGCTGTGCTAATGCCTGCTGTCCAGCCTGCCCCGACATCTTTCCAGAAGTGCTTGGAGATGGGCACAGTTTGCTGAGTACTGGCTATGTTCATTTCTGTAAGTGGAAATCACACCGTGACTCCTATTTCAGATGCTCAGACCAGGTGTAAGCCAATCAGGTTTCTCTCTAGGGTAGCACAATTCTCAGAATTTGTTGCTGAAAACTTGAGGCGTATGGCTTCGTGGAAAGGGTGACTACACACATTCAAAGTCCAAGCAGATGTGCTGAACTGAGATGCGTAGGCTCCTCACACCTAGAGTCTCTTTCAGTTGGCTTTCAGCTGGCAGACACACCAGCACTCAGGGAGCCTGGCCAGCCAGCTGGATGCCTGTCTCCGCTGGACAGAGGCAGCCCTACTTTTAAGGTGACTGCTCTGATTAGGGCCAAGGAGAGAAAAACAGCATTGTGTTTTTCTTTTCCAAAGCCTTCATAAGGTAGAGTAGCAGGTAGGATATGGACTTGAGGTGACTTAATGGTATAACCCTTTAAAATGTCCTCAAAACTAAATTACCCTCAATCCTTGAGTCAGCATTTTACCAGCTGATGTTAGACCTTTTTCGGGGAAGTTATGAGAAGCCCTGGAGAGAATGATAGTCACGTTTCCTAAAAGATGTGTTCTCTGTATTATAGAGACATCTTGTTGAAAATCCCATTTAATGTCATGGAGTATGAGTCTGGTTTTCTGCATAGGAAACGTAAAATAATTGCAGTGTGTATATCTCATGAGTTTGTTATGAGACACAGGATCAAATAAATCATGCAAATCGCTTAGTTCCTGGAGTCTTGCATGACAGAGGAAATGCAGTGTGACCGTTGTTGCTGGTTTGTGGTGGGGACTGAGTGCACAGCCCAGTCTTGTACGAGGCTGGCTGTCAGACTTTGTTAGTTGTTGCTGTTCTTGTATTTTTGTCTAGCTGCTACCGCATTTCCCTTCTCCAAATCCTTTTATTCTCTGCTTTTAATCTGCCATGGATTGGAAAGCCAGATAAAATAGTTTGAGCATCTAGCAGCTTACCGAGGAATTAATAGACTGTAAGTAAGAGAGCTAAGCCTCTGGCTTTAATATAGTGGTTCAGAGCAAATCTTTTTGGCTCTGAATCAATTTTTCTTTAGAATTTGGTAATTTGTTATTATAGAAATTCTCTTTGTTGTTAAACATAGTGAAATTACATATATGAAACACAATGCTGCATTCTTTCTCTACACACAGCCCACACATCTATCTTTAGAAACAGAACCAAAGTCTGTATTTTCTCTTAATATAGAATAATTACTTAATTAGACTTTAGGACAACTGATGGATATGGAATTATCAGTTTTATATTATTGCAAATAGTTTCTTTTCTCTCATGAAGCGGATTGTAATAAAATTTGTCAAAAGATTACAAACAAGGAATCAAGATGGCGGAATAGGGTAAGGACACGTTTAAGCGGACAGAGAAATATTAGCCAGTGTGAAGCAGAGAGGGCATATTCCAGGAAATAGGAGAGGACAGAACAATAGCAGAGGGGTACCCAGAGATTGACAGACACAGGAAAGCAGCAGACACAACAGTGTGATTTTGCAGTGACTGATACCCCAGCAGCATTCAACGAGTGGCGATCAAATCGCACCGACAGCCAGAACTCCACCAGCAAGTAGGTGGGAAGGGACTTTCACGGGAGCTCAGGAGGCAAACGCAGACAAAGAACTGCTCCTTTGGAGCACCACAATAATTTTGACTATTGCCCACTGTAGTCTGGACCTGTGAAAAGTTGGGTTAGCTGAAGCCACTCACTGTGTTCTCGAGCCAATTCTGGTGACTTTGTTATTGATCTTTTTAAAAATTTATTCCTTTTTATCATTATCATTTTATGATACAGTTCCATAGGCCCCAGGATTTCCCTTATCCCCTCCCCAAATCCCTCCACCGCCTCACTGCTTTCCCAACAGAGATAGTAGTTAGATATACAAAAGTGAGAAAGATGTGTGTTGATGCACAGGTAGTGATGGCAGGTATGTCAAACGAAAGGCTGATCAGAATTTTGCTCTTCAGTGTTTTAATCAGATACTGACTCTCATCATCCAGCAGAAGGCCGGAGGAATTTCCCTGAAGGTAATCACCTCCACACAGTGGTTAGCCAAATTGTGAAATAAATGACGATTCTCAAAAGGAATTATAAGCAATGAGTAAATGGACAGCCACTGATCGGAACACTTAGAAGTTAAATTGTGTCAGGATGTCAGAATTTGTTGTTGTTGTTGTTGTCAACCTGATAGTGTTTTCCTGTGGCTGCTAATAAGCTTGTTGTTCTTACTCTTTTAAGTAGTCTTGTTTTTAACTTATTTTGAACAATGGTCTATTTTCACTGAATTATGAATAGAGATTTTCTAGAAAGTTTTCTATATGTGAAACACTAGATACTATCCACAGGAAAAATCTTAAGCAGAAAATCACCATTTGTGTATGCAAAGGAAAGGGAATTGAGCACCTGAGTGTTCTGGCGTAGAAAAGACAAACTTCGTGCTAAAAGGAATGGAAGAAGAAGAGTCATTTTGAAAAGGTTGTTTACTAGAAAGTCAAATTTGCGTGGAGAAGCAGAAACAGAGCAGGCTTTTAACTGCTGGTTCACTTCCCCAGTGGCTACAATGGACAGGGCTGGGCCAGGCTGAAGCCTGGAACCAGGAGCTTCTTCTGGGTCTTGCACATGGATGCAAGGGCCCTGTCACTTGGCTGGCCTTGGAAAGGTCCAGGCATGTTAGCAGGGAGCTGGGTGCAAAGTACAACAGCCGGGATTGTGTGCACATATGTGATGTTGTCATCACAGGCAGAGACGTGGCTTGCAGTGAATGCCACAAGATGGGCCCCAGGAGACTTAGCTTTATTCAGATTCTGAGATTTTCATAGGAAATTCTTTTGTATTATATGAAAAATGATAAAATACCTTCATATGAAAAATTGCTAATGAGCTAGAAGAGCCTTCAGGACAAGTGCATATCATGTAATCAGCAGCTCCTAAAGATGTTTCAAATACCTGTGCTAGAAATTTCTTTTGCTCCTTAAATATAGGATGGTTTCTGTACTGGCCTTTAACTGAATGGCTCATAGAATCTTCCACATGACCTGGAATCCAGCAGTTTGCAGATGTCTCTATCACTCGACTTCAAGAATGCAGAGCCAATCAACCAGTTGTGTGTGGTAATCCTCACTGACCTTGAGTCCGAGGAGCCAGAAGCCTCTGCTCTGTGCTGGACATAGACACGAGCCTTGCAGTTCCCACTGGCCCTTCCTGCAGTGGGAGCCTGTTTTTCTGAGGGTCTGGGTACCTTTCTCATTCTGGCTTGACCACACTGTCCTGCTGTGGGGGTGTGAGGTCAAAATGCCTCCCCCAGGTCCTGGCCCTTTGCCTAGAGAAGTGTAATGATGTGCATGACAAAGTGATGACGTTTGTTTAGAAGATGAGAAAAACACATAGATGGCATAGTTCAGGAACAGCGTGGCTCAGGGAGGTAGGTAGAGAGTCTGCACTGTCTTGTCCCTGTCTGCAGGGAGGGAGGGAGGGAGGGAGAGAGAGAGAGAGAGAGAGAGAGAGAGAGAGAGAGAGAGAGAGAGAGAGAAGCCTTTCCCAGTAGCCTGCCTCCTAGGAAGCTGGAAGGATGGTGGCTACGTTGTACCTGCCCCAGGTTCCAGGTAATAGGAGATACACGTGGGAAAGGGGTTATTTGACAGGCAGGTAGATAGGACTCCACAGAGCAGGGGTGGGAGGTGCAGTTCCAACTTGGGGCCCACATCCAGCTCCCTGCCTCCCTCCGTCCTGACTGTATCTTTAGACACCTCCCAGTCAGCACTGTTCAGAGGGAAATGCTACAGTATCTCCCTCCAACAACTTGGCACTTGAAACTGGTTATAAATCTATTTTCTTCATTGGATAATAAATGGCTTAAAACCTACTTGTATCCCTGAAGTTTATATCAATGATTCTGTGGTCCCAGTGAAAATGACTCTCCGGTTCGCCATGATAAATCCATTAAGGAGACATATTTCAAATCACAAGTTTCTGATAAAGTGAGTTCATGATGAAAATATAATTAGTCCTGAATTATTCAGACTCCCGGAACATCCATAAATATAAAACAGCTGCTTTTCACCGCTCACCATCCTCCATCCTTCTGTAACAGAGTTTCACAGCTGCGGTACAATCCACAAATGGAATGCCCCATATAGGATAACTTTTATGCTCTTGGGTTTGCATTGCAAACGCATATCTTAGGCTTCATCTTGGCTTGGCCTTGAAAAGGTTACCACAACTCTCCTTGCCGGTCCCTCTGCACTCTCTCCTGCTCAGCTGGACTGGGGGTTCCCTAACGGAAGTGGATCACAAGGCTCTCCTTGTCTCCCGGTTTCTTGTAGAAATGGGCTTGGCGGTGGTGCTCTCAGCCAGCAAGTTCCTGGTGTGTTTCCCTCCAAGGGACTTGGTCGTCTTGCACACTCTGTTCTATTTTTCTCTGCTGCCACCATTTAGCCACTGTTATACTCTCCCACCAAGGTGTCTACCACCATGCTCTGGCTTTCTTCACGTCAGCATCTCTTTACAAACGTGTTGGATGGAGGAGCCAGAAACTTCTTTCCAGGTCTCACACACTGGTGAGGGTCCCAAAGCTTTAGGCCGTCCTCTACTGCTTTCCCAGGCCAAAGGCAGGGAGCTGGATGGAAAGTGGGGCTTCCAGGATTAGAACCAGTGCCCATATGGGATCCTGGTGCGTTCAGGGCGAGTGCTTTGGCTGCTAGGCCACCATGCTGGGCCTGTCATTTTTTTTTAAGTTAAAAGGAAAAGAAAGGATGAGAGAGGAGTCAGGAGGGTAGAGTAACAGCATCATTTTACTCTTAAAACTATACATCGGAAATAAAATGGAATTTGTTTCCTGTATATTAATTTTAAAAAGTAAAAAGCAAAAATTACAAGCAGTGGAGAGTGCAGGAGCTGGCAGGGGAGTGGTGGTGCCTACCGCTGGTGGGGGCGGGCGAAGGCGTAAGGAATGCCAGCTGTGAGGACGGTTCTCTAGGGGTGCCCCAGGCCTGCCCGGGTTCCCGGTGCTGCTCTGCACACTGGAGCCTTAGGGAAGCAGCTCGGTCCGCTGCTGAGCCTTGCTGTTACAGGAACATCTTTGTCCAAAATGACCTGTAGGGATCCCTAGGATTTCCTCTTGATTTGTTTTGCACACTGACACAGGTTTGTGCGATTTGACAGTCTGATCTAAATTGAGTGTCACCCCGGAGGAGGGGGAGTCACAGACTGGGAGGTACGCTCCCATCATTGGCCAAGTGTGAAGGATTCCAGGGCATTCCTGTAAACAGTACGTTGCAGAATGAGCTCACTCGCTCACTCCTTGCTGCACAGTCTAATGAGTTCTTTCACAAGTGAAATGAGTAGAGAAGATTTATCTCCAGGCCAAAGTAAAACAGATGCAGGTTTAATTTTGCAGAAATTGACTTTAAAATGTCTTCGCATTGTTCCTCAGGCCCTGTTATTATTACAAGTCCATGAGCCGACTCTGTTGGTAACACAGTTTCCCCACAACCTTTGTGAGTGTCCCAGTCTGTTGCCTACTAGTTGATAGAATATCTTGATTGGAATTACTCCTGAGAAGTAAATAATAGATTGAAAATGCTAGCTACCTCGATTCAAGCTCAGGTCATATATGTCATTTTGGTTGTCTATAAAGATGTGCAAAAATTATGCATACATAAAAGAGTGAAGTAAAATGATCCCTTTCACTTTTGACCAAAGAGAAGAGGCTGGCTGAATCATTTCATGATGTTTATCTGCATTGCCAAGAGTTGATGCGTGTGTGTGGGACAACAGCTTCTTCATGTTTTCTTGCACAGAGTATTGTCTTAGGTACAAAGGGGACCTAAGAAAGGTGAGACGTGTTACCTCTCTTTCCTTATCTCACTCTGCCCTTCAATTAAAAAGCCAGATAAATAAATCTCTGGAATAGTGAGACATGCTCTCTGATAACATACAAGTCAGTTAGCTGTGAAATCATGTCCTGCGCACAGGAAGAATGCCTGTGACCATGGGCCATTTTACATGCTGCAAATCTATAATTCTTACACAGACGATGTATTGAGATGACAGGCAACATGAAACCAGTAGATCAGAGTAGCTTAGCCAATTCTTGTAGAAACAAAGTGGGATTTGCTCCTGAAGCATGGAGAGGAAGATTCTTTAAAGAACAAGAGTCAAACTCCCTTTCCAAAAAGGAAAACCATGCGTGCACATTTAGTGTGTTGCTACTTAAGTGTAATAGCTGCTTACATAGTGTAAGAAGAAATAAAGTCAGCACGGACGGTCGTGATTATGCGACTGCTTCTATGTAGGATGAAGAGTTAGCACACTCCTCTCCACTTGAACAAATGCGTACTCCCAACCGGTCCTGCATGGGGAGAGCAGTTGTTTCTCTTTGCTTCTGGCATCCCAAGCTGCCCAGACACTGTTCCGTGTACAGATGGTGAAGCTGTTTATACTGTGAGTGCCCACTGTGCAGGTCCTCTCACCCAATGGCAAGATGCGGCTCCACAGCCAGCACGGGATGCCTGTGGTATAACCACGGCGTGCCCCTTGACGTGACAGGCAGGGCCCCCATCCTTCTGAAAGACCCCTGGTGAGAGGTATGGTCATCACCTCTTGCCGTGGTCAGTCTCGGGAAGCTGGAGTCGCTTTGTAGACTTTCTGGATGGTTCCCTGGCACTTCCATGGGTATCTCTGATCTTTCAGTGCTTTGTTCTTTAAACTTGAGCACCTAGAGCTACTTGTCATTCAAAGACTCGCTAACTGCTGAAAGGATAAATGAATGAATCCTGTGCTCATCGCTTTCATCAGAGCAGCTTTAGCTGTGACAGTGAGTTGAACCTAGGGTTCTGAAGGCAAGCAGTTTGTCAATCACCACAGGCATGTTGTCCCCACAGGCGACCCCATCGGTGGTCAGAGCTCATCTGACACCTGTCAGGTGGAGTGCGTGATGAGAAAAACCATTCTAAATTAGACTTAATAAGCTTTGAAAATGTTACACTCAAGAACGTCAGAGTGTACTGAGGTTTTCTGAGCCGATTCCTCTTGGGGAATTGATCTTGAAGGGATGAGCTGGTTGGTCCTGGCACGTATCTTGGAACAAGCTTTGTCTCGGAGACGCTCAGCAGTGATTTGCAGAACCGTAGGAACAATTGCCTAGAAATGCAGTTGTTATTGTGCCAGAGCCCAAGCAGCCTGGTCTTCCATTTACTGCTGCCCATCCCCTGGCAGCCTCTAGCTCAGCTCCGCGCTTCCAACTGCGCTCCCCGGACTCATGATTCAGGCGTTCTGGGTGATGTGCAGTGGCTAATGGCTCCATTTCTCAGACTGCCCAGGGGCAGCTCGGCCATCTTCTCAGTTTATGCGGCAGCATTATGGACCACAAGCCACAGCCACAGCTGGCAACAAGGGACCCTGCTGAGCCCACTTTGGTGTGTGCTTGGCTGTTGAGTGCGGAGTCATGATTCAAAAAGAACATTCTGGTGACATGAACAGAGCTGTGCCTGCAAACCCCACTTGGGTGCTGCAATGATTGCATCATCACTATAGCAAGTTTCAGTCTGACCTTTTCAGAAAGGTTATTTATTTGAGTGACAGAGCAAGACAGCTTCTGTTCACTGGCTCATTCCCAAATGCTGACAGCACCTGAGGCTGGGCAGGGACTGCTGCCGGAGCAGAGCGTGTCGGGGTCTGGGAGTGCTCAGGGCCCTTGGAAAAATGGTGCAGTGTTTGAATATATCCTGTGCACATTTTTCTCTTACTTCAAAACATCTCCATGGTATTTATAATACCTCCTGCCAGGCCCAGTGCTGCTGCACCTCATGGTAAGCCACTGGTTGTGATGTATGCCTATCAATTAGGTTGCCAGTTCTGATCCTGGCTGCTCCAGGATCAGCTTCTTGTACCCGGGAAAGCAACAGAGGATGATCTAAGTGCTTGGATCCCTGCTACCCCTGTGGCAGACCAGGATGGAGTGCTTGGCTTCTAGCTCAGGCTGGTGACAGCCTGGCTGTTGGACGGAGTGGAAATGGAAGCTTTGTCTTCCTGTTTCCCTCTCTTTTACTGTCATTTACCTTTCAAATCAATAAATCCTTAAAAAGATCTAATGCAGTGTAAGTATTGTGTAAATAGTTGTTATGTAATATTTTCTAAAGATTTACTTATTTGTTTGAAAGAATTGCAAAGATAGAAGGAGAGGCAAATGGAACTTCTATCCTGCAGTTCACCTCCCAGATGGCCGCAATAGTCAGAGCTCAACCAAGCCCAAGCCAGAGGTCTCATCCGAGCGTCCCAAGGAGGCGACAGAGCTAAATAAATGCTCGGGCCATCTTCTGCAGATCTCTCAGGTGTAATAACAGGTTTGAAGTAGAGCAGCCAGAACTCAAACTAGTGCCCATATTAGATGCTGGCGTTATAGTCAGAGGCTTAGCCCAACGTGCCACATCACTGACCTCAGCACTCGGAACTCTGTTGTGAATAACTAGAACAAAAGTCTGCATGTCCACTGGAGACTTTTGTTCCACAAATACTGTCCCTGGACTGCCTGTCCATGGCTGGTTGAGCCTGCAGACATAGATCTCTTGGATGCCAGAGACTGACTGCTGAAATAGTGCAGTGGGATGCAGCACAGCGGAGGTGGCATCTCTTGCTAAGACTCTGTCTTGAAGTGTACTCGCTGTGTGCTCTTGAACAACTTGTTTATAAACAATACCACGCTAATAGTGCCAAGCAGGCAGGGCTGTTCTGAACACTGCATGAAGCCACTGGTTTCTGAGCCTCACACATGCTCGTCATGCTGATTTGATAAGTTAACACTAATTGGGATAAGATGGTTTTAAAGGCAGAGAGGCCCATACTGGAAGCCCCTACTACTTTTGAGTTTCATAGATGGTTTTAATACTAATAAGTAAGGTCAGCACAGGTGGTTGGTGAAACATCACTGAGTCAGAATTGCGTGGTGCAAGCTGTTGACCACTGAACCCGTCAGAGCCCTGATTGTCCAGTTGTCAGGGTTTAAAGCCACCATTCCACTCCAGGTGGACACTGCCGGTGCTGTGCTGACTGCTTGACACGTTATCAGATGGGCCTAAAGGGAACAAATACTTTTTTTTTCCTTTTTCTTAGAAATTGAGACGTTCACATTACCATTTGGTACAAACTTATAAATATTTCTTAGCTGAATCATAGTAAATACATCAAAATATGCCCTTCTTTGTCTATGCTGCAATCATTGGCCTGAAGCCCTCACTTTGCCATATTTATATATCTGTTCTCAAGAAATAAATACTATATGGGTATATGAGGTCCATATTTGAAGGGGATGTGTAAAAATATTTCTAAAAAGTTAAATCCTAAAGCTAAACAAACTTAGAATAAAAAATTGAGACATTCAAGTAATTTGGAAAAGAAAAATGTTGTGAAGTTTCCAACAATGGGAAATTTCAAACCATGTTGATTGCAGGACTTCAGGACACATGTGAGTCCTGCCCATGGGTGTGCACTGCTGGGGCTCTGCCCACACGTGGGTCCTGCCCATGGGTGTGCACTGCTGGGGCTCAGCCAACACGTGAGTCCTGCCCACAGGTGTGCACTGCTGGGACTCAGCCCACACGTGGGTCCTGCCCATGGGTGTGCACTGCTGGGGCTCTGCCCACACATGTGAGTCCTGCCCATGGGTGTGTACTGCTGGGGCTCTGCCCACACGTGAGTCCTGCCCATGGGTGTGCACTGCTGGGGCTCAGCCCACACGTGAGTCCTGCCCATGGGGTGTGTACTGCTGGGGCTCAGCCCACACGTGAGTCCTGTGCATGGGTGAGTACTGCTGGGGCTCTGCCCACACGTGGGTCGTGCCCATGGGTGAGTACTGCTGGGGCTCTGCCCACACGTGAGTCCTGTGCATGGGTGAGCACTGCTGGGGCTCAGCCCACATGTGAGTCCTGCCCATGGGTGTGTACTGCTGGGGCTCTGCCCACACGTGAGTCCTGCCCATGGGTGTGTACTGCTGGGGCTCTGCCCACACGTGAGTCCTGCCCATGGGTGTGTACTGCTGGGGCTCTGCCCACACGTGAGTCCTGCCCATGGGTGTGTACTGCTGGGGCTCAGCCCACACGTGGGTCCTGCCCATGGGTGAGTACTGCTGGGGCTCTGCCCACACGTGAGTCCTGTGTATGGGTGTGCACTGCTGGGACTCAGCCCACACGTGGGTCCTGTGCATGGGTGAGCACTGCTGGGGCTCTGCCCACACGTGAGTCCTGCCCATGGGTGTGCACTGCTGGGGCCTCCCTAGCAGCTGTGATTCCCATTTCCTTTCCCTGCAGGTGCTATTTTCTACCTCTTCTCTCCCCTTCCTTTATGTTCTTTCCTATCACCAGTTCTGGTTTCTCTTTGTGTATTCATTCAGACCTCTGGTGCGATGATCAGAGCAGCCAGCCTCCTGTGTTTGAGTGCTGAGGGTCTGCAAGCTCTCCATCCTGGGATTAACTGTTTAGGTCTGCTTTGTGACTGGGGCATTCCAAGGTGTAGGACACCAGGGAAATACCATGGCCCCTTTCACAGGAAACGGAGCAGTGCAGAACTGTCTCCTTAGAATCTGGACGGCTGGGTCAAGGACATGGGCATCTGGACGTCTATGATGGTGCCTGGGCCTTACTTTCTTTGGTATTTCACTCACTCACTCAGTGTTTAGCTGGCTACTGTTGAGGTTTGCTTAATGAGATAAAAGGGTGAACTGGATGTTGTATTAATGGTTCAGTAAGAAAATAATCAGCTTTGGCCACTTACTTAAAACACTGTTGCATTTGAGTCAATGAAGGTTTTGGTCCAGGGTGATTCTCTTAGGATGGCCTTCATCCGGACCTGCTATCATGGTACAATGACTTGAGTCGCTGCTTGTGGTGCCAGCATCCCATATCCGATCAACAGGTTGAGCTTCTGTCACACTGCTTCCTGTGTGACTTCCTTCCAGTAAACCCAGAAAGGCAGTGGAAGCTGGCCAAGCCCTTGAGTCCCTGCTACCCGGCGTGGAGAGCCGGTCAGCCTGGCTCCTGGCATTGGCCTGGCTCTGTCCTGCCTGTGTGTAAGCAGCTAAGCCCTGGACCTGTGGGTTCTGTGTCTGCTTCTCCTTTTCTGCCTCACTCTCCTTTCAAATGCACAGTCACATATATACACATACATGCACGGATACATACCTACATACATGAATACATAAATCTTTTGTTAAGGCAGTATTAGTGCTATTAGTGAACAAAGCCAACACCACGAACAAGTATTACCATGGACATTTGATGCAACCCTTTTCTCCGGCATGCATTTCTGCCTCATCAAGGAACATTTCCAGCTGTCCAGAAAAACCCAGGTCTGTAGTATATGTTTAGAAGATGATTTTTCTTTGGTTATGCAAAGGAAATTTCTATATTTATCTAGTAAAATAGCATAAAATGTGTATTTTGAAATAGTTTTGTTGATGCTCATGAAAGAAATGTTGTTTGAAGCATGTGAGGGTTGAGAACCAGTGACTCTATTCCTGTGTAGTTCCTTGTGCAAGGCCTACCTACTTGTTCACAATTCACCTCTTTATTTCTCCTAACTTTGCACAAGTTCCTCTTACCAAAGGCAAGTGTTTGCAAGGCTTCAGAACGCGAACCTTCAGCATTTGATTTCCCACAATTCATCAGTGCATCAAGATGGCTTCCTGCTGTGAAGATAATAAATGAATAACTCTCTGAGTTTCAAGTTGCGAGGTTATCAACCTGTAGACACCTTGCATGTTTAAACAACTATAACCAACACCTAGCGTTTTTAAAGTAGTTCTGAGAGAAAGAGCTTGGCTAGCTGTTAGATGGTAGAGGTCTTGGGTCATCACTCTTCTGTCGTGAGGGGTCTTGCCACCATTTTACATGAATAACTTTGTCCAGTTAATCTAATATATCATTAACTCAGTGGTTAAGATGAGTGTTTTTGGTTTTTTTTTGGCGCCAAAGGCTGGTTCGAGTTTTATCAGTTTCCAGGAGAAAGCCTGGAAAACCAACACAGCAAGCAGGATCATTTAGCCATTCAGACCACAGCCAAGTGTAGGCAGTGCCTGTTTTTCCATCACGCTTCAGTTCTAAGTATTTATGTCCAAAGTGTTAGCTTTTCTGTTTTTGCATTTGATACCTTTGAGAAAAATTTTAAATGAAAAGTATATTCAGACTGGTAATGTTTCATGTTTTGAAAAAACAAAGCTTTTTGCACTTATAAATTTAGCTTGCCTTGTTTTATATATACTTTTGAGATTTCAGACATTCTTTTAATTTTTGCCTACACAAAAATAATGCATGCATTCTTGTTTGTTTTCCTCATTCCTGGTTGACATGTGAGCTGTGTGAGTGATTTTAAAACATCTGCGGTGGGTAAGGCATTTTCCTGTGTTGTGAGGGTGGCGCAAGACGGTGTCAGCCTCATGGAGGCATTGAAGACGGGAAGTGCGGCGCAGGCGAAACGCTTGCGTCAGACCTCACCCCGTCTCCAACGCCGTGTGAGTGGGGAAGACTCTGAGTTCCAAGTGTCTGTGCGTGAAAGTGCAGCACAATTTTCTGACGTTTTAGGTCATGTGCCAAAAAATCAGTTTGAGATTTTAAGGATCTATGATAGCATCGGAAGATCTCATGCCGGTCATTGAGCATTCATTCTGGTGTTACATGATGTGACAGTTGCTGAGAAATACCACTCATACCGCTCTCAGCGTTGCTGTTAGAGAACCAGGGAGAGGTCTGTGGCTCAGGTTTTGCTTGGAAGTTGTTGTAGCATTCCATGGCAACCCTGGAGGTGATGCGTGGTCCACGTCATGGATTTGAAATCCCTTTCTCCTTAGTGTGGGCAGAGTGTGGGGCTTGGTCCTAAGCTGCACGATATGGGAAAGGCGGTGTGATGTCACTCTGTTGAGATGCAGACAGAGACATGGGAGGATATGAGATAGAACAATTATAAATATAGTGCTAGGCCAGCGCCGTGGCTTAGCAGCTAAAGTCCTAGCCTTGAACACTCCGGGATCCCATATGGGCACCGGTTCTAATCACAGTGGCCCTGCTTCCCATCCAGCTCCCTGCTTGTGGCCTGGGAAGGCAATCGAGGACGACCCAAAGCTTTGGGACCCTGCACCCATGTGGGAGACCCGGAAGAGGTCCCTGGCCTCGGATCGGTGCAGCACCGGCCGTTGTGCTCACTTGGGGAGTGAATCACCAGACGGAAGATCTTCCTCTCTGTCTCTTCTCCTGTCTGTATAGCTAACTTTGTAATAAAAATAAATAAATCTTTAAAAATAATACAGTGTAGATGATGCTACAAAGGACATAGAGATGGATGCTGCCACAGCATAGATACACAGAGATGGGGATGTTGCTATAGATGTAGAGGATTTAAGCATAGTGCAGCTGATGTCAGTACAAGCATATAAATATGCTTATTACAGATTTGTACAAATACATATATGGACAGAATATATGAAGACAGAATAGTGGCTTTAGATGTAAATATGGAGGATATAAATACAGTAGGGTTGATGTTTATGTGAATATATAAATATAGAAACATATATATAGTAAATGAACACAAAGCAGTGAGCGTGGGCACGGATATAGAGTATATCACTGTTCTATAAGGGATATGAAGACACGAACTACAGACAAGATGTAGATAGAATTGCTATGGAGAGAGAGACGACAGAGGCACAGATCACAGTAGGTGTAGATACATTGGGGCCGTCACAGTCATCCACCTTGTACAGCTTGCATCCCATATGGGTACTGGTTTTTCTCCCAGCTGCTCCCCTTGCAATCCAGCTCCCTGCTTATGATCTGAGAAAGTCGTGGAGGATAGTCCTAGTGTGTGGGCCACTACATCAACGTGGCAAGCATGCAGGAGGCTCTTGGCTCCTGGCTTCAGATCCACTTGTTTACAGCTGTTGTAGCCTTTGCAGCCATTTGGAAGGCAAGCCAGAAGACGTAGCGTCTCTCTCTCTCTCCCTCTCTCTCTCTCTCTCTCTCTCTCTTTCCCCATCGTTCCTTCTCTCTGTGAATATGCCTTTCAAATGAAAACATTTTAAAAAGAAGATGTATATATAACAGATATAGATCCTACGAGACATAGGTGTGGATAGAATTGATCCTGAGGTGGAGAGCCCGGGGTTGTGGTGAAGCAGGCAGAGACGAGAGGAGAAGCCCTCCCTGCTGGGCTCTGAGAGGGTAGCTGCCATGACCCACAAGGGCCAGGGGATTGTGGAAGCTGGAAGCAGCACCCCAGCCCCCAAAGACACAGTCAGAAAGTGGGGTGTGAGTTGGCTTGAGGAAGTGGATTCTGCCAGTAGTCACATGAGCCTAGAAGAAGGGCCTGTGCTCTGGCAGCCCTGGAAGGCCCCGGGCAGGGTGCACAGGGCGGCCATGGCTATACTCTGATGGCAGGACAGGGAGATGAGGAAAGTGCTTTGCTGTAAGCCGTGACACATGTGGACGTCTGTGAGGGAACAAGGAACAGCACTAATGGTTGGGGATAAAGACAGTGTGTTCTTGAGCATCTCAGGCTGGGACAAGTGTGAGCTCAGAGGTCGAAGTCGAGCTGGCACCCTCCCCCGGGTAGCCTGGTGCCCGCTGAGTGCTGAGCCCCTTTGGGATGCCCTGTGGGGACTCAAGCCCAGAAAGCACATGGCACTTGCCCTTGTGATCGAGAGAACCCCCTGGACAAACGGAGCTTCCTCCACCAGGAGGGTCTGTGGACAGTGTTTCTCTCTGGATCTTGTTTTAAATTGTTTCATTTGCCCTGTGGTTGAAATTATTATGCCAGATCAGCTGAAAAGCACTTATTTCTGTGTGTTCGGAGATATATTTGAATAACTTAGGAGTAAACAACTGGGATTAACTTTAAGAAATGGTTTCTCAAAGCAAAAGTAATAACGTTTTCTCCTGGTTTCCCACAGCGTAGAACCCTGAAAGTTGAGAAGGGAAGTAGATTCTAAGGAAAAACACGGAAATATGAACCGAGTTACTGTTTGGATCTATCAATTGCAAAGTCTGGGTCCATAAATATTTAGAATTTGACCTTTGCTTTGAGTCAGTTTGAAGCTATTAAATAGTGCCGTCTTTCTGGGGATTGTAAAAAGAACTGTGCTGCAATTGCTGAGGTTGTAGCTTTGCTAGCCTATAATTTTGAATTTTTATTTCCTGTGGTGCTGAAACAGGAGCAGACCTCTGTTCAACTTGGTATTTTGAACAGAAGTGGAAGCGTTACATAGGGTGACATCACTGGGAGTGGATGCTGTTGATCTTGGGCCGCATCTCCTGGGATCCCTCATATGTACCCAGTGCTTGCCTTTCTTGAGCTGTGATTGCTTTGGCTTAAAGCCTGCACCTGCTCTCTGGGAACCCAGAATCCTTGCCCACAGGTGCGAGTCCTCTGGGTGTGAACAGCAGGCTAGGCTCCCTAGCACCCCAGGCTGCAGGTCAACACTGAAGCCCTGCACCTTGCCTTGGCGTTGGGCACCTCCGGTTCGACTGAGGCTCCCTAACTGCCTGGAAATCTCACCCTGGTTAGTTCTCTACCCAGACTAAATCTTTAAGTGAGTTTACTGTTTTCTTCTTCTTTTTTTTCTAATTAACTAGTTATTACAGTCAACATAGAAAGTTACAACTTGCTTTGTCATAAAATATGGCTGATACAGTATCTTTGAAAATAACTAACACCTTCTCCCATGTTTTAAATAAGTAAAAATTAGGATTAAAATACAATTTCAACCTTTCCAATTTACTCCCCAAATGTACTCACTGCTAGAAGCTTGTAAGTAGATCATTCTAGATGCTACATTCATATGCATGCTCACAAATCTGTACTTGCATGGTCTCATTCTAAATGATGTAAATGACACTTATCTTTCTATGACTGACTTCATCCCATTGACAACACATTGTGGAACTCCATCTGCAGGAGAGCAGCTTTGGCACAGTGACAGCTGAATAAGCTCCTTTTCTCTCCAGCAATATTGCCCTTCCCATTCCTGTGTCTCTGTGCTATGGTTTGAACATGATTTGGCTCCCAGAACCATGGAGGATTTTAAATGACAGAATCGGGATCCCATGCGGTACCCTAATGGCTAAAGTCCTCACTTGCATGTGCCAGGATCCCATCTGGGTGTCCGTTTGTGTCCTAGCTGCTCCACTTCCCATCCAGTTTCCTGTGTGTGGCCTGGGAAAGCAGTTGAGGACGGCCCAAAGCCGTGGGACCCAGCGCCCACATGGGAGACCTGGAAGAAGCTCCTGGTTCCTGACTTCAGCTCTGGCCATTGTGGCTATTTGGGAAGTGAACCAGTGGATGAAGGATCTTTCTGTCTCTCCTTCTTTCTGTAAATCTGACTTTCCAATTAAAATAGATGCATCTTTAAAAAATATTTCCAGTGATACTCCCCCACCCAACTCCCACCAACAGCTGCAATGGGGAGCTGGAACCTAGGAGTGGATGGTCACTATGACTTTTCCTGAGGAATGAGGGACCCATAGAGTCAGTTGGCCAGTAAGGTTGGAGTTTGGTGGAGCAGAATAGGCAAAGTGTAGAATGAAGTGAATGGAGTTACAGGGGCTTCTGGGTGGGCTCACGACCCCAGAGGGAGGATAGAAATGTGAAGTGAGAGTGAACCATTGAGAATGGAAATGAAGATATGTCCTGAGACCTTGAGAAAGGTCAGACTTAGGGATGCTGGGCTGGTTGACTGGACTGAGGACTTCTCGAGCCACAGTGGGTTCATGCTGTAAGCTGGGAATGACCAGCCAGTGCAGGAGCAGAAGGAGCAGAGCAGAGAGGATTTAAACACTGTGCAGCCTGGCATGAAGAGAAAGAATAGCAGCTGCAGCCCAGAGGTGCTGGACCCAAGGAAGAAAACCGCAAGCAGTTGCAGAAATTCCACAAGGTATCCTAGAATTAAACATCATTCAATTTGTCTTCCAGTTGTGAATGGTGTTATTTGCTCTGTATTTTTCTCTAAACACTTGTGGTCTTTGTCACTTAACGATATGCATTTCATTGCATAAGTATACATTCCCCAACTAATATCCTTTCATCTAGAATCTTACCTCTTATTTTCTAATTCCTTGACCAGTATTCATCTCAGATACATTTATATCAAGTGATTACCTTGGAATGAAGGAGGGAGTGTGAGATGGAAACCGAGACCCTCTTCCCACAAGATGGTAACCTGCTATTGACACCCACTCCACTCAGTGCTTGGCCCACTCCCTATTGTTTGTGAACTATATTGTGTTCAAAGTGAAATGCCTATGTAGATGGATAGGGCGGGGTCTGCTGCTTGGTCACTGCATTGATGGGGCGGGGCCTGCTGCTTGGTCACTGCATTTGCTTCCCGCTGTTGGCTTGGGAGCTGTGTGCTGTCTGGTCATGCCTGTGTCATGCTGTGCTGATGGGACCGCCGTGGCTTTCTGACATTCTTCCACACATGGAGGCAGGCTATCAGTCTTGATACTGACACTGCAAGGTCGATAAGACCAACCTCGTACACTTACTTTCCTCCACACTACTTGTGTCTTCAGGAATCTCTGCCTTTTTGGAAGTCTTCCTGTCTTAGGCCCAGAAATCTGGCTGGTATGCCAAAGACCCTTTGTAAGTGTTTTGTGAACTCCAGGAGTTACACAAAGATGGACTGTGTGTGCCTGTATATGGAGAGCTCGAGATATGGGAGGGAAGACCACTTTCATTTGTTGTCTGTGACCATTTGCCTCCTACAACTTCGACTGTGGGCTACTGATGTGAAGTTAGTCCAGGATCAGCCAGGCTTGTTCATATTGGTTAACGACTTGAACCTAATTTCCTGGTCTCTGTTGCTCGGACATGGCTGCCACCCTCCTAGACAAGGTATTTTGTGGGAGTCCCTGCTTCCTCTGTCCATTCCAAGAAATGCCAGGGTCCATCTCGAAGCTGGTAGCCCAGCTGGTACTCGAGGCTGATGTCAACACCTCCTGCCTGGGGTGCTCAGGGTCCCGTCCCACAGTCACACTGTCTTGGATCCCCAACATCCCTGCAGCACTTCCTGGGGCCTCCACCTTCTGGTTGTCCACTTACGAGTCCTGTTTACTCTGTAGCCTTGGTTGCAGGAATCCTGGGGTGAAGTTCTGGCTGCCACCCACCCTAGGAGTCATTGTCTCTGAAGGTACCTCTGCCTCTTCAGCTCCTGTGTCCATCCTGGCATGACCTCTGTAGTTTTGTGACATTGATCCTTGTTCGCGCAGGTGCAGTCTGCTCTTTAACCTCCCCACAGGATGAGGAAGGGGCTGCAAGTCGAGCAGAGTCCCTCCCCCAGTTTCCTGGCTAGGTCCTCTATGACTGTGCCCTTCCTGCACCGCTTCTCCCTCTGTCCCTCCTGGACCGACAGCTAACTGTATCGGTTCTCTTTCCCTCTCAGCCATTGTGTGCTCCTTGTAGCTTGACTCAGTCATCTTTGGGGAGGAGCCGGAATACCTCCCACCATGTGGTCCAGAGTGCCTGCCACTGGGGTGGTATCCCACAGAGCAAGACAGCACACCAGGGTGCATCACAATGAGTCCCGCTAGGTTGATTACTGTAGGAGGAGAGGTAGTGATGTAGCGCGGCTCCCTTGAGGACAAGAGCCTCATCTCCAAGGCTGCCAAGCCTGCAGAGTTCTGAATGTCAGCAGCGAGGCACCCTCCTCCTGCCACTGCATCTGCAGTAAATGCTGCCAGGGAACAGACGCCCTGAAAATACTGGGAGGAAAGGCTGAGCCAAGTGACTTGAAGTGTGTCAGAAGCACTGAGCTCTCCCCACCCTCTCAGCTTGTCTCCCCACTCCTCTTGCTCTTTTTGGATCCTGATTTTAACCACACATGACAGTACTTGTCCAATTAAGATGGGTTCATATTTCTACTGTGACCAGAGGCAAAAGCATCGTGGGGGAACAGGTGTAATGTGTTCTAGGAGTCACTGAAATAGTGACTCACCACCTCCCTGGGATCTCAGAGAGCCTGGTTCAAGTCCTGGCTGTGCTTCTAATCCAGCTATCCGGTAATAGGTACCCTGGGAGGCAGCAGCCAGTGGCCCAAGTGCCTAAGTCCTTGCCACTCACACGGGAGACCTGTATTGAGCTCTGGGATCCTGGCCATGACCTGGCCCAGTCCTGCCTGTTGTGAGCATACAAAGAGTGAACCTGCACATGACAGCATTCTCTCTCTTATTCTCCATTCCCCCTCTCTTTAAAATAAATAAAAAAGCTTTCTAAAGACTAGAAGGTTACATAGCAATATTGTGTTTATAGCTTTCCAAGGATATTTTGGCTTGATTGATATTCGCAATCAGACCAATCACGCCACAGGGGAGTGTGGAGCTCCAAGGCACAGTTGGAGCCTGGCTGGAGGGAAGTGCAAGGCCGCTCCCCTTTCCAGGCAAGCTGGAATTCCAAAGTGGATGCATTTCAAAACATGCTGTGCCCGACTTCTTGGCTGCTAAAGGGTTCCATGAGTAAATCAGAGGTGTGCGTGGGTACATGTCACACGGCCTTGAGGTTCACCCTCACTGGGCTCTAGTGACGTCGGTTCCCAAGGGCTTGGTCATTATGCTCTGAACGTGACGTGTAGGAGGAATCGCACTCTGACAGTGCTAGCTCTCTGCTGTAACCCGAATGCCACACCATCACCTCACGTGCCCCCTGTTGTGGACACACAGGGCACTGCTCAAGTTCCAGGATGTCTGCGTTGGCTTCTTTCTCTGAAACTTAGATTTGGCCTGAGTCTCAGCTACTTCTAGGAAAAAAGGACTCTGCCTTTCCAGGAATTCCTGGAGAGCCAGAGGTGCTGTGCCTCTCAGGCTGAGTCCTCAAGCTCCACTTACCATCTCTTTTCCCCCACACTTCCAGATGCTCTGTGTGATGTGCGTCTCACAAGTCTTATGTTCATTTCATATTTTGAATCGGTTTTCTGACCCTGGGTATCGTGCTTCTTGCTTTTATCTTATCAGACCTCATCTTACCATACAATGTTTCATTTTCTCTTATGCCTGAGATTTACTATGCCTAAGGATTCCCAAACTTTAGTGCCCATTTCACTTAAATTTTGTGTCATTTTCTGAAACGAGCGCCATAATATCTTTGTAGCTTTCACTTGCCTTAAATTGAAGCTTGTCATTAATTTCCTTTGGCGATGGAGCCCAGCTGCTCTGCCACCAGAGGCGTGGCTGCTTCAACAGTGTCTCAAAATCGCCGAGAAACTATTTGTTTCCCTAAAGCCACATCTTGGCTGTCGCGGGGAGCGGGGACGGGAAGGGTTGAATCTCAGGTGAGAAAAGAAGCAATGTGCCAGCCAGGGTCACTCTCTTCAAATGCAATAGGCATTCTCTCTTCTATTTTTGTATTCATTTTCAGCAGTTCCTCCTAGGACTCAGAAATTTTCAGCTTCAGAAAATGGGTCTCCTTCCTCACAGGTGGACCAGCAGCTGCTGCGGGGACCGGGGCGGAGGGGGGGGTGGGATAGCTCTAGATTGAACAGCTGGTTTTGTAGATGGAGTTTCAAGTCCCTTGTGGAAATCATTGCCATGGAAGGTGCTGCTTTTTGCTTCACATTTGTCCTCACACGTGTGCCCTGCCCTGAACTCTGGCAGCCTTCACCAGTGGGGAGACCTGGAGGAGACCCAGCAGTCATCACAGCCAGTATCTCCCTCCTGACCTGGCCCTGGTCAACGCTTAAGGGAGGAATTTGACCCACTTGCACAGTGCCTTCTAAAGGCTTTTCAAGGTGAGTGAACCAACAAGCTAGGCATAACCAGAGTATCAGAGGGCAGCAAGCTAGTGAACATGGTAAAACCTGTATCAGGGTCCACAGTCTGTAAAAATCAGTGGTTTGATAATTAGGAAATGATGTGCAGAAAAACATGTGCAAATACCAAGCTATAAAAATGCCATTAAAATAATAAGCTGTGAATAAGTGAAACCCTGGGTTTATGATGGCAATTATAAATAGTTTTCTGCAGAGACAAGAGAGGCAAAATAGATACTCCAACATGATTTTGAGGATGTACAATAATTGGTGGGGTTAGAGAATTTTTTCTTAGGCTTTTGGCAAGCTTATGGAAAAATAAATCTTTTTCATGAAAGGTTTACTAGGTCTTTTTTTAAGAAGCAAGGGTGACTGTGTTCACCAGGCTAGGGTTCATTATTGACCGACAACAGGGCTAACGTATTCAGAACGTGGAGGAGACGGCCCAAGAATCATTCTCTCACTCTTTGCTCTCTATCTCCTGGTCTCCCTCATCCCACATCAAGTTGGACTTGCATTTCCTTCTCCCTGGATGGAGTGGTATTTGCCCAGGCGCCTGTGCCAGAAGTGAGGAGCTGGGGCTTGTGTGTGGTCTGTCTCTGGGCTGTGGGTGTTGACTGCATCTGTGGCAGCTGCATTGGGTAGGCTTTCTTGGTCCCCTGGCATCATGAATTAAGTGGTGATTAGCATCTTTTGTGAACATGTAGCTCTTCAGAGGATGAGTCATAATAGTGTTGCCAAAAGTAAAATTATTTTTAAGTGCAAATTCTTGATGTAACTTCCATCAAAACCTGTGTCTATCCTAAGTGATTACGATTTGATTGCTCATCCCACTTCCAAATACTTCTACCTCACTGCCTGGGACTTCCTCTCCATTCTAATAAACTTCCTTGTCACCCTCTCAATATACTCGGAAGTCCCACATACACACTCCTCACCCTTTCTGGGGTCCACCTCCTGGTGACAACAATCTACTCTTCACTCCATCCCACTGATGACTTCTGCACTTGAACTTCCTGTGTCAGAGTAAGTCTGTGTGCATGCACCTGCCATCTCCTTGCTTCTCCGTTGACTTTGGCTTGCAAGATCCCCAGCCTTTTGAATCCACATTTGTCCATGTCTTAGTTGCAGAACTTGGCTGACCGATACATTGACATGTATACCCACAGACCTCAACGCAGGCCTGCATTGTAGTAGCATGTCTTTTCAGCAGGTGTTCAGCTTTCTGTGATGAACAGTTCTAAAGCTTCTCTCTCCTCCTCCACTGTTTTACTCCTGTGAAGAAGTAATTGTGGAAAACAGTCCTCCCATGCCTGCGGCTGTGCTGACCATGTCTGTATGAACGGGGGCAGTGCACCTGCCTTCCTCGTACGTAGAGTGCAGCCTGCTGTCCTTGCTGCTAGGAAAGGGCACATTAATACTTGGCTCTAATTTCATTTTGCTAATTCACAGACTTGCACATTACAACCTCTCATTCTTGAACCAGGAATGACCCCGTTTCTCATCTCGTAAACACACAAACATGCATAACTAAAAATAATTTCCATTCTGGGCCCTCTGACCCCTTCCAACCATTATCCTATTTCTCTGTTTTACTTTCTGATAAAGTCCTTGAAAATTACCCTCTGTCATTCTTCACTTTAACTGCCACCATCACCGCCCTCCCTGGCTTCTCAGTTCTTCTCAAACAAGTTTTGGTCTCCCCCGTTCTCCAGGAACCTCGTTTGACAAGGTTAAGAAATCATAATATTTCTAAAGAAAATGTGGAAATAATTGGCGTGAAAGCTTTATTATGCTCCTAGATGCCTGGAACATTCTTGTGAACTGTCACTCTTGTGTTTTCTCTGTCGTTGGGAGCACAGAGTCTGATCCTTCCAAAGCATCATTTTCTGGGGCTTGCGAAAGGCAAACTAAAAGCAGGCAGCTTGTGTTCGTGTGTTTGGCATCTTGAGTGTGATGGTAAAATCCGAAGATGACTGTGGATTCCATGTAGGCATTGCCAAATGGAAAGTTTCACATCACATTGTCAGTTTCCGGGTGGATTCCAAGCCTCAATTTTACTCATATGTGTCATCTATGTCCTTGTTATTGACACTGTATACTATTCAAGACATATTTTTTTTTTGGATCCAGAAATGGTTACATGGTCTAGAATGAGTGTTAGGATTTTTAGTCTTTTTTACATCTTCCTGATTTCTGTTACTTAACTTTAATATCTTGATGAATATTAGTACACAATTTGCTGTATTGGGCATTTCTATTTGAGAAGTTTTCTTTTTCATTTTCTTTCATTTTTGGTTCTTTTGAATGGTTTGACGTGTCAGTGTGAACTGGGCAGTTGGCTAAGAACTCCCGATCTTGGCTTCCCCAGCTGCACTGCTAGTGTCGGGTGATTTTGCTGTACTTGGCTTTCCCAGGATGCACTGCTGGTGTTGGTGATTTTGCCGTTACAGCAACTTCACTTGACTCTGTAGCAGGAAGGCCTTTAGAAATTCAGGATGCTTAATGTCCTGATGTTTGTGCATGTGTGTGTGTGTGCGTGTGTGTGTGTGTAAGATTAAGACAAACGCATGATGTGTAACAAGCATCAATGTTTTTATGTAAAACATCAGAGGTTAGGGCATTTTGGTAACACTCGTGTCATTTGTAGGATTTTACTTTCTGTGATGGCCAACATAAATTTTGGCAAAAAGCTGAGTGTCATTTAGTATCAGAGTCCATATGTGTGTGAGCATGGCTGGAAATGTAGGCATGGGTTGCGTTTCAGACACTTCACTCATTTTCTGAAGTGTCATGGCCACTCATCACAGCCTTGAGTTATTGCTACAGGTGGTCGTTGTTATTTGTTAGAGAGTGAAAGCCTTTTTAAAGTTGCCGCTTTTGTCCCTTACCACTATCTCCATGTATGTTGTAAGTCATTTTATTTGATGATCACAAAGTTTACTAGGTGCATTTGAAGTGTTCTGCCTTCTCCTATCTGTCAGAACCCTGCGTGCTTTTGCTGGCTGCTGCTAGTTAGGTTTTCATCTGAGGATTTGTTGTGCTCATTGCAGTCACTGCGGTAGGCAACACAGGGGCTTCTAACACATTTGAGGACGAAAGAGAAGAATTGCATTTTTTGTTTGCTTATGAAAACATGAGCATGCACGTCTGCTTTTCCTTCATTTGAACTTTATTAAGTTGTTTTACGTTCTTTCGTTTCTCACCTTGGAACCTATGAGATAACTGCTGTGAAACTGTAAAATTCTAGAAGGAACAATTTTCTTCAACAACACAACTGAAATGTTCTAAAATGTTGTTTATTTTTATTTTATTGGTAAAGAAGAGAAACGGAGAGCTCTTCTCTCTGCCGGTTCACTCCCCAGAAGCCCACAAAGGTGAGGGCAAGGCCAGGCTCAAGCCAGGAGCCCAGGGTCAG
The DNA here is from genome assembly GCF_030435755.1 of Ochotona princeps. Lineage (NCBI taxonomy): Eukaryota > Metazoa > Chordata > Mammalia > Lagomorpha > Ochotonidae > Ochotona > Ochotona princeps. The sequence goes on along the minus strand of NC_080852.1, from coordinate 39,905,650 downwards.
CCTGAGTTCCCCGTGTGTGTGGCAGGGACCCAAGGACTTGAGTTTTCACCTGCTGCCTCGCGGGGTGCCCAGTGGCAGGAAACTTAGCAGAGACAGAGAGGGCTTGAGGAGACATTCTGATTGCAATAGGGTTGCCCAGGGGTGACATAACAATTGCCCTGCAGGTCTATTCCCAAGTCGAGTACTTGAGCCAAGTGAAACATTGGTACTAAGAAGTAAGCAGTGTGCCTTCAGGGTTGAACATGTGTGGAAATACTCATCTTTGTAAATATCCACAGGTTAGTGTGCCTGTGGGTGATTTGGCAACTCAGCGCCCGTCTATGAGATGTTCTTGCTGTCCTGATGGCTGGGACTCTGGCCTACAGTGCATGTACATGGATGATTTCTGATGAGAACTCTGCCTCCAAACAGTGTCTATTGCAGTGTAGTTTGGAAAAGAATATTTCACAAACAATTAGGGGAGATATAGCAAATATTTAAAATTTGTAACTTTTTTTTGAAAATTCATTTTTTTATTAGAAAGTCAGATTCACAGAAAGAAGGAGAGACAAAAAGCAAGATCTCCCATCTGCTGATTCACTCTGCAAGTGGCAGAAGCTGCCAAAACTGTCTATCCAAAGCCAGGAGCCAGGAGCTTCTTCCGAGTCTGCCACACAGATGCAGGGTCTCAAGGCTTTGAGCCATTCTTTACTGCTTTCCCAGGCCACAACCAGGGAGCTAGAAAGGAAGTGGAGCAGCTCGGACATGAACTGGCACCCATGTGGGATCCCAGTGTGCGCAAGGTGAGGACTTTAGCCACAAAGCCATCAGGCCAGCCCTGGTAATTTTTCTTAAAGCAGAATACCTACAAGTCCCTTTTCTGGTAGAGAAGAGTATTAGCTGGACAGCGATTCCTCAGTTCCATCTGCGGCCCACTGTGTCAGACATTCCAAGATCAGGCAAAACTCTTGCATTTCCCCTCAGATTGCAAGGGCCCTAGGAGCAGGATCGTGGGGGCTGTGGTGTAAAGCCAGGAGGGTTGGCTGAGCTCTTTCGCAGACATGGGTGCACCACCAGCGATGTGGATGGTAACTGGGTTGTTCAGAGGACAGTAGCTCCCTGTGAGCCTTGTTACTTCAGTTGGGAGGGTGGTGGAGTCATTACTGCTTAATGTGCATCACAGTGTCTAGAAAAGCACAAGCCCTCAAAAATCATGGTAATTTAGTATAGATACATAGAACATCTAAGAATGATAAAATCAATCAACAACAGCAGCAGCATTATTAAAAAGGTTTAATTGACACTGCCTCATTCCGTGCCCCTTGGAAGTAACACCCAAGACTCGCAGTGGGTGACCATAGCCATGGATAGTCTGGAATCCTGCACCTGCAGTATGTCATTTCTCTCATGTACATATTCATGATAAAGTTAAAGTTTAATCTCTGAATTAAACTTAGTGGGAGAGTGAACAAATGGACCTAAAGCCATGATAACAGCTGGATAAACTTGCCAGCACAATACCTCTTGCCCATGGCAACCACTACTGAGTAAAAGAAGCACTGCACACAAGCGCTGCCATCCCACCACAAGGGGTCTGATCATGGTGACAGTTGCTAAGGGACCGATGAGCAAATGGAATCTGGATGGCAGATCCACTGGGCCCAGAATGATTCATGCTATGGTGGGTCTGTGTGGAAATTGTTGTGTTACTCAGGATTGGTATTAGTGTTAGGTTTGGAATTAAAGTTGGATGTGGGTTAGGTTTAGCTAATGGTTAGGATTAGGGCTAAGATTAGAGTTAGGACATTCATACAAGAAGATCATTTGCGTGACATAAGCTCCACTTGTTATCTGTTCTCCAATGCCAATAGAGTGTCCTGAAAAAAAAAACAACCTCAGATACTTACATTATAAACTGGAACAATGAAAATCCGTGATGTGAACACCTAGGGCAAAGGACAGAAAGTTAGTGTACCCATGGGGTTCTGTGTTATCCCAAAGCCTGCATTAGTATAAGAAAAACATAATTTTCTATTGATGTTAGCAAATAGGATGTCTACTTGACAAAAACAAACATGGCATAAATAATGCAAAGGAGAATAAGGCCAAAGCATTAACAACAACAACAGCAACAAACAGATCTTACCTGAAAGAAAATTTGTCAAGAATTCTTTAGATCAAATAAAAGACATTGGCATGATTGAGACCAAAATTACAAGGAAAAGATCCACAGTTTTGCTTTTCCAGTAGAAATGCAAAGACAGCATACCTGTGTATGAAGTAAAAAATACTGAAGCTTAGTTATTAAAGGAACGTTAAAAATGTTACTGAGGCATCTGTGTGGATGGACTATGTACAAGGAAAATCTCAGCATGCCCTAAATTTGACCCTATTTTGAACTCAACTCCACAAAAAAATGCCAGTGGAATATTTCCCTTTGGAATGAAATAATCAGACTCTAAAGATATTTGGAAGACAGAAAGGTTCTAGAAAGAATAGCAGGGAAGAGATGGGATTCAGTATCCCTCCCTTCCCATCATACCACAGATCTTGTCAGACTAAAGCGGAGAAGTAGCAAGAGTGGGGTGCAGAAATTCACTAGATCCACAGGACTTTGCTAGCATGTCAAAAATTGGGAATTTTAAAGGGCTGATGCTGTGGCGTACTGCCTTAAGCTGCTGTCTTCAGTGTGAGCATCGCATAGTGGTACCACTTCATGTCCTGGCTGCTCCACTTATGAACTAGTTCCCTGATAATGCGCCTGGGAGAGCGGCAATGGATGGCCGAAGTACTTGGATCTCTGATAGCGATGTAGGTGACCCAGATGAACTCCTGGGTTCTATCTGGCCGAGCCCAGGCACCTAGGGTCGTCTGAGGGATGAACTAGAGAATGAAAAATTCTCTCTCTCTCTCTCTCTCTCTCTCTCTCTTTCCCCCTCCCTCCCTCCCTCATTCTCTCTGCCACTCTCTCCTCTTTCTTACCCTTTTTCTCTTTCAAATAAACGAATCTTGTATAAAGGAAGAAAGCACATGGTAAATGCCATGGAGAAAGGATAAAACAAGGAAAAGATAAAAAGGAAAAACTAAATGTATGTCTGTGAACATGGAACATTTTTTCATGTTATTTTGAAGTAAGGCAAATAATTTTTAGGATGGCCTAAATTATAGCAAATCATAGAAAGTATACAAAACTCATAAATCCAACTCTTTTTTTTGCATGGGAAAATAGACCGTGGACAAGGTTAAGACACAAGAAGACAAATCTTTCTAATGAATGTCATAGATGGGGCCATACTTTATTTGTTTTCTGTAGAAAGAATTTTCTACTATCAGAAAACAATTCAGTAGGAACAGATAGGCAAAGGATTAGTAAAGTTCGTGAAAATGTAAAAGTGTGTTTTTCTTTTTCATATTTGGAAAGAACCTAACCTTTACTTAGAGAAATACTTGTAAAATACTTCAAAAAGGTAGTAGAAAACAGAATTTAAGGAGATTTGGTTTGGAAAATATGTGTTTGGAACCGTGTATAGTTTTCTCCTAGTGTACAAGGTGTTCCTCCTCTTCCACGAAGTGTTTGAAGACGGTGCGCACATGTGGAAAGCACAGAGATGCTGTTCTTGGTGGGTGCAGGCTTGGGAACGAGACGCTGGTGACAGCGGAACTCACACCACTTCTGCACAGGTCATCGAAGTATAGTGAGGCGCTCATTTAACAACTTTGTGTCTAGGCACTTACACTTCAGGAATGCTAGAATTAAAAGAGTATGTGCAAGGCTAATGTGTGAGAACAGTCATTGAATCATTGGCTGCAGTCACTTCGGCATACTCTGTTTAGCCGGCGAAAACTGGATTCATTGCAATGAGGGATTTGGGTTATGTTACCGTTTATGGGCTGGTGTGGCTTTAGACTACATCTGGAAGAATTTGTGCAGAATGAATAGAAAAAGGAACAGAAATACGAAAAGTAGAGAAAGATTCTTAAATTCCATTTATGTGTGTTTATAGCTTTTTGTCCTGTGCTGCGTACACCTGTCATTCATTCAAAGCAGTGGTAGCAGAAATGATAGAAAAAAGGTACAATAGGCAATTTGTAAACCTAATTTATACTGACTTAAATAGTGTGGAATTTTAGTGCAAAATTTTAATTACCATTGCTTTGTGTGTTAGAATACCTCCTTTTACTTCTTTGGGAGATGCTATACCTATTGAACTGTTTCCCTAAACACAAGCTTCTGAGAGCAATTAGAGTGAATCAGCAAGTTGTTGGTTTTTCTGCTGTGCGCTAGGGAACAGCTCATAAGATATTGGATGAGGGTGAACTTTTTCCAAACTATATTTGGCAAGTCAAATGTTTCCTCCAGGCTTTCCTACTTATATATGAAACAGGGCTGTTGAACTCCCCACCCACTTGCACAGGTCAGCTGTGAGTTGTCCTAGTTTCCTTAATATTCTATCTCTTTGAGAGTAGTCTGAATATTTACTTCAAAGAATATAGTTTCCCTTAAAATTCTATCCTGAATCTCAACAAATATTGACTTGCGATCTGGGTTTGTGTGATGCTGGGATTTTGTAGGATAGCTAGCGGAAGAGAGAGATACTAGCAAACACCATGTTGAAACACCATGTTCTCATGTGCCTTGGAAGCAGCCCCTCTTCTGCTACATTGTGAAATATTCATTTACATTCACAGGGGACCTCTAGTCACTGAATGAAACACACTAAGAGATAAAGATAAATGAGCCATGGTGGTCACTGACAGGCAGGGAGCTGCGTGAGTGATGGGTTGCAGCATGGTGTGGCAGGTGAATCTATAGAGAGATTAATAGGAGCTGAGAGTAAGCACATGTAACCAGATCTGGAGAGATGGAAGAGGATGGAGACCGGGCTCTGAAGAGAGGGATCCCAAAGGAGCAAGTGGCAGGAGAGGCACCAGGTTTGACTCAGAGTGCAAAATGATTAGTTCTGTAGCTTTGGCCAGTTACTCAAGCTCTCTGCAGTTTTTTTTTCAATGTTTTTTTTTATTATTATTATTTAAAAGGCAGAGTGACAGAGAAGATGAGAGAAGGAGATGGCCACAACCACTGTAGCTTGGCTGGTCTAAAGCGGGGGTCTAGTGTTTCTTCCGGGTATCCTGCATCGGTGCAGGGGCCTCAGCACTTGGGCCATCTTCCATTGCTCTTCAACATGCATTAGCAGGGAGCTGGAGCAGAAGCAGAGCGGCCAGGACCCAGCTTGGTGGCTATATGGGATACCAGCTTCTCAGGTAGAGGCTTAACTTACTATGTCATGGTGCTGGCCCCAAGGGCTCTCTGTTTATAAGAGTGAAATTAGTAGTCCATAATTCTCAAGGTTGCTTGGAAATTAAATGAGAAGTAGAAGAGGACGTGGGATTCCAGCAGGCAGGATACAGATAAGCCGCTGTTGTCCGTGTTACAGCCTGGGGAAGGAGCCTGTGGGCAAGCAGGGAAGAAGGAGGATCTAGCTGTAGGGGCGGTCCAAGGGCAGGAATGGCAGGCGGTCAGTCAGGAGACACAGGCGGGGACTGGACCATGGTGCCCTGGTGGTGTCATGGGAGCAACTAGGAGAGTGTGGAGCAGCTGTTGGTCAGCTTTGGTTACTCACAAGTCCCTTCCTGATTGCTTGAGCTTTGCAGCTTCTCTTGAAACAAAATAGAAAATTAAGCCTTTCAACTTTCTACAAAATATCAGCTTGGTTGAGCATTATGGAAAATAAACCTTCCGAGGAGTCTCCCCGACAGATTTTGTCTTCTGTTTGTCAACGCAGGTGCTCTGTAAATCACCCTGGACGTTCCCTTCCCCAGGGACTGGCTGGGAGCTGAAGCAGGCGATGATAATTTAACATCTACATAAGTTCCCAGAACATAAGTGGCAACCCCAAGTTCCACTCCAGATATTCTGAACGTTGCCACCCCTCGTCTCTGGGTGTCACCTGCTTCTTCACAATGGAAAGGAACATCTGATTCTCAAACAGCAGGCCATCGTCCTCTCACCTGATGTGGTGCACAGCTGGGAGGAGATGTGGGACGGGCGCCATCTGCATGTTTCTGTGCTGTGCAGGTGTTCTGCACCTGCTGGCTGTTGAGCGTGTGCTGTGGAGTCCCCCTCAGTGGCCATTGGGTTTCACATCGCAGCTCAGTTATCCTCAGCTGTGCCACTGGCCGCCTGCCTCTCTGCTGACTGAAACCCAGCAGGAGTCATCAAAGCAAACAAAACTTTTAAAATGTACATTCCGTATGAGAGCAATGGGAACCTCAACTGGATGCGAGGTCTAAGTGTGGGGTTGAGCGAGAGGAACAGTGGGGAGACTGTGCTGTGCCAACACGCTGGGGTTGGGTGAGGAGAACAGTGGGGAGACTGTGCTGTGCCAACACGCTGGGGTTGGGTGAGGAGAACAGTGGGGAGACTGTACTGTACCAACACGCTGGGGTTGAGCGAGAGGAACAGTGGGGAGACTGTGCTGTACCAACACGCTGGGGTTGAGCGAGAGGAACAGTGGGGAGACTGTGCTGTACCAACACGCTGGGGTTGGGTGAGGAGAACAGTGGACATCATTCCTTCTGGAAGCTTTGTGCCGTAGCAACAGGTCAGGGCTCTGTTACAGGTGGAAAAACTGCTTTTTCCTTCACACAGAAGGAAAGGTGCTAGCACAGTTTTCTTTCAATTCTCATTCACTTGCTATTTCTCCAGATGGGAAATGTTGCTCATTCTGACAGTGTTTGTGTCTTTACTCTTTATCTGCTTTCTACAAATGAATCATGGTAAGCAAGCCTGAGGCGTAGCCATCACAGACAAGCCAGGTTTTAAAATAGAAAATTACTACCTTTTACATAACATGGTTTTAGTGGCTAAATTGCCTCAGTGTGAAAGATCCTATAACACAGGCACCTTGGGAGGTGTGATGCCTGCTTGTATATGATTGCAATGAAACCATGGGCTGAACCCATAACCAAGAGGCATGGGGCCGGTGCCATGCCATAGTAGATTAAGACTGTGCATTGTGGTTCCAGTATCCCATATGCCTGTTGCTCCATTTCTGATCCTGCTCCCCACTATTGGTCTGGGAATGTGTCACAGCATAGCCCAAGCCCTTGGACCCCTGCATCCACGTGGGAGACCCTGAAGAACCTCCATGCTTGCTGGCTTCAGAATGAGCAGCTTTGGCCATTGCAGCCATTTGGGGAGTGAACTAGCAGATGGAAGGTTCTGTCTCTCTCTTCTCCGCTTCTCTTTCTCTTCCCCCCTTCTCTCTTTCTGCAAATCTGCCTTTCAGATAAAACTAAAACAAATCTTTAAAAGAATGCTAAAAAGCAAGGAGAAAAGATGTTTTTAACCTCTGGTGTGGGAGGTGACAGGGCACGACACCTTGCGTTGTCTCCTCTTGGAATTAATGCGGCAGGAGACCCCAAGAGAACGATGCATCCGGTAGAATAGAAAGCCAGGTAGGGTGTGGGGTCAGTCTTGACCCTATCACAACCAGCTCCCGCTAGAAAGACCTGATCCCTCCAGAGGGCCACCCTGGTGAGCTTCCTCCCCCCATGAGCTTCCTCCACCGCCTCCCCACCCCCGGTGAGCTTCCTGCCCACCCCCCAGCAGATCCCACTTGCCAATCCCACCCTGTTGAGGGCCAAGCTCCAACTCCTGGGACTCAGGAAGGCACCACGTCTGCCATAGTGATGCGTTCCCTAAGACACACGTTTCCAAAGGAGATGTTATAGAGATGTTCGTAAAAGTGGAAAGTGGAACTAAAAGATGTGTTTACTTGGATGCAGGAAAGTTGAAATGCATTATTTTTTTAAAGTGGGTTAAATTGTCTGAGACCCCCTCATGTCTGCCACTGGAGAGAAATGAACAGGATCTCAGGTTCAATAGTGCAATGACGGTGAATGACAGGGAAACATGTCATAAGGGGAGAATGAGTTCGGCATCTTCTGGTTATGTTCCTTAAAGCTTATGGTGTTGGAGCACCCACCATCTTGTGAATGCTTGCAGTAGCCACCTGCTCCCTATGTGTGGCCTGAGACCATCAGGCCCACTAAAACCTTGGCCACACCTTCAAGTGGGTGGCACAAGAATTGCCCAGCCATTTCCTAATTGGTTAAGAGACCACCAATGCGGAACGTTTTACTTGTAGGTTCTCACCCAAAAAGGAGAGATCAGGGAATCCTTAAAACCCCAAGACCCTGCTTCAACCTTTGGTGCCTCTCCCTCTCTCCCTTCAAGAAGCACGCCACTTCTCAGTGTCTCTCAGGAGGTTCTTTCCCCTTCCTTCTTCTGCCTGCTCATCTGGTGCCTTTGCAAGTAAACGTCTCTGTCTGCAACCAGCTCCCAGTTTTTAATTTCTACATTAACCTAAAGAAAGACCCCACTTAGCTTTTCTGGCAACATGGTCTGTGATGTTGTTCTGGGTGCCTGAGATTGGCCACGGGGAGGATTTTTTCCGAGGCAACCAGCTGATGCTGTCAACTACCCTGCTATACTTATGGGAGCCTTTAGCCTTGAGCTATGGACACTGCTGAGTGCGGTCCTACCGAGAAGGTGCTCATGCTTCCGTTACTGCACACGCCTCTGTCTCCACACCCCGAGCCTCCGAGACGGCCTGAGCTCAGTGCCTGCCTCGCTGGCATCCTTGCATCCCCGCACATGTAGCCAACCTTCACGTATGTAAGATGTGTTAGTTTTCCTAGTGGGTAAATGATCTAGGCATCTTTTTCTAAAAGTATTTACTCACATCAGTTCAGTGGTAACTAGGAGGTTGAGAGCTGTATTGAAGTGGGGATGAAGTGGGGATGAGAGTCCAGACACAGTCACGGTGGAGCCCCGGCTGTCCTGTAGAGGGCGCCATCCCAGAATGTGTTTACAGGGTCTGTTGATAGTCTCCTGGGGTGGCAAACTCAGGGTCTTCCCAACGGAGTGCCTTTGCTGCTGCTCCTCCTGCTCCATCTTTGGGTCCCTATGTCCTTCTTCCCTACAGTGCACGTTTCTTTTTTGGAAGTGGAAATGCGGATTTCTCCATGGCCAACCCGGGCTCTGTTTCAGCTTTCATGGCAGCTCTCCCAGCATTTCTTACACCTAAACTGTGCTGGTGATGTGTGTGGGCAGCCCTGGCTGTCCTCCCAGGCTTCCCTGAGAGGGTGGGCGAGGACTGAGGACGGGGAGGGCTGGAGAGTGAGGCCCTGCCCAGCTTCTCTGGTGGTTGTGCTCATGCAGGCAGCCAGCAGGGAGTGAGGAGAACCTGGGTTTGATTTCTTCAGCCTGTTGGGCTGGTCTGGAAGGTGCAGCTGGCTTCCCTTACCCTCTCCTCCCCTCAGCCCACTCTTCCCAGAGTCTTGTGCTAAATAACCCCTCGTCAGACTAGCATTGTCTTTACACACGTAGCTCTTGCAGAAGGTGAGAGTAGTTTAGGTGCGGCCTAGAGGTCTTCGCAGGTGTCCGTGGCAGTAATAATTCCGCCTTTCCTGAAGATCATATTTCTTCAGCATTCTGTCTCCCAGACAAGCCCCAAGTGGAGACACAAATGGTTTTAAAATAGTTGAAATAGAGGATGAGAGTAAACCGTTGTTTCAATGATTTTGCTTTTTTGTCTTTTTACAGAGCAGTAAGTGTCTGTCAAACATTTCATCTTGATTTCGGTTTGTTCTTAATATAAAATGAATCCGGATTGCAGGAGATGAGAGGATTGTCAGTGCCTTTGAGGGCCTGCGGCGGTCATGTGGGGAAGCACCTCCCTCACCATTCATCCAGAGGAGCGGAGCTGTGCTGTGCTTCATGCGTGCCAGCCTGTAGACAGCAGCCCCATGAATCTGTTTGCCTTTATGTTACTCCATCCACTTCTGTGTTAGCATCAAACACTGGATGCTAAGTAGATATTTTATGATAGTTTATTATAAGAGGGTTTTTTATGACAAGAGTACAGGGAAATGCTATACCATACCAACTGGTCATAATTTTCAGATTCCCAGTTGGTTTGCTAAGGCATTTGTTTGAATGTCATGTGCTCATATGAGGACTTTCTTTCCAAAAAGAGCAACAGAGAAGGAAGGAAGAGTAGTTAACTGTTTGTGATGCTGACTTCATGAAATGCTTTCTTGTGTTTCAAGCCTTGTAGTGTGTACTCACTTGAGGTTGACAGAATAGAATTAGAATAGAACATTAACATCTCATCACTTCCTCGTTTGACACAAAAAGATGTGGCTCCCAAGTGATGTCCCTAAGTCACAGGTTTGTCACAGCTTGGAAGTGGAATCCATTTTCACCAAATCTTCTGCCTGGGAGTGTTCTGTTGCTCCTGTGTGTAAGACAGAGCACCACGTGGCTTCTGCGGGGTTGTTTAACCAGAAGTGAGACAGCCCAGCACCTATGGCTTTAAAAGGATACTTACAGGATTTAGAAAATAAAATTATAAATCAACCTGTACTAATCAGATTGTTCTTTGGGGCATGTGGGAAATAAACAGTGTACACACCAATTGTCTGGTGCTCTTACTCAGAAATGTTAAACATGAACTAATGCTGCTAGCTCTGCATTTGATCAGTATGGGATGCCAAGATGGCCTTTGGGTCGAGTGTTTCTGAGCTCAGATGCTGGTCTCCACTTTCCTAAAATGACTACTCTGCCTGGCACAGAGCAGGGCAGCTTTTGCTGCCTTCCCAGGTGCGTTAACAGGGAGCTAGATTGGAAGTGGGACAGCTTGGACTTGAACCAGCATTGTATGGGTTGCTGACATTGCAGAAAGTGGTTTAACCAGCACGCTACAACACTAGCTCCCAGGACTGTGTAGTTTTAATGGGGAAACTCAAGTTGCTTCCAAAGGAGGTGATTTTCCCCCAAGGAAAGTTTTTTCCGATGTCATGAATTTCCATGAAGACAAAAGCTTTAGCTGCTGAAAGCATTCACTATATCTCACTTTGGCTTATCCAAGGCTTGTGTGTGTCCACCAATAATCTCCTTTAAAGTTTCCCAGGCCACGAAGAGAATGATTCACTATGGGTCGCTTCCAGGGCAGTTGCCACTATGGCAGAACCTTATGAAAAAGAACTTGCCAACGCCGCAGTTGCCTTGGGCCCTGTCACTTTGACACCTGTTGCTGTTTGCAGTCTTCATGCAATCCTTCAGAGTTAGAATGATTTTTCTCATGTCTGGACTGAATAAAAAGAATAAAAAGAATCAGGGACCAGGAATCTTTAAGGGGAAAGGTAGATACAGGTAAAACGCAGCTAGGGGCAGAGGGAAGAAACAATGAGAAGAACCAGGAGCCTGTTCTGAGAGCCATCTTGTTGACAGCAAATCCTTCCTTCCTTCACCCCTCCACTCTTACAGAGGTCCAAAGCCCCTCTGAAGCCTGGGATGCTTTCCCCTGTTTTCTAGAAGACTGGCTCTTTTCTCATCTTCCCTCAAGTATTGTCTTTACCAAAAGTGCATTGATTTGATGTATTGTAAGATTTATTTAATCTGCTTGGCCTTTTGTTTGTTTTGAAGGCAGAGTGAGAGGCAGAGGAAGAAGGGTAAGGAGGAGAGTACAAGACAGCCAGGAAGGAGAAGGGGAGAGGCGGAGGGAAGAGGGAGGGAGGGGAAGGGGGAGAAAGAGAAATTGATTGATTGTTCATTGTCTGCTTCACTCTCTGAAATGACTGATCTGGGCTGAAACCAGAAGCCAAGAACTTCATCCAGGCTTCCCACGTGGGTGGCAGAGTCCCACGGGCTTGGGTGGTGTCTACTGCCTTTCCAGACACAGGAACAGGAAACTGGGCCAGCAGTGCAGCAGAGGGGGCTTGAACTTCCACTTCCATGTGGAATTCAGTCAGAAGTAGCACACTGCCAACTCCTAAACAGCCACTTAACGAGCATATTCCTGTTCCTGAAACACACAGGGGCCTCTTGAACGCAACAAGTCTAAAACATTCATGGAAAGCATATGTTATGAAAATACTATTCCTGTGCTTCTAGTTTTTTTTTTGCACCAACATGAAATTTGCATGAGCTTCTTGAAGTCCCCACAGCTTTCCTGTTCCTCCATTCCGATGAATAGTCATCTCTCAGCATGACTCGTGAGAGTTTTACTTCGTTTGCTGTCAGTTTTATGTCATTGGAGTGTCCCCTTCTCCAGGGCAGGAGTGTCCTCTGGCTCAAATGGAAGGTTCTGTCTCTCTCTGGCTTCCATTGTCCATTGGTTCTGCCAGTGCTTCCGTGAGACAGGTGCAAGATGCTTGTAAACTAAAGAGATGCCTAATCCTGTAACTTCTTATCATGGACTGGAAACCAATGAGATTATTAGATCACAGCTGTTATCCTTGGTGGCCTGAGGGCACCAGTTCTTGGTGGGTGAGTCTCTCGCCCTGGTTGTGCGTCCATGTTCTGTGGGATCTGCATAAATAGTGTTGGAGCTGCTTATAGAGATCACACTAACTTCACGGAAATGTTTGCTAAGTAAGAGGCAGGGCAACCTCATGATAGACACAGTATGTGACGGAGCCGCTTTGCTCGGCACAGGTCCTTTCCTGCCAGCCACTGCCTGCGTGGCTTTGGGCAAGTTGATTAACCTCTCTGAACCGCACGTGCCTGCAGTGAAAATGAGGCTGACAGTATCTGTCATTGTTGTTAGAATTTTATGGATACATACCTACAAGTGCTTAAAATAGTGTCTCCCCTAAATGATAAGAGACCACTTATGGCCACCAGTGAATGTTCCACTCAAAGGCAGCTTCCATGTAAGCCAGGATTTACGAATTCCAGGGACAACTGAGAGCCATCATCCCCACTGAGCAGAAAGAATCCAAGTTAGGATTGCCTAGACATGTGAATGTGGGGCAAATTTGTGTTGCTTCTGCTTTACCCTCCAGTTCAGTTACCTTGTACATCAAGAATACAACCTCACTGTCCTTGAAGGAATAGCTTCTCAACAACATCATACAATAAGATGTGAAGTTATCTTGGGTTAATTGAGGCTGAAAAGGGTGATGTGTGCTTCTGAACACCCAAGGGAGGCTTGCTTTCAGGTCAACAAGCACGGGCTGTGGCAATGCAGCCCCTCTCCCAGAGGAAAGAGTAAATTAGGAGAAGTCACCGCATCCCGAGTGGGTGGCAGGTGGAGGTGCAGGCGTGTCCCAGGGCAGCTGCTGCAGTCTGCCATAGGGCATCAGCCCTGAGCCATGTGGCATCACAGCTGCATGGACACTGGATCAGGACAGCGACTCAGCATCTGGGCATCAAAATTCACTCCGTCACGATCAGGCAGTGCAAACCCTAGTACCTCACATAGGCAAGAAAAGCTTCTATTGGAAATCGCTCCTCTTGTAAACTCTCTTTTTGTATCCTTTTATTTTCTCATGCTTCATTTCTGTCATCTGAAAATATTTGATAACCCTAACTAAGACTCAAGCATCCTGGCAATAAGATAATCGTGGTAATGACTGAGCTTGTAAAATGCAACAACTTTGCATTTGGAATATGCGTTTTCACATTAGCTAGAAAATACGTTTTCTAGCCTTAATTTTGCACATAAAATATCAGTCTTGGCTTCAGTGTTCCTCTAAACCCTTCCCAGAGTGTTAAAGGCCCCATCGTGCTGTACGTGGAGCTATTTAATCTCGTTTATTTTCTCTTTATGTGGTAACCACTGGCTCTCCCTGCTTTCTCATTACCAGGCCTTTCAGAATTATTGCCACAAAGCATATCTGTCTGACTGCTCTGTTGTAATTTGCTGCCTCTTGCTTTACTGTACGGCTTCCTCTGGGCCCAGCTGCCGTGGAATGCGGACTGTTAATATGCTTTTCTTCGGCGGTCTATGAACCTCCGGATGGCATTTCTCCCTTGACTTCGCCTAGACCTTGGTGTCTGCCCATGCAGCCTCCCAAAAGACATTTCCTCCTCCTCAGAAGCCCTGGGTGTGTCCTTCCTGCCATCCCTTGCTCTAAAATGTTCATAATTAACAGCTCTCTGTATCATCAAGTTTTTTTTCAAAAGCAAAGTCTAGAATTTTAAGTTCCGAGCATGAGAAGATATGAGGCTTAGCAGCATCTATTTTGTTTCCTAAGATTTATTTGTTTTTCTGAAGATCAGAGTTGCAGAGATAGAGAGAGACACGCCAGGAGAGAGGGGAGAGAGGGGAGAGAGAGAGAGAGAATATTCCACCCACTTGTTCACTCTCCAGACGGCTGCAATGGCCAGTTATGTGGAGTCGTGGCTAACCTGAGCAGTCTGCACACATTGTCCACATCTAATGCAATGTCCCACTGTAGCCCCAAACTACTGTTACTGTTCCTGATTTTACAAGAGGACATACTGTATCAGGTCATCAGAGCCAAGGAAATGGTTTTAAATTTCCTGCCAGTTATTATGGGAAGCCTAGGAAGGTGAAATGAAATAGAATAAAATAATCTCTTTTTCTCCGTGTTTTTATTTTTTAGAATTCTAAATGGGTTTTAACAGATTTACCATGGCTTGTAGCTGTAAGAACATAATGATTCTACAGTGCAAGATTGGTTCCTGCTGTCCTGTGGAGAGATTGAAGGACAAGAAGTTAGGAAGTGACCTGTCATTGAGGAATAATCACTTAGGCCAGTGGCTGGGAGATTATTCGCTGCTTCTTCCTCACCACCTGAGAGCTAAGGATGGCTTAACATAGTTTTATGCATACACAATATTCTCACTGTTGCCTTTTAGCTAACAAAGCTTCAAGCATTTATTATCTATCCTTTTTTTTGAGAAAAACTTACCAGTCCCTGGCTTAAGCAGAAGAGCTAAGCCTTAGGCTGCTACACTCCCATCATCTATTATTTCTCTAAGCAAATTTTTCTTCTGCAGAGGATAGGGGGAGAAATGATGATTGGCAGATGGAATGAAAGGCTGAACATGGGAAGATAAAAGTGGCTGGATACAGCACACATTTCAAAGGCTAAATGAAGGAGGGGGCGAGGACTCTGGGACTTTGCATCCAAACCTCTGGGGGTGATGGTAGTGCCCAGCATTGAAATGGGAACCAGGTGATGCAGTGGGCATGGGTTGAGAGTGTATTGTTTTGGACATGTTGCCAGGCACCCAGACAGAGATGAGCAATGAAAACTGGGAGGGTGATATGAATCGTGCATCCTATGGAACCTAACGAGAGGACTAAGGTATGGAGACTGATGCTGGTGGGGTTTGCCCACAAGTGAGACCAGTAGGTCTAGCAAGGACAGTAACAGCATTTGTCAACAAAGCTTCAGTCTGCTTAAAGCCCTGGTAAAAGGCCTGCCAGTTAAAGCATGCACATGGGTGATCTTCAGCACCACTCCAGGAGCATCAGTGATGAGGGACCTGCTGCTGGGCTCTGCAGGTACATGCTTTGACTGCTGCTAGGCTCTGCCATCCATCATGCATTTGTGCCAATGCCATGTTTGTCCAGGGGACTCCCTTGGGTGGGTGAGCACAGCAAGGTTTCAAAGACAGGAAGGGCTCTCCCAAGGTTGTTTGTGGCCCCAGATCTCTAGTCACCCTGCTGAAAGCATTGCACAGCATCCAGGAAGCTTCCGCCCACCCAATGCTTCTGTCTGTCCTCCGGGTCTGCCTTGCATCCTGGCGTGATAGCTCTGTCCTCTCAGGCCTGCTTTTGCTCATCCCCATTGTTTCTCACACAGGTACTTCTGTAATTGTATCCTCACGTACTTAGTGCCCTATGAACATCTGATTCAGGCTTCCACACACAACACAGCAAGTAGAACTCATGATGCCATCACTCCCACTGACAGCTGTGCAAACCACTCTCTGTAATAGGGCCTACATGGTCCCGTGCTACAGAGCAAAAGACTGAAGTTTACTTGGGATAACTTTCATATAGCAGGCTGGTTTTGGGAGGTGTGCTGTTACCAGGTGACGGTACTGAGTGAGGACTTATTAAACCTTAGAATTGCTGCTTTGAAATGCCTGTGTCCACCCACACCTTCTGGCCACTGTTCTCAGGATGGGGAAGTTTTTTCTGGATGTTCACTGTCCCTAGACATTGTAATGACTAAGATCTGGGAGCTAAGGATGCAGAGAGCACAGGACAGTCCCAAATCAATGGATTGTCCGACGCTGAATACCCCCAGTGCACCAGTTGGATTTCATAGCACAGGGAAAAGCAAGAGACCTCTAGGAATTTAAATGAATAATGAAGGCAATAGGATAATCATGTGAAAAGGAACATGAGATGAACAAGCCCATCTTCCATTTTTTCACAAGAAGTGGTCCAACCAACTTTAATACATATTAAATGCCTACTGTGTGAAAGGGAAAACGGCTCAAAATCTGTAAGGTAGGAAAAAAAAAAAAAACCATTTTGGGAGGCAGAGAAAAGACTGGTTTGGACTCATTATAAATGGACTGACCTCTGGGGAGACAATGCCATTTGAGCTGTGTGTGTCACGTGGGTAACACGTAACCCAGCTGCTTGAGCAAAACAGTGCAAACAGCAGCAAGCTGAGGTGAGGAGCTAGAACTAAAACCAAGACTTGCATCCATACACATCCCAGCTGGTAGACCAGATGCCCACCCGGGGTTCTCTTTATGTCACCACTTTCTTCTGTCTTGGTGACACACAACTTTTGTGTCTAAGTTCAGAATTTTATTGAAATCAGCAAACTGTCAGAAAGAAGCAAAGCACTCCTTGTTTGGCATTTGTGCGTGTTGGGTTGTTTTTCTTACATGGGAATAACATGTGCTGTAGTTTGAACAGTGGGCAGGACAAGTTACTTCGTGTAACTGCCATTTGGG
Source organism: Ochotona princeps (assembly GCF_030435755.1). Taxonomy (NCBI): domain Eukaryota; kingdom Metazoa; phylum Chordata; class Mammalia; order Lagomorpha; family Ochotonidae; genus Ochotona; species Ochotona princeps. Next base: position 39,888,927 of record NC_080852.1, on the reverse strand, counting down.
ATATTTGTATTCCATATTGGGTGCTGGTTTGAGTGCTGGCTACTCTGTTCTCCATCCAGCTGCCTGCCATTAAGCCTGGAAAGCAGAAAGTGATGACTCAGTGCTGTGTTGGGATCTTGGATGAAGTTTCTGGCTCCTGGCTTCGGCCTGACGCAGTCATAGCTTGGTGACCACTGTGGAGTGAAGATTCTCTCTGTCTGTCTCTTGGATAGCCTCCCTAGAGAGTTTCCAAATTCTGCCTTATAGCACAATAGATGGTGGCCTAGTCATTTTCACCACTGTGTAGGATTTCCCTGGAAGAGAGAACTTCAAAATCATTCCTAGAGTCATTTGACAAAATCAATATCAGGCTGCGAGGGAAATACTCTGGCCCTCTCTCCCTGATGCTCTCTCCCATTCGCCCATTTCTATGAATTGTATTAAATAAGGTGGAGTTAGGTCCCTGTGGACAAGTTGCTGTTTAGGCCAGTGGAGTCGGGGCGTATGTCATTTCTTTTCAGACTTCCTTTCCTACCCATTCTGGAGGCTAGCACAAATGGTTCTGCTGTCAGTTGTTCGTTTATTTCAACTGACTACACGGAACATGCCAGTACTGATCACAGGGGGTTGGATTCGCTGGGCACCTGATCCTGTAGCACATCTCCCTGAGCAGTTGATGCTGAGTTACAGTTCACAAGTAGGAAGCCATTGCGTAAATAGATCAAGTACATTGTTCAGCTGCTGGGCGGCAGAACTCGGTTCCAAATCAAGGTGAACTTGTTCCTGACTAAGGAAACTGCAGCGATGTGGGGAGCCGCCAACTCCGCACGGATGAGGGGCTTCAAGATGGCGGCTGGCCGAGTGCCAGGAGGCGGGACTTGCCCCGCCAGGAGGCAGGCAGGAAGTCACAAGGATAGGCTAATTCTCCCTGGCTGTGATTGCTGGCCTATCAGATAGCGTCCCGTGGACCACGGGCAAAAGTGATTGGTGGAAGAATTTTATATAAGCAGCTCGCTTTCGCCAATAAAGCCTTTTTGGTTTGTCTGCCTTTTTTGGTTCGCCCTCTCTTTTTGGTTTTGTCTCTCTCCTTTTTGGTTCGTGACATTCTGGTGGCCCTTATGGGGGGGGGGGACAGAAACGGGAAGATTTGGGAAGAAGGGTGGTGGAAAACGGGAGGAAGGGCGGCGAAGAAGCGGGTAGGAAAGCTTAGACCGACGGGGACAGGAGCAGTGGAGAAAAGGTTTTAAAACGCAGCCGCTTTTGCCAGTTTTTCCCGGACCTCCAAGAATATTCCTCATCATTTAGTGTCGCTGCAGGGTGGCGACACAGAGAGGCTGTGCTTAGCCTACTGTATGCCTCTCATTACATAGTGACTTTAACAAACAACAGGGCAAGACCATGCATCCCACCTGTACTGCCTGAAGGCCTTGGCAGGCAGTGCTATCCCCCTGCTCAAAACTTAAGGGAGAACAAGTTAGGCTTATCCTTTGAGCTCAGGCATCTTAAGTTGTAAAACTGAATGAACTATATTGTAGAATCTCTATAATTCTTTCTCACTAATTCAGATACATTCTAAAGGAAAATGTCTTAGTGTTTCTCCTTCCTGTCTGTTGCAGGTACACTGTGAATACACAGAACCCTGTCAGGTTGCACCACAACAATGTGAAGTTGGACCAAGAGTTGATCTGGTAGGTGGGACATGCCTGTTCAGAAATACGGAAATGTCATGGATATCTGCTTCTCCAGGTCTCATATGGTTGAGGTGATTCCAAAAGGGTAACTGACTTAGTGGGGGTGAGGATCCTACTCAGAGCTCATACAAACTTTGTCTTTGCTGAAATGTCTGTGATGGGTCTCTGAACAGAAACAAGGACAGTTGCAGGGAACAGGCCTCCCTGTGCAAAGCACTTCTCCCACGTCGCAGGGCACCCATGTGGAATGTTTGAGTAAAAAGAATTCGCCCATCCAATCTAATTGGATAAAGCATGAGCCATCTTTTAACACTGGAAATTGGTTTCAGTTTTCACACAGCAAAGCTTTTTAATCTGGTAAAAGAATTACCCAGCAAAGCAATGGAGACCACAGAAAGGTTAGTAGTCATCAGGCCACAGGGAAAAGGGAGGGAGACCTGACTGGATCGTGGAGGGGGAGATGTAGAGGCTAAAACTGTGAAGAGGCTCTGTGGAATGTTAAAAGAAAGGTTTCACACCATTTTACACGCATCCAAACCCGTGCGTGGTATGTCCAGCGTCGAGGAGGAGGCCGAGGTAAGCCAAGCAATATGTCTGATAGTGGATGGGTCGAATATGGCAAGGCTCCAAGGGAGCCATCGGTGGGAGAAGGTGGTAACAGAGGACTTGTGCGTGTGTGAAGCCAATCAGCTCTCAGGTGTTTCTGTCAATCTAAAGCTGGTCTAATATTAGTCTATTTCAAAAGTGTCACCTCATGTTCAGCCTTATTTGGTCACATGCTAACTGCACTGCTTGGATAAAGGCATAATCTGTGTCTCATTTTGTCACAAGCAGAACTGAGGATCCAGTGTGAGAATATTCTTACAAATATGACAGGATATTGTCTGCATAGGATGGCAAAAATAGTCATTTCTTCTTACTCCGCACTTCCCCCATTTTTTACAGTAGTATAGCCCTTCAGTAACAGCCACAAGTCCATCATTCTGCTCTTTCAGTGTGTCAAGCATTTGTGGGAAATCCAATATGATATTGTCAAGGCATAGGTATCAGTTGCACTAGGGCTGCTCTTTTTATTCAGAAGCAGAGGTGCATACTGCAACGTATCTTCACTTTCCGGTATGCTAGGGTGTGTTTGAAGTCGGCTATGTGGGCTTGGGAGTTTCTGACTCTCAGGCATTGTGTGGGGTTTCAATATGACCATTTTTAGCCTGCAAAAAAATTGTCCTAAAAGTCGAAACTTTATTAAAAAAAACCCTGAATTTTAATGTAGTTTTTAAAGGAGCATATTGAACATGTTCAAAGTCATATACAACTATTTGAAAGACATTTTATGGAAAATTCTTCTCTGGTTGGCTTTGTCAAAAATTGTTCTTTGAAGAGGGGGCATTCATCAGATAATAGAGGCTACTCTAATACTTCATCAGCCTATAAATATGGCTAATTAAAAAGAAAGTGAAGCCCGTAACTTGCTATTTTTTTCATCTTCAATACCAGTGACATCAAAAAAAGTCATTCAGAATGCTCATAAAAATTGCTTTCCATGTTTCTTAGGACTAAAAACAGTTTTTCAGAAACTGGATTAATCCTTCTTCCCTGACAGTTTTGCCAGAAGTTGGAGATAAAAAAGTAAACCATTCTGATTATGCGCCCTGCCTGAAAGAGCAGTGAAAGCAAGATCTGAGTCCAAAATTATTCATTTCTGCCTCAAATCTCTCTTCAAACCATTCTCGTGGCTGTGATGTGTAAGAAATAGCTGGAGAATTTTTATCTCCACCCCCTCAAGTTACACAGATCATATGCTCCTGCTTTTCACAAATAGGAAAAAGGAAAGCTGTCCGCCGTGCTTGGTGGAGGGTGGGTGGGTGTGAGATCTGCTATTTCCATGGGCAGATCAGAAGCCCATGTCACGATGGCTTCCCACACAGCAATATGGAAAACCACAGTCACAGCAGGATTCCCAGTTGGCAGGATAGGCCGTGATGCCCATTAAATTCATAGCTATTTGTGGGAATTGTGCTTGGGATGACTGGGAGAAGTCCATCAGTGGTTTGGGCGGAAATGAGAAATTCCCAAAATGGGGTGATGTGCTTCAAAGACTTTCAGATGTGCAGCGTGCTACAGGAATTAAGTGTTCTTGCTATTTTTGTCCTCGTCTTTGTGATTGCACGATTGTAGCTGCATCGCGTTTGTCAGAAAGCAGTTCGGTGAACGGGAATGAGTTGAAATGAAGCACTGCAAGGTAGCCTTGAGAGGAGTTGGGATAGAAGTGGTGTTTTCCAGCTGGCTGGCTTCTCAGCAGACCCTGCGTGGCTGTGAGTGTGACCCTGGCACCACTCCGCATCCCGCCGCAGTCCTTGGCCATCTCCAAGTTGTGCTGTGGGGTCACTGACACTCGGTCCTTGTACTCAGAACGTTGAGTGCACATTTCTTCTCTCCCTTTTCTACTGTTAGGAGAGCCAAAGGACCCACCACGTGCCCAGCTCTGCTTGCCCCAGTGGCTGCCTCTCTCGGGCAGGTGGCGGGTTACCCTGAGCCCGCCAGCTCACCCAGTGGAAACCACAGGAATCTTGCAGAGCTCACTCTCATACCCAATGGTCTCTAATGAAATTGCTAGAAATCTATGATCACTGTCATTTGGAAATGTTCCTTTCCTCACTCTAAAAATATTCTGCTACTAACTCATGTTCTAAAACCGGTGCCGCAGTATTGATCTGCCTCTCTCAAGCTGTGTGGTTCTGGAATCTTTGGCTTCTACATGGCAGGAAGCCCAGCTCCATCTACTATCAAGGGGTTTCGTGGCCTTGGATTCACACACAGCTGACTCCCAGGGAGCTGGGGAATTTGTGGATTCCGTCTCTTTCTCTCTCTCCTTCCTGTCATGCACTGTGACTGTTCAGATACTGGCTTTCCTTGTCATGATAACACCCAACAAGTCTTCACTGTGACTTATTCCAACAGGATTTTTGAATATATGTTTCATTTGATCTTTTTGGTCTTTTTTTTGTCAATTAAAAGATATTATTTTTTGGATTACTTTTAGGTTTATATAAAAATTGAGCAGAAAATACAGAGTTCCCAAATACTCCCTCCTCCATACTCAGAGCTCCTCATTAGCATCTTGTATTAATGTGATGCATGTATCATGATTGATAATCAATATTGATATATTATTGCTAGTTAAGGTGTGTAATTTGAACTAATATGGATTTTGAGAAATGCATAATGCCTAGTATCATTCTATTTCAGCATTACGTAGAATATCATCATCGATGTGAAAATCCCAACTCCATTTGTTCCACCTTTCCCACCGTTCTGTTACACGCCTGGCATACAGAAACCCTGTTAAAGTGACCTTGGCTTTGCTGTTTCTAGAATGTCACATGATCAAAAAGCATACAGTCATTTAAGCAGCCATTCAGCGGGGCTGCTTGCTCTTAGCAGTTTGCATTTCAAGTTCCTGTTTTTCCTTTTGTTTCCATTGTGAGGCTCTTGTACCATTCGTTTGTTCATTCCTCTGTTGAAACATGCCTTGCTTGTTTCCAAGGTTTGGTAATCACGAGTAAGGTTACTGTAGACATTAGCAGGCAGGCTTTGAAGATTTAGGTTTTTTCATTATTGGGTTAATTACTGAAGAGGCTAATTGCCAGGTTGAATGATAAGACCATAGTGGCTGCATTGGGAACTGAGAACAGCCTTAAGAATTATTCTTGGAATTCCCATTCCTGCCACTTTGAGCAATCCTTTCTTCGTCCCCCCTCCTGGCCACTCTTTGTTGCAGACCTGATGAGGTTCATTCGCTCTAACGCGTTTAGTGTGTGACATCTCATCACAACTTTAACTTTCAAGACCCTACTGGATTTAATCCTGTTTTGTGTGGATACCTTGAGCTGGTATCTGTGGTTATTAGCTGGACCCGCATTCTAAGAGGTGACTTAATAATGATGCCGATTTAGACATGAAAAGTGGTTTGTCATTATTCAGTAAAGGAATCAGGTGTCGTGTGGTAAAAAGTGAGTCAGTCACAGAAGAGATGAAACATGAACTCGTGCGAGATACTATTGGCATGTTGAGGTCACGCTCAGCTGAAGAGTACCTGGCGTAGCAGACCTCAGGGTGGCCATTAAATGTAGAATTTTAAAAATAACTCAGTCTTTAAAAAAAAAAAACCATTTGTTACTTAGAGAGGAGCTGGAGCCTTGCTTTACTGTTTCGCTTCCCAGATGGCCGCAGTGGCCAGTCCTGAGCCAGTCTGAAACTAGCTAAGCACTCAGCTATGGAGCACTGCTTTTCCCAGGCCATTAATATGGAGCTGGACTGGAAGTGGCACAGCCAGGACACAACCTTGTCCCCATATGGGGTGCTGACCATACTACAACACTGGTTTCAATTCATGGAAAATGGGTGTCATGAAAAAAAAATACATGACTTTAAAAAAAAATTGCACCAAAGTAAACGGATCTTTTAATTCCAATTCCCATGAACTGTGAGAAGTGTATTGTATTTGTAGGATCACAGAGACCGGTGAAGCAAAAATGCAGTGGAGACAGGGTTAAGGGGCAGTGGGAATACTGAGCTCAGCGTTTATGCTTCCCCAAATCATGGAGATAAAATACATTTATTTTCAGTATGAATTCTGCACTGTCCATTTTGATTCATAAGTCCAAGTAGCTCCTTCTGTGTGAAACATGCCACACAGTAGAAATGAAACAAACAATTCCGTTTGAATTTGCAATTTAAATGAGGCTATTATTCAACATAATTACTAGTCTGAATGGCTCAAAGTTTCTCTAAATCAGAACTCAGGAGATTGTTTATTCTACAAGATGGTTCATTGCACAATTATGAATAATCAGCAGTGACTCTGAGTTGATGATCATAGTGTATGTTTGAGATGGGAACATATTTTTGTCAACGAATGAACAATGCTGATTAATTCAATCAAATAGCTTTTTGTTTACATGCCTTCTATAAATGTTCTTTGAAAATGAAGCCTTGGCCAAGTCAGGCTGATGTTCCAAATGTAAGTGACAAATGTGAAACTTGCAGCAGGGACGAGCCAGGATGGGTTAAAGATTCGTCAATATTGGCACAAGTTAGTGACGTGGCTTGGGGGTGTAGAAGAGCGTTGGTGTAAACATTTCACAGACTGATAACGATATTTGTCCATTGATTGATTTAATCTTGAGGTTGATCATTGGCACAGGTATAAGCCATATGGCAGCTGACATTTACAAATGTGCTTTCATTAGTTATTTTTATCCAGCAGGACAACAACTTAAAGAATCGACATTGTGTAAGTTGCTTCAGGCAGCGGCCTGAGGAAGATTATTTAGAAATAGTGTTGGAAGGACTCTGTGTGGAATCTTTATAGAATCCCGGAAGGGTATTTAAAGAACTCAAAAGGATTGCAAACTTCCTCTAATCCGTTCAAGACTTGTGCTTATTTACAATTCTGATAATATCAGTGTTGAAGTTTTTCTTAAAAGGCATCATGAGATACAGAAAATAGAATAATTCCTAAAAACGGAGTTTTATAGAAGTTGTCAAAAACAAAAAAACCCTCACTTTGACTTAAGTGCAATAGCCAATGACTAATGATGTTTGTCAAACCCATAAGTATTTCAACAAAACTCATCAATCAATATCAAATTTCATCAAGAAATTTGTTAGAAAAATAGATTTTGTTATAGGAAAATTGTTGAAATTATGATTATTTTCATTATTTGCATTTCCTTGAGCCTCTGAAGCCTCTTAGTTGCTTTATTGAAGTTGTGTTTTATGGGATGGAAGGTACTCATGCAACCAAAGCTTATTGCATTAGCTATGGGCTTAAACATTCCCCTTTTGTGTTTGAAAGGAGATAAGCTGTTTCGGCATCTGTGATAACAAAGATGAGACTGTGAATTGGAAAACTTAGCACATTCATTTTTGTTCATTTAGACAATTTAGGATACCTTTTAATTTTAACTGAAACAATTATTTGTCAGCTTCTAAGTTTTGTTTTCCTTTTTCTTTTATCATAACTACTTTCCTTGTCACCATCATTGTGAAGATTCAGTTTCCATGATGATTTTGAAAATTTGAATGATAGTGTCCAAGGTAATAAAATGGAGCATTGTGCTATTTTTATTTAGTAAGAAGCTGTTCTTGGTTCTGAATTTGCAGGAGGAGCCTCAAGATGGAAACGTGTGGTTTGAAAGGTGGAAGCTGGTGGGTACATATTAAACTACAAGAACCATCACATACGACTATTATGCTTTCCTTAGAGTAAAGCACCTGGTTGGAGGGTAGAAATATTGAAGGGCTTGGCCATTAGGTGTTTTTCTCCAAACCCTGCTTGATCAGTCTGGTGTCTGTTTTCTCAGCAGCAGAGTGGAGAGAGCAGAGTAGGATTGGACAGTACCATGGATACTTGGCTTGTGTGTCAGCTGTCTAAACTGAACAGTCCCCGTACGATCCTACTTGCTTTCATCCCGACTTCCCATCTGCAGAAGTGCTTCCTATAACAGTAGCCGTGTCCCAACTCTCTTCTCTCCACATTTCCCCGTGTAGTTCCTTGGCTTTTCATTCTGTCTACAATAAGATCCAAGTTTCTTCTGGAAGAGCTATTTTGGAAGACTCCATCTGCGCAAAGAGACAAACAAATATAAGAGACATCGCAGGTATTACTAGAACATTTCTGCAAGAGCATCTCCAGGCATGTTTCTAGAAGTGTTCTCCTGGGAATTATGAGTTCAGTTTGTTTTAGAAAGGAGGGAGGTTGTTACTGAAAGTGAAAATATGGAACTCACTATTTTGTTTATTCAGAAGGGGGCACACTTGTGCTTTTAATAGCAGATGCATTCTGATTTACTGTTGGAAGGGATTTACACAGCAGATGACAAATGTTCCTCATTATCAAACTTTCCTCAAATACGTGCATGTGACTAAAGGCACCAGTCTCATACTTTTCACTAGAGAGAATGAGAGAACATCACATAGGAAGTGAATCCTGCTGAGTTCAAAATTTTGTGCTGTGGCTTTACAGGTATTCCAAGTGATGAGCTTTGCCATGTGCAAAGGCAAAAAAGGCCATGAGAATAAGGTCTTCCACATCCTTTGAACATGTTTAGTTTTGTCTCTGACTTCTGACATCTTTACAGCTTTAAAAGCACTTTCCTCATGCGTCCTTGCCAATAACGATTCCTATTGGTGTTGCAAGGTGCCACTGGGCCACTTGGAGGAATGAGTGGATGGTTAGCACTGTGGTGGTGTCCACCAGCGGGCTCTGTGGATGGTTAGCGCTGTGGTGGTGTCCATCAGCAGGCTCTGTGGATAGTTTGTGCTGTGGTGGCGTCCGTCAGTGGACTCTGTGGATGGTTAGCAATGTGGTGGTGTCCACCAGCGGGCTCTGTGGATGGTTAGCGCTGTGGTGGTGTCCGTCAGCGGGCTCTGTAGATGGTTAGCTATGTGGTGGTGTCCATCAGCGGGCTCTGTGGATGGTTAGTGCTGTGCTGGTGTCCATCAGCAGGCTCTGTGGATGGTTAGCACTGTGGTGGTGTCCATCAGCGGGCTCTGTGGATGGTTAGTGCCGTGCTGGTGTCCATCAGCAGGCTCTGTGGATGGTTAGCGCTGTGGTGGTGTCCATCAGCAGGCTCTGTGGATAGTTTGTGCTGTGGTGGCGTCCGTCAGTGGACTCTGTGGATGGTTAGCACTGTGGTGGTATCCACCAGCGGGCTCTGTGGATGGTTAGCACTGTGGTGGTGTCCGTCAGCGGACTCTGGCATCTTCAGTCTTTATCATGTCAAGATGATGATTTGATAAGATTAGATGTTTATTTCAATGGTACTAAAAACTCCAGCCACTCTACCCAACCCATGTGTTTTTCCCCAAAGTGTTGGTTTGCACTACTTGCTTGAAGAGTTTGACTAAAGATAATAAAATCTCAGTGTCTGGACACATGCAGTACCATCTGCAATGAACAATGCGGGCACACAAAGATGGAAAGAAGTCAGAGTTTATATTGAAGGCTTATAAAAAATAAACTCAACTTAGTTGTAACCCTTGTGAGGAAAATTTGATACACAGAAAAGGTTTTTAAGTATATGAAGACAGATTGAAATAATTCAGTGGAAAATATGAAAGGATAAAAGACACTTTTGAGAAGTTATACTGACAAAGAGGTAAAGTATCATGACTTTATGAGTTTCTGAAGAACAGGCTTCTCCTGCATGGGAGTTCAGATTCATGGTATGCGGGAGACTGAGTTTGTCCCTGAGTCAGTGAATGATGTTGGTGTGAACGCTACCTGGGCAGCTTCGTGGTCTTTGTCAACAGGTTGATACTGATCTCCTCCTTGTGCGTCATCTCCATCTTCTGCTTCCACAATGTTTTTAAAGTAGATAATGCTGATGCAGGTCTAAGTATCTATAGGTGATAACCTGACAATATTACTCATTTCAGCAAAGTACAGTTTAAGCTTAATAAAACCATCACAAGTTGAATATACAAGTGAAAAACATGCTGAATCCACCAGCCTGCTTCACGTCCTAGCCGGCGGCACAGCCCACTGTAGAATGCTAGTTGTGTCCCCTCATAATCGTTGGGCGGATCAGCGGCTGTGCGGATGATGGCTGTCAGGCATTGAGGAGAAGCTGCATGCCTCTTGTCTAGCTGAGGGAAAAAATAAACTCCAAATTCTAAGTAAGGCTTGTACCAACAGACCATTGTTTTTCAAAATTTTCCTACTTTGAGCCATCTTAAAACAGGGACCATCTGTATGTAGCTTTGAGTGTTCAATGCCTCTCAAGAAAATGCTGTAACAAAGAGATTGCTTGGCAAAGACGTCACCTTCTTTATACTGAAGGTGGCCAGGTGTTGGTAGCCACAGAGAAAACATTCACAGAGGATTAAATTGTGGTGATGTTCTTTAAATGAAGCCTTTGGCAGTGTTAATACTGTGAAGAGAATGTGTGTATATATGTGTATATAATTTGTAACATATAGAATTATGCTGATTCCATATAATAATACATGATATATATTAAATACATATATTTAAATGTGAGAATAAATTGAGAAACCCAGGTTAGCATAGAGATTAGAGATGGATTCCAGTCATATGAGGGGGAAAAACATACAAGTCTTCAGGTGTCAAAAAATGCCTGAGCTGTGTACTCCAATGTTCTTCTAGCAGTGATGTCGTCACCATAAATGGATTGTGTGTGTTCTTTATGGTCTATTTTATAACATATGACATGCCAAAATCATGCCCTTATATTTAGACAATAAAACTATTGTTAATACACAACTAGTCTTAAATGCGGATTGCTTCCTGTTTCACATAGAAGAGGCCGACATTTTCTTGTGCTAGCAGGAGGGAGCCAGAACAATGACTGGGACTACAGAGGCACAGAGTCGAGAGTTTTCTTCTACGCCACGCAGATCTCGGTTTCCCTTCAGCTCCTGCAGAGAGGGGCGAAGCTGTGATCTCCGGCACTGTGAGCTGCTCCGGGAGGACTGGCTCCTGGGTAACAAGCCGCTCTGCCCCCGGTATCCGCAGTCCTCTCCAGTGATCTGGCAGCACAGGCGTGTGTCTTGTAATCACTTTGTGAAATGCTGTCCGACAGTATCTGCCTCTCAGGGTTGTTGCAAGATTCAAGTGTGGCAATGCATAGGGGAGGATTTTGCTGACAGAAGTGTTTTCACTGCTGTCCTGACCTCACCCATGAGGAGCCAGGAGCCCCACGGGCTGCACAGCTACCACTGGGTGTAGACTTCGCACCCTCTCTCCCTACAGATCACCACTGACATGTGTTGACTGAGCTTTCATTGCCCTTTTGGGCTCAGCATTCCTCACTAAAAGAACACAGATATCATGTGGACATCTCCAAACAGTTGGGGGGTGGGGAGGGGAGAAAACCCACTCCCTGATAAGAAGGGTCGCGAAGATCAGTGGAAGCAACCAAAGAAAACTTAGGGCTAAAAAGGCAGGACAGAGCTTGGTCCACTGGCCACACAGTGTGGGAATACGTGACTTGTAATGTTTCCTATGAAGCTGCTGCATAGTTAATAGAATTGGGACTGTATGTCCCAGTCTCAGCCCACGGTCTGATTCCCCAGTTCAGGAAACTTTCTTACCCTGAGGGTAGCAATTTTGACTCACATTTTATCCAAAGCCTCTGATGTTTTTTCATGTTTCACCTCTTTTCCTCCAAGTTGGCTCGGTGCACCTCTGCCCCGTTTTATGTCACAAGACTACCTTGACATTATGCATGAGAACAGAACACATCCGTGCTTTGTCATATCATTCCCCACTAAAGTCACACTGCCACCCACTTATTTAAGAGAACTCAATTTCAGGCTCTCATGATTTCCTTTATAGTGGATGAGTGCTCACGAAGAGGCACGTGTATGATAAGTCACACCATTGTAACATATGTTACCACCAGAGTTGCTTAATGTCCATGTGGTCCCTGGAGACAGTGGTTGGACTCCGCACCTCTGGTCCCCTGGTCCACCTGCTCACCATGTCCACAGTCTTCATTCTACAATGGCGTTTTTATTGCCTTTGGTGGACTCATGCTTTCTGATACAATAGAAAATACAGAAAATTAATTTTCAAACAGGAATGAAGTTTGGAAAATGCAAAGGGTAGAATAACAGTGTTCACTATAGTTTTTTTTCCAAGGAAAATGAAATATTAGAGCTGAAAGGATGCATTCCTTAGGAACAACACAGGTGCAGGGGCCATGTAGTAAGCCACAGCTTGACACCCACCTCCTGTGTTAGCATCTTGAGGTTTGAGTGCCACCTCTGCTTCTGGTCCAGCCCTTCTCATTGGCCTGGGAGGCGTCAGCTCATGGTCAAGTGCTTGGATGCCCTGTCAGCCACATGAAGGATGCAGGTGGAGTTCCTGTGCTTGGCTTTACTCTGGCCCAGGGCTTGTTGTTGAGAGCCTTTAGGGAATGAACTAGTGGGTAGAGAGTCTCCTTCTACTTCTCTGTCAGTCAGCCTTTCAAATCAATAAAAGCTGAAAAACAAAAAAGAGATCCAGTGCAGAAAAGTAGTGTGACTTTCGGAAGTCCATCCGGGTCTGCAAGTCGTGACCTCCAGCGTGTGTCTGCCAGGTTCACCGTCTTTCCGCTGCATGCTGCTGCGGTTCTGGTCCTTGCTCCTGAATTTGCTCCCTGTAGCCTACACCCACCATGGTGCTATTCACAGGGAACTTAAAGAGCTCTCCTGTACGTCACTGGGTAGACTCTAGGCTGATGTTTTACGAAGAGGCAGATTGCTTTTTCCCTATGATTGCAACAAACAGGACAATCATAGCATTAGGTGCATTGCACAGATGTGGTCCTGTTTAGGCACAGTTAGTCAAGCTTCCACAGCTGGGGTTTCAGAGACCTGGCCTAGGGATGTCACAGCTCTGCCTTAAACGCTTGATTCTGCGTCCTACAGGATAAACCCTTTGGATGGTACTCACAAGTTAAATATTTTCTCACAAGGTGCCTTCTAAATGGAATAGTAGTCTGAAAAAGTGCCCACCTCTCTTCACTCCTTGCAGTATAATGTTGCAGGTACTCCTGTCAGTATGTGGGGTCCTTTGGTTAATTCTTGCCCATGGTCTGATTCCTGTTTCATTTGGTGAGTGTAATTCAACAAAAGCAAGATTGTAGAGCTGCTAGCCTAGGTTGAGCTGCCACAGACATCAGTACAGGGATTTTATTGGATGGGAAGTGGATATGTGTCTTGTTTGCACCACAATGGATAGCCCATCGGTCCTGGAAATCCCACTACCCTGCTGACGTATGGCTGGTTTCCTGTACCTAGGGGAACTCTGCCTCCTTGCAGTGCTATACAAGCACGAGCTAGATCATTGGAGGAATTATAGGAGCAGAACCACCATTACCATCTACATTTTGATAAAGAAGACATTCAGGCCCAAAGACATGATCTCCTTTGCCTTGAAAACCACAAACCTTGGTGGCAGAGAACTGGTCTTTCAGATCCCTTTATGTAGAACAAAAATTAACTGTAAGAAAACAGCATCAGTTTCTATATCCGTGTGAATATGTCAACGTTTCTGCAAATTGTGGGTCCCTGTGCCACCACGGGGCAGTGGCACACCAGCTGGAAATATCCCTACTCCCTCTTCTGGTTCTCAAGGCGCTGCCCATCTGGTCTTCTGAAAGAGAGGCCACAGCGGCAGCAGGGGTAACAGGTTCTGGGGTTTTGCTCCTTTTTCCTATGCCCATCTAGGCCACGATATTCTAACTGAAATGTCCTGATGCACATTCCCAAAAGCATTTGCTTTCTATATTCTAACCATGAAAGTTCAAAGGGGTCTGGTTCAATTCAAGTAGCTGACGTGCAGAACTAAGGAAATACCTTGAAGTTTTAGGAGGCACCCCGAATCTGCAGAGTAAAAAACATGGCCTTTGGAAAAGGAAAATGTATTTTCAAAAGTGGAGCTACCCATTGTAGCTTTTTAAATGCCGTTCATTCAGAAAAGGGAAGCAGCAGAAATAAAAGACCTTGAACTTGACTCATTTACCATTTGTTTAAATGAGGATTTTTATTCAATTCATGGTACTGTGAAAAGAAAGTTTACAGTGGTATTTCCTATGCCTTAGTCTGCAGAAATTACTTTTCATATTTATTACTTAGATTTATACTGAGGTACCTCTGAGAATACATGTTTATTTTCCTAGTATTGATGTTACATTTTTACTTATATGATCTTAAGCATTGAAATACTGTGCTAGCTTCCCAGCCATACTAGGAACGAAAAGTCTGCAGCCTAACTTTTTAGTCTTGATTCTAATTCAGTTATATGAAAGCTAAAGTGTAAAACTGCTACGCTTCTTTTTTACACTTCTTTATATTGGACATTATAGAATATATCACTCATTAGATACATATTGGTACAATTTCTGACCACTTAGTATCAGCTTCAGCCAGCCCTGTAACCCAGGAAATGAAAAGCTAAGGGAATTCAGATTGCCAGTTCAGTGTGGCTTCCCTCTACGTCATGACCTCACTCTGTCATGACCTCACTCTGTCATGACCTCACTCTGTCATGACCTCACCCTACGTCATGACTTCTTCACCCTACGGGACCCTCTGTGTGAAGCTCAGGCCTAGGGAGGAGTCGGGGTGATTTTCAGGGAGATTGACACAGATTCAAAAGAAGGTATCTTAGACTAAATCTGCTCAGCCAGGAGAAGACAAATATTATAATTGCAGTGAGACTTATATTAGAGGAGAGACAGCCATGAAGGGTTTGGAGTTCTTTGAAGAATTGAGAGAAGTTCTGCATTACTAACAGACTGCTTGAAAGGATGAAACAGAGATTGGAAATAAGAAGATTGGCGTGGAAAATTGAAATTGCATCATGGAAATCTCTTTCCACCATGCTAATGAGTTTGACTTTCCTTTTAAGAGGACTGACTTTCTGTTTGAAGGTTTTGAGTATGGAAGTGATTTGGGTCGGGCTGTGATTTTAGAAAAACCATTTCAGCATGAAGAAGAGACTGTGTACAGGTAAATGCTGCATCACTGTCGATTGGAGGACATGTTCTGGGGGTGCCGTGCGGTTCCAGGTGAAGATGCTGGCAGTCTCTAACATGCAGAGAAATCCACCAAATGATGAGATTTTAGAAGATGAAATTGAACAGGTATCAGAGCTGGTTGGCTGTGGAGAAGAGTGAGGATGAAGAGCCAGGAATGTGAATTAACTTTCTAGAATCTGCAGCAGTGGCGAACGGTTCAGCAATCAAAGGGAGAAATGGAAGGAAGAGCTGTGAAGTGAGAGCAGTGAGCTCCTTCAGGAGCATCTTAAGTTTATCTTTTTTTAGAACTCCGAGACCTGCAGTTGAAGTTTAGACCTGTGGATTTTAAAGGAGTGAGATTGGAGCTGAGGGTCAAAATTTTGCAGTTATCAGGAGACATGAAGGACATGGTACTCCCCAGTGCAGTCATGTAGAGGATTCACTCTGTAACTTGGGACCACAAGATTTAATTTAGAAATTAAATTAAAGTCAGAACCCTGGATAGAAAGTGCAGCGCGCTTTTGGTATGTGGTTTGCAAACTTGCATGATTAACAAATTGAGCTGCATCCCCTGATCCTTCTCACGATCACTCACCGGCCCCCATGTGAGGCGGAGATGGCAAAGATCCTCTTCCCTATGGAGCCTCACAGGGTACGTGATGGAGGAGGAAGCTACCGCACTGACAAGAAGTAGCAATCCAACCAGTAGCAACCTCGAGACTTTGTGGAAACCAGGATAGAAAAGGAGTGGTCTGCCGGATCGGAGCATTGCGAGATTCACTACCACCAAGCCAAGTCCACCCACAGGAAGCCAAGAAGGAGGTCAGAGCAAAGTTGCCCGGAACAGCAGCAGAGGGACGTGGGCTGAGGCCAGGTTGCAGTAGGTTGAGGGCTAAAAATGAGACAAAAAGGCAGGCATGAAGCAGAGGCACAGTCCTCTAAATTCGGGCTTGGAGGCAATGGGCGTCTGCAAGCACACAGAGAAGTTGAATCAGAGTTCCCCCTTGCACCTGAAGTGCTCCACCCCTAAGGACGTGAAAAGCTTTTTGTTTGTTTGGGTTTTTAAAAATATTTTACTTGATATGCAGCAACTAAGAGGGAAGGATAAAAGGAGTAAAGAGAGATCCTCCATCTATTGGTTCTACACAAATGCTCAGAGTTGTCAGGGCTGAGCTGTGTGGAAGCTGGGAGCCAGGAGCTCAGTTTGGATCTCCCACTTGACCCACAGGGACACAAGGACTTGAGCCACTATCTTCTGCCTTGTCAGGTGCACACCAGCAGGAAGCTGGATGGGAAGCAGAGGACTACGATTGCAACCAGACTGTGACATGAGATGTGGGTGCTGCAAGCGGCAGCTGCACCAAGACCCCACACTCTTGCTCCTTTAAATTACTTTTTAACTGTCACTTATAGAATCCAGGAATGTAAAATGCATGATAAAACTCAGTGACTTTTCATAAAATTATAAAGTTGTACAATCATCACCACAAACCAATATTGTCTCCATTGCCCTGTGACATCCATAGGCCTCATAACAGTGATTCCATGCCCACACTCAGCCCAAGCATGCTAACCCATTGACTGTCTGCAAAGCATTCATGCACTTTTATAGTCATCGTACTCATACAGAAAGCCTAAAGTTCAGTGATCAGTTTGCAAGAAAACTAACTTGGCATCCATGCATTTGTTTTTTCATTTCCCATTGACATTTCAAAAGCAGCTCATATGCTTAGATTCCACACTATGTTTGTACCAAAATAAGATTGTCTTTTAATTTCATTTTCTATGAATTTTGAGAAATACTCTCATATGTGGTCTTAGGAGTCTGGGTTCTTTCACTTCCTGTATTGGTGACGTGTATCCTTTTGATCCCATCTGTCAGCATTTCATGATTTTTGCTGCTGAATTTGTTGCTTTGCCACACTGTATGTCCATTCATCATTTGCTGGGTACCTGAGTCATCGCCACAGTTTGAGCCTCATTTGTGCTTGATGCTGTGGTGAACTTCCACGTACAAATCTTTATGTGATGTGTGATTTCGGCAATATGTATGAAAAATGTTCGTGTTGAACATTTTTAGAAACATCTTTCCTGAGTAGCTGAATGATTTTGCATTCACATTACCCCATGTCTGCCCGTACGAGCTCAAGTTTCACTTGCTGTTATAATGGCATTTGCTCATTTAGACTCAGAGGGGAAAAGGAGTTTATCTTTTGTGGAGAATGGGGGCAGTCTGCAGTTTCCAAGTTTTGTGCATTTTGGTGCAGATGTTGAATGGTGAATGAGCATCAGCCTGCCCCCAGTGGTGGTACTCAGTGCTGCTGTGAGGTTAGCTTGGGTCTAGGGTTCTGGTCCACTTCACAAGTTGCATCTCAGCAGCCCCTGCTTGCTTGGAGACACGTCCTAGTATGCAGCTCGTGGAATTATGGCCAGAAGAATGCAGAGAGTAGACACCAAAGGCCAGTGGGCCAGACAGTACCAGTCCTTGCACTCTGGCCTCATGTCACTACCGATGGGGCTATTTCCCATCCAGACACACAAGATGCACTAGCTGTGAAGTTTGAAAATGTGGTTGGATTTCCACCAAGCTGCTTCCTTATCTTTTCAATGAGGATTAAGATGACATTAATCTCAGAGAAAGGTTTCGATGACTGCATGAAGTTCTGTGTAAAGTACCTTGCTTGATTTGACCTAGATTCAGCCTTCTGGAAGCACTGGGCGTTCATACTTAGTGGCCAAAGGCAGAGTGAAGCAGTGGAGTGCAGCTTTATTCCTTAAGTTTATTTACCCATTCTTCCTTTGTTGGTATTCTGCGTATGTTCTCTAAGTTAAGGTCTAAATTTTTAGAACAAAACGTTTTGATTTGATCTTGTAGAATCATAGTAGAAGCAGCAGCGTCCCTTCCACTGCTGTTGGCTGACAGTGGGTCAGGAGGTCTGCCACCATCTCCCAGTGTGCACCTGGATGTCAGAGGAGAAGATCTCGGATGGTCTGTGTGGCCCGCCTAGCTCACCCTGTGCCACCGGTGGACCATGTGGCAGCCTGCCGCTGCCGGCGAGGACCATGCTTCAGTTGTTCCTTGTGGACACTGACATGGACAGAGGCTCAAGAGGGAGGCAAGACTAGCTCAGGCTGGTGGTTACTACAGTCGGTCATTCACCGACTGAGGGCAACCACATGGCGTTCTTGGTCCTAGCCCTCCCCGCTCTCACTTCCCGTTTCCACTCTCCTGGCTGTATTTTGCCTCAACAAAGCCAAATCTTGCTCTAGGATTTCATCCATAGATGAACGTGTACCTATCCTTCTTCCCTTTTTCCTTTTTTTTTTTAAATGCAGCCAGCTAAGATTGTTTGGAATTTATTCTCTAGTAGTGGTCATTAAGTTGTTCATTTTAATGAGCTGTTTTATAACTTTAAAGGGAAACCTGTTACCAAAGAGGAAAGCAACTTACTAAATGCAGCCAAGCATTGATGGGAGGAGCCACCCAGTCACCCTGTGGACAAAGTTCTCACATACACAGAAGGCAGCATTGTGCTCCCAATGTGTCACGTCGTCTAGCTTCCCAGTCGACTGCAGCCACTGTTGCCTGGGAGACGTGTCTGTGGGAGTGGGACAGTGATGTGAGCCTGTGTGCTGGGCAGCACTGTGCTCTGCTCGGAGCACCCAGGGTGTGTGCTGCACACAAGCCCCACAGAGCAGAAGTTCTCCCTGCTTTCTGCCGTGTGCACGGTGCTGGGTGCTTCCAGCACAGCAGATGTCCAAGGTGTCAGTGTGGTCTAGGGTTTGAGAAGCAAGTCAGAGTCCAGAGACAAGGCCATGCCAGTCTTCAGTACACCAATGCTACGCACTCCACAGAGACTGTCTTACTCCCTTCCTAATAGAACTCAGAGTTCCTAAACAAGTAGAACACGATGCACAAACACATTTGCCTGTTTTCCGTCTCATGAGTTAACAATGCAAATCTCAGAGCAGGCACTGAAGCAGCAGGAGACGGCATGTCAGACTGCCTGGCTCTTCCTCATGAATCCAAGACTTTGAGCTTTGTCGTAGCTCAGCAAGCGACTGAGGACAATGATGGACATCACACGCCGTGCTTGGCCCACGTCTTCCCATGTGCTTTATCTTGTACTCAATATTGCTGGATGTTAGACTATGAAAATAGCTTCTTCTACTTTTTTCCCGTACAGAACATGGACCTTCCTTTAAAGAACATGCCTAACGTAACCCAAGCCAGAAGGCTTCACTCAGGGGCTGTGGCTGTGTTGGAGGCTGAGCCTCTGCATTGTAGCATCCCATGGGGAACTGGCTCATGTCTCAGCTACTCCCTTCTGATCCAGCTTCCTGCCTGTGGCCTGGGAAAGCAGCTGAGGATGGCCCAAGGGCGTCTTCCTTGGAAGGCCTGGAGGAAGCTGCTGGCTGCTGGTTTCAGATCAGTTTAGCCCTAGCTGTTGTAGGCACTGGGAGAGTGAACCAGCAGTTGGAGGATTTCTCTGTTCTTTTCTCTGTGCCTCTGCCTTTCAAGTATAAAAATGAAATCTTTGAAAAAGGGCATCATTCACATGAAGTTATTTAACAGCAGGGTTTAGCATGTGCAGGCACCATGGCAACGTGTAATTCCCTTTGCTACTGGGGGTGGTCACAGCCAAACACTGTAAACTCTTGCTCGATGTTGGTGCTGGTATTTTTTTTTTCCTATGATTCGCACACCAGGTAAGGCCAGCCCTAGTGCAAGGTACTATTACTAGATTAGCAGCAACAATGAAAACTCTGAAACTTGGAGCAATTATGTACATTGCCTGAGCTTACAAAGCTTATTGCAGCTTCACCACACCGCTGTGTTACGACCCTTCCTCACCACACCCCTGCGGTTCAACCCTTCCTCATTGCTCCTTCTTCTGTTCATTATTTTTTTTTTGAGATTTATTTATTCTTATCGGAAAGGCAGGTTAGATTTGCAAGGAGAAAGAGATTCAACAAGAAAGATCCCCCATCTGTTGGTTCACTCTCCAAATGGCTGCAATGACCGGAGTTGGGCGAATCTAAAGCCAGGAGCCAGGAACTTCTGGTCTCCCATGCGCATGCAGCATTGCAAGGCTTTGACCAGCCTCTACTGCTTCCAAGACCGTAAAGCAGGGAGCTGGATGGAAAGTGGAGAAGCAGACATAAGCCAGCGCCTGGAGGAGATCCTGCTGCTTGCAAGATGAGGATTTAGACATTGAGCCATCGTGTTGGGGCCACCACTCCTTCTTTAATTGTTCCCTGGGCTGACGTTCTAAATGAGTTCTCTCAAGTGTCTGTGAATATGTAAATATTTCATATTGGATTTGAAACATGAGAGTATGTAAAGTGTGTATTGATATCAATAAGTGCCTGTTCCTGCGCTTAATGAAGTTCTGTAGTCCCTGCTCCCTTGCCCTCAGGTCCTAGACAGAGCTGTTTCTGGGAGTGGGCAGGAGTGGGCATGAGCGGGAATGTGGAGCCCTTGCCCACCACTGCCTGGATGTGCAGGCTTCTTGCTATTGTAAATGAATTATGGATCACCATAAAGTAATTAGCATAGACGGCGTTGTTCAGCTGAATTTTAAACTAATTAATCTGACCCAATTCCTGTCAAAAATCATTAGGGTAAAATATGTCCTCCTTGAGCCACTTTGTGCGGCCCCCTGTGCTGATACGCAGCCTGCATTTGTGCGCCCTGGTCTTGTATCCAGGCACCCTAGACATGCAGGTTTCTGCTAACAGTCAGCCTCGGCACTCTTGTGTGTACTGCCTCACTGGATTCTACATGTGAATAAGGACAGGAGGCCGTGGTGACCTCAGGCACCCATGTGTGACATCACAGGCCGGTGTGATGTCATACCGTTCTGCTGACGTCAGAGGACTCACTGTTGAAACCGATGAAGCTATCGTATTCTCCAGGAGGCTGTGGGATGTAGCTCTCTGTCTCCATCCTGGCACCTTCACGTGTCCTGACATGAAATTCATGACAGGATCTGGTGACATCTGCACTCCCCCCGCAACGCCCAGTGTGGGTTTTGTAAAATGTGCTCAGTGAGTAAATGAAAGTGTTGTGTGCAATGGTCCAGTCCTTCCATGTCTCTGGGAAGTTCATGTTGAACAGGTAGATAGACAAGCTTTGACCCTGGAGTCCTGGCCACCTCACTGAGGTGAGTGGAGAGACCCAATGGGTCGGCCAGAATGTGACTGGTTGCCAGTGAGTACCCAGAATGTTGCCCAGAGCCCTGCTTGCCTCACGCTGTCCCCTCCTTGGCCCTAGGCTGGACACTGTGATATGTTGGGAAGCCCTGGGGACTGCTTGCAGAGTAGCCACATTGCATCCCCTATGGTTCAGAGTTAATCATTTCCCTGTTAAACCTATGAGCCCTCCCTACCCCCTTCCTAGTGAGTTTCCAGGCAACCAGTAAGCACTGAATTACATTAAGTCCTCAATCTCAAGGTTGCAGTTTGAGATTTTGTTGCATATTTGTTGCTTATTTATAGGAACTGCAGCAGAAAATTCATTAATTCTGTGTAATCCTCAGTACCTCAGTGATTTGGTTCAAAGCCACAAGGCCTCCCCCTGTTTTCCAGGTTTAAATCAGGCCAGCACTGGTCACACGTGAGGCTAAAGGTTTTCTGAGCTCTCGGTTGGATTCCCAGAGCCTGAATTTGTACACTGTCCAGTTGTTGGTGATCATGCAGCATTTGAGGGCAGTTTTTTAGGAAATTAAACATTTCAGAATCTCCTCCTTTGGGTTTAAAAAAGCTATGACAAACCTATATTGACTGCATGTGTTCTGCACAATTGTAAATAACCAACTAAATGCCTGGACAAACTACAGCTGGACTGGTACTTTCTCTATGTCAGCAGCCACAAAGGGTGCCTTGGGCATCCAGAGTCAGCTGCCCAACTTGGCAGAGGACTTGTCCTCCCCTGGGTCTACCACGGAGAAGGAGCCAAGCACTCTGCTGCCAGCCCACTTGGCCTATGAGTGCCACCAGCCCACTTGGCCTATGAGTGCCACCAGCCCACTTGGCCTATGAGTGCCACCAGCCCACTTGGCCTATGAGTGCAACCAGCTCACTTATCCCACAGATGCTGCTACCTTCATTGTTTTAGAACCAAGTGGGCAGGAGTACCTTTGCCCTTCCCAGGCGATGCCCTGGGGTCTGCCTGTCTTTTCTTACAATTGTCTCCCAGCATTCTTTTTCCTCTACTTCTTGGAGATAAGTCAACATTTCCCCTGGTGGCAGGGTGGTGAGACACCTTGGTGCAGCCTCCATCCCCAGTGACTGCATGGTGTGCCACCTCCCCAGGGGTGGCAGGACCAGTAAAACCTTGTCAGTCCTTGAGTGTCTGGGTAGAATTTGATCCCACAGCTAATACCCCCCTGACTATCAAAGTATCATAGCTGAGCTCTTAGGCTAGGGTGTCTTCATTTGTTGCAAAAATCAGACACCTTTGACTGCCCAGTGTCTAAGAGTCTAAGGAGTCTGCCCAGGAGTCTAAGATAAGAATGGCTGTTTTAGGCTGACAGGAAAATTGATGCATTTCCAACTGTTGCAGTAATCCTTTAATTATGTATGTATGTAGAAAGAAATGCAAATTAAGAATTCATTTGCTATGGGGTGTGTACTCTATGAAAGGTTGAAAATATTACAGGGCAGACACGTTTAATTTCTCTGTTCTTTTCAAATGTTTAGAAAAAGGAATCTAGATGTTATACAAGGAAACTGCATTCAGAGGAAACTAGTGGACTCTGTAGGTTCAACTGCTACTGAGAATGACTGCTTCTCCCCTTTGAGCTCTAAGGCTACAGAGGAAATACTTCACTTGGGAAATGTCCTTCCTAGCTAACGCTACTATCCACTTTAGTATATTAAATATTTAGTGTGGTACAAACCAGGTTAGCATCTACTTTTTAAGCCAGTTTTACAATGAAAGTTAACATCTGTGTGGATTATTCTGTCAAAGGAAATATGTAAGCCAGTGATTTATCATGAATGGTAGCACTCATGTCCCCCTGTGAGGAGGGGGCAATTGCCCGTCCGTTAGAATTGCTAAACAGCTCAGCCCAATTCCTTCTTTCCCACCTAACTACTACAGATAGGTCTAAAACGTGATCTTTATATTTTGTAAGTTCAAGCAAATTGAATTGCTGCAGTATACGAGAGAGACAGAGAGAAAGAGAAAGAGAATCTCTTCCTTCACTCAACTCCACTTTCTGGTATTCATTTAGTTTCTTATTTGTGGTGGTCCCTGGTTCTTTCTCATTCTACTGTATGAATATTTCACAGCTCATCTGCCTGCAGGAAGATCACAGAGTCCGTTCATGTTGGTGTGAACAGCATGTGGAGTTTGCTCTCAGCACAGTTCTGGGGAGCTAACTACCCATGTCTCGGCTCACGTGTGTGAAGTTCCATCCCCTTAGACTTGAACTGTCTTTCTGTATGACCCAACACCTGTGTTCCTGTGGAATTGGAAGATATTCTGCCATGAAAATGGTTGAATCCAGAGGGGTGGTTAACAGCCTAGAAACAAACATACTGTGTTGGCATTTTCGTTTGTTCCTTGAATGGACTAAGCTGAGAGCCACCCTGAATTGTAGAGATGAATGGTCAGTCAGTCCACCCTTTGTAAGGCTCACTGTGACTTCTTGGTTTGGTGCTTGGTAACAAGTGTGAAGCAATGCCATCTTCCTCTAAAGATGGCATTCCATCTACCGATTCTGTTTTATTATTCTGCACTTGTTTTTGTTCATTCAAGTGCTTTTTTTATGTCACGATACATGATATTCCCTTTCCCTGGAATATTCTTATTTTAAAGCCTCACATGGTTGACTCCTTTTGTATCATGACAGCTACAACTCAACTCAGAAGTCTGCTATGCCTGTCCCACCTGCCCAAGGTCTTACACCTTTGATATGCTTTTTGGTTGTGGAATTTATCAGCGTAGTAACCCTGTGTATGTCTTATCTCATTCACTATTTTCTAGACCCTTACCTTCCTTAGTTGAGATCTTTCCACTGAGAATATTACATTTCGTTTATTTGCTTTCGAGTGTGTTCTTCCTACTGTCTTGAATGAATTTTTTTTCCGTA
This sequence comes from Ochotona princeps, assembly GCF_030435755.1. Classification (NCBI taxonomy): domain Eukaryota; kingdom Metazoa; phylum Chordata; class Mammalia; order Lagomorpha; family Ochotonidae; genus Ochotona; species Ochotona princeps. The sequence continues at coordinate 39,864,624 of NC_080852.1, read as the reverse complement.
ATAGATGCTAAGTATGAATCAAAGGAAAGAAGGATGGGGAGTCATATTCATGTAGGTCAGGAAGTAAGAAACACTCCACATGATACAGAAATTGTGTAATTCTGCACAGCAGGTAGATATTTGAGAGTTGTATAGTCAGATTTCCTGTGGAGACTACAAAAACTTCCAACTGTACCAAACCACTACGGGTCACTAAGTAAGCAGAGAGCCCCATGTTCTCAGAAGGTAGAAAGGGATTCTAGTGTCCAGGAAAGCGTGTGAGCATCATGCTGGTTGTCAGTGTACTTCTGTGCCTAACTGTCTAGCCCTGAATTTCGTTCTGATTAATGTGCATCTCACAGAAAGAATCTCAGTGACATGTGACCTGGGGTATGTTAGCCACCATGGAAACAGAGGGGGAGAGTGGGTCAGTAGACACCATTGCCAAAGAGCAAAGGAGGAGCTCAAACACTGGAAGACATCAGAGAGCAGTATTCAGTATTTTCCGACATTAATTTGGAAGAAGCTGGGTGATGTCCAAACTTGAATTGAGCAAAGTGATCGGGTAATGCTAGGAGAATTCAACATCTTGTCAAACTCTACAGAATCCCTTCTGCTCACCACCACTGTAACAGCAGACTCAAGGTAGGCACTTCATCATCCTGACAACAGGTGCCAGGTGTGCACAGTGGCTCTCGCCCATCACCCTCCGAATAAGACCCACAAGGTGTGTACGGTCATTTGTGCTTGTTTCCAAGCACAAGATGCACAGTCACTTAAGTCTCTTTGCATCCTGACAACAGATGCAACAGATGCAACAGATGCAGCTGTGTTTGCCGATCAGCATTGTAGCAGCAGATACGTGCTGTGCTGCAGCATGCATCCCTGGCCACACTGCAGCAGGGGACACTGGGTGTGCACCATCAGTTACGCCTGTTTCTGTCTTAACAGACACAACATTGCATGATCATTTGAACCTGTTACCATCATTAATATGTGTAAGAGCTCATGAGAATGTGTGGCAAAATGTATCTAGCAATGGCCCCCAAGAAACCAGAGCTTTTACAATGACAACACAGATACAAGTGGCAGGAGTTGAACAGTGTGTTGGCCATAAAGTTAATCTTGTGTTTGTCAGGTGACAAGACGAGGGGGAAGGTTCGGGAGGAAGGTAGTATAAGATGTGTGGCTGTGGGCAGGGAAGCCATCTAAACGGCTATACAGTGTGACGATACTCACAATATGCAACAGTTTTTTCAGTAAACTGTTTTACTCATTTAGGCCACTACTTTTTCTCTGTGAGGGTAACTGTAATTTTTCTCTGTTAGATGCTAACGGAAATGACTCACTTTACAGACAGCTTGGCAAGAATATAAAGTAAGAAAAGGAGGGCATGAACTGTGTCCTGCAGATGTCTAATTCCTTTCCCAAAATTATTGCTGAGGAAACAGTAAAATGGAGCAACACGGGAAATCCAGGAAAATTATATGGCAAAGTAGTCAATAAATCGCCTGGGGTGCTGGGAGAAATGTGAACAATTTTGGTGGAAAAAAAAAATAGTGAGTCTGATCTGATGACTGTGATGTTGAAACAGAGCAGAGAATCTGAAATGGAAATGGCCTGTGACACAGGGATGCTGCCACAGGGAGCTGCACTCAGTCACTCAGCAGTGAAGTTAATATCATCCTTCCCCTTCCCTCAATTAAAAAAAAAATCTGAAATTAGACAACTTAGCAAAGCTGGGTAATCCCCTCCTAAAACCCGGCATCCTTCAGCACCAATAAATTAAGTTTCAAGGATGATTCTACGAGAGCAGTTCATTTTGCAACTTTCCAAAGGATATTCAGCTTCCGATAGCTCTGACCTTGTAGTTCACATGGTGATCCTGAATGGGTTCTCCTTCAGGATTCAAGAAGCACAAGGCGGCCCTGAAGCGTGTTTGCTCTAAGAGGGGGCTTGCCATTTTCCTACCCATCTCCAGGACCAAGAGTGGGACCCTTTCTACTGGGGCAGAGCGGGGAACCAGCACTCGTGACCTCCGATCATCCCGAAGTTGCCCAGCATGTCCCCAGCTCTGAGCAAAGGAGGGACAGTGTCAGTGCAGGCCTCGCAAGGTGTATCGTGTTTTCCTCTGGGGACAGAGAGAGCTGAACATGCGTGCTCTTACTTCACAGAGGGGGGTTGAGGGCAGAGAGGCCAAGAGGCAACTGCTGTGACAGACACAATCTACGATTCTGCAGGACAGGATGGTATTCCCAAGCAGGTGAACTCCTTGTCTTCCAGGTGGGCTCACTGTGGCCCTTGGAGGAGAGACGAGTCACACAACATTCTGCTTTGTGCCTATATGTCACGAACATGTCCTGAGTACCAACTGCAACCCTGCCAGGCACTTCCTTAGGTGCCACTGAGAAGATAGTATGAAACACTTGACTCTCACACCCAGGGCTGTGCCGTCAGGTGAGCAGGCAAGGTGAGAAAGCTGACAATGTTCAAGGGAGTAGAGTGTGTGTGGGAAGGGCGGAAGGCAGACTCCCTGATTAATGACACTGGTTGGTCAAGTTCATCGGGCTTGTCATAACACATTGAGTACCTTAGCATTTCTGCCGTAGAGTCATGGGTGGTTCAATCGCAAATTTTCTTCTTGTTTTAGAATCCAGACTTGGACACTAGAAACAAAGCTGCTCATCACAGATAAGGTTTGGGGCGGGGGAGGTGTTTCTTGGAGAAGGGTCTGTGTTGTTTCTTATGTTTAAAAAATCAGTTTGAAGATTTCTTGATTCCCATGGAATGCTTGTGTGTTTTCATGGTGTACGAAGTCATATTTCTATACATACACAGCATACACTGGCCATTTCACAGGAAGTGGTGGCCACTTCCTGCAGAAGGAGTGGTATCTCTCCATCCATGCAGTGCTATGGTTTCCACTGTGAATGCTGCTCCATGGGGTTTTGTTCTCACCAACTGGCCTGATGTGACGGAGTAATTGAGAGCAGGTGTTACCATGATATGCATTGTGTGTCAGTGCTGTGAGGTCTTGGCCGTATCAAATTCCTGCTGCTGAATAGCAGACAGCCTCTAACTGAGTGAGAACTCCAGCAGCCCCTGTACCTGCAGCTTGGGCAGGCTCAGTGGTGGGGACTCATTGCTGCCCCATGCAAGGCTAGGTTGAGTGGGAGCTAGGCATCCGTTTCCAAGAGGGCGCATTGAATGGCTAGCAATCTCAAATGGCTGTCAGCTGTGAACTTGGTTGGAGTTGTGACCTGCAGAAGCTTTTGTGCCTTCCTAAAGCATCTATGGACTACTCCCTATGTCACCTCCATTAGGGCTCCTCAGCAAGCTCCCCCAAAGCACAAGGCAAGCCCTCAAAGGCTCTTTGCTCCTGCTTCCAGTCAGCACTGGTGCTGTCACAGCTGCAAGCCCACTCAGACTCAGGGGAGAAGAACACAGACCCCACACCTCTCTACCAGAACAGTGTCAATGTTATGGTCTGGGAGCAGCACCTCTGCCACAAGAGCTGGTTCCACTTTAATCATCCATCTAACATAGCATCGGATACGGTTTTGCTACTTAAGAAATGCTTGTTCATTGAATGAAAACATTCAGCTGATGGAAATAAATTAATAAATGATTGTTACCTGGTAATCACCCATTCCATCCGACAATAATGTGGGGTGTGCAGTTGCATTTTTGGCTTTGGAATTGTACCTTTAGTCTGGGCGCTGACTCAGATGTAGATCATTGATACTGGGTTGGCACATTCCTTGGGAGTTACCAAAAAAAAAAAAAAAAAGGAAGATCGGTAGTACCTTTGAGAGTGGTGATTTGAATAAGTGAGGTTGGATTTGATTGTAAAGATTTATCAAGTCATCACAGAATAACATAAGAAGGAAAATGGTCCTGAAAGAGGAAAATAATGGATGCTGAGCCGCTCCAGTTCAGATGAAGGAATGGTGTGATGACAAGTAGTCCAGCAGCTTCAAGGGAACAACAGCCAGAGCAGCTGCAGCAACACTACATTTAATTAATGAACAGCAGAAGAGGAGGGTGCTCCAGAAAGATGAGAGACAGCAATTGAGGCTGAGCCTCCTGGGAGATGCCTCATGCCTGGAGTACTTCTGTGTGCGATGTGATTAAAATAATCAACGAGAGCACTGAGTGCTGAATCATGGACTGAAAGGATTGTGTGCCCCTCTCTAAATCTGCAGCAAATATCTCTTGAGCGTGGGGAAGGGCACCAATGCAGGGGCAACGCTCTCAGAGGTTACTGAAGTACCTCATCTCTTCTCCCTTGCAATCTGATGCGCTTTTGCCCAGCTGAGGGTAAGCTGCCTTGGCTGTAGAATGTGTTCAGGGAGGGAGGGAGCCATGTCACAGCTGGTGAAGCTGTTCTTTGAGACACGCAGAGCGCACACTGCAGTCTAGTCTGAGTCCTGGCTAATCCATATTTCTGACTGTCTTCCTGATAATGTGTTTGGGAGACAACCGATGATGATGGTAAGTGCTTGGGTTGCCACCAGCCAGGGTTCCAGAGGCCTGCCTTGGGCCTGACTCAGCTCCAGGTGTTGCTGGCATTTGGAGAGTGAACCAGAAGATGGAAGAGCCCTCTCTCTGTGTGTGTCTCTCACGCCCTCTCTGTCACTTTACCTTTAATAGATACTTTAAAAATATCTTTCAAGAGGAAATGAGATTCAATTCATAATAGCCAAGATGTGGGATCAACTTACGTGTCCATAACCAATTAATGGATACAGAAAATGTCATCTAGCTCCGAAATATTATTGAGACACAAAGAATATAACCCTGAAATTTGTAGCCACTGTGCTGGAACTAGCAGTCATTACATTATGTGAAATAAGTCAGCCACTTAAACCCAAAGTATATCTTTTCCTCTCTTGTGTGGAAGCTGAATGTGTTGATTTCACAGAAGGGAATGTTCGAGTAGTGGTTATCAGAGGGTAGAAGGGGTGGGAACAGAGTGGATAAAGCACTGTCAGTGTGTTTAGGGCTGGAGCTGGATAGGAGGAGTAATATCTAGCACTGTTCGGTGCACTGGGGTCAGCATAGTTAACAGCAGCCAGGCAGCTCACATGGCAAGAAGAGAGGGTTTCAAAGTGGACACCACTATAAAATGATGAGTTTGAGATGACCAGTATAAAAATCACCTTGTTTTGAACACTCCACATCGTGTGTGTCATGAAATGTCACAGTGTATCCCACAATTCAGTTCAGTTATTTTTCAGTTAATTGCAGGTGTTTTAAAAGATTGTTTCATCTAAGACATTACACACTTTAAATCCTCCTTGAGTGAAATTACATACCAAGTCAAAAGTCTGTCTGTGTTGTCTAATTTGTAAACAAATTGGAATATGAATTCCGCTCTCATTGGCATCCTGCAGCATCTGCTTCAAGCTACTGAGGCTGGTGTGCTATGTCCCTGGTGGCTGTCATTTCCCATAGGACGCACTTCGGTGGGAGAGTTGCACTCCAGCTGTTCCCCTGGAATGACTGCTAACATGGTCCATTACTGTACTGCTGGTTTGTGGAGGTGGCCACACAGAACTGGGGAGTAGACTTCACAGGGAGCTGTGGATGCACAGTGAAACGCTGCCCCGTAAACCTGAGGTGACCCCCAAAATGTGGATATTTCCACACTTGACTTTGATGTCATGAGCGGCAGCCAAAATGCAGGTGCATCAAAAGTATTATGTGTCATGACCTAAACAGATTCTGTATTTAGCTTTGAATTCTGAAGGCGTCGCATTACACCCATGCAAATACTCCAACATCTGAAGATGTCTGGACCACTTCTGGTCCCAAGCATCTTGGATGCAGGAGCCTCAGCCTTAGGTTCTTGGTCTCCTCTGCCCCCTCATCCCCACCCAGTGCCCATTCAGTCCCCAGAAGCACGTGTGACTAGACCGTCCTCAGAGTGGCCAGACCTGGGTCTCTGCAGCAGGTTCCTGCTTTGTGGTGATAAGAAGGTTCATGCTGGCCTGGGCAGGAGTGGGACTTACGGCACCACCATCACTCCCCAGCGGAGAACCCAGCCCTCAAACTCAGTCACCCTCACCTGCACTTCACTGTGGTAGCTGTGGCACAGAAAGGTGTTTAATTCAGCATTTCCTTTCTGCCTCTGTGTGTGTGTGTGTGTGTGTGTGTGTGTGTCCCCTGTCCCCTTCATTTGCTCTTCTGCTTGTTCTCAATCCCTCAATGCGTCCCTGTTCTCTGAAGCCCATAGCAGAGTTGGAATTGTCTAGCAGAAATGAGCAGTAGTCATAGTGTTAGTGATATTAATAAACCTTGCAAATCACCCCATTCTTCCTTCAGTGGTCAGACCAAAAAGCAAATCTTGAGTTGTATGATCTTGGTCAAGTTGCTTGAACTCTCAAAGTCTCAGTTTTGGGGATGTTGTATTGGCACAGCAAGCCAACCCTCCACCTTGAGCATCAGTAGCCCATCTGGGCACAGGTTTGTGTCCTGGCTGACTGACTTCTGATCCAGCTCTCTGCTTGTGGGTTGGGAAGGCAGTGGAGCATGGCCCAGGTCTCCCTGAACTCACATGGGAAACCCCAGAGAAGCCCCTGGCTTCAGATTGGCTCAGTTCTGCTGTTGCAGCCATTTGAGAATGAACCCATGGCTGGAAGATTGTCTCTCCTTCTCTCTGCCTTCCAAATAAAAAACAAATTTGTTAACAAAAAACTTAGTTTCTTAAACACCCCTCTGTTGTGTTTGATAAAGTGATATGATTTTTGTAGAGCTCTTGAAACAGTAACTGTGGAGTATCTGAGTGCCCCCACATTTTCCTGCAAAGAAAAGTATGTGTATTCGTAACAGCAATATGAAGTATAACTCTGCAAATAACCCCTCAAGCCAGCCCAAGCTGTTAGCCTCCCAAGGGGCTAATCTGGCTGAATAACAGTTGCTGAAATTCCAAGTGACTTTAGCTTAAAAGGTACAAGGGCAGATCTGGTTTGAACCCGTCCTAGAAGGCTTACCTGTGATACTAACTGAAGACTTCAAATCAGAACTCTGGCTTGCTGCCTAGTGATCGGCTTATCCTGGAAGCATTATGGAATAACCGTAGCATGTTTACTATCTCTTGGGACTTTATTAGAGGATGCTTTAAAAATATCTTTTCACCATATCTATAGCACAAGAGAAGGTGAGAACCTCACAAGCTTTGCAGGAAAAATAGATCAGAAACTATTTTTTTTTCTAAATAAGGAACTTATTTTCATGGTGCCTGGTCTCTCTGACCTAAATTGCAGTAATTCAGTATGTGTGAAATTACCTTTTCTAGGACAAGAAGATCATAGCAAAAAATGGAGGGGAATTGGTGAGAGAAAGGAAAGGACCTAAGATATCAGCCAGAGTTCAGGCTGCCCAACAAGACGTCTACTACTAATAAGAAACTAAATAGTTATGATAAAATGAATCAGAAATGGAAACTCCTAATGAGAAGAACTAGTAATTATCTCCCTGGGCGGCTGTGTGTAGGACAGTCAGGAGGTCTTTTGGGAACAAAAATAAAAGGATGCTGAGGCCAAAGGATGGCATCTAATTGAGCTCCGTATTTCCGGGACTTACTTTATTAGACTTTTTTATCACCCTGGCGTTCACGGCGATGGTGTCATAGATTTATTTCCGTAATTAAATGGATGGTTGTTTACTAGCAGAAGTAAGGCTGGCATGAAAAGACACAAAGGGTACTATGGTTCAGACTCTATGAATTATTAGTGAGGGCTGTTGCGTGGGTTTGTTACTGGCTTTTCTGCAGGTTCACACATCGTGTTTGGGTCAGAATGCTTTGAGCAGAACAAGAAGGGATCGTATCAGCAACCATCCTCCCCTCCTCTCTTCTCCCCTTCTCTCCCCTCCCTTCTCCTCCCCTCCCTTCCCCTCCTCTCTCCTTCCCTCCCTGCTTTAGGATCAGTCATGAAGATATTACAGAAAACAAGCTTTCCTAATGTTGCAGCCAGCACCTCAGCCGTGTGAGTTGACTGCCGTGGTGCTGTCACTGGCAGATGTGCCATCGTGGGTGGGATGCTCTACCTTGGGATTTGATGTGTCTGAGTGTCCACCTTGGTGCTGCACTATTGCGTGTTAGAGGTGGGTGGTGTATCCACAGGCAGGCTCTACGTGAGTCAGCCTGTTGCAAATTTGGTACTTCCAAATGATTGAAGAAACTTCTGGAAGAGAACACTGAGTAACTCAGAGGATTTTTAATTGGGTTGAACAACAGAAGGAAGATGCTGTTTTCATGGTACCGAGGAGGTCCAGACATGCTGCTGACCATCTCCAGCCAGCAAATGATCTTTGAGCTCGTGTATACGAACTGTGCTCATAGAAGCCATCCCTGTTGACTAATTCAGTTTGAGGATAAAGGATGAAAACATCTACAAGTTTCTTTTGAAAAGTCCACTGTTTGAACTTCAGGTACAACGAATAATTAAGATGAGAGCAGGTCTGTTTGGCTGCCACACTTTCCCTCTTAGTGTTGTGTTTAAAACAAGATCTTACACATCTCAGTGACTTGAAACAGCGAAAGATTTTCATGCACAGCACCCATTCTAGCTCAACAGAAGTCTCTGTTTACCATTGTTTTCACTCAAGGACACTGGGTGGTCGACCCTCCCCTGGGGCTGTCACTGTCATCTTGATGGTGTGAGAGAAGTGAGAGTTACCACCTGTCTCATAAAGACTCCAGCTCACATGCTACATGAAGGGTCATCAGAAAGTCCATTTTAAAATGTTTGCATTGTTAATACCCAGGTATGGATGTCAGCAGTGACTGTAGAAAAACCAGTTTATCCTGTAACTCCATTGTCTGTCAACTGTGTGAAATACCCTCATAGATCAACTGCAAGCCCCGCTTCAGTACAGGCCTTTTTCCAGGATGCCTCCTGAACTACCAGTAACCACGACGTTCAAAGGGCCTTCTGTCCTAATTAAGAATGTACCCCAAGAACAGGAATTTTACTGCCGCATGTCATCTCACCCTTTTCCCTCACTCCTCAAAATTATGCCCCCAAATATCTGTCGAGTAAATAAAGCCTGGTTTCAGAAACATTGAGTTGTATGCTAGAAAAATCTTCCAGATTATTAGCTGCTTCGTTTTGCAGAAGTAGATGAAGAAAAAGTGACGTGGTTTTGTTGGATTACTTACTTAACTGTTAGATGATGGCTCTCCAGACTTGTCTACAAATTTATATTTAATCTGTGTGAAAAATGGCAAAACATGCCATAATAACTACATTTGTTTAAAAACAGCACTAATGCATTGTGAGTGTACATACAAAAGGTGTAAAATCACCATAGCAGACAGATACAATTTGCACAGAATTTATCACTACACTATTCCCAATAACCAAAACATAACCAAAAGGCATCCATTATCAAAGGAATGCGTAAAGAAAATGTGTGATGTATATGCACAATGGGATACTATTCAGTCATAAAAATGAAATCCTGACAGTTGATAAAAAAATGGATGGACCTACAGGATATCATGAGTGAAATAAGCCAGACATGAATAGACAGATACCAGAGGTTTAACCTCGTGTGGGGGCTGAAACCAATAATCCTCTGATGGACACGAGGGCAGGTGGCAGGAATAGAGGGTGTTTGCATACAAAGTGGGAGAACTGGGGTGTCCGTGCAAAGTTTGACTAACACATCGCCAGGAATTAGCCATCGGGGGAAGCTGCTGGGGGCTAGGTGGAGGGGGAACTTTTTGTACTGTTTCACAATTTTGGTAAATTGAAAAGTATTCTGAAGTCAAAAGAAAAAGAATGCGTAGCTGACATGCAGAGAATTTACTGCTCAATTCTAAAATGAAGCCCATTTCTCAAAGTGGACCTAATGATTTTGTTTTATTATTATCTTTTTGCTATGTTCTGAAAGTGCTGTAATCGGTCTAGATTTCAACGCGTTTAAACAAATTGTCAAGCATAGCCAGGTTGGCCACAGGCTAGTAGGTGTGTGGGGTAACATGATTGGAATTTGTTGTAATCTTACTAACATTTACCTTTAAGCTCCTGGTTCATGTCTTCTTAATTCAGTATGCTTTAGGATTTATTACGTGGTTTTTTTTTCGGTTGAAGTCTTTTTTTCGAAGTGTGGAAACTTTCTCTTCTTCTGTAAGAGAATCATTTGAAAAGCTTCGGTATTTGGTTGGTTAAAATAGGGGTGAGGTGAGTGGGTAAGGAGTTAAGACATAGGTAGGGACACCCACATCCCACATCCTAGATCATCCAGGTTCAAGTGCTGCCTCCACTCCCTACCCAGCTCCCGCTGGCGAGGCAGTGAGTTCTGTCCCAGGTACCTGGCTTCCCAATGCGCAGGTGGGAGACCTGGAATGAGTTTCTGGCTCTTGACTGTTACCTGCCCCAACTCGACTATTGTGAGCATTTACAGAACAAATCAGTCCGTAGAAAAATCATATCTCTATCGCTCAAGTGAATAAAATAAGTATGTTTTTAAAAGACTATTATATAGTGTATATAGCAAACCTCAATTCGAACGTGCCTATAAGCCGGGTCTTCTGCACAACCCCTCCCCCTCTGTTCTTGGCATTTCTTGGAATCCAGCAAACTTGCATGGATTGGAAACCTGGGATTACACTCTTTGACCTGCATTTTCTCCCTCAGCCTGTGTTGAGTTGGCACTGGGGTGAGATTCGTGTGCATGTGGTGGGGTTTGGATGGAGGGGACATTACTTAATGCTCTTTATTTTCCAGTTAAAGATCACTAAAAGCCAAAGGGACTGCTCTAAAACGTGCAATGAACTTGGCTTCCGTGGGATCACCCGGAGCCAACTGCTCCACCGACAGCTGTCACAGAAATGTGACAAGCTCCTCTCTGCCTCCCAGAAGCAGACCTCAGCCTCTGACTGAGCCCTGCGCCAGCTCACTCTGCACTGTGTTAAAGAGCTGTGTAAGTTGTGGCTGCTGGTTTCAGGGACACTTGCAGACACCAGCCTACATCGCTTACCATGTGACCAAGCTGCACAAGAAACATCTCATTTCTCTGTAACTCTCTCATTCTCACACTCACCTCCAAGCAGAGTTTCCGGCTTTTTAAAAATTTTTCTCTGAAAACTTTGCTGGCAATCAAACTGGTTTAATTTTTCTTTACCCTGCCTTGGTTCTCCCCCAAGACACACACACATGTGTTCAGGCACCTGTAAACACATTGCCTATTAAAGTCTTTTGATTGCTGGTCAGGATTCTCATTGGAGCACATTTTGAAATAAAGAGCCTTTTACCAAACAGGAGAGGTAGGTTATGGCAGAATTACTTTTCCCCTATCCTTTCTATAGAAATTGGCATGCTGTTTTGCATTAAACTTTTTCCTACGCTGATGAGCATACTCATTCATTTAGTTCACAATTATTTATTGAGTGACATCATGGTGCTCTTTTCCAAAAGACAAGTTCAATATTTAATAATTACTTCCTGGCTCATGGCTTAAGCAGAACAGGGTTGTGAGGTTGACTAAATACAGCAGGTGCTCAGGATGTGGGAGCATCGTGGCCTCCAAAATGAAACCTGCCTTCTGCTGGTGCCTCCACCTGCTCATCAGTCCTGGATCCGGGGTAGGACTTCACGGAGACGGGGTATCTGAACTAGCCTGTCAGACTAGCGAGGATGAAGCACATGTTCAGAGGAACGTGTGGGAGAGCTAACGACTTGACCCTTTCATTTATTTGTTTGGTCTCACAAGATTTTGGCTTCACAAAATGCATACAAAAGCAGACACGTGTGTAAACATGCGAGAATGCTATGTATGGTTTGTGGTAAAATGGAATGAAGAAGTAAGCTGGTGGTGGTGCAAGGCAACCTTGACAGCCATGCACATTGTTACCAAGTGTGCACTTTCCTTCAGCTTCTCACGTTCCCTGAAACATACGCCACAGATGAAGAGAAGCTGTGATGAAGGGTTGGGGAGTAGGAACTAAGCAGCCTGCACTCAAAGCCAGACGGCCTTGGCTGGCTGCTCTCGGCTCCAGGCCTTTCCTTGTGCACCTGCCCCTGGCATTCTGTTCAGGGAAGAGGAGGGAGTTGTGACCCAGGAGCATGATGGGAGTGAAGACCCACACGGATGGAGGAACGGGCCAGGCCAGGTGGTACAGTGACTCAGCTGAGTGAGATTTCTGCCCCTGATGCACAGGGTGATAGAGGCAGCAGGGAGAATGAGGAAAGGGACTGGGGAGATCCCCAGTACAAATCAAGGCAGGGCACAGTAACCTAGTGGCTGAAGTCCTCACCTTGCATGCACCAGGATCCCATGCAGATGCCAGTTCATGTCCCATCTATTCCTCTTCCTACCCAACCTGTGGCCTGGGAAAGCAGTAAAGGATACCGTAAAGCCTTGGGACCCTACTCCTGCATGGGAGACCCAGAGGAGGATCCTGGCTTCTGGCTCCGGATCAACTTAGCTCCAGCCATTGTGGCTATTTGGGGAGTGAACCAGCAGATGGAAGATCTTTCTCTCTGTCTAGCCTTCTCTCTGTAAATCTGACTTTCCAATAAAAATAAATAAATCTTTAAAAAAAACTAGAACAAATGAGGGCACATTTGAAAACCTAATTGCACAGGATGAGCTCAGAATCTGTTCCAATTCTCCCAAAGCATTTTGGGTAGATGGCACCCCAAGCGGGACATGGTATATTGTTTGTCATTCTGAGACCACAGACACATTGTAACTTTGGCCTTGTTCTTGAGAGCTACAGAATGTTGTAGATTTTTTTGTCCCAATTTTTGAAACAATACTATTTTATGTTCATCACTATCTCTGTGCAGATACTTACATTAAAAAAAAAGATTTGTTCTCATTGGAAAGGCAGGTCTACAGAGAGAATGCAGTGACTGAAGCTGAGCTGATCTGAAGCCAGGAGCTTCCTTGAGTCTCCCATGTGGTGCAGGAGCCCACGGCTTTGGGCCATCCTTCACTACCCTCCCAGGCCACAAGCAGGCAGCTGAATGGGAAGTGGAGCATCCAGGACACGGACTGGTGCCCACATGGGGTCCGGGTGCTTGAAGGGGGAGGAATAGCCAGTTGAGCCATTGCACCGGGCCCTAGATATTTACATTTTATGGACCAGCAAGCTGAGTGTTAGGGATATATAGAGTCTCCAGTGAGATATCCTATGGTAAAGTCTATGCATCATCATATTGTGTATTAGTTTTCCAGTAGCTGGAAAGTAGCAAGGCATTAATCTCAGTAAAACAAATAGTCTCTAATTGCATTTTCATGTTCCATGTAAAAGTTCCTCATGTTAATTTATTTCCCACTGGCCGTTGCCCTTTAGTTTAAACAGGGGATCTGGTAGACCTCATGGTGGATATTCAGCATCACTTCCTGCACAGAGCTGGGAGACCTGGCCCCTGACGTGCCAAACGCTGTCCTCCACTATTGCAGCTCTCGCTTGCAGACACGAGGTCCCAGGCATTCCTTGTTTTAGATCATGGTACCCCGATTTTCAGCATCTTTATTCATGCTACAGCCCCTGGCCTGGATGGCTTACACCCTGTGCATCTTGGTCTCTGTGTGAGTCAGGCTTCACTCTGTGGTGCGGATTTCAGAATGCTGGGTGCCTGAGAGGGTCGAAAGAGTGTGGGTTACAGTGGCAGCACAACATTCTCCTGCCGGGCATTGGAAGGTGATTGAGCAGTGGGCATTCAGTGTTTTGCTGCGTAACGTCCACAGGCTGTCTCCAGCCATAGGAACAGAGTTCCCGTGCATCTAAGACACAGGAGATGCCTGGACAAAAACATGAAGAGAATGCTTCACAGAGAGCAGCAGAAAATAAATATCAGCTTGAATTTTTTTTTTTTTTTTTCTGGACAAGGACATTGGCTTTTGGGGAGAAGGCCTCCTTTGCAATGTGATTTCCTGCTGCTGAGCTAATTTTCTCTGACCCTGGAGTCCTGGGGTGGAGATCAGCAGTGAGTTTTTTGCTCAGATCTCTGTTAGCAGAGGCCTCCCCAGGTTACTCCGATCTGTCCCCCACTTCTTCAGTGAGGAAGACCAAGAGCAAGGAATTGCCCCGCTCAGGTTGTAAATCTGGAAGACAAGGCTATTGGGAGTGCAGAAATGTTCCTGTGGCACCCTGCCTTTTCTGGTCAGCTCCCTGCAGGTCTTACCCTCCAGCGATGTCCCCGGGGTAGGGCAGGTGTCAGCCTCATCCTGCTTCAAAGCTAGAAACAGTAAGTGAACATTCCTCGGCTTGTCAGGAAGCTGGCATCCGTTCGCTCATTTCTTACTTCGTTCTTGTCTGGTGATTTAGTAAATTCAATATAAGCCCAAATGGTGAAATATTCCCTGCACAGTTCAGTCTAAACGGAGCCTTAAAAGCAAGTGTTTTTGATGCTAAAATAGTTTTAAAACAACTTCTCATGATTTATTGTCACACTAATAACCCACAAAACACTGTTTTACGTCTGACAGCTAAACAGATTACCTTAGTTTTAGAAACATTTATGTATTTATTTAGTTGAAAGGCAGAGCCACGGGCAGAAGGAGCAACTCCTCCTTCTGGGCCATCCCCAGTGGTCTGCAATGAGCAGGACTGGGCCCAGCCCAAGCCCGGAGCCTAGAGCATCATCCAGATGGCTTATGTGGGTTGTAGCGGCCCAACCACCTGCGCCATCTTCAACTGCCTTTGCCTGCAGCATTGGGGGAAAGCTGGCTCAGAAACGGAGCAGCAGGGACTAGAGTTAGCCCTCAGATAAGGAACGCCAGCATGGAGGGTGGTGGCTCTGCCTGCAGCATCACAGTGCTGCCACTGAACACAGGAAGTTCAACCCCAGCGTCTCCAAGGACTAGCCGTTGGTTTCCTCCTCTGTGAGAATCATGTCAGCACAGATCTCACAGGGTTTCATAGGAGATTCATGACACACACCTGTCTATGTCGTGCACATCATTGGTCCGACCATGGCAGAGTGTGCTTCTGTCATGACAGCATCTGCCTTCAGTGAGTGTGTTGAATAGGAGTGTGCAGTTCATGCGGACATGTAGACACACATGTGGAGAGTGCTTGGCGGAACAGGTAGGAGACTGGAATACCGGCTGAAGCTCGTGCCTACAGATGGTCTTCAAAACATGAGTGGAACATACAGATAATGAAAAAAACACTGCAAAGACTTCCATAAATTTTTCCACTGAAATTAGCTGTCTTTTAGAATTCCGTTTTCTAGGAATACTTTGGAATATTGTGTGTGTGTTTATCACATGAAAATGAAAACTGCTGTGAACTGAGTGCTTGGGGTACCCACAGTACTTGTCTGGGGGACTGAGGGCAGTTATTTCCCCAGGGTGCTGGGGAGCTGTGTGCTCAGGGGCAGTCAGTCTTCACCATCAGAAGTAGTCAGTGGATTTATGTTGAACCAGAATTGCTGATGGGAAGACCTGTGAATTTGCCTTTTTCCCAACAATTCAGAGGTTGTCTGAAATCTAAAGAGCTTTGTTGTTGCTCTACTGGTCTCCTTGGGCAAGTTTCACAGTCTTTCTTTGTCTTGTGATTTGATAGAAAAACATTTTGACCTCGGAACCAGGGAACCCTGTCTGAACTTGAGTTGTCTGGTTGCTGCCGGGGCCCTGAACAAGAGCCTGGGAATGTCTGTCCCCGCCCACATCCAGGTGCCACAGGACAAAGTAGGCAGTGGATGGACGGGAGGAGAGTGCACAGTGTGAAACCCGAGCCCAGCACAGATAAGGACAGGTGCTTGCTGTGAAGTTGTTGGAGATGTTACAGTTGTAATGGGAGAAAAGAGATGATTTGTGAAGCAATGTGAGTGTTGTTCAAGTTAGGCACTTTCCAACAGAGAGTAGGACTAGCTTGCATTGTTTGTGCTCCCTCAGAACTGCGCTGTTTTACATGCAACAGTGGCAATAATGTATGAAGTGGTTCAGTCTCACATGAAGAGTGTTATGAATGTCCTTATGTTTCCTTCATCATTATATTCATAATTGCTAAATGCATAATAGGAAAAATAAAGCATGTATTTTGGCATAAATCGTCTGATAATGGCACTGGGGTTTTTGTGTGGACTGAGCTGAGACACCCACCTGCTAACATTATCATCATTAATAGCAACCTGTGCCGATTAGGTAATGAATTCATACATATCTTTGGCTGTCCTCTGCCTTCCTGAACGTGGCACAGGACCATGGGACTGTGGCATAAGAATGAGATGCAGGTATTTGGCTTAGCAGTTAAAATACCTGTGTTCCATATCCACCTACCTGATACCCAGTGCTGCAGCCGAGGGGGAGCAAGCAGTGGCCTGTTTGTGTGCAGCCATGCCCAGCCATGTGGGAAAGCTGGATTGAGTTCCATGAGTGACCTCCAGCAAGTCATTGTCTGTAGACACAGAAACTTTCAGGAAGCTCACCAGATGAAAGGCACAGCCATCTTACGAAGGCAACTTCAGAAGAAAAACCAAATCTATTTCCTCATCACAGTTCTTGCCAAAAGAAGACAATTTGAAAGGATCTCCATGCATGAATGATCTCAGAGTCCTTAACACTGTCTTAGATTTGTGTTTTGGGGTCCACCTCTGTCACTGTTTGGGACTTACTCCCTGGTCTCCCAGGTCTCTGTACAGTTTAATTTGTGTGGTTGTACTGACAATGCAACCAGTTTCTGCAGGGAAGTGGGCATCCTAGTTCCTGAGGGGAGATCACCTGCACACACCTGGCTGTTCCTTTGGAGAGAAACACAGCTCCTTTCTTGGCTCAGCCAGGATGTGTGATAGAGCCACGAATCAAAAATGTAAGTTTCACTTGCTTCAGTCACCACCTGTCACTCTGTTCCCGGTGTCACGAAGCTGTGATACCTGGACCTCCACCCCTCCTGACTCCAGCCAAGAGATAATTGCTCTGACTCAAGCTGTGGTGTGCAGACACAGTGCCTCCCTGCCAGGAATCATAATCAGAAAGCTAGTTCGTTTCTGGTTCCGGTGGCGCCCTGGAAGTACCTTTTAGTGCCTCATTTGATACTAAAAATTCTTTACTTCCTGCAATTTTTGTCATAAAAATCCAAGACATGTTTCTTAGGATAAAACACCTCAGACTGTGGACAGACAAAAACACAGCATGCAAACTAGCAGTGCACCTGCTTAGGACCCAGCTCGTGTGCTGCTTGCTTTTAACTTCCTGCTCATAGTTAGTTTGAAAACATATTCCTCGTTGCATATCCAAAGTCATACTAGTATGACTGAACTCACTCTGAATAAGACTTTGAAACAGTTTATCAAATGTTGGAAAAGAACTGAAGTTTATAACTTGAAGAAAATTTGGGAGAGTGAGAAAAAACTCTAAACACTCAATGGCTCCAATAGGAGTCTTTCTCATTTTCTTCACTTCTCTTCCAGCTGTATTCTGCCCCTATAATATGAAAAAGAAAAAAATTCAGCCCTCCAGTGAGCGGATTCTGGGCGATGGTAGTTATTAAGTGTGAATACAGTTAATGAGTGCTGTGGACATTGAGGGCACGTTATGATTTATAGCTGTTGGCAACGCTGGCGAAATGAAGTTAATTTCCAGGAGGCTGAGCCTGTCTTCCGTACAGGAGTTCAGTGTTTGAGGCCCTCGCGCCGTTGTTGCTGCTGCTTTCTTCATAAACATTTGTGCAAGTTAATCCAGCTATTCATGGGAGACTGAGAACCCATTCTAAGGCCTTCCCCTCACCATGTCGTGAGCTCATCAGAAATGAGCATACTAAAAACTCCCATGTTCAACATGATTCTTCTAATCAGTCTCACTCTTATGTGAGATTGAAAGAAATGAAAAACCTCAAGTTATTCACAAAGCGTAAACTTAATATACGTTATCCTAAGAGACATGCAACGAATAACAGTTTGAGCACAATTCCAGAGCTGCAGACATTCACCTTCCCCTGGCTTCTCTGCCCACATTCCATCACTGCCAGGCCTCACCCCTCCTGGAACTCCTGATAGTACCAAACCAGAAACAACATCATTATAACTGTTGTCCCATCTAAGCAGCACACAGGGACCATGCTCAGGGGATTACCTGTCCTGGGTCAGCCAAGAGTCGAGGTGCCAGAGTAACAGAAGCACCTGACCAGAAAAAGAGCGAGAGCCCCTGCTTCATGGGCCTTTTAAAGGGGCTTGTGAGGGGAGTGGTTACACAACAGTGCAATACCGTCCCCTCTCAGATAGGTGAGTCACAGGTGGGCAGGGGGGAGTGGCTGAGGATGGAATTAAAGACCCACCTTCAGGACAGAGGGCGGGGACACAGCCACATTCCATTTGCCCACTGTCAATGGGTGCTGGTTGTCACTGGCTGCACCCCATAACAGTTGCTGCAATTACAGCAGGGGCTTCTTGGGCATGATGTCTTAGCTGTGGTCTCGGGCTCTGGATTTTGCAGGGCCAGTTGATTGCTAATTTTATTTATTTATTTATTTATTTTAACAGTGAACAGTTTAATTGGGAGTCCGTATTTGGAAGTAGAGATGTACTGCAGTGTATCCTCACAGTTACTGTGTTGTAGGGTTTTGACCCCAAATGTGGCAGCAACCTCAACTCTTTTCTCGCAGGAAAGAAGAATTTTCATGTGAACACAGTTTAGTTTTAAAGTAAAATTTATGAGAAAAGCCGAGAGAAGAGCTCCCGTCCTAGTGACAGGAGAGGGTTTTGAGATAGAAAAGACCCCGACCTCTTGCCATAGTGGCAGGAGGAAAAGTGGAAAGAACGACCCGTATTAATGGTGGGGAAAGCTTCTTTTAAAGGTTCCCCTCAAAGATGCTTCTCCAGAAACAAAGGAAAATTCCTGGTTTTCATGGTACCTGGCCTGGGACAAAAAGTCACAAAGGTGTCACCAGCCAACTTCCTCGGTCCCTTTCTCATGAAAAAGAGGCCAGTCTGAAGCCCTCCCCCTTGGCAATGGCTGGAGACAGAATCGGACTGACACTTCAGGTGGAGAATTGATAATGTCGCCCTTGTCTCTTGGGGAGCGTGTTCTTGATATGTTAAAATATGCACTTGTCTCCGGAGAAACGTGCTCTGGTGAAGCCAAGACTTGGTGGGCAAACTACCCTTTTGTATTTGCGAAGAAAAAAATGATGACTTGGTGACCCAGAATACCCTAACTGCCTACTACCCAGTCTAACTCCTCTCTCAATTATACATCCCCTCAAGTCATAGAGAGCAAAACACAGAGAGAAGAATCTTCCATCACTGGTTCACTCCCCAAGTTGCTGCAACAGCTGGAGCTGGGCCAGTTTGAAACCAGGATCCAGGAGCTTCTTCTGGGTTTCTCTAGAGAGTTCCAAGGACTTGGGCCTTCCTTCACT
Source organism: Ochotona princeps (assembly GCF_030435755.1). Lineage (NCBI taxonomy): Eukaryota > Metazoa > Chordata > Mammalia > Lagomorpha > Ochotonidae > Ochotona > Ochotona princeps. Next base: position 39,845,321 of record NC_080852.1, on the reverse strand, counting down.
GTCTTGTGAGGCCATCAGCAGGGAGCTGAATCAGAGTGGAGCAGCCGGGACCCTAACTTGTGCGCAAGTTGGATCCTGACGCTGCAGGCTGAGGCTTAGCCTCAGCCATGCCAAGGCAGCAGCCCCATCAGTCGTGTCCTTGCTGGCTGCACCAAAGCTCATTTTCAGACACCGTGTTCCTCTCCTACCCCATCCTACTTCTCTCCCATCTCTTCTCCTTTTTTGTTACACCCTTTCCACTGTCAGCTCCTTCCAGAAGAACTGCTTACTTTGTAATGTTTTCCCTGCCTACCCCAAAAGCATTCCTCCACCTCACTCTTGGGAATCACCTCCCTCATTGCCCCCTAAATCGTGCAAGTGCTGACAAGGCCCTTGTGTAAAGATGTGTTTCCAGGATGCTTAGCAAGTTGGGAGGCATCACCATGTGATTTTTTTTTTTAAAGATGTGTTTATTTTTACTGAAAAATCAGATTTACAGAGTGAAGGAGTGACAAGAAGATCTTCTGTCCATTAATTCACCCCCCAAGTGGTTGCAACAGCCAGAGCTGAGCTGATCCAAAGCCAAGAGCCAGGAGCTTCTTCTGGGCCTCCCTCACATGGGTGCAGGGTCCCAAAGCTTTGGGTCATCCTCGACTGCTTTCCCAGGCCACAAGCAGGAACTGGATGGGAGGCGGGGCTGCCAGGATTAGAACTGGCATCCGTATGGGATCCTGGCATGTATAAGGTGAGAACATTAGCTGCTAGGCTACCACGCTGGGCCCCATCATGTGAACCCCCTCCCGTCACAGACTTATTCTATCTCTGTTAAAAGCGGTAAGCTCTGTGGCCCAGAGTTCATGGCAGACAGGGTGCAAAGAAAGAAATTTGTGTACCAGAAGACAGAGCTAAGCTAGGAAGTGCTTTTCAGAATAGCTATCTCGGGTCATATTTTGGGCGAAATTTGGGTAGAAATCTTGTATTTAATGTGAAACCCTCATTACTTAGACAACACAAGATGTAGTATTTTAATTGTCATACGTTTTCCAGTATTTTGAAATAGGGCTGTGTCTGTGGTTTTTAGCATGAATATGCTGATTGAAGAGCTATGCTCCTTGTCTTATATCATGTAAGCCCATAGGTTTTCTCTGTTATTTCCAGATAATAACTTTAAGTGAGATGAGACTCAGACATATCTGTGAAGAAACCCAGGACGATAATCTTCATGCTTTTTTTTAATCCAGTGCATTTGTCGCAATTTGTGTTTATAGCTTTCCTGGAAACTGTTCTCTCCCAAGCTTCTAGTCTGTTAGGTTCTACTCTTGGAAAACAGTGATTTGAGTGGAAGCACAGGTGTCCTCTGGTAGGTATACTGCTTATCGTGTGATAGCAGAGATGTGATAATAGACCCTACGGAAGTGGCTTGAGCATCTTCGGGTCGCTGGAGACTGCAAGAGGGAGGCAGGCTCCTCATCACTGTGCTGGAGATCCGACATGGAATCCACTAAAACAGGCGCCCATGTGGCCGGCGTTGGTACCACCAGGATGACTGGTGGTAGAAGGCCTGCATCCTGCACCTGAAGGTGCGGGTCCAAGTGCTGGCTCTGATGCCAGCTTCCAGCTGGTGCCACTTCTGGCAAACAAGGTGATAGCTGAAGTGAGAGGGTCTCTGCCAGCCCCTCAAGACACCTGCAGTTGGCTCCCCTGCCAAATGCACTTGGTTATTGTGGAAGCTGGAGAGTCGAACTACGAACTGGCTTTCCCCTTTCCACTCCTTCTCTTCGTCCCTCCCTCCCTCTCTTCTCTCATTCCTCTCTTTCCCCAGCAAGATAAAATGAAAGAGATTCTGATATACACACTATCTATGTATATATATGTATATTCTCTTCCATTGTATCTTAGTATACCCAAAACATACTAAGTTAAATAAGGACTGGTCCCTGAATGCAGTGAGCTTCTAAAAATGCTTAGGGGAAAAAAAAAGGTTTAAATTCCATCAAGCACAATTAAAAATACATCTTCTACTATTAGAAAGAGGCCTCTATATCACCTCTTTTTATGTCAGCTTCTGCTATTCTGTGCTGTGTTCGTTGCATAATGTCAAGTGGGCCCTGAAAGCATGGAAGGGTCAGATAGCCACATGTGCCTGCCTTTGTACTGTTCACCACCTCGGGGACCGTGTGTTGCTGCTGCTGCTGTCCCATGCGTGGATGCTTCACTTGCATTCTGGGATTTCTGATTGACATTCTCACGTGTGGCTCTGACACCTGGGGAGACTCAGCAGGGAACGGCACCATGCTGTGCACCCAGGTTTGCTCCTGAACTGCAGCACACTCTGTGCTCTGCACCATGACCATGAAGAGAGGGCACTGTTTGGCCTCGATGCAGCTCCGATAAGTATCAGGTCTAAACTTATTTGTTCCCTTCGTCTCTTGACGATCTATAGCCGAGGGAACATGAAATCATTACTAATGGGTTCAAACAGTTCTTTTTCAGGAAGACTATCTCCCAAGTCTCTGCAACTAGGATTGATTTTACCGTAAGTTTCAAAATTGCATAAAGATTTTAGCCTTTTGTATTCCTTTACCTATCCCATTGGCGAGGAATGTATGATGCTTTTAGATTACTGGCCAAGCTCAGCCCTGGCTTCCTAAGCAAGTGGTTGAAATGCAGTTCTTGGAGCCACCTTCCGTTTCCTCCAAAGGTTTGCATGACAAGGAGCTGGGGCAGGACTCCAAGCCAAGCATTGCGGTATGGCATGCAGTCATGTCGACTGGTGTGTCAACCGCTGCAACAAACACCCGCCTCTCTTCCCCCGCGTCTTTAAAGGGAGATAATAGAGCTTCGGAAGCAGAAATGTGCTGCTTGTGGAGACGATAGTCATTATTCCCCCTTCTGTGATTATGAAATGAAACTGACGATTAAAAAATTAACTGATTTGGCTAATGACACACTAGGCTGACTTCATGCTCTTACATGCCTTACTAATCCGTGTAATTGCTTCAAACCATAGATTCAGCCATGGTATATTAGATGTTAAAAGCAACATAGTAACTGATATGCTGTAAACAAGAGAACAAAACAAAAACACCGGTGCAAAAGCAGTTTGTGATGTAGAATTGGGAACCACTAAAATTTCATTCCAATTCTCAATATTTGTGTCTGGCCTGAAGACACTGAGTTGAGAAACATTATTGCCCAATTTCCAATACTGCGTTAAGGTGCTGATGGAGAATCGTGTAGGAAAGGGGGTGGAGACAAAAGCAGCAGTTAACCCGGGAATGAGGTCCTGGTGGGATGAGCTTGCATACGCTACAGACCTACAGTGGGGCAAAGAATTAAAAGACGCGTTGGAGCAAACAATCCAGAATATTTGGAGATTCATGTAAAAGGACACTTGCGTATTAGGGGGTCACAGTGCAGATTACAAGATGTGTTGTAAAACAGAGAAGTGACGAAGATAAAAGTCCAAGGCAAGCATCTCCCAAGAGTTAGTTCTGCCCTTTACATAGTCCTCAATAGCCGTTCATTGAGAGACGAACAGGAAAAGGTAAGTCTACAACTCTGACTACAATGAACAGGGCAGGGAACATCAAATAATCCATGGAGAATTCTTCACTCTTTGACATAAACACAGTGTTTCACTCTGCCAGTCTGCCTCGGTTTCTCTCAGAAATCACCAAGTGGGGCCGGTTGGTTTGCAGGCAGTTTCATTTCCTTAGATTTGGCCTGGTACAGGCTGCACAGGATCTTTAGTTTGGTCTGGTGGGAATTTTCAGAAGGAACCTCAGACCGTAGAAGCCTTGGGAATCTAGGGGGCCAAGCCGGGACTCGTCAGTACGTTCCCTGATGGTGCTGGTAGATTGGGGTGAATTCATTCCTAAGGTTCCCCCAGGCTTTCTGGGGTTCTTGGGCCCACCTAGAGTTCTGTCTGCTGCCTAACTGTCTAATTTCCCCCGTGAGCTTTCTAAGCACCTGCTCCAGTAAGTCAGCCTTAATCCCGTTCAATGTTCTTCTGTATCTGAGTGCTCACTCCCACTCTCAACCCTGGACATTTCAAGAGTAGTGCTTTCTGTTCAAAGAGAATAGCTTCCCTTCTGAACTTTTGCAAAATGATGATATAGTCCAAAAAACATGAATACTCAATAATTGTTTCTAAACTTTGGCGCCACCAGGTAGGGAGAAAGAAACAAATGAATAGCTTCTGTTTCCAAAGATACAATTTACCAAATTTCTCTAATCTATGGAGAGGATTTGAGAGAAGAGAGCAAAGGGGTTCCTTCAATCTGGAAGACGAAGCATCAGAAAATCGTGTTGTTTTGACCAAACAGAACATAAAGTCATACTCCTTCCACAGCTGCTTCAGTCCCAGATAATTAAGTGTGATTCTGTTTGGTTCTGGGCCAGCAGTTTCCTGTGACACCCTCCACTAGAGCTTTGGAAAGTCCTGGAGCAGGATTTGAACAATGTGGGGCAAGACCCAGGGTGGAACATTAGCTGCCATGAGCGCTGGGGGACACGGAATGGTTATAACTGAAGGACTGTTGGGCATTTATCATCATACTATGGTATAGAGTATTTGAAGGTAACTGGAATTAGAACCAATTATATGGACACCTTTAGGAATTTCTTGAACTTTCTGGAGTGCATGCAATAACGTAACTCATAAAAATATCTCATGAAAACAATTTATCATCACTTCTTACCTGATAATGTTTCCCTGTTACTTGAACTGACCAAATAAACCTCATTCATCTTCCCTTTTCACAAGGTAAAAGAACAAATTCTTCTGAGATTTCCTAGGTGCACTCCAGGAAATTTCAAAATTACTGTGAAATTTAGGAATTTTGTAAAAATGTACCAAAAGGCTTGCAGTCTTGATTAAATAGGATAAAAGCTTATTAAGCCACACGTAATTATCCTCTAAGAAAAATGAAGTGTTTTAATGGCAGATAGAGACAATTAAACAGTTGGAAAAGGCAAAGACACCGTTAGATTGGTTTTTTCCCCCAGACAGAGGGAGCTCCTACACCTGGTACCTGGTACACCTTGGATATTTCTACAATGACCACTGCTGGGCTGAGCTGAGGCTAAAGCCAGAGGCCGTGTGGGTGGTAGGAACACAGCCACTGGAGCCCTGCCCTGTGCCTTCCAGGGTTGGCACAGCAGGGAGATGGAGCCAGGTGCTGCAAATGTAAATGGAACCCAGGCACCTTTAGTGGATCTCAGGCATCCCGGGAGTGAGGGCAAAGGCCTATCCCTCATGCCTCTTTTACTATTGAAAAAACAAAAAACAAAAAAAACCCTGAGTGCTTTTTTAAGATTCCAAGATCTGGTAGATGCCACCAGCAGGGGGCAGCACTGTGGCCACTGTAGTGCCGCAAGTGAAGCTACTGCTTGTAGCCCCAGCATCCTGCAGGGAACAAATACTAGTTGTTCCTCTTCCAATACAGTTTCCTGCTAGGATGTCTTAGAAAGTAGAGGAAGATGGCCCAAGTGTTCAGGCCCCTGCATCCATGTGGGAGACCCAGAAGAAACTCATGGCTCCTGGCTTCAGTGTGGCCCAACCTCAGCCATTGTGGTGCTTTGGAGGGTGAACCAGCAAGCAGAAGTTTCTCTCTCTCTTTCTCCTCTCTCTCAAACATATACACACACTCTCAAACACTGTCTCTCTCTCTGCCTATAAACTAAATAAATGAAATCCTCTTTTTAAAAAGACAGCAAGAAGCACAGAAAAATAATTTTTGATAAAGAGAAACTTTTTGCTTCTTAGGCAGATTGCATCATGGGTAAAAAAGAAGCCTAACAGTGCTGAAATGAAACGTTGCCCCGTTAGCAGTCAGGGAAATTTGTTTTAGTTTTGCACAGGGGGACTGTTGATTTTTCTTAGCTCCTATGAAATCTGGTAATAAACCCTTGCCCATCTTTGTCAGCCAAAGTGCCTGTGGGGCATCTTTTCTCAGCAGACATTTGACAGCTTTCTGTTGAGGATTTGTCCTCACTCGTCCAAGTGTAGAATAACCGGTCGTCCTAACTGTGGGATGAAACCATCCCTTTTTTCTTGAACAATTGCTCGTGTTCATATTCTGTGTACTTTTTAAAATCAAAACCACACCTGCGACCCTTCCATGTCTGTATAAAGTTGCTCTCATTGTTTGGTAGTTTCATTTCCTGTATGGAGTATCTTCTTTTTTGCCATTACCAACCTTTCTTTCCCAGGGAAATCCCCAGCCGACAGTTGTGAATTGCATGCCCTGATGCCGGTGTTTGGTAGCACATGAGCAGACTGGATGAATGGACTTCTCACCTTGCCCACAGGCATATGCTTCCGCATAGGACACTTTCTCATGTTTATTAACAGACCCAAGTTATTTAGCTTCTCTACACTGCATGCGAACTACCCCGAGTAATTCTTGCTTCAGTAGTTCATCTTGGAGATGACCTAGATATTTAATGACTATCCATGATTTAAGTTGATTTTTTGTGACTTTAGAATGTAGATCACCAAAGTGATTTGGGAAGCTGTACTCAGGTAGACAGCCCTCATTTCAAATGATTTCTCTGCTAACTGGTTTAGCCTTAGCTGAGTTATAAATGCATAGAGGAAAAAGAAGTGTGTTGTTACCTGAAACACATAACTCTGTTTATATTACTCACACTATTACACTAATAGTATCTACCAAGGAGTTATCCAAGTCATGTGACCCTCAACAATGTCTGTGCCGCTGAAATTTTTTGGAAGAGTTGATTCTTCTGAGTGCTCATTGATCTCAAAGCCAATTCAGATAGAATTCTGTTGTAGAATTTTCTAAATTCCTTTTGGTAATGCCTTGCAGAAGTACAAAGTGTATGTTGACAACACATATCCGCACACACACACAGATATACAGACAGGTGGGGACAGATCTTGCAGCTCTCCTGCGTCTTAGCCATCTTCTTTAGAGTGGTTTTCTCATCGTAGCCTCCTCCTTGTGTTGGTGGCAGAGGTTGCCTGTCAGCTGTAGCTAAGGATTTTTGTTATGTATTTACCATTTTGTTGATTTACCATTGATAAATGATTATAAGGGGCCAAGGGCAGTGTGTTCTCTGCCTTTCCATTTGAGAGATCCGAGTCACCTCTGTGAGGGCGTGCGTGTGGGACGATGGTAAGAGCCACGAGTGCATGTGGCAGACAGAGGATGCAGGCCTGCCCTTGGAGGGGTGCAGGGAGAGTATTTGCTTTTCCACAGAGCCAGGTTAATTCTTCCTCCCATTGCCTTTTATTCCATTGCTGTACGGCCCAGCGAATTGCAATGGCTGAGCTCAGTTGCTTGCAAAATGATTTGCATGGCAAATCCCAGAGCTAAGAGGTTTGATCAGACTCTCAGGAAATAAGTGGGGTTTATCAGGGGCATTAGAAGAGCCTTACCTGGTCCTCGCGGGGCTCCCAGCACCTGGGAGTCTGTGAGTTCAGCCTGTCCATGTGCCTGTGGCAGTTGCGAGCTTAATAAGATACATCCCGCCTCCCAGTAAGCCCTTCCTTTAGGGTGAGACTTTAAAACATTGACAACCTTTTAGACGTAAAAGTTCAGGTCTTGGAAGTTCTATGTGTACTGGTTGCAACTCAAATCAAGATCCAACATGCTTTTTATGGCTCAGCTTCGGATGTACAAGAGGGCGTCATCACCGCCAAGAGCCACGCCAAGAACAGTAGAGGCAGAAAAGGCCAAGGCAGACCCCTGAGAGCTGGCAGTGGCCAGCTGGGTGCCCAGTGCCAAGGGCACAGCCCTCACTGCTCCCCGGCAGGCAGAAGCCAACTCAGGACACCAAGGAGACTTGCAGGAAAGCAACCACTGGCAGAGGGAAACTTCCCCAGGAAGGATTAGAACCAGGATCCAAACCATACATGGCTTAGGTTTTTTTTTCTCCTATTAATCTTCACTGGGAAGGGAAGTGATTCAGATCTAGTGATTAGGCTGACATCTGCATGTCATGAGGACTTCTGCTTTGAGCAGCTTAGTGATAGGTCCAGGATTGCCCCAGCAGCCTCTGGATGGAACAGAGTACCAGATGCTGGGAGGGCTTCCTTGTCCAGGAACTTTAGGGAAGGAAACCTTCTATTTGTTCCTCTATCCCTTTCAAATATTTATTGATGCGCTTGAAGAACAATTAGAAAAAAAGAGCAGGAGAGTAAGAGAGAGAGGAAGAGAGAGATGTTTTATCTGCTTGTTCGCTTTTCAAATGGCAGCAATTGTAAGGTTGGGTAAGGCCTCATGCAGAAGCCAGGAATCCACCCAAGTCTCCCACCTAGGCAGGAGGATTCTAGGAGCTTGAGCCATCCTTGGCTGCCTCCCCAGGCACATTAGCATTATAGCACATTAGCAAAATAGCCAGGACTTGAACCTGCACTCCTGGAAGGCCCGCTTCCAAGTAGCCACACCCGCTGCATCACAATGCCTGCCCCTCCCGTTCTTATCAAGGGCAGCCTGAAGCAAAAGACAGAAAAGACTGCATGTTGTGGCTGCAGGCAGGCTGGTCTTCCACCTGCAAGCACCGGTATTCCCTCGGGGCACCAGCTCCCGCCCCGGCTCTACTTCCAATCCAGCTCCCTGCTTATGGCCTAGGAGAGCAGTGGAGGATGGCCCAGTCCTTGGGTGTTTGTACCCACAGGAGAAACCTAGAGGAGGCTCCTGGCTCCTGATTCCTGGTCATCTCAGCTCTGCCTGGTGCAGCCATTTGGGGAGTGTCTCTGTGTAAAATCTCCCTTTGAAGTAAAAATAAATAAATCTTTTTTAAAAAAGAATGCATATTTGTTTCTGTTTCTGTGACTTGAGGGATTTTCAAAAACCCAATGTAGTGGTTAAAACTGAGCATTTTAGACTAGGTTAGAGGAAGTAAAATTCGTATTGTAAAAGCAGTGGTAAGGGCAAAAGGGTGTGAGCCACGGGCCATAAATCTGGTGAAACTTGGCAAAACCTTCATCTCTGATTCCTCCTGCCTTCCCCTGGCCTTGCAGCTAAGGCTCCTCCCAGGGCCCAGGTGAAAGGGAGCCGCAGCCCTGCAGGTGTGTCAGAGGGTTCCCGCTGTGTCCCACAGCTCAGCTTCCACCTCCTGGCAGTCGCGCAGTGCGCACACCATCTCTGGTCCAATTGCAGTGCTGGTGAAGCTCTGAAACCTGCCACGCACCCACACATTGCCAGGTCGTGCCCGGGAATTCCCATTGATTTTCATTTTCTTCACAAGCACATCAAGGGAGTACGCCACAAAGGGGAAATTTAGCTGACTCCCTTAAGCCAAACATAATTGCTACGTCTGCTTGAGAAGAGAAAGCACCGAGCAAAGCAGAAAAGGAAATGCCAGTATTGTTGCTGATCTTACATTCAAAATTCCCTTTGTAGGTTTTGATGTCAGCATTACTCTGAGGGCTGCACAGGTTAACAGGGAAAAAATTTGTTTTGCCATTTCTGTTATGGCTTCATTATTTTAGAATTCACAATGGTTTTGCTATTTACCAGGCGTATTTTTTTGTTGTGTCAATTGAATGCTGTTGAGGGGAGTGACCTGTCGCTCGGGCCTGTCTGGGCAACATGGTTTTCAGCAGAGCTTGACATATCGGAGGTGTCCCTTTCAGGCACGTCTTGAATAAGCCATCTCTGCACATAATTTGACAGAAGCAAAATGATACCTTCACCTAAAATGTCACCTGGGCGGCAGTTGGATTCTGCTTGAGATTACTGGTTCTTGAATAACGGCCGAAGAGACCCCTGTGTTTATTCCAGGAGTGTTGCTCCAGGGCAGCACCTGGGACCACTTGGCTTATTAGTCCAAATTTTAGTCCTTCCTGAGGAGCCAAACGTTTTAAAATTGGGATGTAGGGTGGATGGATTTGTTGCTAAATTTATCAAGTGTTAACATTTTGAAAGAAAGTAGAGATCATTGCGCCTAGCAAACAGGGAAATGAGTTTAGAAAAATCTCCCGTCTGCAAGAGGCAAGCTTCATCATTTGGATTTGGGTTCCTGGATTTTACTTCCACCTTTAAGTTTCTTTCTCCATTTGGTCATTAGTACTATTACCAGAAATGCCCGGTGGGGGTGGGTTCTTTCCTCAGCTTAGTATAGAAATAAAAAGCTGGGAATCTGTTGCAGACAGAAAAGTTTATTTGCAAAGGGACCAGGTGAGCTGGGAAGGGAGGGAAGGGGAAAGCATGAGAGAAAGCCAGGAGGTGGGGTGCCTGGAGAGACACCAAAGGTCTGAGGAAGGGTCTTGGGCTTTTAAGCATTCCCTGACCCCTCCTTGTTGGGCAGGGAACCATGAATGGTCTCTTAATCAGTTGGGAAATGGATGGGCAGTGCTGGTGCCGCCCACCTGAAGGTGTGGCCAAGACCTCAGCAGGTCTGGATGGTCTCCGTACATTTTAAAAATACTAAGTCATAAAATGGTTCTCCTTTGTTACAATTGTAGCTAGGACCAGTGCTGCTTGAATTGGGGGGCAGTGTGTTTCTAAGTCACTCTTCTGTTACATTAAAAAAAAAAAAATTGGAACTAAAGTAGAATGCTATCGCACAATGCAAAAGCTGGAAACAAAGAAACAAAAACCAGAAATAATTAGAGAAAAGGGCTAGCAAGACACTAGGGTAATCAGTGGTTATTCTCCACTGAATTTTGCCTTTGTATACTTTGCTCTGCATCTGTTTGTGTATGCTGTGGATTTTGAATGACGATAGTGTGGCAGGCTAGTCCACACTCCATGGATTATTTACCTAGATCAGAATGTCTCAAGCTCAAGTCTATTGAAATTCGGGACTCTGTCACTCCTTGGTCTGGCTGTCCTGGGTACTGTATACTGTTTAGTAACAGTGATGTCATGTTCCTATAAAAGAGCATTTGGCAGCAGGCTTGTCCTCAGCCCATTGGGCTCCGGGGAAGAACCCTCAGTCAGGACAGTGACAAATGTCTCCAGACAGTCTCACATACACACCGGGGGCCGTATCACCTCGCCTTTAGGATGACTGAGTAGTTGGGCAACCTAACTGAAGGTATATTCCCACAGGCTAGTTTTTTGTGTGTGGAGTTTGTAGTCAGGTTTCAAGCAACACAGTGAGATGTTTTATATATATGCTTGGGCAAAGCACGGGTACCCTTACGAAGCAGTGAGGCAAGTTGGACTCCTTAAGAAAGGGTTCGGGTCTTCGTGTGTGGAAGTGATGGGATTCCAATGCTTGGGAGCTGTCTGTTATTCTGTCCCTGGTGGACATGTTGAGTCTACACGACTCTTGGATGTTGTCATTTCGTGCTAGTGGCTTTACGGCCCTGCAGAATGAGATCTCATTAAGTGGCCTTGGTAATCTTGCTGTTGTGCTGTCCAGGTGTGTTTGCGAGTGGAAGCTTGAAAGCAAAACACCGTGAAGAAAGGATGACCTTGTAGAGTGGGACTACAGCGTTGTGTAGCTTTGCTCCTTAAATACGAACGGGTCTGGAAATCATCTTCCCATAGTTGTGATGAAAGAAAGTTATGTGTTGGTTTGTGGCTTTGTTTGGTTGGTTTTTGGTTTATAGTGAGTGAAATCCTGTATTTGCACTGTGAACTCGCTCCCCCATCCCTGCATAGAGCCAGGGAGTCTGTCCATTGCGGTGGCTAAGCACTCTATGGCAGGAAGCATGACTCAATCTTGCCCACTCAGATTGTTTTTAGGATTGTTTCCACTGGTTCTGTGGACATCGGCATAGATATTGCTGTCGCTTTGGGGCTTTAAGGGTTGTGTGAAGGCAGCTCGTAACGTGCTTGCTGTCTTGTTTGCCATTGTTGAGAACATGGCCACAATAGCAGAGGCGAAAACCAACAAGCAACATTGCCAGGGCAAGTGCACCTGCAGGCCCAAGAGTCCCCTAACTTCTTCCAGAGCCTGGACCTCGCCATGACTAAAGCCAGTCTTCCTTCTTGGACATCCAGGGACATGAGTCAACAACATTTTCCTTTGGCTTCACATGACTTGCATTAGGTTTCTGGTACTTACCATGGAAAGAGGCTTCCCGAAGAGCTTGCCAAGTAACCAAAATAGCCATGAAAGAACCACAGATTAAGCAACAAGGGGTGGGAAGCTTCCAGAACAGCAATGTGCAATGCATGGACAAGGAACAAAAAGGCTGTGTGTGAGTTGTGTTGGAGGAATCCCATCGTCAAGGACAAGCAAGAACAAAGGAAACATGACATCACACTAGTGGAAAAGGATATTGTCCAGAATCAAAGACCTCGTCCTAGCTTTTATCTACTGTTTATGTAAGTTCCAGAAACGCGAGACCAAAGGTTTAACTTGGCCGTGTAAAAACTGCATCATTTACCTGTTCGGACTGCATCTGCAAGCCATCATTCACAGGGGAATGTCGGAGACGCAGAATGTGTTTGCTTAGCCAGGGGCATTTCAGACATTTATAACATCATCGGCAGGCCAATTTAAATTATCAACTTGAAAATTAGCCTGTGCAGATTTATTGAGTTTTGAGTCCCACCTGTGGTTGCCTTGGCAGGGCCAGACTCAGTGATTTCATGGGCCTGGACATTCTCCACCCCAGTGGATGATGTGCAAGAGGTTGGAGTTACAGAAATGCCAGAAATGGATGGAAGGAAAGGCGTGCTGGTGTGTTCAGCACATCCTGCACAGCGTGACAGCTGTTGGAACGCAAAGAAACCAAGGACACAATGGGAAATTTATCCTGTTAATTATGGTTTGACAGAAAAACAAAAACACCAGCAATAATTCAGGCTGGCTTAAGGAGGCGGAAATGATACAGGAGAGGCTTTCCCACAACCTGCACACCCTGGGCTCAGCATCCCTTTTGCATTCTCTGCTTCTTCATTGGCCTCATCTTCAGAGTGCCTTCCCACGCTTGAACAGAGCAGACAGTTGGATGCTCTGGCTTCACGTCATTCAAGCTCCAGAGATCTCTTTTCCCTTATGTGACTCTAAAGGACTGTGCTTCTGTGAGGTGCAATGCTGACCCACTAATTCTAAGAGGACGTCTCTCCAGCGATTCTCCAGGTGCCATGAGAACATCAATGCTGGAACCATGAGTCTGGCAGATGCACCATCAGCAGAAGAAATGAGAGACAGACTCTGTGGACAGTCTCTGCTGCCACCGAGCGTGGGACCCGCAAGTGGTCAGGTACTAACTGTGCCTTGTTAAGTGTTCATGTCACCACCCCCATACCTTTATTTAAGTGAATGTCCATATAGTTTATGTATGACTTTCATTCAAAATTATGTTCATGCATTTGTATTTTACCAGAGGAATTTAAGCCTTGGGGAAAAGTTGCAAAGATAGCACAGAGAGTTCCACTGTACTTGTAACCGATTTTTCCTATTTGAGCATCTTACATTAATTTGTCTTATTAACTAATGAAGCAGCATTGGCCTGTTATTGTTAGTCAAGATCCAAGCTCTTTTTCTATTATCTTCCTTTCACCTCCTGTCTTCTTCCAATCCAGTGTGCTGCCCAAGACTTGTGCTGACATTGACACTTGAAAGAAGTTACTCTGGAAGACTTGCAGAATTCTTTTGTTAAGATTTTCCTAGTGGCTTTCTCACAATTCTAAGGGGATTTGGGGTTCTTGAGAATAGGATTGTGGAACTAAGTTGCCTGTTCATCACACCCATGCTATGTGCATATTTACACAGCTTTTCACTGTTGCACTTCACTTTGATCATCTGGTTGAGAGAATTCATGAGTTGTTTCTCCGCTGTAAAGTTACTTTTTTTTCTTTCATATTCTCACTGACTGATTATAGGTACAGTTGTCATGCACTTAAAGTGGATGAAGCTGTTGCTTTGACAGATGAATTTACCCACTCAACCACCACCCCAATGAAGGTCTACAACTTTTTTGTCAACTCTTTTATGTTGTTTTAACTTCTCTTAATTTGGTCATTCGATTTCTGGAATCCCCACAGAATCCTTTGAGTTGTGATTGAACTGGAAGTGCCCCAGCTCTGCACAGCCTTGCTCACTCTGAGAGTTGCTCTAGAAAGCAGCAGTCTGTGTTGGCTTGATTGGATTCTCCAGGATGCCTTTTGCAGGTTAGCTGTCTTCCTCTTGTCCTGGCTGGGTCTAAGTAGGAGAAGCAGGTACACCACTTCATGGGCTTGAACATTTGTCCCCTAAGTAGGATCATAAAAGTGTTTACGTCTACCCCCGAAAAAGAGGTTTTTACACACACACACACACACACACACGCCATAGGAATCCACAACTTCCCTGGAAACTGCTCAGCAGGTAGGAGGATGTGAAGTCTGACCTACCTTTGTTGTATGCGGCAGGAAGCTGGCTGCCTGAGATCAGAAAGAGGATGGGAAGCTCCTTTATGCAGAACAAGGGTGAGCAGTAGAAAAGCCAGAGATGTTTCATATGTCAAGATTTCTAAGGTCCGGTTCTCTTTAGGGCAAGTAAAGTAGGAACGAATCACATGTGGCTTTCACCGCACAGTTGAGATTTAGCGTTATGATAACCTAGTTGGGTTGTATACACCAGCAGTTTGTTCCTTTTTGTATTTGAACAGCATCCCACCAGATGGATATATCTCAGTGTGGTTATATCCTGTCCATCGGCTTCTAGATTATTTCGTGTTTCAATTGTTGTAAGCGTTCTTACAAAAATCTCTATGGGCATAAACTTTGAACTTCCTGGTAAGGGTGCGAGGATGCTTCAGTAATGTGATAGAAAATTATATTTACAAGATTAGTCTATTTTGACATAAATTTTTTGAAATTGATACATACTTTTTTTCCCGCAATATTCATTGTAATGGATTTTTGAACTCTTGTGTGACTGCCTTTTTAGGAACCTGATACATTTGTGTAGTATGGCCCTCCCACCTGACATCCTGACCAGCAATGTATAGAAGTGTCACTCCTCAAGAGTGATTTTATTGTAGTGATTCTTGTGGGTAGCTCTTGGTGATTTTAATGTGATTATCTCATAAAGTCATGAGACTGACCTTTATGTGCCTGCTGTCACTGCTCCATCATTTGGTGCACATGTATATGCTGTGTGCTGAGGGCGTATGTGCATATATACTGTATAACCTTGCACGCACAGAGGCTCTCTAGCACACTTGCCTTCTGTGGTCTTTCCTCCATTCTTGCCCTCCCTTCTGTTCCTGGCATGAGTCTCTGGAAGATTGATATTTTTTTCCTTGAGTCTTTGATTAAATTCGTCCAGACCTGGAACTTTCCTTGTGGGAAGGATTTAATGTATTATTTTATTTGTCTTACTTTGGATGGCTCTATTAAGATATATTTTGCTTAGAAATCCATCCATTTGGAGTGTATAATGTAATAATTTTGAATAACTTCACCCAGCTCAGCAGCCATCAGCATATATCAACTTTAGAACATTTCCATCCCCCCAATAAGATTTCTTCTACCCTTCTGCGTTGGTTTCTCATGCTCACCAGCCTGCAGCAGTGCACATACTTAGACTTAGAAGGTAAATTGAAAAGACACAAACTTTTTGAAACTTCTTATTCCTCAGCTTTAGCACACTCTTTCAAGGAGTTTGCCCCTCCTCCTTTAACACTGGCCATGTGGCTGCTCATGTCATTTCCTGCTCTTACCCTGGAGTCTAAGAGTTGGGCAGAGGTAAGGAGATTTTTTTTTTTTTTGGCTAAGCACCATTCAGTATTTATAGCATCATTTAAAGGCCATAGGAAATGATCAACTCAAAAATTAGCCTCCTGTGGATTTATTGGATCCCAGGTCCCACCTGCAGTTGCTGTTGCAGGCAAGCCCAGTGGGTTCCAAGCCTTACACCACCCGTGGGCTGTTCGCTTCCCAGCCCGAGTGAGGCTCTCTTACTTTGGATTGGCCATTTCTCTCCTTTCATTTTCTTTTGATCTGTCCAGCTGGACACTCAGTTTTACTGATCTGCTCAAGGAAGAGCTTTGGGTAGCATTGATTTTCTCTCTATTTTTAACATATTCTATTGCATTGAATTATACTACTTAAATTTTCTTCTTCAAAACTTACCTGAGATTTACCTCACTGCGCAACTTAGAACATGGTGTTTAAATTTTGTTGTTTTATCCATCTGTCGCTAAGATCTGTTTTACCAGTATTCTATATACG
Organism: Ochotona princeps; assembly: GCF_030435755.1. Lineage (NCBI taxonomy): Eukaryota > Metazoa > Chordata > Mammalia > Lagomorpha > Ochotonidae > Ochotona > Ochotona princeps. The sequence continues at coordinate 39,829,248 of NC_080852.1, read as the reverse complement.
TACACAAGTGTTCTATTTTCAGTCATTTTTAGATACTGTCTTCTTTCTCTGATTTTTTTTTTTACTCAAGTTTGAAGAATGTTCAAATGTTAGTGATTTTGGGTGCTATTGTTTTGTTACTATTTTTTAATTTAATTCCACCATTCTTAGCACTGGGCTGAATTTCAGCATTTACAATGTATTGTGACTTGTTTTAAGGAACAATGTATGGTTTGCTTTAATCACTGCTCCTCCCTGTGTCTTCAAGTTCATTGATTTTTCTTTGGCAACGCGCAAGCGCTGCTACACACAGGACAATGTAGTTCAGCTATTGTATTTCTCATATTGAATTTTTCAGCTCTGGATGTTCTATGTGGTTATTTTTACACTTCCCACTTCTCATGATGTCTATGTTTTTCTCAAGTTCTTGAACTTCTTCATAACACATCCTTGCATTTGTTTCCCATTTGCTGAGTCAGAGATAAACACATGTCTACAACAGGGTTTCCTTTTCCAGTTCTGAAGATCCTCGGTAGGGCAGGCCTAGTTAGGTTCTCTGCTTTATCTCCCACAACTGTGAAATTAAGGTGTCTTCAGGCTGTGCTGCTGTCTGGGGAGGAATCAATTCCAGGCTCATCTCAGTGACTGCCAACAGAAAGCTCTTTGCAGCTGAGAGCTGCTCTCCTGGCTTCTTGTAGCTGGTCTTCCAGGACTAGCCAGTGCCTAGGGCCACTCTCAGGTCCTTCTGTGTCCCCTCTCCCTTGATCAAGGCAGACACACTTTTTGCTGTCACACCTTTGATGCCTTCTGAGACCCTCTGCTCATTGACCGCAGTCCATGACTTTTATTGGACCTAGATATCGGTTTAATGTTAACTGATGAATGACCTTAGTTACAACAGAGTCCTGGTGTGGAGGTTCAATGACCACTGTTGTTTCAGTGTTCTGTCACTGTGCTGTTAGATTGTTTTGTGCAGTAATAGCACACTCTGCTTGTATTTATTAGTTTTTCTCATGCTTTTCAGATGCTTCATTCTGTGCAGTCTGAAACTAGCATGATCAAGTGGCTTTATTACATTTTCTTCATGTAAAAAATGGTTGCATTTTGTTTTCCTGGACTTCGGGTTTCCTGCAGATCCACTCTTCTGTCCTAGGCTGGTTGTTATTTTCAGCCTTGTAGCAAAGGGCAGCCTTTCTGGGCTCCCTACTACAGGTTTGGAATATTCAATGCAGTCTTCAACCTCTGGAGGGTCAGAACTCAAAAGCCTCCCAGTCCTGCCAGGGCTCTGGGCAACTCCCCTCCTCCCCGCCCCGTAGCTGTTTCCCATGTCCAGGCTCAGCTCGTGTTGTAGTGTTCACCTAAATGGGAAGGATGCCCTGTTGACCTCTGGCTCTTCTTGCTGTCTCCGCTCTCTTGCGCCTTACTCTGCACACAAGCCTTTGCCTTCCTGGAGTCCCACCTCTGTGTGCTCCGGGGAGTCAGTGCAGCACGCACCGCTTGGGGCAGCAACGTGGCACCAGGCAAGAAGGCACGGCATTGGTAGATCTCTGCTCATTTCTTTGCTCTGTGAATCATAGTCCTGAACAATAGTCACCAAATAGCTTTAAGAGTTCTTTGAGATATTTGGTCCAATTCTCTAATGATTGGCTGATAAGTAAGAAGCCTGATGAGTTGGTCATCTCTGGAAGCTGAGCCCTCACTGGAGGCTGCCTGAGTGAATGCCCACCAGTTCCTCCTTACTACCTGCACAGAGGAGACGTCCTAGTCCTGATGGTTTTTTGCAAGAGGGTGAAAGTGGAATCTAACAGACTGAAGAATCAAAACTATGATGTATAAAGAATGTGTTCAGCTAAGACACCAGCACTACTTGTTGGACAAAATGTCAAATTGGACTGGATAATGAGTCAATTCACAAAGAATCAAAGCTTGGGATGCCATACATTGGAGTAGTGTTTGCATTGTAATTGAAGTGCTATATAGTAAGACACATGGAAAAATTAGCTGAGCATATTTTTATAACTAAAATGATTAACAACTGCTTGAGTTCAATTTCCTCATCTGAAAAATATGTGTGATAATATCTACCTTACAGATATGTAAGATCTTAATGATATATATGTGGGTTAATTAATTTACCTTAAGATTAAATGAACACGCACAAATCGTTAGAAAAGGACAATGTTGTTAAAAGACTAGGCTAATAATAGTTGCCATAGTTATTTCTCACGTAAATTTAGGATCATATCAGTATCTGTCACCTTTATTGGTTCAGTTAATGAATTAAATATATATAGATTGGCATTTCACTGTGTATTACGCAGTTGATAGCAGTAGGCAGAATAGTCCTCACACATTGGTCAGATATACGTGAGGCTCCAACAGTAGACTCCTATGCCTCCATCACCACAACTAAACACGTTGTGAACATGTGACCGTGTAATTGTATTCTCTTAAGAAGGAAAGTTTTACTCCCTTAGCTTGCTGCTGGTTAATAATGGGTAAAATATCATGTACTCTATCATGTATACACACAGAGAATCCACACTGTACACTTCTTGCTATGAGATGAACATGATGGCTTGTATTGTTAAGATATGTTAATAGTCAGTTGGTTAGACTCACTGCTTTTACTCCCAGTTGCATTTTACTCCCAGCTTTCCTGGTCATTTAAGTTACTTGTCACTGGGAGCTTGAAATCATGTCTTCAAGGTCTGAAGTCACACCAGGGCCTGAATCTTGGTCACTAGACTCTGTACTATGGCCGTCTGGATTTTATGTAGCTCATTGGCACAGGGATATAAGACTCTGTCAGCATATTTTAATTGAATTACCCATTATCTGTAAGTACTTATCTGAATTAGCATCCTTAATTTGAGAGACTGACTCAAGCTAGACTGAACAAAGGATGGATGGAATATGAGTATACCGGGTGACAAATTGGAATGTTCACAGTAGATACATCATCGGACGTTGCTGGATTCACCGTCTCTAATGGCCCTGTGGCTCTGGTTTCCTGTTCAGAACCTCTATCGGCCTACTTGTGGGGCTGCTTTAATTCTCGGATTTTCTCCATGGTGTGCAAATGGCAGCTGTCACAGCCTGAGGTCTGCCTCACTAGGGGAAGGGGAAATTCATCTGGGTGAGCCTTGGTTGTCCACATCTGAGAGTGTGTGTGAGGGGCTGCACGTGGGATTGTCAGCTCTGTCTCAGTCCTGGAAAATGAAGGGCAGGGAAGAGGCCTTTCCTGCCAAGAATGGCTGTTGCTGTCACCCAGGAAACGGGCATCCTGTGCTCCCCAGCAAGGGGCACTGTGTAAGAACTGGGTGCAGGACCCTCCAGACAGGTGATGTTGACTGGTGAGTGAAAAGTGACTGTTCTGATTTACAGCTCTGGAAGAAGTGGCGGATGAGAGGGGGCGCTGTTGTCCCTGGATCATTTTATTGTTGTTTCTGTAGGTAATTTTTTTTTTTAAGTAGTGATTTTTATTTCTGCAAGATGAACAGATTCCCATGCATTCACAGTACAGATTCTGGAGTCCAGCGGCACCTCCCACTATACCCACCTTGCTGCCAGGTTTTCACCCAGCCTCCTCCTTCTTTATTTAGGTATTTGTTTAATTTTTGCAATGACATGTCTTCAGTTCACTTTACTATCACAGGCTTAATACTCCATTAGGTTAAGAGTTCAGTAAATAGCCAACAGGAAAAAAAAACTGTTGCTCAAGAGTATAGACAAAGGCTGTATACAATAATCCAATCTCAAATGTGGCTTTCGCTTCTTCTGATGACAGTTTTGTACTCAATGTGTTAGAAAATGTGGTACATACTCACTGTGGAATACTACTCCTCTGTTTATGTATTTAGTTAATTTTTGCACTGACATGCTTTCAGTTCACTGTGTTATGGAGCCTTAAAAAGGCAAACTGAAGATATGAATACTTGAGGGCAAAAAGGTAGGAAGAAAGGCCACAGAGCCAGTGCAGTGCATTTATTTAACAGCATCCAGAATGTCTTTGGGTCTCCATCCCTGCATCTGTTATGGTAATGATAATTGGTGCTGTGTACCAGATGCAGGAATTTCAACGGCTGAGTTGGTAGACATGATGCCTGCTATCTGGAAAAAGCAACCTCCTGGACATACTCAGTTATTATATATTATATTCAACATTAACTGTATTCATATGACAGACATTAACATATATACTTTTGATAATTAGATTTGAGTGCAAGCTAACAGAAGACTCACAATCTCAAATGGAATTATCCTCACCAGAGAGCAGAATTCTGGGTTTTGCTGTTGGGCATTAAACTCTGGTCCTTGAGGCTGGTTTGATGCCACGGTGCAAGGGACCGCTGTGTGCTGGCTTCCTCTTCAGGCTGCCAGTGAAAGAGCTGTGGCAAGCGCTGTCTAGTACCCACTTATGATCATGCCAGGTGGCAGGAGCCCAAGAGTTGCTTCCAAAATCCCTATCCCACTGCTCGCTGTGTGTGACTGGCATGGCTTCCTAAATGAGCTATTAAAAAGGAAGATAGGATTACTAGTAGGGGCTAGTTCCAACTCACCTCTCACAGGCTTAGCAGGATGCGTTTATCTGTATACCATCAGAGTCTCTTAACCAGATGGGACCATGAAACAGATGAATGAGGAATTGTTGAGTGACAAAATGCATATCCTGCAAATAAATAAAACAGAAAACTGTTCTAGGAAATGGGACATTGTCTCTCTGCAAGGGAAGGTGGCCCCTGTTCAATGGAGCAATGTGGAGTGTGGGTGGAGAGCTCTCTGAGGGGTTCAGCAGTATTCCAAGCACATTAGCATCAGTGGCAGGAGGAGCAGTGGTAACAACAGCAGCCTCACGCATGACAAATTGGATCTGAATGCTATAAGAACTGGTTGTTGAACACTATTTCCTGCCAATGATGATGGGCTGTGGAACAATGGAGAAAATCAATGAAGCCAAAGATTGTTAGGAAACAAAACACTAAAGATGTAAGTCGGGACTCAGCCCCAAAGTAGGGTCAGATGTCTCATTAACTACAGAGAGAGGACAGAGTTCATTTAGTACCTCCAGACTGCTGATGTGGTTTTTCTGTACGCTCCTTGTGTCCTAACCAGGATCCTCCTAGCACATCTGACACTGGCACAATGAGTGGCCCAGTTTTATATGAACCAGTGCTACATAGAGATTTTCAATTCATCTAAAAAAATACGCACATACCACAGCATCATCTGTGAAGTGCCAGTTCTTATGTCCTGTGCCTGAAGGCATCAAAAGAACCAAGGTGCCATGGTCACTGGATGTGTGTTGATTCTAAAAGGTTGGCATCACTTGCTAATGTTTGCATAGATAGTTGTCTCAAAGGGAGCTGTAAAGAATCTTGTTCTTATAAAGCCAGAATTGTATGTTGCACAACCATTTTCAAAAAAGAAGCCAAGTGTTTTGAAGAAGGGGCTCTTTGCTTTTTCTTGAGATTTAATATTTGAAAGAGTTATAGAAAGAGGGAGCGATATTATTAGAGATAGATAAATCAATCTTGAATCTGTGAAATAATTTCCTGAATGGCCACAGAACCATGGAGCCCAGTAACTGTGACCCCTGCTGCTACTTTCCCAGGCACACTTTCAGGAGCTGGGTTGGAAGAGGGGTAGCTGTGACTCTAACCGATGCTTAAATGGGACGCTGGCATTGCAGGTGGCAGCTTAGCCCCATTCTCCCTGGCCCTAGAAGGAGTCCATTAAAAAATTATTTTTGCTTGAAAGGCAGAATTATAGAGATGAAAGTAAGATCTTCCATCCACTGGTTCACTCCCCAGATGACCACAAAGGCTGGAGCCTGGTCGATACAAAGCCAGGAGCTTCTAGTCGGAGCAGGAATTCAAGGGCTTGAGCCATCTTTTCCTGCTTTCCCAGGCCATCAGCACAGAGCCAGATTGGAAGTGAAGAGGCTGGGACTAGCACTGGTTCCTGGTGCCATTAATGGAGGCCAGCCCATGGAAGGAGTCCCTCTTAGTGCGTGTGTGCAGAAGTGCCTGATGTGCGCACTCAGTGCCAGCACAAGTGCAGGGGCTGGTCCTAGTTGGTGGGCTCTGGTCTCACTCGGTGCAGAAGGAGCCGATGTTCTCGTGAGCTTTGTCTGGGTCTCAGCAGGTGGGGTCAGATTCTAAATCACAAGCGTGGGAGCAGTCAGAAAGAAATGGAAGCACAACACACCAAAGAAAAAGAACAGACGCTGAGCAATGAAAGCATCAGGAAACATTTGAAGTAATCTCTGGATATCCGCAGCCTGGTTTCCTACAGGTAACCCAACACAGAACATTGACCTTAACAGGGAGCGTGGTGCTTAAAGGAACATGGCCTATTTTTAACAGAGTTGGGAGTGGAAAAATAATTTGGAGAGCATCCAATTCAGTGTCATCATTGTCCAACTTTTGGGTTGGCGGGGAGGCTTAAAACCTGGACAGAGGATCAACAGGGCTCAGGACACGTGGGTAGCTGGTGGCCAACTAGCAGATGATAGCCTACACTGTGTGCGAGATCATTTGGTTGCGTGCAGGGAGAAAGGCCTGGGCAAGAATCTAGTTAATTTCTTTAATCCCCTCCAGTCTCCATGGACAGACATCCTGAGTGTCCTCATCCAGAGGACAGGTCCACTTGTTGCTTAAGCCAGCCCTGCTGGCCTGAATCTGCAGGAGACAGTGCTTCCCATCCACAGCTTCCTGACCACAGCAGCCACTCTGGCTCTGGCCTCCGCTCCAACACTTGGCGCCTACCAGCAGAGGGGAGGCATCTAGGTGTCCTCCTCCTTCCTTCTATCACTGCCTCTGCCCAGCCATTCCCAGCGCAGAGCGTTTCTGGAAATGGGTGGGAGACAGCCTTACACCTGTCACCACCAGAGAGCAAACACGCCTGCAGAGTTACCAAGCTTTCCACTAGCAGTGGAGGGCAGGAGAAGCACCCTGAGCTTGAGGTTCTGTGCTCAACGCTGCTGCTGCTGCAAAACACGGCATGATCCCCATCTCTGCCAGAGGAGCGAATTCCCACTCGGGAGATCTGTTCTCTCCGCTTCGGCTTCCTTACAAGACTAGCCCAGAGAAGTCTCAGTGCAGGTTCTTTTGGTCGCAAGCCAGGATCCTGTGGGTATGCCCGTGGTCCCCAGGAAAGCCTGCGTGGACAGATCACCCAAGACTTGGGTATCCTGGGCGCACTTCTGAGCCCAGCTCTTTCTTGCACCTCCCTCGTCGTGCCCCCAGATCTAAGGGCCAGGTGCAGCACCCGGGGATCAGGAGCAGCGCCAGACATCCCCAAATGAACCCCAGGCTGAGGCTGTCCCCCAGCCAGAGCGCTTGGGCTCTTCCTCGGGGAGTCGGACCGGGTTCTGCCCTAGCTGATGCTCTGCAATCCTCAGCTTCCCCAGGGACCAACGCGACTCCCACATTCCGAGGCAAGCCGCCCTCCCTGGCCGCCCACCCGCACCCCCACCCCGCACGCAGCCCCTCCCTGCGTGATGATGCAAACCAGTGGGGAGGGCGCACGCCGGGCAGGGTGGGAGCGGAGGAGCAGTGGCGAGGGAGGGAGGAGTGGGAGGAGGAGGAGAGGGAGCCGAGAGCGACCATTTAAAGCGATAGCAATCCCTGCCCTCTCCCAGAGCTGAGCTGTCGGAGAGCGAGAGCAGCCAGCCTGGGAGTCAGCTCAGCACGCTGGCCAGCGACCCTGAGAGCTCCAGGTGCCCCAAGGCTGGCGTGCGCTGAGGGACCCCAGCCTCACCGGCTGCCCCACCCTGGGCGCCCCCGCGCCGCACGCCCGTGGGTGCTCCTGGGCTTTCCCGGAGCCGCGCACCCCGAGGGGCCCGGAGCTTGGGGAACCCGCCACTGTCCCCTCTAACACCACCGCTGCCGCATCCTGGGCAGCATGGTCCGGCTGGGCAAGCTGCTGGGCGTCCTGACTCGGATGGAGTTCCCCTGCTGCGTATTGGAGGTGCTCCTGTGTGCTCTGGCGGCGGCGCGAGGCCAAGAGATGTACGCCCCGCACTCGATTCGGATCGAGGGGGACGTCACCCTCGGGGGGCTGTTCCCGGTGCACGCCAAGGGTCCCAGCGGAGTGCCCTGCGGTGACATCAAGAGGGAGAACGGCATCCACCGGCTGGAGGCTATGCTCTACGCCCTGGACCAGATCAACAGTGATCCCAGCCTGCTGCCCAATGTGACTCTGGGCGCGCGGATCCTGGACACTTGTTCCAGGGACACTTACGCGCTGGAGCAGTCGCTCACTTTCGTCCAGGCGCTCATCCAGAAGGACACCTCCGATGTGCGCTGCACCAACGGCGAGCCACCGGTGTTCGTCAAACCCGAGAAAGTAGTCGGAGTGATTGGGGCTTCGGGGAGTTCTGTCTCCATCATGGTAGCCAACATCCTGAGGCTTTTCCAGGTAGGGGAGCGCACCCTCCGGGGCAGAGCATGCCGGGCTCCCTGCAGCTCTTAACCCTAAAAGCTGACTTGGCCTCCAGGATGCCCGAGACCAGGTCAGCATCCCCTGCGCCTCTCCACTCTGAAGCTGTTGCTGCCGCCCGAGGAGGTACCTTCCTCCGTTCGCTTTCTCGCCCCCCTCCTCCCGCCGCCCCTTCATCTCTCTCCTGTGTCCACGCTCCGCTCCATCCAGCCTGACACCCGGGATTTATGGCCCCATTTACAAGAAGCAATCTGCGAAAAACAAGGCGATGATTTAAATGGGTTTGCATTAGAGTGAAATATGGTCGGAAAACAGGCTTGTCGGAGCTCCTGGCTCCTGGGAAGGCAGATCGTGTGCACAGAATGGGAAGTGTGAGAAGCAGCAGCCTAAAAACCCAGCATTTCTCACCTCGCCCGCTCCCACTGAGGAGCCCCCCGGATCCCTGCGCCCCCTGGCAAGCTGGGAGAAGACCTGGAGGCTGCGCTTCAAAGCAGAGCTCAGCCTCTCGCAGAAGGGGCTGCTCCCTGTCCGTCTCCCAAGGGTGTGATTCCCAGACCTGAGGCAGGTCTTCTGCTTGGCCAGGGGGCGGGAGGGGGCGTGGGATGCTCCCCAGGTGCAGAGGCCGACCGAGGAGCGCCCCGTGGCTTCTCTGTCATGCATGGTCTCAGTCTGGGCTGGCAGCCTTTTCCTCCCAACTCTTCAAGATCTCAACCCAGAGATGAGCTCATGCCAACTGCGAAAGGGGATCGCCCTCCCTGCCGGCGGCTCGCTCTGCGCCTCCCGCCTCCTCGCCAACTGCCTCCTTTCCCAGGGCTGGGCTTCAAGGCGCTGCCTGGGCATCAGGTTCCCTCCCCGCCACCCCCAACCCCTGCGCACCCGCCTCCAGGTCCTCCTATCGGGGTGCCGGAGGCGAACGGAGGAGAAGGCGGCTTCAGGCCGCTGAGCGGTGGGCTCTGCGGCAGTGCTCTGCCTCCTACTCCCAGCCAGCGGTGCCCTGAGGTTTCATGCTGCATTGTTAGACATGGGGTGGCCTGGGAACTCGGTCTCTTTCAGGGTCTCTGTGACTGGAGGTTCCCTTCGTTTTCCTCACGATGTGCGCCTCTGTCCCCTGCTTCTGCTTTTCTCTGCTTTTAAAATTTTTTTCCTTTTCAATTTCTCTCTCTTGGTCTCTGCCTGCCATCTCTTTCTCTCCTCCCAAGTTCTTGGTTCATCCCGATCTTGGCTTGAGTCTCCTGAGGCATGGCTTTCTTCTCTCTGGCAGCCCGCGCCCAAGCCTGGTGCATCCCTTCCCCAGAGGGGCTAGCTTACCCTGGCACTCTGTTGGATGAGTACAGCTGCCTCCTTCCTGTGTCGGATGTCAGGGGGTGGAACCCCCTTGTGTGGCCCAGGCTGTCACCTGAAGCGCCTCCATTGGGAACCTGGGGCACCCACGGAAGGATGCAGCCCTGCCTGACCAGGGATGGTCCATGGGAGCATGGCTCCTCCCACGGTGCCTTTGTGGAGAAGCCCGAATGCTTGCAGCCCTACAAGTTCTTTAAGGCACAGGTGTGCTGCAGGCTGTCACCCTGATAGGCTTGCTGTTGGGAAGACCCTGGAATTGTGGCATTCCCGACCCAGGAGTTTGCTCTCCCTCTCAGAGCCTATAGCCTGGAAGTTGAGGGAGCCACGCTGTGGAGAGACAAGGTGGGAAGTCACCTGAGAAAGTGGGAGGGGAGAGCAGCCTTTTCCCTGAGGCCTGGGGCTTGAGGCCACCCCTTGGGGCTAGCACTGGGGGAGGACTTTTGCCCCTGGCTCTGGGTTCCCTGGGAATAGGGCCATTGCTGCAGAGGGGCCTGTCTGCCTGAAGGAGTGAGATGCTGGGAGAGGGGCTGGCAAATAAGGGACTGTGCTTGCCCAAGTGGATTCCAGGGGGGAGCTGGTTCCTTCTCTGGTGTCTGATATGTGAACCAGAGGCAACTTGCAAGGGTGAAAAAAAAAATAGCGAAAAAACGGGAGGGGAACTGGCCTCATCCTCCATTCTGTCGTTCCTGGAGCTGGGAAGGAAGGAGACCCCAGTGCTAGGGCTGTGGGCTGAGGCAGACGCCGTTCTAAGGAGGTGCCGGTACTTCCTTCCAGTTTGCAGATTGCAGCTCTGCATGCTGGTGGAAGAGCCCTGTTTTCACCTGTCTTTACTGGGAAGAGGCTGGGAGAAGGAAGCAGCTGAGCAGGCAGAGGATGCCACCAACTTGTAGCTGCTGCAGCCTGGCTGTCACCGTTGATGTAGCATCCCGGCCAACCATTGCCTCCTCCGGAATATCTGCCATGAATCCTTCCAGTGGTTTCATGCACTCTTAGACTCACCTCCTGGCACTGAGGTCTGTGATCTCAGCAAACACACAGAATGTGTGGAGAGAACAGTGACACAGCCACCTATTGTCTGGAAACACATCAGTAGAGGGGAAAGCCGGAAGAGGCCTGTCCTCCCTGGGATTCTGTGTCCTCCAGAAAGCAAGCATGTGCAAGTGATTGACTTACCGGCTCCTCAGTGATGCTTGCAGGATTTCCCTCTGGGCCCTGTGGGTCACTGTGGGGACCAGAGCAAGCTGACTGCATGAGCCTCCAGCCTGCTGGGAAGAGGGAATACCTAGAGCTTTCCGTGGGGGCCAGTGGTGGCAGGTGGCGGATAGGAGTGGGTGCATCCTATCCTGCTGTTGTCAGTCTGCAGTGAAGTTCCTTGTTGAACATTAGACCAAGGTAAGAGGTGCTGCTCAGATGGAAATAGTCACGCTGGCTTGGGGCTCCCCTTTGCCTGCCAGTACCAGCTGAGCAAGCCCCAGCTCCTGTGTGCACTCACAGGATTGGGTGGTCAATGTCAAGGGTGAGGACAGGAGTCACATGCAGGGTAGGGATTTGGGGCTCCTGATGTTCCGGGGGGCCAGCCTTTTGCCAACCATAGGGAGACTGCTGCAGCTTCCTGGCTCTGGCTGTGTAGCCTCTCAGACGCTGCGGGGCGGGGGTGCGGACACCAGGGGATCCTGGAGATTTGCTTCTGATCCTGTGCAGAATAATGCTGCCCTAATGCCAAGGGAGATTAGACATACGTTCATATGGACTCTGAGTAACATATTTTTACAAAGTAACCACAGCATGAGGATGGCTTAACGTGGAGAGGTTATATAATATGGTGGCTAGAGGATTAATCATCTCCCCTGGCCACTATTTCATAAGCCGTAAGGATGATGTGTTAGGGTGGAAGCAGTGGGGCTGTTTTCATTCATGGCTTCTGTTACTGATTGGAGAGCCAACACTCTGAGGGTATCAATTACTCATCACCCTCCGGATTGGTCGAGCAGTATTTCATGTACAGTGATGAGCTATGCGCCCTAAACTAGGGACCCGGTGCATCTGTTTCTCTTGCTTCTTCCCCTCAAAGCAACCCATGGGAAAAGGGGTCTGTCTTTCCCTTGTTGGGGCATCATGTCAGTCGGGGCTGGAAAGTGTCCCGCACATTTGTTCATTGATGTGTGCATTTGTGAATGTTTGCTTCTGTATGGTAAGCCTTGAAAGTCATCTCTAACTACTGAGGCAATGATGGGTAGCGGGGTTTTTCCTTCCTTCACTGATTCTCTCTCCATGTTATGTAATCAGATAGAACTTGGCACATGGGACAGTGTGGCTATTATAATAGTAGGGGAATGTAAAAGAGAAGCGACTCTAACCTACTCTTTCTGAAATTGCATAAATATAGGTGTCCTCGCCATTTGGAATATTCTCTAGAACGATCTCAACCTCCACATTTGCTGTGTTGTAGGAAACTTACCCAGCAGATGGTGAGTGGGAGATTTTTAAAGGGGCATTTTTTAAAAGAGCAAAGAGGAGAAGAATGGAGGTGTGGGCATCCTCTCCATGTGTTTTATACACACGCACCCGTCCGGTGAGGATGTCTTCTGTTCTCTTGAATAAGTGAAATCTGCAAGTTCTAGCACTTCCACTTGGTAATGGTTCAGAGTTGATCAAATCACAAGTGCTCCGTTCTCTTACATGTAGGTGGGCTGTGCCACGCACTGGTAAGACTAGAGCCAGAAGATGATGTGTTTCCTGCCAGTGGCACCGTTAACCAGCATCTTGGCCCTAACCAGATGGCTTGCCAGGCTTGAGTGTCATCTTTGCAGTTGCTTGCGGTTTCTTACCAAAGGCAGTTTCTAAAAGTCCCTAATCTTTGATGTTAAGCTTCGGAAAACCTGCTCTTGTCCAGAGTTTATAACATTGGGTTTCTACTTCCTGTCTGGATGACCCTTGGGAAGCTGGCTGCATTGGTCATGATTGGCCTGGTAGATTTCTCATACTGGGCCATTTCCTTGCTTCTTTTGACCCAGTTTTGTCCACTGTTGTTTATGTCAAGACTGGTGGTAAGGAAGAGACCTCCCGTGTCAGCGAGCTGCATGACTGCAGATGCAGGCAGGAATCAGAGCTGCTCTGTTTGCAGGTGCACCTGGGCTTTTGGCTGTACCTGCCCTGTCCCTTCCTGTTGCAAGTGTACTAATCTTTCCTTCTGGAGAACAGCCTGCTAATGACAATCCTGCCTGTCTTTCTGGCTCTTGGGATGAGTCAACAAAGCAGGTGAGTGTCTTCCAGTGTGGGCATCAGACCTTGTCTCAGCCAATCAGAATTCTCCCCAGGACTCTTCTGTTAGACAAAAACAGAGCCATGTTCTTTTTTTTCTTGGGTGTCTCCACAGGGAGGGCATGGCTGTGGGGTGGCCAGTGACTACAGGACATAGGAAGAGAGTCTCAGAGCTGGAGATCGCAGGGGCAGGCGGGGCTGGATGGTGAAGAGCCGGAGCCTGGCTGACCTTTCGGAGCTCCCACGGGCAGCTGCTGCTTCAGGATCTGCGTGCATCTCCGGATTCCCAGTCCATGCCTTAAGACAGTTCCCTGCTTATGGCATTGGCACAGCTCAAACAGATGATTGCTTGACGTTAGCGTAAGAGTCGTTGACCAAAACTGGTGAAGTGGAAAATAATAGATTCTATTTACTTTAAACCCAATACTTCTAGCTTAGGTTCGGGATGTTCAAAACTCCACATCCTATCTCTCTCTCTCTGCTGCCAGTGTTTGCGCTAATTGCTTTAGGCGTTTGTGTCTGCATCTTTCTAACCTCCCTGCAGCTGAGAGAGGGCAGATCCTTCCGATGCCAGTGGCAGCCTGTAGGCCTCCTGACTGGAAGCTTCGGAGCCATCCTTGGTTCCTTTCATTAAAACAGATCCTTTGTTGATATCCCCAGGGCACAGAGGCATTTTCACGGCATAATGGAGTACAAAGTACATTAAATTCCTGGGTCCCTGTACAGTAGGCAGCCAGCCTAACTGTAACTCACCCTCCTCTACTTTAAATAGCAATTAAGAGCAGTTGAAAACTACATTCCCCAGCAACAAAAATGCATATAGAATTACTATGTAAAATGATGCTTCAGCACCATAGATTTAGACTAATTAGTTAATGAACGCTTTGCAAATTGGCTCAGCCAATATGTGCTTGTGATTGTATGAATACACATGTGTTTTTGCACTTAAGACAATGCGCTCAATCAGTATGGTATTTTTACAGGTAAACATTGGAGTATAATCACAATTATTATAACATTTCCATGTTTGGGAAGTAACCTCCTTTCAACTCTATTTCCTACTAAATATTTCTTGCACCAAGTTATCAGGTTATAAAATCAAAAGTAAAGGAGAGGACTGACAGTGATCAAAGATACTTGTCACATTTTACAAGAAGTTCCGGCCTCTTCTGGATGGTGTTAGTAGGAACTGCAGCAATAACCCAAGCCCTCGCAGTGAGCCGCTTTGCGCTGCGCTAGACAAATCTCAACTCCGGTGGATGTGTGGCCTGGTGTGTCCAGGAGAGGAAGATGCTCGTCATCGCTGCCAACATCAAAGGCTGCACTGGGCGACATTTACCAACACCCAGGTTGTTAACCACAACACACTGGGCTCACTTGTTGTTGGAATTACTAAAATGGTAACAGATCTGCCTAATCTAAGTTGATGGTGATTTCAAGAGGCCTATCTTTATTTATGGAATTAAACGCTTGACTTCAGTCCTAGGACAAAATTACCGTGTAGGCCCTGGGACTTTTTTACTGTAGGAGGAAGAGAAAGCGGGAGAGACAGAGAGAGACAGAGAAAACCCCCTCCCCACTCCCACCCTTAGGCTTACGCCCTAAAAGCCTACAGTGGCCAGGGCTAGGCCAGAGCCAAAGCAGGTTCTAACACTTATTTTAGCTCCTCTATGTCGGTGGCAGAGATCAAATTACTTTTTAAACAAGATTTCTTTACTTCTTTGGAAGACAGAGTGACTGGAGCTGGAGGGAAAGGCCAATGGTTGGCTTTCCAAGCAGCCACAACAGCCTGATGGATCCTTGCCCAAACCAGCCAACCAGGAGCTCCGCCTGAGTGTTCTACCTACTAGAGACTCAAGCACCTGAGCTGTCATCTGCTGCTTCCCAGGCCCTTAGCAGGCTGCTGGATTGGAAGCAGGGCCAGAACTTAAACCGGTGCTCTGAAATGCAATGCAGGTGTCCAAGCTCAGCTTACCCCCAGACTGCTGCGCTGCAACAGCTCAGTGCCCACCCACCCTCACCACCGTTACTTGATCGGTCACTGCTGCCTGCAAGGGTCTGCAAGAGCAGGAGGCCGGAGACAGGAGCCAGGGCTAAGACTCAAAGCCAGGCACCATACTCTGGTGTGGTGACTCCCAACTTCACTGCTAGGTCAGGCCCACCCCCACCCACGGACACTGCAACACACATGACACTTGTTCTGTTGTTCAGCAAATTGCCCAGTCTGCAGGCAGTAACCACAGTAGCATTTTCATTCAAGTAAACCAGAAAAGGCGTTTCTCCTTGTTTTGATTCAATACCCATCATCATAGATTAGGATAGCTCTCCCTAAACTTTATTTCATTCACTCCACTCTTTCTACGAAGCTCAAGTGAGGAAATCCATCATTCAGACGGGTGCACAAAGTGTGTTCACAGTCGCTGAGAGGCAGGTTGATAGAGCAGGGGTGTGTCCTAATAAAAGCAACATTAACACTGTGTGGGCTGCGGAGGGGCGGCCTGCAGGATTTGGGGTTTATGGATTATTTTACTTCTTGCTGTACGAGTGCTGCAGCTTAATGGTTTCCTAATTGTCACCCGGCAGCGTCTGGGTGTCTGGGTCCTGGATATCCCTGCTGCTCTGTCTGGGAGGTCCCTGCCTGCCCCGCCGCTCACCGTTTCACCAGCACGGGCTCCATTTGCTGAAGCAGTGTGTGGACACGTTAGCTGCTGCTGGACCTGACTGTGCTCTGAAGGGCTCAGCCCCTGCTGACCTCAAGGGGCAGTCTCCCACGCAAATGCATGACCTCCCTTGAGGTCAGCCAGGGTTCCTGCTTGCTCTCAGAAGACCTGGAAAAATCTACTGGCTCCTGGCACTGGTCTGGCCCAGCCCTGGCTGTTGCAGCCAGTTAGGGGGTGAGTGAACAGATGGAAGGTCTCTCTCTCTCTCTTTCTAACTCTGCATTTCAAATAAAAAAAAGTAAAATCTGTTTCCAGAGCAGTTCTGAATCTAGGCAGGTCCAGGTTTAAATTTGTGCTACTGACGGGCCCAGCAGCGTGGCCTAGCGGCTAAAGTCCTCGCCTTGAACGCACCAGGATCCCATATGGGCGCCGGTTCTAATCCCGGCAGCTCCACTTCCCATCCAGCTCCCTGCTTGTGGCCTGGGAAAGCAGTCGAGGACGGCCCAAGGATTTGGGACACTGCACCCGCGTGGGAGACCTGGAAGAGGTTCCAGGTTCCCGGCTTCGGATCGGTGCACACCGGCCCGTTGCGGCTCACTTGGGGAGTGAATCATCGGACGGAAGATCCTCCTCTCTGTCTCTCCTCCTCTGTGTATATTTGACTTTGTAATAAATAAATAAATCTTTAAAAAAAAACTTTGTGCTACTTACTACCTTTGCGGCTTGGGATCAAACAGATCCCAGGATAGCCAGCTTTTGCCATTGTCCTTATCTTTAAAATGGGCATAAAGGGTTTTTTTTTTTAAATCATCCTGATAAAGTACTGGTAAGCATTATGTGAAATGTGCAAGTATTGCAGCCCTGAGTTTATTGCACCAGAGATTTATATTTAAAGCTATTATTCTGTTACTATAATATTATCATTAAATGTTGTGGTTGTTTGAATAATTATTACCATTAAATTTGCTTAAAATTACTCTAGTAACACACTGGATTATACTTATATTAAATGAAAAAACTGTACTCATATATGAAAGCAAAATATAAATATATACATATAGAGAATGTGTGTGTGTGAGAGAGAGAGAGAGAGAGAGACAGACTTAGGCAGGAGGAAGGGAGGGAACACTTAACTTACTGTTCAGCAGAATGTGAGTTTTCAAAGTGCTGATGGAAAACCTGAACATGACGTCCATGAACTCCAGCGAGCACAGAGCTGAAAGCCATCAAAGCTGGCTTTGAGTGTGGAGTTGATTGTGACTGGCCATTTTCTAAGTGCAGAGCCTGGGGGAGTTACGAGTTTTCATCTTCACTCCTGCCTTCTTCATATATAGTTGGTTTTTTTCGGATACAGTTACTGAGCCCCTTCCACATGTACTTTTGTAAGTGCTTGAACTCACCTGTGAAACATCACCTCCGGCTCTCTCTGCCCCTTCTTCGTTCTCAGCTGGTGTTGCTTCCGTGGCAACAGGTGGTGGATGTGAAATGGTTGAGAACTGAATGTCATGAGATAAGACAAAGAGGGGCCTAGAACTCAGGCGTCCCATGGAAGGAGAGTGCTGTGAGCTTTGGTTTTTGATGGTACATAGGGAGGATTTGAAAAATGACATTGGAGCAGACTTGAGGCAGGCGGTTGGCAAAATGGATGGAGGGACAGTTCCCTTCCTGGGACAGGAATGAACAGTGACAGAACTCAAAGGCAGATGAGCCTGGCCCTGGAGTTTGTAATGGCTGAGCAGAGTGGATGGGAAGGAGAGGGTGCAGAGAGCTACATCGGTGTGAGGCTTTGCCAACCTGCATGAGTTCTGGCCATGTCTGCTGCAAATAGACAGCCCCCAGGGGTGTGAGGAGGTGATGTGGTATCCTGGAGTCTGGGAGAGTGGGCAAGAGGCAGTTACAGGTGTTTCTGAGCTGGCTGAATCAGGGTGTCAACACCAGAGGGCCCAGGAAGTAACCGGTTTCTGTGGTTAGGGTGGGCTTTCTGGGAGCTACAACAAGGAATGTGAAAGGAAGCAAGCTCAGCTGGTGTCCAGATCACCTTCCACTGCAATGGAAGAGCCTGGGGTGAAATGCGCTTGAGCCGTGAGATCCCTATGGCGCTAGAAGGTTTGGGCTGCTTTCTTGGCATCCTGAGGCGGTTAGATGCACAGTTGGCTGTTCCTGTCTGCTGTCCTGGAGAAAGATCTGAACTGGGGGCGCCTTTGTATCAAGCGCGCACACTCAGAGTAATTACTTGAAAGTTATTTCAAAGATGAAATGAGTCAATGCAATTAGCACCAAAGGCTCTAAAGCACTTAATAACTATTAGCTAGAAATAATGGCCTGAAATGGAATAAAAAACACCTGTGGTTTGTTTTTGCAGTGAAATTGAACAAAATTGCATCTCATTATTTTAATATTTGTGATATGACTATTTCAGACAGATATTGTAATGCCATGCATTTAGAAGAAATATTTCAATGTTCTACCTTTCTCCCTGATTTTGTAATTATAACCATATTTGAAAGGATTTATGTTAGTTTTGATAAACTAATCCTAGGATGAGAATTCCAAACTACTTTCTATAATAATCTATTATTATTATGGGCTCCTATAAAAATTTTTATATGGATGGATCCTTTGAACAATTTTATTAGACATCTTCTGCTCTCTTTTGAAGCTACAAGCATGATTTTAACTCACGGTATTTTGTTTCCCTTTAGGTCTTTTCAGACTCTTAAATTGCCTCTGCAGCACATCCAAAATTCTGTTGCTTGTTATTGGCCTGTAAAATACTGGCCTAAGCCTGTCCTTGTGCTAGAAATGCATGACCATGCTGTGTGCGCACATCTATAATTTTATTTTAGCACTATCATTATGTAAGCTATATTTTAATTATAATTATAACACATTTTACATCAACACACAACCAGTTGTGGTTGTCAGGGAGAAAGCAGCATGTAGTAAATTTTATCAAAATACAGCATCTGAAGAAGTGGACAGAGGGTCATTGAATAATCCTCTGTTCACTATCATTAAGTTCATTCAGGTTGGCATAATAGAATTAAGGTGGAAAAATGTGTTGAGATACCCCGGCTCCCTCTCCTCCACCATTTTTTTGCATCAGATCGTAAAGATTTAATGTCTGTTTTCAAAGACAATGGGGAAGACAGGGGCCTGTAGATGTTGCTGGGCATAGGTAAAGCAGAACTAATGGCATGGAATGCTGTGTTTGAATTTAGGAGATGAGAAGGTCTATTAACCTGTGTGCCTGCTGGGACCTCAGTTTCTGGAACATTTCAATTTATTGTCAGGTATGCTGTCCACTGTCTGGGAGCTGCATTCTGTCTCATGGTAGTTGGTTGAGCTGAGTATAAACTGTGTTGTGGAAGGCAGACCATTTTGTTGTGAAATGATTGGCTTTGTTTTCACTGTCACTCTTCACATTTGCACATCTCTCTCTCTCTCTCTCTCTCTCTCTCTCTCTCTCTCTCTCTCTCTCTCTCTCTCTCTCTCTGCCTTGCCCTCACTTTATTTTCTGGACTTGTTAGGTCTGCAATGTCAGACTTCCATATGAATAAAGATCATTGTCTTTTAGTGTTCTGATATGGCATAATGATAAAATATATATATATATAGGTGCCGGGCATCATCCAAATATGTGCTGTCCACTTGGCCACCACGTGAGCCTGAGCAGTGACCTGATGATGACCTGGCACTCACTAGCCCCGTCTCTGAAATGTCGGCAATGACTGCACCTTCCTCGGACAGGTCTTTGTGTTACGGGAGAACATCCCTGTCCACTGTGCTCTGTTACTTCAGTAGAGTACTCAAGTAGAGCTTACTTCAGTAACACCGGTGGTGTTACTCGCCTCACCTTGCCACCTGCGCTCTGCCCAATGTCTCATCACATGACCCTGCTTGTCCCCATCACCCATCCTTGCCATGCCCCTGTGTGAGGGCTGGCTTGTCTGCTGGTATCTGACTCCCCAACCATCATGTGCTAGGCTAGGCTACTCTGTTCTTCACTGAGACAATCTTTGGAGAAGGAAAGTTGGGTGATGAGGTAAGCCAAGGAGAGATAAAGGCGTCTCCTCTTCACCCAAGGCACTGTTGAGCTCTCAGCCCTCATGAGGAGTGTTGGACCAAAGTGAATGGGAACAAGTCAGATAGACTGGATTTGAACCTGTGTCAATCAGGTACTTGTAGTCAGATCTTAGGTGCCAACTTTACCCTCTGTAAGCTTGAATCTGTATCTGGAAGAAAAGAATAATAATACCCACACTTATATCTGCTGCTATAGTGAAATATAAATGAGCCAGTATATTTTCTATATATGATGCTATCAATAAATGCTAGATGCTATACCTGGTTCCACTGCTGATGTTAGTATTAAGTCTTGGAGCATGTTGGGAACTTGGCTTCCATGTGTTGCACAGCATACGTTGGACAATCAGAGCACATCTGTCAAGTGTCGCTAACTTTCCCCGGGAGTCCCTGGGGGAATGGGTAGCATGAGCAAGCCACTTCCTGGCGAGAGAGCAGTGGCATTCAGGATGTCCGACCTCCACCTCGCTGGCCTGGAGAAGCCTTACTTGGTGCTGTGCAACACCCTGAGAAGATCTTCCAGCCAGCCTCATAAGAGGAGAGAAGGTTCTGGACCCCAGAGTCTCTCAGTTCCTTCTGCCACCCTGTACTCTATCCTGCAAGGTAAAGAAGGGACTTCTTCCAGGACCCAGCCAAGCGAAGCTGCTCCCTGAAGCCTTTCCAAAACCAGCCAACCAGCCAACGCCTCTTACGTTTTCCTCTTACGCATCCTGCCCACAAGCCAGTTTGGTACTCACCTTGGCCTTCTACACCATTACATTCTGTCTGTGACTCAGCCACTCCACTTACAGTTAATTCGTTTGAGGTCAAGCGTGGGGGTCTTAGTCATCAAGTGCAGCTATCCCCAGCAGCCGGCAGCTGTGGCAGACCGTCGGATGAGGTTTGTTGATCTGATTTTGCCAAGAGTACTCGGAGAGTTTTACATAAAAGATTCTCTTGTAAAGGGACCCTTCTGAATAAGTTTCTAGCATTTTTCACAGAATAGAATTATTACAGAAGACATAGTTCCACAGGTGTTTCTTTGGAGAGTACAGATTGAGCAGCCTCAATCCAACAGTACCTGAACAACAAAACATGTTTGAGGACCTGCATGACAATACGAGTGGAAAATTTTACACCTGACCCATGTGACGAGTTACACCCAAAGCACAAGTGTGCTGAAAATATTCCGTAAAACCTTCAGGCTATGTGGATAACAAGTGTAAGAAATATATAAATCAATCTTGTGTTTACTCTCCGGGCTTGTTCTCAAGACACCCTTGTAAGTACCTGCAAGCATTCACAAATCCTAAAACAGCTAGAAATCTTCTGAACCCCAACCATGTTGAATCCAAGAGGCTCAAACTGTATTTGACAATATTTTATCTCCACCTGGGTCACCGCTGTGACATGTGTGGCTTGTCTCCTGCTTCAGACTTAGCTTGCTGGTGTTAGTGTTGGCTTGTCTACACGCAGTGGCCTTTCCTGATCACGGGGGAGTGAATGTTGTGGGGGATGGGCATCTTTCTAAACAGGAACACCAAGAACCATGGTTGGCTCATGTTTCCGCAGAACTCATCAGTTGCTTCATTTCTATAATTTCCTTCATTCCAGGAAGAAAACTGCATTATCTGAGTTTGTCCTAATTGGCTCACCATTTTCTCCTTGTCCTGAATAAGAAGATAATTGGCTGATTGAAGGGAAGTGATTGCATCAGGCACCAAGGCCTCTGGGTCTCAGCCAGCGCCCTGGGTTTGCTAGCTTGTTTCGTCCCATTGACAAGCAGCCAGAGCCTGGCTGACTGCTGAACCCTGTATATGGGTCCTGCCGTCCACTGAAAGGTACATACATACAGCAGAACCCCCAGGGTGGATTTGTGACTTTGCCCCTTGCCAAGGGGGAACTTGACCTCAGGTGTATCTGATTGCCAAATTCAAGTTGTGTCACTCTCTAAGAATGGGCTACCCAATTCCTGTGGTTGACCCAACTCTTTTTAGAACAGAGTCCTTGAGTCCAAGTTATCTGAGGTGGAGAGGAATAGAACAGGAATAGTTAAATGGAATGAGGGCTGTCTAACGACAAGAATTGATTCATTCAGCATACATTGATATCTACCTTGTGTGAAGGCATTTTAGAGTGTAGACCCTGGGGTGGTGACTGCCACCTGTTCTTCAGTGTCTCTCCCACCAGAGAGAGAAGTCTTGGGTGGCCATTGCCAGTGGCAGAAGGGTTCTGGAGCTCTAGTGAGCTCACACTGACAGACCTCCAGACTGAGTCACATGAGTTCACAGGCATCACCAAGATGTGGGTGTTGCCACTTTGGCACAAGATTCAGGCTAGCATGGCTTTGGGCATGGATTGATTTGGTGGTCAAACTTACTCATGGATACCTTGCACCAGCAGCAGCTGCTGACAATCCTGGCTCCAGCTGTGCTCACACCATGCAAACACCTGCTTGTCTCACCTCTTCGGCCTCAGCCCGCAGCCCGCAGCCTTAGTCACCATCATTGGTGGAAGCAGCGAACCTTCATAAATGCTCTTTGAAAGACTCAGGTGACTCATTCTACTGCGAGAAATAGAAACTTGTGCCCTTTGTACATTCAAGGGGAAAAATCAGGCCACTGGATGGAATTTCCTCTATTTAAGATTTTATAAATACCTAAGAGCAGTTTTGTTTGTTTAGAACTCCATCCTCATTTCCCAGGTGGATGGGAGGGGCCGGAGCACTCTGCCTGTTTTCTGTTGCTGTGCCAGGTGTATTAGCAGGCAGCTGGATTGGGCGGGGATTAGCACTCCTATGGGATGCGACCGTCACAGGCAGCAGCTTCCCCACTGTGTTACAGTACCAGACTCCATACCCAAGTGTACATTGAAGAAATACTGGCTTCGGCAAGCAAGTGGCAAAGGGATTTCTCAGGCGCTGTGTGTACATTTCACACTTACACACTGGAGCAGGGAGGGGCTGGGCAGGTTGATTTCCACACAGTGCTTTTTGTAAGACTGGTGGCTGTGACTAAGCTGCGCGTTCTGCAGCAGCATTGTGCACTCCAGATGAGCCGTTCCAAATGGCTGAGAAGGGCTGGAGCCTTCAACAGATTTGGAAGTTTGGGAATTAGGGAGTGTTTTCCAAGAATAATTTATTTTGTTTTTCTTTTATTTACCTCTACTTGAAAATATTAAAAGAGGGAAATTCATTGTGCTCCTTCACAGTGTGACCAACACTGAAACAAAACGTTAAAATTAATACTTCACAAAATTACCAAAGCTAAGTAGATGGCCAAGAAATTCAGAAAATGAAACTTTCAAAGGCTGCACTTTTTTTGGTGACTGCAGTGCTTTTTCTGTGAAGAAATTTATTTTGAAAATTTGGTTTAATGAGCAATTATATGCTAGAGTCTGGAGATCAGGAGAAAATCCTCCTCTTCATCATCATCATCATCATCATCAAAACAGCAAAGCATTACCTCCGAGAAGATGAGTTCCTTGGGGAGACAGGCCAAGGAGCCGGCCACTGCAGACAGCGGAGGCAGCGCCCTCCACGTGCGGGCCAGCGTCCCATGTGCTGGGCAGCAGCTGCTCGTAGCGCATACCCTCAGGAAACCAGGCTCAGGCTCCAGGAGTGCTGGCTCGTTGACTCTATTTCTCACCCATCACTTCCATGACGTTTTGTGTGCAGACACACCAATATGTCTTCTCCTGGCTGTCTTTCAACACACAGGACCCCGGGTGGGTTCAGGTCCCATCCCCCATGCCTCTGGTGTCCGGCCCCTCAGCTTCTCCGGTTTGTCTCTGCGAGGAGCCTGGAACCAGACGATGGCAGAATTTCTGGCAACATTCCCGTGTAACAGAAAGCAAGACAGAAAAGCAAAAGGCAGTGTTTAAAATGGAGCCAGAAATATTCGGCAGGTGTTTGGTTGTCCCTCACTCCAGCTTGAACTCGCCGGCCACCGTGGCTGTGAAGACTTCTTGGGGGGCAGGGAACAGGCCACTGCCGCTGTCACCAGCCCCAGGCGAGGCCTTCCTCAGGGTGTTGTGCTTTGAGGAGCAGTTGGAGAACAATTTCCTGTCTGTAAATAGCCTCTTAGAAAGGGAAAGTATGTAATTATGTGACCCCCTGGAGAGCCACTTCCTCCCCCAAACTCTTTGAAAACATGACCAAGGTTAACAGCGTTTTAATCTTAATTGAGTAATTGGCAGTTGATTATCTTGAAGTGTTCCTCCCTCTCTGTGCAGATGGGCTTGTAGACTTCAGAAAATTCTAGAATCACTGGACAGAAAATTTTTGTGCTACACATGTAAGAAGTCAATCTTTTGCAAGTCAGACTCATCTGGGGACTAAAAGGCACGATAACTTGGCTACTTTTGTTTCCTCTCCACATGTTTGCAAACTTCATTTTCCAAAATATCTTTGGGAAAATTTGTTTGATACCCTTTCTTCCTTTCTGCTGTTGGAATTCTTGAAGCGTGAGAATTTTCCAGCCTTGTCCTTCTCATCTCTTTTTGGGAGAGTATTTTGTTTGTCTTTACTGCCTTATTTATTTCACAGAGAGCAGGAGAAACAGAGAGGTCTTCCATTCATTGGTTCCCTTCCTGAATAGCCTTAATGGCCGGAGCTGAGCTGATCAATCCAGCACTGGGAGCCAAGAGTTTTTTCTGACTCTCCCACATATGTGTAGGCTGTCCTAGGGACTTGAGCCATCCTCCACTGCTTACCCAGGCCATAGACAGAGACCTGGGTCCGAAACAAAGCAAGCAGGACTCTAACCAGCACATACTAGGGTACCAGTGCCAGCAGGGTCCTCCTCTGGGACCCCAGAAAAACATTTCTGAGTGTCCTCATTTTGTCTGCTCACACTTGTACCATCCACTCAAACTAGGAGAGTCGCCCAATATGGCTTCTCCAGAAACTTCTAGCATTTCTGTGTGCAAAACAGGTAGAGATGTTGATAAACTTAAAATATGAGGATTCAAGGTCCCGGCAGCGTGGCCTAGCGGCTAAAGTCCTCACCTTGAACGCACTGGGATCCCATATGGGCGCCGGTTCTAATCCCGGCTGCTCCACTTCCCATCCAGCTCCCTGCTTGTAGCCTGGGAAAGCAGTTGAGGACGGCCCAAAGCTTTGGGACCCTGCACCCGCGTGGGAGACCTGGAGGAGGTTCCAGGTTCCCGGCTTCGGATCGGCGCACACCGGCCCATTGCGGCTCACTTGGGGAGTGAAACATCGGATGGAAGATCTTCTCTCTGTCTCTCCTCCTCTCTGTATATCCGGCTTTCCAATAATAATAAATCTTTTAAAAAAAAGATGAGGATTCAAAATTAGCTAGAAGTGTGATGGGCGGGAAGTAGAGTTGATTCCAGCTGAACTCATCATATAGCTAAGGACCTGGGTCTCAGAAGATGTGCACTCACTCCGTGGCCTGGGGTGGACCTTACCAGCAAGTTCTCGGTCCATCAGTCAGGATTTGCTGTTTGCATCAGACTGCTTCTCCATTTGTTTCACATGAAGAGGAGACAGGTTGTTACAGGTTTGGCTGTAAAGAGGTTATCCCACATGTACTGTTCCTTCCCATTGTTTCTTGCCAATGTCTTTGGGCCAGGAAGCATAACCTGGCCACATCCAAGTGGAAAGGGGAGATGTGGAGGATCACTCCTGGCAGGTTTCTAGAAATGTCCCCTCCTTCTGGAAAGGTTGAACAGCGACAACAGCTGTCCACGTGAGCTATTGCCCTGGCACTTTTGGGGAGTTTCCAGCCACCAGGCCATCTGAAGCCTGTGGAATTGTTCCCTCTGACTCTGCTAAGGCACCCACAGATGGGGCATCTGCAGCAAGCCAAGTTTTAAAGGTATGGTTTTGTGTGGCCTATGAATGATGCCAGTGCTAAAAATGGCCCAGGGGAAAAAGAACTTTCCACACCTCTAGGGCGAAAGATGGGTGTGTACGAACTCCTTGTCTCGGGGGTCGTAACACCTGTTTCTGCAGGGGTGTGTGGATGAGATGGTGCTCAGGGGGCACGCTTGTGATAACTGTGCCTCTGATGTCCCCCCTGAGCCAAGACGACTGCTTTGACCCGTCCTCTCCCACCTGCGTGCCAGCAGGATCAAGACTTGGAAGAAATTATTCTAAGAAATTATGGCAGTGCTCTGAAGGATGTGGAAAGGCCAACCCTTCACAGCTTTTGCCGACTGGAAATGACAACGGTCTCATGTACGCAGCTTGAAGAGCACTGTGGTCCTTCTCTGCCTTCTTCCTTTCTCATTTTCCTTAAAACGTGCTTCAAATCTGCTTGATACAAGCTTCATACACCATTAAACAAATAATCCAACAAGTAGCAAGGAGAAAGACCACTTCCTCAGGAATGGTGATGAGGGTTAGAAACAGTAATTTGATCTGCAGATACCAATCAGAAATCAGGGAAAATATAAAAATGAATGTGCTGCTCACAAACATGTCACTTCAAATTGTTTAACAGCGAGGCATTTAAATAGTAAAAATAGTTGCAAATTAAATACTTTTAATTGCCAAATTAATAGAAATTCATTGTAGACACTTTAGATGTTAAAAGATCATAAAGGTAAAAAATGAATATAACTTTAAGTCCCATTTTCAATAACCAATCCCTAGCATTTTTGAGGCTGTTTTGTTCATGAGGAGGCAGACACACACAGTGGGGCTAGTAACGAAGTAGCCAGAGCAAACCTTAAGGATGCTTTGTAACTAACACGCAGAGCAGTGTGCTGTGTGAGACCAGGCCACCTCCCGATGATAAAAGGTTACATGGTGACCCGAGACCCTTGTGGCTTGACCTTCCAGCAACAGCAAGCGGCCATGGCATGGCGGAAGCATGATCTCTCTCCTTCTGTGAGTCTGCCTTTGAAACCAATAAATGAATGTTGAAGAAACTAGGTAGGATAGCTTCTTGTCAGTTTGATACAGTTGCTGTGTCATGTTCCAGAAAGATTCCACTGCCTCTCCCAGCTGTAACACTGTGTGTCCTTCCTGCACACCTGTCGGCAGGAGCCTTCCTTCTGCAGTGGTTCTGTGTGTGTGCCACCGGTATGGTAAAATATGACACAGAAGCGATTTGTAATTACATGTTTTAAATATAGGTGAGGTTGAACATGTTTTCTTATGTAAGGGAATGCCAAAAAGTTTATGCAAAAACCCTGTAAAGCTGTTTATTTTGGTGCACTTTTCTTTTTTTAAATTTGTGCAAAGCTTTTTCACAGCATGTTTTGGAAATTCCCTTCTCAGGATTTTTTTTTTTAATTTCTGGCACGAAAATAGCTTGGATTTTAATTCGCTCCCCACAAACTTTTTCAAGTCCTTTCATAGTCATTGATATTTATGTTTAACCTTTCAAAATTTTTAAACTTCTGCCAAGTTTTTCTTATTTATTTATTTAGAAGAACTTTTTATTTATTAAGGCGATGATGTCTCTTTTTTAAAAAATATTATGGTCATGCAGTTGGCCCACTTTATTTTGATTTGACAGTTCTTCCTCAGTTCTTAAGTCTTTAATATTATCCAATTTGTTTAAAAAATTTTTTTGATGAGCTCTTTGATGGGAAATACCAGTAGGTATGTGTCACATTTATAATCTGTGTATTTCCTCTTGGGCCATATGGGACTCTCATTCCCTTCGTTCATGTCATGGTTGCCAGGATCAATACCCTCTGAAGGGAACTGTGGCTTCGCTTCTGCACTACAGTCAGAAGTTATAGAGTAGCTAGGATATATAGAAACCATCAATCACTCCACGGGCAATTTCCTTACCTATAGCGATAGCACTCAAGGCTGTGTACTTATCATCAGATAAGCACAATTAATTTTATTATGAAATATTAATGTTAGCAAGACTAGCCAGGGATGGGCCTAGCAGCAGAAGTGAGGGGGAACCCAGGACAGTTTGGCTTCATGTGAGGGCTCCCAGGTGTTGGTCTCCTGCTTGGGCACCTGGGGGCGGGTCAGCTCAGCTCGCCTGTTTCCTGAGGTAGGGAAGCAGATGGAGAGGCCAGAAAGGTCACCCTGGGTCCCCTTTGAGAATGAGTCTGCTGGTCTGGAGGCTTGGAGCGCCCCTGTCATGCTGCAAGATTGCATGAGACAAAATGCCAATGGAAATTATATTGGTGACAGCATCACTGAAGTGACATTTAGTTCTTTAAATGACCCAACCTGTTTTTGCAATGTGCCATCCATTGGTGAATGGGCAAAGCCATTTGACACATCTGTTTGGTGCAATGAATGGATCTGACACTCACATTTTGAAAAACTGAAATTGAATCCATTTGTCAAGAATAGGGGCTCCTCGTTGTGCTTTATTCCTCCAGGTAGAACTAGCTGGAGCTGTCCAAAACGGGAAGGTGTTGGCTCATCGGGTAGTTAGTTCCTGGTCACTGAGAATATAAAAGTAGATTTTTGTGACCTGCAAATTAAAGAACGTACTTCGCACTTTTGCAATGGGACGTGCACGTCAGCATCCAAGTTAGCAGAAATAAACCTTACTGCTCCGTTAGCACAGTTTTAAACATTTGACTGGCTTACCTAACGCTGTTTGAGCATTAGCATATGTCTTCTCTCCTGAAGCCCGGTTCTGGGATTGTGAGCAAGTCACCATGTCCCTCCTGTGAAAAGAAACAGACAGCATGCGTCCTTAGGAATCCAGGCAAACAAGCAGCGGTGACTGTGGGTTCTTCCTACGCCTCACCATGTCCTTTGCTAACTTCCTTTCTAGAATAAGTGATATTCAGGAAAGTTTCCCAGATGAAGAAAACCGCAAGCGAAGGCTCCTTTTCACCCCTAGAAATATGGAGAGGTTGCCATGCGCAGTGCAAACAGAGCAAAGACTTGCTTCACAGGAGAAGGCAGGTGCCGTGAAGGCCAGTCTGGAGAGGGGAAGCGCAGCTGCCCACAGGGGCTAGGGCAGTGTGCAGTGGCCTAGAGAGACGAGTCAACAGTCATTATAGCTATAACACATGCCATTCACTTAGTGCTTGCGATATGCTAAATATTTAATAATCATAGCATGTTCACAATTGCTATATTTTTTTTAAGTTAGCTTGAGGGCTTTTGCTGGAATTTACTGACATATAATTGAAAATTTGTATATATGCAAGGTGCACACCATGATTGATCTATCTATGTATTCAGTCTGATTAGTACAATCCAATTAATTGGCGCATCTGTCATAGCACATATTTACCAGTGTGTGTGTGTGTTAAGATCTCTTCTCTCAGCGCATTTCAAGGGGGGCTGTGTAGACCTGCCAGTGTCAGCGTGCTGTTCAGTGGTCTGAGAGCCGTTGTGGTGGTATATGAAATCCTGGGTTGGATCACACCTCCGTTACTCCTTAAGGAGTGAGCTCTGCTCCGGCTGTTGATGTCTCCCATTTCTTGACTTCTCTAGAACAACGCAGTAATTGATTGTTGTCTGGCATGTGCACTGTTTGTTGACCCAACAGCTGCGTTGAGGAGACAAATCATGTAACAGTGCAGGGCTTGCCACTCGATGAGCATTTGTCATTCCTCTGTCTCTTAGTGCTGCCATCAGTCGGGTAGTCAGTGACAAAAACGAGTCATGTACTGCCTTATAAAATGTTTAGGATGTGAGCAGCACCTTCATCTATTATCTCATTTAATCTGGATCGTATCATGCTGTAAACAGCTCCTTCTGCCGTGTTTATCTTTGGAGACGTGGAGGCTCAGAGATGTGACAGCTTGCTCCCTGAAGACGGAGTCAGGGTTGTCACTGCAGAGTGTAATGCTACATCTCAACTTGCTTGTGCTGTTGTTGTTGTTGATTCTTTCAAGCCTCGACTTGATTTGAAATCCCCTCCTTTAGTTGGAACATTTTCCATTTTATGAGTGTTGGTGAGGGAAAGCAGCTTCTTACTGTATCAGCTACACATCCTGGTGCTCTGTCCACTTTCTCTCTCGGCCTCCTCTTCCTCTGCCAAGCAGGTCTTCTGGGAAGGGCTGGTTGCAGCCATATTTTGGGTGTTGAATGACAAACAAACCGTCAGAGGAGAGGCTGGGCTGCTAGAGATTGCTCCCCATACAGAGCTTAGTAATTGTCCATCTCCTTCCTGAGCAGCTCGCCTGTCCTTATGAATGCACTGACCTGGAAACACTGAGTGGGGAGTTCAGCGCTCAGCAGTGCTGGTGTCGAGCAGCCTGATAGGATCTGCTGCATAATTGCACCATTGTGTCATTATTGGTTATTGCACATCTCCTGCTGGGCCTACTTTCTAAATGAAACTCTGCCCCAGGTGGCATGTATAAGAAGGGACCTGGTTCAAGTAACCCACTGGGCACCTTGGTCACTGTCCTCAGTGAAGCATGGGTGGCCACAGGTGAACTTCCCTCACTGTGCGAAGAGCATGGTTTCCAAGCATCTGGAGGTGGGGGAAGACACACACGGCACCTGTTCTCAACCCCCCACACTCACAGATGGACACTCTTTCCAGTTATGGACAGGTCAGGTGAACGCAGTGTGACTGCTGCCAGGGCTGCTGAGCTGGGCCACAGGCATCCTGCATGACAAGGGCTCCACTGAAGCTTGTGTCCCAAGCTCCACCCTTCCTGTCTTTGAGCTGCAGTGTCTGCTGTGACCGGCGGGTGCTGGAAATAGACAGAGTGAAGGAGGCAGCAGCAATGATGGCTGCAGCAGGAGGCAGAAGGATTCCCAGTTTCTGCCATCTGACTTAGTTGGAACCTGATGCACAGGGCAGCTGAGTGTCCATGTGTCCACATGTTAAGTGTCAAGATGATGAATCGGTCACGTGTGGGGCTGGTTTCTCCATGAAGGCACATCATCTTCATGGTCTTCTGTCTCCACAGTAACCCTGGGAAGCCAACGGTATTATTAATCCAACATCCCATGGTTCATCAGAACAGAAGAATTTCCTCTGAATTACGACTGGGTGATAGAACAGTAGGGCTGGACAGCAGATCTGTGTGAGCTGCATTGTGTAATGTGGAGCTATTTAGTGCCAAAGCCCCAGAAGGCGTGCGTAGTTCTCGCAAAGTGTATCCAAGAGCTCCTGCATTCTGTGAGAGCAGGTGAGTGAGGCCGAGTCTTACCAGATGACATAAACTTGGAGGGGAATTGCTTTATTGGCGTTCTGCACTGTATTCTGCCACCTGTGGTTGGTTCAGATGCTAACCGCTGAGCAACCTTCACCGCCAGGAATGCTCTTCCATTCTCTAGCTGTAACATGTGACCCAATCAAAGCAGTTATCTTTGTCCTTTTCTGTAGATAGAAATCAAACACGCAAGCCTGCGCGTGGTATCAAAATATGAGGGTGCTTCAAAGTCTTTGTGGAAAAATGGGGTGGAAGATAGCGTTGTTTTCAATCCAAGATAAGGTGAAATCCATTCATTCCTTTTTCCTTGTAATATGCATTTTCTGAATGTGTTGAGGACCACTCAGGAAGCCCTTAGTTAGGCAGACACAGAGTTGGGGAAAGACAGGCAAACAGTTCTTTCTTGATAGAATTGTGGTCACCATCTTTCCGATTATGCTGTTAATCCCTCTTAGCTTTTACTAACTGTTGTTTGGGGTGTTTTTTTTTTCTTACAGCATTTGCCCATAGGTTATTTTGTTGTTATTTCAATGGTGATTCTTGCAGCTGGAAATCTCTGAAAAATATCTTAGACTTTACGCTTTCATTCCAAAAGTATGAAAATCAACTGGAAGCTAAGATGGGGATTGAAAAATCTACAAATACTTTTCCTTGCTATGAGAAGGGGCTCCCTGGAGAGACCCCAAGGGGAGGCATTTTCTGTTCACTTGGCTGTTCTTTCCTCAGGGAAGTTGAGTAGCTCTGGAGTCTTGAGGGCAAGCCTGGAAGAGAAAAAATAGAAACCTTTAGGTAATGGTAAAATCAAAATGCATATTTTTCTTGGCAGTGAAAAAAAATTTGCCCTCTGAAAAAATTCAACCACTCTAAGTGTTTTGGTGAAAGTTGTTCTAGAAGAGGCACAGTGTCCTCCAAAATTCTGGGAAAGTCTATTCAGGGGACTAATGTGAGTCTTTGTTTCGTTTCTTTCTTGTTTTCCTTGCTGCATTAAAACTAAAATCTATGGCAGAATCAGGATTTCAGCAATCCAAGAGATTATAGGACATTTTATCCGAACCTTGAAAATCAAAGGATTTTCTTATTTTATCAAATATGGTAATTGAATGCAAATTTTATTTTTAATTAACACAACTTACTTTTTCAGATGAGTGTCTATTTAGTCAGAAAATGAGTTCGTATCTTCTAATTCCTCAGTCCTAAAGTAGTAGGGAGTGAGAACATGTGAGCTAAAGTAATTGTTTTGGATTGAAATCCCGATTTTTAGGATTCATTCTCTTGAGTGTCTGGAGCAATATAGTTCGTGTATGTGTTATTTTAAGATGATCTTCTGCTATTGGATCTTCTCTTTTTTCTGCCCTGGTATGTTTATTGACCCAGAAGATAGGATAGTGAAAGATAGACAGGAAGGCTTGCATGGGACAAAGTGCAGCTTTCTCTGCCTCGCAGTGGCGGGTGGGTCTTGTGAGGACATACGGTGAGCAGCACGGCACACCCCTGTGACTCCTCCCGTAAGAGGCGTGATTCAGGGCAGCACGGCACACCCCTGTGACTCCTCCCCTAAGAGGCGTGATTCAGGGCAGCACGGCACACCCCTGTGACTCCTCCCGTAAGAGGCGTGATTCAGGGCAGACATTGTATCAGATCAAAGTAGTCCAGCATATTTAGTTGGTGACTTCCATTGAGCAACCATATACCAAGTAAATCACATTACTCTGGGTGCCTGAGAAAACTCAAACATGCAGAAAGTATTGTCATGAGAAAAGAACCCCATTGACTAAAGGAAAGCTATAATTAAATGTCCCAGAGAAACATACGGCCACATTTATGGGTCTCCAAAAAGATTACAGAAAATTAATATTATGAAAAAAACCCTATGGCTGAGCTTCTAAATGGTGTTGCAAAAAATCCTTATCCTTGAATTCAAATTTACATCGCCTTTCTGACTTTCCTTCATGCTTCTTCATACTTGTATTTGTATCCAGAAACAAATATGTGTGTGAATACATACATGTGTTGCAGGGTCCCATGGTCACACCTGTGGGCCTTCAGATGGTGTCTTGGAGTGTTTTTTCTTTAAGATTTATTTATTTTTATTAGAAAGTTGAATGTAAAGAGAGGAGGAGAGACAGAGAAGAAGATCTTCTGTCTGTTGATTCACTCCCCAAGTGGCCTCAATGGCCAGAGCTGAGCCGATCAGAAGCCAGGAGCCAGGAGCCTCTTCCAGGTCTCGCACATGGGTTTAGGATCCCAAGGCTTTGGGCCGTCCTTGACTGCTTTCCCAGGCCACAAGCAGGGAGTTGGCTGGGAAGCAGGGCCGCTGGGGTTAGAACTAATGCCCATATGGGATCCTGGCACTTGCAAGGCGAGAACTTTGCCTGCTAGGCTACCGTGCCAGGCTCTAGATTGTGTCTTGGAGTGTTTGAGTGAGCAAGTGAGTCCTCATGGCTGAAGGTACCAGACTTCTGTCTCAGGCTCAGCTGAGTGGGAACCTGGGGGGATCCGGCTGGAGAGTTAACAGGAATCAGCACACTCATCAGAGGGATCCAGGCGATGGCGGGGAGCTGGTGGCCTCGTGATTGCAGACACCGAGTGGAAATCACAGGTTTTGGTGTTTGCAGTAGGACTGCACACTGAGCAGTGTACCTGTCTCCACCTAGATGGGTCTAGCATCAGGAGAATGGAGCTGGCACTGTTCCTCTTGCCACCCTGGTGCCTTCCTAGCCAATGATTTTAAAGTGCTCTGAGTCTATTGGATAGGCAGCTATAAAGCATGTTTCAAATCAGTGCAAAGCTGATTTTCCTGCACTAAATGCTGGGTTATCTCACAGCCTGAAGTGTACGATTAATGGGGCATTTTTTTCCCCATCACTTTGTTAAACGGCTGTTTTGGAAACCTTCCCGGTGGGTGTGAGCTGAGCTGTGCTCAGCAACTGAGCAGAGAGTTGGCTGTTACGCAAAGTGTGCTCACTCACCCTTGCCTCTCTCTGGGGAGCACGGTTTGTTTCAGAAGGACTTACCTGTGTATCAGCTAATTCCTATACCACATGTGGAGGAGTTGTCTTCCATGGGAAACAGTCTTCTCTGTTTCTAAGATCTGCGGAGGTGAATTCTTGCATAGGTTGCCTCCTGGGTCACTTGTGTGGATATATTGTGCCTGAGTATGGAGTCAGTTTTTGTCTGTGGTGTAGGGTATCTTGCCCAAGTGCATCATCTAAAAGGCGAGCCCCTTGGGAGTGGGCAGTGCATGCTGCATCTTCATTGCAGGGCTAGGAGACACTCTGAGTGAAGGTGGTGGATGGCGCATGCACGCTTGTGAGCCAGTCTCATGCCCCGCGTGGGTGCTGGTGGCCGAAGCCTCGCTCTCCAGTCTGCGGTTGCTCTGTGAGCATGCCAGAAGTGCAGCACACTTCTCCTTGAGATCGTAAGATAATTACTCTAATACCTAATCAGAGCTTATAAACTGCTCTCTGAATTGGATCCCATGGTATCCCCACTATCTATCCAGTAAGACCCCTTTGTGCCCTAACTTCCACAATTCCAAATAGACACACTGCTGGAAAGTAATTCTGCTTTTGTGTGAATGTCTCACACTGATCGGCAGCTTCTTTGCTCATTGTGTATGGAAAGCGCTAGCGCACAGCGCAGTGGTCCTCCAAATGTGCTTCCCAGCTAGCACGGGTAACAATGCTGAAGAACCTGATAGAATTCCAAACTGTTGTTCTCATACCTAATGACAAGAGTGAGTCTCAGTACACATGGCTCTGAGTAAGTCTTCCACGTGATTTTGATGCATGCTTTAAGAATGACTGCATTGGATCAAGAAATTAGAATTTGGGTATTTTGCAGAATTGAATCCCAAGTTCTACTCATTTGCTACTCATAGTCAGTGAACTTTTTTTCATGCTACTTTTTTTCATGTCTCTGTGCCTGTCTTAGATTTTTTTCCCTGATAACTGCAGTAAATCCATGCCTTTGGTACACTCGGGTGTGACTGAAACATCAGACATGTTCAAGAAATGTTAGCTGCTCTCCCCGTCCTCCCGCAAAGCTTGCTGGCTCATCTTGAAGTCACATATGTAATAAAGGGAATGATGTAATTTATAGAACTCGCAGCTGAGAACGAAGACGCTGGCTCAAAGAGACAGCCACCTTATTTTCTTAACTTGTGGAAGTG
The DNA here is from genome assembly GCF_030435755.1 of Ochotona princeps. NCBI lineage: Eukaryota > Metazoa > Chordata > Mammalia > Lagomorpha > Ochotonidae > Ochotona > Ochotona princeps. Next base: position 39,794,244 of record NC_080852.1, on the reverse strand, counting down.
AAAAAAACACTGATTTTCCACTAGAGGAGAGGACAACGGTGAGAGAGGTGAGCATGGGCAGAGCGTGGATGCCCAAATGCAGCATTAGGAGGAATGTGTAGGATAAATGCAGTGTGCAAAAATTCATGGTATTTTTAAAAATCATTAGGACTTGTATGTGCCCAACACAATGATAAAATGATAAGAGATGGACATGCTAATTACCCTGACACAATCAGTGCACACTGATTGTATCGTCGGATGGAATTGTCATACTACATCTCATGAATATGTCCAAATATTATCGGTCCATTAGAAAGAAAATGTTCATCAAGCAGAGTTTCAGCTTGAGTCAGTGGAACACTGGCAAGGAACGTTTGAGGAGGATGATGGAGCGTGAGAGTTAGTGCAGCTTATGGTATCGATAGCAGACACACTGCTTCTGTCTGTCCGGGCTTAGAAAGGGAAGGAGAAGGAAGATGTCCCTGAGCAGAAAGGGCCTCCTTACAGCAGCCACGACCCTAGGGTAGGGGACACATGCAACCCTCAGCAACGCAGAAGGGAGGAAGCCAACAGAAGCATTGTGACCTGACTCCAGTCCCCTAATGCACCCTGCGTCAGTGACCACCAAGAGAAGCAGGAGGCCTGGCCAGGCGGGTCACGTGAGGCTGAGGGAGAGGAGGGTGTGGGACACAGACAGTTGGGTTTGCCTCTGGTGGTGAACAAGCTGCCAACCATTTTCTGTTCTCATGTGGTCGCCATGACAGAGACAGAGAGGAGCCAATGGTTTGTTCCGCTTGGGACCTCCAGGACATTTCAGGATAGCACTGGCACTGGAGTTGGGATTCTCAGTTTTGGGAAAGAGGACCAAATGGGGCCTGAAAGAAAATCAGGGAGAAAGGAGAATTTCATTGCAAGTGGAGAGAGCGCAGTAGCATCAGGACAAAAAGCACAGGGTGTGTGGCAGAAACAGCGAGAAATCTGCATGTCAGTGCAGTGGAAAGAGTGGACAGACGTGGGGACTGAAGGTCAAGTTGGCACATGAGCAGTGTGGGAGTGGCTCCTTGAGCCTCACCATCTGTCTTCAGTTCTCCAATGCTGAAGCCAGTGTGACAGTGGGAAGGACAGACAGTAGAAAAGTTAGTCATTCCTGGCGGCATCTTTGTGGGATAGTTGGTGTTAGTGCAGTAAAGTGTTGACAAGTGATTGTAAGACTTGGGACGCATTCGGGTTTACTTGTAGACGACATGACCTTAATCTTGTTCTGTAAGCTCGCCGTGTCTTCGTGCAAAATAAGTAAAATGAGGACACAGTGTTCTTTGTACAAAGATTGCTGTGAGGATGTCATGTGAGATGCAGATAGGAGCTGGATCCTATGATGAAGTATTGCAATGTGAGAGTTCAAGCTACAGCGACTCTGCTAAGAATAACCGCTCTCACTTATGGGGTGTTTGTTAGGTGTCTGATGCTGCACCCAGTTCTTTTACAAACCTTTTGTCACTTAGCTTCATCTGTTTCTATTAGTAAGACACAACTGATGACTCAGTTGTGAGGCAAGAATCAAAGGTAAAATGTACCGGCAAATAAATTCTTAATGAACCTGCCAGCTCTGTTACACAGGATATGCAAGACATCTGACAAGAGAACTGGGCATAAAAATACTGCTCTGGACAACTTTTGATGAAATATTGATAAAAAGGAAAAAGCAGGCTGGGGAGTTTGGGAGGGTATGTGGCAGCACCGACGTGATGCACTTAAACCCTTCGAAAGTCTCTCGGGAGCACCTTCCCCTGGTACCTCCCAAAAGACGTTCTCTCTGACCAGGTACCAGGGAAAAGTGCCAATGCAGGAGGCCAGCCTGCCCAGACCCCAGCAGAACTTCAGCTGTTCAAAGACCCTGTAAGAGTGGGTCCTCACAAAACACGAACAGAAACTGGAGGACAGAAGAGATTAGTGCAGTGTTTCGTCAGTGGCCCTGTGTTGGAGAAACTGGCTGATGACAGAAGAGACGGCCTTTTGTAGGCCTGCGGGAGCTGAGCTGACCAAGCTGAGCTGACCAGGGCCGGGACATCCACGCTCTCAGCCAACCAGCTTTCAAAGGAAGCATCCCAAACGTGCAGGGACTTTTATCCAAGGTCACAGTTGATTGGTAGTGAAGGTGAGACATGAACCTGATGCTCGGATTCTCAGGTCGCTCTGTTTTCTAAAGTCAGATCTCTGCTTATCAAGAATCACAGGAATGTGCTTCCAGGAAGATGTACCCAGCACAAAAATTTTGACAAGAATAGATACAGATAGAGCAGCCAATTTAAGAATCTGAAAAAAGAGGTTCAAAGTGGTTTTATAGGTTGAGCCACAGCAAGGGTAAAGAACAAAATAGGAGGTTGGTGTGCAGACAACACCCTGGAATGAGACCCTGCGGAAAAGCGGTGTCTAAGGAAACTTGGTTTCCACCTATTTAAAATGATGGCACTGGAATTGGGGCATCATGGGTGAGCTACCTGCAACGCCACATCCTCTATGGATGCTGGTTCAAGTCCTGGCTGCTCTGTTTTCCATGCAGCTCTGTGCTAATTCACCTGGAAGGCAGCAGAGGATGGGCCAAGTGCCTGGACCCCTCATCCGTGTGGGATGCCCAGAACAAGCTCCCAGCTCCTTGATTTAGACTGGCCCAATTCCAGTCAATGCGGCTCTGTGGGGAATGAATCATGGGAAAAGACTCTCCCTCTCTCTAAACCTGACTTTCAGAGAATAAATAAATCTTAAAACAAAAATAAAAAACCATTTTCTAGGGTCATGAAAGTAGTTTTTTTAAAAAACACATTAATTCATTGAATTCACTGAAAAGTACCAATAGGTATTTTTCATTTACACTTATTAACCCATGTAAACAACAGTCAAGCCTAAAAATAAGCCAAGCCAGTAACACCAATATTGGTGTGAAGAATAGAAAGATAGCCAGCCTATTTCAGGGGTAGGCAGGAAAGCAAGAGGGCAGAGTAATTTAGGACAACAGTATTTTTGAAGAAATTATAGTAACATTTAATGGCTACTACAGTTTTGAAATGTGATTTAGAGAAAGAGAAGTAAATTATTGATTTTGAGAAAAATAGAATGTGTTGCTGAGGCCTAAAGTGTTCTTTTAGTGATGGATCTGAATGCCATTTCAGAAAATAAACACATTTCCCATCATGATGCAGTGAGGTTAATGGAATAATGCAGGTGAAAGCTTTTTGACCCCAAAGAATTCCATCAGGGCAAGGTGCTATTGTGAACTCCCCGTGATGGAGACCCAGCCATGCGAGAACTGTGGCTATTTTTACATGGCCTGGTGTGGTGCTCCCAGCATTCCTGGTGCTGGAACCCAAGGAAGATCCTTCCGTCTGCTGCTTGCTGAGGCCTCCTCCACTCCAACAGGGCAGCCTCTCCGCTGCTGAGCTGCACCATCCGTAAAGTCAAAGTCTCTTCGCCAAGTCGAGCTTTCCCATATCTTGGGATTCAAAACTTACGGCAATGAAGACCATGGTGTTTGTATTTAGTTTTCTCTGGCAGTCAGATAAGGATGATTTTTGCGATGAACTATGAGTTAATAACATGTGCCAAAGATGATGAATCACCAAACAGGTTCTTTTCTTTTTAAAATTTACTTTATCTGAAAGCCAGAGAGGGAGAGAGAAAGAGAGACAGACAGAGAAACAAAAGGCCTTCTGTCTGCTGGTTCATCCCCCAAATGGCTGCACCATCCTGGGCTGGGCCAGGCCAGAGCCAGGAGACTCATCTGGGCTACACATGTGGATGCACGGGCCCAAGTATTTGGGCCATCTTCCACAATACTGTGAGATCCAACTGGGAAGTACTCATATTAATAGGTATCATTCAGTTATTTGAAAATAACTTTTCTTCCTTTTAGTTTGATAGGGGAGTTTGGAAAAGGACATGTTTTCCCTGTTTTTGTTGCCCTGCTCTGACCTGGGGACTCAGTGGAAGCTTCCATGAGGCCTCTAGTAGCACAAGAAAATTAATGGGCTCCTAAGTTTGTCCTGACTACTGGGTTGTTCGTAATTTTTTCTTCTGGCTTTAATCTTGACTGCTTCCATTTGTCTTTCCATTTAGAAGTAATTTCTTTTTCTCAGGGTTGCACTCCGGGGGAACTCTTGTTAGATTGCTGTGTGCTCAACATTTGTTCAGAGTATTCATTCCTTTTTGCCCATTTCTAATTATTGTTTGATAAGAATATGTCTGTCCAGGAACTCTTTATTTCTGCTCCATGGACCAAGATTTATGAGGATTTTCTTGGACTTAAACTAGAAATTAAAACTTTTGTAATCAAGCCACTGCCTTTTCATTTAAAAACAAATTAGCATTCTACATCTGCTTGGAGTCATGCATGCGCTTTTACGACCACTTGTCCTCAACTTCCACCTTAATGTCTGCCACAGACATCCTTCCCGGACACGGCATGGCCTTGTGTTCCTGAAGATCCCAGGGAGCCCTGTTACATTTTATTCATTACTGTTTGTTTTTGCACTTGTTTTTTAGTGGACACTGTCTCAAAAACAAGATCATAAATTGTTCCTGAGTATGGAAGAGCAGAATCGTGAGGCAAGTCCTACACGTGAATTAAGCTTGTGGAAGATCCCTGCCCCATTCTGTATGCTTTTTAGTATTATGGTAGCAGATAGCTCTAGTTCACAGTTAAGAATTGAGATGCAGAAAATCCAAGTTAATTGCCTCAGAGGCTCAAGCTCAAAGCTCATTGCCTGAAACACACAAACGTATTCTACAAATTCTCCACTCGTGTTTGTGTTATCCATCCTATGAGTTGCAGAATGCTACTAAGAATTGTTATTTTCAATGCTACTAATACAAAGTCCAAAAGATGCCATGTCTAAAAGCCAAACAAAATTGTGCAGCCAGATTTCTCGAACATCGCATGTCTTGGAAGACCACCCAGGAGCGTCTTGCTCCTGGAACGCATGTTGACACGCACACTGTGGGCACCCGACACTGTGGAATGCATGCTACACATGCACGCTTGTACCTGAGTCCAGAATTTTTAGAAGTTAGGACTTTTAACATGATTTTGGAGAAGTGTGGAAATTAAATTAGATTTTTAAGACATAATCATTTTTTAAAAGATTATTTTTTGGGGGACTCAGCACAATGGCCTAGTAGCTAAATACTCACTTTGGGCAACTGGGATCCCATATGGGTGCTGGTTCATGTCCCAGCAGCTCCACTTCCCATCCAGCTCCCTGCTTGTGGCCTGGGAGGCAGTGGAAGATGGCCCAAGGCCTTGGATCCCTGCACCTGCGTGGGGACCTGGGGGAAGCTCCTGGCTCCTGGTTTCGAATCAGCTCAGCTCAGGCCATTTTGACCACTTGGGGAGTGAACCAGCAGACAGAAGATCCTTCTCTTTCCATCTCCTTCTCTCTGTAATTCTGCTTTCCAAGTAAAAATGAAATAAAAATTTATTTATTTTTATTGGAAAGTCAGATTTACAGAGAGAAGGAACAAGAGAAAAAGGGAGGGAGAGAGAGGGAGAAGGGGGAGAGAGAGAGAGAGATCTTCCTTCTGCTGACTCACTTTCCAAATGGCCTCAGTGGGTAGGAAATGAGCTGATCTGAAGCCAGGAGCCAAGAGCCTCCTCCTGGTCTCCCACATGGGTGCAGGGACCCAAGGACTCAAACCATCCTTTGCTACCTTACCAGGTCGTAAGCAGGGATCTGGGTCAGAACCCAGCGCACATATAGGATACTGGTACTGAATATGGAAGCATAGCCTACTATGCCATGGTGCTGGTCCCAAATGGATGCTAAATCTTGAGAGGCCTATTATGAGGCCTATTATGGCTTTGAGGTTGATTGCTATTCCTTTATAGGTGTAAACAGTTAAGTTTTTGTTTGTGCTTTATCTTTTTAAAGAGTTTTTATCTTTTTTTAGTGTTAATTTGATAGCAGATAAAGACACATACACACACACACACACACGAGGGAGAGATGTGAAAGAGAGAGAGCCTTTTCATCTGTGGATTCATTCCCTACAAGACAACAAGGCTGGGACTGGGCCAGACAGAAGACCAGAGCCAGGAGTTCCATGTTCCATCTGGGTCTCCCCAGTGGGTATCAGGGGCCCCAGGACTTGGACCACCATCTGCTGTTTCCAGCCAGTTCAGCATGGCATGCTGGCATCGCAAGTGCTGGCTGAACTTGCTGTGCCACGACACCTGCCCTCAACATGTCTGTCTTCGAAGCCGATTTCTGTTTGCTCTCTTTCCATGAATAGCATTCATCAGAGTAATCGTCATACCAAGCTAGATACTTCTCAATATTTCCTTGATGTGTTTTTAAGTACCCACCACGAGTATGCAAACTTCTTGTGATAGTTTTTATTATTATTAAGAAGCTAAATGTTTGAAATAACATATTGGTACTGTTAGAGGAGGCAGTTGTCCCTCATCGTCTGCTGTTGGAGAAGTGACTGAGCAGGCAGTGTAAGGACTTAAGTATGGCACGGAGATGCACGTGCGGCTAGGGAACACAGCAATGCTGGGTCTCTGCCGGGAAGCACTAATCGGATCTCCAGTGTAGGAAGGACCGTGTTTAACAGCATTGACTTCCTGTCTGAGAGCTGCGGCTAGAACTGCAGAGGAATAGAGGTGCACTTCCTGGGATCGCTTCCGCAAGTGTAGGAGCAGGGATGTGGCAATCGCAGACCACGGAATGATCTCCCTTTGCTCTGGGATGCTCCCATCAGTCCCTTTCCTCCTCAGTCAAGCAGGATCAGGAAGATGAGAGGGACTCGGGTTTGAGGAAACTGGGAGGAAAAGGAGACTATGCCTGTGACTACTTCCTCCAGGGCGGAGCTCATCCAGGTCCCAGTCCCTTCATCAGAGCAAGGAGGCTCTGGGTCGGATCCAGGAAACCTCAGCAGGCCTCTCCCATGCCCCCTTCCTCAGGGAAGTACACTGTAAGAAAACTTATTTTGATTCATTTGTTTGTTTGTTTGTTTGAAAGGTACAATTAGCGAGAGAGAAGAGAGGGAGAACAGAGAGTGGTTCTGTCCACTGGTTCACCCCACCCATGAGCACAGCGGCTGAGGTTGGGCTAGAGTGAAGTCCAGGTCTCCACAGTGAGTGTCAGACATCCAAGTACCCAGGCCATCCTCTGCTGCTGCCCCAGGTGATGGGCAGGATGCCAGGTCAGAAGCAGAGCCAGTGAGGCGTGGGATGGCACTCTGAAATGTGATGCAACATTCCAAGCTGTTGTTTCACTGCCTATCACACAGTTCTAAGTTTAGTTGTGTGATGTAGTACTTCCAGGTGTTGCAAGTGCCAAGTTCATCCATGTTAGTTTGCTCAGAACTGATTTCTTCCTCCTCCTTTTTCTTCCTTGTTCTTTTTCTTAACCCCTTGGGATTAGTGAGTGGAAGCCTCTAGCAACAAACCCCCTAAATGGATTCATCACTGTGAATAGGGAGCAGAACGGAAGCAGATGTGTCAGCCACAGAATGTTGGCAGAAGTGTCCTGCTTGGCCTCGGGTAGCTTCACCATGCAGCTTCAAGGCTGGCATCTCTTGCTTTTAATGCAGGGATGCTAGCGGAGCCTTCATTATGTTTCCCAGGGAATAAGTACATTGTGTTTACAAGGTCATCTTCACCTTTGGAAACTAAGAAGAGTGTGAGAAGGGTGCTGGGTCCTTAGGTGGCTTCTCCTTTCCCTTCCTGTTTGTGGACTTCTGCCCATCCACACTGAACTTTCTCCTGCCATCCCTGGATGGAGTGGATGGGCAGCCATGCCTACTCTTGGTTCACGGATGAGAAGACCAAGGTTCAAAGGAGATGAAGCGGCCAGCCACGGTCACTCTTGGTGGTGATGCCAGTGCCAGGAACAGCATACCTATCAGCTTGCTGTCTCTCACGGGAGCCTCTCTTTCCCAGGCTCCACTGTCTGATGCCAAGGGCCCCTTGCTGAGCACGTTCTGACTGTGACAAAGAGTGCTGTGCACAAGGACATGTCCTTTTGTTCGCTACCTGCATGCGGTCCCACAGCCACTCCATATGAGAACTGTGAGGCATCCATTAGGGTCACATTCCCGGTAGATCCAGCTGGAGCTAGAGTTCACAGAAATTGAAGACACGTTTTGTGGTTTCATTGCTGAAATGCATGCCATGGGAGACAGAGACACATTGCTGCTCAGGCACGTCAAGAGTGCCCTGTGCCAGCTGTTCCTCCCGTTTCTTGCCAACTTTAGATTCAGTATTGACACCGTGTGTTAGAACTTGGTACTATCCATCATCTGCCTTGCACACATTTGCAGCAAAGAAGTTGTCTAACTCATTAAATCCTCCCATGATTCAAATCTTATGTGTCTAGGTGGCAGGCCAGGAGGTAGATTAATGCATGTATTAAATCATCCCTGTTAAGAACATGTGAGAATATGACCTCTGAATGCCAGGCAGTCTCTTCATGAAGTGAAGGTGGATCCGAGATCTGAAAACACCTGCTGCCTGTCAATCTCTGCTCAGGTGGTCATTTCTAGCTGTTATATTGCCTGTTGGTGAGCGCTCACTCCAAATCAACCAAAGAAGCAGAACCGCCCAACTCTTCAGAAATAGATTTCTCTCTGCTCACTGGTCCTCGTGTGCACAATAAAGCAAAGCCCCGTGTGGCTGTTGCTTATCTCGTGTGCGTTACTCCTTGCCAATAAGGTGTCACAGCCTCTCTGAGCCGCCTCAGGACAGATCTCGAGTCGTATTTTGCATGCCATTGTAGCAGTTGCGCAGTCTGTGGCCAGAACAAAGGCCTGCATGGCTGTGCTTTCTTTTTTCCCTGTGTCAGATAAGGGGATAGCTTGAGTGAAGAAGCAGATGCCCAACACATGTGCGGCCATTGCCCATCCGTCCCCATGTTCCTCCCCGTTGGGGCTAGAGTTGACGGTAGATCCATCTGTACAGAATGCTGCCATCGCTACTGTTTGAGAGGTGGTGCAAGGAAAATTCTGTGTTTATTCCTTGATGGGCACCTTGGAGAAAGTGGCAAATTTTGTTTTGTATGAAAAAGTATATACAAAATGGAAAGGTCATTTTCATGAAATACTAAAGTGAAAAATCAGAGGGAAGAATGTATGATCGTATTCATTTTTATTTTGATCACACAAATGAACCAGAGGTGGAATGGAGCAGGCTGTGAAACTAACCACCCTCCAGACTTGAGCTCTCTGTGGTCTGTTCCTGCAGCTGTGTGTGTCTGTGTAGATGCATGTATCAGTTTGGATATTAGGAAGTTAAACTTGAGAAGCAGATGGAAAAAGTGAAAAGGATAATTTCAGACTGGCAGAGTCATCAAGAAATAATTTATGAAAAATACCTTCTGGAAGGTAGAACAAATGATCACAAGAAACGGAGAAGTTTGGCCTGGGGGGGACTCGTCAGTAATCCATGGCTCTCATCAGTGCCACAGTTCACCATGGATTAGGGTGACTCATACTCCTTCAATCTAGATGGTATGCAACTTGTATACATCAAGACCAGCATGCATCAGACAGCTTTTTCTTAGCAGATTGTTTCAACTAGTCAACCAGGAACCCATGCTTCTCCCCTCTTGGAGTGCTGTCCTTCTTAGCTACAGAAGAAAGGAGCATGGATATAACCCTTAAGGCTTCCTAGTGGAGCCTGATCTTTCCAGTAGAATATGAAAGCGTAACCTTCATTGTACCACAAAGATGCCTTTCTAGGGGAGTCTTGAAAAAGGTCTTGAGAAATTATGAAAAAACTAAGTATAGTTTGCCAAGCAGTTTAGTATCAAAATAAGTTTATATTTGATTTCCTATTTTATGGATGTTTTGAAGTGGCCTTGTAAAAGGCCTGCATATCGAAGCAGAGCAAAATAAGTTGCATTTCACTGTCTGGAGGTTGGAGATGATTCGCGCCAGCAACAGCACTGTCTGCTGATGGTGACGAGAGGAGACTGGGAAGATGGAGATCTTCATCGCTGAAGAACTCCCACCAGTTTGAGTCTCTGTTGGCATGAATGGACCATCCCTTGGAAAAAGCCACCCTAGCTGGTGTGCTGCAGAGCGGGTGGTGCAGTCTCGGCAGGTCCTTCATCAGTAGATCCTGTGTCTACCAGCCTCTGTACTGGCAGTGGTGCCCCAGCCTTGCTCCTTTCCTGGGCAGTGTGTGGGTTCTAGTCCTAGAGCCAGGATCTGGACAGTTGTGCCTGATGCGAATGCCATCTGCTGCTGGGGTCATCTTCATCCTTGACCGAAATCAACACAAGAAGGGAAGGCGGTTGTTGCTGTGCTTATAGGAAGGCGCCTCTAAAATCTGGCATCTTCTCTCCCACATTTGAATAATTTCTTCTTTCTTCCTATGTCCTGGCCCACTTAACGCTCTGATGGGATTTTCCCACAGCTCTCTGCTACAGTGCACAGCCACATCGTGTTAATACTTTCTGTTATTTGGGGAATATTTCATAAGGTCACAGATTTAAAAAATCACCAACACAAAGAAGATACACAGTAGGGATTCCTTCCGGTAGTTCTCTTCCCTCGTCTAATCAGTTTTAAGAGTCCCACACATTTTGGTAAGACACACATCAGAAGGTTTCAGCGGATATTTACAAATACCTGAGAATATGTCACCAAGAGTTTCGCATTGTGAGGTTACAGAGGTACCAAACTGGAGCAAATCAGCCAAGTGTTTGTGCTGCTGAGGCGAGGAGGCGCCAGCAGCGGATGAAACCTCACCGTCCGTCTGCTACTCGTTTTCCCGAATCAGACTCGAGATATTTTTTCCATAATCAGTGCAAATCTCTAATTGTTGCTTATTTCTACTCATTGGTAGCCACTTTTATTTCTTTTGCTCACTTTTTAAAACTTTTATTGAAGTCAGGACTAAAGCTTCAAATGCTTAAAATAAAAGTTTTTCCTTAAGAGGGAAATTATTTTAGATGTAGGGAACTAGGTAGAAAATCAGGAATATGATAAGGCATATGATGCGTTTGAAATCCTTTGCAGTGTGTCTGAACCCTCCATTCCATCAACTGCAAGCAAAACAAGGTGGTAATTGAAGACCTTGCAGTCGGACAGCTCTAGATTGTTAGACCTGCTCTCAGTTTGGGCCTTGATCCTCTCTCTCGTGTGTATCTCAAACAACTCCAGTTTCATGGTCATTCTAATTAGTCTAACAGCTGTCTAAACGTTTCATGCCTTCCCCCCGACATTGTTAAATGCTTTTAATATACCACCTGTGCTTCCATGAGATGTTAATTGAAGTTAAGTGATTGGGAATCAAAGAAAAAAGATGTTACAGAAAAGATATTCAAGAAGTGCCGTGTTAGATAAAATTAGCGTTTTGAGACATTGGAGAAGCCCTCCTGCACTTTCTAAATTCCTTCTAATAAGTTGTTTGGGTGTGAATGGTTTGTCCATTTGTTTGGGATACACAACCTATTTTAGGGGAGCAGAGCATGTTAAAGGCCTCCTGTTTTTCACAACTTTGGGAAATGCTGTTCTGGTCTCTGCCGTGTGATGATCATGTTCTCAGTTGGAGGGAGCACCACTGATGACCTTGTTCCAGCTCATTCCAGCTCATTCCAGAACAGAGATCCATTTGATCCATCCATTGCACTCAGCTGGCTATGGATGGATGTTCTGATAACAGAATGCTCAAGACCCTAAAAATCTGTCATAATTATAGTCAGAATTTGCTTCTGTTAGGGAGTTTAAAAGGCATTTTACACTAAATGAGTTATAACTTCTAAATCTTTGCCTTCAAGACCTAAATCTAATCTCTAGATGGAGAAAACCCTCCTTAAGAATCTGTTCAGGTCAGCAATGAAAATGTCTGGAGAACCAAAAAAAAAAAAAAAAAAAAGACTGCCAAAATTAGCTCCAGTGACCACAGATTAATTTTGTAAAATGTAGTTTGACTTGAAATTTATATCATAATAGATTATTTTTTAAATGAATAAAATCATGTGGTTTTCTGTTAAGTCAGTGTGGGCCAACTTGTAATTATGCCCATTTGCAAGCATAAAGCATTCCAACAAAACTAGTCCCATTGCTGAATAGCTAGCACTATCAGCTCGAATCAAACAGGATAATCTGAGCAAAATGCGCTCAAGAAGGCGTCAGATTCCCTGAGGTCTTTCCTAAGCTGATGAAGACATCGGTTTCCTCTTTCATCTCTCAAGTGGCATTTCTATTTCCCAAAAGGCTGTTCCTTTTGTGGCTTAAGAGTTTCAGTCATTTTGGTAGAGCAGGCAGGCAGCATTGGCCTCAGTGATTGACACTCCTAGCCTCGTCTGCTTCCATCAGCTTCTGATAGTTGATCAACAGATGAGCAGAATGAATGCTGGAGTTCACAACTTTGGCTAGCAAATTTTTCTTGACCTTAACTTGTTGCATATGACAACTATTTTCTCAAAAAAAGAAACCCCCCCCAAACCGAGCTTGCCATGGAACACCCAAGTTCCTGTGTTTGGTATTCAAGATGCTGGATACTTGTCTACAAAGTGTCTCACTGCTTATCACCACACCCTCTGTTCACACAGCAAGAATCTGTCCACCCACACTGCACCTAGCTGGTTGGGCAGCTTCTCTTTTATTCTAGTGTGTCCCACTGTACCCCGTGCACACCAAGTGCCTTCATACTGTTCACAAACCTAAACCTTAACTGCTGTGCTTTTCTGGCTCAACAGGTCAAATAGGCATTAGCAACTAACAGGTTCATAGATTGTATGTAAATACTCCCCTCTCCACTCCATTCCAAAGACATCCATCTTCACAAGGCAGTGGTTAGGTCGTCCTCATAGTCACACATTCTACGTCGGCTTTGTGACTCACTGCTTTCTGAAGTTATATTAAATTATTCCTCATTATTTTAGCTCTTTTCATGTGGTTTGATATTTCTGTGATAGTATCATTCTTTTGAAGCCATAAAACTCAGTGTACATTATGTTTTTTCAGTCTTTTAATATCTTATTTTCCACTTTGTGGGTGTTCAATAAATCTGACTTTGATATTTTAGACAATAAAGTGACTCCTCAAGTCCTCCCCGTTTCTATTCAAGCACAATGTAGACTGGTTTTTTTTGACATTGTTTGATGATGGCAACCCCCAATAATAAAAATACTTTTGATTTAGGTTTTCCACCACTGATTTTTTGAAGTGCCCTCACATATTCAAAGAAATGTTACAGTTTTCTAGTTTCTATAGAAAATAGTCATCAATATTTGTGAATACTCAGAGTCAAATAGAAACACAAATATTCACAATGCAATTCTTTTGAAAATCTATTCTGAACACTTTCTATTGCAACAATTATTGAAAAATTAAGAGTAATCAAAGTTTAATAGTTTGAAACATTTTCTTTTTCTCTGTTGTGTTTCTTTTATCCTATATTATATGTTGTATGTAGAGGGGCATGTTTAACCTGTATTTTGTAGCAGTATGTCTTTTCACACATCATTGTAAGTATTGATCTGTACAGTCACCTGCATAGCAGATATGAAGAATTGTGTTCATGGAAACATAGTGAATGTCCTGACTTTGAAGCAGGGAGCGGTTACTCAAGCCTCACCTCCGTAGGCAGTCGCCAATTTTATAAGAGTCACATTGTTTTCCTTCATTTCTTCTAAAACTGAGTTTCAGTCAGCTGAGGAAGTTCTACACAGTTTGGGATATTCTCTGTGGTGGCCTATGGGTACGTCCCTGCTCATCAAGGCAGTGGAAATGCTTTTGTGAGGCTGACCCAAAGACATCACAAGTGTGGGAAGTGACTATGGAAGCTGAGTCTCATCATTCAGATAACACAACCAGTGAGCCTCAGAGTCCTGTTTAATCCTTCCCTCGAGCCTCTTAAGGAAGTTATGGCTTCAGTCTTGGTTCTGTGCAAAGTCTAGCCTTCCAGATCGGGAATTCTTTCCTCCATTTCTCTCTTCTTGTGTGGAAGCTCTCGGTTGTATTTTTTATCTTGTGTATTGAGGTTTTCAGCTCTAAATTTTCTGCGTTTTTCTTGGTTGTGATTTCTGCCTCCTTAGTGACTTTCTGATCCATGCCATTCATTTTCTCTGTTCATTAAACTGTCTTCTGTTGCACTGTCTGACTTAATCATAATTTTGATTTTTTTGGAGCATCTCATACCTTTCCAGATCAGAACATAGACGTCAGGTTGTTCAGACTTTGTACACAATGGTAGAGTCAGAGCTGGATTGAATGTATCCTCACCAGTTGGTCATGTGGATAGCAAACAGGAATCTTCAAAGAAAAGACTCCTCAGGGTAGGCCCTGAGTACAGTGAGCCTGGCAAGATGCTGCTTATGTTTCAGCTGACTAGCTCTCTGTTCTTCCAAGGTCCAGTGTTGATTTACCCAGCATATTTTCTGGAGGCCAACAGACTGTCACCTGCTGAAGGCACAGTGACAGGTGAAGCAGACCCAGCTGATAGAGTCCTTCTATTTTGGAGAGTGTTATTGTGACTGTATTAAACACACTAGTAAGAAGAGGTTTAGGCATTAATCTTCCACACAGATATGTGGGAAATGTACAATGAATATGTGATGCAATGAGATCCTTATTGTCAGGAGCTACCTGTGAGACCTCCCAAAACATCATCTGAACCGTGGTGAGAGGAACATGTTAACCTGGTGATGGCGGTGATCCAGTTAGTGGGGGAGTGCACAGTCCAGGGAGATTTTCTAAGTCAGTTCTCATGGCTGAACAGGAGACTGGGTCATCAGAAAATAACAAAAACACATTTCCTGTGATTCTGGAGGCTTGAAAACTCTGAGACTCAGAGGCCGGGAAGTGCAGCGTCCGGTGAAGGATCTCTGCTTTCTAGATACTGCTGCTGCTACAGGTCCTGGTGCAGGGAAGACGGGACAGGTTCCTTCAGGTCTGTTTTGTAAGAGAGCTGCTACCATGCTTGAGGGCTCTGGCCCAGTGAGCTAATAAACTCCAGGAGTACCCACCTAGTCCTCACTGCTGTGGGGATTGCATGGCAGTGGAGTTCTGAGAGATACCAGTGTTCATACTATTGGCAGAAAAATAACTATTTGTTAATTCTGTTTCCGTTCTGCACCTACCAGGTGTCCATACTATTCTTATTCCCAAGATATAAGAAAACAGACTGAATCCCAGTTCCTACAAAATTACAACACAATGTAATTAATGAATAAACTTAATAAAAAAAAAAAAACAGACTGCAGAAGGGCTTGTTGCAGGATGAATCAGTGTGCAAGGAACCCTAGGATCGCCAGTACAAAGGCAGGTGTCTCTCTTGTTTGGATGTGTGGAGAGTATGGGGCACCGCATGCTTGCCATGGCTCTGTTCAGAAGGGTCTCAGCCATGCCAGTGCCAGTTGCTGGCTGCAGGACTTCACACACATCACTTTACCTCTCATTGCCTCCATTTTGCCATCTGTTGAATGGTGATGTTTCTAAAACCTCATTGGGTTTGCTGAGGATTGTCTCTAGCTCTTAGATACTGTATAAATCCTGGATGCTTCAGTTACATAGTATTTTTGCTCATGGTTTGCTAAATTTGAAGTAGATTGAGGAAAATAAGTATAATTAAGTAATGATGAATACTCACAACAGATTTATTCAAAGTAAATTACAAGGGATAAATAAAACTTTCCATACAAATTCAGATCAAGAGACAAGAAAAATGTTGAAAGAGGCAAAAATGATGATGTGAATTGATTAAAATGTATGTATTATCAAATGACATCCAACAAAACTGGAAATCAATGAAGTTTTGTTAATTGCTAATTTTTTTGGAAGGGAAGATAAATGTTGGTAACAAACTTAAATGAAAGATTTTTAAAAAATGATTCCCTGAGAACACAGAGGCAGGAACAAATACTCATCATGACACAGCTTGGGCTGACGCATTTCTCAAATGTCCTTGAAAGTTCCGGGAGACGCTTTTTCCTCAGGAAAGTATTTCTCCAGTGAGTAAATAATGCTGTTGCCTGGAAATGAAACACAGTAATATATTACATTGCAAGCAAACTGATAGTGAGTCTGCCAGAAGTTCAGAGGGAAAGTGGCAAATAGCAACCTAGGGATTGAGTGTCTCTACATCCCCACACCTTTCTCAGGGTTCCCACACAGTCAAAAAGAACCCTGACTCCTCTTACCCGTTACAGGGATTGGTTGGGGAGTGTTATTGTACCATGAACTCCCTGTCTTACAATTTTGTGGTGTGCCTGTACAGTTGATAAGCTAAGACTTCTCTTCATCATAAAGAGGTCCCTTTTAAGCCATCTTACAGCAGTGGCATTTGAAGTATTTGCATATTTGCCTGCTTCTGAAGAAGGCTTTGTACTTTCTGAAGTATATGCAATGTATGTGTCTGCGTAATGTGGAGCAGATGTCCTCAGCAATATTTCACCAGAGAACAGAGATGTGGACTTGCTGCTGGGTCAGAGCCATTCTGAGAACAAGACAAGGATTTTGTCCCAGGAGTGTCTCAAGAGTTCAGGAGGGAAGCCAGCAGGGGCAGCACTGGCCTTCTGTTGCCTTTCCTCAAGAGAGTTTGCCATTGCCCTGTTGCTTGCTGCAGATAATGAAGCTTATTGGACCCCAACAGCCTCCAGTTGGAGTCCAGAGGAAGGATGCTGGCTGGATGTTTCCTGGCTACAATGACTGATTCCGCACATTGTAGAGTTTGAATTCCAGCTCTGACTTCCTGGCTATGTATCCATGGAGAAAGTTACTGAACCTCTTAAACCTCCTTCCACTCAGTGGTTTATTCATCCATTTCGTGGTGATCCTCAAAGTGCCTGTCACCTAGCGGGAATCTGCTAGGAGTGGTTAAGTTCTGTAGGAAAGTAAAAAGGCTTTTACAGGGCCAGCCCAGCTCAGGCAAGACTGGGGTGAAGACTTGAACTCACCCCAGAGAAGATGGAAAGTTCAGATGCCTGAGGCTGCAGGAAGGGCTCCCAACAGTTCCAGGAAGTGGCCATGGAATAATGCAGAACCTGCATTATAATTTTTGGTATACTCAATTTCTAGTCGCTGTTTCCCAGTGAGGAAGATGATCAGATACATTTCAAAGGGTTCATTTAGAGCCCAATACAATGGCTCAATGGCTAAATCCTCACCTTGAAAGTGCCAAGTTCCCACATAGATGCTGGTTTGTGTGCTGGATGTTCCCCTTGCTATCCAGCTCCCTGCTTATTATGATCTGAGAAAGCAGTGCAATGGCCCAAAACCTTGGCACCCTGCATCCATATGGGAAACCTGGAGGAGGCTCCTGGCTCTTGGCTTTGGGCTTCAGATCAGCTCAGCTCCAACTGTTGCAGCCATTTAGAGAGTGAACCAGAAGATGGAAGATTTTTCTGTCTGTCTCTCCTTCTCTCTGTAAATCTAATCTGCCTTTCCAATAAAAATAAATACATCTTTATAAAAAGGGTTCATTTAATTAAAAGAGATGTGTAACATGTATCATAGTGAGCATTTGGTAAATTACTCTGTGTGAGTGAGTGGGAACACACTCTTTCTCCGTGACCCCTCCTTAAAGAAAGAGGTCAAAGCATGACTTCATTTTCTACCTGATCTTGGACTTGAATTAACAATTTTTAAAATATTTATTTTATTCCAAAGATAGAGTTTTACAGATAGATTAGGAGAGAAGCATATACTGAGAGGGAGAGCAAGAGAGACAGATAATTCATGTGCTGATTCACTCCCTACATGGCCTCAACTGCCAGAGTTGAGCTGATTTTTAGCTGGGGGGCCCAGGGACTTCTTCCAAGCCTCCCATGTGGGTGCAGGGACTCAAGGCCTTGCACCGTCCTCTGCTGCTTTCCCAGACTACAAGCAGGGAACTGGATTGAATATGGAGCACTGAGACATGAACTGGCATTGCTCTGGTACACTGGAAGTTGATTATTGAAGATTAACTTGCTATGCCACCTCATGGGCCCATGAACTCACAGTTTAATTAATTGTGTTCAGCTGACCCATCAGGCCAACCTTACCTTTTCAATGTCTACTTCTTGCCCCCATTGGTCTCATTTAATTTACTTTTGATTCTTTAAGAATGAAGGCACGAAAGTAAGAGAAATGTCAAAAATCTGCTCTAGAGTTTTTGATTCAAAAATATAGGAAAGTATTGCCTTATTTTCCATTTTTCATTTGTGTGTTACAATTAACTGCTTTTCCCTTTGCACCCAGGCAGAAAAGGTTGTCAAGAAAGCTCTGGAAAATTGTGATTTCAGGTAGAAGGTAAATGGGACTTTTCCAGCTTGATTTAGGTTAATGTCCATCGTCAATTTCAGCGGGATAATCAGATAAAAACATGTTTTTAAAGTTTCAGAATGTACTGAGATTGTTTTTTTGCCATGGTATGAAATTAAAATTTGACTTAAGATATCCCTTCCTCATCTAGTTGTTGCTTACTTAGCTTAGCTATTCATTCAGGACTTGTTTATCAACCAATTGAGTTGCTCCCGTGCACTGCCTGAGTACACCAAGCACTTTGATGGCATGGAGTGAAATGTAATGGCTAGGAAACAGACAAAACCATGTCCCACCAGGTAAACTGATATGTAATATATAGCCGCTAGATGGACAAGGCATGTGTTAAACACAAGGTATTTTTCTGATGAGAAAATATTTTTATTTCCTTAGAAAAAAATATGTTTCTCTAAATATTTTCATTAATTCAGATGAATTTTGAGATTGTGAAGGCCCAATTTGTCAAACTGCTGATAAATAAATGTTTGCTGATCACTCAACCAAGAAGGTTAGAGATCAATGACTTTCTCTCAGATGTGTAGAATGGTGTTTCTGCAGATCAAATCAAATTTGCTGACTGTCTACTCTCATGTTATGTCTGGTTGAATGTCTGACCTGTCTTCGTTCATCCTAGCATAATTCTTACAACTTGGGGTTGGCTCTAACTCCCTTTAGTTTCCCAGACCGTGTTGAGCTGTTTCGTGTGCCACTGATAAAAGGCCTTGCTATCTCTGATATATGACTTGATAGCAACATCTTTTAAAGTTTCATTTCATTTTATTTTGTCTGAGGGCCCATGCATGGACCTGGAATCCTCTATTCCCCATATAGCAATAGTATTCCTATAGGCAACAGGAGCTGCAAGATCTGAAGAGGCTTCCTCTGGCACTGGATGACTTGGGGAAGTCTAAGGCAGCAGGTGATACAATAGCCCCCTTATTCTGGAGATCAGTTAATATTTCCGTGTCAGCCAACATGAATGTCAATTCCAAGGCAATGTGTTGGCTAAAAGAATCTCTTCATTATGTCAGGCCAAGCTGGACTTGTCTGTGAGCTGTCATTCAAGCCCCCAGTAGCAGCAAGACTGCTGAGGAGCCACTGACTTCGGTTGGGAATGTGTGCAGATGGAATGGGGAAAATGTCCAGAGGAGGAGAGGATGGGCTGGGTGACAGTGAATGGTCCGGGCAGCTGTTTGAACAGGAGCCTTCTGCCTAACTCGAGGCAGATGTGTGTGGGCAGTGGTTTCCCCTGCATTACTGTGCTGTGTCAACACCTGGAGCAGTTCTTCAGGCAAATCCCAGCGTCTCAACCAAATGCCTAGACAACACTGCTTACCTGCAACAGCTCAACGTGCCATTGACAATTTCAGAGGCATTTGCTTGCGTGAGGACACAAGGCACTGTTGTGCTGTGAGCATCACAATGACTGCTGTCATGGATGCTCTGTTAACAATGTTTTCACGTATGTCCATGGCCATCTGGCTCATATTCCTTGTCAACTTACAGGGCAGCAGGCATTGCACTGTGTATGTCACACACCATGTTTAAGAACACACCTCACCAGCGGTATTGAAAGTTCCTGCCAAGGACACTGCATATGGGAATAACAGCCAGTTAAGACAAATGGCCAGAGTTTTTAGCAGTACCGCTCCTGGCACCCTGTTGTTTTGGAATTGAAGGGGGGTGTTTATTCTCTCTTTAAGGTAGTGAGGCTTACTCATGGACTCATACACTGAGTGGCTGGAGTAGACTAGTTCACACACTTGTCCCTTTTGAAGCAATGACTCCACTCATGCTCAGATGTCCTTCTGTTTATTGGCCAGTAGTATTAGCAGTTTTTCTCCCAAGTGGGCCATAAGGATTGGATCTCCTAGCCCGTCGCACTGACCACTGTCCAGAATAGAAATGACCAGTCAGGAATAAGGTTGGAGTGTACTAACATTTCCCTTATCTAGGATAGTCACTTGCTCCTAGGATCACAAGCAACTAATGGTGGGCTTCACTTGTCTGCTTGTCTAAAAGCAAAGAATAATCCAAGAACAAAGTTCCACAAAAGAATCCTGTGTTTTTTAGGCTCAACACCAGGGTATTTCAAAGGTTCAGGGAAAATGGATCCAGGAGTTAATTTGGGGGGAAGCACGGTATTTGAAGTCAATGCTTAGATTTTCTATTACATTTATTTTTCATGACACTTTTCAATACTCTCCCATGTTTGCATTTCAAAACTTGGAGTACAAATGGAAATTTATAATTTATTTCTCATTTTTTTTCTGCGAACTTCTTGGAGTAGCCTTACAAGTACTTTTAGAGTTTAGATCAAATAGCTTCCTGCTTTTGGCCAAGAAAGTGAATATAGGACTTTACATATCGATCAAAGAAGGACTGATTTGGGGATGTTGGACAGTCAGTGCAGAACAACTGTCAGCAAATCACAAAATTTCAAAATTCTGCCATGACTGTAACATACAACTTGCAGAAGAGTTGAGATGAAGATTAGGGTGTTAAAAATATTACAAATCAATATTGAAACAGAGCTTAAGCATTATAATTCTTCTGGAAGGAAGTTGAAATCCTGATTGTCAGTGGTTTAATGTTCAAAGACGGTGAACTCACCATTGAACTGAGGTCTGTAGGCCGCCACTGGAAAGGACCTGTTCCAGCAGCAGTCCATTAGTTGTGCTTAGATGGACAAAGAATGCTGAATAATTAAGTGAAGAGGAAACAGGAGCACTGCGTTCTAATTTTGTCTTGGCCGTGAAGACCTTCTGTCTCACAGGCATGGATAACTCAGTTTTCTCACCTGTACAAAAAGGGAATTACCATATTTGATTGATCTTTACTTCTGTATTCCAGATGTATCTAGGTCTTTTCTAATATTAAAGAAGGAGACAGGGAGCAAGAGAGATTGAGAAGTGGAACTCAGAATTTCAGCACTTTAACATTGGCATGGCACAGAACCTTAAGAGCAAGTGGCAACTGATATGGTAGTAAATATAGTATAAATGAATGTTGAGACAGATCCTACTGGCTGACTCCTCAGATACCTGTAACAGCCAGGGCTGGAGCAAGACACGGTTGGGAGGTGGTAACTCAATCAACGTGTCCCATGTGAGTGACAATAACTTAACAAGCTGAACCATTGCCACTACCTCCCGGGGTGTGCATTAGCAGGAAGCTGGAGTCAAACTCAGAGTGGAACTCGAACCTAGGAACTCTGGCGTGGAAGGTGGGGCTCTTAATCCGTATCTTAACTATACGCCTGTTTGCTAGGTCCCACAACCATCCCTGGAAGCATCTAGATTTGATTTGATTTTGTGTAAAATGACCTTGACATTGGATTAACACAGTAAATGCCTGGAGGTTGTTCCTAGAGTCATGGGTTTGGATTCTTCTACGCTTTGGGTTTTGATTGTTGACGTAACTTTTGCTGGATCCTGTAATGACTGCATCTTCTGCCTGTACTGGGACTGTGCTGGATATGTTCTTTGTGGAAGCACATGCATGTTTAGTTGATTTGCTTTGTTAGCAGAATCAGCTCTGTGGTCCCTGCTCTATCTATGCATTATTTACTTCATTTGATGTGGATTCATAAAATTCCTGCCATTTATAGGATTGTAAATACAGCTGCCTGAATTGCTCTTGTGGCTCAGCACATCCGCCCTGTGTATGAAGGAAGCTAGCTGTCTTTTTTCACATAGACCTGCTGCATTTTCATTCATTTGCTTTTATTCTGCTTATGACAACAGTGTCCGTGGAGTAACAGAAGACTAACAACTGATGCTTGCTTACATTAGCAGAAGGGCCTCAAACTTTGCTTGTTTTAAACTTGCCACTTTCGTGGCGTGTGTATCTCATCTGTTTCCTCTTTGAACTCAAACACCGTAACTATATTCACTCCAAACATAGTCACAGTAATACACACTTAAGAAAGTCTACCCTTTTGTTACCATGTTGGGGAAAATAATTGAGCTGATTTAATCCAATTTTGAGGTTTACACTGGGCATTTGAATACATTGACTGCATGGGGCGCCCTGGACACCCACAACCAAGAGGCAGACAAATGCCTGCAGGAACATCAAAAGTCAAGATGAAATGAGCAGGTGGAGCTCGTACAGCGAGTTAAGCTGTTGCTTGTGATCTCAGTATATTATGTATACTCAAGCAGTGTCTGGCTGCTTTGGTGCAGACCCAGCTCCCTGCTAATGCACATAGGAAAGTATCAGAAGTTGACTGCAGCAGTGGGGACCTGCCACGCGTGTATGAGACCTGGATGGAGTCTGGGCTCTGGCTCAGAGTTACAAGTTGATGGGTATTTGGGAAGTGCACCAGTAGATGAATCTCCTTCTCTCTCTCTCTCTCTCTCTCTCTCTCTCTCTCTCTCTCTCTCTCTTTCACACACACACACACACTCACTCACTCACACACACAGTGTTTCAATTAAATAAGTAATGTATTAAAATAATGATAAGGATTCTAATTTCTTCTCAACATGATAAATTTCACTGCTGATGTAAATTATTAGCTCTGGTTATTCTTTAGGTTCTTTCAAGGAACTTTAAAAAATCTTGCAGCCCAAGTTGGAACTTACACAAAGGCAATATGGTTTCTGTGCAGGTGTGCTGAGATGTTGATCTAATCTGGTATACTCGCTCTTCAGCAGAGACTCAGCATTGCACACTAAGGTCGTGTGGCTGTCATGAGCAGAAGGGGCTGGTAGGACACGTGGGTTCTATGCTTCCTGACACTCTGGTGCCTGGCGACTCTTAAGGGTGAGCAGTGACCAAGGAGAAAACTGAAGGAGGGCGACAAAACTATTCCAAAGGAGCTCATCGTATGTCAACATCCACCCCACATCTGCAGGTGCTTCCCAGTAGAGGGGCTTTCACACGTGTGATCTGGGTCCCCTGGTCTCAGTCGTGGAGAAGACCTGGGGGCACTGAGACGGGGGATGTGTTGTTTGGTAACAGGGAGTCTTTACCTGGCGAAGTGATCCCTGAGACTCCCTTTCTGCTGCAGGTCAAAGGGACCCCTATCTTTCTCCAAAGGAGGAAATATTGGTACAAGAGGGGAGAAAAGGAAGAGAAAAGCCAAAGAAAACTGGGTTGACTTGCTCTCAGGATAAATTCTCCTATGTGTCCCATTTTCAGGAGGCACTGCAAGCTCCACTTTGCCTTCAGGGCAGATGTTTGGTGCCATGGTTAAGATGCCTCTTGGGACTCTTACATCCTATATTGGAGTGATGTTTCCTGCTAATGTGCCTCTTGGAAAACGGATGATGACGCAAGTGCTTGGGGTACCGCCACCTAAGGGGGAGATCTAGTCTCTTGGCTTCAGCCTGATCCATCCTTAGTTGTTGCAAGAGTTTTGGAGGTAAACAAGTAGGTGGAAGAAGTTCTGCCTCCTCTCTTTCTCTGCTTTGAAATAAATTGAAAACAATACTCAAAATTAAAAATTAGGTTCTCTTCCCAAAATATTGGGTTTCATTAGGGAGTTTCACTTCTGCTGGTACTTTGTTCTGGCTCCTAAGTACCTAGCATGGTCCTCCAGTAAGCATGTCTTGAATAACTAGCTAAATAGGTGAGTGAATGAAAAGATAAATGAGTCAGACTCATTGCCTGCTTCCTACTGTCACCGAGGAGGTTATATTTCATGCTGTTAGACTTCAAAAGGAAACATCTGCTTGATTCCAAAAGTTTTGGGCCTGTCTTCTGTCACCTGACCCAAACCAAGTGGCTGTCGTCTGGCTTCACTCTGAGTGCTTCTCATGCTCTTTGTGATTTTCTTGATGATTTAAAGCACCGTGACCCATAATTAGCCATTGATTGCTTACTATTTTCTACCTCCCTGAAGCATCCCAAATCTTGGTGCCCTCTGACCTTGTAGAACTTCAGAGAAGAATATTCTAGTTGCACACACCGGCTCCTCAGCTATCTGCAGGTCATTATCAAACCCTGATGTTTCTGTCCCTATGGAAAAACATCCCACTGTGAAAGTGAGTTTTGGTGCTTTAGTACCAGGTCTACCAGTCACTGCTTCCACTCTCCTTGTCTACAGTTCCTGGCCGCAAAAGTAGTGCTGGATTTGCACCCAGGGCTCTGTGTGACACAGAGTGACACCTACACAGAAAACCACTCTACTATTAAGTGGAATGCCTACCTCAGGAACCTACTTATATTTGTTTCACAAATTAAAACAAGGTGGCATGCCACCAAAAACAAAAACACATAGTAATCAAACCCACCCAATAGCCAAAGAAAAGTCCTTCCTCAGCCTTTCCAATATGTTCTTTCTATCCTGTGTGTGTCCTTCACTCCTGTCAGCTGTTGCTCTCCAGCTTTGCTCCGGGTTATCTGTGGGAAACAGCTCTGAGAGCACAGGGCTCTGTCACTACAAAAAGCATTTCATCTTTGATGAGCTACACAAAGGCAAATGGAAATTGGGAAGCTAACGAAAGCATTCTTGGGCTGGCATCCAGTGGTAACGGCCTATGTGAGGAGAATGATGGAGGCTGCCCTGCCGGAGCAGGCATCTCTCTTTTTCCCAGAGCAAAGCCAATGGATTTCTTTCATTCTATTCCTATGTGGGACTCATAGTTCAGATTTTCCATAACTGAGATAAACATTGTGCAAGGTGGGAGGTGCTGCCCCACGCTGCCCAGGTGCTGTTAGAGTACAGTTGAGCTAAGCGAGTTCCTGTGAACCACACTCTAGATCATTCCGGCAGCAGATGGGCTCAGTTCTCCCTCCTGCACAGACTCTGTACTCTGACTCCCTCTGCAAAGCAGACTCCAACCCAAAAGTTTCTGTAGACTTGGCCTGCCTTCCCTGGACTTGCCTGTGCGAGGAAATGAAGCTGATGTGCAGATGCACAATGATAATAGGAAGCAGTTGTTATGGGGTGCAGCCAGTGACAGCCAGCACCCATTGACAGTGGGCAAATGAAATTTGGCTGTGTCCCCCAACCTCTGTCCTGAAGGTGGGTCCTACAGCAATGGAATGTTAATTCCATCCTCAACCACTTCCCCCACATCCTAAATGAGCCAGGATACTGGAAGTCCAATTGGTCTAGGTGTTTTTAGCTACAAGCCCAGTTCCTGTTCCTGCCCATCCTAACTAGCACAAATCAACTCTTTAGCCCACAACACTTAGGTATTTGCTCCTGCCCACCGGTGACTCACTTATCAACTGAGAGGGGATGGTATTGTGTTGTGTGTAACCACTCCCCTCACAAGCCCCTTTAAAAGGCCCATGAAGCAGGGGCTCTCACTCTTTCTGGTCAGGTGCTTCCATTACTCTGGCACCTCGACTCTTGGCTGACCCAGGACAGGTAATCCCCTGAGCATGGTCCCTGTGTACTGCTTAGATGAGTCAGTGGTTGTAATAATGTTGTTTCTGGTCTGTGTACTATCTGGAGTTCCAGGAGGGGTGAGGCCTAGCAGTAGTGGAATGTGGGCAGAGAAGCCAGGGGAAGGTGAATGTCTGCAGTTTGTAAGTGTGTCCAGGTTCTTTGTGAGTGTGTCCAGGTTATTCGCTGTATGTCTCTTAGGATAACTTATATTGCTGGGGAAACTGGGACATAGGTCTTCAGCTTAATGGATGGACTTAAGGATGATGACCATTTGTTTCTTTTGGGGTTATGATTGGTTGGATTATGATTGGTTGGATTGCCGTATGAACTTGTGATTTGCTATTGTGCTCTATTGTCACCAAGCTTGGTTAATAAAGACTCCTTAATAAACCTTAGACATGTCTGGCATGATCTCGCTCGCACCCTGCAACACAGTGAGCATCTTGGGTGGTGCCAACTTGTTTATACATACATTCACATTCTTTCTATTTCCTGAGTGCCAGTTGCCTTCTCTGTTAAGGGGAGATACGGTCAGTCCATGCTGGGTTGTGGAAGGTTTAAGAAATCTAGCATGGGGCTGGCATGGAGAGACCATCAAAGTAGTGACTATTTTGTGTTTGGGTAAGATATTCTGCTCAAAGGAGGGCAAGCATGGTGGAATACAAACTTGCCACAAGAAGTAGGTGAGGGCTCAACTCATTGTGTGCCTATAGCCTGTAGTCATGTCTTAACACATCCACTTTTGTTCGAAGAAATTCTTACTCTGTAGCAGAGGCAATGGTTTCCAATCTGTATCATCAGATGGAGCAACATGTGTAATACTTTGGTTTCATAGTGTTTCATTGTTCAGTCTTAATAATACATTGGCATACTTCTGAGTTTAGCCCATGAATTATACATGCTAACATTTTATAGCTAAGAGGCATGGATTGCCCAGTGCAGGTTTGGGGCTTGTTATGCTGGCCGTCTCTGGCTGGCCTGGTCTCAGCATCACAGGGGGCATGGTACGGTCTGGGAAAGCCATAAAGGATGGCCCAGTGGCTTGGGACACTGTTCCCACAAGGAAGACCAAAAAAAGTTCCTGGCTCCTGGCTTCAGATTGGGTCAGCAACGGCCATTGCAAAAGTTTGGGAAGTGAACCAGTGAATAGAAGATTTTTCTCTCTGTCTTTCCTTCTCTCTGTAAATCTGCCTATCCAATAAAGATAAATGTTTTTGAAAATATTTATTCCTTAGTATACTATATATTCCTCATTGCTCAGATAGGGAACAGGAGTTGGACTAAATCCTGAATGCAGTGCTGAAAACAAGTTCTGAAGAGCAAGAAATGAAAATGTGCATCAGTGAAATTTATCTTTAAGAATAAGTCCAGTGTTTATGCAAATCAGTTGGGTGTTGTGTTTCACCATTAAACATTTCACTTTTAAGTGAAAATACTAGGTGCAGTATTATGCATCCAATATTACGCTTAATGCATTACAAGGAAATGTCCTGGGTATTCTGCCTGAAGGGAACACGCGATCAAACTTGAACTTGGAGGGTAGTGCTAGCCTTCTGTTGTTTTCTTGACACTTCCACTCTTTGTTCTGAGATCCTTGGCCTGTGAGCTCAAGGTCACTGGGAATTGTGGGATTGTAGCTTCTTCTGAAATTTTAGGCAGAAAATATATCCCACTCATTTCCTGTGGTTTGGTGGCATAGTAAAATAATTTACAGTGAAGTTGTATTTGTCTTTTAGGTTTGGATACTTAATTTGAAGATCATAAAGGAAAAATCATTATTATTACAGCAAGGGATATTTAAAATAAAATATGCTTATCATTGTGTCACCAACTTTTATAGCTTTCCTGATAATTTATTAAGTTTTATGTTCATTGTAACAGAAGGTAACATCTAACTTTGCAATTAAAACATTCTTAGAAAATAATCAGGAGCCTTTTGGTTTGGATTGTTTCTTTTATCAGGTAGTGTGCGTGTGGGGATAAATGAGGACAGGATGGGAAAGGCCATTTCCCGAAATCACATCTGGAGTGAGGTGGAGCTTAATCAGTCCAGCAAAGAAGTCTGGAAGGCAAGGGTCATTAAAAACAAAAAGCTTTTTTTGATCAAATTACAGTCTCTGACAGAGATGTAGTGTGGCACGCAAGCCTCTATGATTTCCTCATCACATATTCATTCACCTTGATCAGTCTTGTGCCAAGGAGAATTTCTTGGTTGAGTTGGCAGCCCAGGATCCTCTCCAGGTTTTGCAGGACCCTAACTCGAGGGTGGCCAAGTGTGAACCAACACATCAACCACAGAGAGAAGTGGCGGTGGCCTTGAGACCAAATGGGCAGGCCTCCTTAGGGAAGAAAGCTAGCTACAGAATTTTAAATGGAAGGGAAGTAATTTATGTATGGGTGCCACGTTCAGCCCCTGTTTTGCCTGAAATATTGAAAGCTATTGATACAAAAATGCATCCTGCAACTTATTTCAAGTCAGGATAATAAGGAGACCAAGGTGAGTACAGGCCATGGTTTGCAAGATGAAACCAGCTCAGTTCTTTCAGTGAAAGAATGATTATCAGTAGATGCATACTAATGTTTTGTAATCAAACAGCCGGCATTTTTCCAAAGCTTATTTGTGTTAGAAGAAGGCTGTCAAGAAACATAAACATTGTCAGTTATTTTACAAATCAGGTATAAAAGTATGCCACAGTGGTACTAAGGAATCCATACTGTTTGTTCAGAAGAGCTTACAACAGAAAAAATAGCTTTTTTTGTGATTTGTGAACTTCAGTTTTTCAACTAAAGCATCACGTATGGAAAGAGCCAGTAGTACTAGAAATACTAATTACGTAAGTACAAAATTTGACTCAATGGGACAATCTAAGCAACTGTTTCAAAGCTAAACCAGTTTCAACGAGCAGATAACAATTTGACCTTCTCAAAAGCGATGAATTTATTCTCCTTGCTTGCTTGTAAGTGCTATGGCACATTCCACAAAATCCAAGCTGGCACTGAGCAGTGATGGTGCCATAGTCTGGTGCAGTTACTCTTCAGTAATTCCCTAGGGCTGAAAGGTCTTGAAACTTCTGGAATGGTAGCCAGGCCCTGTATGGACTCAGTAACTGTGTGTTAGATGAAGAGATGAATAATGACATCTGTTCTTTGACAGACACGTAGTTGTATTTTCTCATTTCTTTTCATTAGGTTTATCATTTAACAAGATATTATAAATATTCTCTCAGGAGGGCATTATGGGACAGTGGGCTAAGCTGCTGCTTTAATAACATTCTGGGAATGTGTTAGGGATGGCTGGTTCCACTGCCCCTTGCTACCCAGCTTCCTGTTGCAGTGTGTGGTACCCCAAGTGTTTCCTGCTGCAGTGTGTGTACCCCAAGTGCTTCCTGTTGCAGTGTGTGGTACCCCAAGTGCTTCCTGCTGCAGTGTGTGGTACCCCAAGTGCTTCCTGCTGCAGTGTGTGTACCCCAAGTGCTTCCTGCTGCAGTGTGCGGTACCCCAAGTGCTTGGCTTCCTGCTACCCACATGGGAGACCTGAGTGGAGTCCCAGGCTTGGCGAATGAGGGATCAGAGAGAAGATCTCTCTCTGTTTCTCTGTTTGACCCTCTGCTCTCTTCCTTGCCCATCACTCTGCCTTTCAAATAAATAAATCCTTAAAAATAGAGATGATGATGTGTAATCTGAAACTGATTCTTTTTACTCATTTCCTAGAATGAGTAAAACCTACTTATTATGCCCTGAATTACATAGAGCCCACATGGTACTTCTACTCGATATTGTGACTATAGCTGGTCATTGTGTATCAACTCCAGAATGGAGCTCTGCAGAAAGCACATTGACTTTATTTCCAGAGTGCTTGCTGCGAAGTCTCCCAGCGGCCTCTGCGGTATCTAGCTCCATAGGCAGTGTTTCCTAATACAGCTTCTCCAGCCACCAGCCCTTGCTGCTCAGGGCTTACTGCTAGATGTCCTGGTGATGTGGTGACTCAGCTACTGTAGGCAGCTTCAGAGTTCAGGGTGGCTAGCCAGCGACTTCCCTGGCATACCGTCTAGAACCATTGTGGTAGAGGGCTTGCAATGAGAAAATTCCCATGAATAGTCCAGTAAGTTCCAAGGGCCTCATTTCCAGAAAGTGCTTTCGGGAACTTTTCTGGCCTCCAGTGGGCCATAACTTAACTCTTGCAAACCAAGTCTGGATATTTCTAGGCAAGCGTGTCTTTTCTTTCACAGCCTGAGAAGAGGCTGTTTTGAGTAGCTGCTATTCCACTATGCTTTATTGTTTCTAATTTTCTTTGCTTTTTACTGTCTGTTTTTTCGTCACTCCAATCCTGTGTTATAATTCATAAGTACTTCTCATTAAAGTTACCATGCTAAAGTTTCGTGTGATTTTTCTTCCCTGGTCGGACCCATGCTGGCGACCACATCTTCTGTTCTAATGTTCGATTGCGTGTCACTGCTTTCATTTCTGAAGAACCACAGATGACTTTTTTGTGCAACATTTTACGTTTCTGTATCCTCCTTTTAGTGGTTTCATAGCAGTCCCTGACAGCATTGGGTATTTCAGCATATTTTCTTTCATTCATCATTACCACATAATTATAAGCATACTGTTTCATTTTCCTTGTTACACATGTATGTCCCTGAGCCTGCAATTTAGGGCCCACAGTCCAAAAAAACAAACAAACAAAAACTGAAAGAAGTACTGGAAAATAGATTTCCAGCACTTGTGGCTTGCATGGAGAAGGCCTGGGGGATATTTAGAAACAAAATGCAGTTCTTTGTGGCCAAATGGGCCAAACTGGAAACCATAATGCTTAGGGAAATGAACCAATCCCAAAGGGTTAGATACCACATGTTCACCTTAATTTAAGAAGATATGATGTTATGCATAACATGTTATGTTATGGATGTTATGTCATATGTAGTATATAAACTAAAATGGAAATGTGAATGGGGTGGTCACAGAATGTGGTTAAGAAATCGCATTTATTTTTAACATGTTGGCTGCTCAATACTATGTCAATTAATTCCATACCGATGTTAATTGTTGCTGATAATATGTTAGTGCTTTTATTTCATCGGGATGATACTCTGCTGGCTCTGCCCTCAGACCAGAGAGGGTCTCCCCAATAAGTAGTTGGACTTGACTGGACTATAAGATGTTGGACTCTATACTTGGCATATGCTTGCTAAGAGGGAATCTCAACTGAACTTGAACTATGGTTACGCAACAAGGTGGAGGAACCCACCATGGGGGGAGGGTGTGGGGAAGTGGGGGGACAATCCCAGTTCCTATGAAATTACAACACAATGTAATTAACGAATAAATTCACTTAAAAAAAAAAGAAACAGCAAGAAGGCACAGCAGTGGCAGGTGTTAGCAGCGTCACTTAGCATGAGGTCATAAAAAGGGAGGTGGGGACAGATCGCCTTCCCAGCGAGCTTTGGGCATGGCCCATCTCACATTCCTTGATTAGAATCCCTGTTGCTGGGATTCTTTGTGTTTTAATTCTCCACAAGTTAAGAAGATATAATGCATATTTAATACAAATGCTTCCATAGGTGAGAAAACCTGAGTTCAGTTAAGATAAGGAGTTTGATGCTCACCTGCTCCACCGAAGAGCTGCCAAGGACCTGCGATTAGAAACGCTGATTCGTACTGCTTCCTAGTTTTGTGATTTATCCAGCTCTCCATCAATCAATAAATCTGATTCTTCAAACACAGAGCACTTAGCCTTGGTTTCAGAGTGTGACAGTGCAGTCACACACACACACACACACACACACACACACACACACGAGGGCAAGGAAGCACACTTCAAAAATAAACCTGGCATTGTGATTTTTTTTGCCAGAGGTATTCACATGGCTATTTTGAGCTCAGAGCAATGGTTCAAAACCATATTTAAATGGAAAGCCTATCTATTCCATATTTATAAATCTTTAGATTCTGTGTGTGTCATGAAAATGTAAGTAAGTTTTAGAACAGTGAGATGCATGGAATTAATTTCTCCTCTCTGTCAAGTAGCTCCGTGGAAGGCAACTAATGCACGAAACGCCAGGGATGGCTGCCCCAAGGGCTACGTTGCCAGATGAGATTTCACATCTCCAATCCCATCATTATCCTGGTATTTATTTTCTGTTTGTGTGGCCTAGGGAGGACATAATCTTAAATTGAATATTTACCTCATCAGAAGGCTGAGGGTGTCTTCTGGCTTCTGCCCTGTTGAATCTGGAGCAAAGTGTCTAGTTGGTAATATTAATATGTAACAGACCACACTGGCGCTTCCTGCTTTTCCGCATGGCACGCTCAGAAAGGGAAATGAGTATATTAACTGGAGGGGACTTACACAGGGCTGATGATTCACTCCCTAAGCGACTGCACCGGCTGGAGCTGCACTGATCTGTGGGTGCAGGGTCCCCAGGCTTTGGGTCGTCCTCAACTGCTTTCCCAGGCCACAAGCACGGAGCTGGATGGGAAGCGGAGCCACTGGGATTAGAACTGGTGCCCGTAAGGGAACCCGACGCGTCCAAGGCGAGGACCTTAGCCGCTAGATTACCATGCCGGGCCCTATAGTTCTCATTTCTACAGACAATCAGAAATGTGTAATCATTGTTTTTCAAAGAACTTAATTTTTTTTTGTTCCTATCACCCCCAAACTGGAAATATCTCCTGATATGTATGTGAACTTAAACTTGGATAAAGTTTGTTGATTTTTTTTCTAAGTAAATGAGACTAAAAGTATTGCTCTCTCTATAGTCTTCAAAAAGATTACAGAAAATGCATATAATGAAAAAGGCATGGATTCCAAAATTTTATACAAAACCATGCCTGTGTTTTCTTCCTATCCTTTTTTTCCTCATAGAAATTTGGAAGCACCCTAGCAATCAGGCTAGCTAGGACGTCTACCCCCGTGCTCGTGAAGTGGGGACATGTAGTCCCTGGGGCTTAGCCGCGAGTGGGGACATGTAGTCCCTGGGACTTAGCCGCGGCCTCTCCAGCAGTCCTTTTGACCAGTGAGCACTGGCTGTTGCAGGAGCTGAGGCCCAGAGCCG
Source organism: Ochotona princeps (assembly GCF_030435755.1). NCBI lineage: Eukaryota > Metazoa > Chordata > Mammalia > Lagomorpha > Ochotonidae > Ochotona > Ochotona princeps. The sequence continues at coordinate 39,761,610 of NC_080852.1, read as the reverse complement.
CGGGTAGAGCGATGTGTGTGGGTGTTGCTCATGTGCTTGCCATTGGTGACGCTTTGGGCCTCCCACCGTGTCTGCCCTCTTGGGTCCTGGAGAGGCTACTCTTGGGTGGAGGTGAACAGTTCCAGGATTCTGACGGCACTGATGAGGTTGGTGGAACCTGACCCCATGTCCACCACGGATGCTTTGCTTTGCCAGCGAGGCCTAAGAAGCAGCCCAGATACACCCATGTGCACTAGAGGTATGACTCACGAGGGCCTTGAAGAGCCCATGAAGTGACTTGGACTTGGCAAATTTGCCTGTCACCCTTTCTGTATCTAGACTAGACCTGTCGTCCCATTTAAGGTAAAAACCTTGACATTCTGTATTGAAAACATACTTGCTCCTTGGCTTTCATGTAAGGTCTTCAGCAGGAAGGTACGAGCCCCTTGGTGGAAAGCAGCAGTTGCTAATGAGCTTGGGACAGTGTCTATCAGAAAGGCTTATGGAGAAAAACTGAGGATGGAAAACAGAGTACATGGTTGTGTTATTGCTATTCTAAGTTACGGTCATCATGATCAACAACAACATCATCTCACTTGCTATTTTGTCTACACCTAACTTCTGTTTGACGTAATTCTGACATTTGAATGATTTGAGCTTAGACAAACTCACATTTAAATACAAGCTCAAATGATCATTTCAAAGTCAGATCGTTTCCGTAGTTTCAATACAGAAATAGTAACGACGATTTTTATATCCCAGTCTCTGCAGTCATTCTGTGCTCTCACTGTCGTAAGTGTGTCATGGATCTCTCTGGTTTTCATTTGAATTTCCCTATTTCTGAATAGCTCCTTAGATCTTTTTTACTTTGCCATTCTTATGTCTTTTTACATCAAGTGTGTGTTCAAATATTGGTTCACATTTCATCAACCTATATTCATGTTGTTGAGTTTTAAGAGTATATCATACATCCTACATATATACACATACATGTGATGTCAAATATTATGTGCTTTGCCAATATTTTCTTTCCAAGCTATGTATTAACATTTCATTTCCTAACAGAGCCTTTCATACAATTTTTGTTTTAATAAAATTATATATATGTATGTAAGTGTGTGTGTACATATATATATATACTTATATAAAACTTTTTCTCATGTGGATCATATTACTGGTATGTCTTACAATTTTTTAAGTTATTCATTTTACTTGAAAATCAGCATTACAGAAAAAGGGAAAGGCAGAGAGAGATCATTGACTCACTCATAGCTAGAGTTACATAGTTTGAAGCTGGGAGCCAGGAGCCTCTTCTGGGTCTAATACATGGGTGCAGTGCCCCAAGCATTTGGTCCATTCGCCACTGCTTTCTCAGGCCTTTAACTGGAACCTAGATCAGAATTAGCACAACCAGAACATGAACCGGCACCCATGTGAGATGTCAACATTGCATGTGGAGGATTATCCCACTATGCCACCATGTACTTTTTGGCAAGTATGTTTACTTCCTTAAATTTCTGATTGTTGTATATGCTTGATATTATATTCATCCTAAACTCTTGGTGGAATTGACCAGCTGTCTGGGTCTTGAGTGTGTGTGTGAGAGAGAGAGAGAGAGAGAGAGAGAGAGAGATAGGGAGGGAGAGAGAGATGGCGAGAGACAGAGAGACAGGGAGAGAGAGAGAGAGAGAGAGAGAGAGAGAGAGAGAGAGAGAGAGAGAGAGAGAGAACCTCCTTAATGAAGTCCAGGGTTAGCTGTTTGATTCAGTGGTGAACTGGTGCTGGGAGTATCTGCAGCCCGTATCGGAGGGCGTGGTTTGAGTCCTGCCTCTGCTTCCCAGTCCAGCTTCATGCTACTGTGCACCCTGGGAAACAGCAGGTGGTGGCCCAGTGTGCAAATTTGTCACCCACATGGCAGACCAGGTGGAGTTCCATGCTCCTGGCTTCAGCCTGGCCCAATTCTAATTGTCATGTGTATTTGGGAGCTGAACTATCACATGAAGATTCGTCTGTTTTCCTCTGTCTTCTAAAATAAGTGATAATTAGTTAAAATATTAAAAAAGAAAAAGTAGAAGTCTATTCAGGCTTATGAATTTCTTATGTGAGCATTGGTTTTTTGCATCTTTGCAAGTTGCCAATTTATTGGCTAAATACTCATAATACTACTTTATTCTTAATATCTGTAGACGCTTAGATACGACGGCTCTCTTTCATTTCTATGCCCACGAATTGTGTTCCCTGTCTTATATTTTTTTCCTCCTTCAGTATCATTAGAAGTTTATCAGTTTTACTTAATCTTTTTGAGCTTTATCTCTTTGTCTAGTCTCTCCTTATTTTCTGTTTCTACATTTCCATTTTTAGGCTGAACTTTATTATTTCCTTCTCTTAGTTTATTCTAAGTTTGTTTTTCTCTCTTTTTGTCAGCTTCTTGGTGTGCAAATGGAAATCACTGATTTGAGATCTTTTCTCCTTTCCAATATAAACATTTAATGAAACAATTACTCATTAAGTTCCCATTTCAGGTATTTTACAAATGCTAATATGTTGTATTTTCATTAACATTTAGCTTATAATAGTTTTTAATTTCCCTTTTGAACCTTCTTTTATTGGTTTTCGACATGTTATTTTACAGATTTTTTTTCCTCACTGATCGTTCAGTTTTTAATTTGTTATTTGTGGAACTTGTATCTTTTTAAACTTGGTTTGTGGGCAAGACAGTAATATTCCAAATGCACTTCCGTAAAAAATGTGTGTGTCTCAGTAATGTTCAGTGCTCTTAAATTGCAGTTAGCTCTAGTTGATAGTATAATACAAATCTGGGCTTTCATTGCTGATTTTTCTCTGTTGATTTCATCAGTTACCATGCTTTACGTATTTTACACCTCTGGTGGTTTGGTTTTGCACACGCTCGCTATTGTTAGGCCGTGGTCGTCTTGATTACCCGGCCTCCTATCCTGTGAACTCATCTTCTTTATCCCTGCTGCTTCTTTGCTCTGAAACCCACAGAGTTGTTAGCGTAACCTGACTGTCTTCCTTAAAGAGTATTTATCTTGCTATGTGTGAGCATATTTTCTTGCTCTGTCTTCTGCTTGTTTCCTTCCTTCTCTGTCTCTGAATATTCTCGGGCTTTCTTCTGAATTCAGTGGCCTTTTCTGGAAATAGTCTCATTCTTTCTTTACCTTGTTTCCAAGAGTTGTTGGGAAGGAGTACAGTCGTAACCAAGGCTAATTATTCTCTGCAGTGAGGCAAGATGATTCCAAGGGCTCTCCCATAATCCCAAGAAACCGGATGCTTTCCAGTCTGAGTCGTGGGAACGGGCACTGTCGGAGGACCTGTGTGTACCTGGTTCCATGTTATCACTGCCTTTGTGTCTTGGTCCAGTTCCTTGAGAGCTGCTGGCCATGTGTGCCAGTCGGTACTCTGGAGTCCTCTTTCTTTGCAGCTGCTCCTGTCTGGTTTCCATGCATTGGCTGTAACTGTTGACTTCTGACCAGCTTTCCCTTGGGTCCCTTGGCTTCCTGCTGGGTGACTCAAGAGCTCTCCAAGATAGCAAGCCAGGGCAAACACAGAGCTTATCTAATCTGTTCCCTGTCTCCCAGCAAACTGATGGTGAATGCAAATTTCTTAAAAATCTGCCTTTTTGATTTTATTTTTGTTTTCAGTGCTTGAGCTGTAGGAGTGAGTGCAATGTGTCTTTCTCTTTGTCTACGAGAGGGGGCGTGTGGGCATGGCACGCTGAGTGCAGAGAGCCTGTGGCTTTCCTTCTTGCATGACTTTGTCGCCAACGCCCTCGTGGTTGAGCACAGTCGTTCGTTTCCCTCAGGATTTCCCTAATGCAGTGAGGAGGCAGCGTTCCAGCCACAACAGATAACTGACTACACACAGCAACATCTGTTCTTGATGGAATTAGAAAGATTCGCTTTTCTACATTTGATTAGCAAGGGTAATACAGCCAGGGGAGAAGCTGTTGTCTGCAGTGACTTAACATGGAGAGAAGTCTATTTCCTGTTCAGGAAGCAGTTGCACTTGCTGTTTGCTTGGTGCCAATGTCTTTTCTTGGTGAAGCAGCCAAGAAATCCAGGCTCCTTTGGGCTGCTGATACTGTTGGGTTTTAAGATGTAAGGGACTTCATTTCTTCTTTCTTTTTAATACATCAGGAAGACAGATGAAAACAGATGGCTGGCCGTAGGCATCTCAGCCTGGAGGTGGCATTCACTTCCCCCACACACATTCTATTCTGCAGGTAACTGCAGCGACACTTCCGTCTTTTTTGACAACAACTCCAGTGTCCCAGGCTTCTTTCCCCCCACGTGTGGTTCAAGAGATGTGCCCTACATCTTCTCAGGTGCTTGCTGAGAGACGCCCACTGCTGGTGTCCTTTTGAAAGCACTGGAAGATGATCTTGTGACGCACTTCGGTAGCCGACCAGCTGGGCTCTCTCAGGCGGGTAGGGTACTGGCTGTTGGAGTTCTGAATGTGTAGTCCGCTCTTCGCGTTGATGTCAAGAAATTATAAGCCAGACTGTGTGGTTTTTGAGACTTAAATGATATAATTTGGGAACAAATGCTAAGTGTGATTCCAGACACATACAGTCATCTCTAACTGAACTTCTTACAAATATTAATGAAGGGAAAGATACTAAACAGAAATTCCACTGCTTTTTTGAAAAAAAAATTTAATGGAACAGCAGATCAATTTTATATGGAGGGGGAGAGACAGAAAGGTCTTCCATCTGCTGGTTCACTCCTCAGATGGCCACCAACAGCCAGAAGGGAGCCAATCTGAAGCCAGGAGCCAGAAGATTTTTCCAGGTCTCCCTCTTGGGTGCAGGGTTCCAAGGCTTTGGACCATCCTCTGCTGCTTTCCCGGGCAGTGAACAGGGAGCTGGATGGAAAGTAGAGCCGCTGGGGTATAAACTGGTGCCATATGGAATCATAGCACTTGCAAAATGAGGATTTAACCATTGAGCCACCACACTAGACCCCAGTACTTTTCTTTATTTTTTTAATTTTCTCTTTTATTATCATTATTATCTTTATTTTGTGATACAGTTCCATAGGCTCTGGGAATTCACCCCCCAGGACTCTACCCCAGGACTCTACCCCACTCCACCCCATCCCACCGAATTCTCCTGTATTATTTCTTTTTTTTTTTTTAATTTTATTTTAAATTCATTAATTACATTGTATTATGTGACACAGTTTCATAGGTACTGGGATTCTCCCCACCCCTCCCCAAACCCTCCCACCATGGTGGATTCCTCCACCTTGTTGCATAACCACAGTTCAAGTTCAGTTGAGATTCCCCCATTGCAAGCATATACCAAACATAGAGTCCAGCATCTTATTGTCTAGTCAAGTTCAACGGCTTCTTAGGTATTATTCCTGTATTATTTCAATGCATAGTCCTTCGTGAGCAGTTCTAAGTCCTTTATTCTACCATTTAAGTCTATTCTGAAATTTTAGCTATGGACAAGGGCAGACAGTCCAGCATCCTATTGTCAAGATATATTCAACAGTTTCATTGAGATTCCATGAAAACCCATGAGATGTAGCAAAAACAGTATTGAAACATTTATGGTATCGGGTGCTTACAATTGAAATGTCTCATGTAAATGATCTAATAATGCATTTCAGGGACTTATTTAAAATGAAAAAAACTGAGTAAGAATTGAGAAATGATAAAATTCACAGCCAAAAATAGAATTGAAACTAAACAGACCTACTAACTGCAACAAGAAAGAGGCACTTTTTAAGAAGATGAGTACCACAAATTTTGAGCCACATTAACAAAGAGAAGCATGTGGGGAAAAAACCAATTAAAATTAGGAATGTAAAAGAAATGACTCCAACTTTCTGCCCTTCAAATGGGTCATGACACTCTTGCTACAGGCCAGTGCTTTTCTGAGACATTGTAACAACACTTCGAAAATTTTAATCTTGTACTGTGTCCTATGATGCACTCCCATTTAGCTTTCATTGCACCTTTGCTATCCGATTCCTCAATGGGAAAAGTGATTCACCTTGTCACAGACAATTCTGAATAAGGACTGAACACCCGCGAGTGAATCCCCTTTAGGATTTTACCATCTGGTGGGTGGATGGCAGCAAAGCCTACTGATGATGAGCTTTGGTCCTAAATGCAGCCCAGTGAAGACTTCCTGTCCACTCCCCCTCGCTTATGCACACACACAGACCCAGACAGTCTCTCCTCTCTCTCTCTCTCTCTTAAACATCCCCTCTCTCTCTTTCTCTCTCTCTCAGACTGTGCTCTAAATTGCAGTTTGCAACCCTACAGTCATGAAGACATAGGCTACATAATTGTAAATGCAATGAAGATGGCCTGTGGCGATGCTTCCTAAAAATGCTGCTCAGACCAACATCAAGTTTGCATGAAATTGATTGCCTAAAATTAGCTGGGTGACCGCACCTTTCACTCACTTGCACAGGAAGGGTACGGGGATTTGCTGGCAGAACTTTCTCTTGCAGGTGCATCTTACCAGTACTGTCAAAGCACCTTTTTCAGATTCCTCTCGGACCCCCATGTTCCGTTTGGGGATCATCTCTTGAATGCAGGAATCTCTCCGGGACTCAGAACTTTCCATTCTCAGTTAACATGTCTCACCTGTCACCTGAGACGATGGACTCAGGATGTGGGTTGTTGGCTGTAGGTTCCTGGTGTGCATCAGTGTGCAAGTAGTCCCTTCTGAAGTGGATACGTTCTGAGGGCTGTGTCCAACGCATGCACAAAATTGCCTTCTGTACTTGTGATTCTTACAATCATCCACTTGTCTTTCTGGTAGCAGGATGCCTGAGATTTTTTAAATTGCATTGTGTGTTTGTGTAGGAGTCTCGTGTATGTCCCAGGAGGAAGTCTTGGTGGAGACCCTATTGCATGGCCCCTGCTTCTTACTGGACTCTGCCTTTTGTGTATCACAGAACAGGAAGTGGACATATGTCCTCTTCCTGTCTGCCACTGAGCCATTCACTACCACCCTGTGCAGAAGACCTGACTTGACAAGAAAGAAAATTCTCTCCTACATACTCAGCAGCCCATGAGACACTTTTCATGGGTCATCGTTCATTCAATGTGCTAGATGTTGAGGCAACTTTAACAAAAGAAATGTAGTCCCTGTTCATTTAGAGTTGGAAGTCTAGGTGGGATTGGGAACATTAACAGGACTGCCAGTAGTTAATATAAAACATTTGGATGCACTTTATAATAAAAAAGCACAGGTTCTTTTGATATAGCACAGATTCAGGAAAAAAATAGCTCATTGGTGAGGCAGCAGCTTATTTTGATAAGTTTATTGAGGTGACACTTATATATAACACATTGCAGGTACTTTAAGTATCCTAGTGGGTGATTTTTTTGTGGATGTTATAGCCACAAAATAATCATTACAATCAAGATGTCAAATATGTTTTCACTCCCAGTATTTTGATGCACTGTGTGTTCCTTCCCATTCTAGTTCTTAATCACTATTTGAAGCCAAGAGCCAGAAGCCTCTTCTGGGTCTCCTATGCAGGTGCAGGGTCCCAAGGCTTTGGGCCGTCCTCGACTGCTTTCCCAGGCCACAAGCAGGGAGCTGGATGGGAAGTGGAGCTGCCGGGATTAGAACCGGTGCCCATATGGGATCCCGGAATGTGCAAGTTGAGGCACACGTCTGGACACCCCTCTCTTTTTGATCCATAACTCTTAAATCCTTTTTCGAACATTAAGCAATATGATTCAACATTCATCTTTATGCAATGCTACAGGTAGTCCAGGTAAAAAGGCGTTAAACATGGCAGGGTTTAGAGCATGCAGTTGTCAGGTGTCGTGTGAGCCATAAAATCCAGAGGGCTCCAGATCCCGGACTGAATCATATTCTCACCGTAACCATGGTGTGGATTCTGTCCAGAGAGCAGTGGTGGCTGGGTCAGTGAAGGCTGAACACCGGGGAAGCCATACAGGATTTCTTCCCCTGAACAAACATACAAGCAAGGGACCCGGCGCTTAATCATCTCCCTTTTCAGGCTCCAGCTGTTTACTCATCTCCGGCGAAATCAATCATGCCATCACTATGAGGCGGTCGGCTCCAGATGCCGTGCAGGGGCAGCTTGCGTCCTTGCCACCCTGTGGAGGGGCCCACGTACGCTGCTTTGCTTTGCTGTGTGTAATTGCAGCTTTCGTAAGCACGACTTAAAAGCATGCTGCTGGTCTCCAGGAGTCCTGTTTTGTTTATGGAGGTTTAGTCAGGTGGCTGGTGAGTGGATCTGCTGCTTCAGCAGAAGTTAAAAAAAAAGATGGAGGTTTTGCCAGGAGAGAAGTCAATGGTTTGCCAAAATAGGCACCTGTAGAAAGCCCAGAAGTGGAATGGGTTTAAGAGCATTTGTTGCTGATGCCATGCTTTCTGGAGCTCAGCAGTTCCCCCACATCTGTATAATTTGAAAACAACATCTGTGTCATATGTGTGCGGTGATCCAGGTGTTTGTGGAGGGGTAGACTGTGGCGTGAAGAATCTGCTAATGAGTGGGAGCGAGGGAAACTGGAAGAGAAAAGCTCTCAGCCTGGTTCCGCTTCCTTCCTTGCACACCGCGTGTGTCTGCACACTGCAGTGGCACCAGGGCTGCACTCTAATCACCCTGGTGACACAGCGCTTCAAACTGGGACTTTGGGGAGTAATTCCGTTCAACGAGACCACCGATGAAAGTCTTTCTCCAGTGGAACAGTGGGCTCACAAGAAGAGGGTGTGGCGTTGGTGCTTTTGTGGGTCTGGATCCCCACCAGCACAGAAGCTCTCGTCTCCTAGGATGCCAAGCTATCAGTTGAATCTACCATTATTCTCCATCAGTGGCCCAGTCTGTGGCATTCACTTATAGAAATAGAAACTAGAGCCACACACACTCATATGCACATGCATTTTGACATGTCTCATTTCACTGTAGCTGGCTCATTGATTGCTAGTGGTATTTGTATCTTCGATAAACTGTTGGTTATCAATTGTATGGATGGCATCCTAGTTTAAATCTGCACTAATATTACAGGTGATCTCGTTACAAACAAAATTCTAAGTGTCTGTGGCTGGGCAGGTTAAGCTGCAATGTGGGACCCTAGCAGCACAATTAGAGCTCTGGGCCAAGTCTAAGCTACTCCACTTGCGTCCATCTTCCTCCGAGTGTGTCTGATGGCCTACGCACATGGTGACCTGCGCCAGGGAGGCAGGGTGGAGTTCTTGGCTCCTGGCTCAGACCTGGCTGCTGCCACGATAGGGTGGGGGGCTGATCCAGCAGATGGCACAGATTTCTCTCTCTTTTCCTCTCTGCATCCCAAATAAACAAAACCCAAACAAGCAAAACATAAATTTGAAATCTCTTTTCCACATTGCACATGGTGTTTCCCAAAGTGGAGTTTTGCTGGTGTCGTCTTGACTTCATAAAAGTTTGGCTTTTGAAATCCCATCACCTTCAAGTAATGAAATGCAAATAATTTGCTTACTTCTGTCCAGTTTGGCTTCCCTTCACTGCCCTGCTGAGTGCCCCACAGACTCACCTACACTTACATGGTGCTTAACTCTAAGATCAGCAGTGCCGTCCTAACTAACCATGTTGGAGCCGCTTGATGGAGCCGGCCACTACTAGATGTTCCCTGAGCTCCATTCAGTGGGGCTGCTTCAGCATTGCAGTGGACGGCCCCTGAGCAGCAGGGATTCCCCATGGTTCTACAGGCCGGGATTTTGGTGTCGGAGGGCCAGGGAGCTTGGGTTCTGGGGAAGACCCGCTCCCCAGTCCCAGCCTGCTGATGCTCACTTGGTGGAGAGAGCGATTGGGAACAACGTATTTTAGAGAACATTTTGTTTATAGAATGTAAATAAAGCTCATGCATTTCACACTGCAAATGTTGGGTGTAGCGCTGCTCTGCACCCTACCTGCCCCTGTTCTCCATCAGCCCCTTCTCCTTCAGTATTATTTTTCTAAACATGATTTCTTTGTTTATGCAAGTCAGAGTTGCAGAGCGAGTGAGGGAGAGAGAGAGATAAGACATTTTGTTTGGCGGTCCATTGACCACATGATTACGACGGCCAAAGCTCCCGTCTTTTCTAATCTTCCAGATGCCTGACAAAACTGCTGGGAGTCTCAGCGCGTTTCTGTTTCAAGTCTCTTCAGGTTGTCAGAAAAAGTCTCAACATGTTTCATTTCAAGTCTTTTCAGCTCCTCAGAAAACTTTAAGGAAGCCTTGAAGCAAATGTAGGGAGAGAGCCATGTAGCACAGAGCTTGGGTTCTACTCAGGTCCCTGCTAGTTGGTTAATATCTTATCTCAGGTGGATGGGGAGGAGCCTGCCATACCTCTGAGAGGCAGCTCTAGCTCTCTTCCCAGTTAGCATTGTATACATGCTAATCTTACGTCTCATGCCAGTGTATCTGCTGCAGAGTACTGTCCAGAGCATGCACTGCTCATGTTTGCACCTGTTCTGTGAGCCTCACATGTCAGAGTGCTGACCTTGGGACACGGAATGTGCGCTGCTCATGTGGCACTTGCTCACATAGAAGTGTGTCATATCCACTGTCAGCTTCAGTTACCACCTGTCCTAGTAGTTTCCCAAAGCGCTACCTTCACCCTTGGCCTTGAAAGATCCCAATGGCTTTGTCATGATCTCTTGTTGAGGTGGCTTCCTGTATCTGGCCATCTCGAGAGTGGACCAGTGGATCAAAGGCTTGTTTTCTCGCTGCTTACCCTCTCTTCTCTGTCACTCTGTCTTACAAATAAAAAACGAGCAAAAAATAAACCTTCTGGATCTTGAACTCCTCTGCAGACCTAGGACTCATAGACTGTGTGAGTAGGAGAGGCCTGAGATCTATGCTTTTTCTTTTTCTTTTTTGAAAGAGCTGCATTGAGCTATTGGTAGCTTAGAGATGGCCTTCGTGGGCTACATCTGGTGGGAGTCAGAGAGACGAAGAGAACCCAGTGGTGAAGTGACAATGGAAGAACATTCCCAGGGGTGGGGATCCCATGTACATGGAGCCAGGTCGCTGGGTGCTGCAAAGGACAGGAGCCAAGCCCACGTAGGGGACAGAGGAGAGCTGCTTGGAAGACGATCGTCATCTCCCTTGTCACGATGGATTTGGGTTGTGGACTTCCTACTTCTCCTTTCCTTGTCTATCAGTACCTTCCCCCGTCCCTTTCTGGCTGCAGCTCAGGTTGTGGATGCAAGGTCTTTTTATTATTTGTATATTTTTCATTATTACCTATTTATCTTCATTTACCAAAATGCAGGGAGGGAAGGAGAGAGAAAAAAGAGAGGTTGGGACAGACAGAGGCAAAGAAAGAGACTGCCTCCATTATGAAACTTCCCAAAGACCACAACAGACAAGGCTGAAACTGAACTCAGAGATCCATCCTGTTTCCCCCGCGGGTGGCAGCGACCCAGCGTCTCACACCAGGGTGTGTGCTGGCAGGGCTTGGGAAGCCTCTGGGTCTGAGACTCAAACCCAGACACACTGAGCTAAAACACCGGTACCTGACTTGTGGCATCACTTCTGCACCAAATGCCCACCTTGAGAATGATATCATTTAACAATTAAAATTTTAAATTGTTCCTAACTTTTCCTAACCCAGTGTCTGCCTAGAAACTACCATTTGCTTGAGCTTGCTTGAGCTTTCTTGAGCATACATGAGCTCCCATGTACCTGTGTGCCTGGAGGGGTGCTCCTGGGGGGTCTGCTGGTCTCAGCTGGGTAGACGGACAGGAGGTGAAGTGAAATAAGAAGTCACACTCAAGCCGAGAAACAACTTTCCTGGGAGGAAATGCTGTTTTGATGATTACTGTCACTTAACACTCCTTGCCTTGCACCAAGCGCAGGTGCACAGTGACTGCAGGGATGCTGCTGCGGGGAGGAAGACACAGCCAAGGATTGCACTGAAGTCTCCATCCTGGCTCTTGGGTCATGAATAAGAATTGACTGTGGCTTCACCAGTGCTCGGTAGATTGTTTGCACTTTCAGAAATGTGTGTATTTTGATAACATCCTTTTCATCTCTCTATGAGACCACATAATTAGAGCAAGTGGGAGGTGAAGGTGTTGTGACACTATAATCCTGATGTACATTGGTTTGTTCTCTTCTGCAGATCAAAACAGAATAATGCTAAACAAGAGGAGAAAGATGTCAGAATGTAGGTTGGGCTGATAACGCCCAGGTTTTCTATGCTGAGAATTTTCCAAGGGCATTAGCTAGTAAATGGGACCTATGGAGCTTTTATCTGTTACAGTGAAAACAAATTAAAAAAAGATGTGGATTTTACCAGTTGGCTCATTCCTGATCTCTGAATTGCTGTCACTGTTGCCCAATCTTTCTGTCCGCCCTTTTTTCTACACATGCACTCTAGGGAATTGAAAGCCCGTTCTGATAGGGAATAAGTCAATGTGTTATCAGGATCATCTAAATATTGTTGCTGCTGTTGTTGTTGTTTTAAATGGAAGGGCCAAGTGACAGGCCACTTAAAGTTGGATTCTTTAAGTTTGACATGGAAGCTGCCCATAATGGATCAGTAAGGCGGAAAGGACTCAGTAGTTACTGAAACACGAAGCAAATGGCGTCCAGATGTGGTGAGAGTCAGCATGTTGGAGATCTGCGCTGTCAGTGTCAGTTTGGCCACTCATGCTTTTCATGTGAACCTTGAATATGATACTTAATCCCTTTGGTCATCAGCTATTTCAGTCCCAAAGAGGAATGATCTGACTATCCAGCAGAGTTGTACGAGGGTGTGAATTGATTAATATCATGTGTGTGTGTTGTAACATACTTAGCAAGGTATTTCACAGTCCCTCAGCCAACTTTCCTGGCTGCCATTGTTTCGTTGCTTTCCTGAGACCTGCATAAGCTTGCTTTGGTTACCACTCATTCAGTGACTCTTGTTGCCCACAGAGCCCTCCTTTCTGCATTTGTCAAAGGTAGGATGAGTTTCTGTGTTGCACACTTACGTTAGTTTTTTCAGTCTTCCTTGGAGAAGGGTATGTTTTTGTGGGGGAGCAGGTTGCTTCTTCCCTACATAATCTATGAGGATAGACAATGCTGTCAATTGGTAAAGAGAAGATTTAAAAGAAAAATGTGGCTTAGGTGAAATGTGGGGCGCTGACCGTTACTGCCATGTGGGATTTGGAGGCCAAAGAGGTGGGGCCAGGACCCCTTCTTCATCTTTATCGTGGCGGACAAATCTGGATACAGCCAGGCTCCCCTGTGGATGTCCTAGCCTCACCAAGTAAACCATCAGTGCAGGTGGGGAAAAGAGGAGGTGGGGAAAGCTGGGAATTGTTATCTGTAGCAAACAAAACCTCAACTGCAGCCGCCACACTGAGAACTGAAGGTAGTGGGCACTGAGGCCGTTCAAGGGCCTTTTCTGGGACTCAGTGTGTGTTCAGCTGGGTGACTCAGAATGACAAAAGGCTTTGTTGTGTGTTCTGGCAGGGCTTCTGTCCGCTTGGGACAATAGGAAAGTGTCTACCCTGAATCTCCCTCCCAGCTTCTGGCAGCCTCCTGCAAGCCTAGACTTCTCGAAGCTACCTTTTAGCTTTGTAGCTCTTCATGTCATCCCTTTGCAGCTGTGTGGCTCCAGATTGCCCCTTTCTATAGCAACACATTGTGTAGAGGTTTACCCTACGGATCTCATTTTATTCTGATTTCCCCTATAAAGATACTGCTTCTCATTAAGATTACATTCTGAGACACGGAGGATTAAGAGTTCAAATATCTTTTGGAGGTGTACAATTCAACCCCTAAGATTAAACATGCACACCTGGAAAATGGGGCCGTAACAGTTCCCTTTTCATTTTGTGTTTGTGTAGCTTATAGGCTAAAGTTGGGTCATTTAGCTAGAATGTTTCTTGCAATATTTCACAGAAAATAAGCAAGTTTAATATTGTGCACTGGGAACATTTCCTGTTGCACTTATTGTGTTCTTTGCCATCCTTTCTTTGGCTTTTCCCTGCAAAGAGAAATTGCTCAGGCTTCTGTGTTCTTTTGGCAGCATCCAGAGAGAGATGCTCGCCCACGACAGTTCCAGTGCCTTGATATGCAAACCTTTTTTCAGCTTTGGCGGAAAGTGTCCCAAAGCAGGAAGCAGCCTCATTATTGCTCCACGTTGATAACTTCCCCCAGGTGCACCTGCTGCTGGGATCTGCTGGGGTTAAATGACAGTTTGCGTACCCCAGGCATCTCTGTGTTAAAGGCTTAATTTAAGCTCCATAGTTTGTATTAATGGATTAAAGATGCAACTTAATCATCAGCAGTGGAGGGGTCTGAAGATAAGCTCTTAGAAAGTAGTTATTTAAAAAAAAACTATATATTTGCCATGTGTTTGAAAGGCAAAGAACCAGAGATCCAGGGACAGAAATACACAGAGATTTAATGTCTAGCAGTTCACTTTACAAATGCCCACACCAGCTGATGCTGGACTAAGCTGAAGCCAGGAACCAGTCAATCTGGATCCAAAAGGTGGGCAACATTGACCCAGATCCTTGAACCAGGGTGCATATTGACAAGAATTTGGATGAGAAGTGAGGACAGAACCAAGGTGCAAACAACCACAGCACTGGATGCCTGCTCTGAAGATGGATGACATTGGCTGAGGCTGGCAGGAGAGGACCAAATCATGGGGCTGCCCTGGAGACTGCCCAGAAGAGCCTGCTGTCTGTCTGTCTCTGCTTGCTGGTTTGTCAGCTTCCCTTAGGGACCAGCCAATCTTTACTTCTCTCATAGATGCTAGAATATACGAGTTGCCAGATCTTGGACTGAAGACTTGCAAAATTGTCAGGTGAGCTAAAGCTCCTTTCAAGTGGCTGCTTGCAGGTATCTGTTATAGGACTGTGATTGGTGCTTGGTAAGAGGCATCATTGCTGGTTGCTGGTACCTGAAGATGTGGATTAACTGGTAGAAGTTGAAAGGTTAAGTTAGAGAAAGTTTAGCATGCTGCAGGTGGAGTGCCTGGAGTGATTCAAATAACGTAGGCACGCAGTGTAGGCACTGCTGGTACGGTCTCAGATGGAAAAAGAGAATTCTTTTGTGAGTTGGCAAGCAGGTCATCTATCTGGTCATTCTTGTGACATTTGTGACAAAGAGCCCGGTGGGTTTTTGTTGTTGTTGTTGTTTTTAATATTCCTGTTCTGGGCCATTTTGAAGATGATTGACTAGTTATTTGTTTGAGGAGGATTTTTGGCAGCAAAGTGTTTAGGCTATAGCATGCATGTAATTAGCGCTGTTAATAAGTTTCATAATGAAAATCAGGAGCTTGGAGGAGCAGAGCAAGATGGACATTTCTCATCCTAGTCACAAAACTTTGCTGTGAACAGAGTGCAGTGGAAAGACAGCTTAGTGGGAGAAAAAAGGGATTGCAGGCAAAGATGGCTGTGTACCAAAGGGCAAGGCAGGTAGCAGAAAGGTCAGGAGGACACTCCAGAGGTCTGTTAGACACTCGCCCATCCCAAGTAATCAGAGGCTTTGGAGTAAAATGCCATTTTCAAAGTTTTTCAGGGCTGAATCCTGGCCTGAAGGTACCCCGGAGTCCTGTGATTATCTCAACTCAGCTCCTGCTGCTGGCTTGGCAGCAGAATACTTGGAAGGTGCTAGAGTCCAATGATACACTTTTAGGCACCATCTTGCTGGTGGCAGACTTTGTCATCCACATCCTGGGGTGCTGGTTTGCTAGGCCCAGAGAAAGCTAGAGCTATGGGGTCATAGCAGCTTCCAGTGAAATCAAAAGAAAGCGTGGGAGACCAAAAAGACTTGTGTTTCTGAATTGGAGCTCTTGATGAAAAAATGCCAAGTGAAGCCATGGGTATAAAGCCACATATAGTTCCCAGAAGAGTAGGAATACCAGCAACGTCAAACACGCATCAGGAGACTTGCTAGGCAGCATTGGCTACAGGCTTTGGAACATCATCACTGTCATGCTGCAGCCTCGGAGAGCTCTGTGTGGACAGAGACCAACAGAGCTACAAGCACAGTGAGCTTTACCTAAATTTCAGTGGATGTCCACACAGATTAGAGGGACACAAGCCTAGCACAGGGCCCAGGCTTTTCAGAGCCTGGTGAGTTTGTGGGGCTGGAGCAGCTGCAGAGAGTATTAGCCAAGGCAAAGTTAGTGGAAATGCAGAGATATAACGCCATTTGTAACAAAGGCTGCGAAGCAAAGCCATCAAGTTGGCTCCGATTCTGCCAGAGATGCCAGGCATGACACTTCAGGATGGTGCTTAGTTGAAAGTGTTTTGGTCTTGCTTTTGCTACCTGATTGATCCTGTCTATTTCCTTGTCGTCTTCTTTTGGAATGAGAATTTATAGCTATGCCATTGTGTTTCGGAAGTAGATAACCTGCTTTTGATTTTACAGGGACTCTTGCCTGGATTTTGACCTTGAATCTCAGATGACTACTTGACTTTGGGCTTTGGGCAGTGGTGGAACATTAAAGCTTTGGGGCTTTGAAGGATGGAATGAATGTTTTGCCTTGTGAGATGGTCATGAGGCTTTAGGGCTGGAGAAAGATGGCTGTGATTGAAATAATAGCCTTGGTGTTAACTAAAGTGCCCTGTGTTAACTTGATTTGCTCTGTCTTGTATTAATGGATTTAAGATGGAACTTAATCACTCCTGGTGTCTTATCACACTTGGGCTTTGGAAAGTGGCAGCATTTACTGAGGTTGCTTGGGCAGAGCTTGAGATCCAATCCTAAAGACTCTTGGGAGAAACCGCAGGGTGAAGTGCGCTCCCCGTCCCTACTCCCTGCTTGTACTCCTCACAGCCACACGCTCCATGCCTCACCACAATGGTCAGACCTCATACGAAGGTGGCCCCGGATCTCAGACTGTGAGCCTCTTAAGCCAAGAGCTCAATTATCTATCTTCCTTCCTTGATGTTGGCTATCATTTTAAATTGGAATGACCGAAGGGAAGTTGACTTGTGTAGGTAGACTGTGGCCCAGCTTTCTCAGACTTTTTCTTTTTTGAGTATACAAAAACTAGAGTTTGTGCATGAGATCTTGTATCTCTGCCTCATGGAGTTTCAATCATCTCAGGTCAGTTGGCCATGATGGGAGAATTTACACCATCAAAATCAACATTTGTTGATAGTGTTTACTGCAAACATGATATTTTTTTGGCTCACCTAATAACTAAAACTTTACCAGGACATTTCTGTCTTCATTTTCTGCTTTATTCTCAAATGTGTGCCATTCAGAGTTAGCCCAGTCAGAGTAGAACAGATGTTATGTCTTAATAATCCCGGCCGATTCTGTACTTGTGCTTAGTGAAATAACACACTATACATAAAAAGGAGCTTTGCAATTCAGAGAAATGTTTTTAGCTACATACTGTTTTTATCTTCAAAATCACACTGAGCTAGTTTCCATTATATTCATTGTGTAAATGAAGAAACCAATTAGATAACAAGATTAAACTTCCTGAAGTAACAAAGTGAGGAAGTGCTTAGTGAATCTGTGAATACAGATTAGAGCACTGAGCCCAGATAGTCACGTGTGACTCATCTCATATTCAAGCCTTGCAAATATTGTACATTCTGACTTCCTACATTTCTTAATCTCAAATAGCATGTGGCCACTTCATTCAAAATGGCCTGAAACAATAAGTTTATTTTTATGAGCATTCATTCATTAGAAAGGCAGAGAGCAAGAGAGAGAGACCCAGTTAACCAGCCAACCAGACACTGAGAGACAGATCTCCCATATGCAAGTCTCAAATGGCCACAACCTAGAGTTAGGACGAGGGCAAAGCCAGAAGCCTGAAACTGTGACAAGTCTCCTGCAGGAGTGGCAGGGTCCCAGTGCTTGGGGAGTCTTCTCGTGCTTTCCCAGGTGTGTGAGCTAGGAGCTGGATCTGAAGAGGCCTAGCGTGGACTCCATCAGAGTTGTAGTTAAGCATGGGAGCTTACAGGTAGTGCCCTAACGTGAAAAGTCATAATGTTGGCCTTGATCAATTCTTTTTTGGTGTCAAAAAATTCACAATCCATGTGGACAAGAAATCTTAATACATTTCATGTAAAGTGAATTTCATTTTTTTTTGCACCAAAATGAACCTCATCTTTTATTATCTTCCCAGTTTTTGAGGTAGCTTCTTTGGTCGTTTCCTGGATGGTTACTGATGGTTAGGGTTACTGATGGTTACTGAGCAAACCTCCACGTTCTTGAGAGCTTGTGGGATTTCTGCAACAATGCCCTGTGGTTTTACCCTGGCTGCTCCCCTTAGACAGCTGATGGTTTCAGGCACCTGCCGAGCTGGTGCTTTGGTTCTGAGTGGATCTCTATTTCTGCATAGACATGTGTTTACCTAGAGAGTGACAGATGCCTTGGGAAGCTCTTTGTCTCTGGTGGGCTCAGTGGCCAGCTCTTGCTTTGGGAAACTTCAGCAGGTAGGGAGTGAGTGCAAGGCTCCTTGCTGCCTGTGGAGGCACTGTTCTCCATCTTGGCAAGTAGAGGAGCCGAAAAGACACTTCCTCCCACGCAGCCTTCTTCCCTCAGCAAGTTGGGCAGGAGGTGCACCCTTCTTTAAACATCTCAGCGTGCACCTTCCCAAACAGCAACTTGCTCCTACCCGCGTGGTTTCTGACTCAGCCTCAGCTGGAAGAGGTGCCTCCCTCACAGCCTCGCCCACCTTCTCCCTTAGATGAACAGGCTGGGCTCGAATCTGCACTGCCAGTAATGAGGGGCTGCTCATGCATCGAGCCAGAGCTTGCCAGGCCTCCTAGCTAAATCACCATGCTCACTTGCCAGTTCATCTCCAAAGGTAATTGCTGTGTTTAAAGCCCAGGAACAACAATAAGTCACTCGGCTAATTAATCCTCATCTGGATGCAGATTTAAAATCCATTAGATGAAAAACTACATATCCAAAAAGGAGGAGTCTGTGATAGGCCGGACATTTAAGTTCATATGATCGTTTTGAAAGCATTACGACATGAATGAAAAGAGGGAGAACTGCTTTTCCTTGGCCTGTGGGAGCAGGGCCTCCCCGCTGTCCCCACCCACTGCCTGTTTTCAGGGACAGTGGTCAGAGGCAACGCAATGTCGCAATCAGAATCAGGAATCTGACGTGGTCGGAAGACTAGTGTGCACACCTCAGGCCCAGTCAACTCTTGCTGAGTGTTCCCATGGGTCCTTTACAATAAAATAATCTACTTTTGGATCACATGTGGCTCTGTGGCCGGTTTAATAAATACCACCTACAGTTTATTTCTGCATGAGTATGTATTTAGCCTCAATTTGTTGTTTTGCTGTGCATTTTATTGTATTTATTGTTCCATTTCCTTTTTTTGAGATCTAGATAATGTGAATTAAGAAAGTTCTTAGGGCAATGAAGGGGAAAAAATTCTATCGTAACAGCAAGTTTACTAATTATCTAGAGTTCATGTTTTGCTAAAATTAAAAGTAAATCTTAAAAATCATATTTTTAGTAGATAGTTTTTAGACCTTTTCTTTTAGTGTTGATATGATTAATGATAATAATAAAAAGTAATATTCACAGAGCGCGGTATTGAGCTCTCCGCAATGTTCTCTCAATTGCCACACAGCCAGGCCAGCAGCTTTGGTTGTAGTTATTATGCCCGTCCCCGGTGGAGGTTCCTGAGTGGCTACCTGTCATCATACACAGCTAAATATGTAAAAGGGGGATTTGTAGTAGGAGGGCACATTTCTGAGAGATGTGTGGGTGGTGCCGTCCCCGCACCGTGTGGCTGCAGAACGTGCCTCGCCATTCCACCCGAAGGCCCGGGGAGAAAGGCTCTCAGTGCCTATCCAGAAGGCACCGTGTCTTCTCAATGTCTTGTTTTGAATGCACAGTTCCTTTCTCAAACCTCTGAAGTACTGAGACTTTCTGTGTTGGTAGGATTTTGATTTCCAAGCCTCAGATGGGACTCCAGGTAATAGATGAGCAAGTCCAAGCCCCTCCTTGCGGTCAGCATCATCTGTACCCCACTTGCCTCCCAGTCATTGCTGTTGCTTAGTTCTACTGCTGGCTTAAGCATGCATATTTGCAGTGTAGTGTCTGTTAGAGTGTATGGAAAGTCAGCAGGGACATGAAGAGGGCAGCATAGGGATCTAACTACAGAGGAGATTAGGAGGTTTAGGCTGCAGATAAGGGGGCTCATAGATTGTGGCACAGATCTCACAGAGTGTCTGCTGAGTGAGGAACATGGCAGCCAAGACCACCCTGGAGAGTCTTCTTATGTCAGATGGAGATGGTCCCCAGTACAGCTTGAGGTCTGCTGTTTTCTCAGAAAAAAAAATCGTCATCAAAGAATAAGCTGTAATGGAAGCTATGCTGAGGTTTAATGAAACAGAAATTATCATATTAAAATCTACCAGATGATCGAAAACCCTTACACTGAGGATCACAGAGAAATGTCTCTGGCTACAGCTCCTTTTAAAAGAGGACCGCAGTACGAGATTTCCTAAGAAGGACCTGAATTTTGACTTGAATTCCAATTCTCACATTTAGTAGCTCTGTGAAATTTGGAAAAATCGCTTGAGCTCTGAGATCCCCCTCATTCATGGAAAGTAGACAAAGTCAGGTCTTTTGCATTTATTTGACCACAGTTCTTATCATCATATATCTGGTCCCACTGGACACACATGCATTTTCAAAACTCAAGTTCAATATTTTCTACTTTGGGGTGACTTAATTATTCTAATGTACTCTTTTTCACTTTCTGTGTATTTGTTTTAAGCCTGGCTGGTCTGCTTGTGAAATGGGTCACAATCCAGCGTGAAAGCCCTTGAGTTTTGAAAACATTCTCTCCTAAGTGTCTATCAATCTTTAATCAAGAGATTTTATGAACTCACGGAGAGAGAATGAAGAATAAAGCCTCATCAGTCCCAGGAGGCACATTCCAAACATGCAGCCTGCGATTAGAGAGGAACCATGGGTGTAATTTTCTTAAACGAATTAGTTACCAAGATGTTAAAATGGGGTAACACTGCAGCTTGGTTTACCTTGGCCAAACCTTGGTGGCCTGGCTGCTCCTGAGCTCACAGACATCATTGTTCTCTCTGTATGGTCCATGCGGTTCCTTTTGGTCACCTGCAGTACAGCTCCACCTGCATGAATTGAAGACCAATACCCACTGAGACATCTCCCTGACAACAGATCAAAAAGTACCAAAGCACTTGGACATTATACCAGAACTACAGAGAAACAACTTGTGCTGATCACACAGGTGTCCGGCACCTCTTCAAAGTCAGATGTCAGTAAACCCCTGACTGGAGAAGGGGAGGTTGAGTGCCACCTTTTCAGGGACAGTGTTGTTTTGACCCTGTTACTCATGTAATCTTTAATCATCAGCTTCCTTGTACACTTAGACTTCCTGGTTTGGATACTACCTTTGTGTATTCAGTAAGGGGGTTGATCACTAATAGGATAGCTGGCCAAAGATGTATACCTCCTGTTTGCGATCAAGCTCTGGTCATGGCTGGGTTGCTAAGACTTCTTGGTTCTGATTTTATCATTTGAGCAGCATCATTACCCTAAAATAAGCCATCACTGTACTTTTCCTCTTGTGAGTACCCTGAAACAAAATCTGTAGACAACACCATATGTGTCAGTGAAAAGGAAAACGAACACACTTGAAAATAGAAAGAGTGATAAAACAGAAGAAAAATTTTGGCATTGGTAGTTTGAACTTTCAGAGCCCCTCCCTTTTACTCATGCCTCTTCTTTCTTATTTCTTTCAAAAGCAAAAATCCATCTCTTGGAAAGCAGCTGTGAGAGATGCTGCAGACTGGACTATGCTAGAAAGTGCCACGGATGTGTAGTCAGTGAATGGGGAAACTGCGGGTTGCTTCCAGGCCATGCAAGTGTGGATCTGTTCAGAAAGATGGTGCGTTTTCTCCAGCTTTCTGCAATTCAGGGAGGAGTGGCGGCAGAGGTGGGGCGAGACAGGTGAGGGGCGGAGGATATCGACTGCTACCTTGAGCAGGAAGCAATGGCCAGGCTTGGGGATCAGTGGTTGTGGTTGGCCTCCATGGTCAGCTCGGAGATTGAACAGCAGAGGTGGGAAGTTGGCCTCAGGGAAACAAGAGTGATTTCAGTCTGAAATGTATCCTCATGCTTTGTCCTGTACTGACATCCTGTTCCCAAATGTGTGATGACAGGTGTTAGGCTGGAGGTGTGTGTGTGTGTGTGTGTTACATCTGTTACATGGCTGAAATTGGCCTTTTGGATTACTCTGTTACCAGTTGCATTTATATAACCTATTCTTTTCTTCAATATCTGGGTGCACGAATGGCTGAAACACCTGAATTTCAATTTAACAATGCCACCCCACCATTAAGTACAGGAAATGCACCCTACTCACAGATCAAGGAAGCCAGGAAACCAGACACAGATATAAAATTAGACAGACATTCCTTGTTTTCATTGCTGGGCTGTGAAGGATTTTCTTGGTGTGGGTTCAGGTGTGGGCTGTTCAGGGATGAAAGCAAACTGAAATATATGGGCACTGATGATGCTGATAGCACATAGAACATTTATCAGTCAATAGGTTACAAATAATTCCTGGAAAAGTATCTTTTAAAGCAGTCTTCCCTGATAGCTGTTTTCCCAATGGTGAAGTGATTTCAGGAATATAAAGCACACTTGCCTAAGAATGAACTTGGGAAATAATATCCTTTCCTTGTCCTGTGTCAAGTGTACTTTATTTGCTTTTAGAGGCCCCAGATGAGCAAGAGTAGCAGGTTCCAAAGTGGCCCTGAAAGACATACCCATTACCCGGCCCCCAGAAATTGTGAATGAGTTTGTTGAGTGGGGGTTAGCACAGGAACTTTTCAGAAATAATTCAGGATGCTGAATTGAGATCAAGTTGGGTGGATTCTAAGCTAATGAGCAGTGTACTTGGTAAAAACAAACAAACCAAACAAAAAACATAAAACGGCAAAGGTAGTACAGAGTAGCTGAGGCAATGCATAGCTCTCTGGAGAACGAGAGGGGGTTCGTATCATTGGCATGGGATTCCCAGGGTTGTCAGAAGCTCTGAGGTCCAGCAGTGTCACTCCTAGAGACTGGAGGGGTCACATCCAGTCACGCCCTGTGTAGAACTCGATCCTGAACTGGCAGTCCTCGGACCTGTGGGACCACACGCATCCTCTGCCACCAAGCTTGTAGTAGTGCCGTGTTGGGCTGCAGCACACAGAAACAAGTACAGCAAGAGTACTGGCAATTATTATTAACGATACTCTCCTCGGCTTCATCTAATCCTTACATGTAAATTGCTTTGTCCATTTGTTTTTGTCCTTATTCAGGATAGTTTTCAATAAAGACAGCTGTCATTGAGTCAAATGAAGACTCAGGCACAATTCCCCCGTAATGAAGATTTGGTCTTGTCTGGGGGTGAGTGTGGAGAGGATGGCTTAGGCATACTGTTCCCATTAGAACAGAACATAGTAGCATGATGGGGCTTTTAAACATCTCTTAGAACATTTTCTCAAAAAATTCTGGGTCCCTACCCTTTTTCGTAAGGACCATCAGGATCGCTCCAGAAACCCCTCATAACAAACAAACAAATGAACAAATAAACTAGAACAGATAGACAGAAAACAACTAGGAAAGCTTAGAAACAGACAGGAAGCGGCCAGCCGGGATGCACTTATAACTCACTGGGTGGGACACAACGATCAGTTACTCCTCTCTGGGGTGATACAGATTTCTCTGCACACCCCTCCCAAACACGTTCACCAAAACTGTTGACATATGTCCTGTTAAAGTTATAGAGTTAGACTACCCGAAAAACAACCAGGTTCAACAAAATCATGCTTCAATGCTATAAAATGCTAAATACTAACATTAAAATAGACAAGAGACAGCTGAATAGCAATCTATAGCCATTTTAAGGTATATAGAACATGGTTGAATATAAACCAAAATTGAAATGTCTATGAAGAAGTCACAGGTTGTGGTTGAGAACCTGCATTTCCCTGGTAACATATTGGTTAATCAATACCATGTCAATTAATGCCATAATGTCTTAAATGGTTGTAAATATTATGTTGGGTTTTTTACCTGATTGGGATGATACTCTGCTGGTTCTACCTTCAGACCAGAGATGGTCTCACCAAGAAGCCATTGAACTTACCAGGACAATAAGATGCTGGACTTTATGCTTGGTCAAAACCTCCAATGAAAGAATCTCAACTGAATTTGAACTATGGAAATGCAACAATGTGGAGCAATCCACCGTGGGGAGGGGGGAAGGTTTGGGGAGGGGCGGGGGAAATCCCAGTGCATAAAAAAATGTGTCACATAATGCAATGAAATTAATAAAATAAAAAAAAAATTCTGGGGAAGACTTTGTTAGCAAGTGGGAGCACTAATCCAGGGTTTGTGTGGCTGCTGCGGCCTTGCCAGCTGAGCAGACTGACTGACAGGCATTCGTTTTTGCGAGCAGCTTGACACGCAGGAAGCCCAGCACCCAGCTCTGCTTCCACAGCACCGTGTGGTGAGTTCACGGTCAGCGCCTCCATTGTTGAGTGACATGACATCTGTGCTGTTCATTGCCGTTACACATGGACATGTGACTAAATGCTTTGAAGACCAGCGATTGTGGCCCAGCACACACCTAGTGCATGTGAAATGAGACATTCAAAACCTTCTTATGGAGACAGACCAGGAGCACGTGAGAAAGTGTTCTTACTACGGGAAGACAGGCTGCCTACCCCAAAGAGGAAGTGAGAGTGAGGGAGACCTGTGAAGAGGGTGAGGTCGGAAGGGGCCCTGGACTGGGTGAGGTGCTCCTTTCCGCCGACCCATCATGTGTAACCGGGGGAAATTACTGACATTTTACATGGGAGAGATTTTCTTTCTGATGTAAGACATGTGAGAGACATGCTTTCCCCTGAAGCGGACGGCTACAAGCGCATCAGAGAGAATGAACACAGAGGTGAACACAGGGTTCTGCCATCCATGTTCCCCGGGGCCATGAGTGCGCTACATACGAATGAAGTTTAACCAAGATGCTAAAGCATGCTGGGACCCAGCTGACTTCTGGACTAGGGTTTTTTTTTTTTTTGATATTTACATTATAAATGTTGGAGTCATTTATAATTCAGATGTGTTCTGTTGAAGAAAAATGTCTCAGCTTTAAGAATGCCAATGTTTTTAGATGTATGGCCTAATTTAGATGTGTTATGCAATTCACCACAACTTCTGGGCTGTCTTGGCAGTGGGTGGCTTTCCTGAGGAGGTGAAGCTGAATGGGGAATGTGGAAGAGGAGTCTCCCCAGCTCTGCTCAGACTTAGGAAATGAGATTTCAGGAGGCTGTCTTGCTGCTTGCATGAACAGCGATCTGCATGCACCCAGAGCTGGTGCTGGCTTAGCTTGTTGTATTGCCTGGTGCTTTTGGTCCCTCTGATCTCTGTCCCAGAGCATTCCCCACCTACCCTCTGGCTACCCTCCAATGTTTTTTCCTGAGGAACTGTCTTCCAACTCAGCCAGGGACAGCTTGGTTGTATTGAAATCACTTTTTTTTTTTCGTTTTTGCAAGATGTATTTTATTTGGCAGAATGGTTGAAATGGAAAGACCGAGAGGTTTTCCATCCCCTGGTTGACTCCCCAAATAACCATGGTGGTCATGATGGCTGGGTTGGGGGCTGGGCCAGGCAAAAGCCATGACCCTGGATTTCCATCCTAGCATCTCGTGTTAGTGGTAGTGTGCCAAGTGCTTGCCCCAACTTCGGCTTTCCACGTGTATATGAGTAGGGAGCGTGACTTGAAGTGGAGCAGCCAGAACTTAAAGAAGCACCATACATGGGATTCTGGCATCACAGCTGGTGGCTTAACCCACTAGAGGCGGCCACACAGCCGGCCTCTGAAATAGCATTTTGGTATTTCTTTATACATTGAATAATGGATGGTATAAAGAGGTCAGTGGGGGGGGGGATAGAATATGAAATTAAAAAGGTAGCTTTGCAACAGCTAGGATCTTTTCTAATTTACTTTTTAAATTGTCTCTTTGGGTACAGTTCCTTAGGTTTGAACACACAAATAGATCATAGAAAGTTCACCAGAGTCAGGGTACAGAGCAAGAAGAAGAAGAAGAAAGAAAACCTCTTTGTGTTATTACTGAGTGTCAGATTCTCCCTCAGTGAGAGCTGTCAACCTCTGGCCTGCTCGCTTTCACTCATCTTGTCTGTTTGAGACAGTCGTATGTACAGACCATCTAGCAACAAGCTGGCCTTGTTCACTGTCACAGTGTCTCACACCTCAGCGTTATATTTAAGTGGTTGCCTGCATTAAGGACTCATTCATTATTATTGCTCAATGTCATTCTATTGTGAAAATGTACCGCTTTGCTTATTCAGCCACCCGAGGAAACATACTTAGGTTTTTTCACGATTTGGTTTTTTCACAATTCTATAAATAAAATTTTTTATTGATTAAATTGCATTATGTGACACAGTTTTATAGGCCTTTAAATAAAATTTTTAGGAGCGTCCATGTCTAACATTTTCTATGATCATAAATGCCCATTTTTCTTGTGGAGTAAAAATTCTCCCCTTGGCTTTAGAAGGAAAAAATGCAATTATCAGTATTATTATCAAATTATTTATAGTAATGATCAATTTTTTTGCTTTTCTTTTGGCAATTCTGTTTCTACTTATTTTTGTCTTTGCATTCAAACTGCAGAGATGAAGAATTTTAAGACAAATATTGTTCAGAAAATTCAGCCATAGCCATCAACCACAGACCAGCCCCACATATTTCTGAGTATCTAAGAATCTTTGGCATGGAAATGTGCCAGCTTAATGACTGCAGGAGGGCCTAGATAGATACGGTAAAGGCACTGTGGCAACGCTGCTTACCCTGTGGTCTGCAGCACTGGCATCTCATCCAGGCATGGGTTCAAGCCCCAGCTGTTCTATTTTTAGTCCAGCTCCCTGCACATTTGCTAGCCTGAGGATGGGGCAAGAAACGTCACCAATTAACCACTGAGGATGCTCTCAAGGCTCTGAGGGAAAGAACTTGAGGAGCTCGGTACACAGAAACCTTCCTCTCCTGATGCTTTAGGGAAATGAGTTTTGAGAGTCAGGAGGGGATATTTGATGACCCTGTGACTCCCACGCTGACCAGGTGTCTAGTCACTTCTCATCATGTCACTCAAGCATCGAATGAACTCAACAAAACACAGGGCTTCATATTTTGCCTCAGCACCTCGAACCTGTATGTCATTAACTGCTCTTCCTGTTTCTCATTTGGAATCAAATGATGCAGTTCATCAATACGTCAAAAATTATGGGACAGCCCTACTTTTACAAAACTTCTTGTGATATATTTAAGTCAATCATTGTTGTTTTCTACTTTTTAAATTTGGATGATAATTACTGTGTTTTTTCATTTCCTTTTAACTTTCAATATTATGAGATTTCATTGTATCATCCATCCCTCTCAGTCTCTAAAACAGGCAATGTGGTGCATATATGGCTTGGTTTCTGAACATCTTAAAACCAAGAATTCATTCCAGGTATAGCATGTTGACTTATGATTACCTCATTGGAATGATTTGAAGGACATTCAGGACTCAGCTATTAGAAAATATTTCTCCCACTGCTCACATTTGGTCTTTGTGGACTGCCAGTCATTGCCCTCAGTTAGCCTCTGCTAAAATTCACCTAAGTAGATACACCATTTAGGAGGTAGTTGGGCCTCATGGCAAAGAAGATGAACTGCCAAGCCCAGAGCTCAGTGAACAGAGGCACTCATGTTGTAGTTGTTTGACCAGTTAGCACTTGTCAGGTGAAACAATGCACAGACTTTGAGAGGAGGAATAGCAGGGTGTCAGGACGAGTTAGGGCATTTCCTTGTCAGCCCTGCCTCGTGTGTACCACCAACTCTTTGGAAAGTTGATACACTCTAATGACTCTCCTTGGCAGCATTCTATTGATTTCATCTCATCAGCATTTACCTGTCTCATGTGGGACTAATGTCAAGTATTTACTTGTAATGGGAGTGAAAGGTGCCATATCTTTGCCACAGAGATTAAGTTAACTTTCTTATTGATTTGTTTTTTCCATCCTGTGAACAATATGCCAAAGTTTATCATGATGTGTGTTGTATCTGCATGTGTCTTGTGGCGCAGCCAATGTTGTTTTGCCGTCGTCCTGACCATTTCTAGTAGCATTTATGGAGGGAGATTGGCAGGCCACACTGGAGGTACACTGCTGCCTCTCGAAGAAGTGAGGCCAGAGTGCTTGAAAGTGCTGGAGAAATAAGGGCCTGGGCCGTGAAGACAGTGTTCTGGGATGGAGAGGCTGCTGCTGCCTTTTTGTGATCTTTCTGAGAGTGAGCGTGGGTCAGAACGCTTGGTGAGTCTGTGTGGCATGGGAAACCCGTACCATTCAGGACCTTAGCTGCCACTGTAGGTCGGACAGAGCGTTGGGGCTGGGACATCCCTACACATCAGATCAGACCTGAAGAATCACCATCATGCTTCATGGTTCCTGGGTGTGGTTCTCAACTATCTTAATGAATGCCAACTTCCACTGAATTTTTGTAGATGTATCTTATAAAATCCCTGTTAAAGGTGACATGAGGCCAGTGCTGCATGTGAGTCCCAAGCTGTTGATTAAAATCTATCCTCCTCTCCAATACTCTTTGGCTGTGTTGCTGAGGGGATGACTCAGAGATGCTCCATCCTGTCCAGCAGAATTCAGCCTATGAGCCTCATGGATGTGTTATTAACTCTGGAGTTGGGCTTTACTATAAAAAGGATAAATTGTGAAGACACAAATGGCCCCTTCAAACTGTCTAAAGAGCCTCTACCCAAGGCTATTCTAAGACTTGGATACCTATTGTCAGGCTTTCCCCACTCCTGGTCCTCTTGTTTGCTTTCTGTAATGGCACTGGGAGCAGGTGTGAGGTGATGTGTCCTGGAGCTTTGGCTGGCAGTTCCCTGATGGTCAGTGATGCTGAGCTCCTTTGCGTTTATACCTGGTTAGCACAATGAAATAATGTTCTAGAGGAATCGAGTAAGTTCTGGAAGCCTACTGCCTAACAATGTAGTATTGTGTGCTTGACACCTAGGTTTTATCTCATGTTAACTAGTCTTCAAAAGCAAAGGAGGGCAAAATACAATGGGAAATCAATTTAGAAATAATCTCTGTTGTGGTGATGATATCACAAGTTTTTTTGTATATGTCCAAACTCATCAAATTGTATGCATTAAACATGTGCAGGGTGTTATTTTGTATGGCCAAGGGCTTCACTGAAACATTTCAGTCAACAACATTGATCTCACAAAATCCTAAGAGAGCTGAGAATTAGAATTCTTCCTGGTGTGCTATGGTCTCCATGGAAATGTCCTAGTGCAGTGCCCGCCTCCTGTGTCTGGATGCTGCTGCTGTGAGCATGTCTATTATGCTGCTAGTCGTAACACAGCTCATAGGATCAGTACAGCACATAAAATTATAGTAAAGGACTGTGTCGCTGGTTTGTTGTGCAATAGATTATTTATCACTGTTTTGCCATTTACCCCTCTACTTATTAGGACTAGTTGGCTGTGAAATTGTGCTGTGTTCTGCTGCCCATGGCCTCCTCCATCTCCTCATAGCATCAAGAGGTCACTTTAAGAGATTAACCTACACTGTTTTGGTTGTACAAACATAGGCTTTTCAGTTCACACATCAGTGAAGTCCCTTGATGATACGTTGTTTGTAATGTATGCCCAGCATTAAGAAACCCACAACTATTTTTCAGTTATACGTTAATAGAACTCTTAAGAGAATAATGCCCTTTTAATACTCCCACCACATGTATTGATATTATTCCCGTTTCCCATCCTGAAGCCAACTGCATGTTTCCTTACTTCTTACTCAGCTTC
Source organism: Ochotona princeps (assembly GCF_030435755.1). Taxonomy (NCBI): domain Eukaryota; kingdom Metazoa; phylum Chordata; class Mammalia; order Lagomorpha; family Ochotonidae; genus Ochotona; species Ochotona princeps. Next base: position 39,731,788 of record NC_080852.1, on the reverse strand, counting down.
CTGAGGCTGCACCCTGCATCCTGCCTCCCACTTGATCTTAAAGATGGCCTTAATGATCTTCTGAGCTCTTGCAGCTTCTTCCCTTTGAACCCTCTGCTAGTGGAGACTCTGGTTTTTGCTTAGTTGCCTTCTTTGTGTCCATCAGGATGCTGTTGCTGCAGAAAACAGGTCCTGGAGCTGCCCGTGTCTATGCAGGGCTCCTCTGCAGATCCGCAGCCTTCCTGCACACGGCTTCGTCTCAGTAGCCATCAGCTGCTGTCTTTCCTTTAAGCATTAGGGGAAGGGAGGGAGGGGAGTTCACATGTGCACTCATCTGCTAATTTACCTACATGCCTTTGAATTTCTCACACTCCACTATTTTGTCCACTCAAGAGGTTCAGACAGGAGAATAGGAATATCAGATAGGCAGCCTGAGAAGGCCACAGGGGCTGCCACATGAAGAGAGGAGTATCAGGGGACCACCATGTTTGGAAGCCAAGAGACCAAGTTACCCTCTACGGACATGATCTGTGATCTGGGGAAATCGTGAAATCCTCTCGCCCTCCTTCCAGAAGCACATGTTGCCTTGAAGAAGCAGCTGAGACCCGCAGAGCTTGACCCCACCTGTGTGAACTGGCCCTGAGCTCCAGGCTGGCATCTACAGAAGCTGTGCCACCTGCTGCTTTCACAAGTTGGTTGCTAGACCTGGTGGGTGGTGGGTGGTGAGTGTCCACCACAGATGTTGCCTGGGTACTTGGAGGCCTTCCTTGTACAGGATGTAGGTCTGTGCTCCCACCTGCGGGTCTTCTCCCTCAGGGTCTTCCTGCAGCCCTTACCATGGCTGACACAGAGCAGTCACTTTCCCTCTGTGGCTCAGGTACCACCTGAAATGTCAGCTTATTGGTTAGTTTTCATGTCTTATTTCACCACGTTTTTTGTGTCTCACATGACAGCAACAGAGACTAAAATGCTAAAAGTTAATTTCACTTTCAATTCTTGCAAATAGGTACTATGTTCAAATTTTGCTTTGGAGTATTTCCACTCACATTTTTTTCTACCTTGGAATTATAGATCGTTATAAAAGTAGTGATTCATTCTGTTCGCAGCAATGGTAGTATTATCACATTCATGGAGGTAAATGTTCTTGAGGCAGCGTTTCCCATGGGGTCAAGTTAATTCTTGAGGTGTTACTGTGAAGCAAAAGTTCCTATTTTCAGTTATCTACTAATATATTAAATGATCTTCTTTTCTCTAGAATTTGATTTCTCAGCTCCTTCAAAATGAAAATGTGCTTTGAGAGTCTAAGAGAGTGGGGGGAGGGTAGAATATGCCATGTTTCTCAAAGTAAGTTGACAAGCAAGCTTTTTCACACAGAGCGCGTAAAGTAGGGATCTGTGGAATGCAGAAAGTGACTACGTGCTTTGAAGTAACTACCAGAAGGCCAGAGAGGACCTGACCAGAAGAAAGGCATAGGTTTTGCAACAAGGATGGGAGGCAGGTGTGGCAATGAGCGGAAGGCTGTGCCCAGATCTCTAAGGCAGATGGCACGTGTCTAGCATGGCTTCGTAACATACTATCCTCGTTTTTTTGACACAATTCACAAGTTTTCAGTAACCCAGTTCAGTAAGTATTTTTGAGTCTCTGTGTAAGCCAGGGTATGCTTTGATTCTTCTAGAGTCTCCAGAAACAAAGATTTCAGCTAAAATCACAGCCCTATAGAAGAGCTGAGCTGCACCGTGTGGAATGGGAATGTGCACATTCAGACGCAAATCACAAATACAGAAACAGTTGACTGAGTGAGCTGTTAAGTAGGCGATGTCAGCCCTTTGTACCAACGAAGTAAGCAGCATGGAACAGAGACCACTGGAGGTGGTTCACAATATCCTAGTGAGGAAACTATTTGCCAAGTGTGAGTAGGTTCCACAGACTGAACAGGGAACTCAATAAGGAAGCACATTGGATCCCTAACCCTTGGGGTTCAGGAGAGAAAGTCCAGTGGAGTGTGGAGATACGGGGGAACTAATTGTCACGAGCTGTAATCATGGAGAAGAGCAACTGCTACCAGAAACAAGTGGTTATGAACAGGGAAAGAGTGAGGAAGAAGCACCCCCAGGCCTCTGTCTTCCCAGCATCCCTTCTCCTGCTGCTCCATTCTGGCATTAAACCAGGAGTGGAGTCCCCTGTTTTGGGTGGGTGGCTAAATACTGCAGTCACTGGGAGCATGCAATGACAGGCACCTGTGACTGAGGGCGCAAGTTGATGGCAGAGTGAGTAACAGTGACTAACATGTTGGACTTTTCCAGGGATAGGAGTAGATCGAGACAGAAAACAGGCTGTTGTTTGGGTCTGAAAGGAATATTGGTCATTGTGGGGAAACTGGATGTGATGATTGTAGATTCAAGAGCAAGCATTTAACGGTGGTTTAGACGTAGATGGGCCTGAGAATGAAGACTTCAGATCCGAGAAGTCTGGGTAGTTGTGTAGAATGAGAAATGAAGTCATGTAAGCAGAGCGTGGAGTGGAGGGAGGATGTGTACAGTTGAAGTCTCTTGTGCTGGGGGATGGCGGCTCTGGGAGTGGCCCGAGAGCTGAGGCTATACACTTCCGGGCACTCAAGCACATCACCGTGAATAGGGTTTAACAATGGAAATGATAGCAGACTCATAGCGGCTTTCGGGGAAGTACTATCTCAGAAATGCAATTATAGAAAGAGGTCACTGCAAGATGTCCAACAGGGATGTTTTGAGGTAGGAGAAGAAAGTGGGAAAATACCAAGCCATTACAGACCATGGAAAGGGCTATTTTCAAGGTATAATATTTCTAAAGAGAACCAAGATTGAGAAAGACTACAGGATCGGGCAATTATGTCAATTACTCTTTCAGGAACTTAGAGAAATAGAAACCAGGAACCAGGAGGAAACAGGACGAGGTGTCTGGCCTTGTCTCTCACTGAGGAGACCCAGAGTGTGAGTGGGGATGGAGGAAACACATCTGTTCTCCCAGACTCCGCTGGTTTGTGCGAGTTGTCCTTAATCCAGCTGCACCACAATATGCCGGGAGTCCACAGGAGGGAGACATTCCTTTCTAAAAGTGACTCGGTGGGTTATTAAATCGCCACAGTGTTCCCATACTTAAAGCAGAAAACAACAGCTGTTTTGTATTTGTTGAAAATCTTGAAAGGACATTAGACACAACAGTCAGATGATTATTCTGGCCATGTTAATTTTTTCCCCATAACTTAAAGTGTGATAGTTTATTAAAGAGCTGCTGCTCACCGTGCCCCAACTTTCAGCTCTGTGGGCCCCAAGAGACGCAGAGTCCCACAGTCCTTAGGCTCTGCGGTCCCTCATTATGTAGGAAGGGCTCGAAAAATTAATTTTTCATGTTTCTCTGAAGCCTTTCATGATGGACATTGTGTGTTGGGTTTTGCGTCTCCATGCTGAAAAGGAGATTTTATTCCAGCGTGAGCCGGAGCTATTTCTGGGTTTCCATAGGCTGCCTGGTCTCTCTACTGTGCACTTAGCAACAGGGTTTGTTGGGGCTCATGGGAGCTAAGAGAGGGGCGTGTTTCCATAGGAATGCAGTTCCCCAGGCCAGCTTCTGCCCCAGTGGCCGGTCCTGCTGGTGTCATGAAAAGAAGGAGGCTCATTCCTGAATTCTGAGTAACCCTAAGGGTCACAGTCTCTCTCACTGCCCCGGGATCAGCAGAAAAGTGAGCGACGGATCCAGCTTGGCCGCACGAGCATGGGTCACCATTGGCAGGAGGACAGGAGAGTCACTAGTTTGATGTGGAGGTAGCATAGAACCTCTCATTACTTTTCTCCTCTGCCATGACCACTGTTACAGTGTTGGTCAGATTTCCCTCACTCGAAAGAAAGTCAGGAGGTGTATTTCAGCTCATGGTTTGGTCTGGTGGAAGCCTGCAGGGGGCGAGTCGCACGCTGTGTCAGAGAGGCAGGGATGAGAGTAGCACCATAAGCATCCTCTTAAAGGAACACAGCCTTGCTCATCTGAAGCCCCTTCCCCATCACCCAGGGCTACCTCCTAGGTCACACCTCCACCCTCATTCCAACAACCATTAGCATTCATCATCAGCTATTAACATAAAATGTTGAGGTTTGAATGTATGAGTGAGTTGGTGGACTAAATGTTGAAACTCCAGCAAATGCGATGCAGTTATAAATAAGGAGGCGACAGATGGGCTTGAGTGTGTTGCAATAAAACTTAATTCATAGCAGAAAGCACCAGTTGTATTAAGCTGCTGGGCCACAGATAGTCCCTGGGGTGTGAGGTTGCTACAGTGAGAGTGGTCTGGGACTGCAGGCCTTGACCGTGCTGTCTGGCAGATGCCCAGCTGCACCTTACTGAGGGAGTTTGGTTGAGAACTGAGGAGACAGTGCACCTGTGCCTCACTTACATAATGTTTTCACATACTTCATATATATAGATTTAGAAGCATAGTGACACTTGCCTGCCCATACCAACATACCCCCTTCCTTCATTTCTTATTTTTTTCTTTTAGTTTTTACAATGACATGACATACTTTCGATTTATTTTTGTAATCATAAGCTTATGCCTCCGCTAAGTGAAAAATTCAACAAATATTCAAAATAAACAATAATCAAACCTCAAAATGTCAATTTCACTCGTATGCATGACTTTACAAAATATATTCTATGTATCAGGAAAATATCTAATACTTCTCTTTTGGGTGCCTCAATAAAAGGCATTTTTAGTAGCTGAAGTGAAAAATAGTTTGATCAGGGGCCACTACTAAGTGCTTTTCTAAATAAATGACATTTTATTTGTCTCCTTCGAAAAGAAACTTTGACTTAATATTTTCAGGGCTTAAAGGTATACAGTGTCTCTACTTAAAAGGTGTGCTAATTTGATTTTCAGATTAAGCTTCAGAATATTCATGTTCAGTAATACACTGTGTGGGATACATTATATGCTCTTTGAATATAGTGCAGGAACTCACATGTTATTTTTCCCAGATTTGCTCTTCTGGCTTGAAGGTTTTTGTAGCTTCCTGTGTATAGAAATGCAGCCACAGCTGCTGTGATCTCGGGTTTGACATTTCACAGAGCCCGCTGTGAGGTCTCAGGGGGTTCTAGGGAAGACATGGCAGCCAGGACAGCCCCTGGGACTGAGTTTAAGTTCAAGCTTGTTTAGTGACTTGGCACCATGTGGTTTTTCTGTGCTATAGAACTACTGTGTGGATTAAATGGGATATTGGCAGTCATTCATTGGTGATTTTTCTTTCCCAAAGCCTTGCCTCGCATAAGGTCACTGACAGTCGTATTCAAAGTTGTTTGCATGGGTCAGATGCTGGAGAAGCAGTCCTGAGCTCACCCACTGGTACTCCTCAGATAGCCCGTGGGCAGCTGTGGACTCGCTGACGGATATCAGCACCCCTTGTCCTTGGGAGGTTCAGGCTCAAGGTGTGACCACTGCTAGGGATAGCCGCTCATGTGTGTTGAGAAGGAGCAATGGACAGGGCCAAAGCCTCTCTCCTACAGGGCCTGTGTCACCCCTGCTCACAGTCCTGAGGCCAGAGCAGGTGGCCCAGGAGTCTGACAGAGAGGCAAGGGTAGATGCTTTGAGGGGAAGGATCCTTCAAGGGGCACAGCCCTGGGGAAGAAAGGTGGGCTGGGGATGAGAGTCAATAGAACACTCATGGGGCTTGATGCTGTTAGCCGTCGGGAAGCTGCTCAGTGAAAGGAGAGAGGCTCCTTTGGAGAAATCAGCTCACATCAGCTCACATAACCCCATGGCAAGTAACTTGTGCTCATGAGAAGTTCTTTCAAAGCCTGCATTTTTGCGCATGAACATGGTCTTGTTAGCCTTATGCATATGTCATTTATAGCTGAATTATTTAATTACAAGCTGATATGTAGAACTAATCAGCCAAAAGTGATAAAACCCTCCTATATGTGAACCAGCAAAATACTCTTCCCACATAGGAAGAACAGCTTGTTTCAGAGTTTAAAATATAATAAGATTAACTTTTAAATTGAGTTGAAAAAAGAAGTAAGTTGCAGATAAATTGAGTTACTAAAGTGTTTCCACTTTTTAGAACTGAATTAAGGGCTTTGAAATTAATTTGCTTTGGAGCAGAATGTGCTCAGTGAATGTTGTGCTTATTAATTTGTTTGTGGATTAAGTCCCTTGAATGGAAAACAAAGCTATTTGAAAACTGTATTTCTCACGTTGACAGCCTTAAGCTAAACTTTCCTGTGATGGGGCGTAGCGCTTGGCCTGCCACGGGCAGGTTGGAGCCCTCTGCATATCCACTCACCTTGCAAGTGGTGCGTGTGGACTTGGCCTCTTATTGCTGTCCACATGAAGTCCTCCGCAGCACAGCAATTATTGACTTGGGATATTTAATTCATTTTTGCCTTCGATATTTTTTTGGTTAATGGTGAAAATTCAAGTAATAGCTCCAACATTCCATTTTTGTTAGTCGCAAGTACTCTAGTTATTTTTGAGAATTGTCCATATATATATATATATATATATATATATATATATATATATGCCTTTTTTTTTTTGAAAGTCGGAAGGAGGGGAGTGTGAGTCATTCTCTTTGGAGGTTGAGTTGTTGAGAAATATGAAACAAACCTGGCATGCTGCAGGTGTGTGGTTGCAAACAGAGAACAGAAATCAGACAGACTTGTGCTGCCCTCATTCAACAGCTCTTCAGACTTGTGTCTGTGAGAGTATGTGTGCTCTTTACAAAAGCCAAGTTCTGGAGCCTGTGCTGTATCTTATCATATGAAACAAACCTGGCATGCTGCAGGTGTGTGGTTGCAAACAGAGAACAGAAATCAGACAGACTTGTGCTGCCCTCATTCAATAGCTCTTCAGACTTGTGTCTGTGAGAGTATGTGTGCTCTTTACAAAAGTCAAGTTCTGGAGCCTGTGTTGTATCTTATCAGGCTAAGCTTCTGCCTGTGATGAGAGCATCCCATATGAGCACCAGTTGGAGTCCCTGTTGCTCCACTACCAGTCCAGCTGCTTGCAAATGGACTGGGAAAGCAGCGGAGGATTGTCCCTGTACCCAGTGGGAGACCCAAAAGAACTTCCAGGCTCTGGCTTTAGCCTGGCCCAGCCCTGACCATTGCAGGCATTTGGGGAATGAACCAGTGCATGGAAGATTCTCTGTCTCTCCTCCTGTGTTCCTCTGCCATTCCAACAAATAAAAACTAAATCTTAAAAAATGACTTAGACTCCTCATCTAAAAACACAAAATGATAGTTAGCAGTAAATAAGAAATACGTATCCAGCAGATGGCATCCCCCAAGAAATCACAGCTTTTGTAATACACACCATGTAATAGAGTTCATGTTGTTCAGTAATGGATGGCACTGGCAAAGTATCACTAATAAACGTATGTGTGATGATTAAGTATACATAAATTAAAGGATATTGTGAACATTAACTTTATCCTGAACTATCTGCTAGTGGGTGGGGCTGAGGACCTACAGAATATCCAGGTGGTTCCTAGTCTGATGGCAAGGACATGAAGAGTCGGAATGCTATGCACACATCCAGGAGGCTGTGTGTGGTTTGGATGTGATTTAGTATTGCGAGGTGTTCTCAGAGGGTCACACCACACAGACCTGTTGAGGTGTTGCTGGCATCAAAGAATCCCTTTTTCTCACTCTGAGGCTGGTGTATGTTGAGCGCTGGCTGCAATTTTGTTTGGTTCTATGCAGAGTGACTGCTACCTTGGTACCCTACGAGTTTTGGAATCCATATGTTGTGTGCACATTTTCCTGGACAGAAAGTGAGAAGACACATCTATGACTTCGTGTACTCTCTGAGAGTCAAGAACAATCCAATTAGCTTCGTTGACTCACGGTTTGCCTGAGGTTTTCTGCTCAGTGCCAAATGGAGATGAAGTTGTCTGAAGGCTCTGCTGGGATTGGAGGATCACTTCTCACATGGTCACCGCACGTCTAACAAGCCAATGCTTGTGGTGGGAGGGAGGCCTAGGTTGCTTGGAACATGATGCTCCCTGCAGGAGAATTTGAGTCTCTTCCTATCCTGCCAATTGGCCTCCCACACAGTGAGTGATCTCAGCAGCTCAATGCAGAAGCCATGTAGCCATTCATGACTCAGGCTCTGAATTCACACTGCCTCATTCATGCAGAAAATCGTGTTCGCATGGGTTAGCTGCAGTTGGATAGGTAGGACTTAGCAGTATGAGTTGAGCATCACTTGGTCTCATTACAGATGCTGATCACTGCCCTCCAAATAAAAACTCCATGTACACACAACACTGAGGTGCACCGCAAGGCTGTGGAGCGATAGAAATTGAGGTGTGTTTGTTTAAAAGGTGGAGGGAAAATGAGAGGTAGAAATAGAGAAAGAAAGAGATCTTCCAGCTGCTGTTTGACTCACCAAATGGCCAAGATATCCAGTCCGCAGGGAGCTAAAACCAGAAGCAGGAATTAGGATTCCATATGGTTAGCAGGGTCCTTGGGTCATCTCCCACTGCCTTCTCAGGCCCATTAGCAGGGAGCTTAATTAGAAGTGCAGAAAATGGGGCTTGAACCAGTATACCATCATGGACTTTCAGCATCATAAGCCAGGTTTCATTTTTGTATAAAATATAAGTTTAATTAGAATGAAGAAGCACTAGTACAGATAGAAGATAGTGAATTAAATAAAACTTTAATAAAATCTTTTCAGGTTATCACTAATGAGAAACTTGGCTTTCCTTTGAGAACAAAACTACTTCTCAGAATTACTTTTGTGCGTGTAATGCTTACATGACGTTTTTGATGAAGACTTTTTGATGATCTCTTCAAAGTCTTGTGTGATTGAAGCTTTTTGTTGAAGATGTATTACAAGTAGATAATAAAATAGTTAAAACCATTTTTGTAACAATTTAAAACTTACATCAAATTATGTTCAAAGATTACAGCAGCTCTTTCTTTTCCATTTACTGTGATAATGGGAATGGATTTACTATTCAATCAATTTTTGTGTCAAGTGTTTCAAAATAATATTGAAGCCCTAATTTGCACTTTGTACTGCCTTATTGGATTAGCAATCTGATGACATTATTTGGGGCTTCTAAAAAGCACATTAGACAAATGCCCTGAAAACTACATCTGACAAAAGGCAGGCAAATCATTGTGTGGCAAGCTTAGGTGTCAGGATGCTGCCTGGGGCTATGCCCAACCAAGGGCTCTGTTGGCAGCCCCAGAAAGGCCCCTCTGCAGATCAGACATGAGCTTTGCATCAGCCGCTGTGAGAAGCATGATGTGACTTGAGATAGCTAACCAAGTGGTAGCTCATATCCTCACCTGAGCAGGACAGCGGAGTCGATCAGCACCTGCTGGTGTTGTGCGTCATTTTCACTGTCAGCAAGGTTGCTCCTGTCATTTCCTTCCGCTAAAGATTGCTCCCAGGTGGAGAGGACCCTTGGGAGCCTTTAGCCAAGTAGGCATTGCTTTGTTCCATGTCTTCTCTAGGGTGGATAGGGTCCCTGTCTCCTGGTCAACTTATAACTCATTTATAGCACATGGACCACATTTCCTGCTTCAGCTACTGAGGTCCTGCATTTACGATGTTGGTTCCATTGAAGAGCAATGGAGCTGAGAAATCCCTGTCTGCTGGTGCTGTCATTGTCATCATGGTGTCCCAGCACTGCCCGTGGCTCAGATATCTGTGCTGCTGGTAGTGTCATGTGATAGTGCATATGTGATTATCATAACGTGACTGTATTTCTGGTTTATGTGTTTTGTTTGTTCATTTTTGGTCATGATTTTAGAGAATGCTACAGAATAGCATTCCTTGACCTGTGCCTTATGCAGCTGTCATCCACTGTGTCCCTGAGCTGTATCAAGAATCCCTGTCTAGTTTGTATAAGTGTACTCATGGATGATCACACAGTGAGGCATTTGCACATTCAGTAGAATGCATCCCAACAAGCTATAGTTGTGTTACAGGGCTCTGGTGCACAGATGGCATCATGTAACCCTGGCATCTTCAGTTTAAGATTTTTGGTAACACTAGAGAAATGTGCCAAACTGAAAATTTGCAGAAATAGTGAAACATACTTCATACAACAGTTCATGTAGTGATTTTTGAGTTGCATAATTATGAAAATCACAATGGAAGGTTAGTTTTTATGATTTTAAAGTGCTGAGAAAAAAGGAATGAAAAATCTGACTTTTCATTGGCCAGTATCAATATTTCAATGTCAGTTAACACAGGTACAGGCAAATTCGGAAGCACAAAAATAATATCCCATTCCTGGTGATATTTTTTTAAAATATCTTTAAAAATAAATAAAAGCAGATTTCTTTATATAATTTGATTGCTAGAGTTACAGAGAAAGAAAGATATAAAACAGATGGAGATCTTCCATTGCCAGTTCACTCCCCAGATGTCTGCTAACAGCAGGGCCAGGCCAGCCCCAAAACAGAAGCCAGGAGCCTTTTCCTGGTCCTCGACGTGGATGTCAGGGAGACAAACACTTGGGCCAACTCCTGCCTGTCTTCCAGGCCACTTGCATGGAGTTGGATTACAAGTAGAGTAGCTCAGCCTCAACAGGCACTCCAATGGGATGCTGGCCTCACAGGCAGAAGCTTGACTGGCCGTGCTATGATGCCTGTCCCAATCAGCCAGCGTTTGTCTTGCTGTCTGCTCTCATGGGCAGTTGTACGCTTGATTTCTGCAGGCACACATTAGGGACAGAGGGAGTGTCTCTTTCTTAACAGTCCTATGTAAGACTCAGTGTTGATTCAGGCAGTGCAGTCAACAAGAAAAATCCTCAGGCCAAAACAGTGTCAAGTACCTAGTTATGTAGAAAAGGAGATAGAGCCACTCTTCTTCAAATGAAGTGGCTACAATATGGGAGTGGTAACTTTTTTTTTAATTTTAAAGATTTATTTATTTTTATTACAAAGTCAGATATACAGAGAGGAGGAGAGACAGAGAGGAAGATCTTCCATCCGATGATTCACTCCCCAAATGAGTGCAGCGGCCAGTGCTGTGCTGATCCAGAGCCAGGAGCCAGGAACTTTCTCCAGATCTCCCACACGGTGCAGGGTCCCAAGGCTTTGGGCCATCCTCGGCTGCTTTCCCAGGCCACAAGCAGGGAGCTGGATGGGAAGTGGAGCTGCCAGCATTAGAACCAGCGCCCATATGGGATCCCAGTGCATTCAAGGCGAGGACTTTAGCCACTAGGCCATGCCGCCAGGCCCAAGGGAGTGGTAACATTTATCAAAGAGAAGTGAGTGCTCACAGCTGAATGAAGATCCAGACGTGGCAGCACTCCCCAGCCCCACATGCTCAGGGACATTGTGTCTCCTTCAATGATTCTGAAAGGATAAGGCAGTGAGTACATGTTTTGACAGAACTCCCAGGGAACTGATTGAGGAACCCCTCGTCTGTTCTCTGTCATGGCTTGCTTCAGTTTTGGGACCAGTGTGATAATGCATGGAAAAATGATTGGGGTCGTGGTTACAGATCTCAAGCTTTGCTGTCACTCCAACTGTATCACCAGCAAGTACCGCAGATCTGTCCTTACCTGGTGTGAACTCTAGTCCAGGATTCCGAGTGTTCCAGAGAACACTCTCACATGGTTAGTCCCAGTGAACATCGTTTCTTGAGAAACTGGTAAGCTTACTTCCGTCATGTTCTATGTATTACTTTTCTAGTGTTTCCCTTCTAACACTGGCTGTCAGAAAGTTTGGAGAAAACTATTAGTGTTTTGAGCCGTTAGATCCTTCATCCCTTCCTCGTGACTTTGTTATCCAATAGATGCCCTTAAAATAATAAGTCACACTAAATTGTATCGTAAAGGAAAATATGAACTTTTGTCCATTTTAGTAATGAAAAGACTGGTTTATATGCATGTAACATGACATCACACCATTTAGGTGCTTAGGTGGATAGCTAGAATAGATTGCTTGGAAGCTTGAAGAATTTCTAGTGATTGAAGCTTAACAAGCACCTGCTGAAAAGTAGGCTGTGTTATAAGTGTAAGGATGAAGAAGGTGGCATTTCTTTGATAGAGCCATCGACTAGTAAGTATTCAGATGTGTGCACTATCGCTGCCAACAGCACAGCGGATCCCCAAGTCGGGCTCGTTCAGTGGAGAAAGCACTGAGCCCTGGGTGGATGGGGATTATCTGATGGTGATTTCTAGAAAGGCTGAGTGAGTATCTTTGTTAGAGATTTATGCTAAATTGTATTTCTCCAGCGATTACAGACCCTGTTGCTACCAAACAAAACTGGAACCGAGTCAGATGACCTGCTCGCACCTTTAGCCCGGCCATAAGCTAGCTGCTGTGTGTCCTGGTGTGAGCCGCTTGGGCTTGGAGCCTGTACCACTTGTGCTTACTTTTGACAAACACCCTTCAACCAGGAGAAGAGGTCCTGGATGAGAGAGTCAGTGACTTGCATCCCTGCCAACAGATACGCAGGAGGGAATGAAAATATCATCTTGTGAAGGAAAATGACTTGCACAGTGTAACAGCAAAGCCTCCCTGATGATGATTTTGTGTTGGAAATGCCTTTAGTTTCAAATCAAAGACTGTGTACCAGGGCTTGAGGCGCTGTGCCTTCCAGGCTCCTCTTTATCCCTTGAAATGAGCATGTGGCAATGAGGAGAGCTCAGACACCTTACCTGACAATTGCAGGTGCAAAAAGGGCTGCACTCAGACCACTCTGAGCTGTAGTTCTGAAGATAGAGATCCATCCCCTACTATGAGTAAAGGAAATCATTTCAGAATGATTAGTTCCCACTGTGATAGAAACCTTTGTTTATCTGGGACGGATGACTCTGTTGTTTGTGTCTGTCAAATCTCACCATTCTGTGTTCAAATATACGGTAAGTGGTGTCTGAATTCTTCTAGTCCCAAGCCTGATTAATCCATTTTCACATTGCAGTAATGACTGTGTCAAAGGTTTTCAAATAACTCACAAAAAAGACATACTATAACAACAAAAAAATCCATGCACAGATTTTGAAGGTCTTATTGTTCCAGAAGAAAGTTATTTTAATTCTGTGTTTCCATGATCTTTTTGAAATGTGACTAATCTGCAGCAAATGACATTTTAGCATGTCAGAGCCTGGGTTCTCTTACCTAATGGATATACTGGATCACTGGTGCGTAAGTTACATGGTTAGATGGGCTCATGGTTAGATGCGGCTTGAAATTCATTGTCTAGTTTTGGAGGTCAAGAGTAGAACAAGATCGACCTGAGTTAAATGTACGGGTTTTGGAAGCTGTAGTGGCGCATCGATCATCTTGACTTTTGCGACATTTAAAAGCTGTCCTATGCCTCGCTTCCTGGCCCTGTGTCTCTTTGGAGCCGAGTGGGGCTGGTTTGGTCTTTCCTGGGTCCCAGTGTACTGATCTCTCATCGTCCTCCGCCCCTGCGTTTGAGGAGGCCTGTAGATCTGTACGGAGCCCATTTGGACCATGCAGGCTGATTAGGAATCACGGTTGCTTTTAGTACCTTGATTCTCCCTTGCCATTTGACACACATATTCATAGTGTCCAAAATTAGAATGTGGGCTTAGACACTGCCATTACTTTTGCTCACTACAAGACAGTAGCAAGGAACTGAGTCAAGCCAACACAGCCATGTCCCATCAAGAAGGTATGGGGCAGTATATGTTAGGACTGGACAGAGGAGGGATAGGTAAATGTCGAGTCCCCTGGTTACACAGAGGTGGGACAGGACCTAAGAGGTCTTCACAACATGGCTTCTGGGGGCTTTTCAGTGTCTCTTCCCTCATGGTTGTGAAGGCAGGGACACCCACTCCTGGAGTCGCGTGCCTGGCCATGGGCAGCTGTCTTTGCGGAATTGGCCACGCTCTCCTCTGCGCTTCCCGTCTCTGCGTGTTTGTGGCATTGTCTGCTAACTGCCTTCCTATACAAGGGCTTTGTTCTGCTTGCGCCTCATTTGAGCAACAGTCTCTGTGTTTCTTTGGATGCTTCATTACCCAAAGATCTAGTTAGGAGGAGATTAGCAAGTGACCATGGCAAAGAGAAAGGCATTTGCAGCATTTTCCTTTAAAGACAAATCCTACTGTTCCAGAGGACCTGCTACTTAGTTACAAGTAGTACGAGCAGTCTGCAGTGTCGGGAGGGATGCACTCACGTAATTCTGTGTGTTTATATCCTTTCTGTATCTTGGCACCTGCCTTGCAAAGTCTTACATGGCTAAGATCCAGATAGGAGACTCTGGCTGATTATTTATCAACTCTCAACACCCCCAACAATGACTACTTTGTAGATGCTCAGAGCTGATCACTTCCTTTATACCTAAACAAAGAGGATGGACAGAAGGCCTGGCTGAGTGTCACACAGGTGCATCAGAAAGCCTCCTGGGCATGACCTGGGCACCATGGCTCACACAGCCTTGCCTCTGGGACACCTTGGGCTGCCTTGTCAGCATCACTGAACCCATTCACCACAAGTTCCATGGATGAGTTGCCCAGCACCCTGAGATCAGCAGTTAACAGACTCAGACTGTCTTGAAGAAATGCCAGCATTTCGGCGTGTTCCTGGGAGGCTGCCTGCAGCAGGAATAAAATGCCTCCTCTAGGTCCTCTTGCTTAGCTCCACTTAAAGGTAACTGAACCCGTACGGTGACCACATCGTGCCTCATCTCCCAGCCCTGACACTGTACTCTTGGCTTTGGGGGATGACGGTTCTCGCAAAGTGAGAGGAGCGAGTCTGATTTCATCGTCCGTATCTGTGGTCGTCCCCTGCGTCTGCCCTCTGGACCTGTGCACCTTACAGATATCTTTTTGTACAGTGAGGAGGACATATGAGCAGAGTTCTGCTAGCTGCACGCTCAGACAGTATTCCCAAGATAGACTCTGAGCCAGTGCTTATCTCTGTAAAACATTGTTCCTTCTTTTTATTTTCATACAATGTGTTTTATTAGACTTCTTGCCCAAATATATGTTGCTTTGCTACTTCACAATACAGATTTGGGAGCACAGTCATGCATCCGACCCTGCTCTCCCACCTGCTGCATTCCGTACCCTCCCTCCCTGTTTCCGTCCTTCCTTCTTCAGAAACTTTTACATTTCATTTTGCAGTCACAGGCTGGACACTCCACTGGGTACACAAACACCCAGCTGCTCCTCAGGAGTGCACACACGGGCCATGAGCAGTGACCAACCTTCAACACGTCAGTACTGCTCATATCAATCACATCTTTTTTTGCATCCATGTAGAGTATTTTTTAGAGTGACTTTCTAGAGTAATTTAGATTAGATTTAAGAAGTCAGTTCCAGGGAATCTGTTAACTGAATTATGTTAGATTTGTTCATTTTTATTGGAAAGTCCAATTTTTGGAAAGGAGAGACAGAGAGATCTCCCATCCACTGATTCACTCCCCAAATGGCCACAACAGCACCGCTGAGCTGATCCAAAGTCAGGAACCAGGAGTTTCATCCAGGTCTCCTGTGCAGGGTCCCAAGGCTTTGGGCCGTCCTTGACTGCTTTCCCAGGCCACAGGCAGGGAGCTGGATGGGAGGTAGAGCAGCCAGTGCACAAACCAGCTGCCCTATGGGATCTCTGCACATACAAAGTGAGGACTGTAGCCGCTAGGCTATCACACCAGGCTATAAATGAATTATTTTTAAACTTTCAGGTATTTGTAACCTTGGCTCAACTACAGCAAATTTGGACTGTCATATCTGTCAGGATGGAGTGAAAAATACATTGGTCCTCTTGCCAGAAAGCACAGAGATGGACAAGCCCCTGGAGATCAGGGAACTAAAGACAGGAACACAGAACAAGTGTGATCTCTGGGTTGTGTTATTTTCTGCTCTTTGAAATGAAGGAGACTTTCAGTTGAGGGGATGCTCATTAATGAACATCACCATGAAATAGCAGTGTATACGTGTTAGAATCACTGAGATGGAAAAGTCCAACCCAACCAAGTGTTTTTGGTGTGACAAGGAGATTGGGAGCCCTAGTGTAAAGGCAGCCAGTTCAGAGAACAACAGAGCAGTTTCTAGGAAGTTGGGTATTCAGGGAGAGAGAAACCCGTGTGCTAAGCTGGTGGGAAAGCAGAACACACAGAGGATCTGTCAGCTCTGCCTGTAGCTATGCCTGCCAGGAACTCAGAGGTGAAATTCAGCCATGGGTTTGTGCGCTAGGGTCCTTACCAGCGGTGTTCTTAGTAGTCAAAGGTGGAATTCGCCAAATTCCCACTGGTAGACAGGTAAAACAAAATGTGGTCTCTACACAGAAGTAGGGTAGCATTCAGCCTGAGAAAGAAAAGTAATCCTGCCGTTTGCCACAACGTGGGTGCACTCTGCTAAATGAAATAAGCCAGAGGCAAAAGGAAAGGATTTGATGACTCCTCCTGAATGACATACTCAGATCGTTGTATTTGCTAGGACGCAATTGGATGGTGTCTTAAGGACTTTGGTTTGGGAGAACAGAGTGGGAAGGTATTAGTTTTTAATTTATTATTTTATTTGCAGGATGTTAGAGGGAGAGAGAGAGTTTGTGTGAGTGAGCTTCCATTTGTTAGCTCCCTCCTCAAAGGGCCTCAAAAGCTAGGGATGGGCCAACCTGAAGCTGGGAGTATGGGATTTTATATGGATCTCCCACAGTGGTGCAGGGGCTCTGACTTGTGGGCAATCCCCAGGATCTTCTAGCTGGAAGCTGATCAGAAGTGCTGATGTGGGATGCCGACATCAGGTGCTTAACCCACTGCACCACAATGCCAGTATCACTGGGAACATCTTTCTGTTGGGTTTGGAAACTGAATATCCTGGTGCTGTGGAGTGGAGATGGATGTTCAATAGTGTGAGGGAGCCTGGTGCTACTGAACTGTCCACTTAAAACTGATGGCAATTATTCAATTCATACAGTGTTGAGTAAAACCACAGTGAAGAATGTGAAAACACTCACCTAGAATAATTTCCAGTTATTCTGCTGCTAGGCCTTTATCCAAGATAAAAGAAAGCATGAATTCCTAAAAAAAAATTGCAGACCAATATTGCTGGCAAGGTTACTGACAGTAGCTAACTGTTTGAAACAATCGAAACATCCACCAACACCTAAATGGACAAACAGTTGCCGGCTTACCTGCACAGCGAAGTGGTCGGCAGCAGGAAACGGCCCGCCAGGCCCTGGGACATAGCGAAAGCATTGTGTAATGAAAGCAGATAAGCAGACCGTACATTCCACAAGGCTGTTTATCTGAAACTCTGGAAACACAATCTAATCTGCAGTGACAAAAAGCGGATCGATAGTGGCTTGCAGAGTTGTACAGATTGTGCTAAGGTAAGCTGAGTTTTGTGCCAAAGATTTGAAATTCACGTAATGGAAGGATCTTCAAAAATTTATGGTAAATAGGTAGTACTGGTTTAAATAACTGAAATTTAGTGAGAAGTCAGGATTTATTGATGTTCTTGTTTAACTTCCTGGTACACCAAACTATTTTACTGCTTTGTCTGAATTCCTTGATTTTTAAAAACCCTGCTAATGTACTCAGTGTTTGGATAAAGCTTGACTCAAACTTCAAAACAATGCGTCAGGCTGGTTAGAAAGCAGGGGCACATTTCATGATGTTTTAAACTAAGTACCAGACATCCTGCTTTCCGGGATCACATAATTAGCATTCAGCTAACCTGGTTTTGAACACAGGCGTCTCATCACTCTTTAGTGTGAAGTGCAGGACGTTGGTACTAAACCAAGCATGCTGATAAGTCCCAACACAGCTTTTTAACCTTTTGAAATGCAAGATTCCTCTCTAGGGGGTTTGAAACAAAAGTAACCTCTTCAAATTTGGGGTGTCATACAGCTGTTCAATGAATGAATGTTCTGGATGCTCAGGAAAATGATTACCTAGAGTGGGTTAAATGCCTGAATTTTTCATGTTTTTGTTTAATAGCACACACTTTGTTCTTGTCTATGTACTTGTGATTCCTCAGAAGATGAAATAAAAAATGGGGAAATGCAAATTTTACAATGTAATAGGAAAAGAACAACATTTACTAACAAGCATAATCAGTACATGTTAGAAGGTGATATATTTCGTGAAAAGAAAATCTAGGACGATCTAAGCAGTGGGAGAATCATGGAAACAGTTGCCTATGTGGTGTGAGAAACTTTCTGGTTTCTCTTCTTATAGAAACATCTGTTTCCTCATCTGGGACACACCCTCGTGACTTCAGCTGAACCTCATGATCTGGCAAAGGCTCTGTGTCAAGATGCAATCCTGTTGTGGGCTTAGCTCTTTAGTTTATTATTTTGAGGTGGAGCACAGTTGGATCCACAATTGGGTTAGACATTGCAAACCACTCACAGAAAGATCTGACTTTGGCTCAGAGGGCAGTGGGGTCATTGCATGGCCTGTCTTAGAAAGGAAAGGTTTAGCTCCGATTTTATAGGATCCCTGCAGTGTCAAGCGTTGAAGTCAATAGGAGGGCAGGAAGAAGAAACCGAGCAATTCTTCCAACTCTCATGACTCAACAGGACAATGCCATAGCCTGCCTCTTAGAGCCAAAGACGTTAAGAAGCTGAGAGAAATCTCTGAAACATAAATGATAAAAAAGTCTTTTTGTCGGGTAAGCGCTGTGGCACATGGGGTTAAGCCACCGTCTGTGATATTGGAATCTCACATGAGTGCTAGTTCCAATCCTGACTGCTCTACTTCGAATCCAGCTCTCTGCTAATGTTTCTGGGAGAGCAATAAATGATGTTGCTGAGAGCCTTGCTACTCATAACATGGAAGAAAATTAATAGCTTGAGTTTATATGACATTTGAAATTCTATCATATAGAATGTGATATTCTGTATGACATTTGAGGGTTACATGAATATAATTCAGATAAGATTCACTCTAATACATACTCACCAATAATGTTTCAATGACTACATGAAGGAGACAAAAGTTCTATTTCTTTCATGTCTCTGCAATAAACCCTTAATAAACTGTAGCCTATATAACTATAAACAGCATATAATAATTGAGAATGAAAATGACAACCGTGCTATGGGTTTGTCCATATTATATTTTTATTTGAAAATATATGCCTTCTACTTAAAAATTACTGTAAAGAAATATAGGTGCAGTAGCCTAGCGGCTGGGGTTCTCGCCTTGAATGTGCCAGGATCCCATATAGTTGCCGGTTCTAATCCCGGCGGCCCCGCTTCCCATCCAGCTCCCTGCTTGTGACCTGGGAAAGCAGTCAAGGATGGCCCAAAGTCTTGGGACCCTGCACCTGTGTGGGAGACCCGGAGGGGGTTCCTGGTTCCCGGCTTCGGATCGGCGCGCACCGGCCATTGCGGCTCACTTGGGGAGTGAATCATCAGATGGAGGATCTTCCCCTGTCTCTTTTCCTCTCTGTATATCTGACTTTCCAATAAGAATAAATATATTATGCCTACAAAAAAAATTTATGGTAAATGAGTGTTATCAATAACTATTCACAGCTTTATAGTTTTTACAGCAAAATAAATTTACCTTTGCATTATAATTTCATTTATAATTTTTATGGCAAAATAATCTTACCTTTTTGTTATAATTTACAAAATAATAAAGATATTTTCAAGATTGTATTAAAAGGCACAATGAAAGAGAGAGTGATACCATCAGCTAGCTCATTCCGCAAAATAAATAAAATGGCTAGAACTGCACCAGGCTGTAGTCAGGAGCCAGGAATTCTATCTGGGTTTTGCATGCCAGCCAGGAGCCCACGAATTTAGGCCATTTTCCAGAGCCTTCTCAGGAGTGTTAGCTGGGAGCAAGATTGGAGCTGGAGTAGCAGATTTGAACCAATGCTCCTATGGGATGTAGCATTGCAGGTGGCTCAGCCCGGTGTGCCACAATGCTGGCCCACGAACACACTCACTGAAGTCTAGTTTTATGTTTGTGTGGTAGGACTTCAAGGGGAGAGGACGCTAAGACAAGACTGGGTAGAAGAATTTCTAAAAGCCAGTAGGAAACTTTGGGTGCGATGTATATGTTCATCTTCTTGATTTTGATGGTTTTCCCAAGAACATATAAAATCAAAATGTCAAAAGGAAAGGGTGGTCATTCGGCGCAGAGGTTGAGCCGGCCCTTGAGATGTCCACGTGCTACTTTGGAGTGCCTCAGCTCGGGTCTTAGAGCCACACTGGCTGTGCACGCCCAGGAGGCAGCACATGACTGCTCTAATGGATGGGTCTCTGCCAGCCAGGGGAGTGTAAGGTATTCAGATTGAGTCTGGCTACTGATTTTACCTGATGACCAAGCAAGCATTTGTAGAGGCAGCCAGTGGAGGTGGAATCTCTTTGGTCTCTCTCTCAATCTCTATCATGTCTCTGTCTCCCTCTCCTCTTATATCTGCCTTTCAAATAAATAAAATAAACCAAAAAATGATTTTTTAAAAATCTTCAAGTTGAACTGCTTAAATACATTAAGCTTTTTGTATTTCACAATACCATGATAAAGAGCAGTTAAAAAATAGTAAGTCTAATGTAATAATAATAATAATCCAAGAATATCTTTCTGCATGGGCTGAGTGTCTGTTCCAAACCCTGCTTTTTATTTATACGATTTATGAAGGGCACAGTCCCAAACCTGGCTCGCTCACAGTCATTTGATCCGATGGGTTCTGGAAATCATTGACTTTGGGAGATGGAATGCATTTGGTGTCCATGTATCTTAATGGAAATTAATGACAATGATTTGGAATTTAATGGATTCCTTGCCATCTTATTGCAATTTAATAGAAAATGATATAGTGTAATTTGAAATCAATTTAAATTATCCAAATGAATAATTAATATGTCTGTCATAAAATTGTCTGGCATCTATTATTTAGAACAAATGATTCAGGATCAGGTTTACTAAAACTCTGCCTCTCTGGAGGTACAGTGTTAAAGTGTCCTGCTCCCTTTAAATGGCCGATGGGCAATTCTTGGAAGGGAAAATGAAGATTCTGTGATATGCTTGGAATGTGTTTGTCATCACATTTTAGTTGATATGTATATGAAGCACATTTCAAACAAAATTGTGTTATTCCTTAGGTAGGAAAAAAGTGTGAAATAAATACCTTCATTCTCCTGTCCTGTTCTAAAGTCCAGCCACTCCGTCCCAGGCCTCCCTACCCACTGGCCACTCTGTCCCAGGCCTCCCTCCCCACTGGCCACTCTGTCCCAGACCCCCCTCTCCACGGAGCTCAGCCACTCCGTCCCAGGCCCCTCTCTCCACTGGCTACTCCGTCCCAGCCCCCCTCTCCATGGAGCTCAGTCACTCCAGCCCAGGCCCCCTCTCCATGGAGCTCGGCCACTCCGTCCCAGGCCCACCTCTCCACGGAGCTCAGCCACTCCTTCCCAGGCTCCCTCTCCATGGAGCTCAGTCACTCCAGCCCAGGCCCCCTCTCCATGGAGCTCGGCCACTCCGTCCCAGGCCCACCTCTCCACGGAGCTCAGCCACTCTGTCCCAGCCCCCCTCTCCATGGAGCTCAGCCACTCTGTCCCAGGCCCCCTCTCCATGGAGCTCAGCCACTCTGTCCCAGGCCCCCTCTCCACTGGCTACTCCGTCCCAGCCCCCCTCTCCACGGAGCTCAGCCACTCCGTCCCAGGCCCCTCTCTCCACTGGCTACTCCGTCCCAGCCCCCCTCTCCATGGAGCTCAGTCACTCCAGCCCAGTCCCCCTCTCCATGGAGCTCGGCCACTCCGTCCCAGGCCCACCTCTCCACGGAGCTCAGCCACTCTGTCCCAGGCCCCCTCTCCACTGGCTGCTCCGTCCCAGGCCGCCCACTCTGCCGAGCATTTGACTCTTTGGAGTGTTGGCTTCCTTCAGCTTCCATGGAAGTCTCTGGGTGGGTGTCTACTGAAGAAGTTAAGATGCCACCACTTGGGTCACCCCCATGCCACATCCAAGTCCTGGCTGTTTTCCTAGTTCCAGCTGCCCGGGGATGGCTCAGGTTCTTCTGGCCCGCTGCCCATACCGGGGGCCGGGATTGGATTCCCAGCCACAAACAGAGGAGGCCAGGAATGAATTACCAGATTCCGGCTTCAGCCTGGCCCAGTGCTTGCTGTTTTCTGTGTGTTTGAGTGGCAAACCAGTGAATGGGAGATTAATATAAATAAAAGTAAAATGTTCTTTGAAAATGCTGAGCCCATCATGCTTATTATTCCATTTAAATGGTCTTTTTTCCACCTATGAATTTTCTGATTTAATCTGTTAAAATCTGGACTCCAGATGTTACTGCAAATATTTTCCTTTATATTAATCAGCATTGGTAGTATTGCATATATTATGTAACATGTGAAAAGCAACCTATAATGTATATTACATATATATGATTTTTAAAATTTCCCTTTTTCTAAACTCCAAACTCTCTGATTTCATGTATTTGTTAATGTATCCCCAGTATAGAACTTGAGACCCAGCACACAGGCATCTGACAAATATGACTGAACTTCAGAACATTTGTGGAAAATTGGTATCAAAGATTAAGTTTATTTTGGTGTAAAACCTTCTTTAAACGTCATGTGTAGGTTTTAAAGCATATATTTTTTCCATTAACTTTCTGAAAACTCATCATATGTGTGGATTTCATTTTCATGTCTGAAGTCATCGTTTAGTTGCATTTGTGCATGAACTTTGTGAATACCACTGCATACGATGAAAGTCAAGAAGCAGCTCAAGACAGAGGACTTGGTGTCTTGGCCCGAGAACCAAGAAGCCTGACCTGTGCCTCCTGACAGCCACGCTGTGCTCTGACATTGATCAGGCATCAAGGGCCATGACAATCTATGCTCTGTGACTACAGGTAGATGGTGACGCCATTGAAAGTGCCTGGTCTCCCACATGTGCAAACGACATGTCACGAGGTTGTCTGCCACTATGGGAGCTGAGTCCTTAAGAGCAACAATATGTTCTCACGCTTTAAAGAATGCTTCTGCTGCTTGAAGTGCGTGGGGCTTTTGCTGGAGAGACTGTGGAATCTGAGCTTCACTCCAACTGGGTGACCGATTAAGTAGCTGTGGGAAAGTGTGGAGTGCCGCCCAAAGCACTGCTACGTGTGTGCTCTGCAGTGTATCCTGTGAGTAGCTCTGGGAGATGCGAGCCATACAGGAAGACAACTTTAAGCTCTTTCACTTAAATGTCATAAGATTAAATGAAATAACAGATGATAGGCATGTAGGAGAAAA
The DNA here is from genome assembly GCF_030435755.1 of Ochotona princeps. Classification (NCBI taxonomy): domain Eukaryota; kingdom Metazoa; phylum Chordata; class Mammalia; order Lagomorpha; family Ochotonidae; genus Ochotona; species Ochotona princeps. The sequence goes on along the minus strand of NC_080852.1, from coordinate 39,708,649 downwards.
GGACCTAATTAGGTGTTCACTAAATGTTAATGGTTATTATTATTGTTACTCTTGTCAGTAGGAGAAAGATCAGCCAGAAGTAGTATGGCACATAAATCTTCTCCATGGTATGGGAGAATTATTTCCCAGCCATTTTGGGGGTCGAATTTTCCAGGGTAGTTCTTTAAACAGCATATAACAGTCTTTAGGATTGCAAAATACTCATTCAAAGATACTGTTGCGTACATTGTTAATAAGCAAATTAATAATAGAACTATCCACATAATGAAACGATGAAAACAATACTAGTATTCCTTCAGATTTGCTCCTGGAGTATGGGGAGAGTGGAAACCTTTGACCATGCTCTAATCCAGTCCATTCCGAGATTGTGTAAAGCAGCAAGCACTCGGGATGTGGTTGTTCCACAGAACCGCAGCGCATCCAAGCAAACAGGGACGTGAGCGTGCGCTGCAGCCCTCCTTGCCCGGGCGTCTTTCCAGCGTGCTTCTGTGCGGGCATGGTCACCATGCTGTGGTCTTGCAGGATCTTCCAGGACTGATATCCCAGATGCCCGACTGAGTGCAGTCATGTCCCCTTGCACCTGCGGAGGCCGACCCTGAAATGCAGGGGCCGGAATCTGAGTCGGCCTTTGGAGCTTCCCAGGGAGGCTGCTTGTCTGCTGTCCCATAGCTGCTGATGGTGGCTTGTAGACCTTCGTCTCTGATGGCCTTCGCCGCTGGCTGCCTCTGTCCTGCTCTGGTAAGGACAGACGAAGGCCTTCGCCGCTGGCTGCCTCCGTCCTGCTCTGGTAAGGACAGGAGCAGCGTGGGCTGGGCTGGGCTCACGTCCTGGTTCCATTTCTGCTTTCAGCTTGGAGGAAGCTGGTAAGGTCTCAGGTGCGTGGCTGCCCGCCTTCCGCAGGGGAACCAGGACTGAATTCTGGGCTTTGAGGTCTTTCTTATGCTGTTTTTGTGTTATTTAGTGTAACTATAAAAAAATAAGATTTATGAAAGTATTTTCAAAATATGAGACAGCAAGCCCTTCTTGAGGTAAGACATCTATTCTCAAATCTATTGTCTCCTGATAGCCACTTCCGGTGCACCAGGCACACACAAAATATTTGGTGTGGTTTAGTTTTTTTAAAGACTCATTGTAGTTTTATTTGAAAGGCACAGTTACTGAGAGAAGGAAAGACAGACAGAGAGAGGTGTTCAGTCAGCTGGCTCACTCCCCAGATGGCGGTAATAGCACTAGCTGATCTGATCTGAAGCCAGGAGCCAGAAACCTTCCCTGGGCCCCCCGCATGGGCAAAGGGTCCAAATACCAGAGTCATTTGCCTGCTTCTCTCCCACCACAAGCAGTGAGCTGGATCAGAAACGGAGTAGGCAGGACTTGAACTTGCGCCCATACAGAATGTCCGCTCCAAAAGCAGAAGCTTAGCCCACCACGCCTTAGTGCTGGCCCCGCCGAATGCTTTAAGAATTGCTTTCTCCCTATGCTGTAGAAATGCTTGGTTTCCAAGTCTCAGTTTTCTCCATCTGCTCCTAATAATTTGCCAGCACTTGCAGTTTGCCCAAGATGCTTCCAGTTCTGCAGGAAAACACAGCAATGCCCAGTAATCTGGGGCAGCTGGGCACCCCAGCAAAGGTGTGTGGAGAGAAGGGACTCCCTGGGGTGACAGGGATGAAGGAACCTAGAACTTGTTCACTAATTGGTTATAGGAGGGGTCTTCGAAACATTCGTGGGTGATGTATATTGTGCAAAGCCTATGCCAGAATTTCAAAAATTTTCAGCAAAACAAGCTTTTATTTCCCCCTTTCTCATGAACTCTGTGAAGTACACTCATCTTTGTGGGATGTCATCATCCTGAAGTTCCAAGTACACTGAAAACATCCGAGGCCTTTTGTCTGCAGCTGTGCCTGGGTACCGCGTAGCCTGAGCCTTTCAGCAAAAAGCTCAGCATGAATTGGGTCACAGAGCTTCTTCTGCAGTAAGCTTGTCATGCAGGAACACATGGGGGTAGACTAGGGAAAAGACTCTCTCCCGCATCAGACTGTGCCAGGTTCCTGCAATAATCTCATCCCTTCGTTGATGATGTGTTCCTAAATTGGGCCCATTGCCCAAATCACCTGGAGAAACTTGTGGAAGAAACAGATTCTCTCACCTCAACTCCAGAAGATTGGTGAGCTGGAATTGGGTGAGGAGTGGAAATCCGCGTCTAGGAGAGGCCATCCCAGATGACTCTAAAATCAACCAACACTGGTAGAGCAACTTGAAGTCACCAAAATTTGTATCCTGCAGTTGAAGGATCAAGTAAGAATTACCCTAAGAGAACCAGCTAGTTGAGTAACTCAGCCCATCCAGGCCTACACTCGCCTCTCAGCTTTAGCCAACAGAAGCTCAGAGGCTGCAGTCAGCTGTTGGTAATGAAGGATGATGAAAAGGTGCATTGGGCAGGTCTGACCCCAGAGCAGTTAAAGTGCGGAGCCCATCTCAGCTTTAGGCTGTTGCAATCTGTTTAGCTCCTCCTCTTCCGGGCTCCCCAGACTCAGAAGAGTCTGTGGCAGCAGTGGGAGAGATGATTCTGAGACTTGGAAAGGGTCAGATTCAAGCAACAGGCGAAGGTGTCAGAGGACCAGGGCCTGGTAAGTCCATGGTTGGCACCAAGACCAGGGCATCCTGGGGTTGACAGTTGCTGGCGTGGCCTGTTGAGCGTGGATTGGGTGAGGCATGAAGAGTGGCTAGTCTGGGTGTTAATGTGTGTTAGAACATGCCGCTTTCTGGGGACTCGGGGGGGGCTGCCTGTTGCCCTGTGCAGAAACAGGGAAGCTTCTTGTCTCCGAATATCCCCGTGTGATATCACAGCTGTGACGCGTGGCCGCCTTAGCTCCCGTCTCTCACAATGGCTATTGGAGTTTCTGCCGCTGCAGGTACCTCAGCCAATAACTTTGAATTTCTGTTGAAATAAAATGTTAGTCACTTGAGAATGGGGAAGGTGTGAAAGGCAAAAGGGAAAAGATAGAATGGAAGATTCTATTTCCGGCTCTAGGCAAAGAGCAACATAGGAGGCCCTCGCTGCAAGAAGCAGCCGGATGATACGTTTTATTTTTGATGCAATTGAAAAGGAGGTATCAGGCCACGGCAATTCTTGGCCTCCTCATGAGCCTGAGGCTGCTAACAGGAAGACGGGTCAGGAGCTCTGGAAAATTCCAAAGGCAAATCCTAGACTGATCTTTTCAGCCCCTACACCCTGGAATTCTTCCCAGGCTCTGTGAATTCAGCTAAGGCCCAGGTGTGGCTGAGGTAGCTTAATGGGTGCTCTGAGCTGCAGTTTGGTGAGCCCATAGTGTGGACCAGGTTCTATTGCTCAAGTATGGCTTGCATCTTTCCTTTTGTTCTTTGCTTTTGTTTGTTCGTTGTTTTGTTTTTGATCCAAGTGCACAAAGATGGTTTATTGAAGCTCAGCACACCTGAGCCTGAGTTCTTGGTTGCAAGCAGGCAGCTGACTAGCCGGCCGGCTGGGACCAACACCCCTTACCGGGAGTGTGGCCTCCGTTTGTTCTTGATGGCAGGCCATATCGTGTTTATTCTGATTTTACAGAGAAAGGAATGACGTGTCTAAAGTCCTTGCTTTAGAGGAGGATGGAGGGGGATGTAAATATCAGCCAGGTTCTGATCTGGCTTCTCTCAAGGCTTCCCATGAGGGATTGTTACATGGTGTTTTGTGGATTGTGAGAGAAGTATCCCATAAAGCGACAGATGAAGGATTTCCGACTTGTGACTGATGCTCCAGAATTCTGCTGGAGAGCAATGAATGTGACATGCTGGAGCAGAATGAAAGCAAACTCGAGTGGCTCAGCCCATTTTCTCATTGGGAACGAACTTTATTTGGTGTGTGGGTTGAGGACGTGCATCATGTGGCTTGAATGATAATTTGGGAAGGAAGCAAGATCCCGGGGTCCTGGTCTGTGGCGCATCTGGACGGTCAGGGTCCTGGGCGGGCCCAGGTTCTCCCTGTCTTAAAGTTACGAAAGTGTGAGGAAGTGGAGTGTGTGGCGTGCAAACCAATTATTCTGTGAATAGCTAACTGTGCTGGATGTTTTGGGTGATTTCTTCATAGTTGCACATGTTTTTATTTCATTGATTTCAGAGGTTTTCTAATTTAATACAGAAATTATGTGACAATTGAGTTTTTGTTAGCACCCCACTGCATGTAGTTTTAAGTCACTGGTCATGAAGAGAAGTGTTCGTTGCTTTTTGTTCAAGCAGTGAATTTTTGAACATCGTTCAGGCAAATCGTGAGCTGTCCTGTGCTTGGCCCATCTACAAACTGGGTCTGGGTAGGCACATGGTTCGTGAAGCTGCTGGATGGAGGGGACAGCAGAGGGAGTAGCTACCGGAGGCCAAGCTCCCACCCTGTTGAGGTAATGCAGCCATAGTGCCTTGCGTGGCCTGGAAATTGAAACAATGATTAGCATGGAACCGAGTGTCGGCTCATATTTTCATTCATGTTTCTCTAAGACGTCACAATGCATTTGACCTTGGATAGATTTCCCAGGATATATGAGCTTCTCAACATGGTGTCATTCATGAGCTGTCTGTGCTGTACCCCTCCAATGGGTCCCCATCTCCCTCATGCTGCAAAGCCTCTGCTAGCCTGGTGGGGTGAAACAATCTGTCCATTACAGAGTTAGGGGAGACTCGGGTGCTACACTGTGGCATTGTCTCCTCCTAGCTGAGTGATGAACATCTGGAAACATTCCCAAGTCAGCTGGTGTCTCTTTTCTCCCCGGAAAAGCAAGAATAACACACTATGCCCTGGGGCTGTTTTGTAGATGTAACAAGTTAATGCACCCAAGGGAGTAGACAGGTGCCTGGCATAGCAGGTGCTTGATGAGCTTCAGCCATTAGTTTTCTGCAGAGACTTAAACTGCTTTTGCAAGTCCCTTGAGGAATGTAAACCCACCATGTCTAACCGGGGGAAGGTACCAACAGGCGTCACAGCAGTGTTGACAGGGTGCCTAATGCTGTAAGAGCAGGGAAAAGGTATGTGGTGCAAATCCACTGATTGTCTCATGAAATCGACAGTTATCGTAACAGCCACACATCTGCCCCCAGTGCATTCACAAAATAAAGGGTGAGTACTCATAGAAACCACAAAGGGGGAAATTATTTTCCAGCTTTCAGGGCAGGAAGGCTTGACAGATGGCCCATGTCCTGACCAAGAGCCTGGAACCTTCTCTTTGAAGCAGAGGTCATCTTCAGGGATTTGGAAGAACAGATGTTCAGGCTTCACCCCAGACCCATGGAGGCAGAAGGCAAGATGTGGGCCTACCATTTGTGTTGTAGCAGTTCCCTAGATCATCCTGATGTGTGTTGAAGACCACATTACTGGCTCACTCCACTGAGCTTTGTGTTTGAATATCTATTAAAAAAAAAAAAAGACTGGCTTGAATGATAAGATGGTGGCCTCAATGCTCATCTGAGCTTGCTGGGTTTCTTACAAGCTTGAGAGTGTGGAGGTAGCATGGTGTCTTTAAAGCAAGAAGAAGATGTCAAGGAAAAATTGGAGAAAACTCTGTGACTTGTGAATTCTTGTTGCTTTGCAGCATGAGCTTTAGAATCCTAACCAGACAGGAAGGCAGATGCTGTGGAGAAAAATGGCTTCGTTGGGAAGGAGAAAGTGATTTTCTTGTGGTTTGTGGTAGTTATTGTATAGATTTAAAATCTGTTTATGTCCTTTTTTCCTTAATGAAGCAAATGGAGGTGACAAGTAACTTTGCTGAGCACTGTGATAGTTCACTCCCTTTTGGGGAGGACAGCAGTGACTATACTAATGAGCCTTAGTAGCATCATGTGCTTCTAATGACGACAGTGTCACAAGTACCTGTTGCATGTGTAATATTGGATGTGCTGTGATGGGAAGCAAAAGATAGCCTAGTTCTCAGCAAAGCAGTGTCCATCAAGATTGAGTCAGTTCATGGTTCATGACACTTACGTAGCATGCTGAGAGAGGAACTGAAGGAAATTCCCTTTGATTTGGGGATGAAATGCCGTCTCGTGTGTTGCCGTGGCTCATCTCTGTTCGGTAGCATGAGGATCTTGCTGGGGTGTAGACTGGGTATTGCCCATGTTAACCACTGTTTCGGAGTGCTGGAGAGTAGGGGCACCATGCAACTCTGGGTCAGCACTGGTGTTGCATCTGTCCTTCTGCTGCTACAGGTGAAGCTGCTGTGAGTATGTGTCTATGAATTTCTGTTGGCATATGTGCTTGCAGTTCTTTTAAGTAGTGACCTACAGAACAATACTCAATACTATAGAGTCTTCAGCTGTATAAGAAAATGCTGGAACTCAGTCCCACACTGCACTGGTTTTCTGTTTACATGTTCACTGCTCCCACCCATTGGTTTTGTTTCTGTTCTTTGTATTTTGCTACAATAGCTTCTACAGATGTATCTTTAATTTCATTAAAACTATGTCCAACAATGTTTAATCTACTTCTCCTTACATGCAGATAATTCATCATCTTAGATATTTTCATCCTATCTTACTGCTTTTTAATCTTCCACATCTCTACTTAATATGTAACTTTTCTTCCAGCTTCAATATCCTATGGGATGAAGGTCTAATAACCAGTTTGATATCTTTGTTTGCTAATCCTAAAGCTGATGTCATATTGGGGCTGTTGTAAGTTGGTTAATATTCTTCCTCAGCAACAATCATGCTTTGTTCTTGGGTGTTGATAGTGTTTGATTGCCCAGCATTTTAAACTGGGTCTTAAAGAGTTTAATTTTATCATTTGGAAGAGTGGTGGAGAGATAGGGGAAGTAAAAGATAATTTTCAACTAATGGTTTAGTCCCCAAATTGGTCACAAGTGAGGTAGAAGCCAGGAGCCTGGAATTCTGAATGTTCCGTGTGACTGACGGGCGAAAGTACCTGGGCCTTTTCCACCTCTTTCATAGGCACGTTAGCAGGGAGCTGGCTCAGAAACAGAGCAGCCGGGACTCGAACCTGCTCTTGTATTGAGTGCTGGTGCTGGAGGCAGTGGCTTAACCCCATTGCAACACAGTGCAGAACCCCTGAATTATGTTGAATCTTGAAAACATTTGTGTTTTCCCAATATCCTTGAGGTTTGTCGCAGAATGTGAGTTGCTGGAAAATATTTGTCTATTTTTTGTCTGTCAATATTTTACACTTATAGCTAAATCAATGTGAAGCAGCCAGCTGATTTTGTTACATTATCAGGAAAAATGCTATTCTAAGTGTTGGCAACGCCCTCGTCGCCACGTACCCCGAGCCGAGCGGAGGGACTAGGGTTACAACAAAGACAACGCAGAGAGACAAGACCAGGCAACACGCAGTACACCGAATGCCGATCGATGACAGAATGATCTTTATTGCAACTCCAGACTTTCTTTTATACTCTGCTTAGCTCCTCCCAGTAGTGGCCACCCTAAATCCCTTCAGTTCCTCCCAGTAGTGGCAACCCTAAATCCCTTCAGTTCCTCCCAGTGTTTATCCAATCCTCTAGTGGCCACCCTAAATCCCTTGAGTTTTATCCAATCCCCTGGCAGATAACTTGACAAATAGGAAGCAGGAACTTGCGGTTAAGCCAGTGGCTATATGTATCAGGCCAAAATTACCAATCCTGTTATGCTCTGAGAAACAAGCTAAGCTGTGGAGTTAATCCTTGGGAGACCGGGGCCTGCATCTAAGAACTCTGTCAACTTCTTTGCTAGTCAGGGGGTTTTCAGCTATGCCTTGTTAGAATCAGAATTAACTTTGCCTCTGAGTTCTGCCTTTGTTACTTAGAAGTGGTTCACATCTTGGACTCAGAGGTCCTCTGACCCTGCTGACCTGGGCAGTGCTCAGCTATGTACAGAAATGCTTCAGAAACTGGGGACCTTTCACCTTCTCTCCCTTGGTTGCATTGTACTTGGTTCTGATGTGTAAACAGCTGCCTTTGTCCCTGCACACTCCTGCTTCCTGTGGTAGGTGGATGCTGTCTGCGTTTCTGGTTGTCCCTGGGATCCTGTATTTCATGTCGCAGCTGCTCTACTTCCCATCCAGCTTCCTGCCTGTGACCTGGGAAAGCCGTAGAGGATGGCCCAAATCCTTGGAACCTTGCACCCATATGGGAGACCCGGAAGAAGCTCTTGTCTTCTGGTTCCCGGCTCCAGATCAGCTCAGCTGTGGCCTTTGCAGTCGCTTGAGGAGAGAAGCAGCAGATGGAAGATCTTGCTCTGTCTCTCCTTTTCTCTGTATATCTGCCTTTCCAATACAAATAAATAAATCTTGAAACAATGGGCTATGTCTGGGTGGAAACTTTTGAGGTGAAATCAATTGAAGTGCTTCGTTTTGATTCTGCTAATATCGACTGTTGAATAACTGGCGTGGGGATCTGTTTGTCCTAGTGCCTGTTGATGTTTTGTAGGAGCCCACTTGCAGACAGGCAGGTGAAGTCTGAAAGCTTCTGTTGAGGTCATCAGTGGTCACCAATTCTGTGTTTTAAGAAGGAAAGAGTCCTGTGCTTGTGATCTGCCATACCTTGTTCATGACCATGAAATGCCATGAGGTTGAGTTTCCTAAGTGCTCATTAGCCATAATAAATGGTAGAAAAATCTTATGATACAATTGTTTATTTTAATCAGAGGCTTAGCTCAATTGAGCTTGAGTGGGACTGACTGATCCCTGGAAAGTTTGTTCTCAGAACTCTGAGATGTAATCTGCCCAGGGTCCTGCCACTGTCACTGTTGGTGCCTAATTATTCTCCTGCCTAGTTGTACTTTATTCATATCTCCATCATGTGGAGATTTTATGTGGACTGTCTTCCTCTGACACGCACATAATTCATGAGTCTTACTCTGAGTTTAACAATGCCCTTAGATGAAACACAATTAAATTTGGACACTGAGATCATGGGATATTAAAGTTTGATTTCCTTTATTTTTAATAATCTCTGACTTAGATTGCTCAGCATGAGAGAGAGGGCAGCAAGACCCCGCTCAGAATTCTTTGGCTCCTTGTAGAGGTTGAACTGAGCCTCTGTCTTCTTGGTGTTGGTGTGCGTGCTTCAGTGGTATTGCATGCAACATTAGAACATTGAACACTTAGACTTGGTTTTTACTTTAATGATTTTTTTAAATGAATGTACATGAAATGAACACTTTGTGTTTAAAATTAGTGCCTGAAGTATTTGCATGAAATGAGAGCTAAAGGGAATTAATGCTCAATCCATATTTGCTTGTTTGGTTGACCCAAGGAAGTTAAGGTGGTCAATGTCTGAGGGAAAGAGAAAGAAAATGCTGGACTAATTAACTTAATTAGAAGTCCTGTTAGGCTTATCAGCTTAAGAGGACAAGATGTTTGTGTCAAGTTTATAAATGTATTTTTAGTTGGAAAAAAAAGTTGAAGGTATTTACCATGTGGAGTACAATGGTTTCATGTGGAGGAGGAGGATTGTGGAATGTCTGCGTTACTATTTGCTGGAGTTACCACCTTCTTTAGCAGATCTTTTAGACTTGCGCTTCCTGACATTTTATATTTTTTGAGCAAATCTCCACAACCTTGACTTCTCTTTTCTGAACTCTGCTTGGGTCCCCTTTGCTTTTCCTATCTTTTTCTCAAGATTCCGTTCCTCAGTGAGATGAAGGATCTGCATTTCCAGTAACCATTAGAACCCTGAAATGAAGCTTCTCCGCCATATCCATGCGTGGTTCACATTCAGTTCTTGAACAAGAGTTCACTGGGTTCCTAGCTTCAGCCAGGGAAATACCGGTGCGGTCCCAGGGCTTTTGCTCTTTCCCTGTAGCATGAGGGGGGCAACTCTCACTAAAATAGTCCCGCAAAGTGAGTATAGCATTAACCCTCTAGAAAAGTATCAGGAAGCCTGAAATTATGGTACTGTAAGCAGGTGCACACAGTGACTCTGGGATGTGGAGTGGTTAGGGTGATCATGGGACACACAGAGTAATTTCTGCATGGAGGGCTGAGGACCAAGGCTTATGCAAAGAGCACAAAGATCATCAGGCTAGTTCAGCATCATGAGAATTTGGTGCAGGAACTGATGATCCTACTACCTTGAGAAGTTCCAGCTATAGGAATTACAGTATCTGGCAAGTGGCAACCAGGAAGTAACATGGCAGCACATGTGAGATTTGGAGCAGAACACTCAGTCTGGTGGGGTGGAAAGGAGTGGAACACAGATGATGATGATGGCAGGAAAGAAGTGGGGAGGACTCTGGGAGGAGCTGGGTGCAGTGCTCATGCTTTGCCATCTGGAGCTGTCCAGGGACTGGCTCACGTGACCTGTGAAAGAGACTCTGCCTTTATTGTGAAAATCTGTTCTGAGGCAGAAGCCATACAAACATCAAACCGGTCAGGGTCTACCTCACAGAAACCTCCAACCAGAAATCTTTGTGATTGCTAAGTTGGGGTTTTACAACATGATGGGGCAGAAGCAAAGGATTCATCCTGCAGAAGAGAATCCCTTCTAAAGGATGTATAATTTTACAAAAACGCTCACATTCCAGTTTGTTATCATCACTACTGCCATCCTGTGAGATGGACCAGTTCATTAACAGTACCAGTTGCATTACATTGTTTGTATCCAGGAAGAGAAAAATAGAAATCCCATCTCAGCACAGTCCAGTTTCTCAGACCCCCTCAGGAGCAGTGGCGGTGAAGTCCAGTCCAGATGGCCCACTCTGGGACTCCTGGCTGTGCTGCTGTCCCTGTGTGACATCGCTCCCAATGGAAGACAATCTAGCCAGCTGGGAGGTACACACTGGCTGTTACATCCTGGTTACCTATGCTGTTACCTGTCTGAAACACCTGACATAGGTGTCTTTAGCAAATGCTGGTCTGACCCCAAGGGACTATAAGGTGTTTGAAGGAGCCAGGTAGTTGGGAAATTTTGCTTTCTCCAACCTCTCAACCCTTGTAATTCAGGCATCTAAATAAAGTCAGCAGTTGAACATACAGCAGTTTCAAACACGAATGTTTTCTCGTATTGTTCAGTAGTTGCTGTACATTTCAACTGGAATAGTACTTTCAGGAAGATTCCTATAGGAAATGAACGCAGGAAGATAGCCTGACTTGCTAGACCAAGCTACCATCTCTCTATCCTTACACAATGTTGATAGTTTCTAAATTAAATAAATCTAACCCCTGAATTATTTTAGCTGTTAATATATTTACATGAATTTTTAGTGGTGCCAGAAGATGGTATTTCTGCCCATTCTCAGAACTTCAGAATCTTAACCTAGTACTAAGTTGTGCTGTGTTCGCGAATAGCCAACTCAAACAGCAGGAATTATCTTTGCTCTTAAATTTTCCTCCAGGTGTCCAGCTGTGCAGTTTGGAGATGACAGAGCCATGCAGCTTGCTCTTTGCATGCAAATGTTTTGCCCAGTCTCAACTATATATTTCTAAACATCTAACGATTTTACCCTTTCTGCTATATGATGTCAAGTTTAAGTTCTTGTTGTTATTGAGTATATGCTGTATGTGTTGGTATTGTCTTGTAAATGTATTCTAGTCCTTTTTAGGAGTTTGCTGGAGGTTTTTGGCATCTGTGTGTGTAAATGGAGGCTTTTTAATCTCCCTTTGTGATGCGTGCTCTTCTGCTGTTTGCCTCCTCATCCCAGTGTCTTTGTACACTCAGGTGAAATTTGGCACCCTAATGTTAGAGAGGTGTCGTGAAGTCATTTAGACAGTCTTCGGGGGAAAGATGAACTCTTTCAACATGAACTGTGACTGTTTCCAGAGAGGCCCTTTATTGGATTAGGAAGATTCAATTCTGAGTTACCAGCAAGTTAGATTTTTGACCACAGTTGTGTATCTCACTTTGTCAGGAGCTTTGGCCTGGGTACGTTGGGAAGATTGTGTTTTCACTCACCTTCTCTGGTGTTGCAAGCTGCACTGATTGGAATCCACATATTACCTCCTGAAGTAAACGCCCACTTGACATGGTATCTGCATTATTTTGCTTAACTCAATATGATACAGTGTGTTTTTTTGTTTTTTTGTTTTTTTTTTTTTTTAGAGATTTTACTTCTGTGTTAGGGATATTTGGGTAGTCGCCTTTCATGGCAATTTCTTTCTGACTTTATCTTCAATGTGATACAGGCCTCATGCATTACGGGCTGCTGAGTGTTTGTTTTGTGTAGGAGTTTATGTTGAGTCAGCGATGCCCCTTCCACTATATTGATAGCATTTATAGTTTTCTTTGAGGGATGATTTTAAAATAAGGATTCATGTTTTGTGGTTGTAAGGTTTTGAGGTTATCGAAGCTATTCAAGGTGTACAAGTGACCACTTAGAAAAAGCTTGTTCATCATGTCTAGTCATCAGAAAAATACAAATTGAAAACCCTGAAATTATTTCACATTTGTTAGAATGGCTGTTATGCACCGATAACAGGTGTGGGCAAAGCTGAGAAAAGGGAAACTTACATGTCATGAATGGGAGTGAAAATTGTACAGCAATAGTGGCTCATACTAATAGTCATAATAAAATAACTACCCATGAGCCAGCAGTTCTGAGTGCTTGGACATGAGATCAGCATGTCCCAAAATGCTGCCAACCTTCCACAGCTGTATTCACAAAAGCTGGGATTGGTGACTGAAAATGCTATGTAAACGTACCGTGGACCAAGGACGGAAATGCACAAAGCAGGTGCACCTTAGTTCAGATGGAATAAGCCTAGTGTGGCGTGAGCAGGGTGAGAAGGTCTCTGTGGTCTCACGCAGGAGTAGGGGTGTAGGGAAGGGAGCAGTACAGGGGTGGTTCTGCAAGGCTGGCCGGAGGACACAGAATTTCAGCAAGACTTGAAGGAGTTCAAAGCTTGACCGCACAGTGTAGGGCAGAACTTTGATGTAATGTCCACTGGGAAATGTTTGACCCTGTAAGAATTCTCACTGTAAAATCAAGACAAGTGTGGTTGTGAGTATGGGTGAAAAGGCTTTATTTAGGTGGTTCACAGTCCATAGGTTGCCAGCGACATCACAAGTAACATAAGTAGATGCTATTCTTACCTGCCGGTTCATTTTCTCAAAAAGTTCATACTTAAGTGAATTAAAAAAAAGTCAAGGCTCGGTGTGGTGGCCTAATGGCTAAATTCCTGGTCTTACATGTGCCAAGATCCCATATGGCACTGGTTCATGTCCCAGCGGCCCCGTTTCCCATCCAGCTCCCTGCTTGTGGCCTGGGAAAGCAATCCAGGACAGCCCAAAGCCTTGAGGCCCTGCACCTGCGTGGCAGACCAGAAGTTCCTGGTTCCAGACTGGCTCACCTCTGCCATTGTGGCCGCTTGAGGAGTGAGTCAGAGGACAGAAGATCTTTCTCTGTCTCTCCTCCTCTCTGTATATCTGACTTTCCAATAAGAACAAATAAATATTTTAAGGCACTTTTCATTATTCTCTTAATGTCTGTGAAGTCTGCGGTGATGCCCTGTGTTTTGTCCCCAATTCCGCGATAGTGCCATCTCTTCTTGTTTCCCCTATCCAGTTTGGCTAGCAGTTTATCAGTCTTATTGATCGTCTCTTAGTTTCATTAATTCTCTCTTTAAAGGCATTGATTTCTGCCTTCAATGAGTTCTTTTCTTCCTGCTGCTTTTCGAAGGAAGGCTTATTTGCTCTGTTGCTGGTCCCTAGTCGTAACAAGTCATTGGTTCCAGATGCTGCACCTTCCCTTACAGAAACTTTAATATTCCCTGGGTGGTAATGTGTATCCGTAGGTCCCGTGAATAGACTGACTTCCTACCTCGCTATGGTCTAAGGGACTCCCTGATAATCCCTGTACTGGCTCCTTTGGATTTTACAGCTTATTTATTTGTTGCTTAAACATCACTTATTTTACTTGAGACTCAGTTACATACTGAGAGATCTTCCATATGCTGGTTCACTCTCTATATAGCTGTGATGACCAGAGCTGGGCTCTTCCAAAACTGGGAGCCAGAAGTTACGTCTCCGTGTGTGCAGGGCCCCGAGACTGAGGGCGTGTTCCACTGTTTTCCCAGATGTGTTAACAAGGAACAGGGTCAGGAGCAACGCAGCTGGGATTAGCTGGCGCTCATACCAGAGGCTGGAGGGGTTGCGGGGACTTGCTTTTTGAACGCAGGACTTCCTTCAGCTTGTAGCGTGTTTTTCTTTTTTAAAATTTCTGGGCCTTGGGGGCAGAAAGGCTCAAATATAGTTTGTTTCATATTGTGTTGATTTTGTCTTACGTTTTTTTTTTTAATTTATTTGAAAGACAAAGAGATAAGGAAAAGAACAGAGCATGCTTAATGTGCTGGTTCCCTTCTGAAACTGAGAACTCTGGGCCTTTTGGGTGGGGGCTTCCTGAAGTTGGCACTGAGGGCTCTGAGAGGCTGGGAGACTTGCTGGTTTTTTCCTATCTGTGGTCCAGATTGTTGCGTCTGTCATGGCTTGTGAGCCAGGCTGACTGTGAGTTTTTTTGCCAATGTCTATCCCAGCTTTCCTATTGGCCTACATGGTGGATTCATTCAGTTCCCCCCCCCCCCCAAGACTAAGTCTCTTGGTTTTTGTTATTTGTACTATGGGGGAGGTCAATTTTCTTCCACGTGCTTGCAGTTGGAACAGATCCCTCTGAGCACAGCCGCAAGCCGAGGGACAGACTCACTGGAGAAGGGAGCCTGGGGTGCTGGCCTCAGTGGCACTTCAACAAGGAGCCCTCCGTGTTGGAGAAGTGACAGGACAAAGTCATTGACAGGTTCAGAGGGAGACAATGTGTGGAGAGTAATTGTTACAGGAAAAAAGTCTGGCCATACCTGGTGGGAGGGCCTTCTCTGCTGTGTGTTAGACATCACGGGGTGCCCCTGTGTGACTCCACACCAGCGTCTTTCAGCGTGCGTCCTGTTGCTTTGTTTCTGCTTAGACCAAATGCACATCCATTATCTTGGCCTGGGCCTTAACTGGCTTTCCAGGTTCCTTAAGGTCCTCACATTACATGGAGCTTTCCTATTTACCTCTCCCCTCCTCTCCACGCCCCCCTCACCTTTTCTCATCTCCTCTTCTCTCCTCCCGCTCCTCCTCCCCATCCCCTTCCCATACCTGGTGCTTTTCCCTTCCCCCAGCTCGTTCCCCTCCCCCAACCTCTATCGCCTTGTATCTTCTACCCTTTTTATATAAATTTAGTTGGATTCTTGCACCTATTTTCAAATAATGAGCTAAGAAAGAAAAATCTTTCATATTTTCTCCCCCTAAAAGAGTATAATGTTTTATCACCTCATTAACTTGGATTTGACTACTTGCATTACATTCATATTAGAATTGAGTGCTTGATTTTGCTCTAGACTTCATCAAGGTCCTTATTAGTTTTAAGGGTGTGAAAATGTCGTTTTCTCATCACATTCAATTTTCTAAATCATTCAGAGGTTCCATTCAGCACCTTCATGGGGACTTGATAGAGGAAGCCTGCGTGTGTGGCGAGAATTCATGGAAACTCGGAGAAACTCGGGAAGCTTCAACTTAAGACCCAGTACTTGGAAAAGCTCTTCCAACTTGTTGGAGTTAGTGGGAGTGGGGGGGTGGCTTTCTCAATTAACATATGGGTCATTTCTATGCAAATGAATGCTTCTTGGGTGCTCTAGGGGATGCTTGAAAGTTTGTTCAATTAGAATAATTGTGCATATTACCTCTGAAATCTGTTTACCCCTGTATTTATACATATCATTTGTTTTATAGGTGGCCCTTCCCCGGCACTGGGCACATCACAAGGCAGGGGTTAACTTTGGGCGGTAGGGAGTGGGTGCTTTAAGTCTTCCTAAATTAGGTTGCTACCTTTTAAATCTAACCTCCCACACCAAAGAACCGATATGTAGCACACATTAGAAAAAATAAAATGCAAATGATGCCTGGCTAGCAAATCAAATGTCTGTTATTCAAAACCGAATGGTGGGAAACCACTGGCTGTTGCGAAGAATAAAATAGTCACATTTCCTGTAGTGTGTGACTTTTAGCTCCCAGAGAGTCAGTCGGCATTCGGCTAGTTTTCCCTCCTGACTGGTGACCTCATTTGAAGGAGGGTCGATCATGGTTCTGTATCATAATGGCCCATGCGGCATCTTACACTTGTAGGGTTGGTCTTATTCCAGTCCTAACATTGAGATCTTCGGCATTTAGGAGATGGCCGTTGATGCTCACCTTGCTTTCTCCAGGCTACAGCATTCTATATAATGTTTTATATATAATGTTTTATATATATATAATATGTATAATATATATATAATGTTTTATAGCACAGGAGGTCTCAACTATGTAATTTTTATGTTAGATATGTCAAATTTGCACATTATAACTAAAAATATTTGGTGTAAATGTTTTGTCAAAAGTTTTCTCTGGCTTTGTTAATTGGTTAATAAGTAATATTATATTGCTTTAATGTTAAACATGTATACTGGGGAAAAAGTTGGATACGTTTTCTGTGGGGACAAATTGTGGTTTTATACTTTTCAATAATTGTTATTCTCTTGATAATGTCTTTTACTCATTGGTGGCTTCTTAATACTTGTTAGTGCAAAAAATGTGAATCAATACAAAAGTGAAAAAGAGATTGTTATCTTTAGGTTTTTAAAATCTGAGGGAGGGTTGCTGTATGGAGGTGGTGGGGGAGATCTTTATCCCCGGACTGTCCGCTATGTCCTGCTGGTAGCTCAGCACTGGACGCCCATGGACGCCCCTGTTGAGATCCAGGGTTGCATCAGTGAGGAGCCGGAAGCAGAGGCAGAACTCCATCTCAAACCAAACCCTCCAATGGGAGATGTGGGTGTCCCAACCAGCATCCTTGCCACCAAATGCCTGCCTGAAACGGTTATTTGTTAATTATTCCGAATCTCGAGTTTTCTTTCCTGTGAGTCTAACCAAAATTGCCAGTAACAACCATGACTTCAAACAGTGCCCCCTCTGTTTGGCTACCAAGTGTTGTTCAGTCCAGATCTGTGTCTCCTGGGGGGGATCTTTCTCCCATCCAAGTACTAACCAGGCCCGACCCTGCTTAGCTTGCGAGATCAGACGAGCTCGGGCGCGTTCAGGGTGGTATGGCCGTAGACTGGGGGGATCTTTCTAAAGCTTCCGTTCAGTCTGTTCACTAGAAGACAAAAAGATGAGCTTTGCAAAGACGACACGGTTTGATCATGTTGCTGTGTTCTTTACCTCAGAGGGCGGGCTGGAGTATTCACCATGAATCTCAAATGGTTTCTTTCCATCTCATTTCATCTGGACCCTTGTGGACCTCAGAGTTCTGCACGTGTTTTGTGCTGTGCTCCTGAGCCATGTGGGGTGCTGGTGTTAGCAGCAGGGCCTTCGGAAGTGGAGGACTCAAAGGAATTGAGCTTTGTCTTGGATCAGTGGTCACAAGAAACATATGTACTGAAGAAGGAGCCTTTACGGGGGGAGGGGGTGTGAGCTGGAAGGCGACCCTGTTACCGCACTGAACCTGCCAGCACTTTGGTCTTGGACTTACAGCTTCTGTGTTCTATTGTTCATAAGCCACCTGATCTTGCTGTATTTTGTGACTGGTGTATGGAAAGGGTAGCACACCAGCTTAGAGGAGACAGGCACTTTGAAGAAGACAAGTTGTATGAGATAGGGTGGATAAAGAAAGTGCAGTAGACCCTAGAAATACTGTTGCACTGTCCATGGGGTCTGTTGCCCCTGGACTTCGTTTCTGTGCTCTACAACTAACACCTTTCACAGAGGCTTTGGGTTCATTGTCCAAGAATCGGCTTGGGTACCTTAAGATAATAAAAGTGTTCCAGAAGTTTCCCAGCAGCCCTGAGATGGGTTGAAGTAGTGCAGTTGGCTTCCTTGACACATGCCTGTTTTTGCTCCACACCTGCTTGTGTTACAGTACAGCACTGTGACAGTCATCACCAAGTGAGTAGAGGACAAAGGTCATGTAGCAACGTGTTGGTAATGATCCCTCTCACCCCCACACTCTCCTCTCTCTCTTGATTTAGCACAGAGCAGTGTGTGGTCCTAGCAGCCTGCCATCGACACAGAGGAAGGAAACATTGTGAAATACAGGAGCCCACAAGTTACAAACACACTTGTAAAATAGCTTACAGGAGTGATAGAGGCTGTGGGGTTAAACCACTCGAACTAAATGTTCATGCGTCTTCTGCCTCAAATTACCTTCTGGAATTAGTTGTGTCTCCTAAAAAGTAATAAGATGATGATTCTTACTGCTGAAGTAAATTTCCGTGGACCTACTGACTAAAAAACGCACTTGTTTTTATTAAGAGTAGGAAAGCCTAAACAGTGTGGGGAAAGATAATGGCAGCATCTTGGAAGTGTATGTGGTTATTTCTAGTGCATAGCATTGTTTAGCAATTTCCCCATCTCTGAGCTGCCTTATTGTATCACAGTGCCTGCTGTCATGTTAGCTGAGTGGAACGTAGAACACATTGCTACTGACTGGAAGCTTTGTCCAAGCAATGTCTCTGCATGTGGATGCCATTGGAGCTTCATTTATGTGACACTGTTTGATGCAGGCATCTTTGATATCAATATTTTTATGAAAGCACAGGTGGGGAGGACAGTGAAGAGTACATCCTTCAGATAAATCCCAGTTAGGCTGTGTCTCAAAGTTCCCTATGGTACAGACACATTTCTCCCTTATGAAGTGAATCCCTTCATGAGTAATTATAACTCACTGTTGATGATCAGCACATGGCTGTGCTAGAAATACTGACGGTCTTGGATATTGAGTCAGAATTTTTGAGGCTTTACTCTGTGTCATGTATGAAGTTAATGTTGATGTCATCAAAATAAATGCAGTAGTACAATGCCACCCTTGATTCAAGATGACGAGACAGGTAGCAATGTGCCCAAGCTTCTACAGGTCCTGTGATGTGATGTATTCACACTTGGACATGGTCGTAGTTTGCCAATATATTATCATTTGTCTTCAGAACTGGGAGTTTTAATAGCAAAGAATAAAAGGTGAATATGCTGATCTTCCTGTATTGGAGCAGTTAGCTATACACCTGGAAAACCTGCCTCAGCAAAGAATGGAAATTGAATGAGAAGCGGTGACTGTGGAGTATGATGAAGAATAAGCAGACCACGTACCAGGTGAGGAACAGAAGCAGTTTGCACATACGGCCTCTTCATGACCTCCCTGAAGACATTCAGAAAATGTGTCATTGAGTTCTAAAATAGGTCATTTGGGCCTGGCGTGGTAGTCTAGCAGCTAAAACCCTCGCCTTGAGCATGCAGGGATCTCCTATGGGTGCTGGTTAGTGTCCCAGCGGCCTCACTTCCCGTTCACCGCCCTGCTTGCGGCCTGGGAAAACAGTCGAGGATGGTCCAAAACCTTGAGACCCTGTACCCATGTGGGAGACCCGGAAGGGGCTCCTGGCTTCAGATCGGTTCAGCTCTGGCCATTGTGGCCACTTGGGGAGTGAATCATCAGACGGAAGATCTTCCTCTCTGTCTCCTCCTCCTCTCTGTATATCTGACTTTGCAATAAAAATAAATCTTTAAAAAAAACATGTCATTTTAAGCTCAAAGAGCTTAAGAAACCTTCTCAAGCTTTAGGGTAGTGTCAGAGCTTGTATCTAAAGCAAGGCTTTTAAGATATGAAATAAGAGATTCTGTCCCCACTGCATTCCTTACTTAGTCAAAGGAAGTTCCTTGAGAGATATTAGTATGGAAATAAACATTAGTAGAGAATGAGTCAGCCATCGTGGGTTGCTTTAATATGAAGAGCTTAGATGACTTGAAAGAACACACGTAGCTTCCTATAAGGGATTCTGTACCTTTTCAAAGGAGTGGCAGGAGACATTGCACCATCCTAGTGGATGGAGCTCTGGGTTCAACCTGGACAAAAGCATGGAGCCATGACAGTGTGTGTTGGGGGCGCGGGATGGGAGGAGAGGGGGATTCACTCTAAGAATAGAAAATCAGAATACAGTCCATGTGCCATATTTAAGGTAGGAGTAAACAAGACAAACAAGGAAATACAAGGTGGAAGTCATGACCTTGGATTGTGTCAGTCAATCACTGTTGTAATTTTAACCCAAGGCATAATTTGATAGTACTGTTGAACAATAGAGAATTCTAAGTACAGTTGACTTTTAGAATAGTTTTCCTGGCTCCATCTTCCCACATCTAAACTCTGTTAAGTCACTAGTCTGCCAAGATCGAGAGAAGACTCCTCACGGTATTGAATTGTTGTCATTGATGAATATGAAATTCTACAGCCTAAGAGATTGAGTTTTGCAAATGATCTGCCTTATCTCTGCCTCTTCATTGTGGAATATCTTAGCAAGAGGAAATGTTTCATGTTTGGCTATTTCTCAGGAAGAATTACACTTAAGTCTCTTATTGAAAGAAGCAACGGTGGCCCCAGGGGGTAATTTGATTCCAACTGGTGTTCTCATGACAGACACCAGAAAGCCTCTTTGTAGAAAACCACACTCTTGGTTCTTAAGTAGCTCTAAGAAACAGGAGGGCGGCTCAGCTGTCTGCTTCAGACATGCGCTCTGTCACCAGTCTTGCTGCTTCTGGCACGAGGGTGAGGTTTTGTGACTCGTGTGTCTCCAAGGAAGTGTAGATTGGTCTAGCGAACGGTCTGGTTGGAGTACAAGGGCAGCTGAGACACAGTTAGTATTTAGTGTACAGAACTCCATGGGATTGGAGATGATTTTAATGCAATCAGATCTATTATCTACTTATGTTATTCAGACTGTAACTTGGATTCAGAAACTGGTCTTGCATGTTGGAGATGGTTTGGTCAGTGACCACGTGGGGTGAAGAGTACACAGACGCCATTGTGGCCACCATGTGGGGGGAAGAGTTGTGACCCTTCGGAAAGTGCAGCTGCCAGACCTGCTAGCTGTTGTTCAGAGGCTGGAGGGGCCCCAGCTCTCGCCTCAGAGGCCCCCTTCAGTATGCAAAGCGCATGTTCTTGCTCATGAATTTGATAAAGGAAAGAAAGGGATATAGATTTTTATGTGAAATAAGCTGAAGAGGTTCATGATTCTTGTGGCCAAGTATGTCTTCAATAAAATGCATATTGAGGAATGAAAATAGTTGGCAAGTATGTAAAACTGACTGCTGGGTAGACCTTCTGTCACTTCCTGTTCCATATGAGTGCAGTGTTAGCTCAAGATAACACAAAGTTACAGAGTGGCCCTACCTAATCTGGGAGAAACCTGGCATATGAAGACCTATCAAAAATTCATGGCAAGCAGAAATAATAAGTAAAGACAGATTCGTACAAAAATTCTCAAATCATTGAACTAGCAGATCTTCAAAAAGTCTGTGGAAATAGAATATCCATAATGGAAAAGAACATCAACTTGAAATATTTTGCATACAATCAACGTAGCTTGTAAGCCCTTTTCTCATCAATGAGTCAAATTACCTTCCAACTAGTTAAGGCGACAAAGCCTGAAATAACAAGCACATCCAGAAATTTCTATAGTTTAATAAGATGGCACTTGTTGCTACTACACACAGTGAAATTTATCAGTGTTCTACCTTAATCTCATTTTTCTTGTAAATGCTATTGTTCTTGTTGCCTACAGAATGATATTCCCAGCCCTTATGGATTTCAGTATAGAAGATATTGCCTCTCTGTTTAGTTTGAAGTGTCAGAAACCCAAGGAAAATGGCAGTGTACTAAAAGCCCAACTGGAGAGGTTCATGGTTTCTTTAACTTTGGGCATGTCTGTAGCCAGTACTACAGAGTCTTGTTAAATAACACTTGCTCACCTCTTAGCTCCGCCCTTCACAATGGAGAGGGAACTGAATACATGGCTCTCCTACAATAGAGGAGTGGGTATTGTCAGCCTAAGGCTTGCACTGACGGTGTCAGGATACATGTCCGTCTAGAGGACCTTGGAGGAAAGAGACGGTACAGTCACAGGGATGATTAAAGACCTCTTGATGTTAGAGCTGCTTGCAAGTTTCAGGCATGGGAGGAGGCAGCTGGGAGGGCTGCTGTGGCATGAGAGCCTCAGAGAGGAGGCTTTGCATTGCTGGCTGGAGGGAGTAAGGCAGAAGTGATAAGGACTGCTGTAGTCAGAGCAGGCCATGCTCCTGGAGTTGTAGCCTTCATTGGAAAACACAACTACTGACAGCCTGCAGTCCAGAAGGGACAAAACTGCTGGAATAAATTTTCCACCCTTGGTGTCTTCCTCCTTTTCTTCAAATCCTCTGATATCTTGCACAGGCTGACCCTGAGATCAAGAGATTGTGGTTGACCCAGAGCGTAGAGCTTAGGGTATCAAGGAAACAGGACAGGGAGATAATAGGACATGAAGGAGGCTTTGGAGAGAGTCTAAGATGGCTAGCTGATCCAGGGACCTCAAGAAGTTGTCTGTGTGTTTCCGTTTGAATCGCAACGACCAGGGAAATTGGGGCCTCTTGCTGTGTAGCCCTGTTCGTCCTGGGGGATTCACACTCTGACCAGGAACACGTGGACTCAGAGCCGCTTTCACAGGAAAGAGATGAGAAGCTGACGAAGAGCAAAAGCAGTGCTTGGCTGTAAGACGTAAGTCATTCGCTGCTGGTGAGGTAGCCCGGTACTCCACACTGAGTCAGATGAAAGGAAGAGAAGGAGGAAGAAGAGGAAGACGAGGTCTTGTGAGACTGAAATGACAGGAGTTAGCACCATATGGTCCTTTGGGTAGGAGAGTTAAACTTGTGTGGGAAAAATGCACGGAGCACAGCCTTATGCCCCTGGAAACTTCATCCCCAAAGTTTCAAAATTTGGAAAAGGATAGCTTGTGAGTGTTGCATGAAGTTTTATGACTAGAATCGTGATTTCCAAAGTGGACTTTGTTTAGAATTCTCCAGAGAGCTGAAGAAAATAAAAGATCTGGTTGCATGGTGTGGTTCCAACATCTATACTTGACCTGCCGACCCCTCTCCTCACCGGGTGGATTGTGTAGTTCAAGGAATGATAATATATCTGCTTTTTCTCAAATGTCCTTTATGCAGAAAATGTGTAGCAGTACCCTTATATTTCCATGACTCCAACAAATGGTTTGTCAGGTAGGATTTGTGTTTTTCCTTTTGTGGAAAAACTGAGCCATTTAACAATTATTTTTGCTTGAAAGGTCATTGCGAAGAAGTAATGGGTGTCAGGTTGATCTGCCTTCCTCCCACCAGCTTTGTTCTTTCCCTTTTCCCATGGGGGTTTGGGTCTTCAGGGAGCTACGGGTGTCATCACACAGCCAGTTGCTCACACACTTTGGTACAGCCTTGTGAGATTACAAGATGAAATGATGGAGGGGAGGAAGTAGGAAGTGCAGATCAAATAGAAGGTAGAAGCCTGCTGCCATACGATAAACTCACTCCTAAGAAATGTAACAATTCTGGGATGGTCAACAGGTCTAACTTGACTTAGAAGGAATTCTTCTGCTTGGCTTTGCTTTCTAAACTGTTCTCACTGTCTTCACCTGCCAGAAGTGCTGAGGAGTTTGTTTTGATTCCCTGACGAGGCACCGTGTTAATTCTCCATGAAGAAAGTGTCACTGTTTCTCCTGCGCACAGCTTGGCCTCTCCTTCGGAGTGAACAGGCACAGCTAGACGGTGCCCAGTGGATCAGGTTTATCAGCAGATGCAAGCTCCCTTCTGTTGGATTCTTACCCAGGCCCACTGGTCCGTGCGCGGGTTTCTCTGCACAACTGGGAGAAGTTGCTGAGTGTGAAGCAGGCAACCTTTTCTTTTGGTTGTTAGATTACAATGAAAGGAGAGCTGTGATTTGGGATTGCAGCTGGTTTGCTGTTTGACAAAACATCTGGGGACTGTGGCTGTTGGGGAGGAGGGGGAGTGCTCCCACTGTGACCTGGAGATGTTTTGTGCCCCTGAGATTTGGCTCCAGTGCGATGATTTGATGGAGGGCGAAATTTGGAGAGCTGTGGCCCACAGAGGGTGGCTGCGCCATGAACCGTCCTCATGCGGCTCCCACAAGGCAGGATAGGTTTCTGAAGAATGTTTGTTCTCAGGAGAGCAATTGCTGCTACAGAGCAAGCCTGGCCCCTTCTCGTTCTGGGTGTCCTCGGTACGCTGGGTCTCCAACAGTCCTGTGCGGCACACACGGACTGCCTGAGCTCAGCCAGTCAGCCCCAGGCCCTGAGTCTCAGATATTTTGTTCAACCAACACAAAGGGACTGCAGGACACTGTCTGCAGTTTTCAAACTTTGCTACCCTACTTTCCGCATGTTTTCTTCTGCGCTTTTGCCTTCTTGCTTTGGATTTAGAGTGAGCCCTGTGTAACAGATGTGGGAGTTGTATCACGGGAGGGACTGTGTGCGGTGAGTTGATAAAATATTTTTGAATTTGGAGTCACAGCAAATTCACCATCTGGGGAGCTACAGTATCAGATAAAATTTTAAGTAGCCACCAGTATTTCTAAGATTACTTCAATGTAAGCAGGTTGGCAGTAGTAACGTTGAAATCCTGAGGAAACGAACGATGCTTCCTCCTAGGAGCATTATTGCTGATTGATAATATTCATTATTGACTTTATGTCTTAACCTCTAAGAACTGTTATACCCCAAAGAAAAAAAGTGCTTGGGTGTTGAGTTCATGAAAGCAATGGCAGGAAGTGCCTGAGTAAGAACTAAAAACTGTTGTTGTGTGTGCATAGGGCTCCAGAGACTCAGCTGGCACTCTCATTCCTCACCCAGCACAGCCAGAGGTGCTGAGGCCTAGCCGAGACAGAGCTGGCTGGGGCTGTGCGCAGGGGAAGTCGAAACGCAGAGCCAGTGAGTTCTGTGGGTGTCAGCACAGGGTGTAGTTCCTGGAGGGTGAACCGGAGGCCTGCTGAGCTCACCAGGAAGGGTTAGAGAGGAATCTTGCTGCCTGGGCTACAGGGGGTAAAGCAGCACTCCCCAAAGACCTGCGTGCTTGAGAAGGGCCCTAGTCTGCATTTCTGCTGTGCTGGGAATTCTTTGTGTAACTTTTCTGGGGACAATATAAATGCAAAACGCCAGAGTCATGTACTCTTGGAAATACTTGATAGCAACTTTATACCTGGAGTCTAAACAGCAAGGAAAAGGGATAGTATCGTATGTATGTGAGTATACATTTTTAAGGATTTATTTATTTGAAAAAGAGCTTAGGTTTCTTGATTCCTCAAATGGCCACATGGCTAGGGTTGGGCCTTGCCTAAACCAGGAGCTGGAACTTCATCTGGGTTTCTCACAAGGGTGACCTGACCCAAACACTAGGGCGTTTATCCAATAGTTTCACATGCACGTTAACAGGGAGTTTGAGAGAAAGAGAAGCCACAGAGACCTAACAGCTCTCCTATTTAGGTTGTAGGCTTTGTGGTCAGCAGACTATCCCACTGTGCAATAACACTGGTCATGCATATTTCTCTTCGACTGGAATTATGTATTTTTAATGTGATTTATAATGCTGAATAACATTATGAAGAATTTAACACAAAGTTGATCTTTTCCATCAAATACTCTGAGATGTACCAACGTAGAATACAGACTTAGCTAATGTGTTACTTTGCAGTGGGCTCAGTCTACCTAGTAGGGTAATTGTCAGCTTTGAAAGCCAGGGGTCACAGCTAGCATCTCAGGCTGCTTGGCACAGGGGAAGTTTGCAAGCAAAGCCAGCTGACAATGTCACTATAAGAATAAAAACTTAGGGTGGTCTAAAAGGTTTGTCATTGATTCTCATACCACTGGTCACTTTAATGTGACCAACACTAGTTCAGGTGAATCTGTGTTTCTGTCAGGACCTCCTGCCAGTCTGGGGTCATGACTGAAATCTAGAATGGGGAAAATCTCCATGAAAAGTCCTCATAGAGGGTTTCTTTCTTCTCTTTTTTTAAGAAAGTATTTGTGGAGAATGTGCTGGAGTTGGCGTGGCTCAGTAGATGGTCAAGGCTGGTGGCATGGGGTGGTGATACTAGCACCATAGGCAAGGAAAGCTTCTGATGGTGTCTGGCATCATCACCTGCTGCCTTCTGGGAGTTCGGCATGCTTGTCTGCTTTCATGGCTTCCCGAAGGCCATTTTCCCTCCTCTGCTTCTGAAGTCCTAGGGGTAACAACCTTCAGCTCGACACAGACAGCTCCTACTTGATCTCGTTTCACAGGCAAAACGTTTTCTGAGTCTTGGACTTGCACACATTCTTCATAGAATATTCTAGAAAGAATGTGTTGCAGGCTATTCTGGTTAAAATTGCAGCCCCTTCCTTCACTCCTCCCTGCTGCATGTGTATGAGGTAGAGTGTTTCTTGGATTCCAGGTGGCTGCTTTAGTTACTCCTGAATCATCAAGTCTCAAGCTGTGATGGCAGTGAACTCGCCCAGGATTTTTTTTTTATTAATTACATTGCATTATGTGACACAGTTTTATAGGCACTGGGATTCCCCCCACCCCTCCCTAAACCCTGCCCCATGGTGGATTCCTCCACCTTGTTGCATTACCACAGTTCAAATTCAGTTGAGATTCTTTCATTGCAAGCATCTACCAAGCATAGAGTCCAGCATCTTACTGTCCAGATAAGTTCAACGGTTTCTTGGGGAGACCATCTCTGGTCTGAAGGCAGAGCCGGCAGAGTATCATCCCCATCAATTAAAAGCCCCAACCAACATTACATCAGTAACAATTTATAACGTCATAAGCTAGTGTGGTTTGGGAAAGATGAGTGGTGTCGCTAGCTGAGAACTGGTGTTGATGTGGAATGGTTGTGTGGGTTGTTTTAGAGAAATTAGATTTCTCTCTGTGTATGAAAGCAGCAACAAGTGGGAGCCGTTTGAGAGGGTAAGTGATATGTTGGGCCTGGAATGATAAGATGACCTGGGCTGCTCTCTGAACCACACATTTTTTTTTTAAGATTTATTCATTTTTTGTTACAGCCAGATATACAGAGAGGAGGAGAGACAGAGAGGAAGATCTTCCGTCCGATGATTCACTCCCCAAGTGAGCCACAACGGGCCGATGCTCGCCGATCCGATGCCGGGAACCTGGAACCTCCTCCAGGTCTCCCACGCGGGTGCAGTGTCCCAATGCATTGGGCCGTCCTCAACTGCCCTCCCAGGCCACAAGCAGGGAGCTGGATGGGAAGTGGAGCTGCTGGGACTAGAACCGGCACCCATATGGGATCCCGGGGCTTTCAAGGCAAGGACCCCAGCCGCTAGGCCACGCCACCAGGCCCTGAACCACACATTTTAGAGGTCATGAAACATGTAAGAGACAGTCATTACTTCATTTAGGAAACTGGTTCTGAACTGTGGTTTCTGGAGCAGCAACATTAAGATTGCATGGGACCTACCTCAGATCTCCCAAGTCACAGAGTGTGGAGTTAGAAGTGAAGGGGTTTTTCCTGTGGCCAAGCCTTCCAGGAAAGACTGAAATTCAGCAGACAGCCTCTTCTCTAGGACTTTGTGACCTTTGAAGATAATGAGAAATGTCATAAAATTGGCTTAGGCTGGGGCCCGGCGGTGTGGCCTAGCGGCTAAAGTCCTCGCCTTGAAAGCCCCGGGATCCCATATGGGCACCGGTTCTAATCCCGGCAGCTCCACTTCCCATCCAGCTCCCTGCTTGTGGCCTGGGAAAGCAGTCGAGGACGGCCCAATGCATTGGGACCCTGCACCCGCGTGGGAGACCTGGAGGAGGTTCCTGGTCCCGGCTTCGGATCGGCGCGTACCGGCCCGTTGTGGCTCACTTGGGGAGTGAAACATCGGACGGAAGATCTTCCTCTCTGTCTCTCCTCCTCTCTGTATATCTGGCTTTCCAATAAACAATAAAATCTTTAAAAAAAAAATTGGCTTAGGCTGAAATCATAGCTAAGTGTTTTTTATATAATATACGTAGATAGGTATGTACTTTTAAGGATTTATTTATTCTTATTGGAAAGTCAGATATACAGAGAGGAGGAGAGACAGAGGAAGATCTTCATCCACTGGTTTGCCCCCTATGTGGCCACAAGTGCCAGACCTGAACCGATCCGGAGCTAGGAGTCTCTTCTGGATCTCCCACAGGGTGCAGAGTCCCAAGGCTTTGGGCTGTCCCCAACTGCTTTCCCAGGCCATGGACTGGGAGCTGGATGGGAAGCAGGGTGGCTGGGATACAAACTGTGATCCCATATGTGATCCCAGCACATGCAAGGCAAGGACTTTAGCCACTAGGTTACTGTGCCAGGCCCAGAGCGAAGTGGTTTGCTGATGGTTGTGTGTTAGGTGTGTATGGCAGTGGTGTAAACTGACACACAGGTAGGATCTAGTGGCTGCATGCTGATAGAAATCCTGGGAGAAACATTTGGGAGGGAGTTTGGTTCATTTCCGTTGTGTATGCATTGCACTGCGTTTTTAGGCATCCGCTAGTGCTGTGGAACAGGCAGCTGGCTGTTCAATGTGGACTGTGTTCTCCCCAGTCTCCTTTTGTGTACTCGGATGTATTGCTGCTCTGGATTTCTGTTCAACATTAAATTAAAAGAGGACTTGTAGAGGCTTAAAAATGACCTAGGGCAGCTTTTAAGGAATTAGCTGGAGAAGAAAAGTGAATTCTTAACTTTGTCCCAGGATTAATTCCTGCAAATTGTCAGAGGCTGTGGATCACCAAATAGAATCTCTTAAATGATGAAGTGTATTTTGATGAGCCCAGAAGTGGAAATCATCCCATTATTACTTAAGACACAGAGATGTCATGAAGACTTCATGTCCCCAGGTAACACGCTGTATCTGATTTAATAGCCTGCTGCGGGACCACGTTGCCTGTGAAGTCCGCTGTGTGTACTGGAGACAGCACTAGGGATCCATATAGACTGTGAAAGCTTTTCACGGAGGGTGTTGCTGGGCTTGCATTAGCCTAATTCACACAAATTCATTTAAGTTTGAACCGCTCAGACTCAGTTATATTGGCTACTGATAAAGCATTTCTTCTTTTATCGATCAACTGCTTGAATTACACAGTGAGTTACCTTCTTTTCAATATGTTTTCAGTATATACTTATTTCTACTTAAATATTCGAGCTTCTATTTATTAGACAGCTAACGGCCTGGATTTATAAGAGGATAGTTTTACTTAGAGCTGTTGTGGAACTAACATGTGAACGATATTTATTCCCCTGTTCTAATGACATTATATTCTTTTTTAAAAAGATTTATTCATATTTTATTGCGAAGTCAGATATACAGAGAGGAGGAGAAATAGAGAGGAAGACCTTCCATCCAATGGTTCACTCCCCAAGTGACCACAATGGCTGGTTCTGAGCCGATTTGAAGCCAGGAGCCAGGAACCTCCTCCACGTCTCCCACGCGGGTGCGGGGTCGCAAAGCTTTGGGCCGTCCTCTGTTGCTTTCCCAGGCCACAAGCAGGGAGCTGGATGGGAAGTGGAGCAGCCGGGATTAGAACCGGTGGGATCCCGGCGCGTTCAAGGCGATGACTTTAGCCTCTAGGCCACCGTGCCAGGCCCTGTTCTAATGACATTATATTCCAATCATGAACAAATGCAGTTGCATAGCTGTATCCTGAATCATGGTCTTGGTATGTTTAGATAATCTGGAGTTTTCCTAGTGACAAATTGAGGAGGAAGAATTAATGTCAGCAATGATTGTCTTAGAAATGAAATAGATATGTTTGATTTCGCTGATATCTTCATTAGTGAATAAGAAAGAATGAACAGTTTGTTCCAACGTGTCTGGCTTGTTCAGTGGTTCCTTCAAGTCTTTGTCTAGGGACATGTGGGCCAGACAGGATGCCCATCTTTCTTCTAGAGGTGAAAGTGCGTCACCTGCAATGCGGTCCTTAGTTAATTCACTAAGAATGAAATTTGCTAAGAATGTCAATGGGCTTTGAAGTTGAAATGTGTGAGATGGAGAAGTGAATGTGTGATGCATTATCACATAGAATGTGGTAAAAATACAGCTTTTAGTTTCAGTAAGCTGGTTTTGAGTTGTGAGAAGAGTGAACTCTTTCCTAGGTTAAAATCAGCTGCAGCTCTTTCTTAGCAGAAGGACCCAGTGACACTCACTAGTTCAGTTCTCGCTAGTCTGCCGGTGGCTGTGCCGAGTTCCTGTCTGTCTCATGGATTCTGCACCTGTGCTTCCCTGACCTGTGAGTGGCCACAGCTTGATGCCAGAGCTTGGCCACCAGATTGTCCTGGTTTGTGTCTCTCTGAGAAGACCACAGTCATGTTTGCTCTGGTTCTGTCCTGGCATCTCCTGTGCACTGGTTCTCAGGCATGATAGTCATGGATAGACTGCTGTGGTGGCTCACTGGGCACATGTCCCTGGTAGTCTGCTGGACTCTGGACGCTGGAGGCATGCTTGAAAATTTAGCTGGGCAAACTAGACCATGGCTGTATCAGAGTTTGGGTCTTAAGATGGAATGTCAAGATGCTGACATCGGCTTTTGGAACTGGAATATGTGGCCTGAAACACAGAGGGGACTGGGAATGCTTGCATTTTGATTAATGCAAAAATGGTTGAGGCTTTGTAATAATTCTGAAATGAAAGAGGGCAGTAACATATCTGATTGCTTATAGAATCTTACGTGATACAGAGCGAACAATTTACTGAGAACAAAGCACCATTTACACACTACACCATTCCCTGAAATGACCAGAATTCATTTTCATTTTTGATGTTTATGGATATCATGTAAAAAAACAAAGAAAAGTTGGGAGGAGCAAATTAAGATTTATTAGATATATATCAAGAAAATGTGACATGAATTATCCACATTTGGCATCATTCTGTCTTAAAATTTTATAGATTAATGGCAAATGGTTAAATTGTGATAGTCATGCTTGTAAACTTAATGCAAAATAAAAACTGACTCTAAAATAGAATTCAATGTTTTGTCTTGGGATAAATTTGTCAGACTCAATATTTAGATTGAGTGAGTATTATAATTTAACAACATGGAAGTTGACTTCAGAATAATTATAACATGTTCTGTGAAAACAAGGAGCTAATGTACATATAAGTAATGCTAAAAAATAGAATGTTTTTAAGAATCTTGGAGAACATTTATATGTAGATATATGTGATGACAGTGTATCTGTACTCACACGCGCTTCTTGTGACATACGTTCAGAGTAACCAAGGATGAGAGAAAGCGGGCCCAGCTCATGACTGATTCCCCAAATGCCCACAGCACCCAGGTTGCCATCAGGTGACATCCAGCAGCCTCGCTAAGGTCCTGGCTAGAATGGAGACGAGGCTACCTATAAGAATTGATCACTAAATAAAACCAGATGGAAAAAAGGAATGTAATTTATGCATAAATAGGTATATGTAAAATAGAAAATGGCAATGTGAGAAGGCAGTTGTCAGAATGTGTTTGTTTTCTGGTGGAAGATGAGCAGCCTCTGAAAAATGAATATGGAAAAGTGCAGTGCTTAAAAAGACCAATCCCAAGATGCAAGCTGGTGGGTGACAGTGAGAAGCATGGCATTCCTACAGTGCAAGAGTCCCAGGTCAGTGGGCCGAGAGAGACACAAGCTCCTCTTGGCAAATGTAGAACTTGTCCTGACACTCAGCTCTGAAAGCTTCCTGACCTGTTGATGTTGTCCAAGTTGTTCTCCTAGTCACTGGACAGCACTTCTAATGAGGATGGATGCAGAGAGTTGGCCCAGTTACAGGTGAAAGATGAAGACTTGCTGCGCTCATCCTTTGCGCAGAGAACTCGAATTTCTGCATCCCACCCCTGGAGGTGGTAAGGTTGACTGCGTGATCCTCTGTCTCCCATAGCTACTACCTTAATGGCAGCAATGAGTCTGGAGTGCTAAGAATAGTGAGTTTAGCTTCTTATCAAGTTGGAACTGTAAGAGGATCTTCTTATGGATCTTTTTCTAGCAACTGCTTGGAAAAGTTATATAAACGTTAAGAAATAGAATAGAGAAGACACACCAAGATGAAACCTAACTCGAAATGATTTGCATGTGGGATGCATCTGTAATGAGCTCCTTATCTCAAGATGGTGACTGTGTGCTTGTTGTCTCAGATCAGCTTTTCGGAATTGGCAGTGTGGCCTAGTGGCTAAGGTCCTCGCCTTGTTCCCATATGGCCGCTGCTTCTAATCCCGGCAGCTCCACTTCCTCTCTATCTCTCCTCCTCTCAGTATATCTGACTTTGTAATAAAAATAAAATAAATCTTTAAAAAAAAAAAGATATACTAATGGGTCGATGCCGTGATGTGAATGCTTTGGCATCTGCAGAAAGAGCAGAAGAATTATACAGGTGCTGAGCTGTCAACAGGGTTCATTGGTGGGCCTAGCGCTTACGGACCAAACCTTACACCCAAGCCACTACGGAGCAGATAGGCCATTTCCTGAATGTTGATAGCTGAAGGCGTCTCTTGGGATGTGAACGTCGCCCAGGTTTGTGTAGTCACAGAAAGTGATCCCACAGCAGGTAGCACAGCGATAAGACATCATTTCTAGCCTCAGACATAAGATGTTTATTATTTTCATCAGACACATCACATAAAATACCTTGTAAATGGCTGCAAAGCACATTAGGAAGTGCCTCCTGGTGCGCTTCTGCCAGTCCATTTTCAGCACTTTGCCACAGGCATCAAGAAATGACCTTTTTGGCAGTGTATGCTCCATTTTGGATTTGTGCTCCCTTCCAGAATCCCATTATCTCATTAAATCATTTATGTACAGGAGGGGAAATGCTGCAGCGAGTAGCAAAAGCTCACAGTTTGTTTTTTTGATATGCTCCACCTTTTCAACAAACACATTTGGAGCAAAACGTATGTAAATAGCTTAATTATACCCAGACCTTTTGTGTCAGGAATGAATGCTTTTGATGGCATGATGCCATGCTGAGCAAGTTGAAGAATTCTAAGTAAGTTTAGCAACTCTGAAGGGCTGGGCAGCTCCTCCCTGCTCCTCCCTGCGCCGGACCTCATCTGATACATGTGGCTGAGCTTCTTTTAGTAAAGTTACTTACTGACCCATACTGTAATTATCAAGCTCAATGTAGGCATAGGATAGCACTTGGCTGCTTATAACCTCATTTTCTCATTTGAGTTTTTATTTTAAAAGGTTTTAAAGCATAAGTTAAAGGAACTGAAGATGTCTTGGATCCGAATCTAGTTACAGCTAATAGGCTTGTCCACAACTAGTTAGCTCCCTTCAGGGTTGAATGTCTACGTAGATATTTTGATCTTAGTTTGAGCTACTTTGATCTTAAATGTGAGTCATTCGTTTAAACTCCCTGAATGCATTATTTGCTAGTTTGTTGATTTTGGACAATGGGCAGCGTTTTAATGTGCTGTTTACTTTTCTTTAATGTGGTTTATTGGAAAGTTCAATAAAATGAGCTTGAATGGTCAAATGCTGAGTGATGGTGCTAAGATAGGTTTGGTTAATTTTTGTGTGGCTTTCTATTACAGTAATATTTCAATGTGAGGATCCAGAAAAGTTATGTTCCTCGGGGTCTTCCACCTCTCACCTTTTTAATTTGTGACAGGACAATAGACTGTGTTGAGCTGCTTCTTCCTTGTTTGAAAAACTGGAAAGAGTCTTTAATAATTGCATTTTTGGGAATGAGTTCATCTGTGCCACTTTCTTACAGAGCTAAAGTAAAAATTAGACCCTTATTTAATCAAGCACCCTTCGTTATCACATAATGGAATCCCTCGGATGACTGTGATGGAAAGGGCCAAAGGTGGAGAGAGCTTTTTGGTCATGAAGTTGAGAACCCTCATCTCTCATCCCCAGGGCTTTCACTTTGTGTTCTTTGGATTGCTGCAATAGAAACTACTGGTCTTTGCTGTGGAATTCCAGTCATGTTGTGAATAATTTGTTCTGCTATTGGCTCACGTCAGGAAACAACTCTGTCCTTCTCTGGAGCTTTGATTAGACAGCTGGTGACTCCATCAGCTGAGAGAGCAGGGGGCAGTGATGACAGCCTGGATTCCAGTCTTCCAGGCAACTTGACTTCAGTTTTTCACTCCCCAACTTAGTATTTCCTTCTTTCTTGTTCGAAGTTATTTCTGGAATGACCGTGGCATTCCTTAGCAGACTGATACTTTCTTTTCAAGGAACTGTAGTGTTTTCTCTGTCATTTTGTGTTGGTTTTCCTTGGCTCTGTTTATTTAGTGTAATGACTCACTGACTCTGCCAGCACACATCTGGGGAGGACTTGGGATACTGGAAATGATGGGGACGTTGTTTCCCACTGGTTGCTTCAAAAGGAGTCAGTGTTTTCTGTTCTGCCAAAAATGACAATTTTTTAGGTCACAGTTATTTCTTGAAGTAGAATATTCTGTGTTACCCTTATGGAGTGATAAAAATATAAATAGTGCATTGAGCATTTTGGTCTCAGAGGAAATCTGTTCTGTAGACACTTACTTCAATTTCTTCCTTGCTACCAGTTATATCTGTGTCCCAGTTCCTCTTCTGATTCTCTAAAATGATTACAGGTTAAAGGAAAAGTACCTAATTGTCAAAAAAGCAAACTATTGTTGAACAAAATCTTTTGTGCAGCACATACAGTTTGCACACAGGTATACATGAGGGCACGCGTCCAATTCTTCAAAAGGAAATTACTGGTGTTCTCGCAGTAACAATTTTGAAAACAAGGCATAGCTTTCTTAGAGTACCATGAGCTTTTTCGAAACCCAACTGGGTGCACAGAGACACACATGTTTAAGATTTATTTATGTGAAAAGCAGAATTACACATGCATACACACAGAGAGGGAGAGGGAGAGAAAAGCTTCCATTCATTGATTTACTCTTCACTCAGTAAATTGGTTTGAGGCTGGGTTAGGCTCATGTCAGGAGCCTAGAACTTTATTTGGGTCTCCCCTTGTGGCAAAGTTCCGAGTACTTGGGCCATCTTACCCTGTTTTCCCTGACATGTTAATAGGGAGCTGGGTAAGAAGTGTAGCACCCAGGACTCAAACCATTGCTTATATAGAATGATAACATTATAGGCAACTTCGCCTGCTTTGCCACTGTTCTGGCCCAAGCAACACTCTTCTGATGCCAAGCTTCTAGAGTTGTACCAACTTCAGAGTCATAAACAGGCTCTCCCTTGAGAGTCCACAGGCTACCTGTAATTCTCAGGGACAGGCCATGCACTTGAAAGTGCCCAGACAATACTTCACAGAAGTAAGTGCTGTGCTTTGGGTTATAGCTTCAGTATAGGGGCTTCACTTGGATGAGGGCTAGCAGTGATTCAAGTTTTTATGTGCCTTCCCGTGTAATTAGAATCTACTGCCTTCCAGGCACAGCATTTTGTTGAAAAACTATCTAAGCCTGGGTTGCACAGTTCTCATTGGGGTATCGTTATGATTGATAAAGTCATTGGCTAAACCCAATCCTCACCCTCTGTTCCATCCCAGGAAATCAAGTTGGCTCTGACTTCCAGTGCTTTAATCACATGGCTGACTATCTTTCCTTTGACCAGAATTTATCAAGAAGCTGTAGAGGAGACTGACTACCCGAATCTCCCACAGTAGCAATGAAATGCAGATCAATCAGTAAAGCCAAAGGATTCTTGAAGCTTTCTGCTAGGAACCAGGGACAAAGATAGGATTTATCTTTATATGATCCTACAAGCACTCTCCATCAAAATCATTATGCAGGTTGAGGAATGAGGTCAAGAGTAAGTGCACAATAGGAGTGGAATTGGGTAAAATCTATCTCTGACCCCTTTTACCTGAATAGTGGCTGATGAGTTATACAAAAGACATCCATTTGGGAGCATGAAGGACTTAGTGGTGAATCTGGGGCACAATTTAGTTTTCTCACCTTCTAAGTGGGTTGAAGTCGCCAAGACGTGCAGCAGTGCCATGCTGATGACTTGTCTATGTAGGAGTAGAGAAGGCAGGGTGTGGTACTTGGACTTTGCTTCCATGGGGAGCCTATTTCCACACCATGTAGATTGATAAACAGGTTGTCCGTTGCAATTGACAGGATAATAAACACCCCCAAAAGAGCAAGGGTTCTGATTTTTCAATGTAGTTGAAAAAAAAAATTCAAGGGGAAATGAAGGATCAGTGGATGGATATTGGTCTCTGGAGTTAGTAGGATTTATTGTTTCTACACTTGACCTGAAGTTTTACATGAAGGACTATCAAATGGTTCCTCCAACATGTTGTCCTCCTATAGGGTGGAATCCCAGTATCTCCAGTCTATGAAAACCTGAAGGTGTCCTCCTCTGTTTACATGCCATGTGAGTGGTGTGACATATGAAGGAACTAGAATAGCCAGAATAAGTAATGAAAACAATCATCACTTCTTTTTCTAAACACACGTTAGAATACTATGAATGAACTGCATCATTTCCCCATCACTCTTGTACATTTGGCATCTGTGTTCTTGACCCTGCAAAAATCTGTTTTTGACATCACCAGACCTTGTATTGAAGTTCTTGACTCCTGTACTGTTTTCACATTTGCATGCTTTCCTGTTCTAATTACTCAATATAGCTTAATATTTCTTTTGACTAGTGGAAAAATTCAAATATTTAACTTCACTGAAGTGGGTAATACAAGGAAATCATGAGCTGTATTGTTGAGGGTTATGCACTGATCCTAACATGACAAGGGACAGAGGGGGCATTTGACTTTACATTGAACAGTCTGTTAGGACACTCGCATCCCCTGTTGAATTGTCCAAGCTATACTCCTAGTTCCAACTTCCTGCTTATGCTGACTCTGGGAGGTGGTCCTGGAAACTCAACCAGTTGGGTTCCTCTGACCCACGTTAGACTGAATTGAGTTCATGCTTCCTGGTCTTGCCTGGCACAGCCCCAGCTCTTGTGAGCATTTGTGGAATGAATTAGGGAATGGGTTGGCTTGCTGTTTCTCTCTGAACTCCCCAAACCTTCAATAGTAAAAAAAAAAAAAGTTTGAGCATATATATTTTGCATTTTCTCAGTTGCTGTTAATTCCAAAATTGGAAACCAATTAGCCAGACAATGCATTCTGTCCTCTCGGGCTTCGCCATTGTGTGTCATAAATGTTGCAATGATAGCCCAAGATAGCCCAGGACACATAATCCATATCACTTTGAATCACTTGCTCAGTGCATGAATAATTTCAGCCCTGTTTGAAAGTTCTTTGTTGAGTCCTTAAGTGTTTAAGTTCTGGCAATAGAGCCTAGATAGAGGAATATAGAAATATGCATTAGGCAAGTTTGGTAGTAGAATTGATCCATCTGCATTTTTATAGCAAAGCTTTCCAGGTTTATAGGGTCAATTTTGAGTTATCAAACAAATAAGGATGATAACATCAAGAACTAGTCACTAGTTCTGAAGCTTAAAAGCACATTAGATCTATTGTCTTTTGTGAATTATTTTTATCAAATATTAGCCCCAGATATGTATGTGGTTTCCCAACCGTCAGGAAAGGAATTATATAAAGAACTTGAAGGGGGACAGTGTCCTGAAATTTTGGTTTTCCTCTTCAATAAAACCATAATTACAGTTCCAGTCGTGAAACCTATTAGGAAATAAGTTTGGTTGCCATTTATTAAAAAAAAACGAAGATGGGTAACCACTGTATGATGGGCTCCATTTGTTTGCACTGCAAGGAGGTGTTCCAATCGGGTCTTGGTTTTAGAATGTTGGGTTATGCATATGATGCATTTTTCATTTAAGGAGGAGCCTTTAGGATTCATTGCCCTAACCCAAAACCCTAGTGCAAACCCTAACCCAAACCCACACTGCTTTATTCTTTCCATTGAGAGCTGGTGCAGATGAACAGGCATGCTTCGTTGGTTGCCAGATATGCTTCCTGAGGTTCATGGAGATGTTAGCATTTATAGTAATTATTATTAACCACTGTTAGACTAAGTGTCTAAAAGCCAAGACTTGTATCTGTACTTGAACTAAGATAGAACTGTGTTAATTTGTTAGTAATCAATACCTCTTCTGACTGAATTATTAAATGCACTAGGAATGGACAAAACAGAGACCAGAGAGAAGTTCAAAAGTTTAATCACAAATATACCTCCATAAATATATTTTTACTTACAAAAAGTCAACGATTTGAACTCTGCTCTAAAAACAAAACATTTCTTTGACATGCAGAGTTGGAGGAGAGGAGAGACGGAGTGACATCCTTGATCTGCTCATTTGTCTCCTGAATGGTAGCAGTGGCCGGTGTTTGGTTCCAGGGTTTCATTCCAGGGTTTTCTGGAACTCCATCTGGACTTCTCACATGGATGTAGGAGCCAAAAGAATTGAGGCATTGCCTGCTTGTCTTCCAGGCACATTAGCAGGGGCCAGAGTTTAAGGGGAGCAACCAGGATTCAAACCAGGGAACATGGAATGTGGCAGGTTAGTCCACAACACCATAACAGCCAACACCAGCCCCTAAACTCTCTTCATCTTGAAGGTAGAAACATGAAGCAGGATTAAAGAATCCAGACTTCCTTTTTTTGTTTCTTGCATGTTTCACATTTTTTCTGGATGACTGTCTGGGATTAGCTTTATGAGAGACAAGATAGTGTTTCAAGGACTGTATAACTTGCTGAAACTGCTAATTGGCACCCCTGTGGTTTTAAAGAGCTTGACACTGCTTCCCAAGGGGCTACTTTCTGTTTTTTTCATGGCAAGAAGATTGTGCAAAGGGAGTATTAAAAACAAAAACAGGGCAGTTTTTCCTAACCTCAAATAGCAACCTAAATCATGGCCTAAAATTCCTGTCGCGGCTTCATGTTAACGAGTGCAGTGTGAAACAGTGAGGAGGAATGTCGGTGAGCTTCACAGTTCTGGCTCTGTCATTCTTGGGAAGTGTGACTTTACTAGTGCATGCAGGCGAGCGCTCAGATCTTATGAGAACAGCTACGTGGGTTTCAGGAAACCATGTAATAAGGACGTCCATCTAACCATTGCTTCTCGATGTAGAATTTGTTCGTTAACACCAAAAGCTTGCCCTGCCTCCCTCAGCCCCACCTGCCCCTGCCTCCCTCAGCCCCACCTGCCCCTGCCTCCCTCAGCCCTACCTGCCCTGGTTCGAAGGCAGATCATGTTCAGATTTTTATCACAGAACAATTGATCTGGCTGGTGTTGAAAACATGAAGAACACATGGTATTCTGTTCTCTCTGGTCTGTCTGGCTGAATGTGTGTTTCTGAAATGGTGGAATTTGCATTCTCACATGCATTAGGTAGTTGATTGGTTCTCACTATGGAATTAGATTCTAGCTCATGAATGTGTTAGATATTTCACTCTTTTTGACTTACTAGGAATACATGTGATTGTCAGTTTGGGTTTATTGTAAATAAACCATCTGAACAACTTTGAACACTTTCTGCGGGCATGTGTTTTCAGCCAGTTATGTTTTCATTTGGAAGATAGAAAGTCAGATGGAATGAAAGTGAAATAGATTAGCTGAGTCAGCTGGGGATTGGGTCAGTCTCCACATGCGCCCAGCAGCTGGAACTGGGCCAGGCCAAAGCCAGGAGACAGGCCAGTCGTGCAGGTAGCATTGCCCAAGAGCTGGAATTGTCATATCTTAAGTCTTGTTATTGGGTGTGGCCGGTTAACTGGCAGCACGGACTCCATTTTCACTCCCCGCCCTTCCTGCCTCTCACACAGTTGAAGTTCACCGAATGCACGAAAGCAGCTCTTCACGGAGGCTCCGTGTGCGTGTCCCAGCCCTCCTGTCTCCCACGCCATTCGAGTTAATTGACGGCGTGGAAATGGCTGTGGAGGCTCCGTGCTCCTGCCCTTCTGCTTTGAAAGATCGCTTTATTTTCACCGGAAAGTCAGATGTACAGAGAGGAGGGGAGAGAGAGAGAGGACGATCTGCTGTCCGCTGGTTCACTCCCCAAGTGGCCACAATGGCTGGAGCTGAGCTGATCTGAAGCCAGGAGCCTCTTCTGGGTCTCCCACGTAGGTGCAGGTCCCAAGGCTTTGGGCCATCATCCATGGCTTTCCCAGGCCACAAGTAGTGAGCTGGATGGAAGCAGGGCCACTGGAACATGAACCTGCGCCCATATGGGATCCCAGCGCGTGCAAGGCGAGGACCTCAGCCACTAGGCTCCTGTACCGGGCCTGAGTTAATGTAGTTCTAATTGTGGTGAAATCTATTTTCTTGTTAGTATTTTTATTTTTCTGTGACTCCTGCTGGTCTGCCTCAGTATTTATTGCTGTGGTTCCTGTTTGTGTATTTTCGCTTGTGCTTGCAGAGATAGTAGGCTGATCTTGAATTCATCACAGGCTGTTCACAGATAATACACCCTTGATGTATAAGAATTTCAAGATTGAACTCGTTTAGCTTTGGCCTATTGTTTGCTGCTGTGATTAATTCTTCTTTACGTCTCAGTATCTTCAACAATCCATAACCTCATGGATCCAGTTATTGACAAGTGTCTCTGTCCTGGCCACTTCTAGTTCTTTGTTGGAATTGAGCCAGAAAAACCTATTTTAACATTGCTTAAGGGCAGCGTTGCAGTGAACCAACTTTTAAAACAATTTGTTTTTCAATGTTTGTTACCTAGGTTAGGGCATTGCAGACAGATGCAGGTCTCTGGGTGGGGTGACACGGAGGGAAGAAAGGGAGGAGACCCGGCTGTGACCTCAGGGGAGGGGATGTTGCACTGCTCCTTCCTGCCAGATCACAGCATCAGGGACAGAAATGTTCCTTGCCGTAGACTGGAGTGGGGTGGGGGAAGTTTAAGTTTGTGAACCAACTCACTCTCTTTCTCTTTAGCAAATCTTTGATTTGCTAATGTTTGTTTTCCTTGTTGTGTTGGGTATTTACTTTTTCACATGGCTTTCTTATTTCTTGGGTATACAATTTTGGGTAGTGTTCCTTCCTTCAGTACTTTTATGATACTGTTCCAGTGTTGCTGGCTGTCATTACTTTTGAACATCAGTCATCATATCTGCAAATATATGTTCATTGTTCCATGGAGTGTTACATTTCTCCAGTTAATCAGATCTTATTTTAAAAATATATTTATTCATTTAAAAGCAGAGTTAGATGAAGAACAAGGGGAGTGATAAGGATATCCCATCTGTTGGCCCACCGCCCACATGGCCATATTGCCAAGGGCTGAGCCAGCTTGAAGCCGAGAACCATCCGTTACCATCTTTGGTGCATTAGCAGGAAGCTGGGTTGGCAGTGGAGCAGCTGGGGCTCCAACTGGTGCCCAAGCAGGATGCCAGGGTTGCAGGAGAAGCTCATTCTGCTTGCCCCACAACTGTATTTCCAAGAGATTGATTTCCACAAGTGTGACCATGTTATAACCTGGAGTGCTTTCCTGTGCATCTGTCCTGCTTCCAGTTAGTCAAACTTCCTGAACTTGTGAAGAGAAGTATTTTCCATGAAGTGCAAAAGCCTGTTGGCTTGACATGAGTAGGGTTTTTCAACATAAATTCTGAAAAAAATTTTTGCACAGGTTTTAATTTTTTTTACTCCAGTTTTCCACAAGATTGCACCTGTTGCCTTGATTATTCACATGTAACCAGTTAACCAGTTTCATGACTGTGATGCTGTGTAGACTCATGTTGGACATGTTCTACATCAGTGTATAACAAAGGCTACACTCATTTTTTTTTCTAGTCTCTGATCTCTTTGAAATTGAATGACATCTGTTGGTCTGTGCTCTGCCCCAGAGGGTCTTTGTTTACTTGTCTGCAGTATTCTTTCAAGTTCTGTACATTTTCATTTCATCTTGTTACGTTTTTTAAAGATCTCTTTATTTTTATTGGAAAGTCAGATATACAGAGAAGAGGAGACAGAGAGGAAGATCTTCCATCCATTGGTTCTCTGCCAACGTTGTTGCAACACTGGAGCTGAGCTGATCTGAAGCCTGGAGCCTCTTCCGGGTCTCCCACACGGGTGCAGGGTCCCAAGGCTTTGGGCCGTCCTTGACTGCTTTCCCAGGCCACAGGCAAGGAGCTGAATGGGAAGTGGTGCCACTGGGATTAGAACCGGTGCCTATATGGGATCCCAGGATGTGCAAGGCAGGGACTTTTGCTAGGCTACTGTGCTTTGACCCTTAACTTGTATTTTTAATACAATGATTGGTGTTATTATTCAGTAGTTCATTTTTCTAGGTTGGAATTTCACCATCTCTCCACTCATTGGACCAAGCCAATCTTGATGTTTCCAGCAAATTCATAACACTGAAAGTAAAGAATTCCCTTGCAGATTTCAGCAGCATCAATCACTGCTTTCTTCAATAACAATATCAGAATGATTCAGTTTTGCCGTTCATAAGCTTTTATTTGGAAATCCATTATTGGTCTATTGACATTTCCCTTCATATTTCCGCTTATCTCATAGAATCCCTCTTATGAATTATTGCCTCATGAGAAAATTTTTTTAAAAAATGCATCTAGGCCTTATTTCATAGGTTTAATTCACGTGTATACCACTCCTTTTGCTTTTTCGTTAATTGACTTGTTC
This sequence comes from Ochotona princeps, assembly GCF_030435755.1. Classification (NCBI taxonomy): domain Eukaryota; kingdom Metazoa; phylum Chordata; class Mammalia; order Lagomorpha; family Ochotonidae; genus Ochotona; species Ochotona princeps. Next base: position 39,666,340 of record NC_080852.1, on the reverse strand, counting down.
AATTTGTAATTAGAAAGATGCATGCTAAATATGTCTGTTTACTTCTGAAAATAAAATATTAAACACTACTTTAAAAACCAAAATTTCTTAGAAAAGTCAATGAGGCGTCCAACATGGTGGCCTAGCAGCTTAAGTCCTCGCCTTGCAGACAATGGGATCCCAAATGGGCGCTGGTTCTAATCCCGGCAACCCTGCTTCCCCTCCAGCTCCCTGCTTGTGGCCTGGGAAAGCAGATGAGGATGGCCCAAAGCCTTGGGTTCCTGTACCCATAAGGAAGATCCAGAAGAGGCTCCTGGCTCCTGGCTTTGGATCAGTGCAGCTCCAGCCATTGTGGCCATTTGGAGAGTGAATCATCAGACAAAAGGTCTGTCTCTCCTCCTCTTTCTGAATATCTGACTTTCCAATACAAATAAATCTTAAGAACATTGATGAGGAGATGAATCGGAGAAGGTCGGTGACAACACTGATAAAGCCATTAGGATGCTCTCCTCCCTTGCTCTCCCACAGCCCTTCTTGTTCTTTTCTGACCCCACACATGTGCCAGTTCTCATTTCAGCAAATGCCTGCATTCAGAAACTTCTTGGACATAGCTATATTTGGCAGCTGTAAAAAAAAAAATCCAAATGTGTGTCATGATTTTCAGGAAAACAAAGCCCCAAATGAATGGGATGTCTGTGCAGTCCAAATGGGGCTGCAATCAACACATGAATAAGAGTAGCAGCTGTGCTGGCGCACGGGCAGGTTGAACCAGCTGAAGCAAGTGGGCTGCTGGGTGAATTTGGCCTCGGGTTCATCTTCATTCTGGCAGCAGGAACACATCTCATTGCTGTCGGTGACCCAGCTGCACCTGCACGGGTCACCGATGCTTCCAGATACTTGACAAACTATCTATGGGCTGAACTTGGAAGGGTGTTTGCATGTTGTGTTCGCTGGCGACATTGGCCACGGGGAGACAGCTGGCATGTGCCTGCCAGTGAGGAGGTCCTGCCCCGGATTGCTTGCCCAAGAAAACATTGAGCAAATGACCAGAGGAAGCCACGCCTTTCGCTGAGCAGATTTGTAGATTGTATAGGCAGTACTAGGTGACGAGCAGCATAAACTGTACTTGAAGGTCCTGGGTTCGGAAGGAGCACGTGGGCTGTATTGCAAAAAGCAGGAGTATAGAGCAGTGTGGCAGGTGAAGCTGAGATCATGCAGGTATTTGACTTTCTTTCATGAATTGGTTACTGAACACCCATACATTCTGTCTTCTTGCTTATCAGATAGTTGGTTGGGGCCTAGCAGGAGTTACAAATTTACTGAGTGGGGCCTGGCACCGTTGTCTAGCATCTAAAGTCCTTACCTTGAATGCACCAGGATCCCATATGGGCGCCAGTTCTAATCCCGGCAGCCCGCTTCCCATCCAGCTCCCTGCTTGTGGCCTGGGATGGCAGTCAATAATGGCCCAAAGCCTTGGGACCCTGCACCCTCATGGGAGACCCAGAAGAAGCTCCTGTCTCTGGCCATTACAGTCACATGGGGAGTGAATCATCAGACGGAAGATCTTCCTCTCTGTCTCTCCTACTCTATATACTGACTTTGCAATAAAAAAAAATCAAAAAAATTTACTGAGTGAACACATTTGTCTGAGAACACTCTACTTCTCAAGTTTGAGAGAGGATTGGCCAGAGGTGTTCTGGAGTAGATGCTGAGAACCAGGTGTCAGTACAATCACCGATGGAAGATGTTTTCTATTTTACGAAGAGACACAAGCAAATGAACTTTTGATAGTTTGTCATGCATTGAATTGGCCAGAGTGATGGTCAAGGTCTGAGCTACTCCTTGGAGAACTTACAGAAGGACACATTTTCAGGTTTGCCCTGTTGTGCATGGCTAAGCTCAGGTGGAAACTAGAGATTAACATGTTTGCCAACTAGAAGATGATTGGCCTTTAGCTGTGCTGGGAGAGGTGGGAGCTTATTGCTGAAGAACTAGTTTTTGAGAACTGGATTAGAAGGCAAAGGAGACAGGAGAGGTGTTTGAGTCCTCCTAAGATGATGGAGGAAGTAAGAATCTGAGTGTCAGTAGGAAAGGGAACATAAATGACTTGATGTGAGAGTATGGTTGATGTCGGATGCTTTTGCACAGCTATTCTGTGTTAAATATGAGGCATGTTTTGCTTATTTCTGTACTGCAGGAGACTACTGTACACACATGGATTACCCTGATGTCCCAGGGTCTCCACTCTGAGTTGTGCTGTTCAGATCACCGTGCCTAGCGTGGGTTCCCTTGACGTCCTAGGGTCTCTGCACTGTGCTGTCCAAGAGACCGCCATGGGTTCCCCTGACGTCCCGGGGTCGGTGCTCTGGGCTGTGCTGTCCAGGAGACCACCGTGGGTTCCCCTGACATCCCGGGATCTGTGCTCTGAGCTGTACTCTGGGAAGGCTTGCATGCTCTGTAGCAGCAGCCGTAGCCATGGAGCATCCAGTGCAGCAGTGAGCAAGCAGAGAACCAAGTCAGGTTTTTCCTGATGTTTTCCTCTTCTCCCAGGCAGTGTGGAGCAGTCTAGACCCCTGTTCATTTAACTACATTCAGCCAGATGTGCTGAAAGTAAAAGGTGGTGTTAGATAAGAGCATTTGTGGGCCAGGAAAGGGGAATGTCCATCTGTGTGCTTACAAGAAGCAGGAGCAGGTGGAAGTGACGAAGTGGAAGGGCACACCATTGGAAGCAGGTCCCGAAATGTTCCATCATGCGCTGTGCTAGGGAGAAGCTGCCAGGGGCTCCACTGCAAGCATGGTGTTGTTGTCTGGGGTTGACCTTCCCTTTGTGTCTGCAGCAGAAGCGAGGGCAGTGTGAAGGTTTAAAGAGGCGAACACTAGCCTTCCAACAAATTCACCTTATACTGTTACGGTTTTGGCTATGTGCTGTTCCTTTTAGCAGACTGCGATGTAAAAAATAATACAATTAGCAGAGTCTAACAGGAAGGAGGGCAGTATACTCACAAACATATAGAAAGAAGTTAATGATGTTAGCTTACTTGGCCTCCGGTTAAATACTGCAGTTAGATCCTTGTTAGAGGTCCCTTCTCCTCCCAGGAGTCTTTAGTTCCTAAAACATGAAGGGATCACCTGCTAGAGTGCCCAGGAATGCTATAGGCACGTGATGGAATTCGCTTCTCAGAGCTATGTGCTTGTCTTCACTCATTAACTTAGGATTTGTACACAGCTTGTGTTGTTTCTGAAGTCCACGTAGCTATGCAGTCAGCAGCTGGTTCCAGAAGCATGATGTTAGCAGCTGTCTGTAGAAAAGCCCATTTCACTGCTTTTTAAAGCTCTACAGGGGATTGACTTTCTGTAAAAATTATGTCCCCCTGGTTGCCCACTGGTTTTGGCAAGGAGCAAAAATTGATTAAATTGGAATTTAAGTTGGCAGGAGAGCAAAGGCATGAAATTTATTGAAGCTGTTCGTATCATTTGTGGCAAACATCACATCTCAAAAGGCAAGAGTTACATGGATAGACCATTAATTGATAGCGGAAAGGAATTAGTGATTTGTATGGAAGGGGTATGTTCTTACTGGTTTGCTAATCTGGATTCCATATCCCATCATTTTAAAAATCCTTATTTTCTCTCATTGCTGTATCTCTGGTAATGAGATGTAACTTGTGATGGAGTTTGAGTTGCTGTCAGCTTGGTCTGAGGCAGACCTTGTAGGTCCTTGGTCTTTCATGTGAATGACATCTTAAGGGTATAGTTGCTACTACACCTGCTGATGTGAGCTAAGTAGTTTTCCAGCAGGTGAATTAAATGTCCTGCCCTCAGAAGAGGAGAAAAATTATATAGGAATAACTAATTCAATGATATCCAACAAGAAGGCATAGATTCCTGTTGACTTTGTTTTTGTTTTGTTTTGTTTTGTTTTTGTTTTTTAAAAAAGATTTATTTTATTACAAAGTCAGATATACAGAGAGGAGAGACAGAGAGGAAGATCTTCCGTCCGATGACTCACTCCCCAAGTGACCACAACGGCCAGTGCTGCACCGATCCGAAGCTGGGAACCTGGAACCTCTTCAACGTCTCCCACACGGGTGCAGGGTCCCAAAACTTTGGGCTGTCCTAGGCTGCTTTCCCAGGCCACAGGCAGGGAGCTGGATGGGAAGTGGAGCTTCCAGAATTAGAACCAGGGCCCATATGGGATCCTGGTGCGTTCACGGCAAGGACTTTAGCCGCTAGGCCACCATGCCGGGGTCCTGTGGACTTTGAACCCTGGCTGCTTCAAAGACCACAGAGTGAAATGGACTTCATTCATGGGAGCAAGTACCAGCCCCGGAACTTGCCACATGCGCGTGCGATACAGTTTGTAGGAAATGATGACACGGAGATGACAAGGGGTTCCCAGAAGGAAAATGAGAGGACTCGCTTCCTGACAGCAAGATTTATGAATACCTTAGCTGCTTCATTCTTTTATGTTTCCTTATCACAATGGAAGGCACATAAAATTGTTGTGTAGGTTAAATATTTCTTTGAGTAAATGTAAAACAATTACTGAAATATGAAACCCTTTTGGTAATAATACAGTGTGTTACAGTTGTACCGGCAGATTATGGTGAGGTGGAAAAAGAAGGAAAATCAGTATTTCCCTGGGAACTTCAGGAACATTTGTCTAGTTGGCCATGTCTCTGTAAGGGTTGCTGTTTTACTAGGTAATAGAAACTCAAACCATAGCCTAGCCAAGATGCAATTCCTGTGGATGCCAGCTTTGTGAGGTGCCTGGCTGCATTCCTGATGTACTAATTGAATATGATTGGCCTGTCATCCAGTCCTCCTTCAGGTGGGGAAGGTAAGACCACGACTGAGTGTGGAAGCTGCAAAGAGGGTATAACATACAGGACGTCCAAGTCTTGCTGTCATCATTGTCTCCTAATTATTTCTTCTTTGACAGTTGTTATTAAAAAATGTACTCTCATTTTTTTGTACTCTCATTGTAATGAAGTGATCAGCCATTTTATTTTTAGAGAAGAAATTTGCTTGTGGAGCAAAATAGAAAAGGAACAACTTGGCATGGTACCAAGAAAATACAAATTTCCCATAGTTATTATACTTGGAGGATTTTAGTGTTTGGGAGCAAAATCTAAACTTTGTTCCAGATGATGCTCAGATTCATTTCTTTCTTGTAAGCAAAGTGACCAAGGCACAGCTTTCTAGAAAGTAATTGCATGAACACAACATAATGCTCTTAAGTACTACTTGAAAATAGTGGACAGTGAGTGAATATCCTCTGTATTGACATTTCAGTTGCTGGTGATGGTGGAAATGGACCATTCAGTCTGCCCAATGATATTTGATCATTTTGCACAGAAAATTAGGGCTTGAACTTGAGTTGGAAATTGGGCCATCCCAGTGTTGGACTGGGAGTGAGAAGCAGACTGCGCAGTATTGGAGTTGAACACGGATTTCATTCCAGACTAAGACAGCTGGTCGAGCATAGGCATACAGAGAGAAGGAAATGCCATCATTAAAAAGCAAGGAAAAGGAAGATGGCTATGATGGCAGTGAGTGGGACAGAGAGTAAGATGTTTACTGGGTCACAGTGTTGGGCCAGGCCAGTGGGACCTTCACGGACACGTGCCTGAAATGTTGCAATGATGGAAATCACATGACTGGCCTTCTGAGTTGCTCTTTTTTTTTTCTTTCTTAATCAGTATCTGATGGGTGCTGTGGTTCGACAGGTTAAGGCATTGCTTGGGATGGCCTTATCCTATCTGGGAGCTCTTGGTCAAGGCCCAGCTCCTGTGCTTCCACTTCAGCTTCTTGCTACTGTTCCTAGGAAAGTAGCAGATTGTGGCTCAGGCGTGTGGGTCCCTGTCATCCATGTGGGAGATCCGAGGGGAGTCCAGGTTTGCTGGCTTCTGCCTGGCTCAGCCCAGCACTGGGGAGTAAACCAGCATATGGGAGGTCTTTAGCTTTCTCTGTCACTCTATCTGCATGAACAAGTCCAACTTTTAAAAAATGAGTCAGTTATCCACTACCAATTGCCCTGAAAGTTATCCACCAAGTTCTTTACCCATGTTGGAGAGCAAACATAGAAGAACGTGATAGTTCAGGTAAAAATTGCCAATTTTAAATGTTGGATTTCACATTTACACACTGTGTGAATTTGGGTAAATTCCTATTTAACTTGGGCCTTGATACGAACTTCATAAGTCAATCAAGGAAGGCTAAACCCATGTTTATGGTAAGGATAAAAGCAATGTTCCTCAGAATTCCAGCTGAGAGAAGTTACTTGGAAATGTACATTTACCTTCTTTTCCTTTTTTAATGAGACAAATTCTTGTTTCTTATAATGTGAAGAGATCAGAGACATGACTGATTTATTGTTAATTCAGTCAGAGGTTCTTATCCTTTCAATGATCATTTTATGAGTATCAGGAAAAAAGTTATGAGAGAATACAAAAATAGATAATTTCAGAGAAAGGTTAAAATAAGTTCCTAAATACAACTATCCATAAAAATATGTAAGAACTTCCCAGTGGACCATTGGCGTTGGAGAACTCCTATAGCCATTTTTTTTTTTTTTTTTTTTGGCATTCTAGATCCTACAACATTGAAAAAAAAAGCACCAAATAGGCTTTTAAATCAAGACAACATCAACTTCTGTGACTACCCAAATCTTTGCTCATTCTCATTTTATGCTACATTTATATCCTGAAAGCATGACACGGATAATCATATCTTGGCTCCTCTTAAAGCCGTAATCAATCCATTTTTTTTTTTTATAATTAGGTGTCTTCCAATTTCTCAGTTTTGAAACCTAGCAACAAAGTTCCTTACAAATTACATGAAAAAAAAAATCAATTGAATTTCTCAGTTCTCCTCCACTCCACCGTTTATTAGAAACTATTCTATTCAATTGTAGAAACTGTATGCATGTGTGTGTGTGTGTGTGTGTGTGCGTGCGTGTGTGTGTGTGTGACCACTCCATTTATTTTGATGTTTTTGTGTTCCCAAGTCTTTTTGGTTTTGGCCCAACATCCTCTTGCATTTTCATAAAAATTCCCTGATGTTGCTTTTCCATATAATACATTCATGCTTTTCCAAGGTAGATTTGGAAGTCTAACTTCTTTTTACATTGGGGAACTTTCAAAAAAAATATATTGCATAATGATCATACTGAAAATGATCTGCTTGTAATACATATATATAGATAGACAGATATACTTTTTTATTGAAAAGGCAGAACAGATTTATGAAGAGGAGAGACAGAGATCAATCTTCTATCTGCTAGTTCATTCCCCAAATGGCCTCAGTGGCCGGAGTTGAGCCAATCTGAAGCCAGGAGCCAGGAGCTCCCTCTGGGTCTCTCACGTGGGTGCAGGGTCCAAGGCTTTGGACCATCCTGTACTGCTTTCCCAGGCCATAAACAGGGAGCTGGATGGGAAGTGGAGTATCCAGGGCATGAGTCAGTGACTATATGGGATCCCACGCTTGCAAGGTGAGGTTTAGCCCACTGAGCCATTGCTCTGGGCCCTGTGCTTGGGGGTTTTCTATTTTCTGGCTGTCAGTGAGCTGATTTCACTGGTGTTTGGATCCCAGATGTCTTCCTGAGAAGTAACCAACTTGTGTAGAATGGTGGACCATACACTTTTAAAAAACTGCAGTGCAGCCCAAAAGAAACCAGTAGACCCACAAGAATACACTCAACATCTACACAATTTTTTAGCATTTGGGCCATAACCTAAGTATTTGCCATGGATTATTGGAAATGAGCTTCAACATCTCTAATCTTGGACTAAGTATTCCCTTGTAAGCACTCCTGTTATGCCAAATCCTGAATATTAAAGGATTAGCCCAGCTGTCCCAATGAGCTTTTCCTCTGCTCCAATTAGAATCAGGCATTAGCTGACTATCCACAAAAACAGTTTAATTATTCTGTAGATGAATGCACATCAAGCTTATTCGAAGATCAAATCAGGTCAGTAAGTTAGTAGCTGATTTCAGCTCACCTTTGAAGATGATGGGCGTATCTGATTGGCGTAGCTCATTTGTAAATGTACTTGCCTGGCATTTGTCTTGACTGGAGTTAATACGTTTTTTCCGGAGATGACAAAAGGTTTTTGAGAGATGACAATCTTTCATTAGGTAGTAGTGATTGCTTTTTTCCCCTCACAGTCATTTAAAGAAATCTAAGAAGATTAAGTGATAATATAAGCAGAAAAAGTCTGATAATACTTCTGAAAACTGAATGCATTTGAGACACTGAATGTGTTTGGGGATATAAATTGGAAAAGAAAAAAAAGTAATTACTAGGGGTATAGAAAGCTTATTACACAGTAACTGTAGTAATCATGCATTCAAAATCCTGAAAGAAAATCTGTGAGCATAGTATTGAAAAAATGAAAATTTCAACACAAGGCTAACATTCCAAATATTTGACAAGTTAGCTTCCCAGATTCACACTTCAGCCAGCTGTCACTGGCAAACTCCAACTCAAACAGTTTTAGGGAGGGAAGAGCTGGGAAGATTGAAATGACCCTCTCTAGGGTTAGGACTAGGAGAAATCATGTTAGTGTGAGGGTAAATTTCCAGCAGCTTGAACGATGTAATTGGAGGCAATCCAAACGTTGCCTCCAATTATTTTCTGTAGACATTAAAAGTTACCAAGAAAACAGATAAATACCAAAATGTTAGGCTGAATGATGTATGAGAGCGAGGGTTCCTGTGGTCCAAAGCTATCCGAACGTCCTTCCAGATCATGCGCCTAGGTGGGCTGGGAGTAGACAAGGCAGAGTGGAAACAGTGTGCGCAGGAGTTTGGAAGGGAATAGAACCGCCTCTTTTTGACTGGTGGCGGTTGCACTTGGTACAGATGGGTCAGAAGAAAATCACATGACATGACAAGGTTTCAGAAGCTTTTATAGCTGTATTATGAAAACAGACTATGCACTAATAACTCCTTTGCATTCAGATTTACCTTTGAATTTCATTTTCCCCTTAACCTCAATTTTTGAGATTTTTATATTGCTATAAATTTTAGTTGGGCTAAAATTTTTCTTTGTTGAAGTATGACTATTCATTCAAACTACATAGAACAGACTTTTTTAACTAGGATAATTATATTTTTGCTATCTATAGAAGTATCTATCTAACATTTTTTGAGAACTTTTAAAATATGATCTCTGGAAGAAATTGTATGATGGTTTGTAAACACACACACACACACACACACACACACACACACGCATGTCCCCAGTGGTAAATATGTGGCTGGAATGTCTGTACAGTAATTACCTTTTATTCCACTGTTATTTATTAGTTGTTACCAACTAATATTTTGCCACCAATGTTTTAAATTGTTCGGAATAGCAGGAGAATGCTTTCTGCCTTAGCACATACTATCTGGCAGACATTTGTTGGGGTAGATAGCTGCCATTAGATCAAATCATTTTTCAGAAAGAATAGTTGGCTTTCACGTCTAAGATAAATCAGGTAGTGAGCTCTTAGCAAGCACTTGATTGTGGGAGGGACATGCATTTAACCTTGAATATCTGTATGGGAACAGCTTAATAACTATTTTATGAAGATTAATGTTCTTCTCAAGATTTAGTAGGACTTTTCCCCCACCCGACCTTCCTTGTTCAGATTCAGAGGGAAAAATCTGCCCTGGTTCACCATGAGATTGGTGAAGGACAATGGATGTGGTCACAGCTATGGTGCCTTTGACGGGGCAACGGTAAATGCACCATACACCCACATGTTTGCCCGTCCTCTGCTTCTGGACTTGCTTCCTGCCTCCTTGTTACCACAGCAGTATTGGCTGAAACTGTTTAATTGAAATGAGTTGTGCTCTGCCTGGGATATGACCACAGCCCATGCCCAGGGGTGTGGAGATTGTCCTGGAGGAAGGGACGGGCTGGGTCAGAGGCCCTTCCTAACTCAGCCTCCAGACAGAGGGCACGGGATCCCGAGGAGGTCTGGGCCCCGAGCTTGGGTTGGTCGTGGTTCCCTTCCCAGTCCATCTGAAGGTGGTTCCATCGGAGCCGGTGCTTCATTCTGTGCCCATTTGCTCCCTGCCGTCAGCTTCTCTGACTTCCGGCATCTTGAATATGTAATTCAGAAATAACCTCATGGAGCTCCTTGTGTCGAGGCCTTGCTTTGTCTCATACAAGCTTTCGTGTTCTTGCAAATCACATACAGGGTCCCATCAGCCCCTGAGTATCAGTTAGCTGTCCCTTTGACCCCACTCCTCTATTGTATATGGAATATATTCCTGGTCCTTTAAGAGTGAATTCTGTTCAGGGCCTAACCCTGCTGCTCTAATGTCCTGCCCTGATCATGAGCGGCCCCAGTTCTATTCTGCCATCCCAGCTTCTGCCTTGGGGTTAGACCAAATCATCAGGGTTGGAGCCCACCAGGGGGGCGTTTGTGCCCCTTGACCTCCTTGAAAAATGACATTCAATCTCAAGTTACAAAGTCTGTGCTTGCCAAGGCCAACCCCACATTTAAGAGTTTTACGATGGTAGAGAATGGCCTTGCCACTGAGACAGGAAAGCGACAGAGAATCTAGACTATGAGGGACTAGGACAGCAGGAGGGGTGGTTGGAAACAGCCTTTGGACGCTGAAGCAGAGCAGCTTCAGTTAACATTACTGAACAACTGCTAGGCTGTCAGTGTGTTCCTATGAAATATACAAGCAAAATTCCTGGTATCTTGGACTACAGCAACTATACTTGTCCTTTATAATAGGTGTGGGGCTGATTCAGGCATTAATTAGTTTACTTCAATCCAGGCCGCTTTCTCCTCAAAATGAACAATCTTGAGAATGGCAATGCGTGCCCAGTTTCAAAGGCCGCAGACTGATCTCACAGGGTGCCTTGACTGTGTGAATATGAACTAGGCGGGTCATAGCTTCATACACTGACCTTGTGCTGGGTGGCCGGAAGGACACTCTGGGAGACACGATCTTGGCTTTGCACCTCTGTGTGCTGGTTCATTTCCCAGCAGGGCTCCAATGACATGCTCAGGGAATGGCCTGATTGAGGAAGGCCCAGCCTAGAGCCTGGATTCAGCACCATGATACCAGTCAGGCATGCTGCAGCCAGCGCTGTTTCTCTTCCTGAGCGTTCAGGTGGACTGTTGAAGCACCCCTTTCCCCTCTTCTGTTCTCTGGTTCATAGTATTTAGAGAATCATCCAGTGAGAACATTACTTCAACTGAACTGAACAGTCATGGATTTCTTAATGTGAAATGGTGTTTGGAGTTCTCTATAAAACTTACCCTGTGTGTGGTGTAGTAAATCATGCTTATGCTACACGCATGTACATGTGTGGAAAGCTGTGGAAGAATTCTGCATCCAACTGAAGTCCGGGCCCCATAGCATTCTTGGTGACTTGACTGGGGCCGTAGTGAAGCTCAGAATGGGTAGATGACTCATTTCTGTGAGGTGTAATAGGGCCCTACCTGTTCAGTTGGGCTTCCTCAACTAGAGTTGGAAGTAAAAGGCAAGGAAAGATTATGAGAGCTCAACATTTACACATGGACCTTTACTAAAAACAAAACAGACATCAGATAGCATGATGACTCTTGCTGATAAATTGTGAGACTGTTGGCTGTGGCTTAGTGGATTAAACTGCCACTCGCAATGCCAGCTTCCCCTATGGGTGCTGGTTGGAGTCCCGGTTGCTGCCCTTTTGATCCAGCTCCCTGCTAATGTGATTGGGGAAGCAGTGGAACTTGGACCAAGTGCTTGGTGGCTGAGTCCCCTGGGAAGCAGGGATGGCTGTCCCGCCTCTTGCCTTCCCTCTGGGTGCAGTACTGGCTGTTGTGGCTTGTTGAGAGTGAACTGGTAGATGGTACATCTTTATCATTCTGTAACTCTGCCTTTCAAGTAAATATTTTTTTTAAAGGAGAAACTGGAAAACATGATTTACTTTGCATAAGAGTGTTTCAATTTGAGAGAGTAAGATTGATTGTTAAAGTATTGATTTCCCAGAGTCCGTTTAAAACTTGAATGTGACAATTTCTTTCTTCAGCACAGAGCCATTTGCTGCAAGAAATGAGAAATGCATCTTCGTTGCTGTAGTTGACATTTTGGGTAAATAGACCCAGAACAGTGTGTGTGGCACCATGCTAGTCCTGCTGCTGGAGTCGTGGAGGGCTAAGCTGAAAACGGAGACAGGGCTGTGTTTCCTAGGGACTGGGGGCCGGAGGCTGTGTCAGGACAGAACTACACGGATGGCTTCAAGTGGAACGAGTTACAGAAGCTCACATTCTGGTCCATGGCATAAAGAACACAGGCAACACAATAAATTTCCATGAATCTACCTTTCTCTGAAGATGGTAGGAAAAGTTATCTTCAGATTAACTTTTACAGGTGCCCAAATTGTAAACATTTAAAAACTGTCTTTCTTTGGAAGAAGGTTGCATGGTCCTCAGAGTTCAGGAGCTTATCCTACAAAAGAGACTAAATGCGTTTGGTACCTAGAAGGTTCTGTTGAAAGTACCGCAGTGTTTCAGGCAATACAAGACAAATCTCCTGGAAGATACTCTTGAAGACGTTTCTTATCTCTTGTCGAAATATGGTAAATCTGCTGGTGGAATTTCTGCCTGCTGACTTGGTCATCTTGCCCTCCTAGACAATTAGTTTGAAGACTGATTTAATCTCACCCAAAAGATTGTTTATTCTGAACTTTCCTGGGCAAGTTCTGAACATGACAAATGCTTACTCATTCTTCGTGATGGGGGCAGACACCAGCTACCCCCCATTTTTATTTTCCTACATAGTAGATCTCTGTTTTATCCAGGTAATGGATGCTGCTAAAATATTTTAGTTTTCAAAAATATTTGCAGCGATGTAAGACTTTCTGGAACAAAGATGCTGTGGGTGTATGTGTGCCCTGCCAAGCTAGGGAGAGGAGCCAGAACGACGTGACTCTGCTGGGAAGTGTGTCCATTCTCCACACTCACAGGCCAGTGTCTGCTGCCTGAGCTAAGCCCAGATGTTGAACGTGTGTGCCTGTGACTGACACGAAGCATGGCACTGGCTTGCTAAGCCTGGGTTTCTGTGGCCCAGACTGTCACATCAGCTTCTCTGATGTGAGAAATATACAGATAAGCAAGTGAATACATACATATTGTTTACTGACCAAAGTGGTTCGTAATTGCAATTGCTTAGTAATTGAGGTGAATCATTTTTAAAGATTCCTTTGAAGTCTAGTATGTAGAGGAACTAAATACTTAGAACTGTACAGAGTTGAGGTAGCATCGCTCTAGGACAGACTGAGAAGATGGGGTTGAAATTGGTTTTTGGGCGCTCTGTGGCGGTGTGCCTGGCAGGTTCTTCCCATTTCCTGAACATTGGTTCCTGCCATAGAGCGCAGATCTGACTCCATCAGCATTGTCACCTTGGCTTCCCCAATATCCTATTCTGACAAATTACACCTCACAATCTCTTATCCAGAGGGGTGAGATTACGAAGAACAGAACGCCCATGCACAGCCTAGATTTACCTGTAGTAAGAAACCATGCGTTATCATGATGGGAAGGATTAAGAACTCTTTTCCATCCCCTGCCCCCCCGCCCACAGAGCCACCTGTTCACCTGCAGCCAGCAGTATCACCGGTAATGACTTGCTCGCTCTCCTGCCATTGCCACAGGAATCCGTCAACCTGAAAAGCAATTGCATGTGACAAAGGTACAGTCGTGGTCATCGGAAGATGATGCAGTGGCAGGTGATGTGATGGCAAAAGGTGGAGACACTGGGGAGGAAGATTGTTAATGCTAGACTCTAGACCAAGTCAGTATTTCAAAGTACGCTGAAGAGAAACTACCACACCATTCCAGTTGGAAAAGTATGCTGGGAAGTGTGTAGGAGGCATTTCCTCTCATGTGCGGTGCTTGGGTCAGGATCTGTCAGCTGTGAATGAGTTTTATGCCATTGGTTATCCCTGGCTAAGATTTCACTGCTGGAAGATTTATCTCCAGCTTTCAAGGGAAAGTTTGTAGATGCTGGTGTCTGAGCCTGGAGGAGAGCCTGCTTCTTTGAAACCCTTTGGTCAGTTGTGACTTTGCTGAACAACCAGTGACATGTGCCGTAGCTCTGTGCTCTGGTTGAATCCTGACAGCTCAGAGCAGGGGACTCTTACACAGGGAGGTGTTTGGGACTCTGTGGCTCTTGACATTTCTGTGTATGCCTCCTAAGAGTTGCATAGAGTATGTCTGAAATACTTGGTGTGTTTTATTCTAGAGTGCTTGATAGGAAAAGAAAGAAAACACATGGAGCTAGGTATGAGCTGCTTCATAAGTTTGCTGTACCTTAGCTGTGAGTCACGTGATGCTTTACGGAGTCATGAGCCACACAAGTTTCTCCAAGTTCTCCAGAGGACCTGGACTCATCATTACTCCCTGCGCTCATGTCCGGCCTCTCTCGCTTGGATAGATCTTTTCTGCCTTTTCTGGAGAAACTGCATCCTTGTCTCCGTGCGTGGGAATGATGCAGCCATTATCTTTTCCAGACATCCACCTTCAATTACTTGCTCTCCTTTCAGGGACCTGTTCATGTTTTATCTAAACCAGTGCCTGTGATGAAAGTGATTTCTTGAGAAAGAGGTTGGAGCGAGTACCCTGGGGTACTGTGACACTGTGTGTTACCAGCCTGCTCCCCGTTTGCTGAGTAGCAGTGTGTGACTTCACTGGGAGCTGTTAATGCCTTTTCTGAACTCTGCATGCCTCCAACTAAGTAAAGAGCTGGGCCATTTCATCAGTAATCAGCACCTAAGTGCCTATGATCGACAGGTTGAAGCAGCCACACCCCCTGGCCATGCACAGACTCTATAATCGTGCATTGTCTGACTTAGATGGTAAGATAACCACAGGAATCTTTTTCCTTAGGATTTATTTAAAAGGACCAGTGACAGAGATCTTCCATTCACTGGCTCACTGCCTACACCATCCAGGGTTGGAGCAGACTCAAGCCACAAGACAGGACCTCCATCTAAGCCTACTTTGGGTGTGGCAGCAACTGAAGTGCGGGGCCCTCACCAGATACTTCCTGGGAGTGCTAGCAGGGAGCTGTGCTTATTCGTGGGGTCATCAAAGAATTCATGGCCGTGTGTATTATGAGAGAGTATGCATAGATTTCAAAACAAAATCCTTGGCATCAAAGTAAATTTATTTTTTGCCTTATTTTTCTCACTACTTGAAGCACCCTCACGAGTGGGGGCAGACATGAATATGATGATAGTGTCTGTCCCTTGCATATGCTTGCAAATCCTTATGGATCATGTGACTTGAAACATGTTCTCATTGACATTCCATTTGCTTTTTCATTCTGTATCACTGTACTCTGAAGTACTACATGCCGTAATCCCCAGTGTAGAGGAAGAGTTGTCGAACAATTCCAACCAGCAGCAGCTGGCATTCTTTGGGTCGTGTGCTACAACAAATGGGACTGCTCTGCCCTGGTTAGCAGGAAGGGTGCCATGGGAGACTAGAAGTATTATCCTAAGGGAGCAATGTTTCCAAGAATGAACCTGACATGGTGAGCAGCCATTTTTCCTTTTGTGGGGGGAGGTTCCGTATCACTAGCGCTTAGTAAGAACAAACAGAACTTAACAATGCACCAGGGGGAGTCCATTAATACCTGCACAGGTACCTAGAGGGCTGTTTTAATTGCACATTGATACTTTGAAAAATAGTGTTTTGAAAGTTCTGTGGAAACTGCTCTGGAGCAGGTGTCACTCCATTTTTGTCACTTTACCTGGCTAAGCAAGAAGAAAAAGAACCTTGTTTGCCATCAATCAGGTGTTTCCTCAGTGATTAGCCGTGTCCCAGACTCTGTCCATTCAAGGGGAAGAATAGAATACAGGAGAGGCCATTGTGTGTGGAACCCCTTGGGGACCTTTTGGGATTTTGTTAAGAAGTATAAATATTCACAACTTGTTTGAGAATGCAAATGGAACTTGGAGTAGCAGTGGCAATTTGTATTTCTAAGGTTTGTGTGTGTGTGTGTGGAATGCGTCCTTTGCTTTGAGCACATGTGGACGCTGAGTGATGCCTACGGCAGCATGTTTGTAGAGCTAGGGATCTCCTGGCAGTGGCCGACTAACAGTGGGATAACCTCACAAGGGCACAGCTCGGTCAGCAAGTGCTTCCCAGAGGCAGGAGAATCACGCAGCGTTGATTCTGGGTAAATCAGAAATGGCACAGTACTCTTACTTCTCTGTCATATGATTTGATGGTAACAAGATTAACATAAAGGCATTGCACTAGAACTGAGGACCTAGGGCCCCCAAAACTATTTTCTGCCTGAGCCTGGCAGTCTCCCCTTTAGGGGAGAGGAGGTGAGAAGAAAGAGGAAGAATCTACCTCACTAAAATGGCCAATCCTTGGGGTCAGCATTGTGGTCAGCGGGTTCTGCTGCCTCCTTCGGCACCGGAGTCCCATAAGGATGCTGGGTCCAGCCCTGGCTACTGCATTTCTCACCAAGCTCCATGCTGTGAGAAGCTGAGAAAGCATCAGAAGATGACTCTGGTGTCAGGCCGCTGCCACTGTGTCAAAGACTTGGATGGCATTCTTGGCTTTGGACTGGCCCTGAGACATAGTGTCTGTCTGTCTCCTTCCCTCCCTCCATCCCTCTGTGTAACTCTACATCTGAAATGAATGAGCAGTAGTTTGAAGGATCAAATCCTCGTGGGTTGTTCAGGGTTGGACTGAATAAGGCATCATAGTACATGTTGCATAGTTTTGAGGGCTCAGTAAAAAAAAAAACCAATTTGCTAGTTTGTCTTTCTCATTTGAAAGATGTTCCAAAAAGATGTTCCAAACAACTTTCCTTGTTTCATGTTCCAGGGATGAGGAAGGAAGTCCAAGGATAATGAGGGCCAAGAAATGATGCTCACCCTGGGGTGTTGCTCAGGGCCTGCGCCGGACATGGCAGGTTCAGAGCACTGTGCTGAGGACACACCAGGTGACCAGGTCCTCGCACTCTTACTCATTGATTCAGCCACTCGTTTCTTCATTGAGAATACACTGACTCAATCTGCTCTCAACGGAGTGCTGCCGGGTGGCAAATCAGTGATTAACAAGGTCCCTGCCCTCCGTGAGGTTAAGTGCCTTCAAGGAAAGAACAAAATTGGAAGCAGATAATGATGCAGCTGTTAGTTTAATTAGAATTGTGAATCTTGTTACTGTCCCAGACAAACTCATCAGTTGACCTTCCTATAAAATCACTGTTTCCTGGGGAGGTGTGAGACATAAACAACTTCTGGTGACTAGTAGATTTAAGATTTTTTTTTTTTATAACACTGATTTGAATGGTGGAATTACAGAAGAAGAGAGAGACAGCGGTCTTCCATTCACCTGGTTACTCTCCAGTAGCCATGATGGTTGGGGTTGAGCCAAGGCAAACCCAGAAGCCAGGAATTCCATCCAGATCTCTCCCATAATTGACAGGTGCCCAAGTGTTAGTTACATGCTGCTGTTTTCTCAGGTGCTTTAGCAGGCAGCTGGATTGGCTGCAGCACAGCCAGTACTTGGACTGGCACTCACATGGGATTCAGGCCGTGCAGGTAGAGACTTGAAGGTATTTGGTAGATTGCTGTATTACATGACTTGAAATAGGGTTTTTATTGTTGATTTTATTTCATGGGTTTTTTAAATGATTGAATAATGGCCCGGAAAACTGACTTTGTTGGATCTTGGAAGTAAGAGTTTTTAGGCCTGCGAACTCTGAGAACTTGAGTAGTTTAGCTAATTTTCTATCTTGCTACATGTCATGTGGCTTGAATCTTGGGAGAAATACTTGAGTTTTTTCATAGAAGATACCTGATGGAGTTAACTTTTATTTTTTTGACTGTTTGGAGACTCTATAGAGTGGTTAAAATGATTTTTAAAAATATCCGCTGTATTTTAAAGGCAGAGTTAGAGAGAGATTTCATTTGTTGGTTGACTCCCAAATGACAGCAATAATGTGAACTGGGCTGCCCAAAGGCCAGAGGCTGCAGTTTCTTCAGGTCTCCCGTGTGAGCTCATGAGCCCAAGGACTCATTGGGTTATTCTCTGCTGTTTTTCCATGTGCATTAGAAGGGTGTTGAATTGGAACTGAAGCATCTGGGATTCAAACCATTGCCTATATTGGATGCTGGTACCATGGAACCATGGAGGTGGGGCCTTGGAATGCTGCACCACGGTGCCGACCCCAAGAAATAACCTTACGTGTAACTATCTGGAGGCTAGTGGAAAGTGCTGCTGGTCCTTCAGTGAGAGTCATGGCTGTTGGAGAAAGCTAGCCTTTGTCGTCAGTGATGTTAGGGGGTGAGGTGAACATCAGATAGAGATGAGGCAAGGAATTGCCATCTCTTTCTCTTCTCAGGTTTAATCAATTGTCTACATTTCAAGACCTCAGAAAATCTCTGAGAGTCAGAAAAACTTCAGTAAGAATAACTGAAAGGGCCCAGCACTATGGCTCAGTGGTTAGATCCTTGCCTTGCATGCACAGGGATCCCAAGTGGATGGCATTCATGTCCCAGCTGCTCCACTTGCCATCTACCGTCCTGCCCAGTCGTTTAGGAAAGCAGAGGAGGATGGCCCGGGGTCTTGGGACTCTGCAACAGTGTGGAGACCAGAGAAGGCCCCTGGCTTCTGATTGGCTCAGCTCTGGCTGTTGTGTCCATTTTGGGGAGTGAACCAACAGACAAAAGGTCTTTCCCTCTGTCTTTTCTATGCCTTTCCAGTAGAGGTAGATAAATCTTTTTTTTAAGTAACAGAAATATAGGTAAGTTTATACCTATCCAGTTGGTCACTGAAAAGCTGAGACTGTCCAACCTCCATTATACAGTATGGCTGAGTTTAAAATTGTCAGGCACCTTGATGTGAACTGGGAAGTAGATCTCCACAGAACTGCTTTTCTGTAGCTTCTCGCTAAGAGCAGATGCGCTTGCCACATAGATTGCTATGGAAACAAGTGCCATCTACTCCAGCAAACTGAGCTGTTGTCAGTGATTCAGCAATGCTGTCTGGCTAATTAAACGCAGCCTGCTGGAGGAGATGGAGCTCATCGTTAAAAAAGAAAATGTCAATTATATGCAAATAGTAATTTTCACATTTTACCTATTTATAATTCACATGTTTATTTTAACATAATTTTATGTAAAATGTATAAAATAATCAAATCTTGCGTTTCAAGTTTTGGGGAAGGCTGTTCATTGGATACATTAAAAAAAAACACAAAATGTATGTTCTCAGCTGTCTAAAACTTATATTCCAATTAAAGTGTTCAAACTTGCAAGCAGTTCTACAAAGTTGTAATAATTATGGTCAACAACATAGCTTATTTCTCACCCTCGGTAGCATGGAAACTATAATGTAAAATGTAAATATAATTGTAAGAAAATGGTTTTGCATAGAAAACTACCAGGAACAATATTAATTGTACATTTAGTTTTGTGGTAAGGTAAATATTTACATGTAGCAATTTCCTAGGTGAATGGCAGATAAAGGATTTGTTTTGTGAAGAAATGTGAGCCACATGAAGAAAGTGGAATGACAGTAGGCCGTAAGAATACCTGGGCTCCTCTCAGTATATCTGACTTTGTAATAAAAATAAAATAAAAAAAAGAATACCTGGGCTGTGTGTCACTGCAGTGCGTGCAAACGCAACATGTCAGGCGTGTGTGCAAGTGACTGAGGACTGAATAATATGGGTTAAAAGCCTAGATTTTCTTTATAGAAATTTTGAAAGCTTGTACTAAATAAGGTAATCAGTTCAGACAAGGACTGCATTATTGACAAACTGAAAACATGGGAAATTAAGAGTATATGGATGGTAGTTGTAAATGGTTAGCTGAGTCATGTGCTAAAATATTTTCAGTCACGCACAGCCCATAATACACATTTTAATGAACTTTTTGAAGACTCTACAAATGCATGGTTTGCAAGATAAAAAAAATGACTTAATTTTAAATTCTATTTCCTGAACTTTTCGAAGTATCCAACTTCGTTTCAAACAGTTTATTAAAACTCTCCCTATGATTTTGTTTTCTGTTTGCCTGAAAGTCAGAATTATAAGGAGAGACGGGTTTCCTTCCATGCACTGGTTTGTTCCCCAGGTGTTCACAGCGGGCAGCCCTGAGCCAGGCCAGAGCTAGGAGTGTCTCCCAGGCTACCACCTCCACCAGCAGGAAGCTGCAAGAAGCGGGGCAGCTAGAACACAAACCAGCTCCCACATGACACACTGACATCACAGCTGGTGGTGTTGGTTGTGCCATCACACTTGCCTCATTAACATATTTATCTGATAAATATGCATTTCTTTTTTTAAATTTTTTTAAAGATTTATTTATTTTTTATTACAAAGTCAGATATACAGAGAGGAAGAGAGAGAGAGGAAGATCTTCCATCCGATGATTCACTCCCCAATGAGCCGCAACGGCCAGTGCTATGCCGATTCGAAGCCGGGAACCAGGAACTTCTTCCTCCACGTCTCCCACACGGGTGCAGGGCCCCAAAGCTTTAGGCTGTCATTGCTTTCCAGGCCACAAGCAGGGAGCTGGATGGGAAGTGGAGATGCCGGGATAAGAACCAGCGCAAATATGGGATCCCGGCTGTTCAAAGCAAGGACTTTAGCCACTAGGCCACATCACCGGCCCCTAAATATGCATTTCTGAAACTAGGAAGTAGTGGAGATGTTGTTACATTTACTAAAGGACGTCATGAATAATGCAAAAGGAAATTTTGTGTTTCTTTGTTATTTGCAGTAATTTTCCAGTAAGACCCCCAAAGACAGAAAAGGCTACACCAACATGTTCAGCTATTGTTGAGAAGAATGATGACCATTGTTAACTGTAATGAAATTTTTCATATTGGCTACATTGTTAGTCACATGATGTCTTAGTGCTGGACTAAGTGCAACAGTTACCTGATTTTTAAAGTTGGTGACTAGAGGAGGGAACAGCACTGCAGGTCTGAGTGCCAGGTCCTCTTTTCTGGTTACAACATTGAAAGCAGAACAGTAGCGAAGCAGGAACTCCTGCAGAGGTTGGAATGGAGCAGCCACATGGAGCTTTTGAAGATGAGCGCTGAGCCTGCGGGATCAGTGCAACATGGCAGACGGTGTCCACAGAGCTTTAGAGGACTCGGCTAAGGGAGCAACAGAAGTGCCCACTGCTCTGATTGCAAATCCCTGCAGGGAAATAGGAGTTTTGTTCAACAATATGGGATGGGAACACAGACTGCAGATGTGAGAATCCAGGCAGAGACTGTTACTCTTCAGCTAGGGGAATGTTAGAATGAACTTTTGCTAGAAAGTAAATCCATGCTCTTGCAAGATGCGCTCCTGGAACTCTGTGCACTTCAGACTGATTGGCAGCATGGGCGAAGTTATCAAGATACTTCCCTACACAGTGCACCATCAGATTTGGAGGAGGAAAATCTCACTGGCTTTGGCAAGGAACTTTATTTTAATTTTGTTTTTTATTTTTAAACCTCACACCAATATCCCAGGCTGCAAAAGCAAAAATAACACGTGGCATGACACCAAATTTAACAACTTCTACCCAGAAAAAAAATAACAAAGAGTCATTCTTCAGGATGGTAGAAAGCCATTGCAAACCATGCCTGATAAAGGATTGCTATCAAGACTTGAATAGCTGGATCATAGAAAAACGATTTGGTTGAAAAGTGGATGAAGGGAACAGATACTTAGGAAGATACTAAAATGGCCATCAGGTGTGTAGCAAAGTGCTCAGCACCACGAAATACAGGGGACATGAGCACTGAGACAGGCTGGTCCTCACGTCTGCCGGGGTGAGTGTTACATCAGACAGGAAGGGCAGGTGTTTAGTGTAGTGGTTTGGATGCCACTTGGGAACCCTGCATCCTCGGCTGGGTTGGAGGCAGGCTGTTCTTCCCATGGCAGCATGCTACTCATGCATGCCCTGGGAGGCAGCAGGTGGTGTCTGAATTGCTCAAGTCCATGCTGCCCTTGCAGGAGACCAAAATGGATGTCCAGGCTCTTGACTGACCCAGTCCTGGCTGCTGTGGGCGTTTGGGGCAGGAATCAAAGGATAGGAATTCTAGGCATGGATCTCTGGTAAAATTGTACAAATAAAAATGGCTTTAGAAGAGGAGAGAGAGGTTGTGGTGAGTGTATGTAGAGAGGGTTCTCCTTGAATATGTGCAAAACCCTTGTGGGATATCTGGGTTTTTGGTTTCGCTTTTTCCTCAAGAGAGAAGGAGAGATAGGAAGATGGTGCTGTGGGATAGGAAGTATGTGATGTGACGAGTTACTCCAAGCAATTAGAGGGAAGAGCTGCAGTGGTAGGAAAGGGTGCAGGTGGAAGAAGGGAGACAGACTAGAACTGGGGAGCGGCCTGCTTCACAGTGTTCTGAAATTCGGCCTCTGGTGATGCTCTGTGGGTGCTACTCCCCATCTGGCGATACTCTGTGTTACACCCCAGCTGTGTGCCTTGCGAGGGGTCCTCATCCCCATGTGCTGTCATGACTCCCTGATTGATGAAATGAGACAGAAACCCAACAGCTGTCATCGGATATGTCACAGTATGTAGCATGGCAGCTCTTACATGTGAAGAAGTGAAAGCTGGTGTATGTCATTAGGACTCTTAAGTTGTCCGTGGCATAGCTTTATCTTGGTGTCTTGGAGTACCAGTCTGCATCTGTGATGACAATGACTTATGGTGGTAGCAGGTGGATTCAGTGTAAGAATGCATGCTTTCTGTGTTGGTTTTAAGTGTACACTGAGAGGATGAGGGAAAAGCAACACCATCGCTGTTTTTTCTCAAAATCCTAGCTGATGTAATTACAAAAAAGGCTAAATGTTCTAAGAATTTCATAGCTGGTAAGCTCAAAAAAAAAATAAACTGAAAGCAATTAGAACTAATGCAAATGTTTAACAAGGGTGTAAGTCACACAGCAGATATATAAAAGTTAATAAACTATATACTGGCAATAGATGACAAAATGAACTTTTTATCTCATGTGTAATGAAATGGAAAATAGCTGTTATTTAGAAATAACTGTGAGCAAGGCTTACCTAGAAGCAATCAGAAGACTTTAGTTTGGGAATAAGAACATAAAACAGAAGAAATTGAAGCAGGTACTTCCATGTGGAGGATTATAAAATGCTGTAAATATAGCATTTCCATCTACATTAATGTAGAACTATTACGTAACTTTCCTACAGCTAGTAATGTAACACCATCATTTCCTTCAAAAAATTATCCTAATTTAACAAATGGTGTTGGGGCAAGTAGTCAGCTGTCGGAGGAGACAAGGCGCGAATGGTGGTGCTTCATGACGCTTCAAGCCCACAGCTTTGACCTTGGACTTCATGACGCTTCAAGCCCACATCTTTGACCTTGGACTTCATGACGCTTCAAGCCCACATCTTTGACCTTGGAGGAATGAGCCTGACTTTAGCATGAACATCATGTTCCTGGGTGTGTGCAGAATGTTCTGCTGTGAAGATTGTTTGACTTGTCACAGAAGTGAGAACTTGAAAAAGGGTTCATACACAGGACATTGGTGGTAAGGTTTGGCCAGGGTAAATACCCACATAGCTGACTGCTTTTACAACCAGAGAGAGGACAGGAATGAGGGTAGCACCTCGTTGAGAGCATTGTTGATAGCAATGGTTATGAACACACACTGTGACAGTAGAAAAAGAAGTTTTACAAGAGGTCTGGCATTAAAATGCCCTTACTGCACATGCCCACTTGGTGCGGCTAGGCAAGCTGTCACTTGATACACCTGCATCCTTACTTTGAAGTGCAACTTTGAGTCCCAGCTATTCTTTTGATTCAGCTCCCTGCTGCTTTGGGAATCAGCAGGTGCAGAGCATGTCTGTGTTCCCTCAGCCAGAGGGCAGACCCAGACTGAGCTCAGGCTGCTGCTGTGAGCAGTCATGGAGCACACCAACAGATGTAAGGTCTCTGTTTCCTCCTCTCTCTGAAACTGAGAACTCTTCAGAAGATTGCCTTATAGCTGTTCTCTACATTTTCACAGAACATTCGGCTGATTATCTCTACAAAACAACACCATCAGTTTATGCAGCATAGGTTAAAGGCTTTGAGTCCTGCCTGACACTATTAACACTACTCATATAAAAGCTAAAAAGAGAAAAGAATAACAAAGCATGCGAGCTTGGTCATTATCATTGTTAAAGGTTTTATGCATTCAGGTTAACTCGATATAACCAGGAAAGCAGATCCAGTGCAGGTCTTGGACACAATTTGAAGAACGACTCTTCCTCCTCCCCTTTTTCTTTGCTTCTTCCTTAGTTTTTGAGATAAACTATTTTTAACTAGGCAAAGAAGGCTAAATAAGAGAGAGTTCTCTATTTTTGTAATACTGAAATGTTACTACTCTGCTGTCTTTCGATATCAATTCTCCATTTCCGCAGCAGACAGGCAGGAGGGGAGGGCTTCCATAGCAGAAAGAAATGACAGCATAGGAGCAAGGAGAGTGTGGAAGCTAATTGCTAAAAATGGCAAATGTCATTTGATAAGCTCTATGTGAAGTTGTAATACACAGCACAAAATAATTACTGTGTCAGGCTAAAGATGAGTTTGCATACTAAATATAAAGCAAAGTAGCTTAGTAAATACCAAGCTTCTTGTCTGAGAGATTCATCAATCATTTCAGTCCTAACCTTTGACGATAGGCAGGAAGGAGGGGCTCAGAAAGTCTAATTGGAAACGCGGATTCACTGGACATTGCGTTCCTTTCCAAACAATCTGCAGTGTGATATATGTAACATAGAAGTGTTTCTGGTCACGGGCTGCGTGCATGATCCCAAAGAAAACTGTGACTCTTCAGCGAAGAGCCGTTTCTGATTGGCGCTGGAAGTAGTCGGCCGCTGAGAGCAATCATTTTCAGAGGGTGTGCTTTGATGAGAAGAGAAATCTGTTTGGCCATGCTTCTCATTTCTGGGACTTGCGGCACACAGTCTGGAAACTGATTTGTATTGGGGAACTTGATGAGGCTGCTGTTGCACAATGCCGCAGGAATGAAAACGCAAGCCTAAGGCTGATGTGTCTTCATTAATACCCTTTCAAAACTAGTCAGGGACTGGGGCAGGATATGGGCCTTTGTGTAGCATATGAGGGTCTTACGTTTCCACCCACCCCTCCATTTTTCTTTCTGCCCATAGCCTCTGTTGGGTTTTCTTTCCCTAAATCTTAATACTTCAAATGGTAACTGGCCCATCAATGTTTCGTTGTTTAGGTATCTCTAGAAGTTTTGCCAAGGCATTCACATGAGATGTTGGAACCATAGTTGAAGATTAGGCAGCACACTGACTCTGTCACACTGTGTTGTCAGTGTGGTGAGCTCCAGCAAGCTTGCTTAGGAGTTCACGATGGCACGTTGCCCTGTTTCACAACTTAGTGACAAAATGCTGGGTCATGACTTCTAGGCTCGAAGCTCTTGTTCTAAAACAAGCTAACAACAGAAAAGAGTGTGTGGGCCTGAGTTTGTTGGTGGTGAGTGGAGCTTGACTTTGGGGAAAAAAGCAACATACCATCCAGAGTTGGAAAAGTAGTAGGCCTTACTTCTAAGGCCTGGGTGGTACAAACATGAGCAGCAGTCCCGTGACTTAGGTCAAGCCGGACGATCAGTGGAGTTGGAGTATGGCAGGTGAAGTGCTGTGGAAAGAGCAGTCTTTTTTTGCAGATCATTTTGATGATTTGCACCCCCACCCCACCGCCGTGTAGGAAATACCGCCTCCGTACTAGACACCACACTAGGAAGAATAGCTCATCATGTGTGACACTGCCAGACCACTGAAATGAGATGAAATCACTGAAATAAGCACCAGTAAAGCAAATCCTCAAGCTCCAAGTCTCTTTTTTCTGTTGCTCTTCATTGTCCTTGACATCCAGAGGTTTTCCAGGTACACATTGTCTGTCTTACATTGGATTTAGGCTCTGATTCAGGGACAGAGAGCTGCCCCTAGTGGCCATAGCCAGAACTACACCACCAAAGGCTGTGGATCCTTGAAGAGCAAGCTTGCTGTTTGTCCTGGAAAGTTGGTGAGCAAGTAATCCTCACAGCTATGTAACCAAACTTAACCAGTCATAAGTGAGCACATGTTAGACAAACTACACAGGAAGGAGTTAATATTTACTAGAATTTTGAGGGCTCAGTAAGTTGACTGGAGACTACTTTTGACATGTTTGAATAAAGCTAAGAATACAGCTAGCTTTTAGATCCCTGAGAAATTGCTCTAATAAGGCGGGTGTAAATCAAGCTGGGTATAATTGGAGGTGATTGTATCTGCACATTAACCGCACCCCGACAGGCTTCTGTTTACTGCAGTGGAGATAGCAGGTGCAGAGGGAACGAGTTTCCAGCCCTTAACTCAGACCCTAAGTCAGTTTCCTAATCTGATTCCTCCGTGGTTGCACATGGGAGAGTTGAGTTCCCCAGTGTCACTTAGGTGCTCTGCGAAGATTCGATGGCATTCCAGCTGTAGCTTTCCGAGATGTTTCAGCATAGTGTTGCTTTGCAGTCCGCTTAGCTGGGTGATGATGTACCAGAGAAGTCGCAAGATGTGTCATCTGATTCGATCTGTCTTCATTCCAACTAGGTTGGTGCATTCTGTTCTGGTCACAAAAGCTAAGGTGTAATCCACGAAATTTAGCAGAATGGCTGTACACCTTTTTCCTCCTACCAAGCCGTGACCCTGATGTTGAAGTTATTATGAAAACCTCTTTCTGAGTCACTTAAGGAGAAAATGAAGGGACAAAGCTCAGTGGACCACATTTTCAGCCTGAGGAGAGGACCGTGACTGCTATGTGGTCTAACATTGTGAGGCGGTGTGTGACAATACTCATGTCCCCTTGGCAGCGAGGCCTGTTGTGAGTCACTTGTTGGGATGTAAATGAGGCGGAGTGATCACGTGGTGCCTTCTTGTCTTTTCAGATCCCTCAGATCAGCTACGCGTCCACAGCACCTGAACTCAGTGACGACCGGCGCTATGACTTCTTCTCCCGTGTGGTCCCACCTGATTCCTTCCAGGCCCAGGCCATGGTCGACATCGTGAAGGCCCTGGGCTGGAATTACGTGTCGACTCTGGCATCTGAAGGAAGCTATGGGGAGAAAGGTGTGGAATCCTTCACGCAGATCTCCAAAGAGGCAGGTAGGAAGACGTTGCACTGCTTCTGTTTTACTGTTGCTATGCCCTCACCCTGAAGGTTCCTTCTAAGCGTCGGGTAAGTCAAGGAAATGAAGCCCGTAAGCAGCCTGGCTCTCTGCTTCCTCACGTCCTCTGGAATCTCTCTGGAATCTTCATTTGTAACACTTTGTTGCTTTTGGAGAGATTGCTGACATTATGGTGCTCAAGTCCCTTCAGTTGTAGCAGGGCAGATTTCAGCCTAGATAATGAAACCTTGAGGAATGTGGCTCCAAGTGCTTCTCCATGCTGCTCCTGCTTCCGTCCCTCTTGGAAATGAGAACAGTTGCTTACAGTTATGGAAAGCAATCACAGTGCTGTTGCATTGGAAGAAAACCAGTGCCAGTGATGTGTCTGATGAGCGTGCTCTAAACAGAAGTACCTGAGCCATGGGATGTTTTCAGGTGAACAGCCGCTCCAGTTCGACATTCGGAGACGGACAATGCTGTTCATAGTGCTTTGAGCAGGTTCTCTTATCGTACTTGTTTCTCCTGTTGGACATAATGGGTTGACGTTGGCTTTGCTCCTTCCCATTGCATAGGTGATGTACTTAACACAATCCTCAGACTTAGGCACCCTGAAGATTATACTGAGGTTCCAGGTTTCGTTTTGTGGAAATATGGAAGAAAGTATGCATTTGCATACACCCAGTAGAAGTATTTGTGTATCATGAAATTCTTCCACTGAAATCAGGCTTTCAGTTTTGTTTGCACAGATTAGGTCCAATTCAGATTGCTGTTGCCAAACATGGCTGACTTTCAATGTCAACCAGCCAGTGAGGCGAGAGAAACAGAAGCAGTTTTCAGGAACAGACAAGGCTTCATTCTGGGGGCCATATCTGGATGTGGCTGCTGGAAAAAGAACTTGAGTCTGTCTGCAGATACTGTACTGTTAGTTTGATTTGTCACCATAAGCTGCATTTTCAGGAGTTGATTGACGTCTGTGTCACTGTCACCCCATTGCTGCCCCCTGAAATACTTACTCTTAACCTTTACATGAATGAAAAGATAGCTTGTGTTGGGTGGGAAGTTTCCTATCAGCATTGGTTTTGGTCGTGTAATGTCCTGTGCTCTCTTGGCTTGGTCTTAAGTTTCTAGAGGATTCTCTCTTTTCCTCCTGTCTTTCCACCAAAACATTCAAAGGAGATTGTGTCTGTTTCCCTCCCCACCTTGGCCGTGATGATTTGGTTTCCAAGGGAAGTAAGTCTGGTATGGTTTGTAATTAGGAAAATAGCCTTAACAGTAGTGTTGTGACATAGTGTAATTTATGGATGTTATTCACATCTAGTTTTGTAAATCCCCAGGGAAACACTAAATTCTTTGTAATGGCTGCATTTTTACCTCTTTCTTTGTTACCTTGAATCCTGCTCTGTTGATAAACAGACTGGAAGTTAACCTGGAGCTCTATCTAAAGTATCACTATGGAACCAGAGAAGACCAAGATAAAGACAAAATAGGGATGATCTCAGAGATGACACGCATGTGCTGCCTTGCGCTGGGTAATTGCTGCAGGTGCATCGCCCTGTGAACAATGAAGCTGAGAAAGAACAGTGCCATTCTGTCCCAGCATGCACAGGGCTCACGGTGTCCAAATCCTGTGGGGGATTCAAGGAAGAACGTTCAGTTTAGGGAAAGTGTCGGGGTTTGTTATGTTCTCTGAGTTTGCCCATATCTCTCGTAAATGAAGAAACTCGCACGCATTCTCTGAATCCCCAGCTTGTGCTGTCAGTGGCGTTGACCTGGGCTGCAGACTTTGCCCATAGAAACCTTTTCTTGGAGAATGGGCATTGTTGCAACAGAAGCAGGTGCTGCTGAAAAGCAAGAAGGCTCTGGTGGACCAGTCACACATCACTGCAAAAGAGTTTTGTGTGTTTTAATGAAAGATAGAGTTAGAGAGTGAGGGAGTGTAAGACGTCTTCAGGCGTCAAGAACCAGGTCTGGGCCATCTCAAAGGCAAGGGCATAGAATTCCATTTGAATCTCCCATGTGCATGCCACATGTCCAAGGAGCTGGGCCATCCTCTGCTGCTTTCCCAAGCAGCATTAGGAGGAAGCTGAATTGGAACAGAAGTGGTCAGACCTTGTATGGGAGCTCACACACATCCTAATGTCACAGGAATCAACTTAACCTGTACCTACAGGTGCTTGGTGCACTTTCTACAGAACTGAATTAAAACGGGCTCATGTAAGCAGTTAGTTAAAATGAGGCCATCTCTATTTTAAGAGCTCTGTCTTCTCTCCAGTGAAAAAGAAGCATGCATGTGTGGGGGTTTGGGGGAGAGTGGTGGATATGCAATTTAAGAGAGATGTGGAGTGAGTTTCCGTACACTGCATGCACGGTTGGGAAAACCCATGAGATCAGTTCAGTCATTTGCATTTGTTTGGGTCTTTAATGATGTATTTTACTTCTCTAGAAGTGATTCTGGCATTTCAAAATAAATACTTTTATCCCACACACTCTGAAAAGAATACAGCTCCTTTGTCTAACGTTCAATGAAAAACAAAAACAAAACAGCGATGTGTCCCAATTCAGGCAAGGAATAAAGGAAGAGCATGCTCTATCGGAATCTTGGAAACTATGCTTGGACAGGGAGTTTTCAAGAGTGAAGTTAAATGTTCAAGTGTTCCCTTGCCTGCCCATACTGGAACTTGACCCTAAATAAAGACACAAATCAGCTGAGTATGTACAGGGGGGGTTTAATGTGGCAGAAAAATGAGAAATGGCGCTGGCTACAATGTGAGGAGGACCTGAGTTTGACCAACGGACTCCATCCTGTGGTTGGTGTCAGCACTGTGATGGAGAATGTACCATTTGAAGTTTCAGCTTTGACATCAGAGAAAGGAGGTTTTGGCCCTGTCTCATCAGAGTGGTGAAATGAACAAGGCAGTGCACAGTCGTGATTTCATACCCATGCTTTGCTAATCCTTTGTGGATCCCTGTGGTATCAGAGAGAAGGGTTGTTTGAGTTTGCCATGTTTGAGGGCAACACATAACAGATGATAATGGCGCTTGGTTGTCATCCAGGTTTGTTGTGCGACTGGATTGCTCTGAGGAACGTAACTTGTATAAAAAGCAATTGAGCGTGTGGTGCACATATTGTTTTGTGTACTTGTAATCTGTGGGAATGTCATTGTGTGTGTGTGTGTGTAAGGAGGGAGGAGCAGAGGGAGGACACAGAAAATGCCCACAGTGACAGACCCTTGCTGGACACGAGTGTTTTACTAATGGATGATTATTTTGCAACAGTTTATTTCCAAGCTTTCTGAGCAGGTTGAACTGAAAGATTCTTTCCTTTTACGAAAGGATTTACCTTTTAGAGTAATTTTAACTTCAAAATGTGATTCAGTCTTCAACCCCGAGGCCTGTGGTGGCTGTGAGCTAGCACTTGAGGCGTCTCCCAGGGGCAGGAGTGGGAGCTCGCTCTTGTACTTTGAGAGACGCGATGAGGCGATGACCTCAGGCTGAAGAACCCAGCCTGGACCAGCACCAGGCCTTTGCAGATTTGGGAAGCTATGCAGCTTTGGCCTGAGTAGTCAGAGAAAAACCTCAGAAATTGTCTATGCACAGTCCTGGAAGATTGAAATGTGCATGTGGGATGCTCCTAGGGCTTTCCAAGAGGACGGAGCCACAATATGCTCAGATGATGAGACTTGGTAACACAGCCCTATTTGTGTAAATGGTTGTTTGAATGAATGCACATGCAGTAACAGCAACAGCGGTTTATAGTTTTATAGATCCAGAAATGAGAGACGGCTCACTCCCGCTGTTCTTGGACATCCAGGTTCTCATGTTAGCAGAAATTGCTGAAATTAAACGTCAGCACTCCTTGTAAATAACGAGCCAAGTGGAGGCTTGTAGCAGCATGTGGCCTTGGCATAGCCTGGGTGCTCTGAGCTGCATTTGATCCAAGAAGGCCAGCATTAGCATTGCCTCCGTGATTTCAATAGTGTTGGTTACATCATCAAATCCTGCAGGTGGCAGTTTCCAGGAGAATCCCAGGGATATCGTTTCACAAAGTGGCAAAAATAAGAGATGTGTTCTAGCCTTGGCATCTTCATGCATGTCAGGTTTCAAAAGCCTACACGAGGGGCCCAGTGCAATGGCCTAGTGGCTGATTCCTCACCTTGAATGCGCCGGGATCCCATATGGGCAACGGTTCCTAATCCCAGCAGCTCCACTTCCCATCCAGCTCCCTGCTTGTGGCCTGGGAGAGCAGTCGAGGACGGCCCAAAGCCTTGGGACCCTGCACCTGCGTGGGAGACGTGGAAGAAGCTGCTAGCTCCTGGCTTCCAATTGGCTCAGCTCTGGCCATTATGGCCACTTGGGGAATGAATCAGTGGTCAGATGGAAATTTTAGTTTCTGTATCTTCTTATATTGTAGGTCTGCCTTTCCAATAAAAATAAATAAGTCTTAAAAAAAGCAAACACCACAAAACCTACATGGCCACTTCTCCATCTTTTGGGAACCTGATGGCAGTTACTTAACATGGTTCAGTTGTTCCTGTAACTGTTACCCAGCTGCACGTAGAACACGTTCCCTTCATGACCTCGACCAGGGAAATGCTTTCCTGGAGAAGTGAGTGAAATGAAATGGCTGCTGGGAACTGTGTTTTGATGTCAGCTCGTTCCTGATATTCCCTGGTAAAAGACAGCAAGCTGTCCTGTGCTCCTCTATGCTCCTCAGACTCGAGGCCCTGGTGGGTTGTATGTGTTGCCTAGCGAACCTGGAGGAGACCTTAAGCGTTTATGTCTGTCCTTGCAAGGAAAACAGAGTTGCCACAAATCCTTCAACTTGAGCCTGAGTTCTCATTGCCTCTCTGCTGCCTGCTCATGCCATGACCCCTGTTTTGTGCTGCTCTGTGGCGCCTGCAGCAGCAGCAGCTGCCTCCTGCTGTGTGGTGTTCCTTGGCCCTGAAAAATGGAGCCAAGTTTCTCTTTGTATGTGCCCTGCCATGTGTGTTTGATTGTAGCCATGCCAAAAGTGACTGATTCAACCTGCAAAAGCCAAAATCCAGACTCTTACTTTTTAAAAAAGATTTATTTAGTTTTATTGGCAATGCATATGTACAGATAGAAGGAGGGACAGAGAGAAAGATCTTCCAATCGCTGATTCACCAAGTGGTCACAATGGCCAGAGCTGAGCTGATTCAAGGCCAGGAGCCAGAAGCTTCTTCCAGGTCTCTCATGCAGGCACAGGGTCCCAAAGCTTTGCATCCTCTACTTCTTTTCCAGGCCAGAAGCAGGGAGCTGAATGGGAAGTAGAGAAGCCAGGGCATGCACTGGTGCCCATATGGGATCCTGGTACTTGCAAGGCGAGGATTTCACCATAACTAAGGCTCCAGGCCTGACTCCTACTTTAAGTGTGGTGAGAATTAATCTGTCCGGACAGGCGTTGTGGCGTGACATGCTGCCTGTTATGTAGGCATCACATTGTGGGTGCTGGATTAGAGTGCCAGTGACTCACTTCGGAACCCACTCCCTGATCCATGCTGGCCAAGGCTGGCCCAGGGATGTGGGTCTCAGTACGTGTGCTGGAAACTGGAAGAGGTTGCTGCTGCTGGCTTTGGCCTGGCTCAGGGCTGACCATTGCATTTGGGAGTGGACCAGCAGCTGATAGTATCTATCCCTTCCGCCTTGTAAGTCTGCCTTTGAAAATAAACAAACCTCACAAGTAAATGCATAAAATGAACCTGTTACGTGATTTAGAAAAGACAGTGCAGGTTGTTGACTGTTACCCTGTTCTAGATTCTACTGTCTGTGCTTTGTCGCGTCTCTAGAGTGCATGGTCTTTCCTCCCTCACTATTACCGCATCCATAGATCTGACATCCATTTTATTCCTTGTAATTTGTACCTACCGCTAGCCATTCTCCCACATTGACCTTCCCGTATGCCTGCTCTGCTGTGGGGGTAGGCCTGCTGACACTGTGGACATACAAAGGCTTTTGCTCTGCTTTCCTGGCTTCCCAGTCCACAAAGGATGGAGGAAATTGTGCGAGCTAGTGCTGGGTCATCCGTAGGTACAGCTGCAGCGCTCGGGCTGTTGGGTCATGTTCCAGCTGTTCCTCTTAACATTCAGCTCTCGCCTAATGTCCTGGGAAAGCAGAGGAAGGTTGCTCAAGTCCTAGAGGACTAACGTGAAATTCCTGTCTGTGGAAAAAACATGACACCTTGGAGAAAGCCAATTGGTTTTTTTTAAGATTAATTTTTATTGTTATTGGAAAGTCAGATATCCAGAGAGGAAGATATTCCATCCATTGATTCACTCCCCAAGCGGCTGCAACAGCTAGTGCTATGCCAATCTGAAGCCGGGATCCCAGTGCCTCTTCTGGGTCTCCCATGTGGGTGCAGGGTCCCAAGGCTTTAGGCCATCCTCGTCTGCTGTTTTCCTAAGCCACAAACAGGGAGCTGGATGGGGAGTGGGACCACTGGGATTAGAACCGGTGCCCATATGGGATCCTGGTGCATGCAAGGTGAGGATTTTAGCTGCTAGGCTACCACACCGGGCCCAGAGAAAACCAGTTTTTATCTTTTCATTCTTCGTGGTCTTACATTGAATTGTGGTGCACACATTTATCTGCGTTTGTAAGTCTGTCTAAATAGAAGCTTTGGAGACGACCATTCACACAAATGTTGATGAGATGCTGAGCTTGGTGTCATGGTACACCTGAAATAGCAGGTAGGTCAGTCCCGAAGCATCCCTGAGGGCAGGGCACAGTCACAGGGCACATCCAGGCTAATCACACAGAGGTACCGAGCGGGTCAGGAGCAAGCAGCAGAGAGGAGGGCCCAGGGAAGCCATGTTGGTGGCCGCAGTTCGGACAGCGGTGCCCACATGGCAGAGGCTGGTGTGTTCTCCGCTTCCGGAGTGTCCGAGCCAGCTGCTCCTTTCCAAGGAAGAGCATCAGTGCCTGGTGAGGCTGGCTGGCTGGCACTTTCATTTTCATTCTGGCACTTTAATTTTCGTTTTTGGATTCAGTTGTGACAGCCTAGCCTCCTTTCACTTCTGCTCATTTTGTGATTTTGTTTCCTAATTTTGTCAACGTTTCCCAGAGTTACATAATCTAAATAACTTAAGTGAATCATTTCTGCTCATTCTTGACGGTCTTCCCTTCTGGGTTTACTCAGCTTTCATTAATCTGAGCAGACGTTTGTCTTTCCTGAGTTGTGTTGTGTGTCACACGTAACGCTCTCACAGGTGTGGCTGTTACGTAGCAGTCCTCCACCCTGCTGCTCTCCGTGGGAACGAGCTTTCTTGAGGGTAGACAGCAGGCTGCACTGAGGCAGAGCTGAGCTCAAATTAGGGTCAGTAACTGCATTTTGAATTTTAAAATGAGTAAAAGGTAAAAGGTGCAATTGATGATTAATCACAAGGCTGTAGTTGGTACAGTTTGTACAGTTCTAAAAGGGATCATTAATCAGCTGTAATCAACTCCAGTCACGGGAGGAAGTGCATGAGCCGAGATATTCTTTATCTCCTGTGTTGCTGTAGCATCGAAGCATCTTTGTGGCAGGTGCTGATCCAGGATTTTAATGCTAGGTATTTATTATAGCAGTGATAATGGCAGGACACAGAAGGATGGTCTTCGAAGAGTGGAAATGCAGTAGAACCTGTTTTGGCTCAGCTTTGAAGAAACACTGAAGAGCTGTGGGTGCTTTACCAGTTGTCGAAATCAGTCAGTTGGGCAGTTCTGTTCTCAAGGACATCATTGGTGGCATTCTAGAAAGAAAAACATATCAAACCCCTGCATAGCAGTGATCCAGGCCATCTGAATCTTTACGTAGTGTTGAAGAAATAACCACAGCCCTGAACGATTTTAGGATTCTGGAGTTTGTCTGATGTGAAATTCTCTTCCCAGAACCGTGGTAACCATCTCAGAAATTACTCAGGCGTTTGAGCCAAGAGCTTCCTTTACTGGCCCTGATTTCCCTAGTAACACTCTGAGAACCAGCAGATTGCTTCTCCGAGTTGCAAAGTCATCACACAGTTAGGAAGAAAATGTATCCCTCTTGCCTCAGACAGTGTCCGGGTGCACATCCTCCTGATGGGACAGGAGGGCTTCCCCCTGAATAGTATGCTACCACTGCTGGCGTGAGACTAGAAGTAGATGATGCTGGGATGGTTGGCGTGTGTGAAGAAGCAGTGGAAAAGTGACACGGGAAAATTCCTACTCAGCTCTCCCACCTGCTCTCACTGCACCTGCAGAGACTGGGGAAGAGCACAGGCCTCGGTGACTGGCCTGCTTGGGAACGACTGTCACGTGGTGCTTCTGTTGCAGACAGGAGGAGCCTGGGATTCTGGTGTGGAGAATCCAGTTACAGCAAAAGTAGCATGGAGCATGCCTAAGTAGAGGGGTAGAAACTCAAGTATCAAGAAGGATTTCTTATTCTGAGGGAGTAAAGAGGATGTTTTTACTGCATCATAGTTCACCCTGTGAAGTAGCCAGGCATTTATCAAAACATTGTTATTACAATCAATAATCTTTCCAATCAAGAAAATTGTGCTACTTTGCCTGTTTAACATGGCTGTATTCAGCCATTATGGTGAAGCTTTCTGTTTCCATGCTTTGCAAAATTCTGCACCAGGAGAAATGTTCTGCTTGGGATCTTATTTGTTTTGATAAATTTGAGTCAATATGTGTGTGTGTGTGTGTGTGTGTGATTATAAAACTAGAAGGATACATATACAAGAGGTCTCCTGAGAGAGGGTGGCTTAAAGTTTCAGAGTAATAATACATTCAGTAGTATCACTGCATCTTTGTGCATCCAGAATGGGCTCCATTTTTTGTGCGTGGAAAATTCGTGAACTCTGTCATAGGACAAAGTTCCAAGTATAGGTTGGTACAGAGGAAGTCTAAAAACCCTTCACTTTGCTTTCAGCCTCATTATCCCCCCACCCACCTTCTTGGACCTTTAACTGTTTGTTTACTTACTTCAACCTGTTATTCTTGTCCTTTCTGCCCAGGCCAGCCTCCTCACAACACTCCTGGCTGTTCACAGAGTCTACCCCTCTGCCTGCAGCATCCCCCGCCTTTAAAACTCCTCTTACTAAGCTTAGTCCAGTCTTAGTTCCCCATTGCCCCTACCCGCTCCCCAGCAACCCTGCCTGGTGTTTCTGTCATAGTTGCCTGTCCATGTTCACGCTTGCTTGATTTTGTAGTTGTCAGAATGTAAAAGATGAAAAGCTCTCTCAAGGTGTCCACAGATGTGGAAAATGAAAGAGGGACACTATAAACCTTCGGGTGTCTCCAAGATTTAGGACACAGAAAAAAGTCTTCGTAAAGCTCTAGCAGGTGACATGTACCCATGCGCTTACCCTTTTCATTGTTGGAGGTCTTAGCCGCCAGAGCACCCATGGTCAGCCCATGCTGCGTGAGAGCTGCTGCTGCAGCAGGCTGGTCGCAAAGCGTGCGATTCCCAGTTCCTCACAGTTGCGGCTATGATTCTGTGACAGATCAGGAAATTTACACAATGTTAACACTGGGTTTTAAATTGTAATATTGATGATGTTCTGGTTGCCAGCACTGTTGAACTTGTTAAAACAAGAACTGATGCAATTATGTTTTTAAATTGAAGCTTAAACTAATTCTGCCCATGGATTAACAAGTTTGTTTTATGCATTCAGTGCATGAAGAAGATTTTTATGGATTCATTCTTACATGCATTGAGAAAGATTAACATTGAAGTAGGAAAACATCAGACGCATGCTTCAAACTGGAAAATTAACAACTCGATGCTGCTGAGTTGGGAGATTGGAATGGAATATTTCTCACCCACATTATTAAAAAACCGTGTTAATTTGCAAGTCAATAAAAGAGCAAGTTTCAAATGGGATGTATTTTTCAGAGGTCACCAGTATTACCTGATTCGAAGTCGACTGAAGTTTGTTTTTGCCTACTCAGACCCTGGGTGTTCTCAAGGAGGGGCAACGACTTCGTTCTTTGACTCCACAGTGGATCAGCTGGAGAGGAAGCTCAGACTGCCATGATACAGGTGGCTCCCACGAGACGAAAACCACTGGGTCCATGGCAGTCACTTCCCCTCTTCCCGCCCTACTGGTCTCCCTTCCGTGTTGCTGCCTGCTGACAGCAGCACAGCCCAGGAACCTACCTGTGTCCTCATGCTGAATGTGGTTCGAAGCCACCAGGTTTATTGCCTGGCTCCATTGGTATCGAAACGGCAAGTCACTGACCCTTGCCAAGATTTCATTTCCTTGTTTATAGAAGAAAAATACTAACTTCTTCCCTAAAAGGCTTTTTGCAAGAAATAATGGGATACTTGATAAATGTGAATGCTTTGTACAGGGTCCATTATTAATAATCTATAAATGTTAGTTGCTATAATTCCTGTTATAATGCTGACCCTAATAATAATGGTAAGAACCATGACATTCCATTTGCTGTTATTATTTGCATTATTTATTCCATGAATATCTGCTGATTGCATAGTGGTGTCTGGCACTGTGGTTGATGCAAGGGGCAACCAAGATACACCAGGACCTCACCCGAGAGAAGAGCGGGAAGCGATCTACAATGTTGTGGGCCTGGGGACTTACCAGTCGCCATGGAGGGCAGAGGCCTTTTAGTTTGGAGATGACGTTACAATGATGGCATTGTTTGGCGTGAGATGAGAATGGAGTAAGAAGCAATGAGGATACTTTATGGGGACACTGGAAAGACTTTCTGGTTACTTTCTAGGAGTGAAAGGGATATTGGCAGTGAGTGCATTGGTGGGCAAGAAGTGTTACCCAAGTGTGAGAGCATTTGGGCACGAGGTAAGGTTCGCAAGCCAAGTGTTAGATTTGGAGACCTTGGAGTGGACGTAGTGACCTCTGCACAGATGGTGTCCGGGGGCTGAAGTGGATGTTTCATCCCAAGGCCTGGACTCCATGATGGCTCCAGTAAAGTGAAAGAGCCTGGTGAGTCGGACAGAGGATGAGGAAGATGGCGTGCAGAGGCGGTGAGAAGCCGTGCTTGAGGCCGCAGAATAGTCTGAAGTTGGAGTGGGGAAGGTTCAGGGAAGATGGAAATATTGGAAGCAGTAATGTCGCTGGGATTATCCTGACAGAAATGAGAAAAGTGGAGTCTTCAAAGCTGTGAGGCGTCTGGGAAGGCCATTTGCGGAAGCTGGTGCGTTTCGCCTTCCTCCCACTCTATCCCCGTGTTCTTCGCATCCTCTACTGGCGACTTCTCTTCGCCAGTGCTGTCCTCCTCGTCTTCCTCCTGGTCCACAGGCTGGCGGTGCGGACCACTCTGGCTCCCAGCCTAGAGCTGCCCCTTTGAGAGCTCATTCTGTAGAAGGAGCTCCTAGGTGTGATCTGGCAGCATCTGCTGTTGAGAGGCGAGTGCAGAAAAGTGACCAAGCAGTGGCTAGGCAGCCTGCCCAGAGCTGCAGCCATGGTGTGCCCCATGGCCGAGTCCAAGCAATGCTGGCTTTCCTGTTCAGATACAAGAGGAACGTGGAATCCTGCTCAGAGTGTGTAACCTGTAACACCATGCTACTTTCCCGGACTCGTGCATAACTCCAAAGACACAATTTTCCTTGTGTTCTGTGCATGTTTGGTGTTTGGTTGCTGTGTGCCTGTGCCTGGGGGAGGGAGGATTGAGTCATCTGTGGCAAAGAGTCTGGGTGCCCATGAAGTTAAAATGTTGGCTGCAGACAGTAAACAAGCAAAGGCAGATGCTATTCTGGGTAGGATGGCTGGGAAATCCTTGGTAAGGAGGAGATGCTTAAAGAGACAGATGAGTAAGATGAGGAAGTAATCCCACACAAAGATTTGGGTAGAATTGTTACGGGCAAAGAAAATAGCAATGTTGAAAAAAATTGAAAAATAAATGTCTTGCGGGCCTGGTGCAATAGCCTAGTGGCTAAATCCTTACCTTGTACCCACCGGAATTCCATAATGGGCACTGGTTCATGTCTCAGCCATCCACTTCCCATCCAGCCCCATGCTTGGGACCTGGGAAACCAGTCAATGTTGGCTCAAAGGCTTTGGACCCTGCATCCATGTGGAAGAGACAAAATAAGCTCCTGGCTGCTGGCTTCAGATCCGCTCAGCTCTGGCCATTGTGGCCACTTGGGGAGTGAACCAGAGGATGAAAGATCTGTCTGTCTCTCCTCCTTTCTGTGTATCTGCCTTTCCAATAAAAACATAAACTAAATCTTTAAAAAAATGGCTTGTTGCTGTGAAGGAAAGAATGTCTTAGGAACCGAGGTTACACCTGTGCCATTCTGTCATTATTGTTTATTTTTCGTAAGATGTGTGAATTCTTTGAAGCAACATGCTGAGTCCAGGGCTGTGTTCATCTTCACATCTTCCCTTCCAAAACTGCCTGAGCTTCTCTGGCGAGTGTCCTGCTGGCTGCCAGGTCTCCTCTGCCATCGCTGTGTTTGTCAGAAATGGAAATCAAGCCGTGGAGTGGCAGTCTGCCTCTGTGGATCTCAGGACATTGGCAGAGGTGAAGGGACAGGAGCACCTGGTCGCTTCTGGCTGCAAACTGTGCTTAACACTTGCACTTGAGGCTTTAGTCTCATGTGACATCTCTACGGAATACAGCATGGTCCTTAACTCAGATCATGTAACCCAGGGCCACTTCTATTGCAAGTTCAGTTGCTTCATGCCTTCTTTCTCTCCTTCCCACTGATGTAACCATAGAGGTCAAATAGGAGTTTGTGGCTGCAAGCAACAGAAGCCGGTTAACTTTAAAAAAAGCTATTGGAATTAACAGCCATCAGTAATCCATCCCTTTCCATTCTTAGCAGGTAGCTCACAACCCTGTCTCCAGGCATATTCCAGCAGCAGTGTCTCATTGAGATACCTTCCCTGAACTCAGAACAACAGCAGGTGCACAGGGCACTCCTGAGCTGTTTGCTCACTGGTTCCAACCTCTGGTTCCCTCATGGTACTAGGTGTGATCAATGAAAAAAAAATCATCAGAGTAATTTAAAATCATGGGTTCTTCATTATTGTTGTTGTGGTTGAAGTCCATTCACTTTACTGTTTGAAAAATGAAAGTATACTGCAAAAAGTTTGTAGAAACAAAATGAAAACAGATTTTGATAAAGATGAAATCTGACAGTTTGTCCAGCATGCAAAATAGTTCATGAATATTTTGTAGATCTACCTGTATCTTATGCATATTTTTTTAGCTGAATCAGATTTGGCTTAAATTTTTGTTTCAAAATTCAGTATCAAAATGAGGGACCCAAAATAAACTAGGAGAAACAGAAGAATCTTGAAGCAGCACAAGTGTGGCAGTACAATTGCCATTCCGGCTTGTAGTGTCAACCAAGTTTATTATCTCTATAGTTTGTCAAAATTCCGTGGCTTAAGTTCTTTAAAACATCAACCCCTTAGCCAACATGTATTAATGGTCAAGTATTTAAAGTTTTGTTCTCATGTTTAAAACTTCACCTGGCTTGCCGAAAGCACATGCCAATAGCCATACTTCTGTTGTTTGCCTGGCATTACCAATTGTTGGTATTTTCAGTAAATTTGCTCAGTGATGACAGATTCTTCAAATTCTCTAGCATTTGGAAATACGTTCTTTCATGATAGAGAAGAAAACAGGATTTTCATGAATGCTCTTTTATCTTCCTGTACTTTATTTTACCCTGAAGGCTGATGGGTTTGGCAAAGGCTTATCAACAACTAACTATTAAACTGGGGGAGAAAACTTGTTTAATTCAACAGTCAAATGTCTCTGCACACTGAGAACAAAGCTGGGTACTTAAGAACTGTGTGTAAGAAACAAGCATTCCATAGTATAAACTGAGGACTGTTGGTGAGTTTGTAGTAGTGATTAAAGAGACCACCTGCCTGTATCCTATGCCTGTCTCTATTGTTTAAAATGAGAAAGTTGTTTACCCATGTGAGCCAGGAGCCTCAACAAGCATTTTGACTGGTGGTGACTTATGTTAGTGTGAGAATTCATCCCACACTCCTGGTCTTCCAAATGAGCTGATGGATCAGCAACTCAATATTTTGCAGGAGGTGTCCTTTCGCGAATGCCAAGTTGGGGTAAGCCCTTCCTTGCCACTCCCTGGCCACTGTCTCCAAGCAGACGGGTGGTGGTTTCGATGTCAAAGATTCCTTCCAATACAGCCCGGAATGCCAGTGAGAAACCTGGGGTGCTGGCCAGCACTGTGGACTCTGTCTGCTATTCTAACCATC
Source organism: Ochotona princeps (assembly GCF_030435755.1). Taxonomy (NCBI): domain Eukaryota; kingdom Metazoa; phylum Chordata; class Mammalia; order Lagomorpha; family Ochotonidae; genus Ochotona; species Ochotona princeps. The sequence continues at coordinate 39,625,008 of NC_080852.1, read as the reverse complement.
TGACCATGTAGACCGTGTCCCTGCGTTCTCTAAGCCAATTCCACGGCAGCTGCTCCTTAATGAACAGATGTCAGCTGATGGCACCCACATCCATCAGAGGAGAGGATCCGGCTGGTGTTGGTCCCTGGGCACTGCGGAAGCTGCCATTCCGAGCACTTTCCCAGGATTCCTGTTTACTGCTTGGTTAACAATAAATGACCCTGTTTCCCTGGCATGTATCTGGTCTCTGGAAGGAAATAGAAGTTAGCTGTTTGTGTTTAAATGAAGCGTCATGTAAATCGTGGCAAACTTGTTACAAAACTGCATTTTGGATGTTATTAAAGATAGTCATCTGAATGACATAGAAGATCATTCATTATACCTCGCACGAAGTGATAAGACATAAACTATTTTAATAACATGGAAAACATGGCTGTTTATATTTTAATATTCACTGTTCTTTTCAGTAATGGAAACTGAAATAAGTGATTTTTGTGATCAACCAATCAAATATTTCCTGATCAGTGCTTGGCATAAAAACAATGGCAACTTTTGTTTTACTGTTTTTTCAAAAAATATTTATTTGAAAGGCAGTGTTAGAGAAAAAGAAAAGTCTTTCATTTGAGGGTTGAGTCCCCAACTGGCTGCAATATTGGGCTGGGTTAAGCCGGAGCCAGGAGGAGCCAGGAGCTTCTTGCAGATCATCCCATGGATATAGCAACCCAAACATTTAGGTCATCCCTTGCTGCTTTCCTGGGCACATTAGCAGGGAGGTGGATTGGAAGTAAAGCAACCAGGTTCCCAAATGGCACCCAAAATGGGATGTGGACACTGCAAATAGCAGCTTCGCGTTGCTCTGCCAGGAGGCCAGCCTTTCCCTTATTGATATTAAACTAAGAAACATCACACCTACTAAATGTGGGTGTCCTTGGTCATGCACAGTCGGCATCTGGTTTGGAGACTTGTTGGGGTCTTGTGAGGCTTGGGTCACACACCCACTTGGGTGTTCCCAGATGTGTGGGTTGTCAAACCTGTGCCTGTAGGCCCTAGCACCATGCTGTTTTGCAGTGGAGGGTTTTTGAGTTGTTACCAATAGGGATCAACTCCTGCTGCCTCAGGGGGACAGTGTCGGCAGGGTTCCAGGCAGACAACAAGAGCCATTTTCTAAAAGGGCAAGGTTAAAGCTCCCCTGGGCCTGCACTGCAGGCCTTACAGATCTTCCTCGTAGATTGTGTGAGGAAAATGCCTCAATTCTAGCAACTGCTAGAGGTGTTTGGTGTCCTCACAATGTTCTAAAATCCCAGATTCTCGAGAGTCCAGGCCAGTTCTGGGCTGAGCTTGCTGCTACAAAAGGGCTGTGGTGGCTCTCAGAGAACACACCCATGTCCCAAGTCATCGACCAGAGTTGCCTGCTACGACTGCCCCTTTAGGATCTGGCTTTTTCAGGCTCTGTGTTTTCATCCCAGATGCTTTCCACAGGGCACAACTTCATAGACACCTGCTTAAGACCCCACTGCTGCTTGGTGATATAGAATTTCTTTCCCCAAGATCCTTCATCCGTGCTGTGACTTCATTCTGTTTTCCCAAATCCCTGTGGAAGTTAATGACCCGAAAGTGATCTCACTTGGGAGTGGAGCACTAGGGAGATGATCAAGGTTCAACAATGGTTTCCCAAACTATACAGCCTGTCTCCTATTCAGTCCCATTCTCTCATAGCCTAGACTCATTGTGCATTCCCTTTGTAAGGCTGGTTCAGTATCGGTGGGGTTTGCTTCCGGCAGAGCTCATCTTCCTGAGAAAACCCTGTCTGTCTGGGGTTGTTTCTAGCATCTGTGTTCTCTGGGATGGAGCAGGTGTTGCCCTGGCTCCCTTCTTTCCCCATGGGACGTGCATTTGTGGAAGACCTTTTGTCCTAATGTTAATAACCCTACAGAAGAGATTCATCAGCCACTGAACATCAGGACTTTAGCCATGTGCCCACCTATGCCCCCCAGTGCTGAGTGAAACGGGCATAGCCAGGTGGAGCTCCCTGCTGCCGCTCATTTGGTGGTCATTTTGGGGGGTTATCTGGTGGAGGCATAATGCAAACAAGTCCTTGAACTTGAAGACCAGGCAGAAAATGCAGAACATTGGGTGTGAGGTAGTTACAGGCACAGCTGGGTTCATGACCATTAACTCGAAAATAAATGAAGTGATTTTCTTCGGCCTGTGAAAATGATACAGGCTGGTGCCAGGCAATATTGAAGGGTTCATGTTACAGCAGCTTCCTGGGAAGAGCAAGTATCTGTTATTCACCATCTTAATACCCAATATGGGAGACAGGGCTCCGGGAAACAGGGATGAGCCCATTTTGTGATATTACAAAGGAGAATGGGGATGTTCCTTGATTGACTTCCTCCATTGGGTCACCCCAGTTTGAACCCCACGGGTCTCAGTGTGAGAGGGTGTCAAGACTGTGGTGCAGGGCACCATATTAATTGCTGTTACTATGGAAACTAGACATGTATGAACAGTACTTCTAAAGCTTCAATCTGCATCAGAACCATCTAGAAGGCTTGTTGACCGACATATTCTTGGGTCCCATTCTGCTGTTTGGGCTACAGTCAAGCCCAGAAGTTGTGTTTTTCACAGGTTGCCTGGTGTGCTGGTGGTGTTCCCAGGGAGAGGATACCATGAAAACAGTGATGCTAGAGCCTGATGTATCAGGACGATGGGGACCAGCCCTTTCTGCGGAGTGAGTGAATTTTCCTGGTTTTAAAGGGGCAGGCTTCAGCTATTTAACTATAAAAAGTTCATGCCTTTCAGGTGAATCATGAGATCATGGCAGTCAGTCTGTTGGGAATACTGGACCAAGTCATGCAGGTAGCCAAGTGACAAGATAAACAGGCAAGACCTAAGTGAGGAATGTTTGCCACAGGGTCGGAGCCACCGACAATGCCACTACGTTGATGCTGTGCCTTAAAATTACTGCCTTCACTGAGCGCCAGCGTGCTTTGTTGCACTCTGGAATTCTGTGTGGAGCTGCATTCCTCTAGTTGCTAACTGCAGCTCACTTTCATAAGGTCGTCTGGGTGAGTGGATCCTTGCAGCACACTGGCACGGATGTGGAGAACGCTGGAGAAAAGATGCTAACGAAGCTTGGCAGGTCATCATCTGTATAGACATTATTTGTTAAGAGCGGTGTGCACAGAAAACGTGTCCACTGCAGGAAGGTCTCTGGGAGAAAAAGGGAAGGATGGTCTTTCAGACAGATGGGGCAAAGAAATGAGAAAAAGATTGAGTTACACAGGAAAATGCTGATGAGTTGAACTTGACACCTTAACCACCTGAATTTGCTGTCGCTTTGCCTTAGGTCTTCCTCCTAAACCTTCACCTTTTGATTTGTGGGTCTACCCTGTGAACACTGGCTCCATGGATACAGGCCTTGTATGCACGGACATCTGTCTCATGCACCTGCTGTCTCCTGTCCCTGGAGCACCCATCCTCCTCTCTCTGGTTAAGGCTCAGCTACCTGCTCTGTTGCCACTTGCTCTTGGAGACCCTGCCTTACCTGTCTTAGTGCTGGAACCCAGAACTGTGGACAGTGGGGGACTGTGTTGCAGTCTTGCTTGAGATGGAGGTGTCTGTGGGGTTGGTTCTTTTAGAGCCAGCATCCCTCCTGGGGTTTTCATATTTTCTCCCTATGTTCATAACCAGTATCTGCACGAATCTCTCCCCTCCACCCCCATTCGTTATTTTTAAACAAGGGCTCCAGCCATCCTGAGTAAATGTTCCTTCTAATGACCCCACATTACTTTTATTACCTCTGTGGAGAGTCTGTGACCAAATATGATCATGTTGTGAGGTCCTGGAGGTTAGAACGCAGGGTGTGCATTTGCCAGCAGCTGTAGATGTCATCAGGCCCTCTGTTTGAGCCTTCAGCTTGGTCGCAGCTAGAAACTTCTGCCTGTGTAGTACTGTGTTTGCTCTCCCATTCCATCGTGCTCCCTCAGGGGATACATTCTGCTCCTTGAGGTGTAGGAGTTACATAGCCTGATGGTAGGAGCCCTGCAAACTAGGTTACATCGTTTGGGCTTATTCCTGTGTACCAGGAGGTTCCGTGCATGGGCTGAGAACTCGGAGGTAAAAAACAAAACAAAACAGGAGCACAACCTCCTCCCCAAACAGCCATGCCCCATGGGTTGCGCTAGGGCCACGTGCAGTCAGGAAAGCTTCGCAATTGAAAGCTTTCTCTCTGCTGGTTTCCCTTAGGGAAGTCAGTCATCAGCAGAGAAATGAAAGCAGTGTGCAGCTTCAAGGGCCCTGCTCTCTGGCTGCAGAGACGAGTGCAGAATGCATTCTGGCTGGAAATATACACGTCTTCCAGCACGTAAGTGGGAGAAGGACTTGCACGCTGGTATTGGAATTTGCCAGTGTGTTTGGTTTCCATACATGTCCCCCCAGTCCGAGGTTTTCAAAGTTGGACAGTGAGCACGACAGGCACTGTTAAATACCCAGAGGGTTTGCTGGAGGAATATGAGATGCCCTCTGGGATTTTAAATAGCAGATCTTTACTTTTATTTTGAAGTCACAAAATTGAGAGCTGAATCTGGGCAGGGGAAGGGGAGTGGTAGACACTCAAAATTGTCACACAAAATATTTGGACCTGCCATCCTGTAGTTTTCACATGGAAGCTTTGGTCTTTCCGAAGATAAATCCGTGAATTAGAAGATCTTTGCTCATGCATCCATTTCACGGTGCTGTTAATTTACACCTTGTAAGTTTTAATAATTTTTGCTTATTTTTCAGAGCCTGACTAGTCTGTGTCTTTCTCCTTGAATTTTTGCTAACCATGCTTATGGCTTTCTATAGCTCACAACCACCACAAATCCTACTGTTCCACCACACGCATTGTAACATGACACTTCTGTCTGATGTGCTGTCATTAGGCATTGCACCAATGATTGTAGTCATAATTCTGGATGTTTTGAGAATTCTGGATATTTGATATCAAAATCATAAATGTCTGGAGTTCTTCTTGAAAACTTTCAGTTTCTTTGAAGATATACTTTGTGATAGCATGAGATGGAATCTTCTAGGTTTTCTTCTAATATGTGGAAGAGAAAGAGAGAGAGATACAAAATTTGGTCTACCAGTTCACTCCCCAACCAGCCAGGTCTAGACCATTTCAAATCTAAGCGATTGGGGCAGCATCCTGATCTCCCAAGTGAATGTCAGGGGCCCAAGTACTTTGGCCTGCTTCTGCCCTAATGCTCCCAAGGAGTTGTTGCGGAGTAGGTGTGACACTCTCACAGAATGTGCTTCATGTATCCCACTTCCTAACGCTGCCGAATGCTTTGACACTTCTCACTGGATGAGGACCAAGGCCCCTAACACCATTACAAGGCTCACCTGGATCAGACCTGCTTCCCCGCAGGGTTTTGGGGTCCATCCACAATGTTCTTTTGCATTGCTCAAATAAACTGTGGTTTTGGTGATTCCCATTCCCTTTGCCTAACCTGCCCTCAATTTCTCAGCTCTATCTCCCACCCATTTGGCAAATTAACTCCTAACTGCTGCTCAGAGCTGTACACAGATTGCTTAGGGACACCTGAACTCCAGACTAGAATGGCTTCCTTATAATTATTTTGGCAGCATGGATAGGGAGGGATGGAGAGTGTCTATAAAAATTTATTAGAAATGCCTATTATAAAGAATTATGCTGGGAATTTAAAACTTGGTTACAAAAAAAATAAGCATTCAACAAATCCCTCCCGAGACAGATAAAGTGCTCTTCTTCTCCCCAGTTGCCCACAGTGCCCCTTAGCCAGGGACAAACCTGGCAACTAGGAAACCAATTCCAGTTTCTTGTATGAGCCAGGCCAGTGCCTCCTGGGATCTACACTGCAGACTGTCAGAGCTGGGAAACAGCCAGAAATTGAACTTGGGTCCTCCACTGCTGCAAACATCATCTCGCCTGCTGGAGTGAAGAGCTCCATCCTGAAACAGCATCTTTGAATTCAGTATTAAAATGCCTTCCTGCTTCTTTGCATAGTCTTTGTCCTAATTAAGACACTAATTCTTTGCTCTTGTCGTATAAATGCAAGCATGTCAGTATAGAATTGTGTTCTCTCATTTCCTGTGTGTAAGTCCTGAGTAGCTGAAAAATTACACTGGAGTGAGTAGAGGAAGGATAGGCGGGGAAGCAGCAGAGGATGGGGGCATTTCCTGTCTGCTTCAAGGATGACTGGCTTCTTAGTAAGTTCAGGAGCATGGAAGAAATCTCTTCAGGGAGCAGACATTCCTGAATAATCTTAGTGAACTTGCCGGGGCAAGATGGCAGTATAGGGTGCGGATAGGTTTAAACTGATGGAGAATAAACAGCCAAGGTGAAGCAGAGAGGGCAGATTCCAGGAAATAAGAGAGGCAGTGCAACAGCAGAGCCATGCCTAGAGGCCCGTGGACAGGGGAAGCAGCAGAGAGGACGGAACGGTGCTGTAGTGTCCAGACACCCCAGCCATCAGAGGGCAGACTGATGGAGTCTAAGCTCTCCCGGCAGCCAGAGCTCCAGCGGTAGGCGGGAAGGGGAGTTGACCAGGAGCTCAGGAGGTGAACAGAGGCAAAAAAACTGCGTATCCTGCTGATCTGTTTGATGTGACCAGGAGCAGAAACAAAGCTGTAGACCCCAAGCAGACAGTGCAGGAACAGGGTGGATTTCACAGCCCAGGCCCCCACCAGTGCCATATCAGGTGCCATTTTATGCAGTGAGGTAAAAAGGCTGTGAGACAGGAGGGACAACAGTGGACATGTGCTGGGCTGGGAACAAACTCATTTCCGGTTAAGCGCATTGAACTGATCCCACGGATAAAACAATACCAACTTGGCATCCTACAGGTTCCATCCAAAACAGGTCTGGGTAGCCCACAGACCTAACAGCCAGCAGACCCAGAACCCCACCAGTGTCATGTCAGGTACCATTTTGTATAGTGTGGCAAAGCCTGTGGGACTGGAGGGACAACAGTGAGCTATACATGTGCTAAGCTGGGAACAAAAAAACTTCTGGCCCAGTGCACTGCACTGGTCCCACAGGGATAGCAGTATTGACGTGGCATCCTACAGGTTCTACTTCAAATAGGTCCAAGTGGTCCTCGGAACTAACAGCCAGCAGGTTCCAGAAAGATCAGTGTCACTAGCAACCCAGTTATTTAGGACTGGTGTCTCCATAATCCTGGGGACTTCTTGAACTGCAAGTGGAAGAAAGGCTGTATAGGCAATGGTGCAGCCACAGCATTGGATCACAGGGGGTAGAAAGTGGTGAGCCAAGAGCTGGGGCTACGGAATTAGACTGTGGTGGAAGCCTAGCACACGAGCCCAGATCTGAAACTCCCTGGCGTACAGGGATAGTTTAACATTCACAAATCAATAAATGTGATATACCACATCAACAAATTGAAAAATAAAAAAATATGATCATCTTAATAGATGAAGAGAAGGCATTTGGTAAAATCTAACACCACTTCATGCTGAAAACCTTGAACAACAGCCATAAGAGGAAATTCCTGTAACAGAGCAATATTCGAAAACCCAATACCAGCATCATACAAAATGGGGAAAAATGTTAGATCTATCTTGACAGTAGGAAGCTGCACTCTGCCATTGTCCATACCTATAATGTCAGGATACATTTAACTAGCAGAATGTTGAAGTTATAACTATTTATGAAGGACCATATTTCAATAATATAGAGAAAATCAGTGTTTAGGTAGGGGGCAGGAAATATGGGAAGGGTGTAGGGAAATCCTAGGCCCTATGAAACTGTCATAAAATAATCATAATAAAAACTAAAGACTGTTAGTGAAAGAAACACAAGTACTTTTATCAGGCAGAGAGCGCATATGTGTTCAAATCCAGAATAGGACAAAAATTATCAAAAGATACTTTTTAGCAACTAGGCTCAAGTAAAACCAAGGAACCAGGAGTCCAGCTTTAATTCTAGAAGGAAAAGCCAATAAAAATACCGAAGATAAAGTTGACATTATGATGACTTAGGAAGCACCATTTGACAAAATCCTGACTCTATTTAGAGTTTGACTTGGGGATTTTGTTACAGCCCTCTGTTTTATAAAGCAGTGAGTTGTATAGCAAATCTTAAATTTTCAGAGGCTCAGTGCAATAGAAGTTTATTTCCAGTTGCTGCATTTGAAAGTCTGTGGTCAGGAAACCTAGAAACCTGGTGTCTTGTGGTTCTTCCAGTCCACAGTGGAGTCCTCTACCAAGAGCTGTCGGCTAGAGTGGTGGGTACTAGGGGGAGGCAATGAATACTCGTTGTCTGGCTTGACCTCAATGGGAAGGGTGCTGGGAAGTATGGCACTGGTTGATGGTAGCTGCCTTCCAGGTCACTTTCACAGCTTGGAAACACAAGTTGGTGTTAAGCCCACAATCTTTTTTTAACAAGAGAAATATTACAAGAAGTAACATACAGCTTTATTGCAAAGAATAGTGATACAGTATGTGACTTTTCCTAACAGTGTTGAGACCACAAAGGATTCAGATCTCTAGAGAAGAGCAGAAAGATCAGGAACTCCCAGCCACTGAGGATGGTCGAAAAGGAGGAGGAAAAACACAAGAACAGAGTGTGTTCTACTTGGATGCAAATTGGTGTTTTCAGTTCTTGTTTTTGGAACAACTATTTAAACTCTTGAAAACTCAAGTGGAAATGATAACTTCCCCAATTCCACTGGGGGAGGTTGTGTGATGCAGCCTGCAGCTGCTCCTGGTGGTCCTGTGCTCAGGCTGCAGATGCGGTAGCCCATTCTAGGGGAGGTTGTGTGATGCATGTTCTTAGGTTGGCATTATGAGCTGCTGACTTTTTTAGCCAGGCTGACACTGTGTCACTGTCCTGTGTTAACTTGCTTGTCATATGGAAAAAGATGGTGCTGTTTCTGAATCTGGTGGGGAACATGTAACAAACACAACACATGTGCAAACAATTTAGTGCTGAATAACAACTTGCCCCGACTCATAATTTTGCATTTTATTAGTAAGGACCATGAAAAATAAAGCAAATTCTGTTAGAATCATCATCACAAGGTGATGGACTGTTGGTCAATGTGTGTGCGTACACAGAATTCACAATGTATGGTCTGCCAGAGCTCTTTATTCTGTTGGTTTACTCCCCACTCAACCATAATGGCTGGTCCTAGGCCAGGTCAAAGTCAGAAGCTGAGAGATGCTTCTAGGTCTTCCATGTTAGTGATAGGGTCCATAGATTTCCATTTATGTCTCTTCCTGATGTTTTAGGACTATCTTTCGGGTCTAATGTTTGGGATATTTATATCATAGTTACAGTCTGTTCTTCCATTCTCAGTCTTAACCTTAGCTTCTCACTGCAACTGTTATAATAACCAGATAAACTGATCTTTCATCACTGTCCCGTCAAGGGCCAGTTGTATTCATGTGACACAAAGTCACGTGATATGCTATGGCCTGGATAGGGATTCCCTTTCATCTCACATGTAGGGGAATTGGAGAACAACAAAATAAAAGCCTATTGTGATCCCTAAGTTGTCAACTAATGCCAACAAGAGGGAGCTTTCACTCTTCTCTCATGGGTTGTGTGTGTGTATGTGTTTAATTTTTCATGATATAGTTCCTACCTTTCCCATTTGCTCTCCTCCCCATACTGTTTTCCCATATACTATTACAATAGCCTGGTCCTTCAGCCATAATCATAGCCCACCTATGATTATCATGACATTGTAGATATGGACAATGGTGGAGAATCCAACATTCTATTGTCAAGATATATTTAACAGTTTCATTGGGAGTTCATCACCTATTTTGGAGTAGAAGTATGTAATGCACTGTTTTCCTTCTAGATATGCTAGTCTCCTTACACGGTTCTTCTAGATTAATACATGTATATGCATGTTTACATATATATATTGATTGATCTTGTATTTTGCATGAAGGTTGCTGTGTGTCAGAGAACATATATCTGTCCTTTTGAGATTGTCTTATTTCACTGAGCATAATGTTTAGCTGGGTCCATTTTGTCGCAAATGGTAGAATTTCATTCTTTTTAATGACCAATTCATAGAGTATGTCATAGAGTAGTTGTATCATAGTTTCTTTATCCAGTCCTCCTTTGACAGGTATTGTAGATTGTGCTGCTGTGAAGATAAGATTACAGGTCACTTTCTCATTTGCAGATTTCATTTCCATTGGATCTATTCCCAGAAGTGGGGTGGCTGAGTCATATGGCAGATCAATTTTCAGTTGACTTAGCATTCTCCGTGCTGGCTTCCATAGTGGTTGTACTAGCCTGCACTCCCACCAACAGTAAAGGAGGGTACCTTTCACCCCCACATCCATGCCAGCACGTGTTGTTAGAGTTCTGGATGTAGTCTCATCTCACTGGAGTTAGGTGAAATCTCAATGTGGTGTTCCTTTGAATCTGCCGGTGACTAGGGAGCCTGAACATTTTCTCATATGCCTATTAGCCATCTGAATTTGTTCTTTTGAAATTCCCTTGGCCCATTTCTTCAAAGTCTGTTCGTTTTGCTGTCATTGAGTTTCTGAAGCTCTTTGTAAATCCTGGATATTAGTCCCCTATCGGTTGTGTAGTGTTTTCTCCCATCCTGTTGGTTGCTTCTTCAGGTTGTAGATCATGCCCTTTGCTGGACAGAGCTTCTTAGATATAGTCCCAATGGTTTATTTTGGCTTTGCCCACCTGTGCTTTTAGTAACTTTTGTAAGAAGTCTTTACCAATATGTATATCTTGAAGAGTGCTTCTTATATCTTCCTCTAATATTTTGATGGCTTCTGGGAACAGATTTAGGTCCTTGATGCATTTAGAGCTTATTTTTGTATAAAGTGAGAGGCGGCAGTCTTACTTCTTACTATCAAAGTCTCAACATCATTGCTGAACAGACCATATTTCGCATTTGCTACTTTTTTCTGAATCCCTCTGTGACTTCTGTTTTTGGCCATGTTCACTCCTACATGTGTGAGAGTTGGAATGCTGCCATTCTGGGTGACTTGCTCCAAGGCCGTGTCTTTCATTTTCACAGGAATTCCAGGACAAGATGCAGATGAAGATTAGCAGAGTATAGAGGTGTGTTAACAGGCAGTGAACGTACCCACTCAGGAGAAATGCAGGCCTGCTCAGGAGACTGCTTGCTTGGCTACCTGGGCCAGGAAGCGGCTACCTAGTCCATGAGCCTGTACCAAAAAGGGGCTCTTGACTTCAGCTTCTCCCACTTCCTTCCTGCAGAGCTACAACACAACTACTTCTTCCAATATTGGAGTGTGCACAGGAAGCACACTCACAAATGTGTAGACTGAAAGTTCTCTTCTAAGCCCTTGGAACCTTCGCGGCTGAGCCGTCAGGGGAGCAGGAGCTTTTCTATGCTCTGCATAAACTCGTCTTCTGTGTTTTCTGCAATAACAGGTGCTACTTGCTGCACTGGTATTATTTATGCCAGCTGAACAGACGTTCTTTGAGGCTTTAGTAATTACGTTGGGGTCACCTTGGTGTCTGTGTGCCTCCACATTTAGTGACGTGGGGGACGGTGATTTATGTGGGTGCTCCGTTGATGCCATCTATTTATTTGCTAAAATAAATTAGAGGAGGAGGGCAGGAGGGAAATGATATTTTTGCCTTGTTTTTACTCTTGAGATTGAGAAAATATGATGTGCTTTTAATACTAGTACTTATTAAGTCACTTGCCCCAATACATGCTATTAAGATGTGAGTGACACTTTCTTATCATTATCTATAATTGCCTATTAATTAAGGCCTCGAGTTTGATGAAATCCTATCCCAAGTGAAGAGACTTTTAAAACGGTGTTTCCATGCTGGTAGGAATGTTCTCTGCCTCTTAGAACTAACTCTTCTTATATTTAGTCAGAACGTTGCTGAGTCCTGGGTTACAAGTAAAAGTGACTTGTTTCTTGGATTAATTTGCTTCTTGCCTAACTTTGCTGATTAATTGACATGATTATAGGCAGATAACTCTTAATGATGAACATTGCGGTTAAATGTATGTGTGAGATAATATGACATAAAGGCTTCTAAAGTGTGTGTGTGTGTGTGTGTGTGTGTGTGTGTGTGTGTGTGTCTGGCACATGTGATGGCATCCAAATGTCTAGGTAGAATAGGGAAGTGTTCCCTAAAGTTACTCTCAGGGAAACAACTGCAATATATTGTTGTGAGCAAATTTGATTTAGAACCCTTTCTGGCCGGAGTGATTGCCTTGTGTTTGCTGTTCTTGTCCAAATTTTCAACATGGTGTTTATACGTATATATATATATATATGTTAACAGGTAATGTCCACTTTTCTGTGCTTTGCATTTTAGCGGATCTAGTGGTCTTGCTTTTCTGTGAAATGCATGGCAGGCACGTAGGTCACTCCCAGAGCTGTGGAGCTGGCACTGCTCACTGCTGGCTGTCTCCTGTACATCTCAGCCCTACCTCTCTTTCTGCTCTTCCAAGTCTCAGGCTTGCAAAGGCTTCTCAACCAAGTGTAATGGTCAGATTCAAGGGTCATCCCATTGGGCAGTAGAATTTCATATAATTAAAATGACTGTGAATAACTGTGGGAAATGTTGCCAAGGAAGGGATCTCTCGCCTAGTCCAATACAGTTGGAGTATCCCTCCATTGTTTTTGGCAGATCTTACTTGATCAGTTAATCACCAGAAAAATGTGCAGGTGTTATTTAAATGTTACTGTATGAAAAATATGGAATCTTGATATTCTAGACTGAAACTTAGTATAAACTTGATAACAGTAGAAGTCTTTGGCATATTGAATCTTCATATGGCATGCTAAACTCTCTGGTTCTCCAACCTTCCGCAACAACCTCCTGTCCTCCCTCCATCCCGCCCTCTCTAATCCTTCCTCCCTTTCCCTCTCTCCCTTTGCTTCCCCCTCTCCCTGTCTCGATGTGTCTAACTTTCAGATAAAATAAATGAATATGCCAACCTCAGTAGGGTTTAGAAACGACAGGAATTCTTTTTACATAACTTTTTTATTTCTTCTCTCAATTCCTTAATGTCACAGGACTGTGTAAGGTGGAGAAATTCACCTTGATAAGGCACCTGTTACTCCAACACCAAAGTCCCCAAGGAAAACCGGCTATTTTATGAAATCAGACCAAATTCTATGCCATAGCTTTTGTTGTAGCACTATCATGTCCTAAGTATATGTGCAGTTGTGGGGAAGATGTTTTAAAACGAAGAAGGAAAGGGCATTGGTCTGCAACTTGTGGTTTTCAAGTGCTGCGTCCATTTTAGCTCAGTGTAAAGGACTGCTGTAATGGTAGCGCTTCCTGGTTGGCTGGGTGCTCATCGGAGTTCCTGATGCCTTTAGGTGTTCTTCACTCTGTTCCAGCGATTCTGCCTTGTGTACCAGGCATGCCTAGTTGGAACATTTCATGTGGATAATGAGTGAGCATGAAGTGTAAGAGCTCATGACCTGGTCTCGGACTCCAAGTCTCTGAATTGGGAAGAGACCCCAACAAGACCCTTGCTGCATGCCGGAAGTCTCAGTGTCTTTGTCATTTGGTGCCTCACAGCAGAAGGCCTGCTGGTCACTCATGTGACAGTGGGGCGGTGAACAGGAGGCGAGGAAGGAGCTGGGGTGCTGTGGGGTAAAGGGAGAAATGTGGAGACAGAACCGTGTCATTGTGCCACCTGTGTCTATGGCAGCAAATGTAGATTGGATAGGAAGTACACTAGTAACATCACATAAAGTAAACAGCAAACAAACTTACAGGTGTGGTCTGCATCGATCCTTTCCCGGATAATTATCCTGCACTCTGTAAAGTTTGTTCTTACGTAGTATTTGCATTCAGTATGTTATGTTTATGTGTCAGTTTTCAAAATAGAACTAGTTTCACTTTTTCTAAATATAAATCAGTCTTATAACCGTTAGAAAATATGTACAAGGCAATATGTTAATTATTTTGATACTGAATTATAAACACTCCTAACACTGTGATGTGTACATTTGTTCACAAAACATCCTCTGTCTCTCCCTTCTCCCTTGCATCTTTTCTGCTGTTTTATCAGCTGCAGGCTTCTTCCCCAGAACACTTCAGTGTCTTTCCACAGAAATAAATTAGAAATACAACATTATTTTTAATGACTGTGTGGATTTCCATCACATGAAATCTAATATATTTAAGCAGTATGTTTATAATGAATATTTATGTATCCAGATATATTTTTGCATTTACAGACCGTGTTTTGATCTACAGCACTTGCATTATTCATGTGCCAGCCCTGCTCCGCCTGTCTCCGCCCTATCTCCACTGTTGATCCGTTTCTGTTTCTCTGTGTTCCTTACTGCTGTTCTATGCTTTTCAATGTGTAACTTTAGTATTACTATTTTAATTAAACTGTGCTTAATATTCATTTTAATTTTTAATATTTTCATTGGAAAGGCAGATGTACAGAGAGAGGAGAGACAGAGAGAAAGATCTTCCATCTGCTGGTTCACTCCCCAAGTGGCTTCAATGGCCGGAGCCGAGCCTTCCTGAAGAAAGGGTGGGCAGCTTGGCTACAGCACTGAATAATGTCAGATACACTCACAAAGCTCACAGGAAGTATGTGTTACAAAAAATGCACCAATTCCTTTTTTTCACACCAACATTATTCTGTGCTGTAACCAAGCTGTCCACCCTTTCTTCAGAGTGCAAACCTCATGTTCTTAATCACTGTGTGTTTATTGTCAGTGAGTGACCTCATTGAAAATAGCCCTTAGCACCTTTGTGGGGAGTTTGTAAGAACCGTTTCATACCCTGGTGTCATTCACAGGGAGCTTTGAGAAGGAAAGGATGTATTCCTGTGTTGATACGTTGTGTTGTTAGTTGTGTTAATTATTGCTGTGGGCAGAAGCCCATCTAAGACTTTGCACTAGTAAACAAGAGAGATAATGGAAGCCCAAACTCATATCATCCTTTCAGTTAGACTTCTTCAACTTGTGGATGTGTTTTGCTGTAAAATTCTGTTTAGGCATTTCCATCAGAGTCCTCACGAGCTGGCTAGTAAGCAATATTTCCTCTCTGTTTTGAAATGCTCACAGACCTCCTGCTGTTCCATGGCTGAAAGCATTAAGGAGTGATGCCCAGAGTGTTGGTATCATCTCAGGTCCTATGAGAAATACCCATTCCTGGGCCTCACCGACTCAGACTTGGTGACCAGGGCCAGCAGTCTGTGGTTGCAGTCTCTCCAGGAGAGTCTGCTGTAGGTCAGTATGTAAAATCCAGTACATTGGACTGGCCTTGCCAATTGGGGAAATTTGCCCTTCGCGGTATCCAAATGATGCCCAGGCTTAAATATTTGGATGCATGTCCAGATCTTTATCTCAAAATTAAATAAGAGGCTTTTGTGTTTTCTTTTTCATTTCTTCGCCTATGCTTTGGTTATTCAGTGGTGAGTTTTTCAGCTCCACGATGTTGTAAATTTTTTATTTTAGCTTCATACCTGCTGTTGACTTTGTTTTGTGGCTTCTCACTTAAAGCAGTGTGAGTGATGGCATAATAGAGACCATCATATCCAGATGTGAGAATACAATGCCGTATGCACCTGTACTTCCCAATCAAAGATGGACTTCCAGTGAAACTGTTGGGCATATTTAGACAATAAGATGCTAGACTGTCTGATATTGTCTATACCAGCAATGTCGGGACATTTAAATAACAGACTGATGGACTTAGGACTGCTTATGAAGGATTATACTAGTGTAATAATATGGGGAAATCAGTCAGGGGTGGGATTACAAATAAAAAGTGAAAATAGAAAAACAATTGTGTTTGTACTTTTTACCCTGCTTTGTGTAACCTGTCTTTATGGTATAGGAGGAAGGATTCTAATTTCAAAGCCTGCTCAGCTTCAGGAAGGCATGTCTGGCTGTTCCAGTTCAGATGTGTCTCCCGCACTTTGGTGTGAGATCACTACAGAGCAACTGTTGAAATCTGCCCCCACCTCCCTCTTGCCCCTGTCATGTAAGAGGAACCCTGTATAAACAGCTGTATGTCAACCTGTGTTTGTATTGGTTTAATAGCCTGTTCACATTAAGAATTATCTGAACTTTTCATTTGAAAGACGAAAATGAAAAGCTTGCTTCTCGAGTCTTATTTGATTTTATTTAGGATTGTACTTTTAAATTATATTTTTCTAGAATTTTAAAAACTCAACATGAATGCTTTGTTTGTAGTAGTTTAACAATCTACGTATTGCCTCATGTGTACATTTTACTTGCAAGAAATTATATCCTGCTACCATTCCTAGCTGCTTGTCAGCATCAGTAAGGCCAGAGCGCAGATTTTTTGTGAAAGATGGTGCCTCTCCAGGTCCCCCGTTCGCTGGCTCCCTTTGTGTTACGAGAAGCCACGTCCACCTCCACTCAGCCATCCTTCCCTGCTATATGTTTCTCGGTTACATTGCTTCTCAGCGACCGAATTAATGTGTCACCATAATGACTGCAGTTAGTCTGGTTTTGTGGTATAATTACAATCTCCCTTGTGCTGTATTATTTTTCCATTTTTATTTTAATGACCCTGATGTTAATTTGCCTTCTATTGTTAGCAATTTCTAACTTCTCTTGGGGCTGGCATCATTATAAATAATGTTTTATGTTCCTGCAGTACAATTAAATAAGACCATGGACTCCGAGGTTAGCAGGTGATTTGCATCTTCGTGTAATGAATGCTTCTCTGAAATACGCCCATTACACTGTGGAGGAGATGTGAATACAGCACACATACATACACACGCACACTTCCAGTGCTCTCACACTCACATACATTTGTACATATATGCACACACTTACACATATGCACACATTGCACACTCACACACGTACATGCAACACATACATACTCTGCACTCACACTCACACACACAATCACGCATACACTCTCACACATAGACACACTCTCACACACAAACACTCATGCATACATACACACACTTGCACATACACACACACTCTCAAACTCACACACATTTGCATACACATACATGACCTTTCTCGTCTCTCTAGGCGGCAACAAAGTGTGCTTGGAAAACAAAATGAAAATGGCTCAGATAAAGTATCTCCAGTGTGCCTGGCCTTCCTCATTCTGATTCACATTCTCACCAGCTAGAACTCACATGGCCATGATCTCTCTGTCATTCCAGGCCCCCATGGTTGATCCAGGGCAGGGACTGTGACAGACTCATTATTGAAGTCTCAGCAAGGGCAGGAGGGTGAAGAGGGCTGCACACAGAAGGCTAGGAATTGAAGGGAGAAACCTGAGTCCAGTGTGGGGAAGGTGTGGATAGATTTATTTATGGAGGATCCACAGTGGGAGGTGAGCATGGCCAGCTTGGAGGGAAGCCAACACAGCAGGCAGAAATCTTTTTAGTTTGTGATACAGGGATAAGAATCCAAAGAGTTGCCTTGGTGCTTGTGTGTGATGTAGTTGCCGGCTCGCGGTGTGGTTTGACAATCGTGTCCCTTGGTACATGGAGGACTGTGGGCCACATCCACCGAGGGCTCAGTAAGACTTTTACTTGTTTTACATTTAGAGGGTTATTTTTTAATGAAGCAGAAAATGCAGCAGGCCTGGTGTGGCCCTGGAAGCCCACAGCCTTTACTCTGTATTCACTCATGGGAGAAGTTTCATGATTCCTACAGGAGAGAGGTGCAGAGAGACGAGCAAAGCTGTTCAGTGATGTGATCCAGGGAGCGGGGAGGCAGGGCACTGCTGACCCGCTTAGGACACAGTTCTGACTGCCCCGCCAGTCCTGCACATCGCAGCCACAGGAGGCACTTGAACCTGTCATGGAAAATAGAAGTCCTAAAGAATATCTTGGGAAACACTTGAAATCCAAGTGTAGTTTTGTGCATCCTTCTTTTAGACTTCGTGTGAACTTCCTTCTGTGTCTTAGTCAACCTTCCAACAGCAGTAGAGAGCCTTCAAACACTAAAAGAAAGTCGCAAACCAAGCTGTACCTCAAAGGCATTACACAGCAAGAAGAATCAAAACATTTTGCGATGCTTGATGTTGCTATGTATGTCACAGTCTCAAAAGAGCAAGACTGGACTGGTGGAAAATGGATTATTTCTGGAGGTTAATGACCAGCAAAGAATGTGCCTGTGTATTCTTCTGAATGGTGGCCGTGTTGTTATGGCAGCAGTAATCACATCTATACACAGATGTGCTGAATTATGCAGAAGCAGACACTCTACACCTAGTCATATATTGACTTAAAAATGTTTGCTTGCTAAATAATATGCCACTGTTCGTATGTCTTTTAGACCACAGTGCATCTAAACTTAGGCTGTTCTCTCTTAAAGACCACAGGGTTCACATCCACAAGTAGTGTCCCTGCTCACCATGGGGGTTATAGATTGGGTAGATCCAACCAAAAGTTGAGAATCTGTAATGAGGGCTCAGGCGATTCTGCAGGTTGGAAAGGTTTGGTTTCTGAGTAGTTAGAATAATGTGTTGGGAAGACTAGGAGAGATCTGGGAGGGGCTCCAGACGCTGATCTATCAGCTTGGGTCACAGGAACAGGCTCTTCATGTGTTCATGGGCACAACACGCACCAATGTGTGTCCAGTCAGCTTGTGCAGTGTGCCTACTCTGCTTGGTGCTACTGCCTCTGTTCTGTAGATCTGTATCGTGTGCCTGCTCTGGCTTCCTCGTGTAGCCTGCTCTGCTATCCAAATAGGTAGTTGATCTTGCCTTTATCCCCTGGAAAAATAACATTTTAGGCATATTTTCTTCGACTACTATTTCTAAAAAAGCAAAAACAAAAACCCAAGGAATTGTGCTGAATTACGTCCTGTTATTCCCACTGTAGTTTCAAGTTGCTATTCGTTGCTATTCATTGCTATGGCGATGTTGGTTCCAGTGTTTTGAACCTCAGCTTTCACTGTGCTACAATTCAATTTTCTCTTTCTCCTCTGACTCCTTCCACACTGCCTGTAAATATGCCCAAATCATCTCCATCTTGCGCAGTGTGTCTCTCCTTTGACTTGGAACGTTCTATCACCCATCCTTTTTGCTGCTCCGTTCAGCCAGGTGCCTCAGCTAGAATGATCACTGTTGATATTTCCACTCTGTTTCTACTGTTTACTTCTCAGTGTACAGAAGTGAGCCTCCCTCGCACCCTGCACTGAGGTGTTGATGCAGAAACCTGCCAATTTCCTGGGCTTGTGTTGCCTTCTGATGTTCTTTAGCACTCCTCATCCCAGAGTTTTGTCTTTTCTGTCTGCCTGATTCCTGGTCATTTCTTCCATGTTTGCTTCTCTGTCATCACTGCTTATCCTATAGTCCCTCCTCCTCCATGGATCTTCCTTTGGCCCCCACCTTCCTCTGAAAGGTTACTTTAACACTCATGAGTTCCACACCACCCATATTCTCTTGAGTCATGGTTTATGAAAAGTCCCAATGATATTTACTAAAGAAAAATACTTCTAATTTCTAAGAACATTAAGCAGTGTGGCTTTTATTTAACCTACTTGAAATAATAAACAAGTTCAAAGACTATGATATTAGTAGAACCATACTTTATACTCTGCATGTAAACAATGGATAGAAAAATGAAGTAAGAATTAATTAGAAACACTGTAAAAATCAGCATCTTAGGAATAAACTCTAAAAAGGAGTGCAGCTCTTACCCACCAGAACCTGTAAAATTATCTGATGCATAAAATTAAAAACCTAAATAAGTAGGAAGATTGCCTGTGTTCTTGAATTGAATATATTGAGTGACAGTTTCAGTGCAATCTCAGAATCCTAGCTGACATTGTGTAGGGTCCCATTTTTTTAGTAAAATGATAAATCGATCCTAAAATCCATGTGCAGACACAAGGGTCTCAGAATAACCAAAATAGACTTGCCAGTAAGAAACAAAACTGGATGGCTCCTGCGTTCAATTGTAAAACTATTACAGAGCTACAGGAATGACAGAATGGTGGTAGCTTGAACACAGGCACATCAATCATAATAGTGAAGTCAGTTCATACATCAGTGGTTAACATTCTTCAAGGAGTACCTGGACAGTTAAATTGGGAAGAACTGCCTTTTATGGTGCTGGGAAAACTGGATATACACATGTAAAACAAAAAAGTTGGACTGGTACCTCAGTTTATTTACACAAACGAAATAAGAACGGCTCAAAGATATAAATGCCAGTTAACACTAGAGACATCTTAGAACATCAGCAGAAGTCTTCGTGAGGTTGTTGGGCAATGGTTTCTCTGCCGTGACAATGAAATATGACTTCATCCAGATTAAGCATTTTGGTGTCTCAAAGGACATGATCAAGAAAGTGAAACCTCTTCTACAGAATGCAGGAAGAATTTGTAAATAATGTTTGCGATAGTGATGTAGGATGCAGATTACATGCACACTTTATGTATTTAGGCAGTGCATAAACAAATAGCCATGTAAATTAAACTCACAAACTACATATACCAGGAAGCCCATTGTGAGAAGGATAGCATGCTGTAAGGGTTTGGGAAAATTCAAACATTCCTGTTGCTGCTACAAAGCTGAAGTGTGCGGCTGCTTGGACAACTAATGGTCCCTTTGGTTTGGCTGAGTGGTGAGGCAAGGGCGGAGGTTAACCACAGTGATTCCTGGTGCGCTAGCTAATGTCTGTTAACTTGAGTAAGATCATCAGTCCTCAGTAGATGTTCCAGTGGGCCGCTGTATGGATGGAAAGCTATGTGAGTGCATGTGTATGAACTGGAGAGACGGCTAAAGCAAACAGAACAATACTTCATGAAGTTCATGAGAAGATGTGAGGGAAATAGGAGCTTGTGTGTAGGCACTTGGTGCAGTGGGTGAGCTGCTGCTTGGGACGCTTGAAGGCGGTATCACAGTGCTGGCTTACAGGCCTGGCCTCTGGAGGTAATCCCTGGACACAGCAGGTGATTTCTCAAGAACTTAGGCTCCTTCCTGCTGTCCATGTGGGAGATTCAGATTAAATTCTGGATTCCTCCTTTTGGCTTAGTTCAGCCTTTGGTGTTGCAAACATTTGGAGAATAAAGCAGCAAAAGGAAGCTGCTTTTTGTGTGTCACTTTCCCTTTTAGATAAATGAGTACATACCTTTTTAAATGAAGAAATCTAGCCATTAAAATTCTTTGGAAATGACCAAGAATTAGGCAGACCTCTCATTTCCTCAGTTCTTGGAAGAATCCTTTATATGTTACAAGATTTAATAAACTAATGATGGATGTTACCAGTTCTTGGCCACTGCATCTTTAAAGCATCCAGATCTGTAAGATATTTAATGATTCATGGATTTGCATTCATTCGGTGTATTCTTTCTCTGATTCTCTGTAAGTGTTCCAAGGTTATCAGAATTTTCCAGAAAAAAAAGATTATCTCATGGAATGAGGGAGAGTGAGAGGTAGTAAATGCATACTGAGAAGGAGAGGCTGTATTTCCAGGAATTGCCTCAACTCTCATAGTCACTGGCCCTTCTGAATGTGATAGGTGGGCCTGTGAATTGTGGATCAGGAGAAGGGCTATAATCCAGGTGCATGGGGCATCTTTTTCTTGCAGTGGGTCCGGGCTGCCCTTGCACTCTGATCCTGGAAGGCGCTGGTGACGACCCCGAAAGGTTCAGCTCTCACATGCAGAGGCTTGGAAGCTGCCATTTTTTCTCTCGGAGATCTGTCCACCACTGTTGGAAAGTTCCTACTGAGATGTCCCTGTGACTAGAGGGAGCTTTCTGAGGGCTTCCCATGCCTCCTGCTTAGTGGTGTAAAAGGCCCACTCATCAATCCGCCCCGAGCCCAGAGGAGCACCATTTGCTGGTGGCACACAGAGTTGAGGAGCAGCGAGTGACACTGGAGTGAACAGGTGCAACAGCCATGACTCACCTTGTAGAGGAGATGGGCCTCAGGAAAGTGCCAGGAGGCTGTCAGGAGCCACTTCGAGTTGTCACAACCAGAGACACTTCTGACTTCCCGTGGGGGAGAGACAAACACCTGGCAGAAGACTGTCTAGGCCCAGATGTGAGTGCCGCCCAGGTTGAGGATCGCTGACTGGATCTGTGGTTCGTACCTTAGCATGTGGCGGGGAGATGTACTCAATGGCCCCTTTTCCTAAGCTCTCCCGATTGCCTCAGTTGCCTTGGTTAACTTAGACCTTCTAATTCATGCTTTCAGGAGGAGCTGGGGAAGTGCATTTCCACAAAGGTGGGCATTGCAGAGATGCTGCCCTTACCCAGTATGTCTCAGGGCTTATTGACTGTAGAAGTGATATGGGCATTTTAAGCATTATGTATTGACTCATCCTGTAGGACTGTGGCAAAGCCCAGATTCTAGCAACCTTCCAGCTAGTGGCTTCTTGACCCACAGTTTCCAGGAGGGTGATACTGAAACTTCCATGAATGTCAGGATCCCCTGGAAGGCACAGACGGCCTGGATTCTGCTGTCCAGCGCTGGGGCAGAGCACAGCCCTGTCCTGGATCCTTCCGTAAGACATCTCCACTGTGTGTCCAGAGGCCACCCCTTGGACAGCAGCTGTTGTTTTTCACATTCACATGTGGCGAAGCATTCATCTGATTTGACTGCATTGACTCCAGCCTTTCTCCAGCCTCCAACACTTTTCCTCTCCAGTCTGCCCTGGGAGTGTGCTGATCTGTCTTATGACCTGTTTCTGTGCTGGGGCAATTCCTGTCTCAGCGGTTGAGAGTGTCCCAGGAGAACCTGTTAGAGGATCAGGAGTTGGGGCAAGAACCTGTATGATTAACTTTTATAAGGAATTGAATTTTTGATTCTCAAGTTTACTTAGAAATATCAAATAGCCTAGAGGAGAGTGAAGGAATTTTGTATGTTTATCAGAGGTGGCTGTGACCATTATCTCTCAGGGTCTATTACTTGTCTCTCAGGGTCTGCCATTTGGTTCTTCTTGTGTCTCTGTAGTCAAATTATCTCTGGGAGATAAAGGTTGGATAGTGCCTGCAGTTTAGAGACAAGGCACTCCTAGCACTTGACCAAACTTTTTGAATTTGCATTTGGTACTGGGCATTTCTTAAATTCTTTGCCAAGCCATCTCCTGCAACAAATGAGGGTACTTCTTCAGTGGCAGGCACTTTCATCTCCAGATGCCTACACAGAGGAACAAAGACACATGGAGTTGAAAATACTTGTTGAAGATGCTGTGCCTGGTTAATGTCACAGCCAACATTTTGATCTGATATGAGCTGATATGTAATGGATTGAGACAGGATGTGAACATATGTAAAAGTGGTTACAAAAAGAAAATTATTACTTGGAGCAGTCATTCAAGTACAATACCATTTCCATGTAGAGAATAAAGGCAACATTTTGAAACAGTGTTTAACATATAGTCTTAACAAGCAATTCTGGCTAGTGGGTGCACTGTTTGTCTTCTGCTGACTGAGGTTTTTGGGTATTTTGTTGAACCTTACTAGAACAGTAAGAGTCATCTCATCCTACATTTAGGATCTGGAGTTCTACAGCACCCTGGGTTCAATAGTAAAGCTTTTGGCTACTCAAGAACACCTGCAGTCATTTGTGTCAAATCAGAGGTGATTTCTGGATTTATCCTGTTCTTTGTTCTGTGATACAGAGAGAAAAGATACAAAGAGAAAAGATACAAAGAGAAAGATAGAACTTTCATCTTCTGGTTCACTCAAATGACCTCAATGGTCAGAGCCAGAAGGTAGAAGCTACTTTTGGGTCTGCCACATGGGTGTAGGATCCCAAGGACCTAGGCCAGCCTCCTCTGTTCTCCCAGGCCACAAGCAGGGAGTTGGATGGGGAGTAGAAGAGCTGAGACATGAACCCTTGAAGGCGGAGGGTTGGCATGTTGAGCCAGGGTGCTGACCTGTGAGCCTCTATGCACAGTCTGGATTCTTCCTGGGTTAGGGAAAGCTGATTGTTCAGGACTTCTTCCCAGGCACCTCAGCAGGTGCTACCTGCTTCTCTTTGATCTTGGTGTCACATCCTTGTTGTGAAGCACATGTCTTACAATATGCCACTGGTTCACTTGTCCTTTAAGTTCTGTTTTTCTTTCTCCTTTGCTCTGCTTCCTCACTTGTTAGATCATTCATTAGCAGGTGCACAGGGTCACTGGTAGCCATGAAACTTACACCTGCTGATTCCATGGTAAAATAAGCTATCACTATTAGCTAAATAGAAGAACAATACATGTGATTTGTTTATCTGCTAGTAGATTAGTAATAATTATAATTCAAACAAACTAATTTCATCAACTAAATTATGTCATGTGTGCTTTGTGTTGGCAGTTGAAAAATTACCTGGAAAGGAAATCAGGTTATAGTCCCTTAAAAATCAAAGCAAGGCTTGTGACCTCCCAGAGCCAACCCTGTTTGTTCCCTGCAACTTAAGACAGTGCCCATGATGGATACATTGAGTTGAGTCATCTTGGACAAGGAAAAAATAGCCCTGCTCTCGCTGAGGTGCAAGACGGGGCGGGGGCCTATCTTTATACCTGCTAAGCCTCTGCAGGAAAAGCAAGGGGGGAGATGTCATGTGTGAAAATTTAAAGGTGTCAGTAGCTTTCAGGACCAGGCTCATGACAGTGTAACTATAATTGGCCAAAAAACCAGAGTGATGTAATGCAGACATGAGCCTGTCTCCAGTTCCCTTTGTCACAGCCCTGGCCTGCCAACACTGAGCTGTGCCTGTGAGAGAGACAAGGCCGAGGAGCTTGGCAATCTTTCAGGGGAGGGAATACTGTAGAAAGACAATGGCTGAAAATGTGGACAGGGTGTGGCTGTCACATGATGTGGATGCTGTAACCACATATAATTTGCCTGTGAACTTTCGAATGGAAAGGCATAGCAGTGTTGAAGAAAAGTAGTGTGACAAACACCAATGTATCCTGAGGGAGAAATAGCAGGAAAAGGAAGGGAAACAGTGGTAGGCAGTGGGCAAATTTCTTGTGGCCCATGCATCATGCCAGTACCCTCTTTACCGACACCATCTGTGCTAGCCTCCTTGATCTTGACTGGATATTGAACCCCTGAGCATGAATGCATGCACTCAGGACTCGGTGCTAGGGCTTCTGAGTGATCTGGGCTCGCACTGATATGTGTATCAGAAGTGTATGTAGTGGCCGACCCCCAGTGGTTCACATCCATAGCCCTTTTGCCAAGCGCTAGTCTGAATGAAAGAGTTCTGGGCCAGGCTCTCGTCCCTCAGCCCTCCTGTATTCGGTGTGAAAGGCCTTGCCCTCAGCCTGTCCCGTCTACATCTGTTTCCATACAGACCTGAGCAACTGGATCCAGTGTCCCAATACCTAGTCACACCCTCATGTAGAGGTGTTCCCGCTTTTCTATCAAAGAGGGATGAGGAAAGCTCTGGAAACAGATCTGCTGTCCTCATGTCTGCAGAACTGCTTGCATCTGTAACACTTGAGGAGTCCTGTCTCCTTGGCCTTAAACTTTGGACTTTGGAGATTTACAATGTGGGTCTCTGTAAGAAGGTCTCTGTAAGATTTGAGTCTTTAGGATGCTGCTTGTGTAAGTTCCCTCATCTGTGACCACACTCCCAAACTGTATCTGTTTCACTGCATCACTTGTAATGGAAATGGCACGGTTTTACCTTTCACTTGCCTTCTACCAAGAAAACCAGATGTATCTTCTATAACTTGCTTGTTTCTGGCAGGAAATATTGGAAGGTGAGAGGACACATGCTGTTCAGTCAATGGTTAGATGTCCTGGGCGTGTGTGTAGTGGGCTGTAATGCCTTCAGATCAAGTGGGAGAGGGTCCTCAGAGAAAGGCATCAGTGCCTCAATAGCAGCACACGCTGACGGTTTGTTTCTCAAAAGCAGAGGATAAATATTGGATCCCCATATGTGATCCCTCTTTGAAAGATGTATTCACTCGCTCAAGCACTGTGGCATTTGCTCAGTGGTGATTTCGAGGGCTTCTGGTGCTGGAAGAGAGCACCCATGCACAACCCTGGCCCTTGCTGGCTCAGCGTTTTCCCAGTGATGGTTGGTGCTGAGCAGACACAAAGAGGAGGTGTGCATGGAGCGATGACCTGGAGATGGGCAGGGCTGGAGCTAGGTCCCAGGTTAATACTGCTGCTCTTTCACTTGCTGGCATTTAGCTACTCTCAGTCTTGTTTTTCTTCTCTGTGAGACTTGATAATTCAACAAATCTGCATGGAGCACCTTCTGTTTTTCAGGTGCTGTGCCCATTAGTGGAAAGCAAAATGGAGACAGGAGGGAATCTTCCGGATAGGTTGTCGATTGTGAGCTCAATGGCAGGGGATGCTTCTGGACCCTGCGGGGATTCAGGGCGTTGTAGCTTCTGATGCATCTGCTTAGCATCTCACACATTGGATAAGCAAAGCTGGACATCACCCTGCCCCCTCCTGAATCAAGACTCATGTGTGTGTGCAGGACAGAAGGTTCAGAACTGAACATGATCCTGGCTGGGCTGTTTCCAGGAGGCTGTGACAATAAGGAGGTTGCAGCAAGACCACAGTTGAAGGTTGCCTCCCGTCTTCAGGAATCCTGAATGAACTGGGTACTGCTGTGTTCAGAGGCTGAGTAATTCCTGAGAGACGCTAAACACCGACGAATGCTTGAATGAACAAGTGAGTCCAGTGAAGGGTTCCAGAAGGAGAACGGGGAAAACAGTGAGTGAAAGGTGATTGTTGCCAGGGAGCCAAACATTGAATTGAAACAATGAAGCGATGACCCAGTTGTGAAAATGTCAAGCAGCAGAGCGTGCACTGTGGAAGGCATAGCTGATGTGGAGTGGAATGAAGACATGTGGAACCAAGGAACCTTGCATCATTGGGGTTACGCAAAGGCGTAAGGAAGTCACGCATGATTGATGGCGTGAGAATGAAGATGAGGAAGAGTGGACGCAGAGAGGTGTTCAGGGAGCGTCCAGCCACATGGAGATCAGGAAGTCATCTAGTGAGGGACGAGAGGGGAGCTCAGAAGCACAGGGAAGCACAGCTGGTTGGTCTGGATCCCAAAGAGCAGTTTATATGTTTGGTTTTTTGTTTGTTTTGAGGCCAGAGGTCAATGTTTTGCGCTTGTTGAAAGCAGTGTTTTCCTTGCTGCACAGGCTAACAGGGGATGAAGACAAGAAGGGAAAAATGCAGACAGCCCAGCTTTTGAGCAGGATGGCCCAGTAGCTCCTACTGACTCCCAGCTGCTCTGCAAAGGGAGTGTCCATTGCCAGTCATTTCTCTTAAGCCTTGTCTTCCTGGGTTGTTGGCTGTCTGATTACATAAAAGAGACCTGCGCGTTGAACTGTTGCCACTCTGTTCATGGTAATTGGTAGTAGCTTAGGTGCCAAGTCAGCAGATTCTACCTCAGAACTGTCACACAGCACCTACACGGAGCTGGCAGGACGATTATCAGCTTAAACAAATGCAGGATTTACTCAGTACCCAGCTATTAGCTGTAGTGGCTTCCTATCCATTAGAAATGGACTCTAAGAAGCTTTCCTATTGCTTTCTTATAAAGCCTTAGTGTTCTCTTCAGCATACCAATGAGCATAGGTATCGGAAGATGTGTTATTCTGAAAGTAGAGCTTTAATATTATATTTTGAAAAAGAAAACCTAAGCCCTGTGAAGTGCAGCCCGAGCATAGAACCAGGTGTTGGGGAAGAAGGTGTTTTTAACACATGGCTAGGGGAGGGCCTGGCTAGACGATAGCATCCACCAACATAAATGTGGGCTTGATAGTAGGGTTAGTTGGTTAAACTAGGCTCCAATGCCTGTTGATGTATACTAGAGCTGAATGGGATATGGGACAGACTGGACCAGTCTGCTACAAATACTGGTAAGCCCTGGAACCAGGGCTGCTGGGGTTGTTGGGGGTCACCCTGCTTAGGCTACAATTCCTGATGGTGTACGTGAGGGCTGTGTGTGTAGCGGGCTGGGTTGGGCTGAACCACAGCAACCACTGGCTTGCGTAACAAATGGGGCTGGAGATAGAACTGATCCAGCAATTGCAACTACCAGTGTGTGTGTAGGTTGATGTGGGTGATGGACTGAGCCAGACCCCATATTGGCAAGCACACATGAGAGTCGGGTCTGGGATCACTTCATATAAGGTTTCTTTGGGGCTCCCCCGACTAAACGGCTGGACTAAGAACCTCAAACATGGTGAATGGCAGGATCTGTGGACTGAGCTTGGAGTGTGTGTTTCAGAACTAGGCCTCCTCAGTGGCCAAATGGAGCAGTGGGTGGCATGCTCAAATGCACATGGAGGATACGGCAGTCCACTGGGGCCTGCAGAGGAAGGAGGGTAGAACAAACTGGGCAACAACCCCAGCCAAGTATTGATATTAAAAATGTGAGCAAATGGAGACTCTGGGGTGGACTATGTCAGCCAAGGGACCTTGGAAGGATTTCCTCATCTTTCAGATTTCAGAAGCATTGGAACCTCTTGAGCAGGACCCTCGGAGCATGCCCCACACTGGGGGCCCTGGGCTGGTGTCGGGTAGCTGTCCTCCATCCCTGGGTATTGAGGCAGATGGGAGACTTGGTGCTGCATCTTCCCTTATCTCTTCCTTCCCCCAGAATCAGGAGGAAGAAAAACAAAATTTTGAAACAATGTTCTCACCCACTTTCCCCAATCCTCAATCCTTTCCACCCTGATGAACTCTGTAAACATCATCAAAAATTAAAAATTAAAATAAACAAATTTTCTATCCCTAGCAGTGCTGAACTGTGGGAAACAACATTATCTCTTGGTTGTGTTCCAAGTGAAAACCCAGTGCTTTAAATATAAAGATCACCACCCAACCAGTTCTTTATTGTTCTGTTTATTCCTGCCCTCTTAAGACCTTTCGACAATAGGATATTTAAAAACTAGATAGTTCTTCAATTTTGGTGAAAATGCCCACCTGTGAGTAAATTGCACCTGTGGTTTAAGCAAGGATTCTGAATTCCGTTGATGTTGCGGTGGGGTTTGGCCAGTTCGCCAGCGTATCTGAACACAGGGCTGCTTGTCCCACTAGTGGATTCCCTCACGGGGATCGCTAATCAGCTTGCTTACAGGTGAAGCAGAAAGGAGGAGAATCAGCCAAAGCAAAAAGTGGGGTTGAATGACAACTCCTTCATGGTTTTTTAGAAGAAATGTCATATCGTTACCCCAATAGGTGAAAGTATTCCTCTGTTCCCAACCGGGTACAATCGCTCATTACCTGTAGAATATTTACAGGGAGGATCTGCTTGTTGGTTAAATTTTACTTAAGCCTGTTTGAAAAGACTATTATGTTTCCAGCATACAAAACTGCCCTTGTATGTTACTGGTATTATAGATGAGAAGTGAAGGCCCAGGGATGTGAATTGACTGCACCACTGTTGTCAGATTATAGTGTAGACTTTGATCTGGAAGTTAGGGTTCTCTGCTAACAGGCCACCATCTGGAGGGGGTTGTGTGTGTGTAGGAGGAGGACCTTATGGGAAGATTCCAGAAGAGCACCTGCCAGGGAACCAGAGAAGAGAGGGAAGACGTGAACTCCATGCAGGCAGAACAGAGGCTTCCAAGACCCCACCATGAATCTGAGCTGCTCTGACCCTGGAGGTGGGTTGCCATGGAAGGTTCTATGACCCTGGACAAGGGCAATTGTCACTGAACTGCCAGCTGCCTTGCTGGAGTATTGAGGGGGACACTAAAGTGACCACCCTGTCAGGTGAGGTTAGTTGGAAAACCTGAGAGTCTTAGTAGAAAAGGTCAAAGGGCCTTGTGTGGTACTCCTTGATAAGCCTTGCGTTGTGGGCCACTGACTCAAGAGCCTAATTTTACATTGAAGCTGTGCTTCGAATAAATGCGTTTTCCTGAGGAATGCCAGTTAAGGTTGGTTTTGGTTGCTTAAGGATGGATGAGAACTTACCAGAAGAAGAAGATAAACAGCTGCCTGTCGCTGCTGGCTGGAGTCAGGACCCTGTCCTGGAAGGCGCTGTGAGACCAGGCAGTAAATGGTTGGATCACAGCAGAAAGCAAAACCACAGCCAGCCTTCAGTACCAGCCTGATAACTGGACTAACACTGTTTGGTTCGCTAGTTCTTAATGCTACAAATGATTGAGACCCCTGTTGGCGTTCCAGCAATGTGCTTTTTGCTCTAGGATTCAGCAGCAGCCAGTAGCAGTGCCTGTGTAAGGCCTGCCCTATGGGAGTTGTTATGTGTGTACCATGTGTAAGATCAAGCTGTGCTTTCTTTTTCCTTGTGGATATGAGCCTCACATCAGGTCTGGCACATGTGTGTTTATTGAATGAGAAAAAGAATGACAAACTCTTGGACACAACTGTATAAAACTTGAGCTTCTATTGTCACGCCTCTAAGCATTTAAATATGCATTTCGTCTTGAATCAGGCTTCAGAATCTAAGGGAAAGGAAGCAGTGCCAAGTTTGAAAAACACGTAAGACAGACGAGAGCTCGGGTAACTGGTTGCCAGAAGAAATGATCTTGGCTTTGAGTTACTGCTTTCATTCTCTCCCTGCTTATGAGCAGACACCTGCAGACATCTCGCCGGCAGGTTGTGTAGTGAGCGACACTGGTTCCTCCCTGCAGGGCTTTGCTGTTCACGGGGCCTGTGAGCATCCTTTGCAAGTGTTGCAGCCCAATGCACACCCCTTTCACAGTGAGAAAATGTACCTTATTTGGTTCCACAAGATTATATGCATATGTATGTTCCAAAACGTGACCACTTATTGTTAAGTTGTATAAATATGCCTCATAGAAACTAGACTCATGTTTTAAGAAGAGATTTCTCAGACCTGGGGCTGGAATGCGTCTGTTGAGGCACCTGCGTTTCATAAGGGAGTGCCTGATGCATGCCTAGCTCCCTGCTTCTGATCCAGCTTCCTGCTCATGGCTCGACTGTCCAGGTCACCCGTGTGGCCAGCCCAGCTCCTGACTCCAGCCTCACCAGCCCTGGCTGCTGCAGGCAGATGGAGAGCAAGACTGCAGCTGGGAGAAGCATATGTGCATGGCTGCAGATGTCTATCTCTTGGCCTTTCAAGTACAGTTTAATTTTTTCTTTATCTAAAAAATTAGGACAGGGAGACAGGGAGATCTTGTCTCTGTTGGCCACTCCCCAGATGACCCCATCAGCGGGGGCTCCCCAGAAGGTCTCTCTTGATCTCCCATGTGGACAACAGAGGCCAAAGCATCAGTGTATGTTCTGCTGTTTTTCCCACGCGCACTCGCAGGGAGCTGGAGCAGAAGTGGAGCAGCCAGGACCTGAACCAGCACCCAAACGGATGCTGCTACTGCGGATAGTGCTCTTACTGGCACCGCAGCACCACTCCCTCTAGTGATTTTATTTTTAAATAGGCAAAACCAGCAAGTCCTAGTCTAGGAGCACCATTCGTATTCAGTATTGCTTGCTGTGTATTTGGTATCAATAGTCCTTCCTCTCCTTCTGTGACTTTGTTCATGGCTTTAGAAAACTGTGCTTGCTTGTCACATTTTGGAAAGTGATAGTAGAAATAACTTGTTTTTCTACCCAGGGCTAATTATTAATGTGTTTAAGACAGTGGCCGTAAATTGATTTATGCCTTAGAACATATTAAATGTTAGACTAATGTTCTTGTGAGTGACGTTGTTAATAAGTAAATGTCATATCGATGTCCTGCATTTTGCTTTTCATTATTTTACTTTGTCTCTACTGGGGTTGTTATTTTTTAATCACTTAAAACAAAATGTTTTATCCACATGTCATCTGCATAGCAGTAAGCACATGCAATCAGGCAGATAAGTGAATGTTTTCATCACATTTTCCAGTCCGTCCTTTCCCAACACTGGGCAGAACTCTCCTGCTCAGAGGGTGTTGGCTGTCTACTGAGCACTTCCTGGCCTGCTATCTCCCTAGGGAAACTGCTGACACACAGGGCAAAGTAGGAACTGACAACTACACTCTAGAAAAGCAGGAACTCCTGTCTTGCAGTAAGTTCTATGTTCTAATTTTTTGAAAGTAAGAGTTATTTCCCAATTCCCATCCTACTTTGGTTTACAAGTAATTTTTGCAAATACCTAAAAACGTTACTTTGATCTACTGTTTCTGTCACTTTAGGATGAACAGACTTGTTTAAAAAGGTAAGTTTGTTCCTGACTTTTTGGAGTTTGAAAGAAGCAGAAAGCAAGGACCTGTTTTGCACTGAAAACCTCACTTTGCATCTTCATTTTGCGGTTAAAATAATCTAACAATGGCAGCACTGCTCTGTTGGTGCACAGTGAGGGGTCGGTGTGTGCCTGAGAACAGGCTGTGAGCGAAGACCAGAAGGCTTCTCAGTTTTCGTTTTCTCAAAGTAAGCAAACAATGCACACCAGAGCTGGTAAAGTGTTTTCATGTTCCTTTATCATTAAGAGGCAAGATAGTCCCAGTTCTGTATAATACAGGAGTATTTCACAAAGTTTGGGAAGAAAATGTGAGTGAAGAGAGAGGCATAGTTTGGTACAAAAATTGAAATTAAATGCGTA
Source organism: Ochotona princeps (assembly GCF_030435755.1). Classification (NCBI taxonomy): domain Eukaryota; kingdom Metazoa; phylum Chordata; class Mammalia; order Lagomorpha; family Ochotonidae; genus Ochotona; species Ochotona princeps. Next base: position 39,592,576 of record NC_080852.1, on the reverse strand, counting down.
AAACATTTTCAACCTGTTTTCCCTTGAAGTTCTGTTTATTTGGAAGGCAGAGGGCTGTAGACAGATGTTCCAGCCACAGCATCCAGGGTTAGGCCAGGTGAAGGCAGAGCCGGGAACGGCATCTTGGTCTGGCCTCTGGGTGGCTGGTATCCGAGGACGGGCCCTCATCACTGGCTGCCTCCCAGGGGACACGAGCAGGGAGCTGGGCTCAAGCGGAGATGGGACTGGTTGCTTCCTGGGTAGATCCAGTATGGGATGCGGACATCCGGAGTGATGGCCTCACCTGTGCCCGTTCCGTAAGCCCTGTCTGGAAGGCTTCTTATATGCATGGATGTCAAGATTTTTTTTTTTGGCATGAGAATGCATTTATCTTTTAATTCTGTGTTCCAGCAATTTTTTGAAATGTTCTCTTATGTGAAATATCAAGGTGGCTTTAGGTTAATTCATGATTGGGAAAAGCGTGTCTCTTGTGACCCAATACTCTTAAACAGATGAGATGTTAATAACACTCTCCTCACGCCTTGCTAATACCCCAAGCAAGCTCTTCTTGGCAGTCGCAGACATGGGTTGGCTGTGTAGTTTGTCAGGTGTGCGTGTGTGTCCTGCACAGAAGGCCTGAGCAGAATTCAGAAGAGCCAGCTTCAGCCTGGCCTGGTCAGTCTGGGCTGCTGTGGGTATTTCAGGAGTGCAGCAACAGGAGGAAGATTCTGTCCCCCAGCCCCCATCTCTCTTTACCCCCTCTCTTCCTGTGTGTGTGTGTGCCTGCATGCATGTCCTTCCAAAGGAAAAACAAAATTTTTAAATCATGTTTTGGGTTTTTAATTTCTTTTTACTATTTAAAATGTTGTGGCTATCATTGTATATTCCTTATTCCTTAAGAACTTTGCTTCTTTTTGAGATTGTTAGTTTAGCACACCATAACGTTCTATTTTTTATCCAACTTTATCAAAATGTGTTCAGCCAACCCTCACCGAGCAGGAAGATTTCATCTTACTGTGGCCCAGCAGTGACTGGAGTGTGATTCACTGGAGTAGCAATCAGTCTTCAGATAACCCTCCGGAAATACCAGATGATTTCCTCAGCTTCAATTTCTGGAAGATCGTTTGTTGATTACAGAGTATGTGCATGTTTAAAAATCTGATTCAGGTTTTAAATTGCTTTAAAAAGTGGCTGACCCACAGCCTCCCCAGGACAGATTGCACCTGTTCCCTTGAGTGTCTTCAGGGATGAAAATGTCTTAGGAGGGAAAGGTGACCTCCTTAATTTTCATTACTTACATTTCTAGTGAAAGTGAAAATGTTTCATTTGCATTTTTGTTTTGCGAATGATACATGCCTATTTTGACTTGTATGTTCCTGATGATTGCCGAACCTTGGATTTCTTAAAGGTGTTTTTACTTTTAAACCCAGAATAGTTTCACCTTTACAAGACAGAAATGGAAATCCCACAAAGAAATCTCACACACCACACACAGGTTCTTCAGTTCTCGACATTTTGCATTAGAATGCTCCGTCCTAATCTATGGACTGCACCCCGCTCCCCATAGTTTAGCATCTCATGTCAGTGTGTTTGTCACACCCCCCCCATTTCCTATGTCTTTAAAATTCAAACTCACATTGTCTGTACCAGCAATGTCGGGGCACACTTAAATAGCAGACTAATAGAATCATAACTCCTTATGAAGGAATATGCTATTGTAATAATATGGGAAAAATCAGCTGGTGGGGGGGAATTATTTTTTTTGGCACTGGGGAATCCCAGACCCTATAGAATTGTACCATAAAATTCAAATTTTAAAAGTAAGAAAACAAAAAAAAATCCAAAACAAAATCAAAAAATTCAAACTTCCGCATAATTTTGTTTTAAAATAACTTTATTGAAGTAACATGTTTTCATTGTGGGACAGAATAAAATGATACCAAAGTTGAAGGGGAAAAATGTAAAATTCACCCCCACGTGCCCATCACAGGGTAGTTGCAGCAGTATTTGAATTTCTGTGTTTGCTGTGATGTGCCAGTTGTCAATGCATTTTGCTGGTAAATAAAGTTTGAGGGGCCCGGGACAATAACCTAGCGGCAGAAGTCCTTGCCTTGCACGTACCGGGATCCCATATGAGCACTGGTGCACATCCCAGCTGCTCTACTTCCCATCTTGTTCCCTGCTTGTGTCCTGGGAAAGTAGTACAGGATGGCCCAAACTTGGGACCCTGCACCCCGTGGGAGACTTCAAAGATACTCCTGGCTTCGGATCAGCTCCGGCCATCATGGCTACTTGGAAGTGAATCAGTGGACAGATCTGTCTCTCCTTTTGAATGTCTAATAATAATTTTAAAAATCTTTTAAAAATTAAAAATAAAAGTGTTTGAGTGTCTCTTCAACTGTGTGTTGGCCAGTTGAATGAGCTGATACTGACTCGGGTTACACTGGTGTTCTGTGTGTTTTGAGTGAGTGGTCCTTTGGTATAAATTTACCAGGTTGTTTTAACATAATTTATTTGTGCATTACAAGAATTGGTTTTTTTCCTAGCGTCCCTTTGCCTGCCAGATGTTGGCTATTTTCCCAGTGAAGGAAGTTGGTGGCATCTGTGCTGTTTGCTGCGTGATATCTGAATGTCTGTGCCCAGAGGCAGCTCCTCTTTGGCTCACTGAGCGAGTATGTTTGGAAACCCTCCACTGCGATTCAGAAACTTCTATCCCTCTCAAGTTCATTGTTGGGAGTTAGACAGGTGTTTGCCAATGCTAGTTTCCCTACCTTAGTTAAAAGCTCTTTCTGCATGTAGACAATTCATTTTAATTTTCTTAGGTTTTTTTCTTTGATGTCTATTCATCTTTCATTCACTGCTCCATTTATTCATGTATTGGATGTTTTTACTGGGAGATTTTTTTCAGTCAGAATATATAGACCTGAAATAATGATTCTATCTGTGAAGTTTCTTGCAGCTAATCACCCAGTGATGGCTGTGTTAGCATTGTGTTAGTATTGCCAGGGATCTGAGCAACACTGTTGAGCCAAGGCTTGGGCTGGGCTCAGCTCCAGAGATGCATACTGCAAAGGGCCTGTGCTGACTCTGGCGAGAGCTTTCCTGGGCTGTGTGATCTCAAGAGCCAGGACAATGACAAGGGCACATGGACGCCAAAGTTCAAGGATAGAGATGGTGCCAGGCTTGGTTCATTCACAGCAATCTCCTGGGGAGACTCAGAGGATGAACCCAAGACGGTTGCAGCCTCAGTCAGCAGACGACAGCCCCCGGGGTCCATGTCTTAAAGCATTCCCACCTGCACCTTCCAGGTCTCTGATGGCAAGGGTCGTTGGAGAACACCCAAACTATGCCCAATCCATAGCGCCAGCCCGGTTTTCTATATGTTGAATTTGTCAACAGTGCGGCAGTGAATGCATTTGTACACCTGTTACTTTGTACGTGCACGAATTATTCTGAGATGGTTAGGGGTGCCTTTTTGGTTAGAAGACACTGCCTATCCTGGTCCAGTGGGAGGTGAGAGGAAGCAGTGGATGTATGTTATGTGGCACTGTTGGTGGGCGGTTATAGTTGGAGACATTGGTATAAACTCCGATGTAGCTGTGCATAGCCGCACATGGATATATGCACAGATACCAAGACATGTTGATATACAGGTGGGAATCCAGGAATTTGTCAGCTGCCAAAGCCTTGGAAGCAGCCATGTATCGGGAGCCCAAACGGAGTGGACATCCGAGTCACACTTTCTAATACCCTTGTCCTATCACTGGAATCAGGGCCACTCAGAATTAGCTGGTTTGATGATTCGGGTGAAAAATATTCAAGATCATACTGGAGTATCATAGGAAAAATCACCCCACAATGGCAACAACTGCCTATTTACTGTAATTTCTAAGTTTTCATGAGTCTTGTAAAGAAAAATCTTGCATGAAAGTATACTGGTGAGTTTGTCATGTGACTGAGGGTACCCCGTCAGGACCCTGTTATCTGGCTGCCAGTCGAGCCACCCTTAAGGTCTTGCCTTGGGATTGTGCAGAGGCAGGCAGAGGGTGCTCACGTGTTCCTTGCGTTGTCTGGATCCCGACTGAATCACTGCACCTCTTCATGGCGAGGTAGAGCGTGTTGTAAAAGGGAAAGGGCTGTGTGAAGGTGATGGGGACGGACGGAAGATCAGAGACATTGAAAGAATGAGAACTCAGTCCAGCAAAGCTGGCTTTGAAGATGATGAGAGAGGCATCCATAGCTACAAGATCCCACGCTGCAAAGCTGACAAAGTCCCCAGCAAACACCGCTCAGACAGGTCCCATCTCTGCCACCCCCAGACCCAAGCTCTGCCAGCAGGCTGAGGCAGCGTGGCGACATGGTCCCTAGAGACTCTAGTTGGGATCCCAACACTATGAACACGTGGATCTTTTGAGAGTGTGGGAACCCACCAGCCTTCAGACCCCAGAAATGTGGAATTATAGTGTGTTTTGCTTTGAGCTGTTCAATTTCCTAGATATTGTTGTAGTAGTGATAGGGGTCTCATTGAGTAAGTAATAAAATTGTTTCAATGTGTTTCCCTTAAGCACCATCAGAGGTTTGTTGATGTGATCTCAAGATTTGCCCTGTATTTCAAGAGTTAATTTGGAAGAATTTTGTTTTTAAAGTGTTTTTTTTTGCTTGTTACCAGTCTTTTCAGTGATTGTAACCAATTTGTTTTCTTAGCACTTGAATATGTAAGAATATTTATCTCTTGTCATCAACATGAATGACAACATATCTGGATAGTGAATTTTGAAATCATCCTTTTTTCTCCTAGTTTGATTCACATCACTAAGTTGGACAACATGTTTTTACCTTTTGACAACCTATTTTTCTGCCTAAGTAATCTTAAAAATTATGTGTTGACCACATTATATCTAGATGCCTTGTTTATTTGGATATTGTCAATTTATTGATAACATCTTGTCAATACCACTGAGAAATTTTGATTAGGTTATAATTGTTGTATTCTGATCTTGGAGAGCCACTAATTATCTCAGTTCCTGCTTTGATCTATTGTCCATGCAAATTTAATAATCTTTATATTTCTGGGGAACATCCGTCCTACCTCACTGCACTCCTTGTCTCTCTCAGCCCCGTTTACCAGTGCCCTGACATCAGCAGTCTGTTCTCTAGTTCACATCTCGTGTTTTGTTAAAAACTCATTGATTATGTTGGAAAAGTAGAGTGATGGAGAGAAAAGGAGAGATGAACAGAGATGTTCCAAATGCTGCCTTACTCTCCAAGTGACTCTACATCCAGGACGAGTCCAGGCTGAAGCCTGGGGTCGGGAGCTCCGTCTCATCTCCCACATGGCGGCAAGGGCTGAAGCATTCGGTCCTTCTTCTTCTCTTCCAGGGCAATTAGCAGGAAGCTGAGACTTAACCTGTACTCTAATACGGGACGTGGTATTGCACTCCACACTGTGATGCACTGTGCTGCAGCCCTATGTCCGGGTGCCATTTCTCAGTTTTAATTTTGTTTCCAGATCAGCAGGCATAGTGTCCCTAATAATAGTCATTTTTCCTAAATATATATTTCATACAACAATGCTTCCCTTGAGTGAGACATTGCCCTCTTTAGCTTTTTGAATAGACATTGTGCATGTGTGTGTTTGAGTATTTTATGTTTGTGTCTGTTCATAAGAGTGTCTACTCAAGTCTCATCTTGTGTACAGTCATAATGCGAGGAGCCCCCAATGCCCACATCATTGTCGCAAATGCATGTTTGGAGTTTCTCTGTCACCTTTCATAGACACCTAGAGAATTCCCAGGTGTGGAGGGCAGCTGGAGCCCCAGCTGTGTGGGGAAGCTGATCTCTTCATGCTTTCATTGCATTGGAAAAGCTCTTCTGTCGTGTCATTCTCTCTCCCAGGTTGCCTATGCTTGTGGTATGCTCTGTGGCTCTGTACGGAATGGGTCTTGCTGGCTGTCATGTGGGCTGCAGGGTCATCCCCAATGTTTCTTGGCTGTCACTTTGACGTCTGTCTTGCCATTGATCTCAGAGAAGCTACTTGTGGGAACTGTTCCTGCGCATTGCGATGCAGAGCCCCAGCTCCTACAGCTCTGCTGGACACACAGAGCTTTGCTTTGATGTTGGAAGGATGAGAGAAGGGAAGTGCATGGAAGAGGGTGATCATTGAGGAAATTAAACTCAAAATAATTCTCAGAAGCATTCCCGCTGGCCGAGCATCTCCGGCTCTGGAAATGTCTGTATCACACACTTTTCATTGCATGAGTCATGGAGGACATTTTCTCTCTCCCATTCCTTGTGGTGCTGTGGGCATTTGGATATCAATCTGTCACTGCACTGGCTTGAAAAGCTCTTTAATTAAAAAGAATTTAATGATGTGCACTTGGTGGCCAGTATCCTGTGTGGGTGGGTAAGGTCACAGAATGAGTTAGGTAAGTGTCCCAGTTTCATCATCCTTTGCCAAGCATGGCATCCTTCCTCAGCCTAGGTCAGTGGGCGGTGGTTTGGCTCACTCTGCATGTTCCTTTTATTGTGCCTTCGGTTTCTCAGGCTGTGTGTGTAAATCATTAGTGTTTTTCTAAAGGTATGATAATTATCACCACAATCCCCTTTAATATAACCCTCAGTTTTGTGTATCGTTACGCTCGAAACTACCTCCTCACTGACTCACCTTTTGGAACTTTCCTCGCTATTACAGAAAATTTGCAGTGGGTGTTTTAATGTTTTTGTGACATTGTAAGCCTACGCCTTCTAGAAATACATGATTAGTACACCGTGAGGTGTGTATTTTATCTTCATATTTCTCCCATCATATGTCTCAAATTGCTTGACCAATTATTGATACCGATTTGGAATATTTTCAGCCAATGTCAGTGTAGCATGGAATTTAGCAGCATTGGGTCTAATTTCATTTATATTTTTAAATTAATTGATTAGCTATAGACAGATACCTCCAAGTTGCCAAGTTAATTATTTTCATGGAACTGTAAGTTTGCTCATACCACAAGTGAAAGTAGAATATTTTTAAAGAATTAATATCTATCTTTCTTCTTTCAGTTGCAAATTCTTGATGTCTCATAATCTTCTAGGGGGTGAATTTTTAAGTTGCAGCACTAATTTGTTGTGATTTCCATAAGGTTTAAATTTCCATAAGGTTTAAACAATCGACTTGGTGCCTGCACACTCTCTGACCCTCTCTCAGTTGCTTCCATCGATGGGGGGGGGGGGGGTGTGATAATATCAATTCTTGTTTAAAGCAAAGACTTGGATTTCTTCATTCTGTAACTACCACAGGACTGGTCCTGAGTTGTCAGTCACAGGAGCATAAGAACTTCAGAGCAAATGGTGTCCTGCTCTCCACCACTGTGACAGGCCGTGTAGACGGCATCCTGGTTTGCCTTCCCTGGGTGACAGGCCATGTAGACAGTGTCCCAGTTTCTTCTCACTGTGACCAACTGCTGTATACTTCACAAGTCCAAGTGCCCCCATTTCTTCATCCTGCAGTTGCTGCAGGCCAGAAGTCCAAGGAAGCTGTGGGTTTGGGGTCCTGCTGTCAGCCTGGCCCGTGGTAGCATCATGGGCTTTACTGGGGAGAGATCTGCTTCCTGTCTCAAACAGGTTGCTGCCAAGTTCATTTCCTGTATCTGGGATACTTCTGCAGATCCATATGAAATGATATATTTAGAGAATAAAGAATTTATTCCAGAAGAAGTTGGCATCTTGGCAAAACATCGTTATTCAAATTGAATCTGATGTTAACTTTGGTCACTCGAGTGCCTGTGGTTCTGTGCCATCTTTTTTTGTTTTCTTCCGCCTTTGGTTTATTCACTTTTTCCCATAGAAGAAAGCGTTGAATTCACAGAGGTTTTATGCTTTGCTTGGTTTTTGAACCTGCCTTTGGATACAGTAATTTATCTTTTTCCTTTCATTTTTCTCAGCTGTGGAACGGGAACACATATCTCACATGACTGTGCTGTGGTTGAAGGAGAGTGGTGAATATTCAGTCATGTTCCCCTAGAAGTGTATTGAATAAGAACACAGCATGTGAGAGGGTGATTTTAACTACAGCGCTTCCCCAGTAGTGTAAAGGACAGTATCACTCCCACGTGTTTTACACACCAGAGTTGTGAGCCGAGCTGCTGCTGCCTGTCACATTGCATACAATCTTTTCCATTCTAAATGACAGAGCTGTAACCATAAAAGGAGGTTGACAGGTGACATAATGGCCCAGGACTGGTTCCTGGTTTAGAGATCATCGCATCTCCTGAATCAAACACCCTGAGAAGCCAATCTGTGTCTGTGTCTACTTTGATAGGTACCTTTTTCTCTTAACATTACCAGAAAGCAGTTGCATTGCTCAGCTCGGCTGCAACAGTACCAGCTTAGGCCATGAATGCCTTGCTGAGTGTGTCCTAGGCGGGCAGGGTTTTCACTGCCTGAGTGTTGCAATCCAGGGACCGAGAGTATGGCTGATTGACATGGCGGAGGCCCTGAGAACGATCAAGAGAACACGGATCCTGACAGGGGGTGGTTGTGCCAGGCCTCTCATGGCTCAGGAAAGCCCCAGACACTCAGTACAGCTCTAGTTCATCTTTCTACCAGTGACTGTATGTTTGTGATCAACAGCAGGTGTTCATTTTGAATGGATATCTGTTACGATGGAACCTGTTAACGATGGCAGAGGATTGGAAACAGAATGAGAGCAGACACACAGAGAAGCAGAGTGCTAGAATTCCAGGAATCACCATCCTCAGGAATCTTAGCAGCAGGAGTCCTAAACATTTCTACTAAGGAATCATTAACTTGAGTGCTCCAAGTATCCTTTGGTTTCAGTGAAGAATCTCATTGTAGAGGCTGGCTGGGTGGGTTTGCTTAGCTTTGTGTGTATGTGCAGAGAGAAGCAGGAGGGAGCCCTGCTTGACAAGGCTGCCAAGAATCTGTCCAGTAGGAGAGGGATGAAATCTAAAGAATGGGTAAGAAGGGCGAATGCATGTTTGGTGAGCAAGAATGGCAGAGGAATCCCAGTCTTGCCGTCCAGGTCCAGGGAGGACCCCTTTCTATAAGGGATTCATGAGATTGGCAAGTGTGAGATACCCTGTATTTATCAGACTTTGCATTTGTTGCCTTTCCCCATGTTGTTGGTGTACATCCCTACTTTGGAGTGTCTAGCTCGAGAAAGGATGATAGCTTTGATAGTGACACAATGCCGATGAGGGCAGCTGGCAGTTGGCTTGGTGAAGTATTCTGAAACAGCTTAGCAAGTGCTGACGTACTAGTGGTTGTGTGTTCTAGCCTAAGCAGAAGCTCTTGCTTGCTCTTTGGAGACTCTGTAAAATCACTCTGTGGAAAATGTCAGCTTCAGGGCTTATTCTGAGATCCATTCTGGTGAACTCTGGCCATTCTGAAGTGCTGCTTTAATCTTGACTTTCCTTGGGAAGTAAGGTAGGAGTAAGTAATGGTTTAACCTTCAGTGTTAGCACAACAATAAGACAAGATGTTTATAGTGATTTTTTTAAAAAAGAGGTTTATTTCTTGTACTTGAAAGAGTTACAGAGAGGAGGGGATTGACAGAGATAGAAATTTTCCATTCACTGAATCATTCCCTAGAATGGCCACAATGGTCAGAGCTTGGCTCATCTGGAGGTAGGAACCAGGAGCTTCCTCTGTGTCTTGCATGTGGATTCCCCTGTGCCCCCATTGCCTTGAGCCAGCCTCCTCTGCTGCCTGTCAGACCATCAGCAGGGAGCTAGATCAAAGGTACAGCAACTGGGACCTGAAGCCAACACCTATGTGGGATGTTAGCACGGGAAGCCTACAATGAGTCCACTACACCACCACACCAGCCTCTTATAGTGATTTTTTTAAAAAGATATATTTCTTTTGGGCACAGTACAATGGTCTAGAGACTAAACCATGCGTTAAACCCCCTGGGATCCCATTTGGGTGCCAATTCATGTCCAGTTGCTCCACTTCGCATCCAGTTCCCTGCTATAGCCTGGGAAAGCAGTCAAAGATGACTCAAAGCCTTGGGACCCTGCACCCACGTGGGAGACCCAGAAGCTCCTGGCTTTGGATCAGCTCAGGTCTGGCCATTGCAGACACTTGGGGAGTGATTCAGTGGGTGGAGTATCTTCCTCTCTGTCTCATTATCGCTGTAGATCTGTTTTTCCCATACAAAGAAATCTTTAAAAAAAACATTTAAAAAGATTTATTTATTCCTATTGAAAAGGCAGATCTACAGAAAGAAGGAAGAAATAGGTTGAACCTCCATGCACTGGTTCGCTCTTCAAATGGCCACAATGGCTGGAACTGACCTGGTCTGAATTCAGGAACAAGGGGCCTCTTCTGAATCTCCCATATGGTTACAGGGTCCCAAGGCTTTGAGACATTTTCTTCTGCTTTCCTATGCCACAAACAGAGAGCTGGTTGGGAAGTGGAGCAGCTGGGACACGGACCAGCACCCATTTAGGATCCTGATGTTTGAAAGGGGGATCAATCAATCAATCCAACTGTTGTACCAGGTATCTCCCTTACCGTGATAATCTCACATTAGATGGCTTGAGTAGTTTCCTGCTCCCAATGAGGTAGGCCCTTCGATATTTTTCCTCCTGTCAGGAAGCTTTAGGGAGCTGATTAACCCCTTCGCTGGAAGCAGCAGACTGGGATTCAAGTCCCTGCGTTTTCTGCGTGTTATGTTAAACTCCTTCCCATCTGCATATAAAGATGCTAATCATTTATCCTTTATTCTGTGCAGCAGTCTCAATGGGAGTTTCAAAAATGTTGAGACAGTGGAAATGGTGTGTGAGAATAATTGAAGAGTAGATAGATTTTAATGGCAAATTCTCTGTGGAGATGAGAATAAAAGAGTAGGTGAGGCAAAGAAAGTCAATGAGCTCCTTCCCTAAGCCATCCGTGCTCGCCATGGACACAGTCTCGTTTTCCAAGAGACAGATGTTTAATGCTTGCTATGCTTCTAGGCTTTGTGGCTCAGCATTTTCTCATCTTACGCTTGAACTTGTGTCTAGTAAAGAAATCACCAACTCAGACTGATTAGTACATAAATGCATAGATGCTGAAAAACAGAAGGAAGCAAAAATTTCCATGTCCCACATGAAGGAAGTTAAAAGCTGAAATGGGAGACAGGTCAGAGAGAAGCTGATGGTTTGTCTTCTGCCGGAATGTCTGTTCTGAGAGCCTCAAGCCCATGTAACGTCTGCCGTGGCTCAGACCAGCACTGTCAGGTCCATGGTTCCTGGAATCCTGTGCGCTTGATGAAGATACCATGTAGTGTTTAACTCTGGATTTAGGTCCATTTTCTTGTACAGGAAAGAAAATTTGCCAACTTGATTCTTCCCCTGTGTTTGTCCAGCAGTGCTCTGAAGCTTGAACATGTGGGCGAGAAAGAAAAAGCTGGACATATATTTGGATATGGGCTTCTAACTGGAAGTAGCTTTTCAAGAGATTTTGTTGCTATAAGAGTGTTGGCTTTTTTGTTGCCTTTTTTTCCACATCAGCAGCATTTATGATTTGACACTGATTGGGAAAGACTTAAAATCTGATGTGTTAAGACATTTTTGCAAACAGCATTAAGCATGCCTCGGGGAAGAAATAATGGAGCAAATCAGGGATGTGACTGCAGAAATGATTCCGGGAAGCAGTTCTGCATAAAAGCTGTTTAGTATTTCTCTGAACCTTGGGCGGGGGCTTTCAGAGAGTAATATAGACCATTAGCACCTCAACTAGCCCTCAAGAGACATTTACACCCATCCGTTTATTCACAGGATCAAAAAGTGCCCATTCAGTATGCTTATACTTGAACTTGTGTTTGCATATGTTATACTCAGGGAGTTGAAAGGCAGCTGGAGAAAGCAATGACATCTTTACATGCCAGAATTGCAGACAACATGTTCAAGCATGCCACCCTAACTCTACTGCTGCCAGCCCCGAAGGCCTTGCGAGTAAGCCTGGACCTTGAATCAGCTGTCTGCTTGTGAGCTGGTCAGTCCTGGACTCCAGCTGGCTTTCTTGCTGCCCCTGCATCCATCTGGACAGCATGACCTATGCAGAGTTGTTTGAATAAACTCAACACTGATTCAAACATTTCTTCATAAACTATTAGCATTTGTGTATTAGTTTTCCGTTGGTATAACCAGGTATCAGAGATTGGGTAATTTCTAAAGAAAAGAGGCTTAAGTAGGCAAAGGTTACTGAAGGCTGGGGAGTTGAACACTAGATGAATTCATTGTTGGAAGGCGTTATGCATTGGAGCTACATTAGAAGCAAAGCATGAGGCAAGATCTTACTTTGAATGAGCTTACTTTCATGGTAGGGCCTCCAATCTCACAAGACTAAAAAAGCAATCACTACCACAAGAAAGGCAGTAATTCCTCTTGACAGTGGGAGCTCCTCTCCTGGACGCTATTGAACAGCAACATCCACACGTCAGTCAGACTTCAACTTCTGCATCAGCAGTAACCCCATCTTCAAGCCAGAACCACATCTGAACGTCTTTTGTTGCACTTCCATCAAACCAGCCATCTCTAATGTATGAGCAGATGGCAACCCAAGATATCTTTATCTGAAATTGTATTGTTAAAAAATGGAAATTATGGGTTCATTTCCCAGAAATATTCTCTGTGTTGGTCAAATTCCAAGGCTAACAAGTAAAATGTCTGTTTGGGATATTCCTGGATGTGACTTGACAGTTGTGTGGAAGCATATTGCTGGATCGTGTAACAACATACATCTTGGCAGCTGGCAGGTAGTAACTAAGGATGTGGCAGACGCTGATCTGTGAGCTTAGCATGGCCTTAGAAGAGCTTTATCAGATCAGTCCTATCGTTTGTTAACTCACAGATGTGGAAAGGAGGGCACTTAACGTGCAGTCAATTGCCAGGCTCCACAAACTGGAGGGGAGTTCAACCTGTACCATGGAACTCTCCATCTTCCACCTTAGCTCCCGCTCCAGTCATAATGGTTGCAATTCGGCTTTGAGCATTACTCAGTATATGTTGAGTGCTGTGCTAGGTGCTTGTAAACCAGAGGAATCTCATTCCTAAGACACAAATGAATAACCACACAGTGCATAATGCAGAAGTGCGTGGAAGATGAATGTGTTGGACATTGAAGTAAGTGATTGACTTGTGATGAGGAGGCAGAAAATGGATGATTTTATGGTTGCAGTAGTTTCTGACATAGTTTATGATGTGTGAGTAGGCATTGTGATAGATGATGGGAAGGAAAATTACAGGCACGAAACTAGCAGAGGGACAAGGAAAAGTCATCGCCTGTGAGCGTGGGTGCCTTGAATACAGCATGAACTCTTCTTCTTTGTGAGATTTAGTTATTGGTTTTGAAAGAGTTAGAGAGGAGGAGGAGGAGGAAGTGAAGGGAGCTTTCATCTGCTGGTTCACTCCCAAAATGACCACAATGGCTTCTTCTAAGTCTCCCACCTGCTGCATGGGACTCGAGCCTTGGGCCATCTTTTGCTGCTTTCTAATGCCATTGATAAGGGGTTGGATCAGAAGTGGAGCAACTGGCATTTGAAGCCAGGCCCACTGGATGCCAGTGCTGCAGGCTGCAGCTTCACCCACATGCACTGGCACCAGTCTTTTCTCAAGAATTTTTTTTCTCCAAAAGCTTGAATTTATAGTGTTGACTTTGGATATAATTGAATTAAATATACAAGAGCTGTATAGAGTTGACCTATATTTTTTTTATTGTGGGAATTGGTAAAAAAAAATAACAGATTATATGTGTACACACACCCACACACACGTACGTACAGGAAGAGACACTGTGTTTTTATCTTCTCTTCTGCACATAACAGACTCCCTTCCAGCCAGGCCAAGTGAGAGTGACCTAGGTTGGATTGGAGGAAATTGAAGGAAATTGAATCTGAGATCTAGAGGTGGTGGCAGCAGGGCAGGTATAACATCAGGGCTGTGTTCCTTAAGGTGAGTTCCTAAGGCAGAGATGTAAGACAGTTAGCTGCTTATTTAACTTTTGTAATTCCTGAGTGATACATGATGGGCTTTGGGAATGTTGGCTGACAAACTTGACATAGTGCCAAGTGTGGTGTCTAGTACTTTGCAAGATTTAATTCAAGTGACTTATTCAGCAACTGTATTGCAATAACCTCCTGTAAGTCTTTGTCTTCCCATTGTACTTTGAAAGCAGAACAGGAGTGGGGTGGGGTGGGGTGGGGTGGGGTGGGGTGGGGTGGGGTGGAGTGGAGTGGGGTGGAGTGGAGTGGGGTCGGAGAGAGGAAGAGCTTCTTGGAGAAGAAAGAGGGGCACTCTGTCAAATGCCTGCACCTGCCAGGGCAGGGCCAGATGTAAGTCAGGAGCCAGGCTTTCAACCCGAGCTTCCATTTAGGTGATACTCAAATACTTGACCTATCCTCTACTGCCTTCCAAGGATGCACATTAGCAGGAAGCCAGATCAGTAGTGGAGTGGTGGTGTCTAAAATGAAGCAGTCTGATATGACAACGTGAGCATCTGGGATACAATTGAGCCACTGCGCCCAACACCTGCGCCACAGTAGCCGTGCTGATTAATATGATTTTGTAGATGATCCTGACACACCCAGTAAGCATGCAAGCTGAGGTTCTAATTGAGTCTTCATTGATGCAGTATTGAAGAGTGCTAGACATAGACGTCAGGGCCCTACCGTGGCTTCACCGCCACTTTTTCCATCTGCCCTCCTCCCTTGAAATTTCCAAAGGTGGAAAAGTTGGATGTGTGTACATGCTGATGGCAGTAGCGCACTGACAGCTTGTCGGAACATGGATGCTTTTTTGCACAATTGTCTGAAGAGTGATATTCAAATAGTTCTTTGTACCAGATAACTTTAAAGCTATTAACAAGTTTGACTATCATTTCAAAGGAATTTCTTCTTTATTTTCCAAAATCTATTGTATGTTCCTGAAACAATGAAATATATATATACACATATATTTGTATTCTGAAACAATGAAATATATATTATATATAATAAAACATATATGATATATAATGAATTATATAATGAAATCCTACTTGGGGATCTAGGAAGCCATTGTTAAACCCGAGTGGGCAGGGGCCAGGGGCCCCTCGCCCCACGACGAACGGAGCCCTCCGGCAGACACGAGACAGGAGACCAAGAGATGCAATGACGCATGAGGCAAGGTTTATTTCACACGGGCTCGTGGGTGCTCCCGCTTGATCTAGTAAGGAGTCGCGCCGAGCCGCACAAGCTGGGTCTTTTTATAGGATATGGGAAACAGGAAGCGGGGTTACAGAAGCAGATGCATAGTTACAGGGATCCCATTGGCACCTTTAAGTCACACAAGGCTATGATTGGTACAGGAGCTGCCCTTGCTCAAAGCAGTCTTCAAGAATGACTCAATGTCTGAGAAATGGAAACTTATCTTTCTTTTGTAAAATAGAAACTTGGGAAACTGAAGCTTACTGTTCCTAGCTCTTGGAAAGCACCCAACGGCTCCTAGCTCTCTATCTTGCAAGGTCTTCTGCTGCTCCTTATCTCACAAGGTCTTCTGCCTGCAGGCATCCTATTGACCCTTTTTCTGCTGGAGCTAAATTTGGGCTCTACACCATCATGGAAGTTACAGAATTAATTTGGAATAGAGAGCCCAATTTATTTAATCTGTTTTTTGTAGCTTTCTAAGATAAGGTTTGTCAGAGGCAAAAAAAGTCTTGATGATTGGCAAGTTGTTCTAATGGGCACCTGGATTAATTATGCCCCTTTCACTGATGAGATGTGAGCGACTGATCCTCTGATGGGGGCAGAAGGCAGAACTCTGTGTGGAAGCGCAGGGACAGAGCCCAGAGTGGGCTTTGAGTCATCGGACAGGGGAAAGATGACACCAGAGTGCAGCAGCTGTTTTTGCTTTTCGATCTTTCACAGTGCGACTTGCTTAATCCAAACAAGGAGTAGTAACATCTGTAGCGGCTCTTCTGGTGGACCGCACGACTTCTTTGCAATCATGAATACAATGAGTATCACAGCAAAAGGCATTGGCTGAACAGTCAGCCTGTGTGTCGGTGACCACGTGTGTTCTGTTGGGTTTGGACGCAGAGTGTGACTTTCACACAAGTGAGAATCTCTCTCAGAAATACACACCTAATTACTGTATTCTGAAGAACCTCTGCAGTGGAAGGGTGCCATTAATCCTTTCCCACCTGGTATGTTCCTCCTAATCGCCAACATTCTCTCTGCGTAGCTACCTGCTTTTTCTGCCTTGAATACTTGATGTAGTAAGTAATTTATTGTATCATAAAGCAGCTTGTAGCAATTTTGCATAGTTTGGGATTTTACAAGTTTCCTGCCTCCAACTTCTGCCCACTGGTCCTAATTTTACTGCCCTACAATTCAGCTACTTCAATAGCATTTCAGATGCTTTATGTATAAATCTTCATAATAACCAAAGAACAGTAAGATTCTAGAAACTCCAGTAGGAATTAGGAAAATAAAGTATTGCATAAGGTTGGTTTAGGAACACTGCCTCATCAAAATACTGAAAACCGAGATAACTTTACAACGCACAAAATGGATTTAGACCTTTAACCTGTGTACAGAGGCTAATATGAAGTTATGGTCCTGTAGTAATAGTATTAGTTATTATAGTATCAGTTCTCACCTTCCAGAAGTGGAGAGTGGCCAACCTTTAGCCCCAGCGAGGGTGTCTGTGAACATTCTGTATGGATCCCTGTTTATTTCTGCCCCTCTAACTGATCGTGTTGCTTCCACAGCATTAATCCACCCCTTCAGGCGTGTTACCTTCCCAGCACTGCAGTGTCTGCTTCACAGGATTATTCTGTGCTTATAATTACTCTGTGGTTTGAAATAATATTTATAAACTTCATAGCAGTGGATCTGGATAGAAACTTTTTTTTCCCCACAAATGTTACTGGCCACCCATGTGTCAAGCATCTTATCATAGGAGTCATTCTGTAGATCACAGCATGGATTTTAAGTTTCTTGGAAAACAAAACAGTTGCATTTTTCCACATCTATTTCTGACAAAGAAAATAGTTTCTTTGTGTTTCTGGAGAGTGACCATTGGTGTATGTACAAAACACTAATCAAGTTTCTGAGTGCCGTAATTGCAAGATAATTTGTTAATGTGCAAAAAAAGACAAGGAAGAATTTCGTGATTTTTTTTTTCAGAGTATTCTCTTCACAGTGATGAGGGTTTTGTTTTTTGTTTTGTTTTGTTTTTGATACTACTTAATATTCTCAGAAGGTTCCAGATTAAAGAGGCCTTCATTTAGTTTATTTAAGTTTTATTTGTCCCCTGACCCATTTCAGGACCAGTCTGACTTTATAAGGCTTGGTTTCTTTAAAAAATCTATTTGTTAGAGGGGTGGGCAAGCTTGCATGAGAGCTCCCCTTCCTAATATCTAATGTTTTTCTGAAGCTGGGAGCTGGGAGGTGTGTGACAGGAACTCCGTCACTTGTGCCATCATCACTGCTTACAAGATTCTACGTTAGCATCAAGTCGGTGTTAGGCACCCAAGTCTGGACTTACACCCAGGTAAACTCATGTGAGTCACAGCCACCTTAACCACTAAACACTTGGCCCCTCAAAAATGCAAGTTAGCAGCACCATTATGGAAGACGAGAGAAATGTTTTAGAAATTTGAAAATAATCCACAATATGTCCCAGCCACCCCACTCCTAGGAATTTACTCAAACAAGAGGAAACCAGCACTAAGAACCGCATGCTTATTGCAGCTCAGTTCACAACAGCCGAGCTGTAGAATCAACCCAGATACCCATCAACAGATGATTGGATAAGGAACACACGATATATATCATGGAATACTACTCTGCTATAAATAAGAATAAAATCCTTTCTTTTGCAACAAAATAGAAGCGATTGAAAAACATTAAATTTAGTGAAATAAGCCATCCCATAAAGGTAGATATCTTGTGTTGTCTCTGAGATGTGGTAATTAAACTACTAAAAATATATCTAGGAGAGAAATGGACATACTGCGGTTTGATCATTTTATTTATTTACTAGCCTTTGTTTATATTCTGTGGAGCTGTGGTGCTTTTCCATTTTGCTTTTGAATATTATGATTAGTGGTGCTTTAAGCCTGCGATGATAAAGTGGATTGAAGTTATGTTTTTGCATATAATAAAGAAAAGGAAAGGGATTGGTGGGAAGAGAACAGTAAGAAGGTGACAGGAAGACAGAACGGGACAGAATATAATTATCTTCTTGGGGTTGAATCTAGGAAATGCGTTCGATATGTTGTCTTCACATTAACACGGATTTAAAGACTGCCTACCCCAAGGTTTGACTCTTCATCCTATTAGCATGTGTCGCCATCTTGTAGACATGATTATACCTAATGGTTTTCTGTATACTTCCTTCACAAGGGTTAAAAGTGGGATTCTTCGATCTTATTGTTAGAAAGCCAAATTTGGGACATTTCCATGTCAGTGTTGTCTTTCCTTGTGAGTCCTTGGGAATGCATGCCTCAGCGACTTGTAGCCTTCTCCCACACTTTCCTAGGGATCTTGCTGTGGACATCTGAGTGGGTGTATGGTGACCTGTGTGGTTGTGCCTTTGCCTTGTCTGCACCTGTTATGTATCCCACGCCTGAGAGCAGCACACCTGGGCAGGGCTTCACTCCTTTGGTCTTGAGCAGAGTACACAGAAGTTGCAAGTACGTTTGGTTCACAGTGGAAGCACAACCTCTCTTTGATCTGCCTACACAGATACTGTTCATCATGGCTAAAGTAGATGCAAGCAATATAGCAGGCATTTCAGTTGCTCTTTAGGCAAATTAAGTCTGCTGCAATTTGTTTTATTTTTGCATGAAAAAATAAAAGCAACTTATGAAGAAAATGATTCATGAGAAATACAGAAATGGGATGAGGACAGCAAAGATGCTCTGTGTGTGCCTCATACACACCACCTTAGGCTGGGGCTCTGCGGAGGACAGCAGGAAGCTGACTTCCACAGCCTGGTGAACTGGAAGGCCAAGATCGTAGTGCAGGTAGATTTGGTGCTGTGAGGGCTGCTCAGCGTTAATGGATGGCTCATTCTACCTCTGTCCCCACAAACTGTGATGAAAAGACTCCTCCCCCACCCCCGAGGCCCTTCCATAGGGAAACCAGTCATGATGGCTCCACCCTCCCCACTTCACCACATCCCACAAGTCCCGCTGTTCACCCCATTGCCTGGGATCTGGAGTTTCAACACGGACTCTGGAGGGATATTCCTACTCCCACCTTGGTATGCACTATCACTGGGGTGCCTAGTTTTGTAGACCACTTAAACAAGTGTTTTTTCCTGATTTAAAATAGGGTAGCTGGTTGTCATCCTTATATTCATATCCCAGTATCTGATGCATGCAATGTACTTGGACAACTCCTCCTGCCACTTTTCCCTGGTGCTTGAAGAAGGGTTGGCCTTGTGGCTTCCCAGGTCACCAAGGTGTGGTGCAAGCACTCCCCTAGGTCAGGTTCTGATCCAGCACCCGAGACACCTCACCAGCCTGTGGCTTTGTATGTGCACTAAGGCTGGCAGCCCTAGCAGGCTTAGACCAGTCTGGTCAGTAAGAGATCCAAGATTCTGTCACTACTCTGTCGTACCCAAGTGCCAGCCAGGTGTAAGACATGCTAATGTTACTTTTCCCAGAACTCCCAACCTCTAGTCCCTGTAATAGCTGGCCACGGAAATATGATCAAACCCTAAACATCACATGTACTGGGACAGAGAGCAGACACACTCACTCCAATGTCAGAGCAACAAAAGTTGTGTACAAGTGCTGTGTAGACCATGGAGCTTAGGCTAGTTATCCAGCAGTAGGTCTCAGATGTAGGAGGCTCCTGTCCTTTTACCTTCTGTGCTTTCCTCTTTCACCCAATGCTCCAGTGCCGTCAAAAAGAAATGTGAGTATTGAATGTGTCTTTCTTGGCAGCCCTGGGATGCTTGCTATGAAAACAAAACAAAACAAAATAAAAAAAACAACAAAAAAATCTCTTAGATATAAAAATTTGCTTTCGTTACTTTGATTGGCCATAATATACCAGCCTTTAATAGGTTCTGAGTATAACTTGTTTCCTATCTGTAGGCATCTTTATGTTTATATTGGAGCCAAATATTTTCTGGGACCAAGATTTGCAGGGATAGGTTTTCTTAAAGGATTAGCAGGCCTGCGTCAAGGGTACCATTCTTCTACGGTAAATCAAACATAATTATGGTGTCTATAAAAAGAATGGATACTACTGCTCCAAGGAAACTCTACTTACATGAAGTAATTGTCTGGTGGCTCTGGCTTGTAGTGTTCCCAGTTGCTGCCATTGTGTGTCTGTGCACCTGTCAGTGTTGACCCATCTCGAAGTCCACTCAGTGCCTATTATTGACCTTATCTGTCATCCATTAAGAAACTTATTTTTTTCAGCTAATATTTAAAAAAAAACATGAAATTTAAAAATGAATAAAACCATCTCTTAAATCTGTGGTCAAGCTAGGAAGCCCGCCACCTAAAAAAAAAAAAAGAGGCCTAACTTTGTGTGAAATAAATTTAATCGAGAAACACTGATTAGCCACGGTGTGCTCCACACTCAGGTGAGCTCGGGAGCACATGAATGAACAGAGAACAATATGGGAGTTCCCAAAGCCACCTCGCTCCCGTTCTTCTGCCAGTATGAAGATGCAAGCTGTGGGATATGGTGGGAATTGCAGTTGCCATTTGATTCTACAAGTTCTTTGAACCACCTTTCCAGGACACAGCTCGACATTGCTGCTTGTGCATAGATGCGAATTAGATGACATTTCAGGGACCTGGGGACTTTTGAAGGTCCCAGGTTCTATCACAGCATCCCAAGAGCAGATATCTCAGCAAAATTAGCATTCTTGGATTCTATTCTATCCCTGTTTTTTCTTCCGTCCAATGCTGAAATGCTTAGATTTTATTTTTGTTTTTAACGTGTGACTTTTTTTTAAAAGAAATTCAGTGAAATGGGACAAAACTATTTTTTTCTCTGAGAAAAGTGGGCAGTTGGTACCATCCACTGGCCTATTGACTTATAACCCCTTTTTGTGCCATAGCGTTTTATTCAATTCCCTCCAGGATATATTTTAGCATCAGGACAAGATTAAGGAAAGATGTCAGCTTAAATAATGATGGTTGCAGCTAAATGGTCTAGAGAAATAGTACATGTTTAAGTGCTGGGTTACCAAATAATTCACAACTTTTTTTTTTTTTTTTTTTGGTCACAGTGTCTGAACCTAAAATTAGAGAAGTATTGGCAAATGTAATGTAGGGGACTGGGGCAGGGAATAACAGAGCCTCTTTTTGGTCTATTAGCAAATGAGTATTTTTAAATGGTTTGGTCATCTTCAAACTGAGTTGTACAAAGGTTGTGTGTTGCATCGTGTAGGGTAACACATTATGTCTTACTTCGTGGAATTAAGACTGCTTACCTTTGAACTAGGCCTTGTCTCTGGCAATATTCTGGAATGAAGTAGGATGCCTTTTCCACACATTCAGACAATTTTTGTTTCACATGTCAGTGCAGTTGTGGAAAGTTAATGACTCTTGTCCATCAGTGGAGACCGTACTCTGGGTAGGCATTTAGAATCCATTTCTATTTAGTTTGGCATGGTTGGAGGTTCAGATGTGACCACAGACTTTCTGGGTCTCAGTGGATCTGGTCCACTTTAGGATTGTTTTTATGCAGATTCACCTCTGGTGCATAGTCTATACTATTAATTATGCCTTTCCACTTGTTTATTTTAGCGTCGTCATAACCCATTTCTCCTAATGATTATACAATATGGTTTTGGACTGTGTTATTGGAATTCTGTAGCCAAAACTACCAATGTGGAGTCATGAAATTGTATAGATGAAAAAATCCATGGGAAATAACCTATTGCGATGTTCCAATTCTTCAAATGATAAAGATGAGTTTCAGAAATAGCAAATGGTTTGCTTAAGGCAATACTTTGCCCACATGTTCAGAGCACGCTACAGATGGATGGTGATGACATCTGTGCGACACGTGGAGCTCATGTCCTGAAGCCATTAGCAGCTACAGATGACCAGCTCAGGGCTTTCAGAGTTTGGAGGATGCTGATGGTCTTCCTGAAACCTGTAGCTTTCCGGGGTTCTGATACACTGTTTGCACGATTCTGAGCTGAGTTGAACTACTTCTGGAACTAATTGCCATGCTTCTGTTTGCTTGAGATAACAATGTATTGTCCTGTAACATCAGACAAATTGAGACTCCAGTGGATGAGGATTCACCCGCAGTTTCTTTCTTCTTTTGTGGATTTTGCACATGAAGGCTAATCCATTCTCAGGAAAGTAACACTCTAAGAATGGCCAATGCTGTCTCCAGTTCATGGCTCTTCTGCCTTGTGGGTACAGATCTGTAATACTGAATGTCTCTTTGCTCAGGTTCCTGGAAATTCCTTTGGGATCTCTGATTCTGGGTAGAACTTAACAGAAAGACAAATGATTCTGTACTTGTGAGCCATTACCCATGATTTCCAGTAGATGAAAACAAGTATTGACCATGTGAAGAAATGGAAAAAGGTATGACTTGCCAACCCAGGAAGGAGGACTCAGTGGGCAAGTCAAGACAGAGTAGTTCTGGGTTAGCACTGAGCAGCTTTAAAAACTGCCATGAACGTGTGAAGGACCCGTGGGAAAAGAGGCAGAGAAGAAATGACAATGACAAATTTCAGGACAGTTCAAAAAACTTAAGAATCACTAACTGGGGAACTAAATAGTGTGATATCTAATATCACAATTTTTTTAGGTTGAATAAACAAAGTATTTTAAAATAGTGTGTGGGATCCGGGATGGTAGCCTAGTGTCTGAAGTGCTCGCCTGGCACACACCAGGATCCCATATGGGCACCAGTTTGTGTCCTGGCTGCTTCACTTCCCATCCAGCTCCCTGCCTCTCTACCTGGCAAAGCAGTAGAGGACGACCCAAAGCCTTGGGACCCTGCACCCACATGGGAGACCTGGCTCCTGGCTGTGGATCAGCTCAGCTCCAGCCATTGTGGTTACTTGGGGAAAGATCCAGCAGATGGAAGATCTTTCTCTCTGTATCTCCTTCTCTTGGCAAATCTGACTTTCCAATAAAAAATACATTTGTAAAAAAATGTTTCTTTGGAATCCCAAATGGAAAGGAGGCTAAAAAAAAAAAGACAGGAAAATGTTAGAAGAAATAATGGCAAAATATCTCAAGATTATGAAAATCAACCTCTGGATCAAATAAACTTAGTTAATCTGAATCCAGATTAAACAAGACATAGAACTCAATGGATACTTTAGCATAGTATAGCCAAACTAGAAATGTAATATAAATAAGACTTGATGAAAGAATATCCAAGAGGGACAATGTGTGGAAGGGAAGAGGAGCTGGCGGTAAGCGGCGGCTGTCTTTGTAAGACGCAGGGGAAGACATACTGACGTGGAACATCCTTTCCACGTTTCATTTTGGAAGAGAAAACTCGTTGAAAATCTGTCAACGTAGAAGGTTTCATTCAAAGCATCTATCATTCATACATGAAGATGAAAGGAAAGACATTCTACCAAAGGGAGTTTGGAAGAATTCACCGCAACCAACTGGCACTGGAAGATCAAACATTGGGAATGCAATTTGCAAAATGGCCATGGATGGCCTAACCGTGAAGAGGCTGGTTTGGATATCTAAGTCACACTGGTTTTACTCCCTGGCTCAGGCTCCTGCTCATACAGATTCCAGCAGGCTCTCGTCATCGTTGGGCCACTTGGGTCCCTGCCACCCCGTACATGGCCCCACCCAGGCTGAGGTCCTGGCTCTTGGCTGGGACGTCGCAAAGCTCTGGCTGGTGTAAGTGGTGGAGCGTGAACCAGTTCCTCCGTCTCTCCTCCCCTCTACTCCTGTCTGGGCATTGCTTCTCCCTACAGTCCCAGCCTCTGGGACCTACTGTTGTGTGTTCAGATAGTCAGTTTTAGCCTCTGCATGGGAAAGAGAGCACCCAGTATTTGCCTTTTTGAATATGAGCTATTTCATTTACCATTATATTCCCTATTTCCACTCATTTTGCTACAAATGCTGTTACTATTTTTTGTGACAGTTGTTTAATGTTCTATTGGATACATGTATATTGTATTCATTATTTCTTAGTTCACTGGTGGATAGATTAGTTGATCCCCTATCTTAACTATTGTGAATATTGCAGCAGCAAAAGTGAAGCGGCAGATATCTCTTAGTAATTAGTAAGCTGATTTCATTTCCAGTATACATACTATATGAATAATAAATATGCATATGTATGTAGATGTATGCACAGCTATGCTATGGCTCATAGAGTGGATCTATTGTTGTTTTTCTGAGGACCCACTTTACTATGTACTGTAATTGTTGTTTGAATATACAGTTCTACCAGGAGTATTCTCCACATCGTCTCCAGCACTTGCTGACTTTTATGTCATTTTCATAATAGTTTCACTGTGTTGACATGACATCTCATTTCAGTTTAGATTTCTGTTTCTCAGACAGCTAATTATTATAAGCACTGTTTGATAAATTTTTTGGCTATCTGAAAATACCTATTCGTGACGCTTGTATTTTAATGGGGTCATTTGAATTTTTGATGTGTCGAAGTTTCTCTTATTCCCTTGATACTAATCTTTATAAAATGAGTAGTATGAAAAATGTTCTCTAAACCTCTGGTTAAATTTTTACCCCATTTGTTTTCTTCCTGTAAAGAATATGTAGCTTTGGTAAAAATCACATTTTGCTCTTTTTGCTTTTGTCTTACATGTTTTGGGGGTCTTATTTAAAAAGTAGTTACACTGTTTTGAAGTCTTTACCCTTTCTGTTATCTAGCACTTTCCTAAGTTCAAATCTTAATCTTAGTCTTTTGATCCTGTTTGCACTGATTTTTGGTAGAGCTGTATATAGACTTCTGCATATAGATACCCCTTTTTTGTCTAAAGCAGTTAATGAACAAATGTGGTCCTGTCTTCGTGGTTTCTTTTTGGTGCTTTTTTTTTGAGAATCAATGTGATGTTGTGTTAGACAATCTGTCCACTAGCAGCCTTCGAGATGCAGCCGGCCTTCCATGCCAAGGTTCTCGTATCACTTGCAAGATTGAGTTTGCAACTGTCCCTTTGTTGAAAAGGGTTTCTGTATATTTTCTGTTCAGTTTCCCTTCTTGACTTCTCACAATTCAAGGTTGTTTAAAGGAGTCCCAACAATCTCAAAGACTTCTTTCTTATCTGTTTCCTTTTTTAAAATCTGACTTAGATATTTCAAAAGATGTAACTTCAAGCTCAGAGTCTTAGGAGTGTTTCATTTGGAGTTTTTATCTAGTCAACTTTTTTCATTTCCACTTTTTTGTTTTTCAAGATCTTTGTCTCTTTAAAGAATTTCTCATTTATGGCATGTTTTGATTTTCTGATTACATTAAACTACATGTCTGTTTTCTAATGTCTGCTTGAGTCTATTTCCAATTCTTTTGAACTTTTTTTTCTGCCAGGCATATTGTCAATTTCTCTTCTCTTTGGAGTCTGTGCCTTGGCTTTGACTGCAGGTGTCGTGTTACCCTTCTTGATCCTGGTCTTGTGGCTTACACTGTGATTTGCACAGCTGACTGCTCAGTTTTGTCATTTGCTTGTAATGATTGCTTTTGTGATGATTGAATTTTCCTGAAATTACATCCAAAGGTATGGGAAGCTTCAGGGCCTGGCATGTCACCTTATGCAGGTGCTAAACTGCTCTTCTGAGTTATGTTAGCAGTGGTGCAAATGCTGTGGAACTATTGATAATACGTGCTGTTTTAAAAACATCAAAATCATAAAACTTATTAACAAGATAAACAAAATTTATGCAGAGCCTGAAAAATCTCAAAATAATTCTGATACACATCAAACAAAATGTAAGTAACTTGAAGAGTAGAACTTGGCTGTAACTTGCAACAATCACTGGTTTGTCTTTGAGTACATTTGCAACAGAATTCTTCTTTTACTTGAAGAACTTAATGTTCAAGGAGATTGTGCCATGAGACTACAATAGAACTTTACTAGAAGTTCAGAACTTAGTATATACAATTGTTTTCTAATGTTGGCCTTCTGGAAACGCGAAAATGATGAAATTCGAACTGTTGAGTGCATGAAAGCCCTGATAAGCATGTGTTCCTCCCCGGGAATTCCTTTTCGTGCCTAGTGAGGAGGCTCATGTTGGCGCTTCCAACAGTCAGATAAATCCTACAGACTGACATATCTCTTGAGCTAGTGATTAAAATGATGCCCGCATAGTTTTATGCGTGCTTGGTGCCCACACATGAAGGATGTTTAAACAAGGTGGACCTCACATCCACAGAGAATCTTGTAACCTTTAGTCAATTCCTGCTTCAAAGACAAAAATGACTGAATTCTGATTAGCTAGATTCGAGTACAAGTTTGAGCCAAAACACCTGATGCTGTCTTGCTGCCAAGCACTTGCCTGAGCTAATTCCTTGGAGTGGTTTGGTCCTGGGTACTGCCAATTTGTGCTTTTTGAATCTGAATGAGACATTAATGGATTCCAGAAAGTTCCTCAGGAGACAACGCCTTGCCAGTGCTCCCCAAATGGATCTGTATATTTAATGCAGTGTCTGAGCTCTCAGTACAAATTTTCTTGTATAAAGATTAGAAAACTAAATCCAGAATTTTCATGGAAATTAAAATGGTCTAGAAGAACCACTAGCCCAAACAAACGTGAACTAGAACATTGTTACAGGATTTATAATATCACATCTCAGGACTTGTTCTAAAGCCCTTGTAATGAACTGAGTCTCACTGCCATAAGGGTAGACAAATAGATTATTGCAACAGAATAGAGTGCTGTAATGAACTCACACGTATCAGCTGGTTTGCTACAAAGGCAACAAGGCAGTTCAGTAGGATATGGAAAGTCTTCCCAACTGATGTTGCTGGAACAACTTTACATCCACACTTGTCTAAAAGTGAAGTTTGCCTGCCAGCCCCGTGATACAGTATGATAAGCTATCCCCTGCAATGCCACATGGGAAGCCCAGATGGAGTTTTTACCTCCTGACTTTGGCCAGCCCAGCCAGGGCTATTCTGACCATTTGGGAAATCATTCAACAGATAGATCTCTCTCTCTTTTTCTTTCTTTTTTCTTTATTTCCCTCTGTCACTCAGTCATTCAAACAAAATTTTAAAATATGAATTTAAAAAATTTAATCCTTAGGTTTCATTATACATCAAAAAACAATAAAATCTCAATGTTCCAATTATATTCATGGGCCATATAGTCATATTGGGATCGATATCTAAGTGTATATTTGAGAAACTTTCAAAATGTCAATTGAAAGATGGAATTAAGAGTCCAAGGCTAAAAATCTTCATAATACACACAGTTTTTTTCATTAAAATTTGTTGGTAAATGCATATTACAGAAAAATTAAGGTTTTAAATATCCTTTGCTGAAAATGACCTTTTGGATGTCTTTTTCTATAAACATGCAGAATCATTGTGTGCCGGAGGCTCCCCCACAGCCTGGGTGTGTTGTAGTGGGTCAGCAACTTGACTGACACAGATGACATCACACACAGAGAACTGTCTTCTTAGATGTTTTCTCAGTCCTAAAGCGGCGCGTCTCTGAACCGAGGCACCCAACACTGTGGCTTAACCTTTAAAACCATGAGAATGAAGAACGCTATACAAAGGAGAATGCAATGGACAGTTTCATTCCTGTGACATGTATGATGGCGAACATCAGAATAATGCTTTTCATCAGGCAAAAAAACAAAACAAAAACAATCACCTCTTCCTGCATTAGCAACATCACAACTCTTGCATTGTTTCCCTGTTTGTTGAAGCTCAGTTAACTTTGCACTTGAAATCTATGTATTTGATGACATTCGAGGGAGAGAAGTTACCCTGTCTAGGTTCCTCTGATCTAGCACAGGGGATTTTGAGTTCTGGCTCTACGTTGAAAGGTGCCGACTCTGGATCCTGACTGTCACTTGCTTGGGGGTCTCTGTCCACTGATAGTTCCCCTGTGATCCACCTATGCTGTGTATAAACCAACCCTGGAAAAGACTTCTTTCGTGGTTTGGATGAGGAAAGAAGAAACACAATCCCTGAGGCATAGCAGAGAGCAGGGGTTCCTGCTGTTACTGTAGTGTTGTTTTTTTTCTTTTAAAGATTTATTCAGTTTATTACAAAGTCAGATATACAGAGAGGAGGAGAGACAGAGAGGAAGATCTTCCATCTGATGCTTCACTCCCCAAGTGAGCCGCAACGGGCCAGTGCGCGCCGATCCGAAGCCGGGAACCAGGAACCTCTTCTGGACCTCCCACGCGGGTGCAGGGTCCCAAGGCTTTGGGCCGTCCTCGACTGCTTTCCCAGGCCACAAGCAGGGAGCTG
This sequence comes from Ochotona princeps, assembly GCF_030435755.1. Classification (NCBI taxonomy): domain Eukaryota; kingdom Metazoa; phylum Chordata; class Mammalia; order Lagomorpha; family Ochotonidae; genus Ochotona; species Ochotona princeps. Next base: position 39,564,200 of record NC_080852.1, on the reverse strand, counting down.
GATGGGAAGTGGAGCTGCCGGGATTAGAACCGGCGCCCATATGGGATCTCGGGGCGTTCAAGGCGAGGACTTTAGCCACTAGGCCACGCCGCCAGGCCCATGTAGTGTTTAATATCACCACAATCAGCATGTGTAAGTAGAAAACAAGAAGTCTGTTATCCATGAAACATGCTAACTGTCCAGGAGAAAGCAGTTCCAGAAAGATAGCCATATAGACGGAGACGTAAATGCCTTTGTCAGTATCTAGACCTTTGGTGTTTTAATCACCCAGCACAGGTAGTTTTTAAGGACTGAGCCCTGGGTGTAAATTGCTCCTATCGGTCATATAAAGCTGTTCCTAACCAGGTGACCTAGCATTGAAACCAAGTGGATTTCATTCCTAATTCAACACTGGAAAACGTTAGCATTGCTTCCACTGTGAAAATCTTACTTGTGCACTCATGGCTTCTTCGACCATTCCCACCGGCAGTCATGGGAACCTCTATTTAAGCTTCATTTCTTGGCTCTTGGGCAGGAGTCCCGTACTAAATGGCTCATGTTTGTGACAGTCTTCCTCCATGCTGGTCTTGATTCTTCTAATCTGGCAACTGGCCTTTAGACTTCACAGTCCCTTTGCCGGCAGCAGCTGTCCAGTGGCTGAGCTTTCAGCTCTGAGCATGGCGTTAGTAGGTTTTCACTTACTATTCCAAAGTAGCTGAAGTTGCATGGTTTGCAAAGAGGTTGATGTGGCTCATGGTTCTGGAACCGTAGCAGCAGGATGCTTGCCTCAACCCAACTGTGACTGGAGCCAGAGGCAGATGGCATCCCACTGTGGGGGCATCTGTGAGCGAGAGCCCCTGGCAGGACAGGAAGCTGTTCTATAATAAGCCACACTGTGGTATTCACCCCTGCCCAGCATCATCAGTTCTTTTCAAGAGCAGTGTCCCAGGGATCTGATTGGCCTGTACTTAGCCAAATTCTACTATCTCTTAATGTACTTTCTAAAAAAAATTATTTGCACTTGTATGAGATGGGCAGAACGGTCCTTTCATCTCTGATTCACTTCCAAATGCTTGCAGCAGGTCAGGTTATGCAAGGCTGAAGCCCAGGGCCTAGAAGTTCTTGATTTGCCTTGTGCCTTGAAGAGACCCAAGCACATGGAACATCATTACCTGTTACCTCCCACAGGGTGCGTTATCAGGGAGCCGGATCGGAAGTGAGATGTCCACATTGCAGTCAGCTATACTGCTATGGGCTGTGGGTATCCAGAGTGAAAATCTAAATGCGTGTCCTGTCTGCCTCTTAATACTGCCATGTTGGGACCCAGCTGGGAATATAACCACATGTACCCAAAGGGGCAGAAGGTGGGAACTGCATTTCCTTCTTAACCATAGAACCCCATAAATGAGATATTTGCATCCTCCTCTTATCAGTCAAGGAAGTATAAGCCCAGGAAAGAATAACAGTTCCCAGTCGCACTGGGTGACTCCCTAGACATGATTTAACCATGGTAGTGCAGTGCTGCTGGCTAGTTTTCCTGAGTTTAAACCTCCTTTCCTTTCTCTGGTCTGTCCCTTAACAGGCTCAATGTCTTATCAGGGAGTCTTACCATAAAGTCGTATCATGAAGTCTTGAGTCATATACTGTGACATCACTGGGGCATGGACAGAAACACAGAGAAACCTAGGGTACTGGGGACCCTGGAGTGGAAGACAGTTGAGCCTCTGTCTGCATGGTCCCTGAGCCCTGGGCCTGAGATGTCAAACTGGAAGGCCAGCAGTCCTGTTTCCTAGGGGAAATTTCAGATTCCTAACTGGTCACTACTCACTTGAATCTTGCGTAGAATAAGAAGGCTGTGCTGCCAATGGCTGCATCCGCCTTTGCACGGGGGTCGGGGGTCCGGGGTCGGGGGATGGTAGTCACTCCTTTGGCTTAAGCTGCAGGCTGAGGGATGTTTTCACAGTAGGTGAATTCCTTCTGGCTCATTGTGAAGAACCATTTGCCATTGACTCAGGGTCTGTCTTCAGCACCCTGATTATGTGTGAGGAGTCAGCAGGCGGGGAGATGATGAACATGTGAGAGGTGCGGGTTTGTATCATGCAGAAGGAGCAGAAAATCAGGGACACACAAATGTGACATCCAAGGTGGATGTGGAAGACCACAGGCACCCATCCAACTGCTTTATGGCTCCGGTGTAAGGCATATGTGACATTCCAAGGTGGATGTGGAAGACCACAGGCACCCATCCAACTGCTTTATGGCTCCGGTGTAAGGCATATGTGACATTCCAAGGTGGATGTGGAAGACCACAGGCACCCATCCAACTGCTATGGCTCTGGTGTAAGGCATATGTGACATTCCAAGGTGGATGTGGAAGACCACAGGCACCCATCCAACTGCTTTATGGCTCCTGTGTAAGGCATATGTGACATTCCAAGGTGGATGTGGAAGACCACAGGCACCCATCCAACTGCTATGGCTCCGGTGTAAGGCATATGTGACATTCCAAGGTGGATGTGGAAGACCACAGGCACCCATCCAACTGCTATGGCTCCGGTGTAAGGCATATGTGACATTCCAAGGTGGATGTGGAAGACCACAGGCACCCATCCAACTGCTATGGCTCCGGTGTAAGGCATATGTGACATTCCAAGGTGGATGTGGAAGACCACAGGCACCCATCCAACTGCTATGGCTCCGGTGTAAGGCATATGTGACATTCCAAGGTGGATGTGGAAGACCACAGGCACCCATCCAACTGCTATGGCTCCGGTGTAAGGCATATGTGACATTCCAAGGTGGATGTGGAAGACCACAGGCACCCATCCAACTGCTATGGCTCCGGTGTAAGGCGTATGTGACATCCAAGGTGGATGTGGAAGACCACAGGCACCCATCCAACTGCTATGGCTCCGGTGTAAGGCGTATGTGACATCCAAGGTGGATGTGGAAGACCACAGGCACCCATCCAACTGCTATGGCTCCGGTGTAAGGCATATGTGAAAAACAATGATTGCCCACCACAGCTCTTTCCAGTTGACTGCCCTGGCACTGGCCTGCTGCTGGCTGTGCCAGATGGAGCCCGGGAAGCCTGTGGTGTGCATGATCGGTTTGCGTTCACACACTTGTGGGAAGTACTCCTCTGTCTCCTTCACGCTGGAGTGTTTGGCCAGCAGACCACACAGCGGTGAAGGTGAATGAGATTCTGAAAGTCACATTGGCTCTTGGGCAATTCTGCAATTTTTAATGAATCTTACTGAGGGTGTGTTGTAGAAGTCTTGGAAAAGCTCAGAGCACACTGAGACCCTGAAGGTCTTCGAGGGCATCACAGGTGGAGTACACAGTGCCACTGCTCTGTCACTGCTGTGTAGGACAGAGCTTTGCTCATCCCGTGTCCCAGCATCACAGGGTGCTGCCCCACAAGCACAGCAGCCCTTGAAGTCACTTCACCTGCTTTGCCAATGAAGAACCAGTGCTCCAAGAGGCTGGTCTAAATCAGATTTACATCAGCTTAAATTGGGTTCTGTGGGTTTGCAAGTCTGGGCTCAGAGGTAAACTTTGGTTGAAGATACCACAGGCATCTGAATTTCAGAGGCTTCCCCTCAGATTTTTTCCAGTGGTGAGCTAAGTGACCTGCTGTATCAGGGGTGTGCTCACGTGTCTGAGCCCCTTCGTCTGGGCTTCGTCATTCTCTCCAAGCGAAGGTGTTGTGAACACCTGCGTTTCCCGCAGCTTGCATCACACCTGCTCGCAGAGTCGATGGTGAGCAGATGGTGCGGTTACTGACCAGTCTTTCAGAAGTGAGCTGCTTATCTGTTGACTTGGTGCACCAAGAGCCAGCCGAGTGCTGTCCAGAGGCAGCCCTGAGATCTCTTGGGGCTTCATGATTCCTTCTCCTTCCTCAGTGTAACAGACCCTCTTCCTTCAGCTTTCACTGGCCTCTGCTTGAACTGCAGAGCTGCCAGATAGGACCACAGATGCCCTCCGTCTGCTTTTTGAAAATGCATCAACTGAGGAAGATACAGCTCATAACACACAGGAGCAGGCTGAAATTGGATCACCACACCAGGAATCCGAAGCTTCATCTAGGGTCACTGTGTGGTCTCCGGGTTCAGTCATTTCTTTGAAAGTCATTTGCAAGCCCTCTGAGACTAGTACTGCCATGCCCTCCTACCCACTCCTGCTATCCCCTGCCCTCCCCTGCCCTCTCCTGCCCTCTCCACCGTGCAGAAGATCTTCAGACTTCGCCACCAGGTCCTTTCTCGTGTCTTAGATTTGGTGTATAGTTCCTAGGCACTTCTTTTCTTGTTCACCTGTCTTTTGCTAAAGGGGTCTGGCCATGTCCCCGTAGGATGCATGACAAGGAAAGGAGTCTGTCTCACTTTTCCACCCCCAGAGGGGAGAGGCCAGCGCTGGGCTTTAAACTGTAGCTCTCTGGTGTGCTTCTCAGCAAGTATCTTTTCTAGGACAGTAGGTATCTCCTGGGTATTTAAAATTGCTGCTTCCAGGACCACCAGGATTTCTGTAATCCATGAGGCTGGGGAGTAACAGGACCAAGGCAACCACGCACTTTCTCTATCAGCTACTAATGGGGTGAAAACTTCGGAGAAGACTTTTGGTGCAAGTTGATGCTCATTAAAGAGTAGGAAACTAAAGGAAGTATCTATTCATTGACTTCAAGTCCTTTCAAATGCTTACTGTTGGTTAGACTGCTTTGTCAGTCTTAAAGTAGAACTCATATGCATTCTGTGACTTGGGCTTTGTCACCACCCTCATCCTGCATATGAGTAATTCTGGATTTGTTCTCCTGTTTTGAAAGAGAACACTGCAGCTCCACTGCACACTTTGGAGGGGATTCTGTGTAAGGTGGCAGCCCTCCCATCAGGGGCATGTGGTCCAAGGAAACAGGTAAAGCTTAACTTACACACATATCCTTTAGTGAGAGGGGGAAAATGAGCTGCAGATTCTTCCCTATTGCCGCTTGTAGAGAGCTCCCTTGGGCTGGGAAAGGAGGGAGGACCCTCCCCATGCTGGCTTCCTGCCTTGGATGAGTTACTCCATTCACTTTTTCACTCTCGTCCCAGCACACAGAGGGCTGACCTGCCTCCCTTCTGTCCATTCTCAGCAGCTTCACATCTCTGCTTTATCAGTTTCCCACAAGTGCCCTGCTGAGAAGGTCAAGTGTTGTGGTGGCATCATCAGCTTAATCCTGCCCAGGGTTCCTGGAGTCAAGGCCCCTGGGGCAGGCCAGGGTGTCTGACTGCCTAATCCTAATTTGGGGCCTATAAGCAGGACAGTGATCACTCGTGGGCTTAATCCTGCTTCGGGGAGAATCATGTGAGTCTGTGTGGCCTGTAGATCAGTCCAGTTTAAAAAGGAGGGAGTACAGATGTTACTCAGTGTGAAGAAATAACCAAACACAGGTGTAGCATGAGTAATCCTGCAGCAGGGAAAAATGCTAGACTATTGCACAAAGTCAAAAAAACTAACTAAATAAAAACCCTTGCAGTTTCAACCAGTGCAATCAAAGCCCACTTTCCCCGGCTACAGACGGAATGATTGAGTTGAACAAAGTGACACTTTTCAAAGAGATTATTTTGCTTGAACACACAGTGCTTCCCTGTCACCTTGATTACTACGTGGAATTATAAGCCCCGAACCTGGAAAATAAAATTTTGTCAGACGAAGGTTGCTGGAAATTGCTTTTTGCCAGGAAGCTCAAGTGACATCAGAAAGGGCTGAGGGTGTGGCCAGAGTTGTATCCAGAAGTTAGAGGAAACAGATAAACCTGTGAATTGGCTGCACGTGCACACTTACTCCTCACCCTCGAAAAGCTGACAGAAGGAAAAGAGTTTCCATTCCTGTTTTTAAAAGCAAACAATATCCTTTCATTTCTTAACTCACCAAGAGCATTCAGCTCAGGATTGTTGGGTATAAAATTACTACAAGCTAGAAAGCATATTTAATTTATGATGACCTAAACAGAATCTGGGCTTTGAAATCACATTTCAAGCTGCTCAATGTTTCTGACAGTAACAGGAGCTTTAGGTTTGGAGAAATCGTATCGGTCAGCAAGTCCCTGGCTTTTCCCCACACTTCCTAAAATAGAGTTGATTCTATTTGGTCCTTTTACCACAGGGTGGGGAAGCAATGTTGGGGAGAACAACTATTATATTTGGAATTTGTGCTCCACTATCTTTTTTCTTCCAAGCCAAAGTGAAACAGGAGAGGGTAGAAATGACAACCTCTTGGAAAATTGAAAAACACCGAGTAAGACGGACAGGAACCCCACAGGCCCAAGGTGGGAGTGGTAAATGGTTGTGTTTTGGCGAGTGTTGATTCGGCCTGACTCAGTGAGAGAAAGAGTTTTGTCTTGCGTAATGAAGAAGTCATGCTGTTGGGTTGTGAATACAGGACCTTCTTAAAGCTGCCCACTATGTTACTGGCTACTAAGAGACCTTATACCTGGCAGTGTTCAGGTGGCACCGGGGAGAGGCAAGAGCTTGGATCTGTAGCTCTGGGAAGTCCTTGCTTGCTGAACACATCCACATCCTTGGTTGGCCAAATTCTTAGGGAGAGAACTGGAGACATGTGGCAGTCAGTTCAGAGGAAACTCTGAGAGAGGGGACCAAGAATATGGAAATGAACTTGAAGTGAATGCGCAGTTGGCTTAGGGAGGGGGCGAGTTAGTGGGTGGCCACCAGGCATAATTTATTTGCTTACCTTCGGGAGAAACTTATCTCCCCTTGTTGTCATTAGGTATAATTTATAGGTATAAAATGGCACTGTGGCAATGAAAGGACAGAGTCCCCACAGAATTGGATTCAGATAACCCAGGAGGTTGTGCCCTTAGGAAAACATAATTTTCGATGGAAGTACAGTTTCTCATTCCAATTGTGGGTTGGGAGCCATGATTTATGGTGTGCATGAAAATAAATCTACAATTTGGCAGAAAAACTTCGGGGTGAATGGGAGGGATTTAAACGCAAAGCAACACTGCACTCTCTGTTCTGCCCCACTGTAGATATCAGAGCGCTTGCTGTCTGATTCTGTAAACGGAGTGGTACTGCAGCGGCCGTGACTGCGTTTTGGGGTTGCCTAGGGGAAGTTCCGCACCCCATCCCCAGATCCTGTCTGTCTGCTCAGGAGCCTCCTGTTGCATTTGATCTTCTTAGGGCTCCTAGAATATTCTAGAACATAGCCATGCCTGAGAACTACTCCAGAGGGCTGCGCACTATGGTCCCAATGTTTCTCCTCTTGGTGAGCAGGCTGTTGGTGTGAATGGGTGAAACTCCTGCCGCTTCTAGTCAATCAAATTAAAGCGCTTGGCAGCTTGAGGAAGACGCGTCTGGGCTGCTGTTGAGCTGCGCTCACTGTCAAGGCCGGGCAGGTCCGTTCATGGCCGTGCCTGTACTCTCCGGGCTCGGTGCTGCTGCTTGGTTCTTCCTAGGCACTTGCTCCTGCTGCGTTGCCGCCTAGCGAGCCATCTTCCCGCCTATAGTTCTACATTAGATGCTTCAAAGCATCCCAAGCACTGGAACCACATGCAAGCCTTGTTAATAGAAGGTTCTTTAGATCATTGGTAGCGGGAAGTAGCCATGTAGCCCAGTGATTCAAACACCTTCATCTCACATTGGACGAAACTGCCAGCCTGACTTGAGCCGCCTGCACGTACAGGTCCTCCGAGTCGGGGCCAGTGGTCCATGTCCGGAGGCTCTGCCACACAGGGCAGACCTGGATAGAAGTTCTGGCTCCACACTTTCAGCTTCAGCCCAGCTCTGCCCATTGTCAGCGTTGGTGGAATGAATGAGCAAATGGAAGCTTGCAGAGAAATCAAGAGTTCTCCCCATCTCTTCCTCTTCCCCCCTTTATCTTCCGTGTCGCTCATTGGTTATGTGTATAAGTGTCTTAAATACACGTTTTAAAAAAGATTTATTTGTTTTTATTGGAAAGGCATATTTACAGAGAGAAGGAGAAACAGAGGAAGATCTTCCATATGCTGGTTCATTCCCCAAATGGCCAAAACGGCCAGAGGTGAGCTGATCTGAAGCCTGGAGCCAGGAGCCTCTTGGATCTCCCACATGGGTGCAGGGTCCCAAGTCTTTGGGCCATTCTCTATTGCTTTCCCAGGCCACAAGCAGGGAGCTGGATGGGAAACAGAGCAGCCAGGACATGAACGACACCCATATGGGATCATAGCAGATGCAAGGCAAGGATTTAGCTACTAGGCTACTGCACTGGGTCCTTAAATACACATTTTTAAAAGTACAATAGGGCCCATTATGGGCCTTGCCCGTGTCCTTACCTTAGGGGGAACATTGTAATGTTCTTGAGATGTAGTTGATTGGTGCTTTCATTCAGCAGACGCGTCCAGTTCTAACAGGAGTATGTTCAAGTCTCTGTGGACAACACTGAGCATGCATGTCTGTTGTCAGTTTCTGTCGTGTCCCAGGATAGTCTATGGCAATTCTACAGCAAGGACCATGCCAATTCGTGCCCACCAAAGGAAAGAGAGCCCAGGGCTGTACAGACGGCCAAGCACCTGCTGGGCTAGGGTGAGGGTCAGGGCACAGCAGCTAAGCACTTCTTACCACATTGTTACTTCTGCTATACTGAAGGAGATTGGGTTTGTTGTGCGACTCCAGTAATTTCTAACCTTACAGTTAGGTAATGATGTACGTGAGTTGTTTTAGTTTGAAGCAGTTAAAAAATGTTATGATCAGTAGTTAGTCCAAACAAAAGTCGATACATCCCATGGTTAAACCATCAAGCATAACCACCTTTTTTTATCATTATTTTTTTTTTTTTTACAATTTTGTATAGGCTGGGATCCTCCCCCACAAACTCCCACCCCCATCAGATTTTTCCCATTTTGTTACAACAATGTAGTCCTTCATAAGGAATCATAATTCTATCAGTCTCTTATTTAAGTTTACCCTGACATTGTAACCACCTTTGAAACTGCTTCTTTGTTAAAGAATCCACCTGTTGGTTGGAACTCATCACTGATGTTTGGTTGCCCATCTTTACCCTTGAGTGCAATTTTTTTTAAAGTTTTATTTATTTTTATTGGGAAGGCAGATATACAGAGAAGAGGTGAGACAGAGAGGAAGATGTTCCATCCAATGATTCACTCCCCAAGCGGCCACAATGGCTGGAGCTGAGCCAATCCAAAGCCAGGAGGCAGGAGCTTTTTCCAGGTCTCCCACATGATTGCAGGGTCCCAAAGCTTTGGGCCGTCCTGGACTGCATTCCCAGGCCACAAGCAGGGAGCTGGGTGCAAAATGGGGCTTCCGGAATTAAAATCGGCGCCCAAATGGGATCCCAGCATGTTCAAGGTTAGGACATTAACTGCTAACTATCACACTGGGGCCTTGGAGTGCAATTTTAACCTCAAATGTTTGCTTTATGAAAGATGGTCCTCCTTCACGTTATGAAAGGTGATATGGACCAGAAAGCGTTCTGAAAATACAAAAATGAATCAGCTGAGTTAAAGTTGACAGTGCTTCATTTTGTCAAGTGAGGGAACTTTTGAACAAATGCGCTAACATCTCATTGTTTCCTGATGAAGGAATGTGTCTTGTGTCCAGGGATCACCCAGGTGGCCATTCAGGATGAGGCAGTTGTGGCGTGGGCGTGGCCTCGGCGGTCCAGACCTCAGTGTCTGGAGTCACATCTGCGCCTTCAGGAGAAAGGCTCATTCTTGCATGTCTCTAATGTTTCTGTATTTTCTGGTTTTGCACGGATGAGTTTTACAGCGAGATATGTTCGTAAGGAAGAGAAATCCAGCATGAGGTCAAGCTAGGCAAAAGTGGACAGGAAGGTAACGACTGACTTATTTTCTGTTTCCAGAGGTATTAGCAGTGGGGACATTTGCTGTACCTACTGATAGAATTGAGTATTTCTTCTTTAGCTCCCTGTGGAACTTGAGAAATAATTGAGTAGTTTGAGAGTCTTACATGATTGCTGACGACAAGTGCTTCGTGATTTTCTGTGCCATCTCTTCAATATTTCCTTTTGAATTTACAGTCAATGTCACAATCATTCTCAATAAATGTCTATAGTGACATTTCCATTTTATGGACAGTTTGACTTACTTGTAACACTGATCAAATGCATGAGGCATGTATTTCAGATATACTCCAAATTATGAAGGCATGTTCAATAGTGGATGCCTTGATGCGATTTCTAAACTCTGTCTTACTGTAGGGTTGGGTGTTACGTTTGTTTTGTTCTAGAAAATGTTTTTGCAATTAATGTCTATCTGAAATAAATGTGATAAACCTAATGATGTCTGTACTATCTTACTTTACTAAATCAATGATCAGAAATAATGAGGACATGTTTTCATTAATAACTGCCTTTGGTGCCTGCATTTTAAAATTGTTCTGTTTTTATTAACTCATCATAAGCTTCTGAAAACACCATGTTTTGACTTCCTGCCTCTCATTTTTCTTTTAATTTATATTGATTCGTTTTTAATTAATAGGCTTTGATTGATTCTTGATCTGCTAAATATTAATGGGACACCTATTAAGATTAGGCAGCTTCTTGATTTTCATGACACGGATGTAATTGTATTTACAAGTTGGAGGAAGAAGTGTCCAGAACTTATGGCAAGACCCACAGTAGAGCTTGTGACTGAGTCTATTGCCACATTAGCCTGGAGGCCTCAGGGCAACTCGTGCGTGTGGAACACAGCGAGCCATTGGAATTTCTGTGAATGGGTAGGTACAACTGGGTAATTTGGGGGCCAGAGAGAGTGAACAACATTCTCATTTATCGTTTCGGTAGTTCACGGATTTTTGACTTCTCATTGCTGGTCTCAGGAAACAGCGTCAGGTGCACTGGAGAGCCTGTCCACGGTGCCGCCTCACCACTGGGAGCTGGCGGCATTCACATACCCTTTGCTGTGGGCATGATGAAGCACAGAAATGTGCTTTAGTGTTCTTCTACATAGAGTAGTGCAGTCTGCTGGTAACTGACAGATGTGCAAGCGTTTACCAAACACTGGAACAGATGCTCAGGCAACAGCAATGTATCTTATTCTCTGTAAACCTGAAGATCTAAATACCCAACGACATTGAATCATAAATACGCACAGGTGCTGGGTGAATTGGATGACTGGGAAGGTCAAGTACTTTTGGGTGCTTCTGCTGTCCAGGTCTCTCACTTCCTCCGTAAGCCCCCTCTGAGGGGGGCTGGGCAACAGCGCCTGCTGCCACGGCTGCACTTGCTTTTGCTGTTGGCAGAACTCGCTGTATGTGGGGTGGACCTTAGAGCAAACTGCACGGTACAGGAATTGGGGAGATTGCCAGTGAGCCATGCTTTTGGCTCTGAGTCGGCCCCAGGTGCCCGAGTCCATATGCTCAGGCTCAGGTGAGGGGCAAGTGAGAAAGCTGTCGGTGGAGAGCAGAACGCTGCAGGTGCAGCCCTGCGGTGAGAAAGACGCTGCTGCCTGCCTGGGACCCTTGTGCCTTCTCGCTTCCATCTCCACACGGGCAGTCACACTTGGTGTCCGTGCTGTGCCTGCATCCCCATGCGGTGTGAACTGTGCGTCTGTGGCATGGGACAAGGGCCCTCGCAGGACTTGCTTTGGTTCAGAGGCGTTGCAACTGAAAGAATTGCTGTTCTGAAACCCCAGGGCACCAGGGCTAAGATTCTGGCTGCTGGGAGAGCTTTACTGAGTGCGTGCTCCTGTTAGGAGGTCTCCTGCTTTGGGAAATAGCACAGGATGATTTTGTCCAGAAAGCCTGAATCATACAGACCGGATGTCAGGAAAGAAGGTGGCAGTCACGACCCCCATCCCGCCAAAGATCTAGAGGCATTCTCAAATGGGAGCTTTTCTGCTTTGTTAAAAAGCCAATTATTGCTTAGATGAATACCAAGAAACAACATTTAATTTCCTGTTGTAAAGATCAAAGGATCTTACCAGTTCTTCATTCTTCCGGCCAAGATGGAGGCAAACGCATGAACAAAGCCGTGTATAGGGAAGCATGTGGAGCCCTTGTGCTGGAACTGGTTGCAAGGTCCGTGGTCTCTGCAGCTGGGAGAGCTGGAGTTCCCTGAGCTCTTGTCACTCTTTCTTGAGGTCTGCCCTTTCCCCCTGCTCCAGGCTCCCTGCTTGCAGCTTAAGCTCCTGTACTTATTGCAATCATGATGGAAACTGCTTCACAGTTGTCAGAGCAGACTAGAGAAGTAGGTTGTAGATCCAAGCCCTGGTTTCTGCTCTGCCTAGCTGGATGGAGTTACGCAGGAGGTGTGTGTGGGATCGGTTTGTGTTTCATGCGGTGCACTTCTGGGATGAAAATGCTGGCTCCTGCTGAATTGCTAAGGAGACCTTGCAAGGACCAGGCGGCGCTAAGCAGCTGAAGCAGCTGCCGCATGGCCTGCTGGGGCTTGGCCCAGAGCACACTGGGAGTGTCAACTTGAAGTGCTTCCGGTTGCCAAGTCTGGCACTGTGCCCATGAGTCATGTGGAAAGAAGGGCTTCTTGAGGCCGAAGTGGCATTTGTGGAGTTAATCCTCACCGTTGAGGACTTGTTCATGCTGGAGTCTGTAACTTCCATCTCCTCATTTACAGAGATGAGTAGAAATGGTCAGAAAAAGAAAGTGTCTCTCCCACAGGACTGAGCAGGCTCGGAAAAGGCTTTTATCTCCACTGCCAGGCTCGCGGGTCAGGAGAACGCGGTCTTGCTGAGGGCTTTTGCTTGGCACTTTTCACTGATGCTAAATTTACTCTGAAAGGAGAGGGACGAGGGGGCTGGGAAGAGCTGTTCTTTTTGCGCCAGCAGAGGGAGTAGGAAATGGTCCTCTCCGGCACTCCCCCCGGATCAGCGTGGGCCGCTCCCCTCCCCGGCAGGTGAGAGGCAGCAGCGCCAAGGAGACTGTTTACACGCACTCAGGTATTTCTAAGGCAACAACGAAATGCAGGAGGCAAAGTGTGTTTTAAAATACCACTTGGAAAAGAAAGCAGTGAAGAATTTTTTTTTTAATTTAAAATTTTATTCCATGTAAATCGAATTACTTTTGCTAAAACAGGTATTTTCTGTGAATTTGTGATTCGATTGGGAATATTTCATAAAACCTCGCTTTGTGCTTCAGCCTCATCCATCATGCAGGTGAGGCAGATTGTGTCTCGCTTGTTAAGAGATGTGCAATTTCCTTGGGAGTTTTTCCTTCATTCGTTTTTAAGGGAAATTCTCCTCTTACGGATATCGATGGATGGGGCTATACGCGGTATTGCCTTTTGGGGATCATTCATTGCAGCCAATACTTTCACCTATAACTTTATGAGATGGCTTTTTCTGCGGTTGACCTGGAACGTGGGGGAATTTTCCTCTTTCAGGCTGTTTAAAAAAGATTATTGATTTGTTGATTGATTTAAAAGTCAGATTTACAGAAAGAAGAGACAGAGAGATCTTCCATCTGCTGCTTCGCTCTTCAACTGGCTGCAATGGCCAGAGCTGAGCCAATCCAAAGCCAGGAGCCAGGAGCTTCTTCCAGGTCTCCCACACCGGTGCAGGGTCCCAAGGCTTTAGGCCTTCCTTTACTGCTTTCCCAGGCCACAAGCAGGGAGCTGGAATGGAGGAGCAGCTGGTATACAAACTGATGCCCACTTGAGATCCCAGAGCATGTGTGATGAAGCCTTCAACCACTAGGCTACCATGCCAGGCCCTCAGGTATTTCTTAAACTGTAATGCTGAGTGTCAGTATCAGATTACCTGTAAAGGCAGCCTTGGTGAGGTTGTTATAAATGCTGACTTTCAGGCCCTTAGCAACTGCTAAACTAGTTTTTACTTTTAAAATTCCTCTTCCAATATCCTGTGCACATTATACGGGAAGGAGTGCTAAGTTTGGATGTTAGAATTGCATCTTGTCTCAAACTTTCAAAATTTCTCTCTCCAAGAGAATGGATTGGAAGAACAGACATCATCATTTACTAGTTTGTTGTTTGTTCTTATCTTCAGTGCCCTTCTCTGGAGTGATTCAAGTCACAATTCCTGAATCGTCACATGGGTCTACAGTTGCTTTCCCTCTGCAGGCTTACGGAGTTCCCAGCCAGGCCCTCCTGCAGGCTTCACGCTCAGGGCTCTGCTTTCTTCATGTGGCTCCCAGCCTGCTCTTTGGCACTTGCTGTAGTTCGTCCCCACAGACCATCCACTTAGTCAGCTGCTTAGCCACCTGCTGCCCTTGCCAGTGTTTCCCCTGCACCGGGATAACTTGGAAGCTCTGGGGAGTGAAGTTTTGTCGTCTCCGAGATGCGCTGCTTCTGCCTGCCACACTCGGACCTTTGGCTTAGTAAATATGAGGAAGGATGGTTAAGGATAACTCAAAATGTGTTTTGGCTCCAGAACTTCACAGAATCTTCGATAGGTTGAATCAGGTCATGAAACATCAGGAGTAAGATACACTGTGGGTGAAACCAAAAGTGGTCAGAGGATCCTTCTATGGACAGCTCCCAGAGAGGGCAGCTCACTGGGTTCTGTGTCACGTGAGGAGCAGAGGGAATGACATTGTTTCTTCCTTTTCTATCTGAGAGTTATACAATGGGCAAGGCACTCCTGGGCTTGGAGACCTGGCCCTAAGTTTTTGTCATTGGGCCTAATGCCTGGTCCCTTTATCTGTTGTCCCATTGCGTCACTGCTGCCTCGCAGTTATGCTTGATTTGCCAGGAAGACGACGTTCTTGTCTTCAAATTGCCGTCTCTTCACTGCATGACCTTGTGTTTAAACTCTGAATATTACTTTCCAACTTGGAAGATGGGTGCAGTACTTCAGAACATGAACCCAACAACTAGACAGCCTGGCCGAGAACACCAGCATTGGCAACTCCACAGCCAAATCACTCAGAAAATTTTTGTTTGTTTGTTTTTCTTTGTGCAGTTTCACTTCCTCAAAGTTAAAGCAAGAATGGTGCTAACCTCAGGAAGCTTTTGTGCATGTAGGGCAGACCATACGTTTAAAAACCTTTGATGCAGCAACGGGTACAAACTGAGTACTCAGAAAATGCTTTGATGAAGTGAACTTCTTCAAAGGTTGTCATCATTAGAAGATCATCGATTTCAGAGGCCTGTGTGAAACTAAATACGAAGAGTAAAAAGATAAACACAGTTCCTTAACAGAATATTGATTTAATGGATGTGAAAAATGCATTCGAATGGACAAGAGAGTGAATAGGTACCTCAGCTATACATTGTAATATTTCTCAACCATAAAAATAATGAAATTGTGATACTTGCAAAAAAAAAAGATGCAACTGAAGATGATTGTGCTAACTGAAATAAATGAGGCCCCCAATGCAAGTATCTCATGCGTTCTGTTATTTGTGGTAGTGAAAATATACATATACATATATATATACACATATATATAAATGCTGCTATTATGTTGTGATTATTTTGAAATTGACTGCATATGACTCACATGGACATTTTTCATTTGGTTATTTTTTTTAACAGAAAGAAAACAGATTTCATGCATTCCACAGATAAACGTCCAAGGAGACAATCACAAATCTTTATTGTTTTGTTTTGTTTTGTTTTAAAGATTTATTTTATTTTCATTACAAAGTCAGATATACTGAGAGGAGGAGAGATAGAGAGGAAGTAGAGCTGCCGGGACTAGAACCAGCGACCACATGGGATCAAGGCGAGGACCTTAGCCACTAGGCCATGCCGCCGAGCCCACAAATCTTTATTGTTCAACAAGGGAAAGTGAAAGTAGGAAGAGCGTAGTTTCGCAAGAGCATAAAGGGTAAAAAGGATAATGATATCACATGATTTCTATTTAATACCCACGCATTTTCTTGAGTTCTATATTAACTGCTGCATATCCAAGGAAACATACCATACTTGCTTTTTGAGACAAACTTATTTCACTAACAGTAATTTTTTTTGTTGTTTTCTGCTTTGCTATTTTGCCAATATTCCTGCCAAACTCTAGTCTTCTCACTTTTTTGCTTGTTGAACTTTTTATTGAGTGGGATAGAAGAACTTGAAAATAATATCAATTGAAATGTTGTTTTAACTTGGAGACGGAAGGAGGGAGAGTCATTACGTTCTTAGGCTGGTCTCTGTGAACTGCATGGAGTCTGTTCTCTTTGTATTAGTATCCTGTTTGATACACTTTGTGCTGCAATCAATGTTACCATTCGCTTTGATCCTGAGAATCTAATGTACTAATAAATTTATTTTAAACCATATTAAGGAGTCAGTGCTGTGGCATTGTATGCCAAGCCTCTACCCTGGACACTGGCATCCCATTTGGACACTGGTTCGTGTCCCAGCTCCTCTGCTTCTAACCCAGCTCCCTACTCATGGCCTGAGAAAGACAGTAGAAAAAGCCCCCAAGTGCTTGGACCCCTGTCCCACATGTGGGAGATTCCAGTCAAAGTTGCTAGTTTTGCATGGCCCAGCCCTTTGCCATGTTCACCATCTGTGGAGTGAGCCAGCAGATGGAATAGCCTTTTCCCCTTCTCTGTGTCTCAGACTTCTGTTTCAAATAAATGAATTCTTTTAAGAAAAAATCGTAAGACTTCCTTGTAAATGTGAATCAATGAGGCAGTTCTGGAGAGGCAGAGAAGTCAGTGATGGTAGGACTTTGGTGGCTCTGGATGGTAAATGCTTTCACCCAGCGGATCATGGTGGGGCGTCACCACACAGACCCAACCCACGTGAGGCAGCCACCTCAGACGCCACCACAGCTCCGCACATGGCTTTACTGGCCGTGGATAAGGTGACCCGGGGTGGCTGTGGCTGGTCACACACAAACACACTAGCACCTCTTTTAGGAGGAAAATAAATGGAGTCCCTGGCCTGGCATTTTATTTTTAAAAAAATCAAAGAAATCCAATTTTATATGAAAGCTGAATCAAATAACTTATTAATCAAGCCAATTCAGAAGATAAGGTCTCTTAATTAAACATGCTGTCTGTAGCTTGCAAAGTGGCAGTTCAGATATACCGGGGATGGCAGCGTCAGTATCTTTGGTGAGAAGAGAAAACATACTCAGGCGTCTTAATTTGTCTATTGCAATCTAATAACTCAATTACGTTCTAATAGAAAAATGAGCTGTGAAGGAAATTGAGAGAAACACGCTAATTTCCCTGGGTTTAATTAGCTAAGTAGAAATCACAGTTCTCATAATCACAGACACGGATTGATTACCAAAACCAAATGTTGATGACCAAAGCACCAAAGGCCTTGGCTTCAGGAGTGAGGGGTGTGTGTGTTTGTGTGTGCAGGGGTGAGAGGTGTGTGTGCTGTATGTGTGTGCAGGGGTGGGTGTGTGTATGCGGTGTGCAGGAGTGAAGTGTATATGTGTGTGATATGTTTAAGAGTGAGGTGTGTGTGTGTCCGTGCAGGGGAGGCAGCCACACTGTGACCAGTGCATGGGTACCAGTGCACAGGCCTGAAGCAAACGGTCAGAATGGGCAGGTCACTCTTTAAATGTCGTACGTCACCATCTAATTACTATGGTGGAATATGCCACTTACTCTCAATGGAGCTGGACAGTTGGAAGCATTAAGCACTCAAATTTGTTTGCTTCTTTATTAGTGCCTAGATTTTTTTAATCAACCCTAATCAATCCCTAGCAGGAAATCAAAGATTCACTTTTCCTTCTCTGAGTCTTATCCGTTCGAAGTCATGGTAATAGTTCTATTGTGTTTATCAACAAAAAGTGAAATATTTATTATATAATTAAGCCTGGTTTTCAAATGGGCCTAATTTTGCCTAAAAGTTGGTCCTGGAAAAGTTTATTTGTTTTTAAATTTCTATCCCAAGTTATAAAACAAAACCTATGGGCATACTTTCAGCCTAAAGTAAGTCATTTTTAGCAACTGTCAGGTCTACACAGCAAATTATTGTCAACACTCATCATGTGCAATAACTAATATGGCACAAGGCAAATGTAAATGGTGAGTCTTAATTCATGACCATTCTCTTGCAATAAATCACAAATATGTAAATATAATATAATATAATATAATATTCCTTGGGGGTCGAGAATCTCTAGGTAATAGATAAAATGATGGTTTAGATAATATTTAGGTAACTCCTCTCTCCTTGGCTTTTAAGAATTCTGTTATTACTGACCATTCTCACACCCCAGCTCTGTTCGTCTCTGATTCAAGCTGAGGGCTTGTGTGATTGCACTCCCTGGAACACGTGCCAGGGACACACAGGGCCTCCTTGGAACACTTAACTGATAAGGAAGGTGGTTCTCAAATGTGAGGCTCCACAGGGCACTAAAGTGAGGTCCCAGGTTGTATGGGATTTATGTTTGGACTGGAGCCATCCAGGTGAGCTCCAAGGCGGCCAGAGCGATGTGTGTCCCTGGGCCTGTGGAATCCTGATGCCTGTGCTTGCCAAATGGGCTGTTGCTTTGTAATTACAGCGTGACTGAAACCCGACTGCCCCCTGAACTGGAGGACTCTCAGCTCGGTCTGAGTGCGAGTGACTGCATTCTGAAGAAATTCCTACCCTTCTATCTGTTTGTTGTTTTTTAAGATTTGGGGATATCATGTAATGCTTATGTGTTTTTGCAGGGCTTTTCTGCACTATTTTAATGCACAAACTGGTCATACCAAGCAATAGGCCTTTCTGTTTCCTTATCTTAGTGTTTGGAAACTGCCAACTCCACTCTGAAGAATATAATGTCTTTTGCTGTCATCTCCCTGTGCTGTGTGTGAAACAGCGGAACTTGTTTCTCCCACCAAACTTTACTTTTGTGCCTCTCAGCTCACCTTCCAACCTCTTCCCTACTCTAGTCACCACTGTTTTGCTTCTTGACTTCCACACGTGGCAGAGTATGTGTGGCGTTGGCCACAGTTGTGTGCCTCATATGCTTAAGAGCTTTTCATCTTCCCACCTCCCTCCGAGTTCAATTTGTGAAGCCCAAGATGGTTTCAGTGCGGGTACGATGCTAGAGCAAGGGCACTTTGAGTGTCTGTATAAGGTGGAAAGGAATCCATGGAATCCATTTGGAATCTGTAGACCACCACATCACTTCCAATGTGAATGATCATGTTTATTCCTTTGGTTTCTGTAAGTCACAGCATTATCAAAAAGGTAGAGACCCAGACATGCCCATAGTCTGTAGTGGAAGTGAGGAGGAATATGAGCCTTTTCCTCTGGGAAGGAAATGGCAGCTTAAAGCTCAGCTCTCACATAATCAGGAATGTGATTGCATGCTTTAATCTAAATTAAAACTCATACTCATTGTTACGTGGTTACATGTTTTTTCTTAATACTTGGCATGAAACACTCAACATTGGCTGATGAGGCAACATTTTGTGTAATCAGATTTCAAGGTGTAACTTGACTTTTGTCAAGCCAGTTGGTAAACCTGAGGGCCATATAATTTTGGACTTCCCTCAGTAGAAGTTTTATAGTTTTTACAAATCCTTCTTCTGCCACTTATTTCTGGATGTTGCTGGGATACTAAAGCGGAACTCTGTTTATCAGAAGTGGTTGATTTGCATGATTTGCAGACACAGTTGCTTTGAAGCACTTGTTTCATTTGTATGCATTGGGCATGGCCTGCTCTCTTCTCTTTCATTCAGTGTCAGTAGCCCTTTGAATATGTAACAATAAAAGCATGCTGTGTCCTCGCTCATCCGTGTGTGAGTGGTGTGATGCATAGCACGAAGCCTGGCAAACTAACTGCTTCAGTTAATCTTCTGGTTTCTAGGGTTTGAGTGCATCCATCTGCAAGATTCTTCCTCCTTTCTTTTAGGGTTATTGCACACTACTGATCACATTTGCATTGAGGCCATAACTTTGCTTTTTAATTTTTCAAATACAGTACCTGCTTGAGAATGAGAAATCTGTCATTTATCAGAACATAACAATGGGCATGTTGCAAAAGGCAAGTGCATTTCAAAGTGCAGTAGGAAAGCACTGTTATCTTGTCTGGATAGTGATGGCACTGTGAGAGAGCAGGGCTTGAGCGTTCTCTTGGACAGCTTAGGCTAAATCAGTTGGGAGATGGTTGAAGTCAAAGCTGTGTCCCACCCCTAGACACGAGGCTCCCTTCCCCTCAGCAGCATGGCTGGCTCTGGGAATGGATACCACAGATGTTCCGAATAATCCTGTCCCTGGGCTCAGACCTGTGCAAATGAGTACACTAACCTGATTTCAAGAGGTTGCTGCGGGAAATTTTCACTCTCTGGTCTGGCCTGACAACCTCGTTATTGAGTTCCCAAGACTGATGGCCCCATTGTGGCTTAGCTGCTTGTGGGTATTCTCTCAAACTAAGCAGGAAGACGAAGAGCAAGACTTCTGCAAGGGCAAGTCCATCAACTGGGTTATGGAAGAGTCTATATTGAATGTTTTCCTCTCTGCCGAACCCCCAAACACTGGATGAGCTCCCAGCCTGGTGCTGTCCACAGTTCAGTTAATCCTTTGCTGTATGCAAAGCTCAGAGCACTGGTCCTGCAGGAGGGGAGCTCTGTGATGTGAATACCTGTCTTTGTTGGACTTCTATGCTTAGAGAAACATCTCTTAAACAATGCAATTCTCAAAGAGGGAGGGCATAGATTTCCCTGGGAATTTGTGGATGAGGCTGGCATGTTTCTTTCTTTGCTCTAGGACAGGACACTGATGAATGGGCAGGTGCCTTAGCAATGATACATGTTCCATTTCTCTGCAAATCACTGTTATTGATACATGTACTCATCCAAGCCATAAGAGAGGCAATGGGTTGCTACAGTACTGATAAATCCTGGGAGAAACACCAAGGAGAGGAGAGGAGAGAGCTGCAGAACAAAGATCTTGTAAAATGAAGCAATTGTTACGGCTCAGTTCCTTTGTCTTGGAGTGTGCACAAGTCACTGTGGATGGGACGGTTAAGCATAGCGCATGCTGATATCCAGTGTGGCAAAGTGTTAGCCGGGGCAACAGCACAATTAACTTGCAAGCAAGACCGTCTCCATGTTTCTTCACATGGTGTAGTTCTGTGTATTCAAGTAAAGTATCAAGCTCAAAGAGCGAGTCTAGAGAATTTAGTATAAATCACAACATTCTAATGGGCAGAATGAAGACTCGGTCATTTTCCCTCCTCCATGTATGTAGAAAGGGAGCCATGTTTACTTGTATGGACAGATCAAATTAAACTTTCTACATCCAATTTATTAAATGAAATGCAGTTCTAAAACATTTAAATATTTAACAAGTGTTTTCCATTCACTGGAGATTGATAGCCCCAAGGATCGCCCTGGAGTCAGAGGCATTAATGGTCTTGGTTGATTCATTGGCAGAAACATGAGGAAGTTAGTGAGGAAAATCACTTGAATTCATGTGATCTGGCAGGAAAATAGCTCTGGACTAAAGGTGAGGTATTTCTCATTTTTGCCCCAGGACCATCTTCAGATCTGTAGCCTTGGATAGGCTAAGCCTACGTACTTTCCAGGCATGCATCTGCAACATGGACCCCTGCTTACCCAGGACTGTTCATCTCTTACATGACCTGGTCGTAGTTAAATTAGAAGGCAGGCATGAAAAATGTGTAACAGGGCCCAGCGCAATGGCTGATTGGCTAAATCCTCCCTTTGCAACTGCAAGGATCCCATATGGGCAACCAATCCGTGTCTGGTTGCTTCGCTTCCCGTCCAGCTCCCTGTCTGTGGCCTGGGAAAACAGTAGGGAATGGCCCAAAGCCTTTTGCAACACCGAGTGATGCGGACTCCCGAAGGTTCGTCAAGTACCTGGACTGCTTCTGCAGCAGCACATTCCTCAGCTGTTGCTCTTCAGCCACCATTTTCTCATTGAACTCTGTGTGTGTGTGTGTGTGTGTGTGTGTGTGTGTGTGTGTGTGTGTGTGTTGCCCAGTTGCATTACAGTTTTGGGTGTGTTGAAGCTACAGTGACCATAGCGGCTAGCATGATGATGGCTGCTTGGCAAAGGGAGATGACTGTGTTGCAGAGGGGAACGAGGTGTGCAGATTTTTCACTCTCATGGAGCATATGCACAGCAAGATCAAAATACTGGGTATGTTTCCTGTGTACGTGTGCCCTCCTCCATTGCACAGTTACGTACTTGTAGGCCAGCATTTTTGGCCTGGCAGGCTTCATCTGAGTTGATTGCTTGAGTTGAACTCTTTACTTACAATATAAGTGAATTTTCAAACCTACCCCACTCACTATGGGTCTGAAATAAATGTTGATTGTCTCTCCAGCAAGTGCAACTCTAGCCTTCCAAGAGGAGATCAAAACAGCATGCTTCTTACACATCCTCTGTTTTCTATTCTTTTTCTGCCTGTGGATTTATGAACATGTTCTTTCCAATTATCATGCTAATAGCCCATTTGTCTCTTCTGTTGTGGTGGTTGATTTTGCTCACCTTTGGATGGTTCTCTGTAAAAAAGGGTGAGCTTCTACATTCTGCAATCGTGAAACTCCATGCATCAGGTCCCCCAGTGTGCTGGGTGATCCCTCAATCTGAGAGTGCGGACGGTCCCTTCACTAATCGCAGTCCCAAATAGTTTGTTCCTACTGGTTTAATGACTCAGCTGTAATTGAATCCTGATGAGAAGCTGGGTTACTATGCAGAGTGGGCCCCTTTATTTTGCCAGGATGGTGTTGAAGGGTCCATTTCTTTATATTCTTTTAAAAATGTGCTTATATATTTGAAGGCGGACCACTCAGTTGGGCTGGGCTTATAGCATTCATTGGTTTGCACGAAAGATGGAGTTGGAAACAGAACTGACTTGTGGGAAGGGTGTCTTCTAATTATGATTATTGGTGCCGCAAGGGTGAAAACCCCAGCCATTTTAAAACCTCAGCCATCATAACGCCCTGTCTCATAGCAGATCAATACCACCATGGATTCTTCTACATTCAAAACAAAACCAAGGGCCCAGCGTGATAGCATAATGGTTAAGACCCTTGCCTTATTCTAATCCCGGGAGCTCCACTTCCCATCCAGCTCCCTGCTGTGGCCTGGGAAAACAGTTGAGGTCAGCCCAAAGCCTTGGGACTCTGCACCCACGTGGGAGACCTGGAAAGATGTTCCTGGCTCCTGGCTTTGGATCGGCGCAGCACCAGCCGTTTTAGCCATTTGGAGAGTGAATCATCAGATGGAAGATCTTCCTCTCTGTCTCTCCTCCTCTCTGTACATCTGGCTTTCCAATAAAATAAATAAAAATCTTAAAAAAAAAACCAAGCGCCACAGCTAACCCCTGTACTAGTCCGCATCCCACTCCACCCTCTGCGTTTATTTCCATCCACCTAGCCCCCAGAGAGACCCACCGAGTATGAAAAGCCTGTAAAAAGCTACCTCAGATCTGCCCACTGCCTTCTACTCAAAACACTGCAGCTCCCCAAAATTGGAAGAGAGGGTCTCTGACAGGAGCTGGCTCCTTAGGGGTGCTGGCAGCTGGCCAGCTCTGCAAGTCTACTTCCCTTTAATAAATTCTTTGTGGTTATGTGTTTGTACACTCTCTTATTCCGCATTTCTTTCCTTATGCTTAAGAAGTTGTTATATATGGTCTGCTACACACCGGTGTGTAAATGTAAATTCTAGAATCACTTGGTTAAAAACTTGAGAGAAGCAGCTGTGTGTGTGGGGATAACTGGTTGTCCTCTAAGAAGACTGCCAAACAGTTTGCATTCCTGTTTATCGTCTTCCTGCAGCCTTTGCTGTTTTTATTTGGGTGTTGTTGGTTTTGATGTTTTGTTTATTAATTTGTTATTTGGGAAGCAGAGAAATAAAGAGAGTTCCCATTTGCTCTTTCACTCCGTAAATTCCAGCCATGTGCCAGGATGAGTCGAGGGGGTTGGGAGCTGGGAACTCAATCCTGGTATCCGATGTACATGATCCCAACCCAGTTCCTTGAACCAGTTTCCTCCTATGGATAGTAGGATGAGGGAGTCGGGACTCCTCGGGAATGTCAAGCTCAAGTTACCCTTACGTGAGATGGAGCACATGGAAGTCACGGTGTGTTCACCTCCAGGCTAAAGCCCCCACACTTGTTGCCTTCAGTAGGATTTCCTACTAGAAGTACAAGTGCGGTCAGATTTTCTCCAGGGTCTGACGTGCCTCAGCTTTCCATGTCCCAGTGAGCAATTTCTTTATATATTTTAGTGAAGCATACAAGTTTTGCCTATATATTACGAAAGATGTTTTTAAAAGTCTGTGAGTTTGATGTTTTTAATTGATACAGGATTGTAAGTTTGTAGATTCTTCGTTCTGTTTGGGTAGCTTCCATCCTGCAAGTGGTTCTGTGTTTCCTTTAGATAGCCTGATGCATTGATGTGGTCCTAGCACCCTCTTGGCACCATGTACCATTCAGAACATTAGCAGCCCTCCCCTCCTGCCCTTCATTCCACTGTGGTTCTTTGTGACATTGGTCCTAGCATCCTCTTAGCGCTGTGTAGTATTTAGGGCATCAGCAGTCCTACCCGCCTTCACTCCGCCTATCTATGGTCCATAGTGGCTGTGGATTTAGGTTTTCTATTGATCTTTCAAAAAACAATGCATTTTGATTGCATTATTTTTCTGTATTGTTTTCAGCTTCATTGATCTTTTTAATGTTTATGTCTTTCTATGTATTTTCAACATTTGTTCGACTTGTCTGTCTTCTTCATCTACGGGTTTTAGTTGCTGATTTAGATATTTCTTTGAAATAGTGGCATATAGTGCTTTTTTTTCCTTCTAAGCACTTCTTTGTAACATTTTGATATGTTGTAATTTCATTTTCATTTAGCTAAAAACACTTTTTAAAGACTTCTTTGAGGATCAAAGCGAGAGAGAGAGAATGAGAGAGAGAGGTGAAGGAATGGAGTGAGACCGAGAGAGGGACAAGTTCTTGAACTTGCTGTTTAACTCCCAAAATGGAAAAACAAATTTAAAAATAAATGAATAAAATTTAAAATGCCAGGGCTCAGCCACGCCAAATTTGGAAGCCAGGAAGTCTGTCCGTGTCACCCATGTTGCTAGCAGGACCTACGCTGTCCTGTCTTCTGCCTCCTTCCAAGGAGCATGAGCAGGAGGCTGCAGGAGAAGCAGAGCACATGGAACCTAAAGCACGGGTCTCACAGGGGATGCTGGTGTCACAAGTGGTCCTTTAACTTGCTGTACCACAACACCAGCTCTGTAAGTTAAAATACTTTTGGAAATTTATCTGACCATGAGTTGATTATTTGTTCATTGGAAAACTGAGAGACGGAGAAGGAGGACAGAGGGAGGGATCTCACTCCTTCAGAGGCTGAAACAGCCAAAACTTAGACCAAATCCAGGAATCGGAATCATCCTGGTCTCCCACATGAGAGGAACAGGGTCAGGTGCTTGAGCCATGGTCCATTGGCTTTCCAGGGTTATAGCAGAAAGCTGCGTTAAACTGTTAGAAGTGGAACAGCCAGGAAGTGGAACCAGCAGCCCGATGCATGAGCACTGCAAGCTGCCTGCAACCTACACCACTCCACTGTCCCAACAGGCTAGTTACATGTCCATAGTTAACTTACAAGCATTTGGAGATTGTCCTGGTATTTACTGACTTCCACTTTACTTTCAATATTGTAAACTTATTTTGTTATTTTGTAATGTATTCCATAGGCTCTGGAATTGTTCTTGTCCCTCCCAAAATTCCTCTCTTCTCCCCCAATATCCCCTATATTATTATAACAGTGTAGTCCTTCATAAGCAGCCATAAGCCCATCATTCAGCTATTTAAGTATATCCTGATATTTTGGGTATGGACAATGGCAGAGTGTCCAGCATCCTATCGTGTAGATATATTTAACTGTTTCTTTGGGAGCCTATCTAGAGAAGCACAGTGTATTGTATCCTCACATCTGGACATGATAGTCTCTATTACGCAGCTGCCATACATCCCCTTAAATGAAAAGCCACAAAACAGTATCAACAAGAAGAAGAGAAATAGAACATTTACGACAACATGAAGTTAAATAACATACTACAGGATGACCAATGTGTCACTAAAGAAATGAAAAAGAAAATAAACAATCTTCTTGGAGAAAATGATGCTACTGTTTGACCCTATGAGTCAGTGACAGGGAGTGACATGCCCTGTGTGTGAGCAGTGGCCCACCTCATGGCTTCCTGAACTCAGAAACAACACCAGGATGAGTTAACCCTCAGGATCCAGCAGGAGCCCTCTGCAGCACCTGCCACAGCTCCTCTGCTGTATCCGTGGGAACGCTGGTTCTAATGCTTGCTCACTCCTCTCTCCGCAGGGGGGCTCTGCATCGCCCAGTCCGTGAGAATACCGCAGGAACGAAAAGACAGAAGCATCGACTTTGACCGGATCATCAGGCAGCTCCTGGACACCCCCAACTCCAGGGCCGTCGTGATTTTTGCCAACGACGAAGACATCAAGTAAGGATGGATGGTGAAATTGGCTGATACACCTGTTGCAGAAGAGGGACGGGAGATAAAGATGCTGGCAGGGAAGCAGGGAGGCTGACCGGGGGTAGAGGTGCTGCCCCACCACAGCCAAGGCTGAACAGGCTTTCTGGTTGCTGCATTCGACCAGGGAGGTCCCAGTGTGTCGCTGTTGACAAGATGCATGCACACTGTTATCGGAGTGACAAGAGAAAACACTGGGCTTAAATTCATAACCGAGTGTAACAGACACGGTTTCTTTTAATATTACAAAAAAAACCACCTCATTCACCATGGCTGAACTTGCCTTCATTATGTTCAGAAGCAAACACGCCCCAGCTCGGGTTGCCCCGGTCCACTCTCCCTTTTTTATTGCTTCTCTCAAATCCGCTGAAACTCAGAAATCAGCCTGGAGTCTTGACTCCCTTTGGAACCAGCTGTTGCGTTCCTGGCTAAGCCGTGTCTAGCCAGTCTGAGATGTTTCTAGAACATAGATGCTCGCTGCTTTATTTTGTGAACCCTACCACCATAATCTGGAATGATTTTCTTGTTTATTTGCTTTGGAGTAAGTAGTGTTAACACTTGATTATCAAGTTAAAAAAAATCCTGGAAGAATCATGGCCATCACAGTGCTGCCTGCCCCGTGTGCTGCTGGTCAGGATCTATCATGCCAGAGCTGGTGTGCTGCTGGTCAGGATCTATCATGCCAGAGCTGGTGTGCTGCTGGTCAGGATCTATCATGCCAGAGCTGGTGTGCCTGCTGGTCAGGATCTAGCACGCCAGAGCTGGTGTGCCTGCTGGTCAGGATCTATCATGCCAGAGCTGGTGTGCCTGCTGGCTAACTTCCGACCAGTCTGGGGAGCCCCTTGGGTTCCCTTGGTGGGTCTGAGCATCCTCCCCTGCAGGTTGGGGTCCCTGGGCAGCGGCTCAGCAGGGAGGGCCCTGGCTAGCTACATCTATCCTGTGTTCCAGTTCATAATCCATGCATACACTGTTACTTATTTAGCTACTCCCCTTCTGGTTGGCAACTTTTTTTAAGGCTATCATTATTATATAATTTGTGGGTTAGCCAAAATGCATGCATCTAATGTAATTTTTTTCAAGACTTGCACAGTAGTTTCAAATATGTAAAACAGAAATTGTGAAAGGGCACATCGGGTCCCGTATGTTTATGGTAACTATTTATCATGTCTAGCAGCTATCACATAGTGTAAGCAGTAAGATTAGATATTTATGTTTGAGTCCAGCTTCTCACCTTTATAAATACTGCTGTCATGAACTTCCTTCTCTGTAAACGTGTGCTGAAATGTAATTGGACAAATAGATAATATGAATGTACTTTGTATTATACAATATGTAAGTATATGATATTAATATACAAATGCAAAACAATGTCCAAATGTGTCATATTATGCATTTATCTTCTGGGCATTTATAAGAAGATTCCTAGAAAGGGAGAATTTTATAAGACAAAGATAGATTTCTCCTTAACTCAATGCAAATATTTGTCTCCCAGAGAAATAGTGTTTATTTGCAAATGACTCAGTGTGTGTGAGCCTTAAGTCTTTGCTTATCTTGTGTTCCCCAAGAGCATCCTGTTACAAAGTGAATGTGCTCTATTATTACATCTTGCCTGAACGTTTTGGCTGTCATTGTCAGCCCCTGCAGCCCGTGCCTCTCCCCTCTGGGTGTCTTCCTCATCACTCCGGAATCTGCCCTCTTCCCACTGCACATGTCTGCCCACAGGCGTCGAGGCTGGACTGTGAATTGGAAAGAGTGTTGTCCACGTTCCTGAGGGTCCGTTCCATCTTTGATGAACACTGTCTCACCATGGGGAGGTCTCCCAGTGACTGCAAGCCTCCTGGGTATCAGGTCATCTGTCATGGAGATGCTCATCTTAGGGTTCCTGGCTTTGTCCCAACCACTAGCCAGGTCTCCCCCCTGCAACATTTGTGGGGTGAGCTTTAGGGATCCTTTGCAACTCCTTTACCCCAGATTTTTATGTCTTTCTTGTGAAGCTTCTAGAAGGCTTTTCCTCCACTTCAGCATTTAGGCTCATATCTAGTGTCAGGTTCCTGGGCACTTGATCCTAACAGCTAAGCCTTAAGAAATTCTTCCTCATTACATCATTGTTTATGTCACTTGTGCCATTTTATGTGCATGGCTCATTTATATTTGTTTTATTTCTTTTTCAAATGTAAACGTTTTATATTTAAATGTAAAAATTTATTTTTTTAAGAAATTAAAAAATGGTTTATTTTATTTGAAAGGAAGGGTTACAAGGTGAGGCGAAAAGAGCTCTTCTGTCCACCCAGTGGCTCACTCCCCAGTTAGCTGCAATGGCTGAAGCCAAGAGCTGCATCCGAGTCTCCCATATGGATGTGGAGACCCAAGGACTGAGACCATCTGCTGCTTCCCCAGGCCACCAGTAGGAAGTCAGATCAGAATGGAGCGGCCGAGTCTTGAGCCAGTGCTCCCGGGGAATCAGGTGTTCCAGGAGGCAGCATCACCCATTGCACCGTGAGGATGTGTCACGAATGTGCATTTTCATGTGATGTGTACTCATCACCCTGGCAGAGGTGATGGCTTCTTAAGTTCATTTCATCTTCAATGCCTAACCTAGTGCTCAGGCTGTGGGAGGCACTCGGTCAAATGGCAGCCCATAAAATGAATGAAATTCCCAATATGCTGAATGCTGTCACCACATGTTTCTGTCTGGACTGGATGACATTTTAGAGTGAGGTCCACATTGAGCACTGCAGCCCATGTGTGTACTCACACAGAATGCGTGCTTCTGCGTTGGCTCGAATTCCAGCTTCACCTGTGGGGTCTTCTCTCATCCTGTCTCATTTCTGTCCCTTGCCTCATGCTGAACCAAGTCTGTTTCAAGGCCCATTCCACATGTCTTTCTGCAGGGCCCTGGTTCAGGTCAACCCTCATACAGCAATGGTACATTCTATTCTTGGGACATTTTTCATGCTCACTTTGCATTTTGGCTATGGAGCTGCCGTTCTGTTCTTTTTCTGGCCTTTCTGCTCTGGTTTGTTTGCGACTGTACCAATGCCTTCCTTGGTGACGTCATTCATCCTTTTCTCTCTGCGCATGTGTAGAGTGGGTAGTGGGTTGCTCCCAGCCTTCTCTGTGTTTTCTTACCTCGTGCAGTGCAGGCAAAGCAGTTCCTGGGGTGCTCTGGGAGGGTGTTCTCTGCTCGGGGGCAGTGGGTGGATGAACGCCATCCCCTGGGGGCTGTGCTTTCTGCTGGCCACAGCCACGGGGACAGGTGCTGAATGGGACCACACGCTGTGTTTCTTGGCAGTCGCAGCACCCATCAGTGCTGAGTTCGGTGATTAAGTGTCTGACTGTCCTCCAGAGGTGATCCTAGACAGTAAGGTGACAAGTGCTGATAACCCACACTGCACTGGTACTTCTTTTTTGAGGAAATTTACACTGTGGGATGGAAATTTTGAGCTTTCTTGGAACATGAAGTTCAAATGCTTTGTCAGACAATAGCAGTGAGGAGACAGTAATATCTGGGTTTTGAAGCTCAGATGAGTGCTAAATCAGTCAAGGGTACTGATAATTTGGATTTTAGAGAAAATTATGTCTCTGAAACACTTTGTTCCGAATACCAAAGCAACACCTGCCCTTAAATTCATGTGGTGAAAAACGTCATTTCTTTTCTTAAAAGGAACCCTTACATGTTATTTTTCTCCTGCTAGCCTAGAAAAATGAAAGGTTAGAGAAAATCACAAACAATTTAAGATAATTTCTTATAAAACCTGCAACACCACATTAAAGAAAACCACTAACAACATCAGTTACAATGTTTAGCATGTTTTTTTCTATACACACAATTTTTCCAAACCAAATCAGTGTTGTATAGAATTGTATTGCACTCTTCGCAGTTCACAACACAAACGAATCGTTCTTGTACCCCAAATATTTTTAAATGGCTTAGTCCTATTTATCTTTAAAATATTCATTTATGCTTTCATTTATTGACCCTCCAGTTGAAGACAACAGCCAGATGTGGGTAACAAATCACCCTCCAAGACTTACCAACAGTGCGTTAAATTAGCCATGTGTCTCTCATGTGGTTATCAGCTGGACCTTTCGCTGAGGCTCTGCCCACCCTTGGCGGCTCATGCTGCTCCAAGATCATCCGCTCGTGCCTACTGTGTTGTTAACATGTTTGTGTTAGCTTGCATTTTCTGTGCTTCATTCTGGCCCCGTGGTTTGCATATACTATGCATGTGTTTGCAAACACTGGGAATGTTTTGTGTAGTTCATACTAGGGAAGAATTGAATGATCTTTTAGAAGTGGCACCTTTGGGCCAAGATTGTAACTATTTGGTTGTCTCCTACATTATGAAAATAACATACGCTGAGAAAAAAAAAAGAACAGAACATATTGGAAACACTTTTGAAGGCAACCTGCAGGCTGAACCTCGGTGGGCTTCAGTGTGCTTTGCTCTGGCGGCTCTTTGAGCCCTGAGCTAGCCTGGGGTTTTCTGCTTAGGGTTGATCCGTTGCTGTTTTAAACTCATTTTAAATGTTGCCTGTTAAATCCTCTCAGATAGAACTTGGGTTGCCTGCATCTCCACTATCCTCCCAACATTGTCCTGTCATATTTTTATAATGATTACATAAATATCAGGCACACCAGTGTTGCATGCCTTTCTCTGTTAAATATAATTTTAGATATATTTTTTTAAATTTCTGGAGTGAATATGGTAGTGGTTATACTTGTAGAGTTATCCTTAGTTACGTAGTATTGTCAAGATTGATTTATTTGCAAGAGCATAACACACACATATACTGAGAGAGAGAGAGAGAGAGAGAGAGAGAGAGAGACTCTTGTATCTTCTGGTTCACTTCTCAACTGACTCCAAAACTAGTCCAATTCTGAACCAGTGGTCTCCTCTGAGTGTCCCACTTGGGAAGCAGGGGTCCTGCACTTGGCGTGGGTTCAGCACATGTTCTCTTACACTAATGCGCTTTTCATGTCCATTCCCTCAGGCAGATCCTTGCAGCAGCCAAGAGAGCGGACCAAGTGGGCCACTTTCTCTGGGTGGGCTCAGACAGCTGGGGAGCCAAAATCAACCCACTGCACCAACACGAGGACATCGCAGAAGGCGCCATCACCATTCAGCCCAAGCGAGCGACCGTGGAAGGTATGGCTGTTAGCACCTGCAGCACTAGCTGAGGCGGTAGCCCGTGGACCAAACTGTGTGTTCATTTGAGGATTTGGTGTTCACACGTAATATATGCAAGGTGGTTTCAGACTTGTATTCATAAGATGCAAATGAAGCCACACCTGGTGTATTTTTAAGGCTGTATTTCTCTTGGGAAGACATCATGCTATTTTCATAATAATAGTGTGATTTGCATGTACTGTTGTCTTCCCTTCAGGGCATGGAGCTTTCTGAAAGGTAAGTATCATGGTTAAAAGAAGTGAAATGATAGCCGTTCCCAGTAGCTGTGCCTGCACTGCAATGTCAGAGAAAATGCCTCCCCAGAGCAGACAAGCTGCCGGGCTTCCTTGCTTGCTCGCTTCCAGGGCCCCTCACAGCTCCAGTCCCGGCACCCCTTCCTCTGCATCTGCTGACGGGCTTGTACCACATTCCTATTGGTTCTCATTCGCTTTCCTCTCTTGCCTGCTTGAATCTTTTCCCCTTTCCTTGCTGCTTGGGGGACTTGCTGTGAGGCAGATGTACAGAAAGTGTGTCATGGGGTGCCTTCGGATATAACAAAGCTTACTGATTGCAGTGCGTTTTTAAAAGAAGACAAGTTGTCTTGAAAACCCTTTGTCAAGGAGTGGAGACCCCACTGCCTGTAGACAGCCTCTTTGGGTTTGGCTTCTGTTGAGTCTCGTCTCTAGAGATCCCTAACACACGCACTGCACATTAAGCAGAACTCTATCCTCTAAGAAAGTATCAAATATTTGCACTTCCATCTTTTCTCTCTCCACTCCAGCCTAATTAATTAATTTCCCCAGAAGGCTGTGTGTTCTGTGTAGTCTTTTTCAAACACATCAGATAGTGGTCTGCTACTGTTCGCTTTCCATGTTATCCAGAGGAGATAAAAATCCCATGAGTCACCTGTGTTTTCATTGGGAAGTTTGAATTAATTTCACTCAGCAAGACATGTCCAGGGAAAAATCCCCTGTGCTGCAGTGTGGATTGCAAGAATGAGAGAGAACTTTCTAACTCTGTCTGGATATTTCCAGAAATAGGCATATTTTCCAGGTGCCTTGTTTTGTGCTAGGAATCAAGAAAACAGAAGGACCTGCAAGGCTCAATTTGAAAACACTTGGCGCTGAGTGAAAGTGGTCAGTAAGTCACTCCACTCATGTTGTCTAAGAAGCATCCGGAGCATCCAGGAGGGTGGGAAGCCAGGCAGGTGCCACAGTGATGCTGTACTCAGGAAGACTTCTTAGAGGAGGTGACTCACAACATGAGGACCTCTCAGGACACAGGACGCAGGAGAGGTGGGGCTGAAGAACAGAGCAGCAGGAGGCCCTGGGGGACTGTATGTCACTGATTCCACTCCAACTCTAAGTGTCTCCCTGCCCTCAGGACATCAGGAAGACCATTGGGTGATGAACTCTTGTCCCATTGTGGAATTTCTGCTCAGTCAGAAATTCTGCATGGATGTAACTGGTGGCCTTTGCACCTCATCCGAGACAGAATGAGCCACTTGCGTCTCTGGTACGCCACCCGACCCCTACCATTATAGCTTGTGTCTGTCTAGAATATTTCTGGCATGCATCATTGTCCCCCAGCACTAAGTTTCTTCCCTGGAACTCGCAGACGCACACACACAGTTTTTAACTGGCAGTAGGCTAAGTGGAAGAATGGCAGTCCTCTGAGGAGGAACAAAGGTCAAGAATAGGGTGCAGTTGTAGGACCCATTCCCATGGTCACTAAACTCAGGAATGGGATCTTACAGCGAGTTACGAGTTATCTCAAAGGCACTATAAATTTTTGAAAGAAAACATTGTTTCTCTTTGTATATGAGGACACAGAAATTGACAAAATCAACCGTGGTACTGCATGATGCGCAGGCATCAGGCGGCAAGGATTGGGACAGGGGGTGGTGGTGGTGCCTGAGCTATGAAACAGCAGGAGAAATGTTACTGATAAAAACAGTGCTGGGTGGGAAGTCAAAGTGTTTTAATTCTACTTGGAAGAAAGGGGCATTTTCTTGGAGCAGCATAGAAAATGCTGAGGGTTTGGCCGGTCCTGTCATCTTCCAGCTTGATTGCTACACAATTCCAGCTGACTGGGCATTCATATCGCGGATGCATATTTACATTAATACCAGGGCTACAAATCACTTGCTCTTTAAAAAGTGGAAAAATAAGGATGGTCAGTTGGCCTAGGAACTCTCAAGGAAGCTATGGAATACATAAAATATATCTGTGTGATTGATTGTGTCCTGTATGGGGCTTGTATGCTTCGTTCTCCTGCCTGGAAGATTTTTGGTTTTATTTTGGTGGCTATTCCACGTTACATTATGCTGAACCACAACCTCATCCAATCACCAGCACTTCTACTACATCCCTGTTGTTGTTTTTTAACTCTGTTGTGTCACGTTGTGCCCTTCGCTATAAATAGGAAAAGCCAGTCACCAACTAGCACGCGTCGTCCTTACATTCCTGTGTTGCACACGCTTAGCACCAGCCCTCCATGTTTCGGCTGCTGTCTTTTGTACATGCGAGGAGCTAGCCATGAACTGTCTGTGGCCCAAAGGCTCACAACTCTGTGGTCTCTGCGGGCTCGCTTTCTCTCCTTTGCTGCTCTTCCAGGGCTTTCTCTCCACCTGTCGAAGACGGGAGTGTGTTGCTCAGCTAGCAGCATCATGTTTTCAATGGGAACTGCATTCTGGCAAAGTTAACGTGGCTAGCTGGCTACCCCACATCCGGGAAGGTCTGAGGGGCATCTGCTGGACTTGGCAGCCCCCCTGTCGCTCCCGAGCCAGTACATTTGTGATGCATCCTTTCCCTCTGCTTGCTGGTCAGTCAGGTGCTCCCGGCATCGTCCTCTCTGTGTGTTGTTCCACTGACGAGGATGCTCGGCCTACCTCTCCAGCCCCACAGTTGTCCTGCAGAGAGATGGCCCCTGTTGCCGTCAGATCTTCACCCTCCAAAATGCTGTGCTATTCTGAGAGTCGCATGCTTGGCCATCCTCTAATTACCGCCCACGAGGCTCGTGGACAGCATGTCTGCCTCTCTCATGGCCATGAACATTAGGAAGGTGGTGTAATGAAAGAGGCATTTGCAAGGCTAAGTAGAATGGCTCTCCCAGTTGGCAACAGTTTTCAAATAGGTTAGAGAACAGCTGGGTTCCTGAATTAAATCTGCAATATATGTAGGCACGGGCAAAATTAAATAAATAATAAAAGTACTCCTGGGCCAGTTTTTTTGAAGGAGGACGTGATTTGTAATCCAAACCGAATGAATTCTTTCTGTATTTTTCCTGAAGGCAGGAAAAAGCTGTGAAAGTCTAAAACAATGTATTTCTGGCTCCAGTTTACATGTGCCCTGTTTTAACCTTCCATGATTGCCTGGAATGTTCCACATAGGTTACGGAGTTTTCCTAGATGCATGAAAGAAAGAACGGGCTGGTTGACTCACAGTGCTGTTCCAGGCCGCGTATGCCTTGTGGAGCTCCAGTGTTTAGTAAGAGAGCACCGATGCATGGCATGCTCATTGTCAAGTGTTGTTTCTTTGATCAGCGCTCTAAGTTCCAGCCGCATGTCAGGCGCAGAGAAACCTCAGCTGACAGTCTAGACCAGGAATAAGGTCAGTCTTGTCTGTGATGTGGAGGTAGCAGATGATGAGGAACATGAATGAGAAAATATCTCGTTCATATGGTTGTTAAATGTGCTTTTTATGAGACCCAAAGAGGTGAAAACCTGAAGATACCAAGTATTCCAGTCAGAGTGAACGATGGTCTACATGCCCCAACATCTTAGACTTCACCGGACAACCAAGACAGAGAGGCTGCCAAGACACACCTCCGTATGATCATAGGCTGGTCATTACCAGAGGCAGGGAGCAGGATGGCTGGGACGAAGGGGATTTGGCTGGAAGTGGTGCATTAACTAAAACAGATCATAATATAAAATGTTAGCAAGCAAAGATGGGAGAGGGGTATATGGAAACTATTGTTTTACAAATTTTGAATTGTACACTTAAAACTATTCTGAAATAGTTTATATAAAAATAAAATAACTTCTGTTATATTTTGTGTGTTCTGAGTAGATAAGGGACTGCGTACATGTATGGATTTGAAATCTTCTCTAGACATGGAAAATACTCATTCCAAATGATCTTTGTGTGTGACTTGTTTTCCCAAAAAATGTTCAGTAGGGCAATGAGTTAAACATTCTAATTCCCAAGCTCAGCAGAGCTAGGGTGAAGTGAAATTCCTGCTCTTGCCCCCCTTGAGGGTACCCCCTGCATTCTAATTTTGTTTTGCCTTTGGTTTCAAATCTGGAGAGCCTATTTTGTGGAACTGATGTGATGGGTAAGTTAGGCAGGTGGTGGGATGTCACCCCTGTGTACAGAAACCTCCGTTTTTGCTCCCCAGGAAGTAGGAAGGGCAAAGCAGGCTGTCTCATGCTCTGAGCCCTCCTGATAGGGACACTGTTCCACTGGGCAAGCAGGCTGCGGAGGGTGAGGCCAGCAGAGCATGCGAGGGGAAGGAGCACCTGTGGGGAGGATGGCTTCATCTCATTTTCAATGTTGTGGTACTTACATTACGGATGATTGGCCCTGAGCAAGTGATAGGAAATGCCAACAGTAAATGGGCAAATCTGCAGCCTCAATTCCTAAAGAGATGGTGACAGCAATTAACTGAGTTCCTTTACACACCTGGGTGTCAAACAGGTCACGGAGAAGTGAAATCAAAGTCTGTTTACATGTAATAAAAATCACTCAAACGCCATGCTTTTTCTTTTTGTGCATGTCATGAGCCTGTTGAGGACCCTCTGTGTAAGGGAGCCACTTATTTCCTGTCAGGTGTGATGGGCTCTGATTGGACTTCACGTCACTGGCCATTAGCATTCCCCAGCTGGCAGATCAGCAAAGCGACAAGAAAAGACTCACTCTGACACTGATCGAGTGTGCTGGGACACTCAGTGTTCACACGCGCCACACGTTGCAGCTGGCAACTGATACCAAACCATACTTTTTTATTCTAAATAAATCGATTTCAGTAATAAATGTCACCATAATAATTTGCTGCAACTGAAAATTAAAGAAGTGATTGGGAAAGGAGGAAAAAATGTATTTTAAGGAAAATAAATTTGGAAGCTTTGGAAACATTTGACAAATTGTCCATGCGAGTTGTGAATGAGGCAGCAATGCAGCATAGGACAGACGGCACAATCCCTGGGAGAAACCTGTGCTTTTAGGTCTTTTCACTTAAAACATAGCAAAAGAAGGCTTTATTTAGCTGGTTTTTCTCCAAGATAACAGTATACAGGACAGTCAGGGGTTGGATATTTACTAAAAATACCGCAATTGACATCAGAAGGTTGAGAAATAACTCTGATACTAGGGCGCAACAACAAGCAAATGTGATGTGTATGAACACAGTGGTACTACTCGTTTATATAAGGAAGGATGAGATCGTGTCTTACAACAAGGTGGATGCATTTGGGGACCATTTATGCTTAGTGAAATATGTGAGTCCCCAAATGGTAAGTATTATGTCTATACCTATTTAAACAAAGTGGCATTTAAAAAGTGTGTGTGTGTGTGTGTGTGTGTGTGTGTGTGTGTGTGTTACAGTGCACATCAACTGCATTTCTAAATATGAGAACTAAGCTACCTAGACTGGGTATTGGATTAACCAAGGGAAATTCTAGCACTGTGCCCCATGTCAATCAACTGCAGTCTAAGTATGCATGAGGGACATTTTTGGCACTCTGATTTTTCTTATACATGAAATGTGAGGTTAGGACTGGAAAGTTCTGGAGAGCCTTTGTTGTTCTTAATGCATTCAAATGAGGTTGTTTCTGGGGGAAAATGTGTGTGTGCACATGCGTGAATGCGCCTGCCCGTTATAGATAAAAATAACCTGAAGGACAGCTGTCAAGAGAAAAAAGAGCGAGAGACAGAAGTTAATGAATTATAGGTGTATCAAGGATCTGTAAACAAGGGTGAAATAGATTACATGGAAAGAGAATGATTCATTTCGATGAGCCAATGATGAAATGCGAGCAGAGAAGAGACTGAGGAAGAAAACTTGAGAGCTGAAGGCCGAACTCTGAAACTCTAAGAAATCAAGATACATGGAAATCAAAGTAGAAAAGGGAATACAACAGATATCCTAAGCCTTGGAGAAGCTCAATTCTTTGGATGACCTGCTGCTAAAGCATGCCTCCCAGCGCCCTGCCCAAAGCCATGTCCTCTTTCTTTGTTGGGGCAAATGCTATTTTCTTATCAAAGTTTCTGTGTCTTCATCATTTAGGAGTACGCTAAGCATAGGCCAGTACCCAAAGAAGGAAGTGCCCTGGATACTGAAAGGAAGCTCTCCTTTGCCTGCACAAAGTGGTTGCCCCAGGGGCACACATACTCACCTCTAGACCCTTAGGAACTCTAGCTTACTGACAACCCCATTGATTGGTCTTAAAGAACAAATGATAGTTGGCCCAGTAAATACAGAGTAGAGAAGTACATTTACAGGTATCTACAGAGGACCAGGTGTGTAAAACCACTGGGGAAATGTTAGAGCAAGCTCGAGGAAGTGTCAGGAGCCCAGTTAGGAAGAACATGAAAAATCCTGCGTGGATGACCAGTGGACCCTGAGTAGGAGCCTTCCAGATCTTGGTTCTGGGTCAGATTTCCTAGAGTCGGCTTTGGTCTAGGGGAGTTTATCCTAAAAGAATGAGTGTGACTGCGATCCAGTGAAAGAACCACAGTTGACTGGCTGCTTGAATACATTTAGTCGCAGCTTTCCTGAAGCTGCTAGGAAAATTGCACCCCAAATCCAACAGGTTCATCGAGCTATCCTGGCTAAAGAAAAAGGCAACACGGTAACCAGGTCTTTTTTCACTGTTCTTTAAGGTAGCCTCCTGACTGCTAGAAGGATTGCTTTTGTGTCCTATGGACATTTGTGATTGTTAGTGTCAACTGTAGAGTGCAGATCTGAAGTCCATCACTTAATGACTTTCTGCATGTGTCGGCACGTAGTAGAAACCACAGAGTCA
This sequence comes from Ochotona princeps, assembly GCF_030435755.1. Taxonomy (NCBI): domain Eukaryota; kingdom Metazoa; phylum Chordata; class Mammalia; order Lagomorpha; family Ochotonidae; genus Ochotona; species Ochotona princeps. Next base: position 39,525,656 of record NC_080852.1, on the reverse strand, counting down.
CAATAATGCCTCCTCTGTTTACCTTGGCTCCATTTCTTTGTGTCGTTCCTGCCACACAAAGATGATGTTTCTCATGACATAAGGTAACCTTTTATTTATGTCTCAGTAGGTTTCAGTTGCTCTTGAATTTCATAGATTGACCATGGGTATATGTGAATGTACAGTATCATTGAGGGTCCTTTGAATGGAAGGAAAGATTTCTCCTTCAGCTATCAGTAGGCTCATGTCCGAGTCATTGTAAGTTAGATGAACAAGAGAAATACATTTAAATGTATTTAATGATAACTTTTGTGTTGGGTGGGCTTCTTCAGAAACATAGCCCAAAGAAACAGTGAATTTGTGTTTTTATGCCAAAATTGATGAATGAGTAGCTAGCAGTGAAGACATTTAACTAAAGAAAAGGAGGGTGCTCTATAGGGATAAACCGTGACCTTAACAAGGCCTTTGGTTTCAGGGTCTTCATTGGGTTCCTTTATCTTTTTTTTTTTTTATAAACTCTAACTTTATTGTAGCAGGTATTTGGGACAGGGATTGAATTCTCTCAACTTTTTTTTTTTAATTATTAATTTTATGATACGACCTCCGGGATTTCCCCTCCCTCTGCTGAGTCCCAGTATGTTTTCAGAGAGGCCATCCCTTTGTCCTTGGTGTAAAGAATGCCATTCTTGAATGAGATTCTTACCACTTGCCTTAGGTGGTGGTCGGTCTCCCGCTTTTCCTCAATGCTCCATGGTAGTGTGCTGTGTTTTGAAGTAGTGAATCCAAAGGCTTTGTGTGTGTGTGTTTGTACATGTGTGCAGGTTGGCAGGGTAGGACACTTCAGGTGGAAGAGTGAGAAACTTCTTCAACAACACGTAAATGCTCTGGAAATGAATCCTTACTGGTGCATTAGAAAGCAGTGTATTTTCTTTTATTGCTACGTAATACTCCATTGTACAAATACACTCCCCTGTGTTTATAAACCATGGGTGCCTCATAACACTGGTTTTATGAGTGCTGTGCAGATGTAATTCCTTATGCTTCCTATTTAAAGCTGATTTTGTTAAGATAAAAGATCTCTATTAACTTTTATTACTTTGAGAAGAACATGTCTTACTGGGGAAATTCTTATTCTTGTACATTTTCCAGCTAATGTCCCATTTCCTGGTGCTTTTTCCATCTTCTTTATGTCTCGCTGTCACGGAGGTCCTCTGATAAGCTTTTGTTGCCATTATTAAACCATTATAAGAAAAGTTATGAAGGAAATCGGCATGATAGGAGGCAATTGAAGGTCACCTAGCACAGAGTAATGTAGCTGTTCAATTCAGGTGGAATTAGGAAGGATTATCTACACTTCGAGTTGTCATAAATATTTCAGGGTTTGAAGTTATATTAGTGATGCTTTTAACGGGTTTGAAATTTGAATTGCATTTTTATTTTGTTTAACTTCCTCATGACCTTTGTGTGTATACGCCTCACAGAGTTCAGCTATGTGATGAATTGGATGGATACAGAATCTGACCTCTTATTAATGCCAGAGTAGAGAATCAGATAATTTGGCTTCATAGGAAACAGATCTATTTTGATAGCTACTTGTGAGCTCTCTGCGATGTAATTTTTCTGTCTTTACTCAACAATGCAGTGCGACAAAACTGTCCTCACTTGAAACCATAGTTACCACTTGTACTTACGCCACTTCCTTTTCCTTGTTCGTAACCAGCCGGCCAAATGCCAATCAGTCTGACGCTGATAGTTACGTACTCTTACCCTAGGGAATTTGGTTTTTTAAAATAATTTAGGCAGTAAAAATGTCTGATGGCTTAAGCTCAATTTTATGGGATGTCCTAGCTACAAACTAAGGAAAACTCGGCACACTGGCATTTGCTTAGGGTCTCCCAAGAAAGGTTTGTCATCTCTTGCAGGTTATTTCCTCAGCTAACATTGTTGACACAGATGCAGGTGGCCTGTGTCACCTTTGGCTCTGTCTGGTCTCCATGTGCCTACATTGCTATGTGGTTCCCAGGAGGAAACCAAAGATGTTACAAACATGGTCAGCCATGAAATAAACACAAATTCCTTGAAATTAACTGTGCAAATATTTTTAAAAGAAAATATGGTTCTTGAGATTCTTTCTATGTCATGGATAAATGAGTTGATAATTAAGTGTAATTATTTTTATGAAAGCGTTGATGTTTATAATAGCAGTAACATTAATCGTGAAATTCTGTTGGACACTGGTACCAGGTCTTAGGAAATACAACTCTACAAGTAAGAGCTATTTCTTTTAAGATTTATTTATTTCTATTGTAAAGGTAGATTTAAAAAAGACAAGGAGAGACAGAAAGGTCTTCCATCCGTTGGTTCACTCCCCAAGTGACCACAATGGCTGCAGCTGAATCTATCTGAATCGCAGTGACCAGGAGCTGCCAAGCAAGTGCAGGGACCAAAGCTTTGCGCCATCCTCTGCTGCTTTCCCAGGCCACAAGCAGGGAGCTGGGTGGGAAGCGGAGCAGCTGGGACACCAATCTACACCCATGTGAGATCTGAGAGTGTGAATGGCCCATGCACAGTGAAAAGATTCCAGTTTCCGCCTGACCTGGCCCAACAACTTAGGGTGTTTGGGGAGCAATCCACCAGGTTAAATATGTCTGACGGCTTACCTCTGCCTTTTTCTTTTAAATGAAAATGTAAAAATAAGATTTTAAATAATATAAACACCTGTTGGCGGATGGAAGGAAAATTGCCGTAAGCGGAGTTACGCTATCATGCTGTTTTTTTCTGTGCAACTGTCTGTCTCTTGAGAAAACAAATGGTTCTTGTCAGTCTTTCAAGGGGAAAGGCTAATTGGCAAGATCATGGTAGTAACCTTCCTCATGCAGCCTGGCAGCATGGATGGGTTTAGTTAGTCCCCTCAGTGGATGATGTCAGTTCAAGGTCAGCAGCTGCCGCTTGAGCTCTGATGTGCTTTAGTTGGTGGTGGTGCACTGTGACCTGGCTTGGTTCAGCTGACTTTACAATAGCCACGGTGGAGCAGCCCTGGGTATGAATGGCCACAGCAAACCCGCCAACTCTGAGTCTTTAAGGGTGGCCCTGTGTTCCCTGATGGCTGGTGTGTTCAAGGCGAGGGCATTAACCACTAGGCTATTGTGCTGGGCCCAGATTGTCAGATTTTTTTTTTTTCTTTCAAGAGCTCAATGATGAAGGTGTTCCAAGGCAGTATTTTGTTAGTTAATGAGATTTAATTAATTAATTAGTATATTGTTAGTTAATGAGATTTAATTAAAGCACTCTATTGTTTAGAGAACACAGAAGATGTGGAGGAAGGATCTTCAGAGGGAGCCAGAGGGAGTCCTGGGCTGGACCCAGACAGCAGGGCAGGGGGTTGTGTTGAGTTGAGAGGGACACTTGGGGGAGGGAGATAGAAGGGAACGCGGTGAGACAGACAGGGACACAAGGACAGAGCGCTGAGTTGCAGGACTGTGCTCACAGGGGTGGGCAGCTGCGGCTGTGTGCTGGATGAGGAGGGAACTGTACTCCGGACGGGCATACACAGGCACTGCAACACAGCTGGGGAAAATGGAATTAGAAGATGGATTCATTTTGTTGAAAAACATTTGACATCAGTGCAAACTGCTTCATAATAAACATACTTAATCTTTTGATTGTTATTTATTTATTTGTTTATTTTTGGAAGGTCAGATAAACAGAGAGGAGGAGATACAGCAAGAAAGCTCTTCCATCCACTGGTTCACTCCCCAAGTGGCTGCAATGACTAGAGTTGAGCTGATCCAAAGCCTGGAGCCAGTAGCTTCTTCCAGGTCTCCCACACAGACACAGGGTCCACGGCTTTGGGCCATCCTCGACTGCTTTCCCAGGCCACAAGCAGGGAGCTGGATGGGAAGAGGAGCTGCCGGGACATAAACTGTTACCCATATGGGATTCCAGTGGATGCAAGGCAAGGATTTAGGCACTGGTTTTCATACCAGGCCAGCTCTTATTTATTTTGAAGGTAAGAAATAGAGAAGGAAGTACAGGCAGGCAGAGGTCATGCCACCCGGCTCTGGTTCTCTGCCTGACTCTCCACATGTGCCTGACATTGGGGACTGGGGCAAGCTGATGCCAAGAGCCTGGGAGAAACTTGAGCCATCCCCTGCAGCATCCGCAGACCATTAGCAGGGAGCCACATAGGAAGTGCGTCAGCTGGGACGTGAAACTGCATCGGAGGTGACGACTTTACCTGCCCATGCCACATCTGTCCCTGTCCATTATTTTCTTCTTTGTGTCTCTAGCTGGCATTTTGTCCTGTGTGCGACTGCATGTATATAGCCCGTCTGACTTGTAGTGTGCTTTACACGTTCACAATTGCGATAGCTTTGCTGTGTCTTTTGCTTTCTGCAGAGCAAAGATAATATCTCTTCTGTGATCTGTATGATTTTGGGTCTGGGCCTTGGAAATGATGGAGTGAAGGGGTAGGGGAGTGTAATTGCCCCTCACGGGAGCACCCCAAGGCTCAGGAGGTGCACTCTGGGTCCCCTCTCCCTGTGTTCCTGAGCACTGGGGTTGCTGGCCTGGCTTTGGGGCTGCGGGTAGACAGACTGTTACACCGCATCTGTAACAGAGCATGTATTGAGTGTTTAGCATTTACTTATGACCCCTTTGCCCAAGATGTTTCTTCTAATTTGTTTTCGCTGACACCCCTCCTTCCATCATAATTCCCCAAGAACACCCATAGTTTGTTTCCACCACAATGCTTACGTATCCGCCGATACAGATAGTATTTCTGTGCCCCAAGAATTTGGGTTTCAGGAGGGAAGAGATGATGTGTCCTGACACGTCAGTGTGTCTGCTGGCGCGTGGAGCCTCTCCACAGGCGCTCTGCCTTGTGAATTAAACCGCTCTGAAACTGCTAGAAGGTACATAGAATAAAAGTGAATTGAGCCCTCTTCTTTTTACACCCGGTCTGTGCTCAGTGTGTTAGCCGTGCAACATTTGTATCCATCATAACTCACTGTCTGCCACAAAAGACCCCATCCGCATCTTCTAGCCAAGGTTGCACAGTCACCAGAGGGGCGTTCTGATGACAAATGTGCTCCTGAACTTGGCTGCTTCCCTTCCACTCCCGCAGCCTAGTGGGGAGAGGCGTTCCCGGGGTGCTCGTGGCAAGCCCCGCAGCTGGAGCACACGCGGTGGACACTTAGATGCGCTGCAGCTCGCCGGAAGCTGCGGTGTCCTTGCTGACCACACACGCCCCACCAAGTGAGACTCTGAATTTCCGTGCTAAGTGTGTTCAGCCACCCACTGGCTCTTTACTCTTGACCTGTTCTGAGGCTGTTAGAGTTAGGATTTGGGGGAAAAAGCCAGGTGAACAGACTATATCATTATCGGGTGATACAAGTAACACCAACAATATGATTTGTAGGTGTGTATTATAGACATTTAAGAATGTTTAGTAGAGGGCCCAACGTGATAGCTTAGTGGCTAAATCCTTGCCTTGTGCCTGCCGGGATCGCATGTGGACTCTAGTTTGTTCCGGCTGCTCCGCTTCCCATCCAGCTCCCTGCTTGTGGCCTGGGAAAGCAGTCCAGGACGGCCCAAAGCCTTGGACCCTGCACCCATGTGGGAGACCCAAAAGAGCTCCTGGCTCCTGGCTTCAGACTGGGTCAGCTCTGGCAGTTTTGGCCACTTGGGGAGTGAACCAGCAGATGGAAAAAATCTTTTTCTCTGTATTTCTGCATATCTACCTTTCCAGTAAAAACATAAAATCTTAATGTTAAGTAGGGAATTTAATACGTAAAACATAGGATATATATTGATTCATGTATTCATACATATATATATAGCTTTATTTGTATAGAAATGTATTTATCTCCTTTAAAAATACATGAGTATATATGGGAACACTTCAGGAAGTCAATGGGAAAATGAAATTAAGATATAAGTTTATTTTTGAGCCAATTTTTTCAAGCCCATGCTCAATGAATGGAAATTGTATATACAAGTACACGTGTGTGTGGGTAGATCTCCCTTTTGAACGGACTTCTGTGTGCAGAGTGTTTAACTTTAGAAAAATATTGAAGATACGAGAGTGTAGATTATGGATGGATATAGCAAAAATCTCCGAGGTGGGCTCTGGAAGACTGCCACCTGGGAAGCGTTTGGCACTTGAATTTGTTGAACCCTGAGAATGTCATCGGTGTGGGAAAAAAAAAGTGCTCCAGTTCATCACAGAAATCCCTGGTGACAAATCACAGAGGCTGGGACATAGAGTAGCTCTTTAGGTAGAAGAATCTTTTTTAAAAAGAACTTGGAAATAACATGCTCACTGGTCAAATGCCATTTGCATTCTTATTTTCCTTAGGATCACATTCAGAGTTGATTACACATTTAGCAGAATAGCAGTAGCAGCAGGAAATCTCCTAAGATTCACCTGCTGTCAAAGCTGCCGGTGACAGTGAAAGGAAGAGCCCTGTGACCCTGGCCTGTGACCCCTGGCCTGTGACCCCTGGCCCAGCCCAGCGAGACCCTCGACTCTGCGCTCTTCACCGGGACCCGAATCCCAACCCCATCCCAGCTCCCAGGTCTCGCCTCTGCCCGCTCTACCTGCTCTGCTGCCTAGTTTTCCTTCCCGCTGGCACTCCATATTTGTTCCCGCTTGGAACCTGGGGAATAGATGAGCGTTGGCATGGTTTCCTCCACCTGGAATTCTTGAGAAAGCTCAATGTTTTAGGCTGGTTTTTTTTTTTTTTTAAGATTTATTTATTTTTATTGCAAAGTCAGATATACAGAGAGGGGGATAATCAGAAAGGAAGATCTTCCATCCGATGGTTCACTCCCCAAGTGACCGCAATGGCCAGAGCTGTGCCCATCTGAAGTCACGAGCTAGGAATTTTCTCTAGTTCTCCCACGCAGGTGCAGGATTCCAAGGTTTTGAGCCATCCTCAGCTGCTTCCCCAGGCCACAAGAAGGGAGCTGGATGGGAAGCAGGGCCACCGGGACTAGAACTGGCACTCACATGGAATCCTGGCATGCCCAAGGCGAGGACCCCAGCTGCTAGGCTACTATGTCAGGCCCCTCAATGTCTTTTTAATGTTGCTGATTTGAAAAACTTTGACCATCATCTGAAATCACCTGATTTTCATCTAAGAAACAGTATAATCCCACTTGGAATGACCATCCTTCATCTTTCAATGGCTACATGAACATTCACTGTGAGACATCATGGACTCTGTAGCCTAAATCTTGGAAACTTGAATCGTAGTTGCATTGCCCTATTTATTCCACAACCTTACAAGGGCTTCTTGGAAGAACTGTGCCACACAACAGAACCTGTGTGAGGTTCGTGTGGCACGCTCCGTCACTGTGGTGTGGCCTCTGCGGACTCACTCTCCTATCTCACCAAGCCCATGTTTCTCCAAATATAAAAAAACAAGAGGCGAGGTTGCTACCAACTCTGGGGTTTAGGATTTAGGAAATATCAAGTAAGTCAATGTCAAGAATGATGAGGAAGTTTCCCAGGCATCTTAGCTCTGACAAGTGGAGCATCCTAAAGTAATCAAATTGAGTGTAACTGGAAAGGGCGTCAAAGGAGCTGTGTTGTGATGGGAGTTCTAACCAGAGTCACAGCAAAGGCTGTGCTGTGGAGTAGTTATGTATTAGATATGTTCTGAAGGCAGATCCGGCTTCTCCCTTTGTCTAGACTATCACCGTGCAGCTCCAAGTCCAGTATCAGTGGCACGTCCGTTGAGCAAGAGATGCCATAAAGTGCGGGTGTCCTGAGAGCTGCTTCTGTAGTCATGGAAAAGGCTTACAGTGCACAAAGCTCCTTCCCCATCTTGATCTCATGTGGTCCTCTGAAAGCTTTGCATCATGAGAGGAGAGGTGCAGAATCCAAATAGCTTCAGAGAAGGTCCAGGAGCTGAGACCATAAGCAACCCATCTCGACACCGACCATCAACTGCCCAGTGACCGAGCAGCATAAGCAAGCTGTGAAGTGGTGCAGTTGGAGTTGTTTTTCTAGTGTACTGTCTACGGACATAAAGAAGTAAATTGTACATTATAAAAAATGAAAGAAACAGTGGGGTTACATCTTTGCTTAATTCCCCCGTGTGCTATCCATGAACTTCATGCCATGCCATGCATGACAACCAATTCCAGAGACTTTTTCAGGGCTTATTTTTCTCCCATGGATCCCCCACCCTGTAGGCAGCAATGACTGGGACTCACAAAGAGTGGCCATGAGCAGGCAGCAAGCATGGCCCCTACGGTGCTCAGTCTCCCAGGCACTTTATGAAATCGCCTGGGTGGTGTGGGGTCCAGGGGCCAATGTTACTGCAAGCAACAGATTCCCTCCACTTGCTATCATGACTGCAGGCATAAAGATAGGCCATCACCTCCTAACCAGCCCATAAAGTAATGGCTTGCTGGTGTTGAAACAGCCACATTTTCTATGTTTGGATTCATGATGATAGAAATAAATTAGGCTATAAAAGTGGCCTTCAACCAACTTAACGCTGTGTTCCATAAAGCAGCAGTCCTTGCAAGGCCAGGGGTTTCTCTTCCTGAACTCTATCTTCCACACCATCACCTTTCATGCCTCTCTGTTTCAGAAATTTATTGGAATTCACACAATAATGTTTTAAAACCCAGAAATCCCCAAGCCACAGGGAGGTGTATTTCAAGAGATTTGATAGTATAAATGGGATTATAAGGGTTGTATCTCAAAAATCTACTAGTTTGGGATGCAAATTCATGTCCCTGACAGAAGTACCTGGATCTGTCGTGCAGGCACTATGAATTGCCAAGGTCAGAGTGGTGGTTGAGGGCTTGTTTGAGTGACACCTCAACTGGGAGGGCGTGCAAAGCAATTACAAGACGAAAACCCAGACAGTTGTGAGGTAGCAGTTCCTTTAGCTGTCTTGATTGCTTCCCTTGCTTTCTCAAGCATCCTTCAGAAAAATGGTGAATGTGTCGCTTTACTAAGTACAGTAACGGGCCACAGGGCCTGAATGTTCAGGTACAGTGGGCATTCCAAGTCTTGCACGAATCTGCTGCCTACTGGTAGAATCTGCATGTCCCCATGTGGAACTGGGACAATGTTCTTTTCCTTCAGGCAGCAGGTGTCAATTCATGGGGAGTCGGCACTAGCAAGTTGAGCCTGCCTGGTCAGCAGCAAGTCTGTGCTTGGGGGAAATGGGCCTTCTCATGGCAGGGTGTGCCGTTTGCTGACTCTAGAGTGATTAGGATGGATTGAGGAGCTTTGCAGAATACTCCCCAAGTGTTTGCAAGGATGAGCCATGGGGATTTTTTCCCCTTTAAATAACTGGGCTGTCAAGTTTATTCAGCTCTTTCAAACAATGTGTTCTGCCAAGTGCAAATGACCAGGGACGGCTTGCGGTTTGCATCCGTTTGGAGAGCAGAAGAGAAAAACTGTAAGCCAGGGGACAATAAATTGTTGACTCTAAGGATAAGTATCCAGGAGTCTGGATCTTTGTGAAGTTGAAAAATAACTTTCCTAAAGAATTTTAAAATACTCAAGGTACAGTAATGGGGTTGTATTTTCTCTGACACTAAAAAATTCCAGAGTTGTTATATGATGGTCTGTAGTCCTATTACAGTCCCTAAGATAGTTTTTTATCATTCCATAAAACAGGTCATTCTGAACCAGAGTAATGCTGTATTTATCACTGATTTGTGAATGGCTGTGCTCAGACCTGTGTGTAAATACATATTTTCTATAGGCGTCTGGTGCCAAGCTTCTGTGCCGTCCTCTCCTGCGTGGTAGTCCCAGAAGCAATGGCTCTTGCTTTCATCCATCACACAGTCCATTTCATTTCAGAGAATGGAAAAATATATGCCCAGGGTAAGACAGAGAATTGGCTGTTTCAGAGCTCAGACCAAGCGTCTCCAATGAGATCCAAATGGCATCATGCATAATATCTGAGCTGTTCTTGCATTAGACACAGGAGCAGACCTGGTCCAACCCCACCAAGGGCAGGGAATGAAGAAGCATTACAGAGATGGACGCCTCTCTTTGTTTCTTACCATGGGCAATTTTGATTCCAGTTCTGAAATGAGGAATGCAGCTTTAGAGTGTCATTCACTGAGAAGATAAGAAATACTTTCCTGTGATATCACAGGTCGCAGTAATGGGTTCATAAGAAAAGAACATTTGCTCAAATTTGCAAGCACTTCCAGATATAACATTGGGTGAAAATTCAACAGATTAGCTTCAAAGAGCAACAAGAAATAGCATTTAGAGGAAAATGAATAGATGTATAGTACCCATAGAGGTAATATTTGAAATGATAGTAAAATTCAGGTTTTTGAAATTTAGTGTTTATTCAACATTTAATGGGAATTACGAATTGGGCTAGGGTTAGAAAAGCTCCTAATGTCATATGTTTCTCTCACAAGGGCTGCCCTCCAGTAAGCGGAAAGGAACTGCGTGATTTGTGTGCTTTTTTGGTACCTAAATCACCAACAAACTTGCTAGAAATCCCTTCATTTTTTTTAAACCATCCCTCTCAGAGAATATGAAGATAGGTAAAATTTGTGTGCTCCAATAGTGAACTCTGTGTCCATTATTTAGGGCTAGTAATTACTTATCACTGTGACCTTTGCATTTTATTTGATTTTTTGTTAATTTTTCAGTTAACAATTAAAATTTTTAGAATAGTTTTGTATATAAGACATTTATAGTGTTTTTGTCTTTATATAAAAGTTGCAGAAAGCTTCAGTAAAACCCCTTAGCCTGTCCATCACTTGATCCACTTATTTGGGGGGGTTTAAGGAGGTTAAAAATTATTCATTTAATGTTTACATATATATATATATATATATATGGTCTGTGAGTGAATAATGCTCTGTTGTATGTAGGTGTGTACATATATGTACGTGTGTGCATGTACATTTGTGTGTATATGTGCACACATCTACACACACAACACATTTGCTCGGCTCTCCGATATGACGATGGATACCTTGGTGGAGCCCATTTCCTGGCTATGGAGCCTCTCTTAACACAGCGGAGCAGGTGTCTTTTTGACAGAATGGGTTCCTGTCTTTTGGGTCTATATCCAGATTGGGATTGCAGGATCATATGGCAAATCTATTTCCATGTCCTTAAGAGATCTCCAAGCTGTTTGGCACACACATGGGACCCTTTTGCACTCCCATCTAAAGTACATCGAGAGCTTCCCCCTTCCTCCTGTCCTCATTAGCAGGTTAGCAGTTCGTGCTCTTTGTGTTTTGACAGCATCTGGTCTGAGAGAGTTGAGGTGATATCACATTATGATTCTAATTTGTATTTTTTCTGATGGGTAATGATGTTGGGCGTTTTTGTCACATTTTTTACCATTTGTATTTCTCCTTTAAGTACTATCCAATCGTGTCCTTTGCCCACTTCTTAACTGTCGTTGACATCTTTGAGTTGTTGGTATATTCTGGATACTCATCTTTTACCAGATACTTAGCTTGCAGGTGTTTCCGGTTCTTTGGCTTCGCTGTTATTCCGTTTGCTGTGCGGAAGCTTCTGGTTCTGACAGAATTCCGTATGTTGGGTTTTGTGTTTGTTGACTGCACTTTGAATCTTACCCAAGAAATCATCATCTACACCAAGGTCTTAAATTGTTTCCCCTCCACTTTCTTCTAGCAGCTTTGTAACCTCCGATCTTAAACTTGGATCACTGGCCCATTTAAGGTGGTTTTTTTTGTATGGGAAAAGCAGGGAGCTAATTTCATTCTTCTACATAAATGCACACTGTTTTGCCAGCTCCGTTGATTGACAAAAATATCCTTTGTTCAGTGTTCTTTACTTTGTGAAACATCAGTTGCCTGTAGGTGCATGGATTCATGTCTGGGTTCTGTACTCTCTTCTGTTGCTCTGTGTGTGTCAGTTTCTATGCCAGTAATTTGCTGTTTTGGATTTGTTAGCATTGCCATATGCTTTTGACAAATTACTAACTTTTTCACCAAAATACTAATGAATATAAAATCTTTTTTCTTTTCATTTTTTTTTGTATTTTTTCTTTTTTTTTTTAGTTTTGTGTGTGTGTGTGTGTGTGGTGAATATGAAATCTTTAGCTCCAACTGTAACTTAAATTTTGTACTCTGGGGTGAATGTCTTGCTTTTCTCCATCTTCCTCCTCTGTGTGTGGCATAAAGGAAACCCTTATAACATTGTTGAGGACAAATCACTACAGTTACTGTGGAAACTAGCAGCGAGCACCCTTAAAATACATATCCTCACCTTACCAGAATCAGGAGCTTAAGATGTCATACAGAAAGAATTCAGAATTGAACGAGGACTGATAATTTACTCAAGTTCGCTAAGTTCTAAGAGCTGGGATTTGAACTCTGTAAGCCCGGTAGCAATGTCCTATCCAAGGTGTACCCTCGGAAAGCAAAGTGACAGGAAGCTCTTTTAGTGCAGATGGACAAAGTCAGGCTCTCGCAGACACTAAGGATGTGTGTGTGGGGGGGGGGGGCGGGGGCAGTAACAGACACAGAGCACTCTGGTACCTGTTCTCTTGCGGCTCTGGTCCCCAATTTGCAGCTCTGCTGGCCCTGTGTCCTGCCTTCTAGAAAGACTGGCTTGAAGGGAGACATACCAGGGACTTGGGCACCCAGAAGAATTGTCCCTTAGCTCTTGAATGATGATTTTCGACCTGAGCTATAAGTTTTGTTAAGTCTGATTTCCATGGCCTTTCTTGGGTTGGCCCTGGTATTAACGCAGAACTCAAAACTTGCATTCAAACAGCAGAAGTGCTTTAAGACTTAATTTTTTTAAGTCTAGTTTGGATGAAGAACGTGCAGTGTGTGTACTGTCCATCTGTCCACCCTTGAGTTGGTACCAGGCTTCACCAACTGGTCACTGCATCCTTCCCAACTAGGTGTGGATTGGATCACATCACAGGTTTTATCAGTGGCATGAGAGGTGACTCCTCTCAGTTACTTGAAAAGCTTGTGGGAACATGACTTCTTTTGCTATGTTTTACATACCAATTGATTGATTGGAGAGAGACAAACAGAAACACACAGAGAGAGAAATACAGAGAAGACAGAGAGGTGGAGAAAGAGTGTGTGTATTTCTTCTATGAGTGCACTTCCAAATGCTTGCAAGAGCAGAGGCTGGGCCAGACCAAAGGCAGGAGCCAGGGACTCTAAAGTTTGATATGCAAGTCTTCTCACCTGGGATCCTCAAGCATATGGTGAGTCATCTACCCTTTCATGGTTGCAGGAGAACCCGGCACTTAAATGAGTCACCAGTAAATCGTGGTCCATCTGATTTATTTATTGTGATTATTAACTTAGGTAAGAGCTCGATGTATGGCATTATGCTCATGTGTTCAGGGACCTGGGTTTCAACATCCATACATACCTGATATGAGCTTTGTGCATGGTGGGTACTCATGTGTCCAGTGTCCTGGGATTCAGCAGCCGGACACGCAGAAACATCCCCAACACCAGAAGGTGTTGCAATGCAAGAGATTATAGGAGTTTTTACCTCTTTTATGAGCTGCTGTTGTTGTTGAAATGTTTATCCACATCTTTGGTGCTGATTCCTGGGGTTTTTGGATGACCAAATTGGTGTGCAGTGGCAGAAACTTCATCCAAGTTCTTGGCACTTACAAAGAACACCGACCCTTATCCCAAGGAAGCAGGGATTCAGCATTGCCTCTCAAAACAAACGAAACATACCTTCTTAGAGAAATCCATGATATAACTGTATTGCCTCCAACCCGCAGCTTAGTTTTGTGCCTGACATTTCTTCTGACAGTGATTCAAACCCGTCATCTGGATGGCAAGGCTCCTTTGACCATTCCTTCGTGTGTGCATGGACATACAGGGGCCATGACACTCCTGCACCCCTAAGCTGGTAACTGCATCCAACAGGCAGGGAATGAGGCATAGGAGCTGGTGCCTTCCTCGGAGGTATCACCGAAGGGTTGGCGTTTTGTCTGAACCGGAAATCAGAACATGTCAAATCAGCCAAGACTGTTTTTCTCTGACTTGTGAGCTGATTCAAACAAATACACATACCTTCTGCTGAACCCTTACCCAAGCTTGCCCTGAAAACAGTGTTCATACATCCAGAACATGTGATTGTTGTGATTGTTATTTTTCAGCAATGGAGTGTATAACTGTTAAGAATTTAAATGAAACGCAGATCTATTTATAAACTTCAAACTATTAAATTGCTCTGTATACATGCTTAACTTGTTTCTGAAATGGTGCATTAGAGTCATCCCTCTTTTCACAAAATAATCGGATGCTTCATAAACATCCATCCTCTGGCTCCATTCTTTCGTGGTCGCTGGCACTGCTGCTTGAATCATCTCGCAGTTTCCATAGGCTGTTTCCTTGAACCCACGTTGTGGTACACACAGGGCTTTCCCAGTCTTAGGAAGAGGTCATCCTGGGGCCTGTTGACCCAAAAGGGATAATGGTGATTGGTATTATGTAGTTTGTTTTTTGTTTTAAGTGTTCGCAAGGCTTTCCTACTTCACCAACATGTGCTGCCTGGTTTGTTGATGCTTCCAGGCCTGGCTCTTCTGCTTGTCCTGTTAAGGTCCCTCTAGAATTCCCCAAACAAGCAGTGACTGGGGATTTCCAGGCACAGTCTTGCCAGGCGAGGCTCTGATATCCTAAACAAAGAACGCCAGGGATGTCCATTCATATGGACATATGGATACAATGATAGCAAGTGCCCTCTGTTGGAACATACAAAAGACAAGACAAATGGGAGGCACCATCGCTCAGTTCTGCAGAGGTCAAAATACACTCTTCCCCACTGGTGTGCAACGCTGGTTATTCTGAGGCCAACCCCGAGACAAGTGTCCAATTTCCTCTGTGTCAGAGCAAGTTCATGTTAGAAACCCTTCTCTTAATATCTCCTCTTAGAAGCTTTGCTTATTGAATACAGATTAGTTTACAGGCTATTGAGAATTGATTTTTGAAGCTTTTCCTCATCCTACTGTGCAGGTGGTTGATAGAGCAGACCTCAGGGCTTCCTTGGGCATTTGCGTTCATGGCTTCACCTTCACAGTGTGTGTGTATATCATGTCCTTTCGCTAGACTCCTCCCCAAAAGGTCACTGTACGCTCGTCACTTTGCATCTCTCTCCGTGGAAAACCTTCTTCTGGTTTGTTTGCTTCATTTTCTATAATACATTGGCTGTATACAATCATGAATGATTCTAGCCCACGCACAGGGTAGACATGTTGGATGAGCCTGAGGAAGTACACTGGGCAAAGGGTGATATTTGTAATGAACCCGGCACCACCTACAATTCTTGCTATTTTACTGTTATTCACAGTTTTATCTTGTTCTGAGTTGCATCTCCAACAGTAATACTCCTTGAGTCATCCTAAATAATCAGTGAGGAGAGAACTAGTCAGCAAGATAGTTAAGGATTTTTATCAGGTTCTGAGCTTTGTAGCAGATCTAGATTTCCAGAAAATTTCTGACTGCTAATACAGAACGATTTTGCCATCATCAGTGGTGCACCCTCATGCCAGAGGGAACTCACTCTTTTTCCTGAAATATGAAATTCCAGTATTGCCAAACATGGAGAGAGCTGAGGGTTTGTGTAAGCACCTGCACACGTGTAGAGAGAGACTGCAGAAAGGTCTGCTATGAAGTCTTCATGTCAGCCTCAACACGTTTGCACATGTGATTATAGTGTGACTTGGGCGGGAGGAGTCTCCTGGACACTGCTCTCGGTGAACTCAGTTAACAGGCCACGTGCTTTCCCTCCCTTGCGCTCCCCTCCTGTTTCCCTCCCGCTGTCTTCCTTATCTGTCCATTTAATTTTTAAAATATATATGCTTTCCTTTTATTTCCTGTGAAGTCCTATGTTGTGAGAGAGCGACCTTTCTGTATATTCATGTCCAAAGACAATCCTGCCTGAGACATTCCTTTTTGGGCACTATCAAATTTTCTAGCTGTGAGTTCTTATCATGGTGCCCAAGTTCAAAATCTCATCGTAGCCTAAATCATCTTTCATGAGTTTATTTCCCTTAGCACTTGTAAAGGCCACGATCGAAGTAATGCTGCTGATTATATTATTTTTATTGTTTTTGTGTTTGCCTAATATTCTGTTGTGTTGTATCTGTTCATCTTGTGATGCATACATGGTTTAGCAAGTAACCAGGTAAAGCTTGGAATGAGAAAGTAAGCCATTTTAGTTTGAGTTTTAAAAATACTGGAAATATTTTTGAGAATTTTGTCAGTCTGCACCTATAGCTTGTGCCCTGAATTTCGAATCCCAGCAGGCTGGAGCAGCCAAGGCCAGCAGGGCTGCCGTAGGCCGGAGTCCACACAGGTGCCTTGTCTTCTTGCCTCCCGGCCTGTACTCTGAAGTCCTTCTCCCGCGCATCTCCTGCTGGCCGAGCCTGGTTTCAGTCAGGTCTTTGTAATCAATATCACTGTTCGGTTGTTCCAGTTTGTTGAGCAATAGTGGTTAAAGCTCACATATTTTCCTTGATTGGTCTGTTCTCTAGCTTGAAAAGAACCTCTCTAGATTCTCTTTTCCCATTTTGAGAACAGAAGAAACCTCACTACTTTCTGCATCAGTGCTTGATTTTTATACCACAGCAATGAGGACGTGCTCACTTGAGTCATATAGACTGTTCTCCTTTGAGTAACTCACGGAGGGAGGGTGGGGTTGCTCAGAAGTCCAGGAACAAATGAGTGTTATCTTTGCTGTTGATGCATACCTGGTCCTAGGTGAGTCCTCCAAACCCTTCACTCAGGAAGGATAACTATTTGGCTATATTCTTTACATGGAGTCCTGATGATACACAATTACTTCCCAGCTGGGGACCCTAGACATAGAGGACTTTGAGTCCCGTCGTTGTTTGTCCATCAGGTGCAGCTCAGGCTCGTGCACAAACACGAGGTTAGCAAGTCTGAGGGCTCAAGCTGGAGGGTAGCCTTGTGTGCCTATGCCTGTGTCTCACACTGGCTTGAGAAATAAAAGGTTAAACGTAGGAGTGGAGACTTTAGGCTATTTTCTTTGAAATACATTTTTAGACGAGTAATTTATTCAAGTCATTTGAGACAGCATCTTTAATGTGCCTGGGGGCATGGGTGAGTGGAAGATGAGTATGTGACATGATCAGCACTCCAGTAGGGCACGAGGAACAAGTCATGAGAGTTATTCGGAACGTTTTTAAACACAGCATAGCAGGTTCCCATCATGAAAGGTAGAGTGGAGTTTTGAAAATATATTGTCTGATGTTCGGAAGAATATGGTGTCTTTTGTCAAAAATTAAAATGAGGCAAAACAACCGTGTTATTACTTGGTCATTATCTCCGTAGGATATACAAACAATAGGGTGCATGATGAAAACATCTCAAATTTTGGGAAAACGTTTTTCTTCAAGGAATTGCTTCAAATATGGGAACTATATTTATTTTAAAGTTAGAGTGTAAGAGAGAGAGAGAGAGAGAGAGAGAGAGAGAGCGAGAGAGCGCTGTTCCTGTATGTTGGTTCACTTTGGGATGCCTGCAATGGCCAGAATGGAGCAAGCTATTATCCAGGAATTCAGTCCAACTTTTCCCACAGTGGTGATAGCAAACTCAAGTACTTAGCTATGATCTATCTCCCCAGGGTGCACATCACCAGGAAGCTGGGCCTAGAAGAACCAGGATTACCCCCAAGGCATTCCCACATGGGCAGCAGGCATCTCAGGCAGCATCTTAAACCCATGTCAGACATGCTGCAGAACAGCTAGTGATTTTAAATGCCTTAAGAATTTCGTTGTGAACTAGTTCCACTGTGTTGGCTTTTGCATCAGACTGCTTAATAGACATTGGTCCAATCTAAAGGCACTGATCTGTCATAACCACTCTTTAGTTGTCCAGTTCATGGAAAAAAAAAAACAAGTTAATATTTCCTGCAGGGATTTGTTGAGTGATATATGATTTCCCAAGGCTTCACATGCAAGTTTATGCCAGATGTAACAAAACCTGTGTTAGCTCAAACATCATTTCCACTGTTGATACTTAAGTAGGTGTTTGATGCCAACTGTTCATTTTCGGCAATTAAAAATATGGATGGCGATAAACTACAACTTAGGTTGTTATTGTGGCATTTAATGACAGTCTACTGTGTCATAAAAGTCATGGCTGCTCTGTTGCTTCAATCCTGTGGCTTGTCCCATGTGATCTGAGGAGACTTTCATTCTCAGAGGCAACTATACAGTAATCACTCTGGAGAAGAAGATGAAATAGGAAAATCTGTGTTTAGTGTTTGGACCAGCTTACTGGAAAGCACAGCTGGGCACTAATCAGTGACCAACTCATGGTGGAGTGTCCACAGCTCAGCCACCTGCAGCCTGCCTCCTGCTCAGCCCCTCCACTCAACTCCTGACCGAGAGCTCGGCTGTGCCTCAGGATGCTTACCCTCACATGCATGTTTCCCTGCGGAGACAGTGGAAGGTGTGTGGACCAGGGTTTCCTTCCTGCTCCCTACGTCTCTGCCCTCCTTTGGTTTTAACACCACTGTTGTTTTTCCTTTGGAAAACAAATTTTCTGAACATAACGAATGCCATGTGGTGGTGTCCAACTTTGACCTCTGAATTTTTACACATCAACACATAATAAATTGTTGTGTGTTCTTGGAAACCACAGAAACTGTGTGTGTATTTTTTGCCATCCAGCATTTTTGTCAAGGAAGTTGTGTTAATTGTGCTTCACTCGTGTATCTCTGTAATTTGTACTTAGGGTTATACCAGAGTTTACTTTTCCGTCCTGATTGGCAGTGCACTTGAAGCATGCTCCCTTGTTCCCATCATTCTTTGTGAAGACAGAGCATTTTTGTGTACGCATGAAAGGGGAATTACCGGCTCTCACCTTCACTCTTGATAGTAGGGAGTGATTAATCTCATGGGAAAACCACAAAGCCACTCTAGTTCTTGATCCTAAATCCTGTGATCCAGAGTTTCACGTGCTGGAAGCTGGGTCTGCAGAATGGCTCTGTGAAGGGGTGGGCTGAATGCTGGCCCATGGGTGGTGGGTTCCTGGGGCCATCCTCTCACGAGATGGGTGTAGCTTTCACAGGAGTCTAGGCAGTTCCCTAAAGAGCAGGTGGTTATAAACACAACAGGCTCTGCCCATCTGTAGCTTCCCACTTTACCACATGATAGCTTGTTTCATACACCAGCCTTTCCTGCTCCATTTCTCAACATAAGGTAAGGCAACTGAGTGAGCCCTCACCAGAGATCAGGCAGATGGAACCAGTGTGGCCTGGATTTTTAGCCTCCCAAACAAGGAACTAACGTTCTTCATAAAGTACTCAGCTTCAGCACCCCAAAATACTAACAAAAAATGACCAAGCAGATCAATCAACAGTAGACAATATCTTTTCTCTTCTATTTATATTATTATGATGGGTAAAATCATCATTTTCTGTTTGTGTTGCCATGATCATTAGTACAGTTTTTATGCTTTTCAAACTAATTCCTCTTTTCCCAAATGACTGTTTATTTTCTGTGTTGATTTTGCTGTTATTGGAGTTGCTACTTATGATTCAAAAGAAAAGCTGTTCTCTGACTATGGAAAGAGGGAGGTTCTTTGTGTGTTTTGAAAAAAAAGCTTGTTAATTATATGACTTCAGCTTTCTTTGGACTTGATAGTGGCTCAGTCTTTGTGATTTTGAGAGAACTGTAACTTAGTTTGCTTTCACTTCATTTTTTCCATAAAAATTACTTTGGACGCAGTCAGGGGTTTGGGGCGAGGGAGATGGTTTCCTTGTTGGCTGCTCTCAGATTCAGATTGATGCCTTCCTCGTGAGCTCATCTTTGCAGAATGCTGTAGTGACTTTCTTAAACAAATGCAAGATTTTTGTCTTAAGTTTTGTTTTGTTCCATAAACACGTTTTCTCAATGTTTGATAGATTTGTCACTCTTTTGTTTAAGTTCACAGTTAACCTCTTGAAACAAGTGTTGTTGTGCTTTCGTACCTATTCCTTTGTGTGTGCCTGTTCATTCAGAAGTGAGTTTATTCATGTTACTTTATTGTGATTATCAATGTATTGATATTTCTTTTGCCTTTGTTTCTGTTTTCCGGTTTTTATTTTTTATTTTCCTTTTTATCCCTGTCTCCTGCTACTGGGATAAGATTTTTTTTAATGTATTTCATTTAAATTTCAAATTATTCCCTTCAGTAGGAATTTTTATGTTATTTCTGTTACTCTGTTGGTGACTGTGAAGATTAACACCGACACAGCACTGACAAACAGTATGCCACGTTCCCTGAAATAATGCTCTTTGAAGAATGTAGAGCCTACTCACATGGCTCTGTATTCTACGTTTTAGAAGACCAAGATTTACACATCCCTGAGTATCTGTCCTTGTTGTAGGCAGGGTTTGTACAGCCATGTTTTGTTCTCATTCACGTTCATCGCCATCAGATTCCTAATCATTGTGTGCTTTTGCATCCCAAGTATACCTGCTTCCTCTTGGTTGCTTCTGAACTGTAGCTTTTGGCCCACATTTCAGTAAGGGTTTGCAAGTGGTAGTGTTTGTGTACAACTGCCCTTGTTTTCTCATTGCTCTTGATAAATTGCTTAGTTCGATATAGAAATATGGACCAAGATTTTGTGCCACTCAGTGCCCTTAAAGATCATATTCCAGGCCCAGCACAGTGGCTCAGCAACTGAATCTTCACCTTCCATGTACCTGCATCCCATACGGGCATCAGTCCGTGTTCTGGCTGCTCCACTTCTCAACCAGCTCCCTGCCTGTGGCCTGGGAAAGCAGTGGCAGATGGCCCCAGGCCTTAGGGCCCTTCAGAGCTTTTAATTAAGAAGGAAGTGATGGCCTCATTTTATCAGCTGCCTACTCTTCAATATAGTTTCTAGATGGAAAGTCAAAACTGCTGTTGAGGAAGGATTGGGATGTGAGCACAGCCCGTGCCCGTCACGGCCTCTCCTTTCCAGCCTACCTGTCATGTGTGTGTAGGTGTTGCAGCACAGACAACAATTCAGCCGTGTTGGTGGGAAAGAGTGCCACCTGAACAGGAAACCTTTGCTGTAGACATTTGGCTTGTAATTGTGGGAGGACTCTAAACCATGTAAATCTAGTAGGAATATATGCTCCTTTCAGTCCAGTTCTCTTAATAAAACATAACAGGGATTCTAGGCAGGAAACTAGAAAATCTTCTGAGTTTTTAGTAAAACAGGACTATCTCTCTGAATTATTCTACTTGCTGGAACCAAACAGAAACAGATGCTTCAAGCAATGTAACGAGTAAAAATCAACAGATCTGGAAAAAGAATTCTAGGAAGGCTGCAGGGAATCCAAGAAATACTGTGCGTTTAGGAAGAATAGAAGAAGCATCAGAGACACCCGTCAGATGTGGCAGCGTCGGCGTAAATGCAACACCTGTACACTCCTCGCTTCTCGCTGGAGGATGCCAGCCGGAGACGAGCAGGGCATCCTGTTCCCTGCGACATGGAGACGAGGTTGTCAAAGTACGACTGATATCCACCCCACCAGTTAAAAAGGGAAAATGAATTGCAAAATCAGAACTTACGTGAGCATCTTCCCTTATCACAGGTTAAAATGAGGCGATTTTTTTTTCCTAAAATACTACTTAAATATGGAACTTGTTTTCTTCTTTCAGCAAAATTTTCCAAGATGATGAATTGACAGTGGGGAAAATAAGAAGTATGCTAGTTGGTTAGAATATACAATTTGTAGCTTTTTTCTATCTGAAATATTAACTTATGATTTTTGGATTACATTAGCTTTTATTGTTTAAAACAGATCACTTGTTTCTTCATTCTGTCATATTCCTCAGGGAACTTCAAGCCCGGGCTGAGGAAGGATGAAGCTTAATGGCAGACACACTGGATGCAGATTGCTGCAGTGAGAATGCATCTGTCAGTCAGTGAGTTGTAGCCATGAGCACAGGAGCGTGCTGAGAGCAACAGTCAGGTGGGCGTTTCCTGATTCTCCGGCCTTGTGCTGTCAGGGACTCAGCCATTATTTTGTTTTAATTTGTGCTGTTTATTTTTAAGGCATGGAGACAAAGACTGGCTGCGAGCTCTCAGCTAGTTTGCTCCCCAAATGGCCGTGACTGTATGTACTGGAACAGGCCAAAGCTGGGAGCCAGGGAACTCATCTGGGGTCTCCCACATGAGCAACAGTTACCTAACCGCCTGAACATCCTTTGCTGCCTCCCAGGGTGAGCAGCAGCAGGAGGGTGGAATCTGCACTGGAGCCGGGACTGAAACCCTAGTCCTGCAGTTGCGAATGCCGGCATTCCAAGCCAAGCTGTTAGCTCTGCACCGCCCGTCAGCCCATGTCCTTGTGTCCAGGTCTCCCTGGGAATCTCTGTGTCTCTGACATCAAACTTGCTACCAGCACAAGGACTATGGTGGTAGAAGTGTGTCAGACGAACAGGGTGGCAGGAACTAGCACTTTCCCTGCACCTTCGAAAGTCACTTTTTTCATCCCATGTATTTTTTGTTTGTTTTTAATTCTACGTAGTGCCAGTCATCTTCCAGTCACATCTGTTCTGACCATTCTGTCCCGTGGGTCTTCATTGGCGTTAGATAGTGCAGCCTGAGACACCAGCCTGAAAAATACAAGTGTGCTGCGTGTTGTGCTTAAGACAATGTTGGCATTGCCTGCAGAGCTGGATGGACCCAGTGCCGCCCCGCTTCTGCCAGGCTGCCCGATTTCCTTCATCCACGACTGTTTTACTCACTGCCACGTAGAACTTGGTGAGGGACCCTGCGCTGTACTGCCCTAGGCAGGGTGTGTGCTCAGCTGCAGTCCCGATGGAGCCCAGGATGGCATGACTTCAAAGACGATCCAACTCCCTTCAGAAACTGGGCGGAAGTATGGAGAGGTGGTGAGAGGCAGGACTGAGGGTGCCACCGTGTGACTTCTCATGTTCAAGTAATTGGCAGCAGGAAATATGTTCAAGGAAAGGTGATACACATGCTTTTGTTTTTATTAATTCTTTTGCATTATGTGACATTTTCATAGGCTCTGGGGTCCCCCCGCCCCTCCCCATGCCCCTCCCCCACGGTGGACCCCCCCACCCCGTTGCAGCATTACAGTTCAAATTCAGTCAAGATTCTTCTCTTGTAAACAGATGCTAAGCACATAGTCCAGCTGCATATTGTCCAGATGGAATGTACAGCTTCTTGGGGAGACTATTTAGCTGTGATCAACCCCTAGTGGTTTTAATATTTCTAGTTATGCATCACTGCCAGCCTCGCCACTCCCATTTCGATGAGGTCGTTGTAGAGTTCACTGGTTGACACTGTCCATCATATAGTCTTCATTCGCCCGGTTTTCACTGCCAACATATATCTGAGATGGTTGATTGACCCGTTCTGTCCTCCGTCCTCTCTTGGCTAGAGTTCTGAGTCCAGCTGGTCATCTCCACAATCAGCTTGTAGGTGCAATTCCTGGGCTGGTTTGCTTTCGGACTGGAATTGCTCTGGATCCAGTGGGTGTTGCAGACTACGTTGGTTCTGCCTATCACGTACTCGGCACTTGCGTCAGCCAGTGGGGGTTGCGGCCTAGTCGGGGCAACCCACAATATCCCCCACCAAGCCCGCCCCCTATCCTGGTTTGCCTATGTGTATAGCAAGCTAGTCCAGTCTGTCCCACATCCCATTTACCTCTTATATTTGTCCCTGGGTTTTAAAGCTTAGTTCTGACTAACCAGCTCAGCCATCCAGCCCCCACAGATGTTGTCGAGTTCCGCCCTGTCTAGCCACCCCAACCCCCTTCAAAGTTATCATGTCCTCCCGAGGGAGCAGTGACCCTGGAGGGGGGAACCCATTATTTCCCTCCTGGTTCGTTTACTGTCCTGGTTTATGCACTTTTCGGGTGGTTCCGCAATTTGACTCGACAGAACTAGTCCCCTGCACCAGCTTCTGCCAGCTGGTGTAACGGCTGAGTCCTTACACCCCTCATACCGGTAACCTCGCCCTGACATTCCACATTGTACGCTGGTTTTGTCGCCACCAAACCCGGCCCAACCCACACTCTGTTCTGGTGTTTGGATATGCCAGTGGACTACATGCACTGATTCAGCCTGGTCTGCCCCCGTCCCGTGCCAAATGTATGCCCGTGGGAAATTTTCCTTGGCCTATTCTCGGCTGTTTCCTATTGTGCTTCTTGCGCTGACCTGGAGCGTCTGTATCTTGCCCGAGGAGTTGCCCAGGCACCTCCCCTCTGAGCCTCTCCCTTTGCCAAGTTATGCGCGTACCAGGGGGTTTTTGAGCCAGCTCTTCTCAGTTCACCTCCTGTCCAAGCAGGAACAGTGGCTTAACCTGGCTGGCTTTCACCCCATTCAGGTTCTTGTTATAGGATGTTTCAGCCCAGCTGTGGCACATCTATACCCACGTACAGTTCACAAGTGGCTCAGTGGGGGGTCGAGACCTAGCCTAGCCAGTCTCATGTTTACCTTGGTTATCCAGGACACCAGACGGTGTTGGGGTCCGGCACAGTCCGGTACATCCATTCCAAGCCCACACTAGTGCCTTGGGAGACTACCACTAATTCTGGATTAGGACACAGCCCCCATTCCCACACACGTTCCCCTTGGAGGGAGCCTCAACCCAGTCAGGGTATCCCCTTGGCTCCCACCCTGGGCCTGTTACTAGCCTTAGATCATATGCCTGCCAGTGTTTGCTCTGACTCAGCTTGCTGCAGTCCCTCATTTGTCCTAGCTCCAGCCTTAGACATTGTGGCTTCGCATCCTAGATTCAAGCAGAGTAGCAGGTGCAATGGCCCGACTCGGCTTGACCTGCGTTCTATTCACCATCCAACGAGGGTGGTGGGTGTGTTGTCCTAGAGATTCAAGTCTCTGTTCCTGGACACTACGAGGAATCCTGTCTCCCCTATACCAAAGCTGGATCTATTGATGAGTGTCCCCAAATAGCTTTCCATATCATAAAAAAATCTCTGAGCTCCCGGCCGGGCGGCCAGCAGGCAGAGCCTGGCACCACTTGGTGCACTGGCCGCCCAGAACAGAGGGCTGGCCCTCAGTCTCCCTGCTGTGGGTTTGGCCAATGAAACTCACGGAGATGCCCGCTTCCAAGTTGCGGGAGCAGGGCGGAGCGCGGACTTTCGTCCAGCTCTGAGGCGGTCCCCATGGCTGTTACACATGCTTTTTATTTAAAATTAGCAAATGACTTTTGACTCTTGTTTCCCAGAACCTATATTTGTCACATCACCACAAACAATGGCAGAGGTAGTTGGGAAACATAGCTTAGCTGGGCCTTATTTTCTATAGATAAAGGTTTCAGGTTTGTGTGCTCTGTGTTTGGGGTCATGGAAAATGGATGTATTAGTATTATTGTTCTGCGGGTTTTTAAAATTATCTCTTGGCTCTTGTTTTCCCTGGAGAACAGCTGTCCGTTCAGGGAGTTTTGTTTTTCCCACTCATGGTTGGAGTGTCTGTGTACAAGGAATTTGTTTTCTTCATCATTATTTTGCTAATCCGAGGCACAATCCCTACAGCATAGCAGGTGCTTGGTTAATGATCGCTGAATGGATGAACAACTTCAGAGTCCATTCAGATTGCCTGGAGAGAGTAAAATGGCTTTGTTGAATAAGGTAACTCTTCTCAGAGTTGTAATTTCTTTTCTCTGCTTTTCCTTGTCTTGCTTCTGAACAACCATGGAGGCTATTGATGAAATAACTAAAAAACATACAAACATTCTTGATAGGAAACTTCTCTGGGAAAAATAAGGGCAGGGCGGGTTGTGGTGACAGTTCCACTGCCTACCGCAGGCTATGGGATAAAAGGTAAAGTCAGTTCTGTTGGAAAATCCTGCTTTCTAAGGTAAAGAATCAATTTCCCCATTAGCTTTCAGACAACCAAAAGGGTTTTCATTCGGTGTCTGCAGCCAAAACTGAAATAGCTAATATTTTTAAAAATTTATCTCCAGACTCTTCAGCCACACCGCATTTGTTACTGAGGTTCTCTGCTTTCTCTCTCCTAGAGGCTTGGGTGGCAATGCTTCCAGGAGGAGCCCAGGAGAAGACTGGACAGTCAGTTCAGTTTCTGGTACTGTGTTTTTGGTGACCAAGTCCCACATCTGTTTAGAGCCTTACGTAGGTCTGCCTCCATCTCTTCTTTCAAAGTTACATTCAGTCAGGATGGCTACTCTCCAACCACCTAAATCAGCGTTCTCACTTCCCACAGCCACCCCCTTGCCATAATTAAGTTTCTACAGTATTAAGATTGTTAACATAGCAATCGGGAACAAAGCTTTGTCCCAGTGGGCCTCTGGGGGACCCTTAACCCAGTATCCACATCACAGCAAGTATTAAGCTCATATTCTCCATTGTGGATGATGTTCTTGGAACATATAAAGCAGTGTAATTCTTCACAATGTAGAATGATGTAAGCAGGTGAGGTCTGCCTTCAGTTCTGGCATCTCTTTCTTTCCTCCCCTTTCTGGTCCCACCTAAGAAGACAGAGCAAGAATCAGTAAAGCCTGGCATTGAACCCAGGGCTGTCTAACTCCAATGGCCCATAGGTTTACAGTCTGTATTTGCTACATTGTTTTAAAGAGGAGCTCTTCCATTTACTGGTTCATTCCTGAAATGCAAAACCCATGAACAGACTATAAAAATGTCAGCTCAGAACTCAATCTGAGTTAGGTTCATGGGTGAGAGACCCAAATACCGGAGTCATCACCACATGAGCAGGAAATCAGAATTGGAAGTCAAGGCAGGACTCAAACCCGGGCACTCTGTGAAGGGGATTTGGATGTCCACAAGTATGTGCTAACCACCATGCAAAGCAATGTCTCCATCAGAAGCAAATTGTGAGATGTGGAATATTTCCTGAAAGAATTACAGGGTGAGTTGATGTGTGGGTCACAATGCAAGGGGGCTGATAGAGGTAGATTAACACTAGAACAAGGGATCGCAAGGAACTGATTAGAGCTCACCAAAGAACCCAGCCGTATTCAGAAGTGACCTACCAGTAGGGGTAGCCAATACAAGCAGGATGAAAGAGATGATCTGGTGCCCAGGGACTGTTGTCCAAGGTCACCTGTTAGTTTGTGAAGTAGTTGGGAAAGATGGACAAGATCCTGGTCATGGTGGGAAACCACTTCCCCTGAGTAGCTAAGCCTTATGTAGCTAAGGAGAGGAGGATTTGGGCAATAGACTATGTTCACACTGGGTTTGGTTGTGTTCTGAATGCTGCTGAGTTAGCAGCATAAATGAGCACACAGATGGCTCCGTGAAGCCCTGTGGTATCAGACACTGCCGGGTGGAAGAGAGACCCATCCTCTGGTCTCAGGTTGAGCACCACTTCATGGCATGGGAAAACACTAAGGAGCCAAGTCTTCTCTTTAACACCAACTGGTCTTGCAGTCCATATGCATTCCCTGTTCTGCTTGTTCATCTTGACACGTAGGAGTATAGAGTATGTTATGGCCCTGGGTCAGGTGCCACTTAACTCAGTCACAGGCTCAGTTCGGTAGCATTTCCAAATCTAGTTGTCCTTGTGTGTACTGGAATTCCACGTCTGTGCATGTTCAAGTTCCAGCTCTCCCACTTCCAATACAGCTCCCTGCTAGTGCTCCCAGGGAATGCAGCGGAGTGCATGACCTCCTGCACCCCTGTGGTTACCCAGAAGAAGTTGCTGCTTTGACCCGGCCCTGCACTGTCTGTTGTGGCCATTTGGGGAATAAACAAGCCGTTGGGAAAGAGACAGAGCGAGAGCGCGAAAGCGAGAGAGAAAGAGAGTGTGTGTGTGTGTCCCTCTCTGTAGCTCTGCCTTTGAAATAAGTGAATAAATGTAAAAAGGCAGGAAGAAAGGTGGTCCAAAAGTGGTTTGAAGTGGTGTACTTTGGTGAAAACAAAACAGGAAGCACATCCATACTTTTGCAATTCTCAAGAACAATGATTGCCTCATTGGATTTCAGGTCATGTTCAGTCCCGCCAGTGTTCATACACAAGATTTTATACAGTGTGTGCGAGAAGGGTGTGTGAGTGGACAGAGGACAGAATGGTCTTAAGGAAAGAAAATAACAGAAAATCTCTTTCAAAATTTTCACAGAAAACCTGTCTTTGCCAGAGAATGTCAACTATGAGCCACTTTCTCATTTAATACATTCTTTTTGAGAAAAGAAAAAGCCTTCTGTTATACCAATAAGCCAACGTAATTCAAATTGTCATTTGGAAAGCATAATTAGAACAGCACACTTGAAAACCTTGCTGAAATGTGAAATTAGGATGCACCCATTGAAGAACTCTGAAGAGTCTGACATGGTTTTATTGTCTTTGTATGTCCTCTGCGAAGTTTTGTAGTTCAAAAGGAGACAGCCACTGTCTGCTTAGTACCTTGACTGTCGGTGGCAATGTACCTGCCTACCACCCGCCTCCCCGTCCCATTCCTCCCTGCTGGGTTTGTCTTGAAGAATCGCACGTTGCGATTATGATTGGCACGCTGGTGTTGAGACACTCGTTTTCAGAGTGGAACTGTGTGTTTAGACTGTATTGGTGACATTATCCCAAACTGTCTTGGCCAGTGTTTTGTTTCTGTGGGCATAGGCATGCGAGCAAGTGTGCGTGGGTGCTTGGACTGAGGGTTCATGCACACTGTGCTGCTTGTGGAAGGTGAGTCTCTGTCAGTCTTTGACGGCAGCTCTCCAGCTTGCGTTGTACTGCTTCAATGGGCAGTGTACTGAGGAGTCACTGTTCACAGGCAGTCCTGGAGCATCTCTGTTTAAGCGCCGTCACCCCATTCCACTTTGTTCTTCACAAAGAGATGGAGGATGTGTGTTTGCATGATGCAGTGTGGGAGCGCCTGGCCTTGGGTGGCCACAGGACCCTTGAAATGTGGCTCCATTGTGTGTGTGTGGGGGGGGGTTGTTACAGTTGACTTTTGTGATGACTGCGATGGGTGTTGACACTGTCTAGATGTGCAGTTGGGAAAAGCAGCTGTTCCAGTGCCCTGTTCCTGGAAAGCAGCCCTTAGCACAGTGGCAGTCTGGTGTTTTGCCGGACTGTTCCTGAGTGGCCCACTTCCGATGTCGATGGAGAAAGATCCCACAACACATGTTCTTGCACAAAGTAGCGACTTGGAGAATGCAACTGGCTGTCTGACGAAGGTAGCATAGGCAGATGCCCCAGGAGGATCAGAGGGCAACATGGGGGGACATGTATTGTCCTCTCAGTGCTGTCAAGGGGTGGCCAGAAGTGAAATGAATAGATGTGTTCACTGTGGTGCAAGACAGTTTTGAAGTCCCTTGATCTTCTTGGTTAAGGAGGATTTTCCAAGAATTTTGTGAAGTCCTTTTTGTATCATCTTGAACTTAGTTTTTAGTTTCTTGCCCCATGGGTATTTCAAATTACCATGAGTGAGTGAGTGTGTGAAGGAGGCTTTGGGTGGGATCAGTGTGTATAGATGTTATGACGTACCATGAGTTAGTGTGTGTGGAGGCGGCTTTGGGTGTGAAATGGGCGACTTGCAGTATCCTGAGATAGTCCAGCCATGCTGCTCTTGGGAGTTCTAGCTCTAATTCACTTGCCTCCTAAGAACTCGCTTGGTTTGCATTTGTCCTCTGCCTTTCTGGTCTCTGCTGTGGGCAGTAATGCGTATTCCTACCACAGCCCCTTGTGTATCCCGCTGCACTGTGGGCATGTGACATGAAGGACATTTGAAACTTGACCTCCGCTTCCTCCGTCACCTCACAAACCAAGGCCGTGGCGATGGTGTCGAGACACAGTGGGTAAAACCGCTGCCTCAACACCAGCAGTCCCTTTGGGCATTTGTTCATGCCTGGCTGCTCTGCTTCTGATTCAGACCCCCGCTGACAGTCTTGGGAAAGCCCTAGAACATGCTGCCCACGTAGGAGACCTGGAAGAAGCTTGGGCACAATTCCAGCTTTTGTGGCCGTTTGCAGAGACACCAGCAGATGGAAGAACTCTGTGTTTTTCCACCCTCTCTTCTTATTGTAACTCTGATTTTCAAGTTAATTATTGCATTTTAGAAAAGAATCAAGCATTTATCCCTAAAATAGGTCCCCAAAGACCATCCATGAGCTAATGTCAATGTCCCTTCACTCAGACTTCTTCCTGTCATTTTATTTTTTTAAAGATTTATTTATTTTTATTGGAAAGGATTTATAGAGAGAACGAGAGACAGAGAAAAACATCTTCCACCTGCTAGTTCACTTCCTAAAAGACAGCAATGAATGGAGTTGAGCTGATCTGACGCCAGGAGCCAGGAGCTTCTTCCAGGTCTCCCATATGGGTGCAGGGCCCCAAGGCTTTGGTTCATCCTGGGCTGGTTTCCCAGGCTACAAGCAGGGAGCTGGATGGGAAGTGGAGCAGCCGGGACTCGAACCGGCACTCATGGATCTCTGCACTTACAGGCAGAGGATTAGCCAATCACGTCATTGAGCTGCAACCTCTTTTGTCCTTTTCATTTCAGGCCTCCCAGACCTTGTGTCCTTCCCGCTCAGGTCTGTGGTCTGTTGCTTTTCATTTCTGTGATCTTGCTTCTCCACTGCCCAGTTTTCTTCACTGTCTCAACGCACGTGCACCCCCATCCCAAACTCTACATTAACTGTGTAGTGTGTTATCCTACTACCCCGAGTATAACATCCTCAGGAAAATTTCCCTGAGCTCGCCTTTCCCTGTCGTCATCAGGAGAGCCAGCTGTGTCCTCACCCTCCTGTAGATGTAGATCTCTCACTCGACCTGTGCTGGAAGTTTTTGTACCTTGATCTGGTTTCCCCATGAAAGGAAATGGCCTGTCTAGTTTGCCACGGTAGCCCACCTGCTGGCACCTGCGGCCCACTCTACACAAGGTTGTCTCCGAGATGCCCTGAATTGCTGGGAGAGCATGTCCGAGGCAAACAAGGCAACTGCAGGTGTAAGGTGGTTCTCTTTCAGCCTTGGCGTCTGCATCACACTGACCCACTTGATGACAAGCGCTGAGCTCCCTCCCCCCTGTGGCTCTGGCTCTTGGATCTTCCTTGCCATGTGCACTAGACAAGTCCATTTCAGAAGGGACATTTTCTCCCTGTGCCGATGTCTCTTGCCCTGTTGTTGACCATCGGATCACATCAATGCCGTTATCTGACTGAGCTGCGCTCGTTGGGAGCCTGGTGCAAGTATTTTCCCCACTGATGTGAAGCAGTTTTGAATTTCTGAAGGATAAGGCAGCTGGAGAGTTCACGTGTGCTAGAATCCCTGGGTTCCCTGTGACCACAGAGCTGCCCCTGTAAAAGTGCTGTCTTGCCTGGCCGCTGGGACAGTTGGACTCACTGCTCTGTATATCTGCAGCTTAACTAGGTCATATTGAATCAGAGTAGCAGCTGAGTTGACCAGTTGTCTCAGACACCTTGTGGCCAAAATCTAAGGTACTGTGTGGCTTGTCACAGAAAGAAAGAAATGTTGATATTTGTTCTTACTCTCGGTTTCTAAACTTTAGAACAACTGCTGTTTAGATCATGAAACTTACATGAAGTGAGTACTTTCGTGTGCAAAATAGAATACTCACTAACCCCCAGGCCTCAAGCCTGCCTGGTTCCAGTATTGCCACTCTTCTACATGTGACTATCAAATGTCTCAAGATATTGCGTGTGAACTGATTATCAGCACAACACAGACCCAAGTACTTTCAGCAAAAAGCAAGAGGAAGTCAGTCAGTGAAGAGCCAGGGGTTTGGCGCATCCACTGTGCATGTTGCATTGGCAGTCCCTGTATAAGGATGTCACTAGCCTATGCATGTTACCTTTAACCAGCATGGTCAGGAGGGGCAAGCACTCAGATCTGCCAGTGGGATTCCTTAGCTCCCATGCAGAAGTTCAACTCAGCTAGCATAGGCCCACATGAACACATTGTGGCAACGGGGTTAATATACCTCCTGTGACATCTGGCAGAGCTGCATTTAAATCTCAGCCTTGTCGACCAAGTAGTCGTATGGATTGGGGCCAGATCTCTTGTTTCTGTTGTAAAGCACCATTTGGATTCCATGAGGTCATGGTCTTATAAAGCACTTACGACAGCCAGAGACCTAGTCAGTTATTCTAATCAACAGCAGTGAGAGCGATAGGGGTGGAGAAGGAGGGGGAGGAGACTGGTGTCCACAGCGAGCTGCAGAGCAATGGGAAGTGGCATTGAGACACACTATGAGAATCCATGAACGTGGTGTCAGGTGTGGAGTCCCTACCTGCTGATGTGGTCCATAGAGGGCTCTCTTCCTGGCAGGATGTGAACTAGACCTGTGAATGAGACATGGTCCAATTTCCAAGGAACAACTCAAAGAAACCAAATATAATACTTACGTAACAAGAAATTATATAACAAGTATTTAAAAAAAAAGTACTGAATACTTGCTGTGTTAGTAGAACACAAGAATCTTCGAGTCTCCAAGTCCCTGGAGGTTGCTGTGCAGTTAACCATACTCTTAAAATGTCTTCACAAAAATAGTGTGTTTTTTTTTCATTTGCTTGTGCAGGCTGCCATGGTGATTGTCAGTTATATGGCGTGAGGATTGTAATGCAGTCCTGTGTCTGACTCCCCCTGGAACATTCTTTGGCTCCTGTCTAAATCCATGTTCTTTTAGTGGAGCTGACTGTGAATTCTGGTCAGCCATTGCACACAACCTCCTGCGGTGCAGTAGCCACACAGCCCAGGCAGAGCCGACGGATCACGGTTTTCTAGAACCAGAGTCCAGAAGTGTGAAGGATGGCAGGCTGATCTTGCTTCTTTCACCTCACTCCATGCCACGTTAGAGTGTGAAACGATGGCGCGCAAGGCAGAGATGGGAAATGAAAGGCAGTGGCTGTGCTCAGTCTTCCAAACGTAAATGCTATCGCACACCTGGACAGGTAGATGTTCTTGGAACAAACATTTTCAGCCGGCTGCAGCCAGGCTAGTTTGGCTTTTCGTCCATTTGAAACAAGGAAGTGCAAAGAGTTGCGACTGTGTTGGGAGTTGAGGGACATGCAGTTGTTAGGAGTTCCCGAGGCCCTGGAGTCTCCCAACGGAGCAACGACACGGGGATGCATGCCCTGTGTTTCCCAACGGAGCAACGACACGGGGATGCATGCCCTGTGTCTCCCAATGGAGCAACAACACAGGATGCATGCCCTGTGTCTCCCAATGGAGCAATGACATGGGATGCATGCCCTGTGTCTCCCAACGGAGCAACAACACGGGGATGCATGCCCTGTGTCTCCCAACGGAGCAACGACACGGGGATGCATGCTCTGTGTCTCCCAACGGAGCAACACGTGGGATGGCACAGGGCTTCCAGGCATGTGTGGTACAAACATGTTCACGAGACTCCTCTCCCATGAACTTTATGAAGCTTTTTTCTTTCTGAGACACAAGATCTGGTCATCAAGGCTGCTGAAGGCTAGTTGTATCTTTAAATAATATTGTTTAGCAATACTAACTAACTATTCAAACCGATAATAAGGGTACATTACCATATCATGTAATAGATTAATTAACAACTAATATCTGATTCTGTTGCTAGGAAATTACAGGCAATACAGAGAGAATAACAGTAAGGATCTGCCTGTGGGTTGCGTCTTTCTTTTTCTCAGTCCTTCCTTAAGATTTAAAGAAAGTCCCAGCAGTGACATTTCTTCCCCAAGTGTTTCGGTGTGTTTCTCTGAATTAGGAATACTTTCTAGAGACTGCAATGCCATTACCACACCTTAGAGAAATCCTACCCAGCCTATTGCCACATGCCTCGGAACACTGACAAAGTGCCTTTGTAGCACCAGTATGTTTGTAGTCTGTGTTTTCTGGGCACAGGATGCATGCTGGCCATCTTGCGGGCATCTTTGCCGTGCCCTCACAGCTGTGAACAGCCACAGGGCAGGGAGGAGTTAGGAGGCTGGTTGCATCAGCAGCCTAAGCCCTGGACGCTTAGAGACTATCTCATCATTTTCTTTGCCTCCAACTAATAAAATTTCTCTTCCATTTGTTACAAGAATCATGAATTGATGGCAAAATATGGGTTTTCTGATTTCTAAATCATTTTGGATTATGAAGCTAACCAAATGTTAAATAAATCTGTAAAGAATGCAATTTTTTCTCTTTTTTATTTTTAATTCATTAATTACATTGTATTATGTGACACAGTTTCATAGGTACTTGGGTTCTCCCCACCCCTCCCCAAACCCTCCCACCGTGGTGGATTCCTCCACCTTGTTGCATAACCACAGCTCAAGTTCAGTTGAGATTCCCCCATACACTAAGAATGCAATTTAAAAAATATTTCCCAGATGGAAATTTTAAATTGAAAGGACACATTTAAATTGAAAGCATATGCATTTTACATGTGTTCCGTCTGTGTCAGAGGATGTGAGGTTGCCCTGGATCCTTGCATGGCTCACCCCAGGTGACCCCTCCTGCCTTCTTGTAGCACTCCTTCCAATGGACAGCAAGTGTGCTTCTCCGCACCGACCCATGTGCAGCGTCCTGCTCTGCTGCCTTGCAATGCCCACATCCTCCCAAGACCCCAATGTCCCCATGCCTGACGTGCTCTGGTTTTCTGTTCCATCAACAGGTAACCTTGTGCACAAGTAGCCTTGAGTTATCTGATGTTCCATGGACACTTTCCTTGATATTCCAAAAGAAAGTAGAGCGATGGGAGAAACAAGCCATGGCCTGAAAGTGTGGGCATTCCATAGTCACCACAAAAATGATGAACGCATGAAAGATCTCATGAGAAAAAAAAATCCAGGGATGCCTTGAATGCGCTCCCCCAC
This sequence comes from Ochotona princeps, assembly GCF_030435755.1. Lineage (NCBI taxonomy): Eukaryota > Metazoa > Chordata > Mammalia > Lagomorpha > Ochotonidae > Ochotona > Ochotona princeps. The sequence goes on along the minus strand of NC_080852.1, from coordinate 39,490,939 downwards.
CCCAAGAGAGCAAGAAGTAATGTGAATGGGCTGCTTTGGACAAGGCTTTCAGTGGCTGTCACACTGCGTATGCCTGCTCCTGAAGCAGCGAGGATGAATCTGAAGAGACCGCCCCCATCATGTGCACACAAACTGGCTCAGGGCTCATTTTGTGCTGTTCATGGATTTTCTGTTACTGTATGTCCTGATGGAGACTGAATGGATGTGGGCACCATCAGGCTGATTCTGTCAGCTTTTTCCCTGGCACAGGATGCCGCTGGCATTGGCAGTTAGCATCGCTACCTTGTGAAGTGGCAACAGGCTGCTTCTAAAACCCTGCTCCACAGTGAGCAAGAGGAGCTCGGAGCATGCCCCACCTTCTCCAGCCTGCTGAGGAGGGGGACAGCCATCTGAATGAGCCAGCTTGCTTGTATGAAAGCGGGAAAGGACGGTTAAGGAAGGACACAGGCTGGGGAGTGCTCCGTGCCACAGGAGACAGAACTCCCCTGTTGCCAGTGTTCAGCCAGATCAATCTCTGCCCGTTCCGTTGTTGGTTGTTTCTTTGATCCTTCCAATAGTTTACCCTGGGGAAGCTCTCATGGTTGCATTGTAACATCAGAGAATCCTGGAAAAATGTTGCTACCATGATTTTTAAATCAGAAGACAGGATGAGTAAAAATAGGAGACTGTGGTATTAGAGGTATTTTGTGGTGGAGAAACTGATGTTTGAAAGCAGAAATAATTGGTGTATCTCCGCCAGCGTTGTCCAGTGGAAGGCTCAATCACATTTATTTTCTGCACATTCGTGTCTGTGTTCCATGTGATGAGTCCACTGGCTTCATTCTGTGACTTATTTCTTTTTGAAGCTCAACTTTGCTTCCCTTGAACATATTGGCATTTTCATTTGTTTTATCGTTTCACTGACAAGTGTAGGGGGCTCTCCGTTGGTGCCAGATTTGGGCAGCAGGTTACACTCTGCCACTCAGGATCTCTGGTTTGCACAAGTTCATTCATAGCCATTATCTCACCAACTGATGACTTGATTCTGCCTATGTCTGTTGTGTAAAACTAAGTCTTACGTTCACGGTTGAGGGCTAGGATTATACTGATGCGAAGAAAGAATTGTGAAGAACTCTTTTTCTAGACTTAAGGGGCTCATTGGGGTGGGGAAGAATTAATCACTGTCTCCGTGCTACCTTTAAATGTAAACTGAAGAAAGGATACTCGTTTGGTCCTCAGAGGACTTGCGATGAAGTGTCAATACAGGTTTTAAAAACACTGAAGTTCAAAAGGCTTTAGGCACCATAATGCGTTTACTCTTTTGTTTAAAATGTATTTATTTGAAAGGCAGAATTACAAAGAAAAGTTGAGAGAGGCAGGCCTTTTATCCACTGGTTCACTTCCAAAATGGCCTCTACCTGCCAAGCTGGGTAGAGCTGAAGCCAGAAACTCGGAACTCCCAGAGGGTCCCTGTGTAGGTAGCCCGGCTCCAAGAACTGGAACCATCTTCTGATGCTTCCCCAAGAACAATAGCAGGAAGCTCGGTCGGAGGTGGAGCAGCCAAAACCTGAACTGCAACCAGTGTGGGCTGCCTGCACCACAGGCAGTGGCTTGAATGTTGTATCACACTGCGCCGCACACATCGCCTGTTTAACTCCGTTGGTGTCCGCATTATCTGCAGACGGCCACTGCTTCTGGGCAGCCTGTCCTCTGCTTCTGGGCAGCCTGTCCTCTGCTTCTGGGCAGCCTTCCACATTGAACTGTTGGTCTCTCAGCCTCCACAGAATGAAATAGCAGAAATGAGTATACTATTGGTTTATCATGGATTTTAAGTGTGATAATGTAGGTAAAGTGCTATGCTGGAAAATAAGGTGGAAAGAAATATACCAATTAGGTTCTGCAGTGGCACCCCTGGTAACACTGAGGTCCGCAGAACCCTGAAGGAGTGGGAGGGGCAGGTGAGGTGTCCTGGGCGGGCCTTGATAGGTTGGGCACACACTGCATTCATTTATATATAAAACCATAATTATTGAATCACTCACTTAGTAATAGATTTATTATTTAATATTACTTTTTAGAGATAAATATTTTTTGGTTTATAGTCTTAATGATGTTACTAAATAAGTGGTTTAATAAATACAAAGTACCAAGAGAGAGTGTACACCAGGAAAATAGGTGAGGACAATAAACAATAATCAAATGAGAATATGTTGGAGTTCACTCGTGTATAGTCTGTTTCAAATACCAACATGTGCCTATGTATGTACTTATTTCTGGAATGAAAAGCCATAGTTTGGGCCCAGCACAGTAGCCTAGTGGCTAAATCCTCACATGTACTGGGATCCTATATGGGCATTGGTTCATATTCTGGCTGTTCCACTTCCCATCCAGCTCCCTGCTTATATCCTGGGAAAGCAGTAGAGGACGGCCCAAGGCCTTGGGACCCTGCACCCATGTGGGAGACCCAGCAGAAGCTCCCGGCTTCGGATCAGCTCAGTTCCATCCATTGCAGCCATTGGGGGAGTGAACCAGCGAATGGGAGATCTTTCTCTATTTTGTAAATATGCCTTTCCAATGAAAACAAATAAACCTTTTCTAAAAGGCCATAATTTATATCCAAAATTTTGTTTTAAATCCGTGCCTCCAAATGTGCTGACACAGCCCTCGGATGCTGGCAGCCACATCAGAAGGCCAAGTGCTGTTGTGCAGTGTTGGGGGAGTGTTCTGGTGATCTCTCCTGGCCCACAGCTGTTTACTGCCCCCCACCCCATGATGATGTCCCAGCCTCTTGTCCCTCTTCTCCTCTGACACTTCTGGCGTTCCCATGGTGTAGCTGCTGATTTGGAGCATCGCTGTTCATCTCTGCATCAAGCCGTTGGTATTTACCACCTGGTGTTGGCCCTGGGGTAGCATGCCACTTCTATTAAGAGAGTTTGGCTGGTGCAGAGAAAGCAGACCCTGTATTCCTTCCCGATCTTGTGTATCTTACCACGTTTCCTTTCTGCTCTGAAAGGCATGCCCTACCCTTGTACAAGAGTCTCCTGGCTGAACTTTGCTGTGAATTCTCTTCCGGCCGTCAGAGTTGTATTCTTAAGCACAGCAAAACCTATTTCTGACTCAGTAAGAAGATTCTGAACTCTGCAGCACAGACATTCCTGCTTTGTCCAGCCATGTTTGGAGTCTCTAAAAGGAAACACAAAACAAATGAAGAGGTTGAAACCTAAGAATAGCATAGAGCGTGTGGTTGGTACGTTAACTGGTTATCGTACAAGTAGTAAAACTGAAATAATGTCTGATTAAGGTTGGGCAGACCAACTTCAGTTATTTTAAGGAAGCAGACCTGGAAGGTTCCAGGATTTTACGAATCTGTGCAACCAATCTGTAGGGCACAGCCTCACTTCACTTGAGGCTCAGAGCATGTTAAGTAGGCTGTGTTTTGCAATGAGTTTTCCTTAGGCTGCTTGTGAGTGGTGTTCGTTTCAGTATTAACAGATTCCACGGCAAACCCTTGCCTCCTTCAGGTTTCAGAAGGGAGCCGTTGGTTTTCTAAGACACTTGACCTCCTCGTCTTCAGTGAGTTGACCTGGGAAATACTTTCTTGCAAAGCTCACGCTTACAGCTCATTTGTACGTTGCTGGAAGATAGCAGTGTGTATATGGAACTATTTACATTCAAGGAGTCCTTATGTGAGGAGACTTCAGTAAGCTCATGGAAATTGGAATTTAAGATATGAAATAAATTTGTTGCAAACTTATTTCCTTAAGTCCATTCACATTTTTCCCAAAATGTACATGTTCCATATACTTCCTGAACTTTTGTAAAAGTACATACTGCCCTCCTGAATTATTCCCAAGTAATATTTACCTACCAGATAAAATACTCGAAAGACTAACAACCACTGGCAGATGACTTGAAGATTCAAGAAGTCATTCAGTGGGAAATGTCAAAGATTCCCGTGGAGAACCTTAGCTAGTGTCCTGGCCTTCCCTGTTACACTGAAAGGCAAAGCTATAAAAAGAGAAATATCTGAGTTTAAGGCATCTAAATACTAACCCAAGGAAATATAAAATTTTTCTCATACTACTGTGGAAGGTTTATAGCTCAAGATGGATCCTGGGAACCCTTCACATTTACCGTTTTCAATGGAACTTTAATTTCTCTAGTCTTCCGTTAGCTTTTTAGTTTTTGACTGATCAAATGAACAGCTGTCATTAGGAATAAGCAAGTGGTTTATACCTTCATGTACATGTGAAAATGAAATTTTTATGAAAGTATAAGCAAAGAATTTAATTCATATCTATTTGTCAGGCAGAAGGAGTCTTGTGCTGACACAGGAGTCTTGTGCAGTGGGTACATCTCACACACACACACACAATTTTCTAATAGCCACAGGAATGAAAAGGTAAAAATAATGAAATTTATTGTTAAAATATTCTATGGAGCCAGTGTTGGGTGTACCAGGTTCAGCAACAGCCTGTACTGTCTGCATCCCATAGGAGTGATGGATCCAGCCCTGGATGCTCCACTCCCAGTGCACCTTACTGCTGATGTGCCTTGGAATGCAAGGGAAGATAATGCGAATACCAGGTTCTCTGACATCCACATGGGAGACCCAGATGGAGCTCCAGGATCCTGACTTTGGTCTGGTCTAATCACGGCCTTTGCACCATTTGTGAAGTAAACCATGGATTTACGATACATGCATTCATTGATTTTCTTTCTCTCTCTTTCTCTTATTGTCTCTTTCTCTCTCTGAAACTGTGCCTTTCAAATAGATAAATGCATCTTTAAATACATTTTATTTAACCCATAATATGCAAGATTTTTCAACTGAACGTAAAATCAATATAAAAAATTAAAAGTAAGGCATATTTCATTCTCTTTTTAACACCGGATTCTTGAGTGTGCTTTGTGTGTTGAGCACACCTCAGTCGCTCTAACCGCATTTTTATGGCTCAGGGACTGCATGTGGCTGGTGGCCCTACACAGGGTCACTGCCCCTGAAGTTACCCCATGTTTGCCCAGTAAAAACCTTTTCCTCCCCCATACCAACCCAGCTTGCTGTCTTTCTTCCAATTTCAAAAGCTTAAGGAATGTGCAGTGGAGATCAAACTTCCTTCACACACATTTTAAACAGTAGATGCCATAGTGGAAAATAACATTTTACCTTCCTTTGTGAAGTGACTTTAAATGGAAGCCTTTTCATCTGAGAAATCTCCCAGTGCTCAGAACTTGCCTTTCCCCTTAGGGCTGAGGGAAGGGAGTCAAGGTTTTTGTACAAACAGAAAAACAATGCCTTAAGAAACCTTCCCTGGCGGAGGAAGGGAGAAAATACATGCTAGAAACCCAAATTGTTTTGTATTTAGCCACATAGAATGTGATAGTTTAATGCAATTTATGTTCTGCAGGGAATATGGTATACATAGACGTTGATTAAAGCACTAATGCACGGTTGCAATGCATTGCTGAATCTGAATTCATACAAAATCAGTTCGGCTGCTACTGTTGAAATCTCTTGGGTCTTAGTTTGAAATAGATTTTTAAATACAGTAAGTGTCAAAATAGATGATCAGCCTTGGCAGTGCTTAACTCAGTGATTGTTCCTCACCTGCCCATTGCCGGAGGAGCCACAGACATCTCCTGGAGACTGGCGCTCAGATGTGTTCCTCCCTTTTCTCCAGGAGGTAAACTTTTCTAACTAGGGTCTTATGGCATCTCTGTCATTGTTACAGTGTTTAGTGGTGTCTCACCACCTTGCTTCTGTCCACCTATGTATGTCCACAATGTAAGTGGTCCCCTTTGAGTGTGATCTTGGATGCCCCCTCTCTCTACCCTCTTCTAGCTGGCGACTTCCTGTCCGCTAGGGATCATGTTGTGTTTCCTCCCCAGAGGAAGTATGTGTTGTGGACATTGATGCAGTCACAGTTGAGTATAACACTTACACGGCTGCCTCCCAGGGCACGTGTTGGCAGTAGTCTGGTATCCTTCCTCCCTAGGTACAGTGACAGGAGATGTGGACATGTTAACCACTAGACTGTGTGTCTGCTTTTTGTTGTATCAGTGTTTCTCATGCAGGGGTGATTGGGAACTTTGGTGGGTATCTTGGGTTGTCCAGGACTGGGCGGGCAGTGGTATTGCTGGTAGACGGCAGGTAGAGGTCGCAAGTGCTGCTAACCACACTCCAGTGCCCAGAGCCAGCATCCAGCAGAGCTCTCTGGCCAAGGTGCCCATGGTGCTGGGCTGAGGACCCTACTTGAAGAGGACACGGCCAAGGGACATGTGATTCTGATCAGAAGGAAGCTGTGTATTTTGGTTAAGGCACCCCTCTGCACTTTGTTGACACCGAGTGGGGATGACTTTAAAACTAAATAGTGTCCAGACTTCTTAAGGCTTGGCTTATGCACATTTGTGTGTATTTTTCTGGGTGTGCAAAAGCATTTAGGATCTGTTTTCCAGAACCATTTCAGTGCATCAATGTCGCCTGTTGCTTGGCAGTGAACAGTTTCTTGGGTGCATGGAATGATCAGATAAATCATCAAAATTACAGAAAACATGGCAACACATTTATAATTGTTTTTTGCACTTAATTTAGGAGTTGTGCCAGGATGGATGCCCAGCAGTTCCAAGAGACTGATTTTAGTTCACTGTAGTAAGAGCTTCCCAACACAGATGTCTGTGTGGGAGCAAAGCAACAGAGCCGTCAGATGGGGCAAGACCCTTGTGACTCAATACACCTGGGGAGAAAGTGTACAGTTTCTGGTGGGACTCTTAGCATGGAGTGGGGAATTGGAACAGGTGACTCTTGCAGTCTCACTGGGACTGGCTACAGGTTTTGCGTCCAGGGACTAGTATACTCTGGAAAAATGTGAGAGCATCTTTTTGTGTGAAAGTATGGTACAAGGTGGTGATGTCAGAGTCTTTATCGAAAGGTCTTCCTGAGTGTGGAGCTCTGGAGGCTGAGCCTGCGTGAGGCTGAGCCTGCGTGAGGCTGAGCCTGCGTGCGGCTGAGCCTGCGTGAGGCTGAGCCTGCGTGAGGCTGAGCCTTGTGCTGCCCAGTGCTGTGTCCTAGGCCCTCCTTCTCCCGCTTTGACAATTCCTCCCCTGTCCCTGTAGATGGCTGCCACTTTCTGGCACATTGTCACGGCTTGCTGCCCAGCACTAGGGGCATGGCTCGCCTGTCTTTCTCTTTCTTGCTTCTTGCCATCTCACTTCCTCAGTGCTGGACTCCAGAGTCGACTCCCCTACGCGCCAGAGAACTGCTCTCCGTGGTTCATCCCCACCCCATTGCCTCACAGCTCCCCCCATGACCCTGTTACAAATAATAATATTAATAAAAGTTCTTTGACCCTTTCTTGAATCTGGTTTCCATCTTTTCCCTCAAAACTCTCTATCCATTCAGGTCTCATATTTTTGTCCGATTGTTGTTCAAGTTCCTTGCTTCCAGTCCATCCTGGAGAAACCTTAATTCAAACACAGCCATGTTTATTGCCACTATTTAAGAGGTTCCTTTCAGGACCATAAATATTCACTCTGCAGTCACAAGTCCCTTTGCAATCCCATCTCCTCTGGTAACAGGCAGATAACCCAAGCTCTCTCTGCCTCGTCTTTCCCATCTGTAAAATGGGAATGCAAATAATAGCTATTCCTGGATCATCAGATTTAAATAGCAACTAAAAATAGTAAACATGCAGTTAGCTAATTTTTTAATAGAGCTTCACAATATATTGTCACTTCTGGTATTTTCCATATTGAGTCATTGCAAGTAAGGGCTTTCAAGTATACAGCCTAGAGGTAAAATATGGTGTCTGTCTTTTCCATCTGGTAAACTTGGGTTGAGTGAGTTCTCTCACAGATTAGTTCCATCATCCCAGAATAGACATGGCAGTTCCAACAGTGCAGAGTGTCATAAGGGTTATAGGAAGCCACATTTGTGAATACATCCATAGCAATCTCACGTAGTCTTCCTCCTAGTCCTGCTTGTATATTCTTCCATAAATATTGCTATTATGGGATCCATTATTTAATAATTTTTTAAATTTCATTTGCAAGCCAGAGAGAGTGAAACTTACCAAGGCCTTACAACCATTAGTTGACTTAATTCAGGGCTGGGCTGGGCTGGGCTGGGCAGGCCGTGACCAGGCACTCCCTCGTCTCCTGGGTGGATGGGAGCTATCACCGTTGCCTCCCGAGAGGTGCTTTTCATGAGTCCTGCTGGAAGTGGAGGGGCCAGACACACAAGGGTGGGCTGAGCGCCTCTCCAACGGTGACTTCAGCTGCTACACATAACACTTACCCCGCAGAATTCTGTTCTTTGTTGTTGGGTTTTTCTGGGGAACAAGTTAAATTTTTAACTTCAAGATGTGTTTTTTATAGCTGAAAGACAGAGATAGAAAGAGGAGGTAAGACAGAGAGCTTCCATCTAGTGGTTCACTCCCCAGATGGCCACAATGACCAGGGATGGGCCAGGCAAAGAGATGGCTACAATGACCAGGGATGGGCCAGGCCAAAACTAGGAGCAGGGAGCACCATCTGGATATGCCGCACAGTGTGGAAGGGACACTTACCACATCTTCTGTGGCTTTCCCAGGTTCTTTCAGAGGCAAATTGATCTGAAATGGAGGATTGATTATTTTAAGATGATGATGATGGTTATTATTATTAGTAGTAGTAGTAGTATTAAAGACAGATTTACAGGGAGAAGGAGAGACAGAGAAAGGTCTTCTGTCTGCTGGTTCACTCTCCAAGTGCCCATCATAGCCAGAGCTGAGCCAATCTGAAGCCAGGAGACAAGAGCTTTTTCCAGGTCTCCCACACATATGCAGGGTCTCAAGGATTTGGACCATCCTCTACTACACTCCCAGGCCATAGCAGGAAGCTGGATGGGAAGTGTGACAGCCAGGACACAAACAGGCATCCATTTGGGATCCCAGCACATGCGTGGCAAGGCTTTAGCCACTGAGCCTTCATACCAGGCCCAGCAGCCAGAAGTCTAACCCAGCTCTAATGTCAAACTGGCATCTCCAGCAACATTTAACCTATTGCACCACAGCATTAGGCTCACAGTAACCATTCTTAAATGTACTCTCAAGGAGCCCAATCTGCATTGCTCTCCTTTCAAGCCAGCTCTCTGCTAATGTACCTGGAAAAGCAGAAGAAAACTGTCCCAAGTTCTTGGGTCCTGCCACCCATGGAGGAGACCCATGTAGAGTTTCAGTCTCCTAGATACTAAAGCCATGCAGGCAGTGAGCATCAGATGGAAAACCTGTTGGTCACTCTGCCTTTCAAAAGAATAAAATCAATCTTGAGAAAGCGGATGAGAGAGAGAACCACCTCTCAGGTTGACAGAATTATGAGGGTACTTCCAAATAGCCAGGAAAAATGGAATTAAAACATGTGTATTTGGGGGAGGCCAGTGTCATGGTGTAACTGATTAACCCACGCTCTGACACTGGCATCCCAGGTGAGTCCTGCCTGGAGTTTTGGCTGTCATGCTGCTGGCGGAGCTCCTGCTAATGATCAGGGGAGCAGTGGAAGATGGCTCAGGTCCTTGGCCCTGCACCCACATGGTAGATCTGGAAGAAGCTCCTGGCTTTGGCCTGCCCCGGCCCTGGCTGGTGTGGCCATTCTGGGGAGTGAGCCGGTGAGTGCAAGTTCTCTATGCGTCTCTTCATCTCTGAAACTCTGTGTTTCAACCATATCATTTTTTTAAAATTGAAAGATATTTTGGTGTAAATAGTCTCAAATTCATCCATATTCCTTTCATAGCATCTATTTCCCATACCTTCTGCAATACTCCTATGCTTTTATTCTTGGCATTTATATTTTTGCCACAAAACACTGGCAATGTTCGGGACAGGGATTTGCATAACATGCTGGCAGAATTAGCCAATCATAGGGAATGTTACTGTGATAGACTTCTGCAGCCAATGTCTTATTATGTAGTCACTGAAGACAGGCTTGATATTTATATGGCAAAGAACCAATCCTTAGTGACCAAAGTGGGAGAGTATTTCCTTTGGATAATGTCACTGACTCAGGAAGCACACACAGGTGTCACCAGTAACTACCGTAACATTCTCATTTGTCACTCAGTGTGCTGGCTGCGCTTGGCAGGGACAGAAAGTTCTTGGTGGAGCCATAGCACAGTGAAGGCCACAGTGTGCCGTGGAAGGCTTATCCAAGATATGACCCAATATGTGGTACCTTGTGGACAACATGCCGAGTGCACTTCTCTAATCACTGAAATATACAATGTGACATTGTCCCACACCTAGTGAAAAATCATGGTATCCCTGTGTGGAGCCTGGGGTAGTTGACTCCACTGAAACTCCAACAACAGAGCACCTCAGACCACCGCTCCAGATCTTTTCTTACATACTTGCGCAGAGTCAGCAGTGTTTGCTTCTTGCTGTGAAAACGTGAATCACTAGATGTGTGACTTCTGGGTCTTTCCCAGCTCCTTTACATGATGGGCAACATAGTTCTTGGCAACCTGGAGAACAGGACCTTTGCCTGCCTTGTCCAGCTCAGTGTTAGTGTCCTCGCAGGTATCAACAGAAGGCACTGTTGGGGATTTGCATAACAATGGCTCTTTTCTCCCAATGCAAACTGACTCTCCCTACTTTCCAGCCCACTGGACTATTGTCAGCGGTTCCCAGCTTCCCATCTCACTGTGCAAGTGAGCAGCCTCATGGGCCTGGAACTTCATGATTTCCAATCCCAGGGAAAGCAATGTAATTGAACCACAAGGCGTCAGTTGTTCTCTCCCAGTCTGGTTGATCAGCACCTATTACAGGTGCAAGTGGCTGCCGGGAGGAAGGGAACAGCTGTCTAAAAGCAGAAGAGGGTGGGAGGGCACCCTCCTCCTACAGCTCCTGATCCCACGACTTGCTCTCAGAGCCATCGTAGTAATGCAGCCAGTGAGCTGTGTTTCTTCAACTCTATCTTGAAGACCTTTAGTTACAGGTTAGTCTGTTGGTATTTCTGCAATTGTAAGTCTCCATCAATGTATAAAAAGATGCAGAAATAGCGCGCATCAGCCTTGCTTGATTCAGGCGTTGCCAGAGGGAAATGGAAGAGCAGAGGTGCTGCCTTGTTCTGCTCACATCAGAAAGTATCCCTACGTGAACATCACGTTCATCATGGAATTTGAAAATTATATAGAAAATATCATTGTAAGTCTTTCTAGTTGTGAGGGAAAAGCCTTGTCCTTTATTTAAATTTCCATGAAAATTTGAGTATTAAGCAGCTGTGCATTTGAGACACTGATATTATTTTTGGTGATTTTTTTTTCTTTTTTTTTTTCACCTTTGATATCCACACATGAAAAGTAACATTGTTTCTTCACACTTTTCCATCCGTTTTCCCCTCAAGTCTTTCGGGGTTGGCTGAAACCGTAATTAGGGAGAAAGTGAAGCATCGTTTTGGTGAGATTCCTTTGGGGTTGTTACGGGTGTTGGGTTATGTAAGTTGAGGTGCAAGGCTTACAGACAACTTCTGGCTGCTGAGACATTTTTAGATCAGAGCACACACAGAAGGCGGTAACCAAGCAACCTAGTTCTAGTACAGTTATTAAAACTGAAATGCGAGGCTTCCACGGTACCCAGACATTCTGACAGCCCTGTCTACCTTTTGTCCATCGTTACTTAGAAAAATAGGCGGCTCTGTTGGCTGAGTTGGTTGGTAATCTCTGTTAAATTCCTCATTGTCAAAGATGAAGAATATTATAAGACTCTGTCCATATAAATGTAATCACAGTGGTTTAACATGGTTGTTTAAGAAAACCTCCCACATCTTAGCACAAAAGGTGCCCATGGTGGATGTTCAGGTTCCACATGTGTTCACAGTGCACACACTCTCACGTGGTCTGCCTCCATTCGTGGGATTTGTATATGCTCGTGTGAGATACCATGCTCACTTCCGGGACCTTTGAATAACTTTGCATTCAGACTGTGGCTATTAAAAATTGTTTAAATCTTGCAGTTGATAAATAAAGATTTTCAAGGAATGGTACCAAGATGCAATCAGCTACGGCAGCCTACCTCAGAGGTTATTTGACATTTTGGATGTCATCTGAGCCTGTTATGATATCTAAGTTAGTGAGATGTGTAAGCCAAAACAGATGTTTTCAAATTAAGAGGGCATTGTCTTCTCGCTTGGCAGCACAGCTCTCTGGAATCACATATAGCATGCACACAAAGCGACCATCGTGGCTGCTGTGCTGGAGTGGATGTGGCCAGCCCCAGGTGTCCGTCAGAATCACCCGTGGAAGCTGAGACACTGATGCTGAGACCCAGTTTGTCCTCTGAAGTGGGTTGGTGTGGCTGGCAGTGCAGGCACAGTTTGTCCCGTGTGCCGTGTAGTCAGCAATGCAGGCTGTCAGTTCTTGCTTTAGATGCTGGGAAGAGAGCTCAGTGCACGTCGTCTGTGGGTGGGTAAGCACAGTCCTGGGAGACGTGTCTGGGGAACATGCTCCCCATCTTGTCCACAGGCTGTCTTTTATGAGAGGCAGGTCCTGGCTGGTCCTCACTTGGGAGATTGCCTGGCAGATTCGGAGTGATGATTTTGTATTGCTCAGGGTCTGCTCTGGCTGCGTAATGGGGCTAACAACCATTCTGGGAAGTCACTATCGGATTTCTTCCAGGATGCTGAAGTAAGAGAAGCTCAGGCTGGGGCTTGAAGTTCAGGGGCCAGAGAAGGAAGCTCCAGTGGGTGACTGATCGGCCAAGGCCTGGTTTTTAAAATGAAGATTAATTAATGATCTGCCTTGGAATCTCTCCATCTTTCAGTAAGTTCCGAGGCTGTATAGGCTCCAGGATGCATGCCTGGTAGAATATAAACAAATAATGCGCATCGCTGCATAAATCCTTCTTTCTTGGATCAACCTTTCCACCAAGAAACTTGCTGTTGGCCCAGTAAGTCACCGGATGTCCTTAGCTGTTCTGAATTCTACAGAAAGACAAACAGGTCTAAGCAAACAAGACTAAGATAAAGATACTAAACCATCGTTAAGCAACGTGGGCAATTCAACTTATTAGTTTTGATTTCTACAGATACAAGCACCAATCTCACTTCTTTTCGTAACACCAAACAGATTACATTAATGTGTTGTCTTCTGGGGGTTGTTATTGAATGACTGTGTCCCACGACAGCAGAGAAGACTGGTGTCCGATTTCTAAAATCCAGATCAGGGCTCTGGGAAGGGCAGCTACCCGGTGGACATCAGGGTTCCTATAAGCTTATTACAATATTTATATCCAAGTAAGGTGTTTGATATATAATAAGTTTCCGGGAGTTTCTTGAAAACATACGCTCATGTGAAACAAGGTTATGTGAGTATTATATTGAAGCAGTCAGATTGATAGGCCAGGTTTGATAGGACTGATGTCATGCTGATCTTTGCCATTTGCAATGGCTGGAGGTGGGGGATGCGACATGAGTCTGGTTCATGTACCTTTTGGGGCAAAGTCGAAGGATAGACCCATAGATTATGTTTATGCAAATTACGTGTGTTTTGGAAGAGAATTATCTAAGTAGACAAGTGCTGGTATATACAGTTGTGCTGTTTGCAAGAGCCTGAATGAACATGATAGGCATGCATTTTGGTGGAACTTTCAGATAGATCTTTCATCTATGTGTGTCTTTATGCTACTTTATACATCTGTGTCTACATATAGAAAGGAGCAATCGATGAGTCACAGTAAGCTTAAGTCACTGTTACTAAAACCCACTACGGATGCATTGCTATCTGAAGGTTTGCTAAATAATGTGTGTAAGTAATTATTCGCACTATCACTGTAGTTCACACTGTAGACGAGTTTATCTGCAAGGCAGAGCTGCAGCGAGAGGGAAAGATGGAGGAGAGCAGGGAACTACTTCATGAAGTACTTCACTCCCCAAGTGGCCACAGCATCCACGCATGGGCCGGGCCAGGACCACCTCAGCCGCACATGGGCAGCAGAGACTCAGGTGGACAGTCCACCTTGCGCTGCCCTCCAAGGCACGTTAGCAGAAAACTGAACAGAGTCTGAGCAGCCAGGTCGCAAACTGGCAGTCCCGTCTGACTGCAGCTTAATCCGCAGGCCACAGACGTCAGCGCCTTCACTTTCTTAGTGTAACTCATTGATACACATTCCTGATTCCTTGGGTTTGCTCTTGAAAAGTAACCTGTGTGCACTCTCAGCTTCTGGTGGAAATTTGTTTAAATTTATTGTCCTTCAGTGTTGTGTTTGGGGCATTTGCAGTGGTTTCTAAGTTTCCATTGTGATAAGTGGTACTTAAATGATCAGTTTTGTCACTCTACTTCCTAAACTTTCTGCTATGGAAATTTGAACTTCACATACATAAACGTCAAGAGAACATGTAAGAAACACAAAGCAAAGCTGTGGTTGGAGTGTCATAACTATGTTACTAATTGTGTTTTACCGGTCTCCACTGAATTTTTATTGTGAAAGAGTATTTCAAATCATGTCCCATAGATTACATATTTTCACTTAATATGTTTAATCAATATTTAGCACATGAGTGAGTGTATTTTTAACACTAAGATCCTGTGGTCTCCACAATTGAGACTTCCTTGATACCACCACCTGCTGCTTTAGACATAATTATTTTTTAATTGGTATCTTGGTTTATTTCAAATAGTTTGAATCGAAATAACTAGATCAAGAAGTTTGCACATTTGCTCTAATCTTCGGTTATAGGCTAGCATCTGGCCACTTTGTGTTCCTGTCCGGAGTGCAGGCTTCTAAGGTGACAATTCTTATATACATCACGAAGGGGAAAAAACAGAAATATGGGATGTCCTGAAGTTGCCAGGGACAGAAGGGAGAGGACGAGGAAGGCAGAACAAGATATTACAGAACTGCAGCAGTCCAAGCCCAAGGGTCCCACTGTAAGCGTGAGTCTGGCAGTCATTCCTGAGTTAGCCCATCACCAGCCTTCTCTGTGGCCACACTTCACACTCAGCATCAGGAAATGGGGCAGAAGGAGGGGGAGCCAGTGCCTTCTCCATGCGTTGTGTACCTGTAGCAGCAGCCTGGGGTGCAGGTCGCAGTTGGGACAGAGCCAGGATCCAAACCAGTGTTTCTAGCTACAAAACCAGATGTTGAAAAGAATTCGTGAGGCATTTTCAAACACACACACACACACACACACACACACACACAAAAAAAAAACAGATGTTGATTGCCTAATATTCCACTCACACCCCCAGTGTTCAAGTTTTAAGCTGCCCACATTTTCTTTCTGGTCTCTCTTTTTTTCTCAGAATTATTTTTGAAATTGTATTTACGAGGTGAAGGAGAGACAAAGATGTTCCTCCTCTGGTTCACTCCTCAAATGGCTGTAATGGCTGGAGCTAACGCAGTCTTACACATGCCCCTCACGCTGTTGCCAGCACTCTTCAATCACCAGCAAGCCCCCGTGCTGAAAAGGGAGAAGGGCTGTGTGTATCAGCATTCAGTGTCTCCTGTCTAAGAAGTGGCAGCGTCAGCACCTATCCACCTTGGGTTCCGGTTTTGGAGTCTGGGTTTGCCCATCCAGCCATCATGCAGTATGTGTTGTTTACATGTGTATTTATGCCTCTGGAAGTGCTTCACATCATATAAGTGTCCTGCTATTTGCAGGCAGTTTAAAGGAATGAGAGACGGTGGGCGTTATGTCCTGGTGTAGAATGCAGTAGCCCATCAGAGGTGTTTGTGCAATAATATTGCAGACTTTATTCCACTTGTCCATAAATGCTTCCCAGAGGATTTCTTTTCTTTGTGGACTAATCACCGCAATAATTCTTGCTGATTTTCCCAAGAAATGGTGGTTAGTTTCCAACACGTTCATCAGTAGACGTAGGCAGAGTTTGTGACTGTGCCTCTGAGCCTGCATTCCGCTTTCTCGGGTGCAGTGACCAGCTTGCCAAACTGATTTCTACATCTGCAATTCTGATCCCCTTGGTCATGTTGACAGTAACTTGAATCTAAAAGCCAAAGATGAGCAGGATACACTTATGGACCTCTGGGAACTCAAGCCTTCATGTCAGAGACAGCGGGCGGGCTCCAGGCAAGTGTAGCCTGAGCTTCGGGCAGGCCTTGTCACAGCAACCCACTGTGTGGCCCTGGAGTCCAGAATGTAGGATTCCCATTTCTCAAAATCCTGCAGAATCTGCGCTCTCTCTGCTAGATTTTAGAATCGAACATGATAATTTTCCATGACCTAGTCAAGTGATGTTTATTCAGCGATAAAGGTGGCATTGACTCCTGCAAACTTGATGCTACATTTTTCCTCCCCTCTGACACATTCCTGTGCGCTTCTAGAGTTTTTCTTCATCTCCTTTCATGGGGCAGAGACAGGGACCTGGCCTGCTCTGATAACCATGCCAGTCCCTCTTTGTTCCCTTCCCCAACGCACCAAGCACTCATGTTCTTCTCCCTCACAATGCCCCCGGTTCTTACTTATCTCATCATTTGAACTATAAAAAGAACTTGTTTAGCTCTATTGGAAGAAAATACCAATTTACAAATTGGATGGGGGAGAAATGACCAAAGAAAAACCTAAAACCCTTCTGAAAGATCAATGGTGCTTTCATTAAACGGAAAGATAAGTTTTGTTCTTGAAAAGGTCTTATGTTTTAGGTTAGTTTCAAAATTTCTTTTCCTCTAGAGTATGTAAGTCATTATTATTCATTTACATAGGGATGGATGGTTTCTACTCATGTCATTATAGGCTTGTAAAATAGGAGAGATGTATCTCCCAGTGCTGGAGAGCACAGTCTCTACCAGGATAATGGGCTACATCTCAAAAATGGAGCAAAGGGCTGTGGTGGGCAGAGACGGAACTGCCAGAACAAATAGCCTTTCCTCATCAGGGCATGGGCACCAGAGGTGATGCCCAGGCATTCATTCATCATCCATGGGCATTCACATTGTTACAAACTTCAATCTTTGCTAACCTTGCCTTTGTAATCAGTTCTTAGATGTGTATCCTGCTTCCTATGTGTAGAATTTTGTCTTTTGAAGGTCCATGGATTCAGAATGAAATGAACTTTCGCAGTTTGCATGTCAGTCTTGGTCACTGATAACCCAACCTGGTCTCTGGAATAGGGCTATTGATTTTCTGTCCAGTGGAGGGGGATGTGAGTTCCCTGCTTCTTCCCCTGCCCTGCCCTCACCTACAACTGCTTTTCCTTCTTCCTTTTCACTTGTTGTGTGCAGCTCCCTTCATCTGTTCCCTGGGTGTCATGAAGCCCTGTGTTTCTGAATGCTTAGTCCATTCTTCTCAACTGGAAAGGGCAGTGAATGCCAAGAGCCTTCCCTATACAGGCTGGGAGAGTGCATCCAATTCCTTATCTTGATCACATGGTTCTCGTCTAGCTGGGAAAGCAGAGTTCAGGGCGACTGGTCCCTTGCTGAGACTGCCTGGAGTTCACTAGTGTCTGTCAGCCCCTTTCTACCCAGGCCGAGTGGGCAGGTGTAACCTCTAACCCCCTCTTGATATTCTGGTAATGTTTTTTCATGCCATGCTAGGGTGAGAGCAATTTTCACCTTTCAGCTGGAAAGGTTACCTCCCACATGTACAACCTGAGATAAATGGTGTCTCTATTAATTTGCCCTCTCATGTCTCAGCCATGAAATTCAAGGAGTGTTTGAGGGTAGCACCCAGTTAAAAAAAAAAAACAGGTGAGTATAGTGATAACTACTAATACCCTAGCTGGTATTATTCTCCAGTGTTATTTTATATTTGCTTCTAAGACTATAGCAAGGACATTCAATGTGTGTTTAGGGTAGTACTGGCCTCAAAATCACCTGTTAGTTAATTTTAGTCATGGGATGTGACTCTCCAACAGAGCAGTTCCATATTAAGAATCCTATCTGCTCCATGCTGAAGAATGGACTTTGTCCTTTCATGTGACTGATTTGGGTCTATTGCTTAGAAACAAAAGCCTGTGTTCTGGATAATTTACTAATGATGAGATGCATGTCCAGCCTGCTGTTCTTCTGAGCCTTAATAGGATCAGGGAAAACTTTGTGATTCACTGTGGAACTTTGTGATACGCATGTGGATTGTTGGATCCACTCCTGCCTGATGCTCAGTCCCACACTGGTGTTGATGTCATGTGATACAATGGACAGCCCATCCTATATTAGCCCTGGGAAGCCTGTGTGTGGTGGTGACAGGCCCAGGCTGATGGCTTGGGAACACTCTGAACCACCACACAGCACATTCCTTACTTGTTGGACAAAAGGTTGTAGACAAGGTTTGACTCAGAGGACTGCCACACAGGGGCCAGGGCATGATCAAAACTTGATTTCCATAAAGCATTTGCTGAAGGTTTACGTATCTCATGGATGTTTTATTTATGATTGAAAACTTCATGCTATAGCTTTGATAAAGAGACATAAACAGAAATTATCTTCCATATACTGATTCACTCCATAAAAGGCTACAAAAACTACATCTGGGACAGGCAGAAATCAGGTAACAGAGAAAGCCTGATTTTCCACATGGTTTGTAGCAGTATTATTCACTGCTTCTTCAGGTACTTTACCATGAAGCTTAATCAGGGACAAAACAGCAAGGAACCAAACTGGCACTCCAGTAGGGGATGGTGGTATAGCACATGGTACTTAACATCTGCACCCCAGGGGTGGCCCTGTGGGGCCCACCCATGTCTGTTCCTTGGGGATGGCCCCACAGGACCCACCCACCTTTGTACCTCGCGGATGGCCCTATGGGGCCCACCCACCTCTGTACCTCGGGAATGGCCCAGTAGGGCCCACCTGTTGGAGCACCTGAGCTCATAGTTGCTTTCCTCTTACTTTTCGAGCATCCTGCCGTCTTGTAACAACTGGTACAGCAATTAGTGATGGGGCATCTGCAGGGAAGAGAAGTGGTAGCATGGTGAGCAGCCTCTGAGGCCTCCAGGGACATTCTTACCCTTTGGAAGGCATAGGATTTCTGGTGCAACTTGAAAAAAGTCAGAAAGACCAAGCGCTTCCTGGGGTCTGTGTTTCACCAGAATGTGAGGTTCTCTGTAGTTCTTCAGCCTGTGACCCAGAATCCAGCATTGTATCAGGCCGGCTTAGATCTGAATCCATCTTGGAGTCTTGGTTTCTCCTTCCAAGGTTTGGCTGTGAGCAATACTGTCTTATCATGAGGCAACATAGGGTACTTAGTATTTCATAATGATGAACCTTATTGTGATTTGTATGGCTTAATGTTTAAGAGAACATTTTCAAGAATTTAAATAAGATGGAAGTAAGTGCACCTCATTCCACAAATCATGCCTTTTTCCTTCCTGAGGCTCTGGCATCTTCCCAGGGCCACCGCCAGGATGCTGTGGTCTGCATCGTTGTGGTTGGGAAGCTCGGAAAGGCTAGTTGTTGACTCATTGCTGGGACTTAGTGAGGTTATTGGGGCTGGGATTTGAACTTCACTCTTTGATGCTGAAGGATAGCTTTATTTGCACTCTGTCACAAAACCTCTTGGTCCCTCCAGGATATTTTAAGTTAGATTATATAAGAGAGTCAGATAGGTTATTAGGTAGACCTGGAACATTGGGTCTCTGCCCATCTGTACATATTGGAACAATTTGCTTGTGGCCTTGTTAAGAATCATCCCTTTTATCCAGAAAGCCCATTACAGGATGAGACCTTACTGAATGAAACAGTTTTGCAAAAAGATGTGCAAAGACCAGTAGCTGAAATGGTCAGAAAAGCCGACTGCAAAGAGGGAATGACGATAGTAAAGTCCATGTGAGATGTTAGGATGAAAACACGTGCAGCAGCAATTCTGTGATCCAGAGTCACCCCGCAGGTGCCTGTGGCTCGCTTTTTACTGCATGTTGATGATAGACTGAGAGCAAGGGTGCACTGGTTTGCTTCCCAAATGCCCTGACAGCCACAGGACTGGAACTGGAAGCCAGGAACTCACAGTCCGTGTTTCGGAATAGTTGATGGGAATCCACCTACTTAAAAGATCATGTGGTGTCTGCCAGGGCTTGTGTGAGCTGGATGCTGGAATTAAGGCAGACACAAACCCAAGCACTGTGAGACGTGAAGCAGACACCTCAACCAACATCCCACCTGCCAGGCCGGATGCCTTCCCCGCTTGGCAGTTACCATGATGCTGAAGATGCTGAAGCCACCGTTCCAGGTCTACCCTGCTGTAGATTCACGGTGTGCTGTGATTCTTGTGTCAATCTTGAGATACGCCACACAGATTTCATTGGAAATGCAGAGCCTTGTGTAGTCTACACAGCTGCCTGACAGATTGAACTCAACATTTGGTCATAGGTCTGCAGTACAGCAATAAACTTTTAATTGTCTTTTATTCGCCAATCTATCTACCTACCTACCTATCTCTATCTTGATTGGCACAAACAAACATCCAGTATGCTGAAACGCTGGCAGCTCAGCAGTGATATTTTCAGCTCAGCAAGTCTTCCAAGTCGCTGACCTCTTCCTTCACCTCTGTTTAGGATTCGATGCCTACTTCACATCCCGCACACTCGAGAACAACAGAAGAAATGTGTGGTTTGCCGAGTACTGGGAAGAGAACTTTAACTGCAAGTTGACAATTAGTGGGTCGAAAAAGGAAGACACAGATCGTAAATGCACAGGTAATTACATTCTCATTGTTCTCCTGTTGTGTAGCCAATATTGGCGTGTCTGCGTGGCTGACAGAAGGAGGCTTGGCTGGAGACAAATGGAAGAAGCAAATTGAATTCTACTAGAGTGTTGAGAAAATGCAACTGGAGCTTTAGTCTTGTAGAAGAGAAGTACAGAGAAGATGTGTTTTTTTTCCTGTCTGTTCATCTAGCAGTAATTGACACTTTCATGAATTCTTTGAGGTCACAAGGGGTCGTGTTGCTTTGAATGTTCTTATTGGTAAACGTTAGTTCATGTTGCCATCCAGACATACGACGTTATTTTTGAACAGAAATATGTCTCTGACAAGTTGTTTATCAGCACCAGATTGGACTGTTTCTATGGGTTTATGATAATGAAGAACTCCTGATATTTTGCATAATGTTTAACAGATCACCTGTTATTTAAAGCATGAGCATGCTTCAAAATAATTAATGCTTCTCATATGTGAGCTTGCATGAGTATTCAAGATCAAAACATGTAATAGTCACAAAGGATCATATACACATTGGTTTATCCATTCAGATACTTTTTCCTGAGACTCCTATTTCTGGTTAGCATCGTGCTTCACACTGGTAGTCTGACGGAGGCTAGCAGATTCAAATACTGCTTCCATATTTGGAATTCAACATTATTTCTCCCTGCATCCAAAGTATACAATAGGGCAGTGTTCTGAGGAATTACAAAAGCATATAACTGAGCTGTTACTTTCATATTGAAGACTGCAGTCTCTAAAGTGTCCTTGATGAAACGATCATGAATTGATGCCCAGGGAAGGAAGCGCCAGCTGTGTTGGGCAGACATCTAGACAGGAGATCTGGGGATGGCAGGCTGATTTGACACAGGGCTTCTGGCCAAAAGAACTAATATACATAGGAGAATGTAAAAACATGGAAATGTAGTGGGCATGTCCTAAGCAGGGATGTTTGAGCTGAGTGTGTAAACATGGGTTGCTGGGCAGAGTCCAAGAAGAAAATGTTCATTGAGTGGGTCTTGAACTGGAGAGTGTAGGATGAGCATGCAAGGATTTCCACAGGGTGTAGTGTGATCATCCGTTGCTTTGTTTGGACTTTGATGAATCAGTGCCCCCAGCTCCTGTACTGTGTGCAAATGGTGAGTTTGAGGTTTCACAGGATCCTGTTGAGTCCTCTTTGTGATCAGCACAGGCACATGTCTTTTCCATCCCTGGTGGTGGTCCTGCGTTTAGGTGGTCTGCTGTGTAATTCTTTACTATTGGTGCTCCAGGTGTTATCGATTCAGCCAGCCAACCAGTGGACGTTGTGCAGGTAGAATGTGCAGACGCCTTGATACACAGAACACCATGGAGGGTGTTAGGAAGCTTCTGTGTGATCACTTCCCCAAGGAGTTTTCTGGGACAGACTAGATTAAAGGTATGGACAGAGAATGGGGAAAAAACACAGATAAATGAGTAGGGTGCATATATTGGACCTCTAACAGTTAACTACAATATCAGGTTAATCCTATTATCAGACCATGTTGTATCACAATAGTGTATTCCCAGAAATACTATCTTACCATGTGGATGGGGTGGAGCAGAATTGATTCAATATTGACCAGACCCAGGTGACACGAAGCTTTCATGTGGAAACTGTGGAAATTAGTTTGACATGTGGATAATTTGTCTCTGTGACAGGGAACAGTCAAGTGTGCTGGAAGCACACAGGTGATGGATGACTGTCCTGCATGGTCTTCACCACCTTTGGCGTCCTGTTGAGTGGCTGGCGTGGAGTAATTGCCTCATGGCCCTTGGGAGTGTCTCCTTCTAAGCCGAACCTTTGTCTTTTCATCCACTCTGACACAATCTATTCTTTGGCAGCCACGTTTTACTTATTTTTCGTAAAAATTCATTTATTTTCATTTGAAAGGCAGATTTGCAGAGAGAAGGAGCAATTTACAGAGCAAGCAGGTCTTCCATCTGTTGATTCACTCTCCAAATGGACATAGTGACCAGAGCTGAGCTAAGCTGGAGCCAGGAGGTGCTCCTGGGTCTCCCACATGAGTGCAGGAGCCCAAGGCACTCTGCCTTCCTATGCCACAAGCAGAGAGCCAGATTGGAAGTAAAATAAAGCAGCTGGGACATGAACTGGCACCAAATGGGATGCTAGCACAAGAAGGGTTAAGCCTCTGAGCCACTGTGCCAACTCCAGAAGCCACATTATTTTTATGAGGACCTTAGCCACTAGGCCACGCTAGAAGCCACATTATTTTTAAACACAAACATTAAGTGTTAAATGTTTGCATCATCACAGAAAGGCCAAGAAACCCAACTCTACAGTAGCTAAGGCATCACAGAGCAGCAACTCGGATGGATTTTCTGTTGGAATTTAGACAGATGGTAGTGTATCAGCTGATGGAGGAGTCCCCAAATTAGAAAGATCAGAGTGTTGCCTCTTAATCCCCTTGGCTCTTGGAAAACTTTTCAATACTTTTTGGAATCATGGATTATTGACTGCAAATCCTGTGGCTGTAAAAGTTGATCGCAATCCTAGACATGAGGCTCCCCCATGTTAACAGTCAAAACAGCTTCAGTCATTTTTAGGGTAGCATTCAATCTTACTAAATGTCCTGTTAATATTATGACTTTGTTTTTCATTCACATGGGTGTGAAAGTTTGTATTTTTAAAATTAATAGAGTTACATTTAAAGAAAGTTAAGTACAAAAAGATAAACTGTTTGAC
This sequence comes from Ochotona princeps, assembly GCF_030435755.1. Lineage (NCBI taxonomy): Eukaryota > Metazoa > Chordata > Mammalia > Lagomorpha > Ochotonidae > Ochotona > Ochotona princeps. The sequence goes on along the minus strand of NC_080852.1, from coordinate 39,467,622 downwards.
AACATGTCACAGTGTATGTCAATTGTCACGTACTACACCTGATAAATTAAGAAAAGACAAACTGTGCTTGATTCTAGAGCGAGAGTTTGCGCAGTCTTTCCTAACATTCTGTCTCATGAGAAGTGTAAACTGAGCCTCAGTATCACTATCAAAAGATGTGCTATTCTTAATCATTCTCTTCCGTCCCTTTGGCTTTGAGATCACTACTCCAGCACTTTGTTGTAGTTCAGTCTGCTCTGCCCCTGCCTTTGGTCCATCGAAGTAGCAGTGAGTGACAAAGACCTTTGGAAATGCAGGCATGTAGAACGTCGCCTGTCAGGAGGAGTCTCTGTTCTGTCATGTTTGTGTGTGTCTCACTCTCCGCTGAGCCGTCTTGAGCCTAGCCCCCTCTGCAGGGGCTCACACCAGCATTCACCCTTGCCACCTGCCCTCAGCCACTTGACTTTTACCTTCCATCCTCAGTTTTTTTTTAATTAATTTATTATTTTTAATTCATTAATTACATTGTATTATGTAACACAATTTCATAGGTACTTGGATTCTCCCATCTTCAATTTTGCTTCCTAGAGGCCAGGAAAGAAGGTTAACGTGACTCCACCCATTCCCTCCTGATTCATTTGCATATGCCATACTCTTTATGTTTTTAATCCTTCAGGATTCCACCTTTCGAAACTTAGGCGCCAGTATGGACTGCAAATCACTGGTTTTTAAAACTCAAAGTCAACCCTTTGCTTATTGTTGCATGTTCTGTGTTTTATTATAACCGCCCTTCTCCAAAGCTAACTTTTTAGTTCTCAAGCTACCTTAGTAAAAGCAAACAAAGCAAAGCAATCAACTAGAGAAGCAAAGAAACGAAAGGCATTTCCAGTTCTACTTTATATTGATAGATTTTTTTATCACTGTACAACTCGAACCAAAGCACAGTCACTAAAGTGAAGTTCTGGATGGCGAGCCAGGGCCTTGTCTGAGCTCATCGACTTCCCTTTCCAAGATCTTGACCAGACGGCACGGTGGAAGCTGACTACCTTTAGTTTCATGAGATAAATATTTTCAAGTGGAAATTTTTGTTCTGCAACCACCCTACATAGCGCAAGGAAAGTTCTCTACCACGCACTATTTTACTGCAAAGTATGATCCCTCCAGTTCTCCTTGCCACCCAGCACGCGCAGGTGCCCTCATGAACTGTATGGGTCAAGCCAAGTGGGGGAATATGGAGCAGACAGGCACCACTGTTCCGTTAACTGTTGGAAGCCGTCATTATGTGTGCTGTGTGTCAGTTCTGTCCAATTAGCTCTGACAGACAGTGACTTCAAGATAGGAGTTGTGATATCTCTGTATTTGGAAAGTCTGCAATGATGGATGATGAATGACAAAGGATTTCTGAACCAGGGGAATGGTGGGAGCAACTTGGCAGCAGGTCTCATAACCCAAGTGTATCCTGTAAGCAGTGGAAGCATTAATTGGATTCTTAAAGTTACATTATTAAGGCAGGTTGAATGATAGACTAGGAGACTTGGAGCCAGTTAGAAAGGGAGAGAGCATTCTTTAGTGAGAATTTGTTAGCTACAAATCTGTACTCTTCTCCCCAGAGAAAAATCTGAGTATCAGAGGTGTTCAGTGTGAATGCTCTCATTTCCATGTGTCTGCGGGATGAATTTCTGCCCTGTTTGTAGACTGTGATGGAAGCACTCTAGCGCTGCCTCTCGCTGTGTTTTGTCCTTTCTAGCATTTGGGTGAACGCCAAGGAAACCCGACTTCCTCGGCCTCATTCTCGAGCAGTGTTGGCTGTTGGCTTTGCTGGGCACTTGCTGCTCCCGGTTGGTTGCTGATGTCTCTCTAGTAGTGGCTCAAGATGGACTTTTGGAGCCTTAGCTCTTTCAGTATCTGTTCCCTGGCAAGGTTCCTGAGCCATTCTCTTTTCTTTTTTAAAGATTTATTTATTTTTATTGGAAAGTCAAATATACAGAGAGGAAGAGAGACAGAAAGATCTTCCTTCTGCTGATTCACTCCCCCAAGTGGGCACAATGGCCAGAACCGAACTGATGTGAAGCCAGGGGCTTCGTCCAGGTCTCTCATGTGGGTGCAGGATCTGAAGGTGTTGAGCCATCCTCCACTGGTTTCCCAGGCCACGAGCAGGGTGCTGGATGTGAAACAGAGTGCCTGGGAAATGAACTGATGCCCATAGGGATCCCAGAACAGGCAAGGCAAGAACTTCAGCCATTAGGCTACCACGCCAGACCCTCCTGAACCATTGCATTCCACTGCCTTCCCCTAATTTGTAAAGTTGGAGTGATAATAAGCCCTTGGTACTTCCAAATACCAAGACATCTTGCTGGTCCTATATTTTTGTCACTCATCTTTTTTTTTTTTTTTATTTTCCTTTGGCTTTAGCCATCTTTTCCTTAATTTTGTCCCGCCTCTAGCGAAGCACAGCTGTAGGAGGCAGCAAACGAGCGAAGAGCACGTATGTGAGACAGTGCCGAGGTGTGATTGGTGCTGTGGAGGATCGTGTCCAGGCCGAGCTAGAAGACAGCAGGCAGGGCCGGATGGGGGGACCGCCTGCAGATGGTGGGCGGGAGGGATGCCTCTTGTGTCAGGGCCAGTTACTGATGCCAGGACTCCAGCAGTGAGGCTGGGGCTCAAATGGCTCAAGCCAATGGGAACAGCAGCTGGGCTCCTCTCCTCAAGTACCTTAGAGAACTGTGTGCAAACATCAATCCACTGGGCAAAGCAAGTCAATGTGGCTCAAGCAGCAGCCGTCTCTGTGCCTCCCAGGCTGCCCACAGGGACCCACGCTCAGTGCACGGATCCATCTGGGCTATGGGAATAAAAGCCCTCGTAGAGGAACGTGTTGACCTCAAGTCTTTCTCTGCTTTCCTCAGGCTCAGGTGGCATTTTCCAGTTGGTGATTAGACTTTGTCACAGTGTTCAACCTCATCCCTCGTGCAGCACAAAGAGCTGGATCAGAACCACAGCAGGGAGGCAAGGCCGCAGCTGGCAGCTCTCTCCGGCTAGTTTCCATTCCTGTGGGGCTCTGACCTTTCCGGTGGGGAAGACACAGGCTCGCAGCCTTGCTCGTGCACACGGGAAGCTGGAGCTGCACAAAGCAGCTCTTTAAGGAGTCTTCCATCAGTACCTTGATGGCAGTTATAACCCCAAGTGGCGAAGCAGGCCAGTGTTCTGGCAGAGTGAGCGTTTGACCGTGGAAGGAAAATGGTGAATTAGAAGATGCCATTGCTTTTTCCGTTTGAGAAAATAAAAAACAACTCTCATGTGCAAGTTTATAACACATGGCTGCATTTCAGATGAACTTCTTTAAAAATGCAAGAGAGGGCCCGACACCATAGCCTAGTGCCTAAATCCTAGCCTTGCACGCACCAGGATCCCATAAGAGCACCAGTTCACGTTCAAGCTGCTCCACTTGCCATCCTGCTCCATGCCTGTGGCCTAGGAAAGCAACTGAGGATGGCCCAATGCCTTGGGGCCCTGCATCCATGTGGGAGACCCAGAGAAGGCTCCTGGTTCCTGGCTCCAAAGTGACTCAGCTCTGGCAGCTGCAGTTGCTTGGAGAATGAACCAGCAGACAGAATATCTTTCTGCATTTCCAGTAAAAATAAATAAATCTATTTTTAAAATACAACAGAGAGATATCGCTTCTTGGCCTTTTGGCTAAGATCATGTGTAAAAATGCAACAGAGAGAGTAAAAGCAGCAGCAGTCAAGCTGCAAGTTCGCCCTGCGCTCGGGGTGCAAGCCCTGCTTGAACAAACACCCAGTGGACTTCTGCCGTCGGACGGCCTCGCTGCGAACGACACTGGGTGAACCCCAGCCCGTGCGCAGACAGCTGTTCATGAGGTCTCTCCTCCCTTGAACAAGCATCGAGGCAGCAGAGCATGGGCTGCTGGATTTTAAGTGCTCAAAACCAAAGACAGTAGCGTTTTTACTGGCTAGAACTCTTCAGTGGGTACACATTGTGCTGGTCTCTGGCCCTGGGGTCCCCACCACAGCCTGGTGGGTTTGATCTTGCGCTCTACGAAGACTCCCTGGTGGTTGGTGCAGCAGGACCTTCATCCGTGTGATTCCCCCGCCTGGGCTGCTTTTGCTCAGGACACTTGTTGACACGGTGCTGACTCACTTCCTGCAGGTCAGCTGCCCCTGCTGAAGTCGGGGCCACAACTGCGGCCATGGTCACCTCCCTCCCATGAGCCCCTCACTGTTTCTGTGCGCTGAACGGAACTTACTCTGTTCACGGCAAGGGTCCTACCCAGTGAGTCCCCCCTTGGCTCTCTGTTTGCACCCAGCATCCCTCACCTTCTCAGCTGGGGCCTACGCTTGGGCTGAGAGAGCTTTGGGAGCCACCAATACAGAATCCAGTTTTCTTTCCCAACTTAAGACAAAAAAATATATATATGTATATATGGTTCTGGTGAACTGTTTGCACACAGTGGGTCAGTCTGGAGGAGGAGAGGGGGCACCTGTCAGTGCCCTGCAGAAGGTGCCCAGGTTTGCACGTATAAGCCAGAAGTGTAGCTCTGGACCCAACAATGGACCATGGGGTAGAACCAAGGCCTGCATATGGTCTGTTGGGCTACATGTGTTAAATATTTCATCATTTCATATTTTTCTATGAGATACAAAAGGGAAATAGAGCAATCTGCATTTATTTGGATTGACAGGTGCTCCATTTTAAGAAAAATATAAGAAACCACAAATTTAATCAACTATAATATATGAGCTCTTCCCTCCCTCAGTAACAAGGAAAACTCGCAGGAGTGAAGGCCTGAGGCGACCCTCGGCCTGGGCTCTCTTCCACTGCCGGTCCCCGCTGTGCTCGCGGCTAGGGGGCTGCTGACATCTCTGTGTGTCGGTCAACGCCGTCCAAGTGAGGCGGGTTTGTACAGCGGTTCTGAGGCCACGGGAGACACCTGCTCACGCCTGGAAGAGCATGTGTTGCAGACAGGGTTGTTTCCAGTGCAGCCCCCTGGTGATTCAGACCTTCGGAGGGAATGGAGGGTGGCTTAAGTGTTTGGATGCCCGCCACACATGGTGACTCAGTTGGCGTTCCTAGCTCCTGACCTTGGTTTGGTCCAGCTCTAGCTATCGCAAGCATCTCAACAGTGGACTAGCCAATGAGAGAGTGCTGTCAATCTCTGTGTGTGCTTCTCAACATTTCAAATGAATCAATCAGTAAGCTTAAAGCTGTAAAAAAGAAAACCTCTGCCTTTATCTCTAGTGTTGTGCTTGCTCCGAGTAGACTCAGGATCTTTTCAAGCCCCCGTGTATAAATATATTATGGGTTTTTCTTTACGGAAGGGAGTTTCTTGTGCCAAGATAAACTGTCTTTTTAATTCTACATGCCATGTGCTTTTGTGAAGGCCGCTCTTCTTAGGAAATACCATAAAATCTCCAGTTTACTCATTGTTTTGGGCTGCTTCCTTGGGATGCATTTTTATTTATTTGTATTTTTTATTAATTACATTGCATTATGTGACACAGTTTCATAGGCGCTGGGATTGCCCCAACCCCTCCCTGTACCCTCCCCCCAAGGTGGATTCCTCCACCTTGTTGCAGTACTACAGTTCAAATTCAGTCAAGATTCTTTCATTGCAAGCATATACCAAGCATAGAGTCTAGTATCTTAGTGTCCAGATAACTTCAATGGTTTCTTGGGCAGACCATCTCTGGTCTGAAGGCAGAGCTGGCAGAATATGGGATGCATTTTTACAAGTCATGAAATGGACGAGTGAAGAGTAAGACGGCTGAAGCTAGATCGTCCTACTGGCTGAGAGCCTAAAGCAAATGACTGCATTTCCATGCCTCTTTCCTACCTTAGAAGCACTGGTGATGGTCCTAACTGCCTGATAAACCTTTGTCCTCTCTATTAAGAATGAGTCAAAGAGCATCAACAGTTTCGGGCCAATGGAAATATATTGCTAAGCTGCCTTCTGCAAACACTGTTGATGAATTCAGCCACTGGCAAACCTATCAAAATGTTACCTCTGCTTTGATTTGTATTTCTTGGAAAACTTGCAAAATTGACTATTTTTGCCGTGTGTTTGGATACTGATTTATCTGTTTTACAAGATATACTTTAGAGTCTTTAAATTGTCTTAATATCCCTCGTGTCATTGGATCTTGCCTGCACCGCAGCATAGCTGGCAGAGCTGATGAAATTTACAGTCCACAGAAGACAGTGAGGAAAGCAGAGCTCTTAGGGAAGCCTCCGACCCGGCCACCAGCATCGGTGGCGCTATTTTGAACCAATACAGTCGTGCGGTACTCTCCTGGGCAGCGAGAGGGGCATCTCAACAGGACAGCGAGGTCATGGTGTTTTCTTTAACACAATCTAACTTTTCCCTGCAAGAAGTTTAAGGAATTAGAAGATATTTTGTCATGACTTGATTTGAAAGGGAAGGAATGTGGCAGCAGGGAGAGAGATCATGCGTTTGCTAGCTCACTGCCCTCATGCTGACAGCACCTATGCTAGGCTGAACCCAAAAATCCAGAACAAAAACCCCCCTCTCCCACATGGTAATATGGACACAGTGGCTCCTGGCACCCCCTGCTGCCTCGGGGCATGTGCGCTTCCCTGTGACGGTGCCGCTTGGGCAGGCAGTTGGATCCAGGACTGTTGGCCATCAGCAGCCTGAGGATTGCGAGTGAGACTACTGTGAGCTCCTCCTGCTCTTGGCTAACAGGGGAAAGCCCAGTGACACCGAACGCTGGAGGTGAATCCGCCAGGCCAGCGCTCTGTTCCATGGCTCCCAGAGCACTCTGAAAGGGAGACACGTCTGATTCTGATATGCAGTGCTTGTACCACCCCTTCTCCCAGGAGAAATGGAGCTGTATGTACACAGAATCCTCCTGCAGGACTCCGTTGGCTTTATCCAGAGCAGCCCCGTGGGGGCCAGCCCTCTTTCAGCAGATGTGCGGATTGTGTTTTCAGCATGGAGACTGTGTGTCCTTGTAGGGTAGGGAAGATCTGCTGACTGCTCGCTGCGGCGTAGAGTGTCTCCTGCTGGGGCACAGGGCACGTAGGTTTGCTTTGCGCTGATTGCAGAAGATTGAGGTTCCTGTAGCTCAGAGGTGGACAGCTGTAACAGAAACCCATCCTGTCTGTCGCACGCATCTAACGCGCCCTGAGTCCCCTGTGAGACCTGTGACAGGCGCCGTGTGCTGTCCCTGGATGGGAGCGAAGTGCCACACCTGTTCTGTTCCCATCGTGCGGCCGTGGCAGTGTGTTACAGTATCACGCTTCAGAAACCCTCAGGAGGAACAGCCTGCACCCCTGTCCATGAGATCCTGATGAAACCATCAGGCAGAAAAAATCATATTCAAAAAATAATGAATCGTGGTACATGATATAAAATGGATAAATCCCATTAATATTGGATTGAGAAAAGTCAGACCCAGGAAGCCCTGGTGATACATGCATACTTTAAAAGTTTTGAATAGATAAAACTTAAGTTCTTTGATTTCAGTTCAGTGCTTGGGGATAGGTCAGAAAGAAGGCATCCTTAAGAGGAAAAGGAAAATCACCATGGTGATGACAATAAAGTGTACGTGGATATAACTTTATCAAAATGAATGGAAGTTTATGACCTAACATTTCACTGTGTCATATACTCTATTAAATATGTTTGCATTCAGTTTGCACACACACATACGGTATGGGGAACTAGAAGAGACGAGGCTGTAAGCACCAAGATAAGCCAATGCAAGTGTGGTTGCCTGGTTTCTTTGTTTTTTACAGTGTGTATGTGTCAGGACGTGGCACTAGACCCTGAAAATGTACAACTGTTACATGCTAATCACAATTACAAATAGTACTTACAATTCTGATGGAAAGATAATAGAGATTTTTAAAAAGATTTACTTATTTTTATTGGAAAGGCAGATATACAGAGAGAGAAGTAGAGACAGAGAGGAAGATCTTCTGTCTGATGGTTCACTCCCCAAGCGACCGCAATGGCTGGAGCTGAGTCGATCTGAAGCCAGGAGTCAGGAGCTCTTCCAGGTCTCCCATGCGTGTGCAGGATCCCAAGGCTTTGGGCCGTCCTGGACTGCATTCCCAGGCCACAAATAGGGAGCTGGACAGGAAGCAGGGCTGCTGGGGTTAGAATCTGCACCCACATAGTATCCTGGTGCAGGCAAGACAAGGACTTTAACCACTACACTATTGCAACAGGCCCAATAATACAGATTTAATGAGCTATGTTTGCAAATACAAAAAAGTATATCATGAAAGCTTAACGTTGTGATTTCATGTAATACAGTCAATGAACAGCAGAACATTTGAATGTGGCAGTAGGTGAGAACTCACAGATGTGTCTGACCCATGTGGAAATAACACTCTGCTTGAAATGCTTCAGACTGAAGGGTAAAGGTGTGTGTTTTTCATGCAGTATTACAAACCTCCTTCAAAGAATCAGCCAGTTTTCTCAGAATGTCCCCAGAAAACTTCCCTAGGTCCCATTGGCCGGAAGTGCATCCCAGGCCTGCTCCTTTGCAGGGAAAGTGGCATCGGCAATGAAAGTGAGGATGAAGCCGGCGGAGCTCAGAGGAGCTCTGAAGATGTCCACCCCCTTTGGAAGATGCTAGCGTCAGCTAAGAGCGATTGATTCTTCCCAGGAGAAGACAGAGTATAGCGGGTCGCTTGGAAAGTGTAAATCATAGGGTGGGACACAGTAGACAACATGATTCCTGAATGAGTTTGTGTGTTTGAATGGGCTTGCCACTTCCGGTCCTCTGGATAACAGTCTAGATTGTTCCAGTCCAGTGAGCTCCCGGAATCCTGGCCTCGGGTTTGCTAAAGTGGCCACTGCTCTCCAGGAGAGGTGACAGGGACCCCGCCGGGCGTCACAGGTCATCTCCTGGCTCATTAGTGAAAATCACCAGGTGCACTTCAAGTCCGTTTCTTTTGGCATGAATGTCTTTTTTAATGCAATTCACAAATTGTTCTCTTGAGTGATTAGTCTGAACCCATTCCAGCCTCTCCAATTTCCTGTGGGCACAATGCCTCCCACCTCTTCTTTCCTAAGTACTGTAAAGAACAAGAGTAATGTGTAAAGTAGCATGTAATAAATTTAATTATATCCAAAATAAATGACCTTAAAAAATACGACACACAGTAATGTCAGAATACTAAATAACTGTAGCGTAGTAAAACGTTACTGTTGTCATGTATCAGCGGTTTTCCTGTGAAGTTCTTTTACCTTTTACCTTGAAAAGTTGGAAAATAACAAAATCACAACAGCAAACTAAAGCGTAGGTTTGTATACACAAGGACAAGTAGAAGATAACGGAAACGTACTGGCCGGCATTGTTTGAGCGGCCGAGCTCTGCACCTGGTTGTCGTCATGTTTGACAGCAGGTGCTGTTGGCAAGGCGCCGATGCTGAGGGGTGGTCCGTGGGAGGGCACAGACCCTTGGCGGGAAGCTTGGCAACAGACACTAAATCCCCTCTTCCGGCAGTCCTGGCCTCTCAGAATCCACCCCCGGCTTCTCAGGCAAACCCTTAAAGCAGGTGTGCACCAGGCTGCTGGTGACACTGTGTCCCTGTGTCCCTGTGTCCCTGGTCAGTTGTTGCTGTTTTAGGAACGCTATGCATGTGTTACGGGATGAAACAAGTGAACGCTCCCAACAGTATCATTAGCAACCTGCATTTGCCAGTGCGGAAAGGAGGCAGGGGAGGTGTGAGGCCCAAACCGCAACGCAGCCTGCTGACGTCTGAGCTGCACTGCTGCAGGAGGAGGTCGGGACAAACCAGGGTTTCAGAAATGAATACAGACCCACCTTGAGACCCCTAGACACAGTGACGGGCATGAGCGTTGGGCTGGCTGGCCTTTCGGCCTCTGCCCGGCTCCTCATGTCTGCAGGTGAGGTGTTCGTGTACACTCGGGAAAGAAGCAACTGCACATTTAAGCAAGGTTGTCAAATTTTGATTTGTTTCCTGGTAAAACTGCTCTTAAGTCCCCCAGTCAAGAAGCCTGAGCTGTGGCCATGGTTCTTAGCACAGTGGCTGTGAGGCAGGCCTTGAGTGGGTTTTTTAGAGGTGGACTAGGGCTTGGGATGGTTGTGCTGTTTTTCCTCTGCGTCGACGTGCAATGCGATGAAAACACAAGTAGAAATGTAGTCACGAGCGTAAAATGCGGCGAGTGGATTTGCTCAGCACAGAAGGGCCGGAGGCCCGGGGCAAGTCACCAGCACCATGGACCTAACGGCTGCAAAACGTACCGCAAGTGTAGTTTCATGTTCTCTGTTCAGTGTGGGGAATGGAAAAAAAAGGAAGGAAAGAGAAAGCTGCAAGAACTGCTGGTGGAGCACTGAACAGAGTGCCGTTGTGGCGTAAGCTTGAAAGGTCCAAGGGAGACCTAGAAGGATGCTTGGAGAGCTAAACGTGGGAAGCTTTTAGATGGTGTCATTGCAGGAGCGCCACCTAGAGAAGCAAAGAGGAAGAGCGTGCCCAGCCCGGTGCAGAGCATGAGCAGACAGGGGAATCGCACGGCTTCCTGTTAGAAAGAGGGAAAACAGAAGGACAGAATGTGTAGCGAAGGAGTGGAGTGAGGGAAGCCTGGGCTTCGGGCCTCCCCAGCCCGAGCGCCCCCTGGTGCCCGGCCGGCAGATGGTGACCTTGGGAAGGTGAGCACCTTCACGTCTGCTTGGGAAAGTGAGGAAGAAATAAACATGATATACGCAAAGTGTCCAGCACCATGTGGGGCCTCGGTGCCGTGATGAGTGAGGAGTAATGAATTCATGGAGGGAGACATCTGGCATTGCAACCTGAAGCATAAAAGCGAAGTCATGAGCAGGGCGGTGATGGAGTACCTGGAGCTGCTCCGTGTCTCAGAGGTTGAGTAGCAGGAACTCAGCAGCTCGTGAGGCACCCGTGGCGTGCGGGGAGAGGAATGACATGGGGAGCATGAAAAATGGCTGCAGGGGCTCTCCCCTGAGCCCTTGAACTTCCAGCCGTGACAGCTACCGAGATCAGGACAAACTGAGGCAGCAGCTCAGGGGGTCCAGGGTGGGATTGTGTGCACTTTCTTCTGGAAAGAAGCTGTCATGCTCTGAGTGTATCTCATTTAACTTTTGATATTTTCCTGCTTTTTGAGTCAAGGGCAAGATAAGCGGATGAGGTAGCAGAGTGTGAGAAGATCCTAACTCAGCAAGCTTGCAGGCAAGCGATATAAACTGGCATTAAATGAGAATGTCATTACTCGCATAAGTACGTTTTAGAATAATTCCCGATCACTAAAATGCTGGTGGTGTGTCATTCTTACCAATTTGACAAACAGAAAGCAAATTCTGAGAAAACTTCATAGCACCTCCGCTACACACAGACACATCTTGTTTTTGATGTTTAGGTGACAGCATGCTTTCTGGGACTGTCTTCTAGGCCTTTTTAGAGGAACCGACTTTGGCAGAGCTGCCTGAGCTGCCCGAGGTCCAATCCCGAGGTTCCTTGGTGCCTTGGAATGCAGTATTTTCAATAGTCACTTGACTTCCTACAGAAGGCATCATTTTAATCCTTCAGGATACTGCTTCTAACATTGGCAAACACCAGAAATTAACCTGATGCGTTCCAAAGTAAAACGCCCACACAGTTAAAAACAACCTAACATGGTAACGAGCTGTGGCGGAGCCAGGTTTCCTTTAAGCATCCCTGAAAGTTTCAGATTCAGACATGTTACTTACCAGCCGCTTTGTGCCTTTCTTGTTGGAACGTGCAGGACAGGAGAGAATCGGGAAGGACTCCAGCTACGAGCAGGAGGGCAAAGTGCAGTTTGTGATCGACGCGGTCTACGCCATGGCGCACGCGCTGCACCAGATGAACAAGGACCTTTGTGCCGATTTCCGGGGCGTGTGTCCCGAGATGGAGCAAGCCGGGGGCAAGAAGCTGCTGAAGTACATCCGTAGTGTTAACTTCAATGGTGAGTCTGTCCGTTTCCACACTGTTTGGGAATCCTCTGTGTGAGCACCATGGCTTGCTTGGTTGGGTGGCTGCACTGTTATTTACAAACGATGGGTCTACACCTGACTACGTAGGTAATGTCATACGATTCAATCAGTGCCTACGTGAGCAGATGAAAGAATTAACAAATTTGCAGATTATGGCTCGCTGCCCATGTCTTGGGGAGGGTTTAACACAAAACTACAGTAAAGCTTGGGGTGTGGAGGGTGGTATTTCTCTGATCATACAGTCCACCCCGCACCTGTGGGAGGTGACCCCACGTTGCTAGAATGCCCTGTGAACAGATGCCCAAGCCACTTCGATGGGGTGGATCAGAGTTTGCGCCTGACCTCTGAGTGTCTTCCTGTGCAGTTTAAATCATGTTATTTCTTTGAAATGCCTACCATAAGGTACATGTTGTGTAAACACTTGTTAGTCCCTGTGGGCTAAAGAGTAGGAAAAGAAAATGTGTGTGCAGATTGAGTACAGGACCCATTCTTCTATGCATTTGCCTTCTGTGTTTAGCCAGATGAAGTGCTACAGGACCTAAGAAAATAGAAGGCCAGCTACACATTTTTGTGTGTAGCCAAGGTTTCCATTTTTCTTTGTAAGATGTATTTATTACTTATTTTGAGAGAAATGGAAGGAGGGAGGAAGAGAGAATGAGGAAGAATGGGGGAGAGTGCCTTCTGTCGCTGGTTCACTCCCCAAAAGGCTGTCACAGGTAGAAACCAGGAGCTTCCTCTGTCGTTCACTTGAGCCTTTTTCGGCTGGTTTTCTTGGGCGCTTATCAGGGAGCTGGGTTGGAAGTCCAGCAGCTGGACATGAACTGGTGCCCAGGTGGGTCCAGGCATCACAGACAGTAGCTTGCCTGCTGTGTGCAGTGCCGGCCCCACATAGCCTGGATTCCTAGGTATATTTTTAAAAAAGAAATGCTTTATTTATTTGAAAGTCAGAGTTACAAAAAGAGGAAGAGACGCAGAGAGCTCCCATCCACTGGTTCACTCCCCAGATGCCTGCAATGGCCAGAGCAGGGCCTGCTTGCGTCCTGGAGCCGGGAGTTTCCTCTGGTCTCCCACATGGGTGCAGGGTTTCAAGCACTTGCACCACCCTCTGCTACTTTCCCAGGCACATTAGCAGGGAGCTGGCTTGGAAGCAGAGTAGCTGGGACTTGAACTGGCGTCCACAGGAGATGCCAGCGCAAGTGGCAGCTGTGCCTACTGCTCCTGCCAGCCCCTGGTTTCTCACACCTTAGTGCTTCATACAGCTCTGTCTGAAAATTCCACTTCAGAGATGTGTGTCACACAAAATTCAACACACACGATTCTAATTATACTGAAAATGAATGGCATAACTGCATTGAAGGCGGGGGAGTCAGATGAGTGCGGCTGCTTTGGAAACTAGTATTTGTGTAATACAAAAGCGAAGACAGGAATAACTGTGCAGAGACATCACACAACAGCTCTAACGTGTGGGTTTTCTTTCACCATTCTGTAACCAGCTGCCAAAATAGTTGAACCTATTGTGGATCATGCTAGCTTAGTATCTTATTTTCAGAGATAGAAACTGTTAACTGTGCTTGAGAGAAAACTAGGATGAACACTGTTTTCTTGTGTTGGAATAGAAGACACCAACCTGAACTCAAGGATTCATTTTATATACATAAATTAGTAGATGCAGAAGTTGATGTGTGTGTTTCCTGAAAGGGCAGAGAAACAGTGGCACTCTTAGAAACAAATACATCTAGCACCTTAGAATATATACAGAAATACAATTATCCAAGATGAAGAAATTATATATATGTACAATTACACAATTATATTTGCATAATTATGCAATTATATAATTACATTATATACATTACAATATACATTACGTTATTATATAATATTTACCTCTTGTGGTTATAGGTGTGAGGCCCAGCAAAGGCCATGCTACTTATGTAGAACCCTAAGCAAACGTTAACTGGAAGCTCAAAGATGTTTTCTGAAATTACTGGCCATGATTCTTCAAAGTGTGTGGTTGTGAGAGAGCTGCTCCAGACTGGAGGAAATGAAGGCGGATTTACTGTCATGTGCCTTGTCTAAATAATGATTGATTCTATACCCCCCAGAATGGCATTGAAATGACAGTGGAAGACCTTCAAATAGCATTGCACAAAGGAATTAATTGTAATAGTAGGTTCATATCATTTAGTTGTAACTAGTTGTACTGGTATATCCATATCATTTTCTTGGATAAGTTTCATTATGACCTAAAAATCACTCTTTCAGTCTCTGGTTGTCTCTATTATTCCTTTTAAGCCATCCTACTAGATCATTTCTGTAGTGGCTGTGCTAGCAGCTGGATGGCTGGGGACCATATTCAACTCAGGGAGCAATAGTTTTCTACTCAAGACAGAAATCGCCCTGTATGTAGCCACAAGGTGATTCAACAACAGATTGTCTTCTGTCTATAGTGTCTTCATAGTCTCTAAGCGTCATAAAATCTGTTCCTCATTCTACCCAGAATTATCCAAATATAAATTTTGCTATTTATCAGGCTTATGGTGAAGCATTTTTCTAGGCTTGGTGTCATGGTCCATGGAAATATGTCACCATTGTTACATAGGGGACAAGTAGAAAATATTGTGGAGAATGTCTGGATGGTTTTTCCAATTCTTCCAGTGAGTCATCAGTTCTCCTAGCCAAGATAAGATTGTCCAGGGTCACTGGGCTTTGGACCTGATTCAAAGTATATCAGATGATTAATCTGTATTGGGAACTGTGCTAAGCACTGTGTTTTCATTGGCTTAGTTAATCCTCCCACCATCGTGGTGAGTGTTAGATCCTATTGACTGGTTAATCCTCCCACCATTGTGGTGGCTTAGATGGTATCAGTTTCCCTGTTAGGATGACAAGGCAGCACATTCACAGAGAAATAAGAGGCGTGATGTCTAGAAGGTAGGTACTGATAATGCTTCACTTGGAGCGAACCTGGGTGGAAATGGATGCCCTAAACCACTCCTGCTGGCTCCTCTCAGAGCTGAGGTTTTGCAGTTGTCCATTGGCAAGACCAGTTTGATGTCTGTCGTCATCATGGACTCCTCTTTCTGGGAAGACATCAAGCTCTTGCATAGGCACGGGAAGGGGACCCTGGACCCTGGGCCAATGTCCCATTCATTGGTAGTCGGGCTCAAAATTGTAATGTGAAGAAGCTGACATAATGCAATCAGTGGATCTCATGCCAGGTGGTACAGTGAAAAGAGATGTGTTGATTTCACCTCATGCATTTTCACATTCTTTATATAAAAACCAAGTCCTCAGGAGCAGAAACTACTTATCCCAGACGTAACAAGTACCAAACACCAAGGAGAAATCAAGGACTCATGTCTCTTTCCAGTTGATTACAAAGAACTGAGTTTTTGTTGTGCATGTGTTAGGATTCTAAGTGTTCTTTGTCCCAGTAAGCTTGATCGTTCCCATCTGTTATTTTAGTGGAAAATTTGCTGTACCCTTAGGAGTTTTATTCAGACCAGCAGATTACAGTTTAATAATGTTGAACTTCACATTTGCCAAAGCATCAATTTGGGAAATCATAATTGAGTGTCCTGAAAGTGTGGCTGTAGCTTTACTGAGTGCGAGATGGCCGGTTTAGTCGTTCTTACTCCAGTCCTGTTTTGGCCTGCAGCTCTGGTGAATGCTAACTCTTGAACTTCAGTTTGTATCTTCTCTCTCAGTGTGTTGACCATCCAACCAGATGGCAATAGTCGCAAACGTTTATTTAACAAATTCAAGGTCTTGGCTGTAAACATTGCTATGTTAGGAATTATTTAACCTGAAGTTCATATGTACCTAGATTGACTAGTTTCTGGGAGACAAATTAATGGAGGCAAGGTGCATTTTGTAAAGACAATGCATCAAGCATACTCCGTTGGTGACAGGACAGCAGCTTTCTGTGTTCCAAAGGTGAGATCTGTGTCCCCTTGGCATGGATCGGAATTAGCCTAGGAAAAATTCACATGTTACATTATCAGAATCCTAGGGGCTAATTGGTCTTTGCATTTCTGGGCAATTCACCTGAAACTTTAGTGTTCTGGGCTACCATGCTCTGAGGAAGTCAGTTTCATTGATAGGCCTCATGCAAATGCCCTGCCCTGCCCTGCCCTGCTCAAGTTCTACCTGAGGCAAGTAAGTTTCTACTGCTCCAGATGATGGGGATGGGCCAGTGAGGTGCTGTCCTCACCAAGCCCAGAGCGAACTGCAGAGTACCGGTGCGGTACAAGATTCCCAAAATGAAAATGTTAGGTAGGCATGCATTTCCAACTTTTTGGCATAAAGGGACTTTTGTTGCCCCTTTACACAAACACTTTGAAGTATCCACCCTCATAGGCCCTCCTGTTGTGGTTTGTGTTGCAAAAAGGGGTGACAGGTAATACAAACAAGTACCGTATGTGAACTGCTAAACTGAGGGCAGGGAGCATCTTCAGGCAGCCTGTCTGTCACCTGGACATCTTCAGACCTCCAGGCTCTGTCCAGGAAGGAGTAAGATGCTCTCGTCTGCTAGAGAGGATCTTGGGCTGCAGTGGAGTCGGCCAGTGATCTCTGGCTCCCTGCCCTTTGTCTTGTCCAGGGCACCTGTTCTCTTCGTCTTAGTGCACCTGCCGTCCAGCCCACACCCTGTGGGAGTCTCTGTGGGTAATCGCTGTTCTTTTGATAATTTTTTTTCTCTCTGTTGGCCTTCCTTGATACATTTTTTAAAATACAGACTTCCTTGAACACAATGTGTCTTTTTATCTCAGGGATTTCAAGATGCTTTTATCAAAATGTAGAGGGGGCTGGAAAAATGATGGACAGTGCATGATGGAATCTGTTCAAAAGGTCAGGCCACCCACTATGCTCTTCCACGTCATGACTGAGATAAAGCATTCAGCTTTTCTCCCTTAATTCTTTTCAAAAACATGAACTTTAATGAAAATGGAAAGGGCATGACAAAGCCATTTCTCCTAACAAAGATGATCCGTGGGTAGAGAGATGGGGTGATGCGTCCCTTGCTGATGAATCCTGAACTGGTACCCGAGACCTTGCAGCACTCCGTGTCTCCTCCCGCATACTGTGCGAAGCTTGACTCCTGTTATTTGAGAAAGAGAAGCTGTGGGATGAGAGCAAGGCACAACATGTATCCTACAATGAGATCCTCACTTTCCTGATAACGAGGTGTGAAGACCAGATGCATTTCTCATCTTTGTCTACGGGAAGATTCACAGAAGGCAGAAAGCTGAGACCGTGGTTTTGTTGTTTTTGTTGTTTCTCCCTGTTCTGGATGTGCTGGAGTGTGTTCTTCAAGCTTCTGAGAGGCCTCTCTTGACAATGGTCTGTGGAGATAACGACTGCTGGAGCGTGGGAGACACAGACGGAAAGGGTGCCTCTGACAAAAGGTACTGAAAGGGAAGCAGTGCTCCTCATGGGAGCGCAGAGCTCACTGCCAAAGCTGATGCCAGCCTGTTGTAGGGAAGATAAAAAATGTTCACCCCAGTGGAGAAATTTATGTTAGCAGCTAAGAGAGGTCACATTGGTGCATTGGAAAAGCCAACAGTCTGGATAAGTGATGGTGTGTTAGCTGTGTGTGACTTTAAGACCTTCAAAGATCCTTGCCATTTGTGGTGGCTCCATTAGTCACAGGCACGCTCTCATCGTCATCTTCCAGGCTCTTCTCAGCATCGTCTCTGGTTCCGGTGGCAATCAGAAACAGAGTGAGCTGAAGGTCTTGTCAAGGTCACACATGCACTTGCACACAGAAGGGGGTGGCCCTGCCCAAACCGTCCCCCCCAATCCATTCTAAAGGATTCCAAAGACCTTTCTCATGGAAGTATTTGAGGGACCAGGTAAGGCTGTCCTCACTCCCCTAGACCCACATGGACTATTTCATCCATGAGAGCAGGATGCTGGAGAAGCCACATCATCCGTTTCTTCCTTGGCTTCCTGTTGCTACCATGAACGATGACCACAGAGAGGCTTACTGAGCAAACACCTAACATTCCAGTTCTGCTGTCCACACGTCCAACATGGATTTCCCTGTGTTTTGGTTAGGAGGAAGGCAGGTCTGGAGGCTTCTGAAATTTGTCCTTTCAAGTTTGTCAAAAATGCCTGCATCCACTGACCCATGGATTCCTGCATCACTCCATCTTGTTGCCTTCCTCCTTGACCTCCCCTGCATCTCGGAGGCCCTGTGTGGTTGTGTTGGGCTGGCTCTGATTATCAAGAGTCACCTTCCTACTTACAGGTCCTTGATCACATCAGCAGGTTTGGAGATGTGGGACCTGGGTATATTTGGGCCATGTTTTGTCCCCCTGTAAGTTTCATTAATTCTTTCTTTTCTAACACGTATCAGTGTCATAAATGTCTTGAAATCTTGTGATTGACAGCTGTTGGATTGTGTGCTGCAGTTTGGCTGTCCTCCGGAAATAACTGCGTTCCCTCTTCCAGAAGGGGGACTTTCAGTACAGGGTCCTGTTTGGACACCTCTTGAACCAGTATATTGTTGCTGTTTCTAGACTCATTAGTTCAGTTTTTTGCTGTGTGGAATGATCGCCTCCACCCTCCTTCAGCATTGTGCTTGTTTCTGCACGGGTTTCTATCTGCCCTTCCTTCCTGTCTCTCCTTCTTTTCTTTCCTGTTCCGTACATCCTTTCTTCCTTCCAGATACATGCTTTCCAGGTGCAATGGTGTCATATCTGTCACTCATACGAGAACTCGCTCAGCATCCACCTTGTCCTGCTGTATCTTGTCAGCCAGTCCTGCACCATTTGAGGCAGGAGCCACCTCAGCCCCAGGTGTCCACACACTGGAGTGAGAATGGCCTGCCCTGAAACCCCATAACCACCTAACTGGTTTAAGTCTGGTAAATTTAGCATCGTAACCTCCAGGTTCCTGTTCCTGGCCTTACTCTCTTCAAGTCACCCAGCCCACCACTGTCTCAGGAAGCCAGCCCAAGTAAGGCCAGGAAATGTGTAAGACTTTGACCTGCCTTCCTCCCACCCTGCCTCTCTTGCTGCCTGCCCGGGGCCTAAGGTATGTTGCTCTCTCTTGTCAGGATTCTGTTGAGTAATAAACCTAACTCTTCTGCCCTCTCAGTCCAATTCTTGTTGATAAATAGAGGAAACTACTTCAACTGGTCAGGGCCAGGGCAGAGTTTCTTTCCTGTGTGTAATTACCCTCCACAGAGTGTCATGGTGAGTTTCACGTGAGTCCTGCGGGCGGGTGCTGAGGAATCTCCTAAGCCACGGGGATAGGGACAAGCTGCCTTAATCCACAACAGATCTCAAGTCTGTCACCTGCAGGGCTAGCAGCAGACGCACTGGAGGATCCATAATCTCTTTTTTTTAACTGTTGTTTTCTTGACTTCCCCAGGTAGTGCTGGCACCCCAGTGATGTTTAACAAGAACGGGGACGCACCAGGCCGTTATGACATCTTTCAGTACCAGACAACAAACACCACCAACCCTGGTTACCGTCTGATTGGGCAGTGGACAGATGAGCTCCAGCTCAATGTGAGTGCTGCTTGCTGCGCTTCCCTCCTTTAATGAAAAATAAGTTCATTTCATGTGCTCAGTTTGGGGTGTTCCCTGCGAGTGTGCTTGCATACACTCACAGTTGAATATGCAACCTGTTATGGATGGTGATGGTACAGAAGCAGTGATGATGATGATGGGAGATCTGCAAATGACTTTGTGCCAGACATTGTCCTGTGCACCTCTGGGAAGTATTTCATTCATGGGGGCAGGGAATGGCTCTTACTGCTTAAGAAATGAATGGTCAGCTAACATTTTAACCAGATCCAGCTCTTTCTCTTAGTTCAGTATTTGTTCTTCCTTGCATCTTTCCATGTTCTCCTCCTCCTTCATTTGGTGGTGACATTTTGTGGTGTTTTTAACGCATATTAGTAAGTCACTTTGTTGAATGGTGAGTGTGCCGAGGAACCTCAGTGCTGCCCCTTGTCATGGTTTCTCCTTACTTCTGTACGCGTGACCTTGAATAAGCAGCCGCTTCCTTGTACAACATGACACAAGATACCAAGGACTTGTCTCTCAGCACGACAGCCAGTCGTGTCATTCAGCCATTTGAATAGTCCTTTCTACTCAGACCTTGGAAGTTTAGGATAAGATCCACAGCTGCTGGGGAAGACCACCTGCTTTCCGTAACTCCTGACTCAATGGTTAGGCTCACAAGAGATGCCCCTGAAAAAGTATCTAGAACTCTGAGTGAAATTTGTGCTGTGGTTTCCAAGAGGAGAGGGTTGTGCGGGCAGAGCTGGAGGGAGTAACTGCAGGTCTGTGACCTCAAATGCCCTTCTTGGCTGAGCTGTGCTTGTGCCTGCCAATTCTCCCTTTGCTGAAGTCTGCCTGCCTGGTAACACCCAGTGATATGACACCAAGATTGATGCCCAAGGGTTGTGAGCTGGTGTCCAGGAGCGGACCAAGATAGGCATTGAGGGCCGGATGTGATGGAGATGAATGCAGAGGGCCAGTGCCAAAGAAAAAGCTAAAATTGTCCTGAATCCAAAATTCTGTGTGCTTGGAAGCAAAAAGAAAAATTACAGAGAACATAAACAGAAAGCTCAAAGGGCAGATCCAAGGAGGATTGTCCACCTCACACTCAGAGCAGCAGCATGCTCACAGGCCCAGGGACCTTTCTTCTGTGTAGCCCAAATGACTTTTGGCTCCTGTGTTGCCCAAGGGACCTTTGTTCTATGTTGCCGTGTGATGCTAAGAGAGTCCACAGGACGGAAGGACTAACAGGTTGGTGAAGCACTCATGTTTTGCATTATCTTTTTTGAATTTATTTTTAATTTTAGGTGATGATAATATAGTTCATTAGAGTGGGATGCATCAAGGGTTAGGGAAAAGTGGAGGTGATCATTGTTTCCAAATTTTCTGTTTCTCTTTCTTGTTTGTGGAGGGTGTGGAGAGATAAGGAAAGACGCCATACCCAGCTTCCCAACCCCTCCAGTACCCGGGGTGGAGAATGGCCACCCAGTGGTGGTCTGAGACCCAGTGTGGTGCACACTGCATGCATTCTGCCTAGCTGCTTTCAGTAGTTCTGAAATGTCGTCGCTTTTGCTGATGAGGATGAGGAAACCTTTTCAGTGTCCATTGACTGACAGTTGACCTCAGAGTCTCCATTCACCCAAATATTTTCTGTCATCATTTGGCCGGGGTAGCTGTCCAGTTTGCTCTGTCTTCTTTCCTCTGGGATGGTACAGATGTCCCTTGCAGGACTCATGGATCTGGGCCCACTGTCCACTACTTCTCCTTGTCCACTGAGGAAACCTGTCTCCAGAGCACAGGCTTAGGCCCTGTAACACAGGTGAGCCAAGGACCCGGGCTAGGAGAACTGGACCCTACCAGACCCCCCACTTGCCTACCCTTACTTAGGCAGGCCAAGAACTCAGGCCAGGTGACCCAGTGCTCACCAGATCCTCTGCCCCTGAGACTCAAGGGCCTGGTACCTATCACATAGGCAGACCAAGGATCCAGGCCAGGCAATCTTAGCCCCGCTTGACCTCCCCACTCCCAGGGTTCACGGACCCAGCACTGTAATGGCTCTCTTCACCTTGGCGTCCACCAGCAGGTGCTGTAGCCTGGCTCAGTCCAGCCTGCCCCCAGTTCCAGCTGGTGCTATTGGGTGCTACAGTCCAGCCAGGCCCAGTCAGCCGCCAGCCCCGGCCCTGATGTGAACTGGCTGGTGTTGTAGCCCAACTCTTCCCCTCCTTCTTCCTGTCCTGGTTCTTAGATCTGCCAGTGGGTGTTATAAACTGGCCCAGCCTGACCCACTCCTGGACCTGACCCACGTGTATGCTGGTGGGTGTCATAACCTGGCCTGGTCGGGCTACTCCTTGCCTTGGTTCTTACGCTCAGCTGCAAGGACTGCATTCAGACAAAGGAGACTCCCAAGCTCCTCCAACAGGTGTCAGTAGCATTAATCTTTCCTGACATAACCTCTGCAGTGGATTAAATTTCTAGCATGTGTCATTGATTCATGTACACAGGGATTCCCATATGGCATTTACTAACTTCAGAGCCTGAGAATTCTTAGGAAAAGTAAGTGTGAAGAACCAATACTGTTGGGAATCTTGTTTTTCTTTGTTTGGCTTGCACTTCATCCCTCATAAGAATTGTATTTGGCCACTCAACATAATTTTGTTGTTGTTTTTGTTGTTGTTTGGTTTTTTAATCCCTTCTGTATTTGTCAGCTTTCCATACTTGAAATAAAATATCTGTGAGAAACTACTCAGGAAGGAAAAGGGTTTATGTTGTATGGATGCCTACGGGATTTACAGTCTGATGAGAAGTGGCCCCACTGGTTTAGGTACCTGGTGAGCCTGGGAACTTAGATTGGATAAGTTCCTGATGAGTCAGAAAACTGTGTACATCCATTCTCTAGGTCCCTACATTTCTTTTCTAAGAGATCATGAGGTGGTCATGGGCTCAAGTTCCCCACCCTGAGCCCATTCAGTGGCTTCCCTTAGGTCCCACTTGCCTACAACACCACTGGGTCAAACTTCAACTGCAGGCATCAGCCATCAGTGCAAATTCATCAACCTTTAGCTTGATACTTTGGCACCTAAACATCTGCATGACTGGGGAGCAAACCCTGCTTAAAATCACAATACGTATCTTGTGATAAGCACTGTCAAGTTGTTGCAAAAGTATGTATTGGAGACCAAAACAAGTGTGGTCTCCTCTCTTACACACTTGACTGTCGAAAATAGAGGCCTAGGTACTTAAATTAACACACCGTTATGTGGAAATTCCACCCTCCGATGAGAGAGACAGCAGAATGGAGGAAGAGAGGGCGGGCTGTACCATATGAGAAACTGCCAGTGTGAAAAGGAGGAGTGTCCATGCAGGTCAGAAGGCTGGCACAGTACCAGGATGAGGGAGAGGCGTGCAGGTGATTAGGAAATGATGTACCAACAGGAAAGGAGCATGTTAATACCATCCTATGCAGGTCATGATAAAAAAATTCAATTTTATTAAAACATTTGAAAGACATCAGGGGGTATTAGAGAAGGGAGGAATTGCATCAGATTAAGGAGGAATGATTACATTAACTTCTGGTAAGGTAATGAATTGTAAGGTATAGGCATGGGAATGGAAGGGCCATTAAGAGCCTGTGTGGTTGCCCAGCCACAACAGTGCAGCTGTGTCCAGCGATTCCCAGGTCTCTATGTATATCGGAGTCCTGTGGAAGGTTTGGGAATCCACAGGGTAGGGTCACTGCCACCCTCCCCACAAATCTCTGATGTGTGATGTAGAAGGTCTGGGGTGTGGGGACATCTGAGTCACTGTTTCTGTTGTTAACAAGTCCCTGGGCACCAATGATAGCATTGACTTAGAGATGTGTGGTGACGGGGAGGGTTGGAGGAAGAAGCCCAGTGAATGGTTCATGCGCATGTTGCTTGCCAAGCTGGTTGAAGGGTATAAATACTGCAGATGAAAAGGTCCACTGGGGCCAGAGATCAAAGACAAGTGGCCTAATATTTAATATGTAATGTGTTTTGACTTTACAAGGCTGGAAGGAAATATAGGCACATCTGAAGCCCTGACAAAGTCTTGAGCTCTAGTTTTATAAATAAAAGAAAGTTATTAACAAGTGAATGACTTTTAAATCTATTTGGAAGAGAGAAGAGGGACCAGCACAGAACCCTGCCACAAAAAGTGAGCCAATTGCATCCCAACTCTTCCAAATAGCCAGACAGCCCTTCCTTGAAATGCTGCATCAAGTTACTGTGAAGTATTGAGCTAACCATATCCTTTGGGTTTGGGAAAGCTGAGTGTGGGCTATGCTGTACTTCACACTGAGTGAGACATTTTTTCAGTCCTCTTGGTCTTGCTGAGCATGATATGGGACAAAGAACAGACGGGTTGTCTGCATGTTCAGCTGGACACTATAGCTGGTATGTTCTTGGGGCAGAGTCTTAAGGAGTAAACAACTGAGCACGACAGTGTAAAGAAAGGGCACGGTGGCTTCTGCACTCACTCCGACAATCTTAAAAGGATGAAATTCTATGGGCACTGTTTATTATCAGATGGAATTCGAACCATGAATGGTGGAAACCAGTAACAGAATGTCAGTGCAGTACTCATAGGACTTGTCCACGTGTGTCACCCAATGTCCCAGGCAGTGACAACAGGAAAGGACCATGTTAATACCATGTGCTAACTGGGCGGGATTCGTATGAGTGCTTGCCCTTGCCACCGTGGCCACAGGTTGTCCTGCCCATGATGCTCATTTTGTTTTCATGTTTTGATTCCGTGTCAAATGCTGCGAGAATGCAGTCTGAGCAAATGTGTTGTAGGTTCTCTGTCTTCTCGTTAGCTACAAGAAAACAAAGCATTTCAAGAAATGAGTGCACTTCTCCAAGCTTAGAGAGACTTTGGGGTACTATTTCAATCCCTGGTTGCATCTTTGGCAAATGAAATTTTGGCACTGTCTTCTGGGCCAGTTACTGCGAATGAGTTCCTGAGCCAGGGAATCGGTCTTTGTTCCTCCAAGTCCCCGTGTGCTGTAGACACATGGCTGTGTCCTCCTGTAGACAGTCCTCATGAATTCAGGCACACTAATAGGGGGTGCTACTCAGGACTACTGTCACGGCTGGCTCAGCAGCTCTGGCCCGTGTCTCCTCAGGGGCTGGAGTGGCATAGTTTGCCATCAGGGTATTTCTGTATGACCAAAACTAGGAAGGAATCACAGCTATTTAATCTCTCAATCGCCAACTCCCACAGAAGTACTCCGTTTGAATTCCTCAGGTTTCTGTTCCATCAAGTGATTCTATAAAATGTTTTTCCTTCACGGAAGCTGCAGAAGGGACAAGCCTACAGGTGCACATTGCTCATGGATGCCTGAGTGGGGCAGGATGATTGCTGACAGAGACTGATGACAGACAAGGTCCTTCCCACTCAGAGCACACCTCCGATTGGGCTGAACAGTCACTGACTTAGGGAAGAGTACCACAAAATACCACAAAGTTATGATTGAACTAGATTGTGAAGGGTAAGTGGCGACCCCGTAGATGGAGAAAAGAAATATATATATATATATTGCTTTAGAGTGAACGATGTGGTGCTATTTTAAAGGGAGAGTAGAGGAATCAGTTAAGAAAAGGCAAGAAATGCAATGCAGATGGTGAAAAAATGAGTGGCATTCATTTTGTGAGTGATAGGAAAAAAGGATATTTTTCATAATTATTGTCAGCATCTTTCATTTATCTGAAACTAGTAGGAAATGTTGATATGCCCCAATGGTCGTTTTTCAAATAAATGGAAGTCTCTAAAAGTTCTAAATAGTAATAAAGCAAGAAAGGAGAACGAGCTATTGGCCATGGTGGCTCCCTGCAGGGTTGTGCATGCTCCTGAATAGAAATGCGCCATAGCCTTTCCTGGACAGCCCAAGGATGCCGTCCTGGGGCTCCTAGTGGAGCTCACATTTCATTCCTTCAGACCACAGCTCCTCAGAGGCAGCCTCTGTGCTCTGTGCATCAGCTCTGGTGGTACCTAGCAGGCAGCAGGCATATGATTTAACCAGCGCCATGCACCTGTAAAACAGTGTCACATGCCAATGGTTCCTTCTAGTGAGGCAGCTTCCCTGGGAGAAGCAACCCTCTTTCCCTGTCTACTGTTGGGTTTGCCCTATCTGGCTCTTGATTCCAAGAGGGCAAACTAGTTCTAAGGCAATCACTCGTGGCCATAGTGACAAGGGCAAGTGCTAATCCTGTCCAGTCGGGATGAGCCCCTGGACATTGGCTGACCAGTCAGGAGCATGGACATCCTCTTGGAGTTGGGAGCATCCTTTATAGCCAGGGAGCCGCTGTGAGGTCACTTCGTAAAGTGCTGGCAAAAGTAGAAAAGAGAGCATAAATCCTGGCCGGTTTCTTGGGCCTTGGGTAACCTCTGGAAAAACATTCTGTTTTCTCAGGCCTGTTTGTCTACCAGCAAGTTTGCATGGTGTAGCTGAGTTTCTGCGTACTCCCCATCTTATCCACAAAACTGATCAAAATTAATAGAAAACAAATTCTTCCAGTGTTCCCAGGATACAAGGGAAAATATAGCAGTTCTCATTTGATAAACATTAAGCATTAACTAAACTGAGGTTATTACAATCTTATTTCAAAAGTTGCAGTGTTTTTTACTTATTGACTTTTTCACATAGGTCAGAATTCGGGCTTTCATCGATATTTAAAGATGTGAGAGGAATTATTGTTAAAATTACTGTTTCATAAAATTATAGACCCAAATCAATACTTATACCTTCCAGACAATTAGCAATCATTCTATTGTTTTCTAATTGTAGCAGTAGAAGTGTTTTGAAAATCTAATCACATGCAACATTTAGAATGTATTGGGTGAGCTTGGAGGGATAGCTATAGTCAAACAATGCTGGCAGAGAAAAAAACTACAAATTGTGAAAATGTGGCGGTTCAGCCTTAGTTAAAGGCATCTTTTGTGCAGCCACCATGATGCTCATCACGGTCAATAGCTCATTTCTACTACTCTACCACTTTGTCGCTCATCATGAGTAGTCGGTTGGGAATCTGACTAGATTGGGTGGCTCTGCCCATTGGGTCCTGCATTACCAGTCACGGAGCAGATGTGCCAGTGTGTTGGCTCTAGGTGTCCTGTTAGACTAGGGTGGAGTAATATGGGTGACCCACGATAGATGGATGACAAGCAGAGCCTGTGACAGCAACAGCGGCAATAGTTCCACATCCTTCATTTACCACATGCTATATGATTGCTCCAAATGTCAACTTCTGTCTGCAGGTAGAGTATTTTGCTTCAAATTCCAACACCCAGGGATATAAAGAAAATAACTTCTTGAATAGCCAGTACTTGGAAAGAGGAATAGACAGAAAGTTGAATTATATAAATAACGAAGATGGGAACTCCATCACCTTTGATACATCGTGCCCAGTGCCTGTTGGATAGATGGATGGGAGGATTCATAAATTCTACCCCACTCACTAGCTTTATATGATTCAGATAACTGATTTCAGAAGGTCAAGTGCTAAGCAGGGTGCTCTGGTCTTCTTGAAAGTAGCCTGTTGGCGTGGTGGAATACAATGATAGGCTGTGTCGCCTTGAGTGATAAGAAAGGTCAGAAGAGAAGAATCGGTTGTGGCTTTTTCCCAATTGATTTTTATTTTCAGACA
This sequence comes from Ochotona princeps, assembly GCF_030435755.1. Lineage (NCBI taxonomy): Eukaryota > Metazoa > Chordata > Mammalia > Lagomorpha > Ochotonidae > Ochotona > Ochotona princeps. Next base: position 39,440,484 of record NC_080852.1, on the reverse strand, counting down.
TCTCTCGGGGCTGTCTGAGAATGGGAGGTGGAGTTGTTTTGAGCAATCAAGCAGGAAGCTTTGGCTACTTTAGCTTTCCTTAGAACATGTTCATAGTAGAGCTATTGCAGCCGACTGCAACTGCCACCTGCCCAAGCTCTCGTTAATGCTACATTGAGGGGAGGGACTTAGGATTAGACGAATCTAGTGTCTTAGCAAGCTCAGTCACGGGTTTTGAACCCAATCAAAGATGTTCCTGTAAAGGTGACTTATGGCCTGACCCCAGGGTGGCCACAGTCATCTGCTCGCGTCGGCATCCTGGAGTCTGAGAAGCTAGACCATTAAGTGCTGCTTTCTGTTTGTCAGTGGACTCAAGATGAGAGGTGGCAACCTGCACACAGCAAGTTTGTTTACAACCTTCATTACTTGCCAGTGTTTAAAAAAAATCTGAAATGCCATGAAAGTACATTGTGCTTCAATTTCTGACAATCACATCTGGACACAGTGTGCGCTCACGGTCATGCGATAAAAGCTGGCCGGTCGCAGTAGCTGGTTTGTCTGTCACTGCCGTCCTCCACCCTCCCTCGTGTGCGGGACACATCTGCCTCCACTCTCTCGCACAATCCCCCTGCCTCCTGTAGGCAGTTCATCTAGATTTGAACACAGGTTTCTTATTTGTAGACTCTAGAAATGGATCTCTAAAGGTCAGCAGTAATACAGCAATCCGTTCCTGGTCTCAAATACCGATAAGTATATAATGATGGATGAAAGAGGTGCCTGCCTGTGGGAAGGTGATGTGCCTGGCTGCCTGCATTCACTCACGTTCTCAAGCACGTTGGGAGGGAAGCAGAGGCCCTTTGTGTTGGCAGCATTTCTTCTATGCAGTGACGTATGACTGTTCTCCACGTGGATGTCTGGGAGATGAATAGTGTTTGCGACTGTCATGATTGTCCCACAGACTCATGCATTAAAGGATTAGAAACCCCAGTATGTCCTTGTTTACACTGTAGATATTCGAGTAAATCACTTGATGTTTATTAACTTGCTCCACATTCTTTAAGGAAGTTATTAAATTTCCTTACTGTTGGCATTTGGAACGTAGACAGATCATATTTAAAAAAAATAAAAAAGAAAATAATAAGATGGATGACTTTGAAGAGCTCGTTGTTTGCAACAGAGGCTCTCGCCACTTACTGCCAGCCCAGAATTAGGAACAGAGAGGGCAAGTTTACAGATCATCTCTGGGAGTTCATGATTCTGGGGAAGGCGACATTTCAGAGCAGCCTGATTCTGTTGAAGCTAAAATACAAGAATCACAAGTGGGTCTTCCTCAGAGAGCCCCATGGCATCCATGCCTCTAGTTGCCACGTAAGGAAATGGCCAGCTCTCGAGTCCTGTCTCCTTGGTGAGGTAGAATGAAGCACCTGTTAGAAGCAAAGCATCCCTGCACAGGGATACTGTGAGCCTGTGCACCTGCTCTGCTCACAGCCTCTTACAGGAACATGGAGATTTGTGGTCCTTGCCTTGCATTCCTCTCCAAGGCTGCTGTGAAAACTCACAAACTCAGCAGCCTAAAGTAGAGAGGTGCACTGCCTTACAGCTCATGGCCCAGAGGACCTGGCTTGACCTGGGCTGACCTCAGGGTGCTTGCAGGCCAGTGTGGTTCTGTGGAGCCTAGGCAGAGTCTCTTCCTTCTCATCAGGGTGTGCTGGAAGAATCTGTCTTTTTTGTGGGGTCCCTGTGTCTCTGCCATCAGCTGTGGGTGTTTGCACCTTGTAGAAGCTTTCCTGATTTCCTGGCTTGTGACTTCATCATTCGTCCGACTCTTCCCTCTTCCGTTGATTCACTGTTCTGTTTATTCGATTCCCAGATGGCCACAGTGGCCAGAGCTGTACTGATCCGAAGCCAGGAGCCTAGAACCCCTTCCAAGTCTCCCACATGGGTTCAGGGTCTCAAGGCTTTGGGCCGTCTTTGATTCAGTTCCCAGCAGGGACGTGGATGGGAAGCGGGGCTGCCAGGATTAGAACCAGTGCCCGTATGGGATCCTGGGGTGTGCAAGGCCAGGACTTTAGCTGCTAGGCTGCTGCACCAGGAAAGCACATTTCTGTCTTTGGTTTTCTGCTTTCTTTTAAAGGACTCAGGGGTTACCTAGGGAGCACCATGGTGACCTAGAATACCCTTTTTATTTAAGGTCTGTAACACTGTCACCTCTGCTTAGCAACCTTTTATGCAAAATGGCATATACTTACAGAGTACATCTTTGTAGGGGCTGAGAAGGATATATTACTTTGTGCAGGTTTCTTTAGTGTGCCTGATTACTTTGTTTTTCTGGAAAGTCTGCATAAATGGAGTTCATATGATTGTATAAGCAGATGCAAATTATTTAAATTTTTATTTCTTTGTATTCAAAAGAGAGAGATCCCATCCTTCAGTTCCTTTCCTGAAATGCCTACAAATGAGGGTAGGCTGAGTTGGAAACAAGAACCTCGAACTCTCCCTGGCTCTCACACAGGTGGCAGGGCCTGACTACTTAAAACATCACTTGCTGTGTGTGTTTGCAGAGAGCCCAAACTGAAGCCTGCGCTCTCCCTGCAGTGTGGGAGAGCCCAACTGTCAACTCACCTGCTCTGCCAGATACCCTCATCAAGATAAGCTCTTTAGGAAACATTACACTTCAAACAGCTTTGATATTTAACTATTCTGCTAAGTGTGTTTGGTGAATGTTCCTTCACATTCTTTGAAAGTCTTGGCAGGAATCTCAAAGTTAGTAGTAAGCCGAGAGTTTTTCTTGAGTGGGGCAGGAGAGTTGGAATGTATGGTGAAAAAAAAAAATGAGGCCTGGACCATTGGAGGGCCAGGTGACCTCCAGGGGGCGCTCAACTCCTTGTCCCTGCAGGGAGGGCAAGTGGCCAGGCACTGCTCGCCTGGTCACTGCTAGCAGGGCCTAGTCAGCGTAAGGAAGAGAGTGGTGACTTGAACTTCTCTGTGTCCCCATCACAGAACAGCAATCCCACTTTGTTCTTTTATAGTAGGGCAATCTGTCTTTAATGTTCTGTTTGATTCTTTCAAATGCAAGACATGGAGATAGAAGTGAAATACTGAACTTCCAAATATTCATTTGGGAGGCAGGGAAAGTTGGGAAGTCTTTGGTTCACGCCTCACACGCACACACTGCTTCACTCTCCAAGGCCAATCCTGGGCCAGGCCACAGACAGGAGCCAGGAGCTTCGTGCTGCGTGTTTGAGCCCTCGCCTCTGCCTCCCAGGCTGGGCAGTGACGGGAAACTGGACTTGAGAGACAAGCTGAGATCAGCTGTGGCTTGCAGGTGGTTCAAGCAGCCTCCCCCCACCGCGCCAAGGCTTGCCCCTGTCGTGGGATGGTATCTGCTCAGGTTGACTGGCGCTTTCCAGTCCTCCTGCCTCTAGTGGATATTTCATGTGAGCGTTTATGCTGTAGCATCACATAGTTGGCTGAAATTCTCTTAGAGTGCTTGAGGTGACAATATGGATTTAGATAAGGCAAGTAGACAATTCCCGTTCGGACACTTGGTTCTGCTGGGTACCGCCAGTTGCTGCCCTGGGACTTGTGAGAGATGGCGCGGCAGTGGGACAGAAGCGTGTGACTGGGAGGATGGACTCAGGGAGTCAGCTCCCTGCGAAGGAACAACCTGCTAGTAAGTGGGTCCTGCTCACTTCCTGCAGGAAGCAGAACACTACTCCAGCAGAGGGGAAGCCCGGGCAAATGCTGGGTACCTGTCAGGGACTGGGCTAGGGCGCTTCTTCAGACAGCGGATCCTTGGTCAGAATTGGGCAAAATGTGTAGTACTGGATTATTTTTGTTTGTCTAATTGTTGTTCAGTCCAAGGATGGCTTCTTCCTCTCTTCTCTTCTCTTCTCTTCAATTCCCTTTTCCTTCCTTCTTTCTTTTTTCTTTTCTTTTTCTTTAGATTTATTGATTTCCATTGGAAAGTCAAATCTGCACAGAGAAGGAGAGACAGAGATCCTCCATCTGTTGGTTCATCCCCGAGTGGCTGCATCAGTCCGTGCAGTGCCTCGCACAGTAGCTCAACTTCCAGTCCTCTGTCTCCAAGTGCCAGGATTGCATATGGCCAGCAGTTCGTGTCCCAGGTGCCCCACTTCCCATCCCGATCCCTGCTTGTGGCCTGGGAAAGCAGCAGAGTACGACCCAAGTCCTTGGAACCCTGCACCCACATGGGAGACTCAGAAGAAGCTGCTGAGTTGGGATCAGCAAAGATGGTTTTGAAGCGAGTCTTTTAGAGTAAATAATTGTCAGATTGCAAGTTTGGGCCCAATACATGATCAGATGTCTTTTTAGGGAATTACATATATGTGTGTGTGGGCGTACATATTTATACATAGTGTAGAATTTATTTTTCTGCAAATGAAGAGCTCTGTTGGTCAAGTAGCTGAATCTTCATGAAGTCATAATTATGAATCTGTATGATTAGCTTCAGTTTCATGTTCTTAGGTGAGAAGGCCATGAAGCTGTAAAATCCTCCTGATTCCCTGCTCCTTCAGGCTAAGTCACGGAGAGACAGGCTATCCCGAGGAGGCTCAGGCTGTGGTCTGCAGGAGTGCGTCTGTGTCACAGGCTATCCCGAGGAGGCTCAGGCTGTGGTCTGCAGGAGTCCGTCTGTGTCACAGGCTATCCCGAGGAGGCTCAGGCTGTGGTCTGCAGCAGTCTGTATTCAGGGCTTGGATGCTGTTGTGGGGGTGCTTGGTGGTATCAGTCTGTCACACTCTTGGGAAACGGGCTTGTCACAGGCCATGGTGATAAATCAAACATGCCTGCCTTTCACAGTGTCCCTCCATTTTCAGAACAAAGACAGCTGAGCCGTTGAGCTGTGTGTCTGCAGTCTACTCCTGTGGCTTCAGCGTGCCAGCTCCATGCTGGCTGCTGGCAGAACCCCTCTGGTGTTGAAGCCTCAGTGTAGTTGGCCTTGGGGGGAGTTGAGTGGCAGTGAGCTTCTTGTTCTGGTTACAACACCTGGCAGTTCTACCATCCCCACCCCTAGTAGGCACTAACATTCTTGTGGGTATTCTACACTGGCCTTGTTTCTTCCTAACAGTTTGTACAGCATCAGTCACACCTACAAATAGCTTCTCCAGAACTCAACAGTTGAGGGAAGCAGTGTTTCCTCCCTGCCATATACTGAGTGAGCATGGACCTGCTGCAGGCTGACTCAAACACATTCACAGGTAATTTTCATCTTTACAACTGTAAGAACTGTTAGTTTCTTGTTGTGAAGCATGAAGTGGCAACCCATGACTTTCTGGTTGTTGCTTCGACATGCACCCATTACCTGGAGCCTAGAGTGAGCATTGAGCCTCCCACTGAGCAAACAGGTAGACAGAGTCTGGGAACATGCATTGATGTTGACGGTACTTCATGCACAACTGTCTGGTCAACAGGTGTAGGGTCCTCCAGGCCTTTTTGCAGAACCCCAGTAGCTTGAGACACAAGTGCTACTTGTGGCTGCTCCGTGTGACAGCCTTCCCGAAGAGAATGACGAAGAGGTATCAAGTGTAGAACAAGAGAGAGAACGGCGATGGGGTAGTGGGGGCGTGAAGGTGTGTGAGGGCCCTGGCTCATGCCAAGGTGGTCTGGAAGAGAACGGCGACGGGGTAGTGGGGGCATGAAGGTGTGTGAGGGCCCTGGCTCATGCCAAGGTGGTCTGGAAGAGAACGGCGACGGGGTAGTGGGGGCATGAAGGTGTGTGAGGGCCCTGGCTCATGCCAAGGTGGTCTGGAAGAGAACGGCGACGGGGTAGTGGGGGCATGAAGGTGTGTGAGGGCCCTGGCTCATGCCAAGGTGGTCTGGAAGAGAACGGCGACGGGGTAGTGGGGGCATGAAGGTGTGTGAGGGCCCTGGCTCATGCCAAGGTGGTCTGGAAGAGAACGGCGACGGGGTAGTGGGGGCATGAAGGTGTGTGAGGGCCCTGGCTCATGCCAAGGTGGTCTGGAAGAGAACGGCGACGGGGTAGTGGGGGCATGAAGGTGTGTGAGGGCCCTGGCTCATGCCAAGGTGGTCTGGAAGAGAACGGCGACGGGGTAGTGGGGGCATGAAGGTGTGTGAGGGCCCTGGCTCATGCCAAGGTGGTCTGGAAGAGAACGGCGACGGGGTAGTGGGGGCATGAAGGTGTGTGAGGGCCCTGGCTCATGCCAAGGTGGTCTGGAAGAGAACGGCGACGGGGTAGTGGGGGCATGAAGGTGTGTGAGGGCCCTGGCTCATGCCAAGGTGGTCTGGAAGGAAGGCAGCGTGAGGACTGAATGGGCTGCAAAGGCCTTTCTCTTCGCCAGGAACACCTGGCTGGCTGCTCAAGCCACATCAGCGTGTTGATGGATGTGTGTTGGACAGGGAAGTGGCTTTCTGGGATTGCCTTACAATTGCTTATACCTCAGTAAGAAGCCAGCATCAGAGTTGGTAAATAGTGAGTTCCATGATTTGTGTGCACATTTCCTGATAGTTAATTTTTTCCATTAACGGAATAGATCACCATGGCTGTAAATGCCAGTTTATGGGATTCAATCAGGAGCACCAGATTACAGTGTCAGGAGTCCGCGAGAAGGGGCGGAGCCGGTAGCTCTTTTCTCTGCTCATCACTGTTATTGTTACACAAACAAGTGTCATTGCCACACACAGGGCCTGTCTGTAATGAAAGGAGATTGGAGCTGAAGACTGACTGATTTGCTTTTATAGTCATTACCTGACACCAGCCTGAAGTTCAGATGCTCTGCACATCCAGCTGTCAAGCATCTTGTTGGGCATATCCAGGACTGTGAGCCTGTTTGCAACCAAGTGTTGAAGACGGGCTTCTCCTGCGGGGTGTGCTTCTAGGGTTCAATTTGCTGCTGAAACCTCTGGAGCTACAATGGCTGAGAGCTGAATGTGCTTCAGAGGCTGGAGCGACCTTTCCAGAGTGCGGGCCACCCTCTCTGCCTTTGTTTTCCTTTAGGAAATGTGGGGAGGGCTGCGTGGATGAATAGTGACAGGTATGTGCCGGCAGGGGTGCTTGGGCAGGACTACCAGGAGCAGGCTGTGGATGCACAGTGCTTGTGGTTAAGTCCTGCAATTCCCAGCCTACAGGCTCTGCCCCTGGATGTGCTGTCTGCTGGGTACTTCGCTCTCCCTGTCTGAACAATGGGACTAAACAGGCACCCATCCCAGAGGATTGTGGTGAGAACCAACTGCTTGTAAAGTACTCAGCACAGTTTCTGGTACAATAACCGTTTGTGGGACAGTGCTTCTTGCTGCTGCTGCTGTTTTTGCAAACAGATCATCCCGCCCATCCTCTAGGCCAGCCCTTGTGCGGCTTCCTGAGGCACCAGCCTGGCCCCGTCCCAACTGCTACCTCTACACCTTCCCTGCCCACCCTTTTGTTTCTGCTGTCCCTGTGTTTGCATCTCAGAGACCTCTCTGAGCGCCCTTAATCCATCCCGTCCTCTCCAACATCGTTGTGTCTTGCCTGCGTGTCAGGTGCCATTTCCATCACCCAACTCAACTCCAACCACTAACATGTCACACTGCCTCGTTGGAGACCCCGTGATGGGATTCCTCCTCTGAGGCTTCCTGGATGATCTCTTCTCTTAACTGCTCCCATGGAATTCACTGTAGCACAGGGTCTCCCAAGGCCTTGACCAGGTTGCACTACCACATGGAATGTTTGAGAATGGAATAGTCAAAGGGCAAACATGGACGTCTGTGTCCTTGTATCGAGCCTCTCTTTCAAGAGACCTTTACAGCAGCAATTTGCAGAGGGGGCATCATTACTGGGATCTGGTTAAGCCCCTCTGACCTGAATTTAGGAAATAGTATAGCAAGCAGCCCAAGTGGCCCAAGCACATGAATTCCCGAGAGCTCAGAAGCTCAGCTGCAGCGTGAGCGGGCACTGGGGACAGGAAGGCCTCCTGATGCAGTGGCCGTCCAGGGCGGTCAACATCCCACTTCCCCCACACCCAGCCCTGCTGCTGCTTCAGATAAATCAGTCTGACTGCCAATTGACTTCCAAAAGGAGCAGGTTAGTACTCACCGTCATTGGCTTGAGCCCAGAGGGAACAGGTTCAGCTGTGCCAAGAACTTGAAAGCCAGGCCCTCCACCAAGCCTGGGGCTTGGGGACTGTCACTGATCTGTCCTCTCAGTTTCCTTGTTTCTGAGATGCCTGTCTTATTGTTTGTCATTGCTATGAGCAATACAAAGGAAACTCATCATATGTTTCATTCTTAACCAAGCCTTTTGAAATCTCATTTGAATATGTTCATTTTCCTCCTTCCTGCCACTTCTCCTGGGATTGCTAATTTCCTCCTTCTCTCTGAAGCCTTCGAATCCAGTGATGCACAGATACCATCAGGCTACTCTGGTATGGATCAGCTCCTCATCTACAGCCTGGTAGCAAAGGGACCCATCATTCAATCCCTCCCCGCCCCCGTTGCTCTCTGTCCCCAAAGATAAAGGTCAAAGTGTTAGAAAAGACTACTAACAAAAAAGTCACTACCTTGTGCGTCGACACGTGAACTTGTAGTGGGGGATCACTCCTTCCCTGCTGTGCTCATGCTTCCTTGAAGTCTGCATGGTTTAACTCAGCGGGCCCCACCTGGACAGCCTTTTTCTATAGATGGGAATGTTCAGGCTTCCCCGTTGCCTTGCTGACGGGATGCAGGTCTGGGAACTCCTGACCACGTCCCTCTGCCACCTTGGGCATCTTCCGTGCTCAGTGCTGAGCTCTTGGTGCTGTGAGCAAGGGCCTAGCTGGGAAACTGCACATTGCATTAAAAATGCATGTTGGCCAATGTATCAAGTCGACATTTGTTTTTGGCTAAGAGATCAATGAGGCATTTTACAAAGGAAAGGAGAGGAAGAAGCCGGTGAATTAATCAGATCTTCTCTAGTGCTTTCCCCTTCACAAAATTTCCGTTTGATATTTAATAGCTTCTGACGTCTAGGGAGTGACCAATGGGACCAGTCACATCTTCTTGCTGGGCTAGGGTTCTGGAAGCTCCCTGCTGTGCCTACTCACTGGTGATTGGGTCAGGGCAGGCTCTGTGAATTCCAACCAGAGGTGGGAGACAGAGCATATGGGAGTGGAGGCGGTGGCCTTACTCACTGACCCCTCAAAGGGACATTTCTCTATATATGATTGGCTGTTGGTCTTCTCTCGTGCCTGCTAGGCATGCAGTCAACAGGATTAGCTATCGGTCCTGTCTTTGCCTGCCTCCCCCAGGCATGCAGTCCCCACTAATCTCTGAAGCGACAGTTCCTAAAATCTTCACTCTGGAAACCTTCCTTCATCCTGGTTGGTCGCAGTGCAGTGTCCCAAGGTACCTGTAAATGTGTCCCAGTGGCACTTGAAGGCAAATGCTGAATACTAAAATACAGATGTAGGAAGGCTGTTGGATCTCGGTGTGCCCATCTGCAGAGTGGAATATCAACTGCATCCTGCCACATGTTCCTCAGAGCAGATGCCGAGGCCAGAGTTTGGAACCTGATGCCAGCAAACACATAATGAAGCGGATGAAGGAGGCAAGATAGGAAACGGGACCAGAACGGTGTGTTGATAAACAAGTTGTCACACTGGGCACCTGGAGCTAAGTACCACTGGGGAATCCTGGACTGTCCAGGATGGCCTCAAAATTGGCAGCCAGGAATCCAGGGCATTGATCTGTAACGGTGTTTGCAGGCAGCTCTCTGGGTGCTGTCTCCCCAACATCCAAACCCAACAGCACCCAGAGGACAGCTTCAAGCAGAGAGACCCTGAGTGCCAGATCAGCACTAGGCCAGAGAAAATTTCCCCTTGTATAACACACCCCTGTCAGGAGACAGCGGTGGTGGGAGTTGCACAAAACCTGCACAAACACCAACACCGCATAGTGGTTGTGAACATGAGGCCTCTGCAAAGGGATTAATTGCGAACCAATGAAAGTAGTTGACTTCGTTCAACACTGAAAGCCCAGCACAGTGCCTCTTGCTCACTCCTGCAGCCCTGACAGCTCATTTACTGGGTGGATGCTGTTTCTATTCCCACGTCACAGGCAGCAGACCGTGGTCTCCCCCAGGGCTAGCTGGAGAAGTAATCAGGTAGGCTAGCGAAGGACGAACCCAAGATATCTGGCTACGTTGTTCACAAGCACTGAGGATTATTGAAATGATTCACTCATGTGAGAGGCAGAGTTAAAGAATGAGAGAAGGAGGGAAAGAAAGAGAGACAGAGAGATCTGCCATCCATCTGCTGGTTCCCTCTCCAAATGGCCAGAAGGCAGGGTTCGTCCATGCTGAACCCAGGAGACTAGAGCTCCATTCAGGTCTACCATGCGGGGGCAGGGCACAAGCGTTTGAGTCACTTCTGCTTTTCCAGGCACATTAACAGGGAGCTGAAGAAGAAGTAGAGCAGCCGGGACTCAAGCAGGTACTCTGCAGTCAGTGGGTTCAGTGCTGTGAATGAAAGGGAAGAAAAAATTATTGTAAAGATGCTTAGACTCACAAAATGTTCACTCTAACTTTTGTTTTTATCCTGCTACCTCAGCAACGTACTTGATCCCATGAACACACTTTGGAAACAAATGGCACTTTCTTCATGTAAACCCAGCCCATTTGTTTGCAGGGCACAGAGGCATGGTGGCTGTCACACACAGGTGCATTAGTTAAGGAGGCTCTCAGCCACTGGGAGACGAAGGGAAAGTAGGGGAGACAGCCCCATCTGTCACCAAGTCTCAGCAGACTACGCTCCTGCTGAGAAGCACCTCCCTCGGTGATGCAGAGAACTGGGCTGGACACAGCTCGCCCCGCCCTGCCACACCCAGGGAGCAGTGTGAGTCTGTCTCCCCTGGCAAGGGTTTGCCAAGTTCTCAGTGAAGGAAGTGCAGGTGGGCCGCCACAGCTTGGTCACACCTAAGTCACAAATGAGGCGGAGTGAAGGAAAAGCAAAGAGGGTGTTCTGCCCTGTGGAGCCAGGGACGTGGGGTGCAGCCAAAGCAGGTGCGCTAAGGCGGGACACATAACGCTAAGCATGACCACAGGTCCTTCCAACAACCCTGGCAGGGAGACATTCTCCCTCCCTGCCCAGCTGAGAAAACCGGGGTTTAGAGAGGCTCTTGCCCAACAACCGTTGTTTGAAAACTCTGGGTTTAACTCTTAGTTTATACCACCGGCTGCCCGCCGTGTCTGGGATGCATGTAGACTCTCCCTGCAAAAGACTGAGCAGGATACAAAAACATTTTGCATCTAGAATCAGATCTTGTAGCCGGGTGGACTCCTCCAAGTCTGCTCCCTCACTTCCATATAAGAATACTCTAAAAGCTTCTTAGAAAATGGAATTAAAAGATGAATTGATTTTGTCATAAATCAAGGTAAAATCTTTTTTGTAATATGTATTTTTCATCAATTTTGGGCACAGTGGTCAAGCTGCTGCCTGAGAGGCAGGCATCCCCTGTGTGTGTGCCTGGGTTTATGATTTTCTTGCAATTCCACTTTCCTGCTGATGTGCACACTGGGAGACAGAAGATGGTGGCTCCAATAGTTAGGTCCCTAGCACCTGCCAGAGGGACCCAGAGTTCTGGGCTCTTGGCCTCAGCCTGACCCAGCTCAGGCTGTAGTGGGCGCTTGGAGAGCCCGAGAGTGAACGAAGATATAGGAAATAGCTGTTTCTCTCCTCTCCCTCACTCCCTCCCTCCGTCCGTTCCTTCTTTCTTCTCCTCATCTCTGTCCCTCTCTCCCTTCCTCCCTTTGAAGCAACAAAATAATCACTAAATCATTTTCCACACCTTATTGGACTATATTCTTGTTTGCATAGATATGCTGGACTCTAATATTTCCATTTTAGAATTTCTCTTTCTTTCTCTACATGTTTTGTTGCCATGGGTGAGTCTGGTCTGAGGAAGGGAGGAGGACTCAGATCTGCTCAGGTGGACCCTGAGTCTGCACAGCCTCTGCCCACACTGAGGAGATGCCCTCAGTGTCACCCCACGCAAGCCACCTGCTGCGAGCTATGGCAAGCGTGGAGTGTGTGCATGCCGTGCAGAGGTCGCACTTGGCTAATGAGAAATTACTCTTTCACACCATGGCAGGCAAGTCGGGCTCTGTAAACCCAGCGAGTTTGATTAAACGGCTGTTAGTCTGGAGACATGGACCTGGCTCTTTACGCAGACACTTGTCCACTGTGTTGCTTCCTGGTAAATTTGCATGTCCTGAAAATATGAAACCACTTTAATTTAACTGCAAATGGTAAGAGCATGGTGACAGGTGGATAACTGGTACCCACGGATGTGCCAGCATGTATCTGTGCCTGAGACAACCAGGAAAAGTGAAGTATACACAGGTAGGGGTGTGTGTGTGTGTGTGTGTGTGTGTGTGTGTGAGAGAGAGAGACAGAGAGAGACAGAGAGAGAGAGAGACAGAGAGACAGAGAGACAGAGAGAGAGAGAGAGAGAGAGAGATGGAGGGAGGGAGGGAGCTTGATCCCAGTCTGCGAAGAGAGGAAAGGTGCTGGAGGGAGGCCGTGCCAGGAGCAAGCAGCACACACTTCGTCAGCAGTTACTGAGCACCTGTGCCATCAGAGACTGGAGGATAGGTAGGTCGTCATGCCATGTAGGGCTCCCTGCCAATATCCAGTTGTGTAAGACCCATGGTGCCAGGTGAGGGTGGATGGATGTCCCTCTGGAGTACAGTTGATCCAGAGAGGGAGAAGTTGATAGCGGAATTGGAGGTGTAGGAGTGGGGAAATGAGCAGCCCTTACTATAGGAGGTGAAGCAAGTGTTCTGGATGAAGGTCACATGGTTGCGGCTCCTCTGGCTTACCTGTAGAGTTGAGTCCAATGTTAAACTTTTAAGTACTTTTAGGGGAAACACACACTCCATAGGAAGACAAAATAAAGAACTAAATATGTATCTAGACCCACTATGTGTCAGCATTTCTCCTTGGAAGTTGCTTATTCATTACCTGTAGGACTCTCAGGAACAGCTAGTTCTTGAGTTGCATTTTGCAGGAAGGGAACGAGCAGCAAGCAGCGAAATGAGAGCTCGCACTGGTTCATCCATCCGGCAGGTATCCAGAGTCCTGCATTCCAAGCAGCATTCTGAGTAACGAGGATAGGGCCTGCAACAGGGCAGAGAGGAGACCACAGCACCAAGGAAATCGGCAGAAAGAGCATCATGATTGCTTTGAGGAAAATACAGCAGGGGGATGTGGCACAGCGGGCTTTGATGGACAGGAAGGGAATTGGGTTGACATAGGAGTGACAGGAAGGCAGATAAGCCCCGGAGGGAGGGATCCCGCTGTGTCCTGGGAGCTGGAAGGATCCATGTGCTGGTTAATGTGAGGAAGAGGTCAGGACAGGGGTCAAAGTGGCCTGAAGAGTCTTTTTTTTTTTTTCCAGGCACACTGGGAAGTCAAGCCAAGATGACCTGGGTCATTTCTGAGATCAGGGACTATAGGTTGTGGGAAGCAAAAGAAGTGAAGCTGATGGGTTTTACTGTTTTAGGTGAAATGGATGGTGGCTTAGAGTACGCCCCTGCAAATCCCAAGCAGTAGAAACATATTGTGGATGTCAGTCTCTTTGTAGAGATTGGTAGCTAAAAATACGTATTTGTATATGTTTATGGCATATATTAGCCTTGGATATTTGTTACATGCTATCTTGCTATGACTGGGGAGTATTTCAAAAGATCGGCTGAAGAGGAAGCAAATATTTCCCACAACTAAGAGTATTTGCACTAAGAGTAGGTTGTTGTCACTACACTGTTGTGTTGAAAAGGCTATTAATGTTTATCAGGATAATTCAAAAGTTTCTCAAATAGGGGATGAAAACAAGCAAGTTTGTTTGGATGCTGGGCTGTTTTCAAGCCCGTGAATAGCTTTTCATAATACACATCTTGTGTGAATGTTTTGGGGACTGCCTTTTAAAGCTGAATATACTCTAGTATTTTTAAATCGAAACGCAAGTATTTGGTTGAACACCCACTGGTCCTGAGACTCTGAGATCTACTGCCTTTTGGGGTTTCTTCCCCAAGTTATTCAGGACGTCTGTGTACATGGAGGAAGGACCGACTAAGCCATCGGGTGACAGTCATGAAATGAGGGCTGTGTTGAAGAACTTTCAAGCTGGAGTGTTACCAGTTACCTTCCATGCCGGTTTCTCTATTTATTGCTGGAGCTTTTCTGCCCTACAGGAGTAGAATCTCTTATCACCTTAGCAGGGCTGCTGCATTATTGTCCACCAGCACCAACAGTAATATTTCCTCCTAGCCAAGTTTCCATTGTATGCTTTGAGGTCAGCTGTATCCTTTGAGATCAATTTTTTCAGGCTGCAAAGATTGATTTATACAGGAAATTGCTAATTTATACTGATAATAGATTAATTGGTACTGGAAGTGGGCCACGTGGCAATGCCCATGAAACATGTAAATGATTTTTACTCGGAGCTGGAAGAGCAGAGTGGAGACCTCTGATGGGGAAGCTGGGTAAAGGGGCTCCAGACAGGGGAGCCCACCTGGCACATCCTCCATTCATTGTTTCACTGGATTCTGTGGCAGGTACAATTGTTAGAACCAGGATCTGATCATGAGAGAAATAAAAGCAAATGGATTTGATGGTCATGCTTGTAGCTGGGTACAATTTCCCTATCATGGATGTTTTTGCTTGGCTAACATTGGGGGATGATGATTGCTTGGCACCCCAACCTGCTCTAGAATGGCCCTGGGTGCTCCTTGTCCCCCAGGACTTCTGTAAGGAAGCCATTGAATTCTTCTGAACAGCTGCAACAGAGAGAGGTGGCAGGAAGTTGTCTCTGAGATGGGCTATCCAGCCGACTGTGGCTTCCTGTCCAAGGTGCTCCCTCTCAAGTTTGTCCTTGTTGGTTCTTGGTGAAGTTGGCTCTCAGTTTATGAAGTGTCCCCCAAGAATACCCACAAATTAAGGGACTGAGACCTCAGGCTGAGAGCCTGGAGGAACCTGAGGCCCTTATTCAGCAACTGTGTGAAGCTAAACTCTGCCAATGGCCACACAGTATGCAGAGAAGGGGTTTTGGCCAACGCATGTCTGGAGCTCAGGCTCAGCTGACAACTTCGCTGTGGCCATACCTACACCTACACCCAACCAGAGCACCCCTCTTATCTATGTTCAGACTTCTTAGCACAAAACATTGGAATGCATGCTAATTGCGTTAGGGTTTTACAGCCAGAGACTATAAGGCCCATGGTGCCAGCCAATGGACATTGGAAGGGATTCTTCCTCCATAGATCGGCGAGATCGACAACATTTTGAAACTATCACATCCATCCAGATAGAACCTTCAGAACATGTGCCATTGTGACCCTGGGTTGATATTGAGTGGCCTTTCCCCGTCCTCTGGTACTGGGATGATTGGGAGACTGGGTATGGCCTATCCTCCTATTTTCCCCTTTCCCCCAGAAATGGGAAGAAAAAATACAAAACTTGGAAATAGTGATGACACCCACCTCTCCCTGACCCTAGATCCTTTCCACCCTGAGCGGCTATATAAACTTCATCTAAAATTAAAAAATAATAGTGAATGTGCCTTCTTTTCCCTAGCTTTAATGTTTTTTAAACATATGCTAAATATATGTTGAAATAATCATGTATGGGTTTCAGAGCTCAGATAGCACACCTGATCTATCCACCCCAGTTAGATGTGCCTGCCAGGGAGGGATCAGAGTGCGTGCTGTAAGCACCAGTCCCTGGCTTTCGGGCAGAGCCACCTGCTTGTCATTGCTCTGGGTGTCTTTCGGTGTGTTCTGCCCTCTGTTTGAGTAGGTTGGAAAAATCAATCTCACAAAATGTAAATATGTCATGTTGTAAGGATTCATGAGGCAGAAAGAGATGGAAGGATGGATCTTTCCTCCCCTGGTCACTCCCCAGTTGGCCGTAACAGCCAGGGTCAGGTTAGGCAGAAGCTAGAAACCAGGAGCCTTGTCTGGTCCCACGTGGGTGGCAGGAACTCAAACCCTTGGAACATCCTCTGCAGCTTTTCCTAAGTTATTAGCAGGGAACTGGATCAGAAAGTAAAAGAGCTGAAACATGAAGTAGATAAACATCACACCATCCCAAAGTGTCAAAAAGTACTTAAACAGAAATTGCTGATCATAATATATATAGTCATTACCCCATTTTTTCAAAACAGTCTTTTTGCTTTTCTCAGAGATAATTAAATGTATGTTTTTAAGAGGTCCTTATATATATATAGTCTGTCTCTTGGCATAGGAACCCCCACGTAGTAGTTAATGATTAACTATTATTATTAAATCATGCCCGTGAATTCCACTCACATGTAAGAGTAAAGCAGGGAAGTTGCTAAACCTTGTTTTCCCCCCATCAATTGCTAAGTAGGTAAGGCAAGCTGTGAAGTGAGCTGTCTGTAACACACTGAGACACAAGTGAATGTGTGAGTTAGGCATGTATATAAATAGATGTGTTCTATGTGGTCAGATCCACCAGAAGTAGGCTTGAAATCTCACATGAATTGCTCAGTGCTTTAACATTTGCTGGAGTCAGGGTGTCGAGTGAAGAGATGAGTTTTAGACTTTGCCTTGGGGATGACCAAGCGTGTGCATCATCTTTCTGGGGAACCAGTGAAATGTGACATTAGCGAAAATTACAACTTCGTGTGATTACCTTCATCCGGGGGATCCTTCCCCATTCCATCTATATGCTGTTTAGTTTAAAGAAATTAGGGAGATATGCATTTATCTCATTTATTTGAGAGAGAGAGAGATTGATTTGTTGATATTGAGTTTCAGTCTCTAAAATCTGGAGCAGGGCCTGGCCAAAGCCTGGAGCCTGGAACTTGCTATGGGTCTCCACGTGAGTGGGAGTGACCTCACTGTACGAGCCATCGCATGGTGCCTCCCAGGGTCTACACTAGCAGGAAGCTGGTGCTAGAAGTGGAGCCAGAACCTGAAGGCAGGCACTCCTCTAAATAGTCTTGCTTTTTCAGAAATCATGTTGCTGGTGGCAGTGGTAATGATGAAAGAGCAGAAAAACTATGCTGTTTGCTTGACTCTCTTTGGCAAAATACAGACTTATCCATGTGTTTTCAGACCATCCTCCCCACTGTTGGCGCTCTGCTTCCGGGCATCGATGGTGGAATAAGACTTCTTTGTTTTGAAGGAAGATGCCATGTGGATGGATTTAGAGAGCATGTCAGATGATGTGTCACATCAACCCCACCCATACCAGCTGTCACAGTCACTGTCATCCCTGATCGCTCTCTGGACCTGTGCACTCCGCTTAAGACATTTGTTTCACAGTAGAACCCAAACACACATACACACCTGGAAACAAAATATTTTTTATGCTTTTCATCTTTTTGGAGGATCCTCGTGTGTGTTGATGACTTAGAATCTTCATGGATGAAGGAGATACTGTTTCATTTTGGAAATGACAGCAAACTAAGGTAGATTGACGCCCAGGCCGGTGTGGGACGTTGTGGCAGAAGATGGGTCTTTCTGCTGGGTCCTGGCCGACCCTCTTTGCAGCAGGTCCACTCCTGGTGTGCAGAGGAAGTCCTGTGTACATGACCAACCAGTTGCTGTTCCGTTTCCCCTCTCGCTTGCCCCCCATCTGTCACTGCTGCTATCTTACTGAAGTGGTTGATCTGATCTGCTGTGTCATCCCCAGCCTTGTGTGTTCCGTATTGTTACTCTCATCAGATGAGAGCAGCTCTGAGTGCCCAGTGCCCTGCTAGATAGAGTGCAGGATCAGAATTTCAATCTGGACCTGCTGCGGTCTGAGCATCAGTGCTCCCCACTCTTCACTGGGCAGTCAGGGCCAGCCAGACCTGTCTCCAAAGCTGATACTTCATGTGACAGTGCAGCTTGCTGTGGCGCATTCCTGTGAATCAGCCAGATCGTGTGTGTGTGTTCAGCATGAGGGTTTAAAGTGTAATCTAATAAAAATTCTAAAATCTAATAAAAATTAAACTTCATTGAAGAATAAATTTGTTGCATGGAATATAGAGGCTTTAGGGAAAAAAAACATAAGGGAACCGTCAAAGTTCATGAGAAAAGTACATGTATTATTAAAAAAAAAACCTACGTGGATTTCAAAATTGTTTGCACCCAAGTAAAATCATGTCCAATTTGCTTTTTTCATAGACTATTAAGTTGTACACAAGATCATGCTATGAATCATTTCTTAAACTTATTTGTACTATATACCCTATAATATTAACACGGTAATTTATTAATATTATATACCCTATGGTATCAGCAGAGAAATATAATGAAAAATATGATAAAAAGTCCCCAAATAATTGAATATTTGCAACTAAAACGTCTACTGAAGCAACTTCACAGAAAAGTCAATTGAGCTATCCTGAGCTCCTAGAAATAACCAACTCACATTTGAAATGTAATATACAGTTACATATAAAATATGACAAATTTTATTATGTTCATTTTTTTTGCTTCAGTGCTCTACATTTGACCAATGTGATTATCTTTGGGACCCTATAAGCTTACTTACCCTTAACCTTCACTCATAAGCCACATTACAGTTTGGAGATTCTAGCTGTCAGGGCAAAGCACAGCTCTGACACAGGGGCACTCGGTCTTCTCTGAGAATAGGAGCGTCAGAGTGAATTCTGCCCTGCCATCCTGGAGTTGCAGGGGCATTCACCCAAGCATGACTGGTGCCTCTGTTCCCTGTAGTTCTCTGTGTATATGTGTATGTGTGCATAGCATGTATGTAGATATGTATACATACATGTATTTCTGGATTTTGTTTGCTAACATTCTTAGAGGATTTTACATCTAAGATACTGAGAGAGATTAATCTATTTTATGCAATGTCATTTTAAATACTGCCTGCTGAGTTTTGATGGTGAAATAGTATTGGGATCATAAAATGAGCTGAGAATTATCTGTCCCTATGACACTTTCTGCAAGAGGTTGTGTATAGTTGACACTCATTCTTCCTATGTTAGAATTCTCTCAAGAGGCCAGCTGTGCCTAAAGGCTTCTCTTACGGGAGCTTCTAAATTAGACTCAATTTATTTGTTGGCTATCTGGTTGGTCATGTTGTCTGCTTCACCTTGACTGAGTTTAGCTAAGCAGTAGTTTCTAAGGAGTGGGTTAGTTTCTTTCAAGTGGCTGAATTTGGGGAGAATAAAATTGCAGATTGCAAGTCATTTTCATTGAACTTTTTCGTGTCTGTAAGATCTGTACTATTACATCATTTTAATTTCAGATGTGGTTAATTGTATGAGTTTGACTAGAATTTAAGTTCACTGATTTCTAAGGCAGCTTTTTATTTAAATGGTTTTTCTTTTTGAGTTATCTGTTCTCTATTAGTTTATGCCCTTCATCTTTTCTTTTTTCTACATGTTTTGGTTATTATATTCTTTTTTCAAATTGTGAAGGTCAGAACTCAAGTCCTAAAGAACTGTATTTTCAACATGACTCGGTAATCTAAATTTTCTTCCCAGCAATGCATTAGCTGAATCATACAAATTTTGATGTTCATCTTCATTCACTTTGGCTTATTTTTCATTTTCTTTGAGATAGTTTCTGAATTATTTAAAAGTATGTTGTCTAATTTCCCCACTTTAAGTTGGTTATTTATTTCTGGCTTGATTCCATGGCATTTCCATAAACGCATTTTAACTCTTTTAAAAATTCAGCTTATTTATAACTGAGAAGATGTTCCGCCTTGGTGAATGTTTTATGGGCACTTGAAAACATTTTTCACTCCTCCATTATTTGGCAGAGAATTCTATAGGAAATTATTTTAAAAATTCCATAGGAAATGGAATTAAATGCATGCATTTGTTTTGGTACTTTGTTCATTGTAGTTGGCATATGAAGAAACTGCACATGAAATATTAGAGACATAAACTCATTATTTTTAAAATGTATTTGAACGGCAAGGAAAGAGAAAGAGACCTATAGAGTGAGATGACAAATGAACAGGCATCTCCCATCACCTGGTGCACTCCCCAGATGCGGGCACCAGCGAGGGCATGGTCTAACTGAAGCCAGGGCTCCCCAGAGGCCAGCAGCAGCAAGGGCTTGGTCTAACTGAAGCCAGGGCTGGCTCCGCAGATGCCAGCACCAACGAGGGCTTGGTCTAACTGAATCCAGGGTGTCCCAGAGGCCAGCACCAACGAGGGCTTGGTCTAACTGAATCCAGGGTGTCCCAGAGGCCAGCGGCAGCAAGGGCTTGGTCTAACTGAAGCCAGGGGCCTTAGAGCCAAGAGCCTATTCGCTTGAGTTGTACCTCCTGTCTTCCAGGGTTCACACTGGTAGGCCACTTGTAACTGGACTGGAGCTGAAGCTCTGCCAAAAGCCCAGTCCTAAACTCATCCTTTAAATGCCAGTTTTCTACGAATTACTTTTGCATTTGCCAATTATATCTTTTCCAGAGCTGAGCTAGGCCAAAGACGGGGGCCTCCAAGTCGATCTGGGTCTTCCAAGTGGGCAGGAGGGACCAGTGCTGGCAGGACACGCACTAGTGCTGGGCTAGAATCAGAAACGGAGTCACAACTCAAGCCGAGGCATGTGGTACATGATGAAGGCACCAGGAGTCACGCTGCACAGAATGCCCCCGCCAGACTTGAGGGTCTGGAGTTAGACGTCTCGCTCACTTTGCCAATCCTTTTCTTTCCATTTGCAGGTGAGATGATTTATATTCAGGGTAATGGATAGATGAATATTTCATCATGCCCACATAGACTTGTTTTTTCTCTGGCTTATTTTATGTATGCCTTCGGCTTGAACATGCTTTCAGGTTTCTTTATTTCATAGTGTCGTTGGGTGTATCTTTTAAAATATTTCTTCACAGTAGTTATTGTCTGTACTGTAGGGTATGCACAATGTGCTAGACTCCTGGACCCAGCATTTTACCACTTCCTTTTGGACCCTTTCCCAGTTTTACAGTTTTATCTTGGACATCAGGATATACGATCACTTTAATTAAGTTATGAATTATGATTTGTCAAACAGATAAGGAAAAGATAACATGCTATACATCCCCAAGCTTATGTATTATCCATTCCTCCCCCTTTCTGAATGCTCCCCAATTCCTCCTCTTATCATTTCCTTACTCTTTGAAGAACTCCATTTTAGAGCAAATTTAACAACAACAGCAACAAAACTATGTCTGGTTTTCTTTGACCTGGGAGTTTTCCATTTCATGCTTGTTCCTGACAAGTACTTGCGGTGGCTTGAGAATTTAGCATTCTTCCTTTCAATGTGTGGAAGCGTTGTTGTGACTTTGAGGGTTTTGATGACAATCCTGTTGTCCTCTGAGATGATACTCTCCTATTGATAATTCATTGTTTCCTCTGGTTACTGTCATGACTGTTTTTCATCAGAACGAGTTTTAGGGAGTTTATTATGTTGTTTAACGTCTCTATTCACACTCATTCCTTCTTGGTCTGGTTCGGCTTCTTGAGTCTGTCTGTATATTACATCAAATTCAGTAAGTGACCTGTTACTACTTCTTCCAGTACTTTCTATCCTCACTGTTTTCCTCTCCTTCTGGGACTCTGACAACACAAATACCACATCTTTTGTTGTTACCACACAGTTGACTGAGGCTCTGTTTTATGCAGTCTGTTATCTCTTCTTCAAATGAGGGCAGATACATCACTGTCATGACGCGTGCTGATTCTGTCCTCTGTCATCGGCTCTTTTATTACTGTTTTTTTACTGAGGTCACTTAGATTTGGTTCTTGTTGTAACTTACACAAGAGTACTTTAAAATTACTCCTTTTATTTCCCATTTATGTGTAATTAACTGTTTTGTCTGTGATAGCTGCTTTAACCCATCTGGTTACAGTCTCAGCATCTGATCAGATTCGTGTTGGTGTCTTTTCCTCACATTCTCATGTTCCTAGTGTAACAGGTGCTCTTCTGGTCATTCTTTGTATTAAGAGACACTGCAGACAGTTACTGTGTCAAGGCTTAGCGTGTGGGTCTTGTCCTACTTTTGTGGACTCTGATTTCAATAGTGAATTAGTTTCTGGTCCTTGTGGTGTTGGTGTATTATCATTTGCTGCTTGCCAGGTGTCTTGGTCCAGGAGAGCTGTGATGAGATGCTCAGGCCTCCCTGGTTTCCCCAGGTTGGGGGGTAAAGAAGTAAGGAATCTCATGTTGGTAGGGACAAGGGGACCACCGGTGTCAAGCTTCCGTCTGTTACTGTATCCTTCACTCAGCTGATGGCGGAGAGGCTCAGGCCTGTGCAAGTCAAAAGGCTTCCCTGTGGAAACTGTGCTGCAGCTGGGTTGTTCTTGACAGCTGCCTTCCTTGCGAGTGTCTCCTAGGAAAAAGGGGCAGCTCAGGCTCCCCAGGGAATGTCGGTTCCTGCCTCTGGTGGCATTCCCAGTCCATCTCTCGGCACATCCCAAGGTCCCCGTTCTAATTCTGTACTCTGCATGGCACATCTCGCAGTCTTGTGTTGAGAAGCGCTGGGTCTGGGTCGATGGTCGCAGGAGGCCCTACCTTGCTGATGCTTCTTTCATCTTGGGTCCTCAGATCTGATCACTTCTGTTTTCCAGAGGTGTTTTGTTGTCGTGTGCCAGATTCAGGCTGTGTGATTGCATTTAATGAGAAATAGCTGGTTAAAATGGATCTATGTCAGCTTGTGGAAAAGGGAACTGTAGAATTTGTTTTTGTTGCTACCTTGCGTAGAAGGTTCTCTTTTTGAATCTCATCTTGCATGCCTTGTTTCAGAAGGAAACTATGCAAGCTTCTGGGGTTCAGATCATCAAGGATCTGGTGGCCATTGGAGGATGGGGGTCTTTTCACCCTTATTAGCATACTCAGAACCAACAGCACCGAAGTGAGAAAAATGCCTTCCTTCCGGTGCAGACGGCCAGCAGCAGCAGCAGCCTCACTTGCAATTATCCGTCACACAAGACCCTGGACACAATGCACCAGGTTACCTGGGCAGTACTGGGGACGAGAGAGCTTCACCAGGCCTCTTCATAAGGGAATTAGAAACAGCAAAATGAAGACCTCTGTTTTTTAAAGTCTTTATTCTTAAAAAATTGTTCTCAAAGATAAGAAAAATGGATAAAGGGACTTGCATCTGAAGATAAGGCTCATCCTAGGGCGAGTCTCAGAGTAACACTCAGTGGCCTCTTGCCGCTGTGGGGGTCCTTACGGCATTCCAGGGTCCTTACTGCATCACGGAGGTCGTGTCAATATTTGTACTGTCAAGAGAAGTTCAGTATATGTTGACATGAGTGAAATTTCTGGCCTTGTAACTTTAGTTTATTAAAAAAATTCCTCATTTTAAGGAATGGTATGTTAAAGTATAAAAAGAGAGAGATAATCCCTTAAGAATAAAAGGAGGCCGAAGGAAAGTGTGATCAAAAAAAAAAAAAAAAAACATAGTCATTGCTTCTCTGCCTTTTGGTTAAGATTAAGGGTAAAAACACTTGTTATGAATATTTACAGTTCATTAAAGTCTGTAACAAGTTTTCATCATCATTCCTTTGCCTTTCATGCACGTTTGAACAGATGAGGGATTCAAGACGGGGTCCATGTTAACATTCACACGTACTCTCTCCAACACCACACGGGAAGCACACAGAAATCATAGCCATGAAACGGCTGTTTTGGTCATCTGGTGACCATCATGCTTGTGGCAGGGTTTGAGATGCTGAGTAATACAAGTTGCTTTCCTTCATGTGTGAACCTGTGGGTTTTAAAAACAAAGATTTATGTATTTCTGTGGAAAAATCGTATCTGTAGAGAGAAGGAGAGACAGAAGAAAAGATCCTCCACCTGCCGGTTCACTCCCCAAGCAGCCACAATGGACAGAGCTGAGACGATCTGAAGCCAGAATCCAGGAGCTTCTTCCAGGTCTCCTGCGTAGGTGTAGGTTCCCAAGGCTTTGGGCTGCCCTCTACTGCTTTCCCAGGCCACAGGCATGGAGGTGGAAGGGAAGTGGAGCAGCCAGGATTAGAATAAATGCCCACTTGGATCCCAGCACTTCCAAGCAAGGACTTTAGCTGCTAGGATACCGCACCGGGGCCCATGTGTAGACCTGCAATTTACGTCACCTTGATAAATGGTAAGGTCCTTCAGAGGTGTCCTGACACAGTCCAGCTGCCACACAAGGCCTTGAGGACACGTGGCGAGGGTTCCCATGTTGTGTCGACAACCACCAGTACTATTCTGTTGGGGCACTGGCCACCCACTAGTGTCTGCTAATTTATAGGTCCAGAATGGGTTTTGATCCTAGATTTCTCTATAAATATAATCATCATCTCTATCAACAATATGTATTTTAGTACCTGGGACGTTTTATCAT
The DNA here is from genome assembly GCF_030435755.1 of Ochotona princeps. Lineage (NCBI taxonomy): Eukaryota > Metazoa > Chordata > Mammalia > Lagomorpha > Ochotonidae > Ochotona > Ochotona princeps. Next base: position 39,416,218 of record NC_080852.1, on the reverse strand, counting down.
TTTTCTCAAAATCTCCCTTTCTTGCCCTTTACTGGGTAGCAATTCCAGGCTGAGGAGCTTGTATCCATGTTCTGTCTTACGTGATGTCTCCCTTATGCCCCTTTATAAAAAGAAACAAGGGCTGTGAAATACACTAGCCTCCTTTGCATATGTGAAGGACTATCCCAAGCTTTTTTATCAGGTGTCCCTAAGACGATAGGTTGGAAATCAGTCCTTGAATCTTGAATTAAGATCATCTTCTCATCATGCTGGTCCCAGCTTTCTCCGAGATGTTCTTCAGGATCCGTCTTTGCTTTGTCCATCATGCACAACAACAGCTTTCTGGTTTCTCTACTCTGCTTGAGGAACGTGTTTCCCCAGAATTTCCCACCGATAAGCTTTGGTTGCCTTGGTATCTGAGTCCCTATTGGTAATTGCTTGTCCATTGGTGGGATGAATGTATGGAAATTACTGAGTAAATCACCTCTCCCCGGTGGGGGTGGACTACGGTGGCTTCACCCTAGGGAGTATAGAGCTGAGCTGAGTCATTTGGGCTGAGCTGTGTCTTATAAGCCTCTAGGACTGTATGGCAGACACTCAGTTTGCAAACAGAGCTGACCCTTGTCCACAGCTGTCTTTAAGAAGGATGAGGCACGTTCTTTGCTTGGCAAAACAGCTCAACTCTGGTGCTTTAATTAGGAGTGTGGAGTCTGAGCCGGAGTACTGGTTCAGAGCTTGTCAGTGCTATTTCTCAGTGAGTTGATCTTAGGCTGGTGGGGCGCAATGAGGATGTGATGACTCAGGACATGAAGTATTCTCTGTGCTGTGTGATTTGCCAGCACACTCTCCAGTGCTGGTATCTAATGTGGATTCTCTTTATGATACTGTGTATCTAAAAGGTATTGGAGGCATCCTCTAGCTCAGTGACTTTCATGCTTTCGATTTGAATGGTGGGAGGATTTTGTGGTCCCTGTCAAATCAAACACGGGGAACAGTCCCCGCAGGTGAAAGGTCTGTCCAGTTGAGATGGAAAGGTGAGGCCAGAGCTCTCTTCTCTCCCCACACTAGCTCTCTTCTCCAGGGAGACGGTGAAGTCATTGCCAGCAATCTCTGTCATTGGTTTATCTGTGTGCAACAAACCACAGAAAACCAGTGACTGAAGATGGTGACAGTTACTGATTCCCCCGAGTCCGAGTTGACAGAGCCCGGCGAAGCAGCTCTCTTGGATTCTGACTTATGTTTGCAATCAGGTGGCAGTTGGAAACCCTGTAGGCTTCTGTGTTCCTTGTCTGTGTCTGGCTTCAGATGCAGAGCAGTCATTTCTCTCCTCTTGGGGTCTAATGGTGTGGTCTGAAGTGAAATGTTCTCAGAATCCATAAGCCTCTTTCTTAGTGATAATTGAAGTTGGCAAGCTTGTGTTCCAATAGACATCAGCAAAGCTGAGACACTTTCTAACCCAGCCTCAGGAATCAACCAGAGCTTCTATACCATTCACTTTTTCCAGTAGCCGAGAGCCACATATTATCAAAAGAAAAAGGCATAGATATGGCCTCATGAAGGTAGTGTGTTTGCCATGAAACCGTCCAACCCTGCTGGCGTGAATCATTTCTGATAATTGACAGCAATGAGAACATCAAGACAAGGTCAAGTGCAGTGGGAGACCACAGCATATTCTCTACTGTCCCCTGTTTTAAACACTTCAGGTCTTAATTCTCAGAGACTCATCGAGGAACAAATGTTTCCAGATGAGGAAACTGAGTCCTCCAGTCTGAAAGTGCCCTGAGATCACAAAGAAAAGAAAGGCCCGGTTAGGAATTACATCTCAGATCTTGCCAGCACCCACCATGGAGCTGTCGAGGCTGAGAGAGCTGCCACCCAGTTAACATCTGATCATTTGAGTTTAGAACAGAGCCTACACACCTGTCTGACTCTGTAATACCCTTTCCTGTTGGATTCCCACCTTTTTCTTCCTACACAATGATGGAAACCTATTTTGACAAAGCAGGGCAAAGTATCCCCTAGAACCCACGATGCAGCTTGTATGAGCTCTTGTCTCTGCTCCTAAGCCTCCTTTTGGTCAAGTGTTGATGGAATGTTCTGCCGTATCCGATGCACAGTACGTATATATCAGCCGTCATTGGACGCAAGAGGAAAGCACTTTTCACACGAGATAGATTGAAGGTGTCATCCCTTTTCACAGTAATCATGGTTTGGAGTTGGCATTTGCTTTGCTTGACTAAGCTGCCTCTGGTCCAGCTTGCTGCATCTGGAATGCTGAATGTAGCCTTGCTCCAAGGAGGGCCAGTTTGCCTCAGCTTGGTCTGCTGAGAAGCACTTGAGATCAGCTCATCCACTATTCCTAAGGCTTTGACTGTTCAGAGACATTCAAGAAATGTTCTTCCTGTTGGTGAATATCTGTAAAATGATCCATCTGCCTCGTGAACGCTTGGAATCCAACTGTGATGCATTTGATTAGTAGCTGTTAAATCTACATCTCTGATCCATATCCATTTTGGGAGAAATCGAGCCCCATCCCACTCCAGTGGGCCAAGCCAGGTAAATCATTTGTTCCATGGACTGTTGGCAAGCTTGACTGGAGCAGGTGTCATGTGGCTTATTCATGATCCCCAGGCACACACTGGGATGCAGGTGAAAGGCCAGGCTGGATCCACAGGCACACACTGGGACACAGAGAGAGGCCAGCCTGGATTCCCAGGCACACACTGGGATACACAGAGAAAGGCCAACCTGGAATAGACCGGAGCCCAATGCATGGCCTGTTTCCCACTCCACTCCTTTCACTTTCTGACACAGACTTGCTGGGCTGAGCCAAGCTATCTTAGCCACATCAGTTAGCCTGGTGGACCAGTTAACGAGAGAGAAAACATCGGTTCTTGCCAGTCACTGAGTATTTGACACTTTTGATTCAAAGCATTAAGGAAGGAATGTAGCAGATGTAGCTGTGGCATCTGTTGATTGCATAGTGGTGATTATTGTCAAATTCTTGTTTTGAGGCATCTGCAGTGTGGTATGAGGCAGAATCTTAGCACACTCCATGTATTCTCTCTCTTAATTCCAAAGAAAATCTACAAAGTAGATAATATCATTATCCCCGTTCCACAGTATTAGAGACTCTTTTCGTCTTTGATTAAAATGCTTAGAGTAATTCATTGAAATGTGCCCTCTTGAACAAGCCACCCAAGAGGAATTTTGATGTCCTTGTTAAGACCAGAAAAGCAAGTGTCTCTGAAATTCTTGGGGAACATTGCCAGCTCCTGCTGGACACACTGCTGCAGTCAAGGCTAACAAGAGCTGTGACTAAGGCTGCTGTGTATGGGCTCCCCGAATAGCCCATTTTGATCCTATTAGTCACCACAGCCATCTGGGATTACTGCTGGTTTTAGCCCCTGGGGTGAGAGGGGCAGGGATGAACTCCTCAGCAATTAGGAGAAGTTGAGTAGTGAGTTCAGAATCATACACTTGGTAGTAACTGATGCAGGATGGAAGCGCGGGCCTGGCGCCATCCCTATTAGAGTAAGCTGTCTTCCTCAGTACCCATTTCTTTGTTGTTCCATTACCAGGATCCCTATGCCTTGCTTACCTGTATCACCTTTGTAGGGTAAGATATATTGGAGCTACTTAACATTTTTTGGTAACACATTATACAAATATTGCGTAGAGTGTAGTATAATCAAGGCAGAATGCACTGCAGTGGAAATGAAGAACTGGAAAGAATTTGTGGCCAGATATGAGAAAATGCAAGTTTTGTTGTCTCATGGCCATGGGCAATACATGAGGAAGGGACCTTGTGTGTAACTTCAGTCAAACGTTTTGTCTTACGCAGTATTCTGTTGCCTTGTTTGATGGATGGAAGCATATTTGGCTTTGGATTCAAATGGGCTGGACAGGAATTCTGACCCTCCCTGCAGCCAGTTTCAAATCAGCAAGCCACATCAACTTGCTAAGACTCACACTCTCATCTGTGACTTCGTAGATGATCAGTTTACCTTCCACCATTGTGGGATCAAGAGTGACACATTTGAGAGCCCTGAGCTCCCTGGCTTCCCCAGCACATAGTCAGTGAGCTCTAGGGTAACCATGGTGACTATCCCATGGAGCAATAGACCCACCTGCTAGCTTAATGGTTCTCAACCATATGTATTCTCATGTGAAGACAGTCGTGTTAAAAGCACCACACTTAGGAATGAATACCTTTTTCTAGCTGACTTTTAAAAGTAGTTGGAAATAAACAAGACAGAAGTCAAGTTGACTCTTCCTCCTGGGTCTCAGTTTTCCTACCATTAAATACAAACATTGGGATTGGCTCAGTGTGGTGTAGATTCCTGTCTCACTTCTTTGCCCACACAGCAAACTTGGACATCACGACCATGTGCAATTCACCCTCAGGGATGTGACTGTTGCTGCTGCCCTGTTCCTAATTGCTGTCACAAGGAATGTGTAGGAAACAGGTTCTCCCCACCTGTGAGATGATTGCTTCACCTAGGGAAGGTAGGTTCCCCACGTCAGGATTTAAGGGAAAACAGCACATCCTCAAGAATTGCCAAATTCATTGAGAAAGGAAACACGGAGTGCAGATCAAGAGATTCCTTTGATTTCTTCTTTCATCTCAGTCCCACCCAGAATCTTGGAAGGATGAGAACTGGTGCAGCGTATGGCTGGCTCTCAGAAGATCCTGGACCTGCCACCAGGGGAGTATAGAAGTAATGCTAGCTCTGGGTTTTCCAGATCCTTTCACTTTATCATGTGAAACGCTGTGTAGTCCAACTATCTTGACTTGTAGGATCGTTCCAGGCCAATCTTGTAACTACCATTTGACACATTTGTTATTGAGCATTACTTTTTTTTTTTAATCAGTTGCACTTCACACAATATATCTTAATCCGTCACTATAGAAAGGATCTTTGTGCGTGTGCTGCGTGGCCCCTCTGTATGTGGTACTAATGTAGTGTATTAAAGATGAATATTTCTGTGTGTCAGAAGGGATTGAAAGTGTCAGCATGTTTGTCATTGTTTGCTAAATCTCCCGAAGTCAATTGCTAATTATAAGAGCTTGTAACTTCAGGGACTTAGCTGATGAATTCAATTGAACTGTCATATTTCTTCAGGCTAAACTGGATATATGAGCAATCTCTATCCAAATGGCTTCAATTAATGAGCGCACTGGTACGACAGCACACAGGGCCAAATGCTGCACCGTCCATTGCATAATTGCCACGTGTGGTACCAGACCAACACCGACCTTTCTGGGGGGATGGGTGGTTACAATCCCAGCCCGTTCGTTCCTGTGGAATCCCCACCATGTATCCAAAGGGCAAGAAGATGAACACAGTGTCTAAATGTCACCGGGTTGGAGCTCTTTGGTCCGGGGTCTCTGTGTAGGTCCTTTCGTACCTATGTGTAGCGTATTCTTATATGAGCTCTCCTTCCCAGTGCATGCGTCTGAGCACCAAGATTGCGTTGCATCTCCCCAGATCATCACTCCATTGGGTGATGATAGGGATTTTCTCCAGCAGAAGTGGAAGACAGAAGACTTGGTTCAAAATTTATAGCCAGCTGGAGCATCCATACGGTCCTGATAGAGTTGACTTGGGATATTTTCCTTTTTTGCTAGGCGTATCTTGCACGCTTGCTTGGAAGCCAGCACCATCATCTTCTCACAGGCTGTGCATGAGTAGCTAGCTATCTTCCTGACATACCGAGACTGAAAAAGCCAGCATTTCGGGTTCTATGTTCCCTGTGAGTGAAGTCCAGTCTGTGCTCTTGTTGGTCACATCACAATGGACTTTGGCCGTAATTCCTTCGGGAAGAGACGCATTCACTCAAGTTAATTAAGCCCAGAAAATGATAGTCTTTGGGTCACCCTGGGAGCAACCTTTGCTTGGTAGCACTTCATCCAGGCTTGGGACAGCAGGCAGCCACAATTCACTTCCTCTGAGTGTGTGACAGGTAGGGCCAGTATGATTATTTCAGCTTCAGAGTTTTTTCTTTTTTTCTTTTTTTTTTTTAATATTAAGAAGAACTTCCCAGACATTGAGTGTCAGGAACTGAAGGGAGAAGAAGGGGACAGAGTCCATAGTGAGGACTTGAGAAGCAGTAACTCTGAGTTTTTGATAAACTGCATGCTGCCTTGATAGCTTGATAGAACCGTTCATTGTATGGGACTCTGTTTTCATGTGGAGAACTGTGACAGGATATTGACGTCTTCCGTCATAATTGCTGTTGCCTTCTTAGCCAACAACCAAGTATCAAGTGTATCTTCTCTGCGTTTGATTTTCTCCTAAGTTCAGCAATCTTGCCACCAGAAGTGTCGCTTAGGAGCAATAGCACCCTCGTCCCCTGTTTTCCTTGCTTGTGGACTCCTTATTCCTATTTTGGGGGCTGTTGCTTTTTGTTCTATGGCTGTCAAATGTGTCCTGTGATCACCCTAGCTCCCCACAGAGAGTGGGGCTCCTTTCAGCGGTCCCCTCCCCTCCCATGCTTCTCATCACGTGGGAGAACTGGAGGAGGTTCCTGGCTCCTGCCTTCTGATTGGGTTAGCTCCAGCCGTTGCAGCCACTTGAGGAGTGTACTAGTGGATGGATAATCTTTCTCTATGTCTCTTCTCCTCTCTGTGTATATGCCTTGACAATAAAAATAAAATCTTTAAAAAAAAAGAATGCTTGAGAGGGGGTGTGGAAAAGCAGAAGCCCTTGTTGATCTTCCTGGTTCGGGTCTGTTTTGCATTTGGCGGTAAGACCTCAGGGGTTTGAGGAATGGTTCAGAGTATTCATGCGTGTGCCTCCTCCCACTCCGGCATGTGATACAGAGGCTGTTTGCCACGGGGAGTCCTCCCTGTGTGCTGTGGACATTGCAGAGCTGGGGAAGGATGGGAAGCTCTGCTGGAGGACAGGGCAGACATAAGGCCACCCAGGAGGCACCTCACCTGCTCCGTCTTGACCTGGGCTGGCCTTTGTACAGGCAGTCAGCCCTGTGTTCAGAATGCTCATCGGTATGACGAAGGCAGAAATAGTAATTGAGTGTTCATTGCAAAATAGAAAATCGATTTTAATTGTCCCAGATGGAACTATTGTTTACAGTTTCCGGTGCTAAGCTGACAATCCGTGTAGGAAATCGGTGAGTCTTCAGAGGAGGGAATGGTCTTCAGTTTCTGAGATTATGACTGGGACACCAGGGGCCGTGGGTGTGGGTGGGGCTCAGCCCATGGCTCACCTGCGTGGGCTGCAATGAGGGGTTCACGCTCTGAACTCCCGACTGACGTCACGGCAGTCGGACTCACCTCCTGTGTCCTATGGGTTAAAGAGCAGCACCCACTCCCAGGGGACACCATCACCCTATCCCGTTACTGGTCTTCTACCTGGTGCTTCAGGGCTTCGTGCACCAAGCAGGCAGCTTTCTTTCTAACCTTCACTCCTTTACTTTGCCATTCTTTGCACGCTTGCCACATCTTCCTGGAATCTAACAATGTTCCTAGGGTAGTATTTCTTCTTAGAGCTGAGCGCACCTTCCCACTCCTGTGTGCCTGCAGTGAGTGATGTCACCCTAGTCCTAGGTAACGGTGATGTCACTCACAGGCTGTGGTGATGACTGCTGGAGAAGCTTTCTGGAAAGGCTCTGGTGTGTAGCATAAACACAAATACAACACCTGTTAATAAGAGCTTGTACTCCCTTCTCCACGTTTACAAGCAATTATTGATTCTCCCCAGCAGCACTGGACAGTGCCAGGGCTGGTTGGGGATGGCAGTCTGCATGTAGACCTGCTCTTGGTGTGTCTGGGCAGGATGTGGTCGGGGCAGTGATCAGCCATGAAGACTGCTTGCAGCAGAAGTGTTTGCCAGGCGATGCAGAAGCAAGCCGAGTTTTCTGAAGTTCAATCAAAGGGAAACGGTTAGTCCTAGGTAGTTGGAAAAATCCACATGAAGGTTCCAATAACCCCAGTGTGTGCTGCCTCACTTGTTTTGTCATCAAACACCAATTTTCTGTGTGTATCCACAGTAGTAAGGGCCACTGAAGCCTCATTCTCTCTGAAACGTTTGGCCAGGCCTCTCCATAGGAATTCCAGAATTAAATAGTAGCTGTGTGGCGACATGGAGCCAGGTGAGCCTGACTCGGGTCTACAGACACCGTGACTGATGCATTGTCCTCAGTCTGAGTCCACTATGGAGATTCCCGTGCAATAAAAGCGCTTAGTTAGATTCCCTAGTGTCTTGCACAGTGCATCTTTGCTTGAATGTTGGAATCTCCAAATCTTTGTAGTGTTTGAGAGTTCTGTGTTTTCATGTTCTGTTTTTCCTCTGAATCTCAGGCTGCCGAAGGCATCTGGTGTCTTGCAAGGGATCAGATGTGAATTTTGACTGTGTTCGACCTTAGGCAAGTCATCAGACTTCCTAAGCATCACTTGGTCTGTGTGCCAGAGGTACCGTTAGGGGTCTTGTGAGAGTGCACTTGTATCCATTGGCTTCTCACACAAAGTGGCCTCTGTTCCCGTGAAGCCTCGGTGCCAGATGAGAATGAGAAGGGCACACCAACACAGGTTCCACATACTTTCCTTTATGTCAGGATTTCTCAGCTTCGGCACCAGTGACATTTCGGGTCAGATAGTTTCCATGTATATTAGGTTGAGGGACTGTCCCCTGTGAGTTATGAAAGGCTTCATTTAGCAACATTTAGCAACTCTCCCAGGTACCTCCCGTGGTGGTCACCAACTACTATTCTCCAGAAAGCAGAAATCATCCCAGTAAGAATTTCTGGCCTAGTTCTTTGCCTGAAACTTGAAGGTCTTTAGTAGTAGGAAAACAAAACTGAAAGTTCAAAACTTACCAATATTTTACTAAAGCAACAGCTAAAAGCAGATGAAAGCATGAGTGGGAGATAACCTTGGCCTTTGGAAAGTCGCCTGACTTAGAAGCTGAAGTCTGTAGTTGTTGGGATACGCAAGGGAAGGCTCACCTACAGCCTGAAGGCCTCCCTGGTGGTGAGTGAATGTGCCATTCTCTGCTCCGTTCCCAGGCCACAGGCAAGGAGCTGGATGGGAAGTGAATCATAGTTTAAAAATGACTTTTACTACTACAATAATCTGACATATCTGGTGCCCACATGGGATGCTGGTGCTTGTAAGGTGAACATTTAGCCATTGAGTCATGCATGAGTCATGCACTAGGCCCGCTTTATTCATTCTTAAGTGGAAATGAATTGAAGTCCGAGTGACCCAATACCTGTGGGGCCCAGTACTTGCAGGGAAATAACTTGTTGAGACAAAAGTAATGACAGAGCCCAGCAGGGTGTCACGGCCTCGGGCTGCCAGTCTGCTACTGCCTCTCCACAGCGGTGTAGAAGTGTATCATTAACTAGGTCTTCTGGTCAGCTCTTTGGCCAACATTCACCCCCCCCATGATTATGTCTGAGCTCCCATAACCACAATTGATCCTTATTTTATTTTAAAGTGTGATGATGCCTTAGTAGATGTATGCCTGCATTTGCATTGTGAATCGCATGTTATCTTTCCCTACGCCATCCTGGAATGTTGGTCTCTTTTGCCATCTTCCTTTTGGTATACTATCACCTGTCCTCCCACACAGACTGAGGGCAAACTTTCCCTCTCTGTGTCTGCCAATTGCATCCGGAAGCAGCAGATAGCCGATGGGGACAGGCCAGGGCTGAGTGAACCACACTGTCTCCCCAGCTAGCCTCTTGCTGTCCTGTTGGCAAATGAGGCAGGGGTATAGAAATGTTCTGTTGTTTGAATAACTCTATTGAACGGAAAACTACTATGGGTAGTGTGCATAAATAAGCAGATATGTCATATTATTGTAGTAGTAAAAGTCACTTTTTAACGATGTTTAAATAGTTGTTGATTTGGGAGAAGGGCACAGGGGGCAGTCTTTAATGGAACAGGCATGAGCATCTGACAGAGAATATTCTAGTTTATTTTCATACTGGTTCAGCGAAGTTTGAATTTCTTTTAGCTTCAGGCTTTCGCTCAAGCAATCGCCCCAAGTTTTCTGAGCTGCCAGGAAGCCCCAGTGCACCCCACTGCTGTGTCAGGTAGGATATCCAGTAGCACATGACTCTAACACCAGAGCCCTAGAGGGAGGGAGGCAGCTGTGCAGAGATGATGTTGCAACGAGTTTCAGGGTCTCCTGTAGATACTTGGGCAGCTCCTACAGGGGACCAGAGAGGCCAACTATGCTACCAGGAGTTCTTAGTGGGCCACTGGAAATGCCATCCCCGTGGCCGGAAACCTTAAGGATTCTACCGCAAGTGGCAAACTTGTCAAAGAAAGTTTCTCAGACGTAGGCCCAGAGGAGGGCAGGCCCAGGTAATTAGTTAGTATCCAGGGTGCCTATGGAAACTGAATTAGAAAGCATAGAGAAATAAGTTTTTAAAATAAAACTCAAATAAATAAATAAATACAGATTTTAAAAACTGTGGAGGCTGAGTGCTTGCCAGGCACCTGGTTTCCAGGAGCCATGGTTTGTGAGCAAGTTTATAAAATGGCGCTGGTCTCAATTTCGTTTCCCTGAAAGAGATTTTGTATCTCGGGGCACTCTGGCCATGTTTGTCCCCTGTCACTGTATCGTTCATTCATTGACAGCAACATTGCTCAGAAAAGTACCTCTGGACTGGCGGAATTCTTTTTAAACATCAAAATTATAAAGCACAGCTGCCAGTCCAGCTGTCCTGCTGCCCAGCTGTGGCCGCAGGCCCAGCATGAGCAGGTCCAACTCTGCGAAGCCAGGTGAGGTTACTGTCATACCTGCCCTACTGGAAATTCCTAGAGGGCTGCCAGGAAATGAAAGCTACATTCCGGGGAATAGCTCCCCATGCAGGTTAATGCCAGAAGTCCATCATTTTCCTTAGTGATACCGAGATCTCTGATTAGTGGTAATGTTGTTCTTGTTATTACTCTTCTTTTTAAAGAAAATCTTCAAACAGCACTGGATCATAATTCTCATTCATGTGATGACTTTGAGTACTTTTTCAAACTTTTTTTTTTTGAGGTCATGTAGTTCTTATTTATATGACAGTCAATTATTATTGGCTCTGTTTAGAAGAAAAAGAAAAGTTCAAAAAAATAAGAGGACTGCAACCCAGCAGAAAAAGGCAAGGACTGTTAAAAGTAGTTAGCTAAAACAAACTTCAGCCTTACTCACATAAGCTCGAACACAGTTATAAAATAACCAGAACTTTATTGGTGTGTAAATCCAATCTTCTGGATTCACAAAAATCTTAAAGCAAAACTGGGCCAAAATTTGTGTTTGTAGCGTAACGGAGTACTTTTGCGTCTGCTAACCCATTTGGATTGGTCTTCCCAGGAGCCACGTATGGGAATACCAGTCCTGGCCGGTTTTGCATTCAGCAAAACTCAAGTCTTGGAGGATTGAATGTTGCGGTCATGCAGAAATGACAGTGCAGAAATTTCCAACCCAGTTTGTTTTCTCCTACTGTACAGCTCTGGTTCTTTGCATTCTCTGAAGTCCTGCTAAGTAGATTGCAAAAGCTTTTATTCCATTATATAATGGGCATTTAGCCATTGTTATCTCCATTGCTTCTGAAAATATTCAAGGGCATTTCAAAAAGTTAGTGGGAAAATAGAATTGGGAAATCGGTTCATTTCAGTGCAAACAGCTGGGGGTTGCAGTGGCTCCAAACTCAAGTACTCTCCAGAAGCCTCCCTTGCTCCCTGCTGCTTCGGAAGCTCTCTGAGCCCTCCTTGTCAGCTGCCCACATGGAGAGCTTCTCTGTGTTACTCTCAGAGCAAACACCCTGAGAATGGCCTTGAGAAAGACACAGAGCTGTGGCCCAGGACGCAACTTTGAAGAATAGGATGACATCCTTAGCTCCACCGTCTTGGCTGGGACAATCTTGGTACCCAGCCCACATTCCAGCCAGGAGCAACGGATGCACCATTGGGAAGTGAGCATGGCAGGCATGATGGGGCAGAGTATGTGGACAAGATGGCTCTGGGGCACAGGTTATCTCAGAACTTGATCTTCTAGTCACCTGTGGTTTCTAGAACACTGGAAGAAGGGCAAGAAAGCAAGTGGGGCAGACAAGTTCAGGGCCACTGCTGTGGTCAGCCAGCTGTGAATCCAAGCTGCATGTCACTTCCGTTAATGCCTGTTACTTCTGGTTTTCTTCGCACCATTTTCTCCCCAATTCTACTTTATGTCACAAAATTTATGTGTAGTGAAAAAGCAAAACTATAGGACATTTAGCAACTTCCATTACTTTCTTTTTTGTAAATAAAAGCTCAAAATCCATTGGGAAGGACCCCAGCTCAAGTTCACATTCTATGGATTATTTCTTCTCCATTTCTTAAGGGCGGTCATGGTGAGGAAGACACGTTTCCTCCGCACAGTTCATTTCCTGCCATTGTCTAAGTCGTGCGAAGCTGTTACATCCACAATTGAGCTGTAATTGTAGCATCCAGATTTCCATTTAAAACAGATTCTGCTTCCCTGGAGGGAATTACCCAAATGGCCCAGTTTCCTGGCGAGGGGCACCAAAAGGCCCCGTCACCTCACAGTGCTTGCTTAACTGTGAAGGCAGCCCTGGTTTTCACCACCCTGCAATATGTTTGAAAGTTATGGATTTCCCTTCCTGATGTATTCCCTTCCTGTACCTTCCTTTGGCAGCTGCACTGCCTTAGACTCACAGGTACATGCAGTTCTCACCCAGGTCTCCTTGCTGCCAGTAAACACGCGCTTTAAGAACATGGTAACTGTCCAGCCACAGTGGCAGGAGTACTATTTGACATCTGAGGGATGCGAAGAATTAAGTTCAGATGAATCGACATAAATGCATAGTTGAATTTGGTTTGGTGTCATACTGCTATCTGGCATTATGGAAGTCAACAGGCTGGCAGCATTTGAATCAATGGATCATGGGCTGGCATCGTGGCTTGACAGGCTAATCTTCTACTTGTAACTGTTGGCACGCCATATAGATAAGTTTTCATTCCTGTTACTCTACTTCCTGTCCAACTTCCTTCTGTGGCCTGCAAAAGCAGTGGAGGATTGCCCAAAGTCTTGGAACCCTTCATGCATGAGGGAGACCTGGCAGAAGCTCCTGGCTCCTGGCTTTGGATCAGCCTAGCTGTGGCCATTACAACCGTTTGGGGAGTGAACCAACAGATGGAAAATCTTTCTATGTTTTTCCTTCTCTCTGTAAATCTACCTTTCCAATAAAAATAAATAAATTTTTAAAGAAAAATCAATATGTTGTTGCAGGGTGTGAGAGCGATCATGCTGAACAAGTCTAGCATGTATTAAGGACTCTATTAATAAGCTTGATGATAACAGGGCCCACTAGAAATCAGCAAATGACAGGTTCAGTGACAAGCCAATCTGAAATGAAACCCTGAAATCTTGAGAGGAACAAATGGCCATTATTGTGAAATCTACCCATTAAACTGAAGACCTGTTCCAGCTTCCCCAACAATATAAATTATCCTGAGACACACAGAAATGATCTTAACAGGTGTGTGGAAAACAGGCTGGACACACTTACGAAGCTGTACAAGCATTCACCTTATCCTGCCTTTCCTGTCTACTTCCCATTGCTGCTGGGCCTCACCTCTCATGGAACTCATGAAAGTACACAAATTAGAGATACAAAACATCTTGGCATTAACATCTTAACTGACTCGCCCAAGCAGGGAACAGAGGGTGAGGGATACAGACAGGCAGGGCCAGGCTCAGGGGCTACTTGTCCTTGTAGTCTGTCCATGGGAAGCGAAGAGTAAGCCAGTATTGGGGATGCCAAGAGATGAAGTGCCAGAGCAATGGAAGCAGGCAACCAAGAGCCCCTTGCAATCCCGGGCCTTTATGGGGGCTTGACGGGGAATGATTACACAACAATGCAATGAGGGGCAGGAGGGGAGAGGAGGGGGTTGGTTCCCTAACTTTGCTTCCCTATTCTGCTATGGTGTATCTGACCTCCTAGTCCCCACACACAGCTCTGTGCAAAGGCTTGCAGGGTCTAGTCACACTTGTCCAGGTATTGGAAAAGACGGTGGCAGCTAGGAACGGCAAGTTGCCGACGTGGATTGGCAGGGTCTTAATCCACACCCCTACATCCTGATGTGGAGACAGAGCAAAATTCCAGGCTTTTTAGGATCCAGAGACTGTACCTTGGAAGTGAACACCTGAAAAATCAATGAGTTGTGTTCTTTGCTGGAGAATAAAAAGCAGAAACACACACAGCAACCACTACATAGCCCACTGCCTCACTGGGGGCGGGGGATGTTGGTGTCTCTCTGGTCTGCTTGCTATAGGTTTCCCTGAGGCTGTCTGTGGGGTTTCCTGCTCTCCGTGACCTGCTGTCCAGAGCTCATAGGAGAGCGTAGAGGTTGCGCGCAGAGTCTCAGGATCCTAAGAAGCCAGGAAGGTCCGGAAGCCACCACCCACCACTTTCATGGACGCGGCTTACCTCCTGCTGTCTTTAAGCTAGCTCGCTTTTCCTGTAGAGCGGGACTGAACCTTCCCTGGCACTGGCGGTTGGTGGAGATGCCCTGAGATGGCTCCAGAGTGCCTGGCATGTGACGTGCGCTCTGATATTTTCCACAAGAAAAGAAATTCTCATGGCTACATTATAATTTATCCAGATAGGCCACGCCCTCCCTGGTTGCAGTTCTGGAAAAAAAATTGCATTTTTATGCCTAATGCTCCTTTAAAATTTTAATATATTCTTAGGGATGTAGTGTCATCTTGTGCTTTTAAGGTGTCATTACTGCTGCTAATGGAAACCCAACTCGGTCTGCCGTAAGCAAGGAGAGGCAGATTGGTGACTGGCACAGTGCAAAACTGCAAGTGCTGGAGGAGCACAGGGTGGCTGTCCTCGGCACCCCTGGCGCCTCGTTCTCACTGTCTGGCAGCTGCTCCCAGCCTCTGTACACACCCCCTCTTTGCTCATTCTTCACACCACGCTGCGCTCGGCTGAGTCTGCACACCTCATGGCCACACCGATGTTCTTCCAGTTTCACCGAAGGGAGGGAAAAGCTTTTTCTCTATGAAGCCCGGATTTGTGGACATGGAGGAGATTGGTGTTGTGGTGTGAGGCGCATGTCTGTTCATTGTCCACTCGTTCCGGCCAGGCGATTGGCACTCCATGGCTGCCTTGGTGTGTCCATGATGCTGTCTGATGGTGTCGAGGGAAGCTGTGTTGAACACCTCTTCGAGAAACAGCAGGGTGGAACCCAACCAAAGGACTGTTCCGTATGCTAGGGTCTCTAGAATGTGGTTACTGCACCACGGTCATTACAATGTGTGTCCATTGCTGGCACCTTGTCACAAACAGTCATTGGGCCCCGTGGTGAAGTCCTGTAGTCACAGAGCTCTTGCACCTCCACACCCCAGTGGGCGCTGTCCACAGTTGACCTCTGCCCTGACACCTTGCTCCCTGCTCACCATCTTTCATGTTGGAATCATGCTTAGTTCTGGCACTTGTGCAAGTCTTGTCCTGGGGAACTCACACCGTGGTATGACAAGAAACCAGCTCTTCTGAAGATCTGGAGGCCACGGAGGCCCAGTCCTTCGGGTCAGTCAGGACAGCCGAGTGAACTCTGCTGTGGGCCTGTGGAACAAGCCAAGCTTTCCACCAGCTCCGGGACCTCCCCAAGGGGTTCTGGTGTTTTGCAGGAAGCCCATTCCCACAGGAAAAATCGCCTTCCTCATATTTACAGAGTGTCTCTTTAGTGATTGACTGTCATCTTCCACTCGGCCTTGTGGAAATCAATAGGAGACTTAATGAAGTGAAAATGGAATCAATATTTAATTCCCACAAGAACGAGAAGCTGCCATGGCTTGTATTCACCTGCCAACTTCTCTGATTCTGAGGGGTAACAGGAGCCAGCCTCCCTTGGTCTCACAAATGAGACACCCACCTGTTATCACTGTCTTGGTGACATGCTGTGTCCCTACTATGTGCCAGGCATTGTGCCGGCCACTTTCAGTGTAACCATGGGCACAGTGTTGCTGAGAGGGTTACACAGCCTTGCCTATAATGCCATTCTGACTTGTATCTTAGCAGATAATCTTAAAGATGAGGCACAGAGAAGAGACTCACTCTGTGGGAGTATCGTAGACTTAGGATTTAAACACGAGTGTAACTCATTGTACGTCCGAGGTTTTTTACTCACTGTGTCTTTCTGCCATCCATATCACAGTCTAGCAAGGTGAGGCCCAGGCTCGGAAATGACATTCTGGGGACACACAGTAGTGAGTGGGTTGTGTGTTTATCTGTCTCTCGGAGGAACTATGGGTCTTCATGATTTCTCACTTGTTGGAGGGCTATAGTATTGAGATGTGGTCCTTTGTGCCCTGGGAAATGTGTGGTTGATGATGGAGATCTTATGTAGGGGAGTCCAGTGAGTGGCAGCCTAATGAGTTGAGGTGAAATCCCACTGGGGTTGCATTTGGGGCTGGGATCAAGAATCAATGCGCATGTCTGTTGATGCAGTCAGTAGGAAATAAAGGTTCATGCTGAACCAAGGAAGGCCTGGGAGATGAGTTTCCTCAGATGTGGGGAAGAGCCGGGCGTGGAAGGCTCTGTCGTCAGCGTCTGAGACCCAGGAAGATGTATACGTACGTCTTCCCTACTTTTCCTCTTCCACTCGTTTCATGGGTTTTTGTAGTTGTTCTTTCCAGTCTGTCCTGTGGTTACAGGCACTTGTGACCATGTCAGGGGTCGCACTTGGAAATAATTAGGACAAAATACCATCTCTTCCTATGTCTCTGTTCCTTCTTTCTCTTTGCTTTTAAGATTTATTTATTTATTTAAAAAGTGTATAAGTTCAGAGACAGAGATTTTTCATTTTTATATACTCTCCAGATGGCCCCCATGACCAGGGCTGGGCCAGGCCAAACCCAAGAGGTTGAGGTGGGATGCCAAGGGCCCAAGCACTTGGGCCATGTTCCATTGCTTTTGTTAGGTCATTAGCAAGGAACTGTGTCAGAAGTGGAGCAGCTGGGACAAAACCCGGCTTGGTCAGACTGTGTTAGTATCAGTCCCCAAACAGTGCTCCGGCCAGTGAGACAACCTTAGTTGACTTAGAAGACTAAGGAGCAGCATGAAGGTGGTTGCGGGGAGGATGGAGAGTTGACAAACCCTACTGCCATGTGGGAAGAAACAAAAGAAGGATGGACACTAGAAAGAGAGGTGAGTGTTTTGCCCTAAGTGGTAAAGCTGAGGTGAGCACTGAATGGTCCTAAGACTAGGATAGGATGGTAACCATTGCGTGTCAGGAGAATCCCAGGTCTGTGGGAGTAAGACGCTTTACAGGTGAAGTCACAGCTTCACCCTTTCCTGCCTGGGCAGACTTGAGCTGACCACTAAATCCCTGTGTGCTTAGAATCCCTTGCTGTCCAGTGAGATGCTATTCACATATTTTTTATTTTTGTGGCCAGGGAGACTAAGAATGAGTACAGTCTAATCACCCAAGAGCACAGACTGGGGAGTGGCACTCAATAAATAGACTGTATACAATTACTCAACTTCTAGGCTCAAGGGGTTAATTCCACCCCCTGCTTTACTGATCATCCCAGGTACCTTAGTGGAGACTGTTACTAGAAAAGCTCAGTGGGTTCTTTCTTCAGCTTACTGTAGAAATAAAAAGCTGGGTATAGGTTGCAGACAGGAGGTTTTATTTGCAGAATGACCAGATGAGCATGGAAAGAAAGGGAAGGAGAAAGCACCTGCCAGGAGAGCCAGGGGTGGGATGCCCCTTGAAAGCAGTGAGGGCAAGTCACCAAAGGTTTTTCGGCAGGGTCTTGGGATTTTAAGTGTCCCCTAACCCCTCCTTGTCTGGGTGGGAACCTGCAAGTAAGATGTCCCCCACTGGTGTTTTCTCAATCAGTTAGGAAAAGACTGGGCAGTTCTTATGCTGCCTACTTGAAGGTGCGACCAAGATTTAGTGGGCTTGCATGGTTCAGATATTGAGATGCCCGCTGGACAAAACTTGACTCTGCAAGGAAATTGTATCTTGGTTAAGCCACAAATCCAGGGTTGTACCTCCACACAAGATTGGCATGTGTCTGTAAACCATTGTTGGTATCACACAGGTGAACAGGAGCCCTGTTGTGGAGGATGCTTGAGGACAGTGTCCTGGAGGAAGACCCATGCCTCTCAGTCTTTGTATGCAGGTGTGGCAGCTCCCAGAAGGTGCTCTGGGACCAGAGCACAGAGGATTGCCATGTGAAGCCATTTGTCAGTTGGAGCTTCTCATTCCAGGAGAGGAGTTTCATTGGTAGATGGTCCCAGGATCCCAGGGAAAGAGCGGAGAGCAGGGTGAGCTGATGGCATCTCTCCTGATGGCCTTGGGGCTTCATTCCAACCAGCTCATCAGTGCTGTGTGGGACAAAGCCAGGGAACAAATTCTGGGGAGTTTAATCCAGTCATTTCTAGAACTCCTGAGATTGTTACACTTCTGAGGACATTCAGTAGTCGGCCAACAAGATAGCCCTGATCACTGTTACCTCCTGGTCTTAGCATTGTGTGCCCTGGAATCAGCAGCCTCTGTGGTCCATCCATGGTCCATCACAGTGGGTCATGAGAATGTGGCAGAAGTGATGGGAGGCCCCCCTCAAGCTCACCCACAAATGATGCCGTGACTTCTGCGCTTCTTTCGCCCTTGGATCTCAAGTGTGGGAGAAAGCAACTGCTGCTCAGGAAAGCCAAAGGCAGTGGCTTTGTCACAGGTGTGTGAGTCAGTGACCTTCAGAGCGGGTCCCCAGACTCACAGAAGAAGGCAGGGGTCTGTAACTCCAGCCCCACTAGGCAGTGTAAGACAGAGCTGTCTGACTCAGGACGTGGTCAAGCTCTCTAAATGTCTAGTTTGGGGTTCTTTGGGGGCAATAATAGATACATTGCGTTTGACCCACCTCTAGCATGGAAGAGGCAAACTGGTGAGGCCAGAGGAAGTCATCCGACAGAACTCATTCGAGCCTGGGAACTGTTCCGTGGCACTGCAGGTGGCCTTGGAAGCACAGTGCAGGGAGGAGCAGCCGTGAGTGCTGTGTGGGTGCATCCGGAGCCCGGGTTTCCTCTCTTCTCCATTCCTGCTTTACACTCTTTCCCTTCCTCACTTCTGTTCATTTATTTCATAAATGATTAAGTTTGGAAGACTTCAGCGTTGCGGACTGTCACAGGGCCCTTCACTCTCTTGTCCAGGGCTGACCCTGCAAGGGTACTCGTGCAGGCTGACAGTGAATCTGGTTATCATCACAAGCTGTTGTCCAGTTGGGCAGCTTGCAAGTAGCAGCAGGGTCCACCATAGATGGCGGAAAGAACATGTCAAGAACCCTAAAAATTAAATGTCCAAGCACATGAAAAGAGAAAGGTGTGTCCTCCGAGTCTGCCTGTCAACACACATCTCAGAGGCATTCGTTGCCATGCTGTGTTTGCCAGTGTAGTCATCAAGTGTCATATGGCAACAATGGAAGATCCATTGTGTGCAAGATTGTGTGCAAGTGGCAAGTTGGGCTGCACACATGCCTGCCCTCCCCTCTGGAAAGTGACCTGGCCGGGACCACCCCAGCTCATCATGGCATCATTGGTACTTCAACAAGTCTTGTTTTTGGCATCTTCTCAGAAGCTCATTGAAACTGGCAGTGCAGGTCCAGGACAGTGCATGCTGCAGGTTGGCCTAGCCTGGGAGAAAGAGTTGGAGCTGTGGTGACGACTTCTTGGCAGGGGAGTCTTGGCTTATGGTGATCCTAGCAGCAGGATCCATGTTTGATGAAGATGTCAGCTACTCACCAGCCTGTTTATACTGATGCAGCAATTCCTGCAATGCTGTCTGTGTTAGAGATGGCTTCTGAGATGTGGGTCAATGGCCCATTTTGTGTTGTCATAGCCCCTGTTCCTGGGCAAGGAGCAGGGATGGGGGAATGGTGTCCGCCAATATCTCGCTGCTCCCACTTCTGCAAAGCATGGAGGGCCTATGGACTCTATGCTGTTGGTTGGTGAGGGCGGACACATGGGCATTTTGCCCAGGGTTTTATGTGTTTGGTGGTTTTGTTGGTTTGTTGGTTGGTAAAGGCCACATACCTGAGTGCCCTACAGCTGTCACACTTGGGGCTGATAGAGCCATACACTGTACCACAACAACCAGAAAGGAGAACAAAACAACCCATATACAATAAGAAGTATGTACAGTTAAACACAGTTTTAATAGCACTTCTCTGTAGTTTTATTCATTTGAAAGGCAAGGAAACAGGAGAGTTCCCTCCTCTGGCTCACACCCCAGATGCCCGTCGAAGCCAGGGCTGGGCCAGGCCAGAGCTCAGTCCTCCATGTGGGTATCAAGGACCCAGTCACTTGAACCAGCCCATGCTGACTCTGAGTGCACGTGAGCAGGAAGCTAGAAGTGATAGCAGATTAGTCCTCTAACCAGCTTTCTGATATAACATGTGGGCACCCCAATCAGTGCCTTAACCCATGGACCAAGCAGCCACCTGGCTTAGTGGGATTTTAATTTTTAGGAAGATGTATGGTAGGTGTCAAGAGCATTACTTACCATGAGCCATATTGATTTTGGTTTTGGTTTTGGTGTTTTTGGTCCATTTTGTAACAAGCCAAAACTCTGATGAACCTGGGTATGAAATGATCTATCAGAACAGAAACTCATCATGTATGATGTCATGTCTGACAACAGTTAAGGGCCGTGATGTACCATACCCTGGGAGCATGTGCTTCTGAGGGGCCCTCTGACTCCAATCTACCTGTCCCTTTGCCAAATGGTGCAAACCACACTGCATGTGTCTGTCACCACAGGGCCAGGTAGCGAGTGTCAGGTCCAGAGGCCGCAGAGCAGCACCCTGTGCTAGTGGCCCTGGAGAACAGAGCCACGCCATGAATGGCGCTGCCTGCCACCACTAGCCCCTTGATGCGGCAGTCTCCTGTCTGGTTTCGTGCAATGTCCCTGGGGGAGACTGTCTGCACGGGCCTCTGAGCAAGAGGCTGAGCTTGTATCTTGGCCTCCGAAGAATTTGCTACGTTGAGCGAAGCTCTCTGTGCTGAGAAATCTGAAATCCCCACTCTCAGACAGCCTGCTGAAAGAGGAACACTGGCTTCCAGAGGAGCCAAATGCCTTCAGTCATTTAGTTTTATTCATGTAGTCATTAGATTTAGATTCCTCTGGCTTGAACATTGGACTTGTGTGTGACATTGACCCTGGTCTGGCTTGAAGGACAGCTGGTCTAATCAAATCATTAAAACGTTATTGTGTCTTCATAACAAACTACCGTCAGGCTCTGAGTGTATTTCTCTCTTTTGTGTTTGTTACTGCATTCTCTCAGTAACTTTGCAGACGATATTTTACTACAATAATTCCATTTTTAAAATGGCCCCTACTGTGTTGTCCGTGAGACAGTGGTGATCACAGTCTCTCCATGAGGAGTTGGTGGAACAGCAGGAAGTAGCATATGGGACAATTCAAGGATATCTCTGGAGTTTATCGGAAAGCCAAGATGTAAGTTGGAGCTAGCCAAGAAGTCTTCCAAAGATCCATCAGTTTTTTCTCACCCAACTCATACACCTGTTTTGAACCCTGGAGGAGGAGGAGGAGGAGGAGGATAGCATCATTCTACAGCCAGTTGGTGTGGCCACTTGGGCAGCAGCTAAGTCAGACTTCAGGCCTGGGAACCACTCATTGTATTGCCTTCCATTGAGAACCGGCAGTTCAGTTACAGGTACTATCCATATATTTGATTTTATGGAGGGCATTGAGCTAAAGGCTGTGATTAGTCAGAATGTAATAGAAGAAGAAAATTCTGCAGGTCCGGCTTTAGGAAGCAATAAATCAACCTACTAACCTGGAGCCATGGTGACTGCCTGCCTCCAGGGACAGATGACAAACTATTTGCACTGCAGTTAGCTTTAAACAAGAGGCACACGTTCACCCTCAGGCTTGTCCTGACCCAGTAAGGGCTGGCACTAATGGTGCTGTTTGGGCCAGCAAATGAGATTTCCCTTAAATAAGAGGATTTCACTATTAAAAAGCCAACAGGAGGTGGCCATTTGACATAGAGTTCGAGACATTGCTTGGAGCGTCAGCAGCTTATGTCCCAGGGCCTTGGGGAAGGTCCCAACCCAGCCTCTGGTTGCAGCTTCTTGCTGATCGGCATGCACCCAGTAGATGACAGGTGACTACTCATACATTATGACCCTAACATCCGTGTGGGTGGCTGGCCTCATCCTGACCCAGCTGCATCTTTTGCAGGCATTTGGAGAACAAGCCACAAGACAGAAGATCTATCAATTTTTCTCTCTCTCTCTCTCTCTCTCTCTTCACACACACACACACACACACACACACACACACAATTAAGAACACAAAGGACCCCCATGCTGTGGCACAACAGGTTCATCCATGGCTTACCACACTGGCATCCCACAGAGGAGTGCCTGTTCAAGTCATGCCTACTCTACTTCCAGTCCAGCTCTCTGCTCAGGTCCCCTGATGTACCAGGAGACCTTGGTCCTCAAGGGCCCTGATGCTTTAAGAATCCTCATGGCTACCTAGGATCACTTCCTGGTCTCAGAGAGGAGTTCTGGCAGCCTCTGCCCACACCTGTCCCTCTCCTCTCTGAATACTCAGTACTTGTGGTTTGTGGCTGTCATTCTTCTACCATTCTTTCTTAACTGTTTTGTTCTTGTTCGTGCCTTTTAAAAAATTTCCCAGGCAAACCTGGGAAAATCCTGATGGGCCAAGCACTTGAGCCATCCTTCACAGCTTTCCCAGGTCATGAGCTGGGAGCTGGATCAGGAGTGGAGCAGCCAGAACTAGACCCAGTGCCCATATGGGAAGCCAGCTCCACTTGCGAAGGATTAGCTGGCTGTGCTACTGTGCTGGCCCCAGAATGCCACTACTTTGAAAAAAGAGAAAGAAAATGAACATTGCTCTGGGACTTTGGCTCAGCAAGAATGTGCCACAGAGATTGAGCTTGGAACAGCAGGATCCACAAGAGGAGATGATTTGGGCAGGAGAACCCGGGAACGTGGAGAATTTCAGAAAGCTTCTATTTCCTGACCTGAGTGCTACTGGTTGGGTGTGCTCACTTTACGATGATGCAGAAGCTACTTCCGTGTGACGTGTGATGTGTGTGTTGCTCTCACATCATCCATCAGATATCTTGGCAAGCCAGACAAAATGCTAGTGCCTACATCATAATTCTGACGTGAGAATTAAAAAGCATAGGAAGCAAATCACTCATGAATGTTCCTGGTCTGTCGATTACTGGTTATTAATAGTCCATATCCATTATTATTATTAACTTAGCATACATTCATTGAGAGCCAACTGACAGTGCCAGTTCACTCAGCTAAGTTCCAGATCAAATGAGGATTCTCTCTGCTTCCAGCATTACATCATCGTAAGCGGTATGGTGAGCACTGGACACCTGCTCTTATGCTGGGTATACACCATTCCATGACCTGCACTTGGATCTTCTGTCTGTAGTCCTGGAGTGGAGAGTATGCCAAGGTGCCACAGCATTGGGGGTGGGCAGACTGCCCAGCTGAACTGACCTGGGTGAAGCTGCCTTCCCTTGAATAATCCCATCTTGGTTTTCCCACTTTGCCTTAGTCTGCAAACTAAGGAACTGGCCAGGGGAAGTGCGATAATTTGACCCCAAGGCTGCTGTGTCCTGCCCAGATGCAAGTGAAAAGCAAAGGCTTTGCTGACCTTGGTTTGGACACAGTGTGTGCCGCGGATATAAACTCTCCTGGCTGCTTTGGAATCTAAGTTAACACTAACCTCGAATCGGTTCCTTTCTCTGTTGAGTGCATAACAGCGCAGTGTGGAGTTCTTTTTTCTCCCAGGCACGCTGTCTTTCTACATTCTAATTTGACTGAAACGACTGTGCATCATGTGTACAATAAGAGCATTTATTTTGGCTCTTGCTTTAATAAATTGTGGTTCTGCTTTAATGAACAAAACCAAATAATGTGTAATTGGCCCATTAATTATTTGGCTGTAGATGCTTCTGTTGGAGTAGCTGAAGGCACTGCTGGGAAACATCTCCTGACCCCACAGCTGTTAAAAAGACAGCTCTTTTGGGGGCTGACACAGGACAGGGTAGGAAGGGAGGGGGTGGAGACCCCGGGATTCTGAGTCTTCCAGAACCATCAAGTCCAGAGTAGGGGGAGAGAGGGCTTTGTGAAAATTCAGTTCATTGAGATGTTAGCCAAATAAGCCTTTCTTCCAGTTGTCCCAGAGAAAGGCCATTATCAGAACAGCCACCCAGAGCGTGGATCCTTGGTGGCTAGGGCGGTTTATGTTAACCTTTGCTTTGTGAAACAGTCACCATGTGCCCTTAGTAATGCCCTAGTGCCCAGACCACAGACATTGTCAAACATCAGGAGTCATTGGAAGGAGCAGGCAGCTGACACCTTCTGTTTTCTAGATGGCCCAGCGATGACAGTGCAGAGTGGACAATGGCCTTGGAGACCCATCCCACTCCCCTTAAACTCACATGCAACTGAACATACTAACAGAAATGACCAGCCAACCAAAGCCATGAGCTCCCCCAACCACATCCCATTGTGAGCAGTGTTCCCCTGGGTAACTTTATGTGTTTGAAAAGCAAAAAGAGTTTCCAACTGCTGGTGAGATCCCCAAATGCCCACATAGCAGAGACCATTGCTGTTTCAGGATATAGTAGTCCATTTCAGGATATAATAGTCCATTGCTGTTTCAGGAGCCCAATCCTGATATCCCACTTGGCTGACTGGAACCAAATTTCTTGAATTATGACAGCTTCCTGCCAGGGAGCACATTAACAGGAAGGCAGAATGGAGAGCAGAGCCAGGCTTCCCACCCAGTCACTCCTAGATGGGGTGTGAGCTTCCCGTATGCTGTCTGAACCCCTGCGCCAAACACAGCCTCCTTCATCACTCTACAAAAAAGGATGGACTGACATCCAGGACATTGTGTGGCTAATTGCACATCCTTTTTCAAACAGCTACTTGGCAAACGGTGGAGGATGCAGAGTGGATTGTGAAAGGAAGCCTGAGGGAGCTGATATGATGGAGAAAGGCAGGGCAAGAGAACAGGGCTGGATGAGGACCAGGTTGGATCCCAAGCAATTGCAGCCTGCACTGCCTACCCACAGAAAAGTGCTTCTGAGTGAATAGCCTTGGCTATATTGTAGTTAAAAACCAAGAGCAGAAAGCATCTTCTGGAAGTGACCCGGGTGATTGCTGGGGAGGCTGGAAGGCATGGTTCTTGGTACACCGTGCAGAGCCCTCTGTGCGCGCCTCTAGCCGTGAGTGTCCCTCCTCTCATTTACCCAGCCTGCTTTAATTCACCTGAAGCCATGACTGAATTGTGGAGCAGGAGGTGTGGGACACGCTGAGCCTGGCTGAGTGGCAGTCCTGCCTGCCCTTCCTGTCCTCCCATGCCCTTGTGGGACATCAAGCCCCCGTTCCTCATTTGGCCCTTGGATTCTGAATGGGAGCTTTGCCAAGCTTGCGTAGAAGTTCAGTGACGTCATTAGCCAAGCACCTGCTGTCATGTCTGCAGCTCTGGTCACTCTGTACCTTGATGGCTGTTGTCATCCTGTCATTCCATCTGGATGCTTTCCTCAGTTTACCCAAAGTCACCTTGGTGGGCCGAGTGGCCGGGAGCACTGTCCCTGAGGACGGCTCCAGCATCTGGCGATGGCATGGACCTGGTCCTATGCCTACTTAGCAGAGCTGACTAGATTGTGTCGAATTGTCTGAGTCAGTTTTTCACCTTACCTGTTAAGGAAATCACATGACCCCAGCTTTAGACTCAGTTAGAAGCAAAGTAATAAATACTCTGGATTCATGCCTCCCCAATCATTTCTCTGCGTTCATCACCATCTCTGTTCTTGAGGTTATATCTGTCTGTTGAGGCTGGATAGTAGCAGCACCCACCATTCAGACAGGCTATGCTGCCTCATG
The DNA here is from genome assembly GCF_030435755.1 of Ochotona princeps. Classification (NCBI taxonomy): domain Eukaryota; kingdom Metazoa; phylum Chordata; class Mammalia; order Lagomorpha; family Ochotonidae; genus Ochotona; species Ochotona princeps. The sequence continues at coordinate 39,390,292 of NC_080852.1, read as the reverse complement.
ACATCACAGGGGTTGCCTGTAGCCAGTTGCAGTGGGTATTTGTAGTGTGAAGTGAGCACGCCCCATAGATCAATACTTGTTCAGGTGATTATAGACGCCTAGCATATCACCTTGGGACCATGGGGATGGGTGCGGGATGGCAGCTTCCCTACAGTAAGCATGGCGGAGGATTTCCCCAGAAGTGGGGATAAAGCACTTCTCTTGGTACTTTCTTCAAAATAGAGAAGATGCTGAGCAAAGTCATCCAGCAAGCAGCCCGCACTTGGGCTCTGCTTCCTCAGGGCTAAGCTACTCTGTTTCCCAAAGTGAACGGTGATGCCAGAGGACTGGAATGGCCTGGTGCTTTCTCAGAAGACAGGGGTGTCTGGGCTGGAACACAGGTCTTGCAGAAAAGATGACCCTTGACCATGATGTGTTAGTGTTTATTTTTTGGTTTTTTGGAGTTTTTTTTGTTCGTTTGTTTTTACATTTCATTTTTAAAGGCAACTCATTCAGGTAGTCTCAACTGTAGTATGAACCCATCCATTGTGTTAGTAACATCACAGCAGCACTGCTCCCAGCACAGGTCCAAAGGCAGCTTGGGAGTGGGGCTCAGATGGATGCTGGGCAGAGTCCCTCCTGTCTTCTGCACTGGGTGGAGAAGCAGACAGTGTGGCTTCCTTTGTTGGGGCCATCAGGAGAGAACTCTCCCAGCAGAAGACATAGCATAGCCATGGTCTCTCGCCTTTGGTTCTACTGCCCAACCTCCCCCGGGCCTCATTCTTCTCAGTGGCAAAGTATGGATGGCAAGCATCCCCAGTTCTGAGAAATGATGTCAAGCACCTCATGGCTTGCATAGACCCTGAGCAGTGATTTTGGCAAGTCCGCTGCTGTTGACTTGCTTGGTCACAATGGGCAAGGAGTGGGGTTCAGATCGGTGGGGCAGAGGCTGCCATTGTCTCACCGTGTGTTACTGTTGACCCCATTGCTGTCTCCATCAAGCCATTACTTCATCCCTCCCTTTCTGGCCCGGGCTCTGCACCCAGCATCCTGACCAGGGTGCACAGGGTTAGCCTCAACTCGGGTTTTGCAAGCAGCTGTTTCAGTCCTTTTACCTCTCACACCTTGCGCACCCTTTAATGGAATATGAACCTGTTATGCCGTCTGCCTGAGTTCTGCATGTTGTTTTTTTGCAGTGAGAATCTGGACTGGCCAATCTGCTCACTGGCTGATGGTTGACTTTAAGGCAGATTCTTACAATCAGGAAGCATAAGCATCTAACAGTGCCCCATCTAGCAACAGCCCAAGTCCCTATTCAGTCAGTTCTCACTCTTCTGTCCAGCCCTTATTGCTGCCCTGGGGACAGTTGTTTAATCGTGGGGGGAAAGCCAGCTTATATGTGGAGCCCAGATGTTCTTTAGCTTCACAAAGCAGTTCCCAAGGAAACGATCAAGGGGAACTAGCATTTTGACTAGTTCTGGCAGATTAGTCTCCATCTCAGTTCATTCCAGCTGTTTAGCTAACTAGGCAGCTAATAGACAACAAAAATGTTTTTTACGGTAGCAGAGGCTTGGCAGGCTAAGATGGTCTGGTCTTGCTGACCCGTACATGGTGATCTCTCACTGGATTGGAGTCTTTTCAAGGGCAGTCATCCCTCCCACAAGCGCTCTGTGCTTGCGATTCACTCCTGGGGGCCTGACCTCTTTGTAGCCTCCTGCTGCTGACACAGTTCTGTTGTATGAAATCAAATAGCAGATCATAGCAACCTCTGGGTTTGTAATTTTCCAGTCTGTACCCCGGTCCTGAAGAAGGAGCTGGCTTGTTGCAAAGAAGGAACAAGATACTGGTTTGGTGAAGTGCCCCAGCTTGTATGACATACAGAAAACCCGAGCCATTGCTAGTTCCTACTGGGGACAGTTATCCGTGGGGTGCTCATTTGGTGATTGCTTGATAGTCTGTTCATCTGGGCTCTGAGACGCCCTGCTGAATGTGCTAAGGAGACACTATTGTGCATTCAGTGAGCCTGCCACGGGCTGGGGAGAGGACACACGTGTCTCACTACCAGTGCTGCTGTGGTCAGGCTGCATTGGGAAGGAATTTGCCCGCCGTTGGGAGACTAGGCAAATGACCCAAGAGCCCAGGACTGTGGGGCACAGCAGGTGCCAGTCTTGCTCAGAATGAAGCAAAAAACTAGCAGAGGGAGCAGAACATGGTTTGAGCACTCAGGCATGGTGGGCCTTCAAGGAGCCTGGCAGCTAACAGGAGACGGAGAAAGTGGGGCTGTACTAAGTTGTCCAGTTTACAACTTCAAACAGAGAACACAAATCAATTTCCTGGCCCCTGGCTTTGACCTAGAGCAGTTCTGGCCATCTAGGGAGTGGATGCATGGAGTGGAGATTATCACTGTCTCTCTGAAATTCAGACCTTTCAATTAAATAAATATATAAATAATTTTTAAAGTATTTGGAGCTCAAACTCTGGAGGATAAGGCAGTGGGGAGAGATGGAGGCAGCTCTGGACAGTCAAATGGTGTTGGGTTAGCAGAGATGATGAGCAGGGCAAGTGTGAGAGGCCAAGAGAGTTCCTTTTTCTAAACTAAGCAATGAGACAGAGAGATGGAGGACTGATGGAGGGGGAGACAGACAGAGAGAGACCTGCCTTAAGTGGAGCTGGGCCAGAACTGGAAGTAGAAGCCGAGAGCTCAGTCCCTTGTAAGTGGGAGTCATCATTGTAGCCGTCACTGCCGCCTTCCAGGGTATTCATTGCCAAGAAGTCAGGGTCAAAGTGGAGCCAGGACTGGAACCCAGGAGAGCAGTTGCAGACTGGGGCATCTTAATCCCTAGGCTGGCTGCTAACCCTGGTCTTTGACTTTCTGACCTCACTTGTGCCTCTTGGAAAGGTAGTTCCCCATACAGGAAGAAGCTACATGGAGTAGTTCTGTAGTTTGAATAAATTTCCAAATCTACACATTTAAATTTATAATTAGAAGTATTTGTCTGTTCAAATACTATGTTGAGGAAGGAAAAATACAAAATAAACCCCCATGGATTTGGCACTTTGATGTACTTAGTGCTTCTCATTTATCAGGTTTTCCTTCTGGAAAACTCAAAAGCACACTGGTTCATCAGTGAAGTCAGAAAAAGACCCGAGACTGTCCAGAATGACACATAAATGGTCATACACAAGTAAGTGAGTGGTTGCAGGCTTAAGTGCAGCCAGAGGTTACTGCACACTTGTGCATAAGCGGTGGTTCCCAGCAGCCGTTGCCCACACAGTCATCTACTACAGAACACACAGGATTCACTAAAGCCTTCCTGCTTGGGGTTCTATCACAGCCTTTCTACACAGTATTCCAAGGCCTTCCTCCAGTGGCCACATCCGGTGTCCATCCACCCTCCCACACCAATGTGTACTACATCATCCCAAAACACAGTCTCCACCCCTCACACCCACTGTGCACCGTATCCTCCCAAACACAGTCTCCATTGTACCCTCCCACAGTGTCCACTGCAGTCTCCCACACACAGTGTTCCTTTGGTATGCACTATGTTTGTCTCATTGGGACAGTGACCTCTGCAATTGAGGCATGGGCAGTAGCCTCTGAGGAAGATGCTGGTTGGAATTCCTGACTGGGGTGCAGTGCGGAGGCCACAGGTCACAGCACAGTTGGCTTTCCAGAGCGCCACTGCTTTAGGACTGTCGCACTGGTGGGTCAGTGATGGCAACGGGGGCTGGTGGAGGCCTGGACACTGTGTAATGGATGGGCCTATCAATGTAGAACTCTGGAAGGACAGAGTAAGTATGCAGAGGGCATGGCTTCCTGAACTCTAGCTATATTTGGAAGGCAAAGTTTGTTATGACAACAGGAAGTAAAGATGGAAATTATAATGTATTGGCAGTAGCAACAGAAAATACAAGCTCATTAGGCACCTACCGATAATTTATAAGAAGCATTATTAAAATGATTCTTGGCAGAGTCCTTGGTATCACTCTCCTCTCTGTTTCCCTCTTTCTGTCATTTTCAACTCAAGATGCTCTTCCTCTTCTGTGTGAGCCCCAGAGGTCCAAAGATTGGAAGGAAAGGTTCAGACTCAGCCACAGGGTATGCGGGTGCCTTTGATGGTTGTTTATAATTATTTGGAGAGCTTCTCTGTAAAAATAGTTACTGCGTTTTATATTAAATCTAGAGTTAAAGACATAGAAAAAGACATGGAGGAGAGATCTTACACCACTAGTTTATTCCTCAAATGGCCACACAAAATGGCCGGGGGAAGGAGGGCAGGCTACTGCCATGAGTAGAGCTGGGAAGTCTACTCAGCTTTCCCATGTGACTGTCAGGGACCTTAGCACTTGGAATGTTCTCCCCTGCATTCCCAGGCACATGAGCTGGGAGCTGAGCCAGAAGTGGAGCATCTGGGCCGCCAGCCAGTGCTCTTATGGGATCCAGGTGTCACAAGGGTTACCTTAATCTGTTGTTCCGCAAGGCTGACCCCTGGCAACCTCGTTTTTCTCCTGTCTCTTGAGAGAAGGGAAGGAAGGGAGGCATGTAACCAACACAGGCAGTGCAGCTACTGAGATGTTTCTAGCAACGCACAAACACATGTCTAAGATGCCGGTCAAGCGTTGGCTTTCGTAGAAGTCATCCGCAAGGCAGCAGGGAGGGGTTTTATCTGAGTTATGACTTTGCAGCTCTGGACATCTGAGAAATACTTTCTTCAAAGCCTGACAAATACTTTCTTCAAAGCCTGTCATCTGTGTGGCCTGTGAGACATAAACCTTTGAGAGACAATTGAGCACGTAGACTCTTGCTGAGTTTTGTGATCTCGGAGCTCAGCGAATAATTCTTAGCCAGTACAGTTCTAACGAGGCTTGGAGATAATGCATGGCTCAGACCACATATTTAATAACAGTTGTGCTGTTGTGCTGTTGAAAAGCAGGAGCCTTTTTTTTTTTGGTAGCCATCTTGCTAAGTTTTAGTTCTGAAGACTATTTGTAATTAAAAGTATAGCCTGCTGTTCTAAATGGAAGGGAGGGAACAGCCTCCAGCCTTGGAAGCAATAGAGAATCTTGCAAGTTTGCAAATTCCTCCTCATGGGAAAGAAGGAAAGAAAATTAATAATAAGATAATACAATCATAATAAAACAATAATGGGCAATTGCTATGCAGATATTTATTTATCTGAACCATGCCCAAGTTCATTTCATCCTTATTAGTCTATTTCATGAGACAATTAAGAACAGGGGATTGTGTTGCCAAAATATTATTGACATAATCTGGGCATTAAAGTCTTATCATTTTCAAGCTCTGGATTAAGGAACTAATTACTAGGCTTTGATAGTTGAATGCTAGCTGCACAGTTTTATGAATACTACAGTGTTTCCTATAAGGAATGATTGTTTTGAATGGCTGACAAATGGCTATTTCGTGACGATGGTGTGCAAGGGTGCTGTCAGTCTTAGCTGCAGGTCTTGAGGGTTATATGCAAGGATAGCCCCTGAAATTGGAATGGGATGTTATTAAAAGCAGCCAGGTGGCTCATTTCCCTGGGAGTAGATGTCAGTTCACTCTCCTAGAATTACTTTGGTTCTGATTTTGCTTAGAAAACGTCACACAGTAATTGAGCTCTGAACAAATGGCTTGTAATGGAAAGGTACAGGCTGGCAGGCAGGCCTGCAGGGCGTATGACAGCCACACAGTGCACACAGAGCAGCACCTACTGTTTTCATGCAAACAGGAAGGAGATGGCCATGGGACCCAGTCCCGAGCACATGGCTGGGATGGGAGCCCAGTGGAAGTGCCTGATTTCCTGTTGAACGTGAGGCCCTCCAACGTAGGTGGGAGGTGTTTGGTTTCTCATTGAATGGGGGGCCCCAAAAAAGGTGCCTGGTTTCTCATTGAATGGGAGGTGACAAGCCTAGCATTCATGAAGGACTCTTTATTAACCAAGCTTGGTGATAACAGGGCCCACTTGAAATCAGCAAGTCCAGTCTGAATTGAAACCCAGAGAGGAACAAGTGATCATGACTGTGAAATCCATCCGTTTAACAGAAGACCTGTGATCCAGCTTCCCCAGCATCCTAAGAGACATGAAGCCAACAACTTGGACACACTTACAAAGCTGCAGACAGTCACCTTTGCCTGGCTTCTCTGTCCACATTCCATCACTGCCAGGCCTCACCTCTCCTGGTACTCTTGCAAGTACACTAATGAGAAATTCAAAGCATTTTAGCATTAACCTCTTCGCTGACTCCCCAAGCAGTGAACAGAGGGTTAGGAACACAGACACACAGAGGCCATGCTCAGGGGCTCCCTGTCTTTGGAGTCTTCCCCTGGGAAGCCAGACAGCAAGCAGGTACTGGGGAGGCCAAGAGTCAGAGTGCAAGGGCTACAGAGCATGTGACCAGGAAGGTGAGCCCCTCCCCCTCATGGGCCTTGGCGGGGGCTTGTATGCTCCATGATACAAGCACAGAGCTGGTGAGAAAGGAAAAGCTGAAACTCCCAGGAAATAATGGTTACCTTGTCTCAGGAAAAACAGAAGAAGTAGAAATAGAAATTTCCATGTTTCAGCCTTCTTACAAACAGAACAATAGTTGATTCTGCAGCACAATTGCAAAGAAATTAGTGTCATCAAAGGGAAGTGACTTGTCCAGGGCTTACAGCTTGTCTTGAAAGCAATGAAAATTCATTTCCTATTCCTGGTATTAGTTCAAGCCAGTGACACGGGTCATACTAGCCTCCAAAAGGAAGTGACTAGAAAGTTTGTGCTAGAATCCCAAAGCATTCAGGTGCTCACCTTTCCTGCAGTGCTGTGGGACCAATGCCCGCATGACGCTGGAGTGATGCATTTACTACGGGAAGTTTGTCTTTCGCTCAGTTGAACTTGAAATCAAAACGGCAGGAAATCTCACCTCCTCTGCCTGTAAATACATTGGATAGGATGGATTCCTTTTTTCAGAAAATAAAGTTGCAGGGCTAAGTTCTTTAGAATGAAATTGGCAGTTGCTGTCCCTGACCCTCAAATTCTCCATAAAAAAATGGTTCCTGTCTGTCCAATAAAGGAAAGCAAGAGATTCTTAAATTTTAAAAATCAAGGACAGAAGCAGAAAGAGACAGAGATAGAAACTGAAAGTCTTTCTTGTCGTGAGTGGCAGGTCAGTGGGTTGAAAAACAATGAAAGACCTCAGAATCCCAAGCAGCTGAAGAGACTCCATCTGCTTAGCCTAGGTGACCTCAAGGCAAGGTGGCCTCAAGGCAAGGTCTCCCTGAGAGATCATTTGGGGTTGAAGGTTACTATTCTGACTGGCTGAGATACAGTTAACCAATCCTAAGTGTGATCGTGGAATCCCCTAGAACTGTGTAAGAATCCTGTGATTTTTCTACCTTGGGCTCTCTCGACCAAGGACAGCTGCGTTGGTGACAGTTGGAGGTCCAAGCTCTGAATAAACCGCCCTTGTGTGCTGGCATCGAAGTTCGACTCCTGCCGGTTCATTTGGGGAGGACCCGAGGCTGAGAGACCCGGGCCTGCTGAGCCACTGCCAGGCCTGCCGCCAGGCTGCACGTGGCTGACATTGCCCCGCCAGAAGCGGGATGTGTCCCAGCTGTGTGACGAGTTGTCCCAGCTGTGGTGGCTGGCTGCTTCTGCAGCAAGCTGCCACTGAGCAGTAGCACAGAGGCGGTAGTGGGCTGCAGCAGCTAACAGTGAGTGGTGCCTGCCGCTCCCTGCCACGGCAGGCCCGGGCACAACAGGGTCCGCATTGCTGTGCCCTCACTTTGCAGGGGGAGTCAGTGAACAAGAATTTCAAGTTGTTGTTAGGTGAAAATGAAAGATGAATGGCTGAGCTGATTGGAAAGGGGGATTTAGTATCGGTGGTAGAACTTCAATTGTTCCTGCTGATAGAGTCGGTCACATTTAAGGCAAGTTAAATTCAGACAGAAAGGAAGATTAATGAGTATAATGAAAGATCAAGGCCAAAACAATCAATCAATCATTCTTTCCTCCTTAGGGCTTTTTTCGTTTGTGTCCTAATGCTGAAGGTTCTTTACTGGAAAGGAATCTGTCTCAGGCTTTACATGGCCTTTTAGGTTGTGTTGCTGATTCTGAGAAACAGGTAGTCGCCCAAGTTCATAAACAGCACACAGAGACAGGACTGAACTTCAGGGTGGAATGCTAAGTGATTTCAAAGGAGGGGAGGGACTGTTTCTAGCTCACCAACAGCAGAGAGGAGTTGCATGTTGAATAACTGCATAAAGAATGAGCGTGAACACAGCCGTGCTTTGAGCAGGGGTCAGAGGGAAGCCCCATGCCAAGCCATGGCCAGCAGCACAGCAGAATAGGGCAGTGCAGGTACAAGGGTGTGCTCCAGAGAGATGAGAATGCGCACATCTCTGGCAGGCAGGACTTCCATCCCGGCTCCAGTATAACTCCTGCTGGCCTTCTCCAAAGCCTGGCAGTCATTGCGAGCTGCTGTTCTTTGGCAGAGTGAGCTCTAGGAAACAACACAGATGTGTCTGCTCTAGACATGAGATCTCAGGTGCCTTACGGCTGTGGAGACAATGCCAGTCAAGGGACAAGAAATGGAAGGGAATATCTAAAATCAGAGACAGCAGTTAAGAAGACGGCGGATGATGGTTTCAGTAGACCCGTGCGGTAGTGTTCAGGACTGAGCAGGACCCGACTGCTCCGACTGCCCTCACACGCTGCTGTTAACGTGCGGAAAAGCCGACTGATACAGGGGCGTGGAAAGGAAAATGCTTTACGGAAGAAGAAAGGAACAGACTTAGACAATGCTGTTCACTGAGGAAGCAAGGGAGAGAATGGTAAAACATGAGCCTTACGTCACAAATTTCATTCTACTTCAGACAATGTGTTTTTGTGCATGTATTTTCCAGGAAATAACACCGTGTGCATTTCATAGGTGCACAGATATGGCATCCAGAGAGCTTAAATAACGTCGACAGGGTCGTTGTGTGAGGGTTTGGCTCCGTGCCCATTGGACTGTCGCACTCGTGAGCACAAACTGCTGTGGCACACCAAGAAAGGCCGGAGGGCAGGCAGGGCAGCAAAGCGGCCCGTGTGCAGTTTTCAATATGGAGACTCTGAAATGACACCATGACATTAAATGCTGACAATACTGGGCTGGAAGAATGGAAATTCTCAGGAGAGAGAACATGGAGTAGTTGTTTGCATGCATTCATCTGATATTTGAAGCTCTCTGATGTTTTAATGAATTTAGTTATTGGGGAAGCCAGTGCCTTCTTGGTCTTCATAAAGCAATTTTGGGAAAGTGCAGTTGTGCGTTACTGGCTTGCCTTTGGCCTTGCTGTCTGGAAGCCGTGGAGCTGATCTCTGAATCACAAAGGCTGTCTGCTCAGTTCAGCTGCACTCCGCTCCTGCTCTTGCTGTTTTCAGCTGTGGATCAGCTTTCCAAAGGAGAGAGTATTCAAGGAGCAGCCAGGGACCTATTGAAGTCAGGCTATGTCCTTGGCTGCAGATCGCACGTGACTTGTTTCTCTCTTGCTCCATGGTGTGCTGTTGTGTTCTTTCTCCCTCTGCCTAGCAATTGAGTGCTCCGTATTTAATTCCCTTTCTTCCTTCACGAAAATGCCAAGGACATTTCAACTGCCAATGCTTATACTATAGATAGATGCGCACGGAATGACCAGAAAACAGAATGAGACTAACATTAACAATCATGGGTCCTGCCGTCATTTCTAATCGTTAAACTCCTGTCGTGATGGGACAGTCACAGTGAAAGAGTGAGCAGTCTGGTGTCTGTCACACCGTCTTTTCTCCATCTGACCCATCAGTGCCATCGAGCTCACTCCTGGAGTTACTTCCAACAGTGGACGAAGTGGATGGAGATTGTAATTGACAGATCTTGCACGTGATTCAGGGATGAGGCGCGTTTAATCCAGTCTCGTGTGAGGGTGCTTCAGAAAGCTTCAAAAAGGAAAATAGAATTATACTTTTACTTAGAAGGAAAAATATGTGCAAGTGCACGTATATTTACTTTTCAGAATACTCAGTTTTGTTACCTTTGTGGAGGCCTCTCAGATGTATGATTTCATGTGCGGGGAGTTGCTGATGCCACACGGTTGGGATTGGCTTGGCTGCTTCTCTCGGCTCTGAGTCCGCTGGTTTGCCTGGCTGGATCTACATGCTCAAGGCTTGTCAGTGCATCCATCCCCAGTCTCTCTATTCTACCCTTGTTAGCATGCAGGTACTGACAAAGTGATTGTGATTGGGTGTGGGGGTGCACTCCTACACCTCTGTCCCAGGCAGGGTTTGATGCAAGTCCATCATTGGCCAACCCCTTGTCCCCTTGTACATATTATAAATTCAGTTTTGTGCAAGTATAATTTGAGATATTTTGAGGCATCTGCATGAATTATACATATATTGTATTACTCTTAACCCTAGGCTTTAAAAAACTATTGTCAAATATAATTGATCATTAAAACAACATTCAATATCTACATTGGTAAACATCTTTTAGGAAACTGTGTGGCTTGGAGGAGAGAACTCAGAGTTCATTTGTACTTGGCCCATCAATTATTGATAAAATGGCGGCCCCTTTGGCAATGTTTGTCAGTAAAAGCGGATAACTGCTCAGAGACACAGAACCTTTGGTTATCAGAGTGTAATGTTTTGTTAAAATATCTGTACAATCAAAGAGATTCTATGTAAGCCTGTCCTAATTTCTCTGAAAACAAAACAAAAATGAAGTTCTGAAATTGAATCTTTTAGGTGGTAATAAAAAAATAGGTCATTAAGACAGGGAGGGAAGGAGAGAGAATTTAGATTTGCTGTTGGGAAAGAATGTGTAGTCGGCTAGGAACATTGAACTAGGCATATTTAAGAGAGAAGACATTCCATTTCCTCTTGCTCTTGGGGAAGCGCTAGCATCTGAGCAGAACATACTGGTCATTTGGGTGGACTGTAGTGACATTGGTTCAGAATGTTCAGTTTGCCTGAGTCACACTCCTTCATGCTTAGCCATCTTCTGGGAAAGACATTGATCGCACACCCACTCACCTCATTTGCTTGCTCCTGCTCCTGGCTTCTCTAGCCACCTTTAGTTGTCTGATAAAGAACAACACGAAACTTAGATCCAGCAACCTTCCTGCATAAACTTGCACTTCTAGAACAGCATCTTCATATGTTTCTGTTAAATCATAACAGTGATTTGTAGCATTTAGGTAATCTACTTACATGTGCAGCAAGAGAAGCATACCTCAAAAGGTCAAAGCTATGAGATGAGAAAATACTTTTGTTGTCTCTAAGTTCATTAAGCAGCACTGGTTTCACCCACATCCTAGTGCTTTGGAGAGCGTATAAGTCAGGGTTTCCTCAATCATGCTTACCTGCTAATGACCTAGGAAGTTTGAAACATACTTTTGGCTGTTTCCTGCTCTTAGAGGTTGTCCAAGAGATATGATCCAGGCTCTGGATTCTTAAACTCTTTCTGATTGAGATGTGCATGCCAGTCTAGAACCACTGGCTACAACATCCAGTCTCAGTGGCCTCCAAGCGCCTTACAGGAAAATGGAGTTCTGGGTCCCTTCCAGAAGGTCCAACATCTACTGCATGTAACAGCATTCTCACTGTTTACACAGATCAACTCAAAATGGATCAGAGACTAAGTACAGGATCTGACTCTGAAACTACGCGAAGAAAACATTGGAGTAGCGTTTCGCGCTATTGCGCTGGATGAGGAGTTTTTAGATCAGGTCCCGAAGGGATAAGAGAGAAAAGCAGAATTAAGTACATGAGATTTCATCCAACTCAGGAGCTTGTGCACAGCCTTGGAAACATTGGACAGGGTGAAGACATGCCCACCAGAAAGCGGGGAGGGGGGTTCTTCCAGAAATCACACAGCCAACAAGAATTGATACCCCGAATATTCTAGGAAGATGAGGAATTCAATAATAAACGCTCAGATAATCTGATTTTAGAACAGAAAGTAAAACTATACAAATATTTCTAAAAGGAAGGCATGCAAATGGCCAACAAACATGAAAAAATGCTTAAAACCAGTTATCCACAGGAAAAGGAAAATCAAAACCACAATGCGATGTTACCTCCCTCCATGAGGTTTGCTGTTACCAAAAAGACAAGGCGTTGCAAAGGAAGCAGAGAAAAGAAAACCCTTACACAGTGCTGATGGCAGCCAGCACTTCATGATGGAAGATGGTGTGGAGGTACCTCCAAGGCATCAGGATGCATGTACCAGGTGATGCAGCCACTGCTGTGCACACACCAGGGTGAAACCATGCCTCTGTCCCCAGAGCAGGTGCACGCGTGTGTTTGCTGCACAATAGGCAAGAGATGCGAGCATCCCGAGTTAGAATCAGTAAAGAAAATGCGCTCCATATGTATGACAGAATTCCAGTCATCCCCAAAGGGTGAAAGCTTGGCATTTGCAAGTAACTAACATAGAACTGGAGATCTTCATGTCACGTGAAATAAGCCAAACACCAGGAGACAATACTCCATGATGTCACTCATATGTGACAACTTAAAAACATCATTTCCTAGACATTAAAAATGCAGTGGGGTTCAGCAGAGGCTAGGGAGGGCAGGCTGGGGAGGGCAGGCTAGGGAGGGCAGGCTGGAGAGGGCAGGCTGGAGAGGGCAGGCTAGGGAGGGCAGGCTAGGGAGGGCAGGCTGGAGAGGGCAGGCTAGGGAGGGCAGGCTAGGGAGGGCAGGCTGGGGAGGGCAGGCTGGGGAGGGCAGGCTGGGGAGGGCAGGCTAGGGAGGGCAGGCTAGGGAGGGCAGGCTGAAGAGGGCAGGCTAGGGAGGGCAGGCTAGGGAGGGCAGGCTGTTGGGAGTAGGAAGATTGACTTCTTGAATTCTCTGCATGGTGTGATGATCACATATAATAACGTACTGTATGTTTTAGAATTCAGAAAAATAGAAGAAAGCAATTTTGACGTCACCATACAGAAATCTTAAATATTTGAGAGGACAGATATGCTTATCCTATTGGACATGTCACAGTGTATTTGTGTGTTTAGAATGTCACATGGCACCGCAGAAATATGTGCATATTTATGGGTCTGTTAGTCATTTTAGCAGCATATTGCTAAGATACTGCCTCCAACACCTCCACCTTAACAAACACAAAGAGATGACTGCTCTCATTAAAAAGATTGAAAGGCAAAAATCTGATTTAATGGTTGTTTTATTGGAATATATAAACAAAACCTTGGTCTAGCCTAACATTGAATATTTTACATGTTTGTATCTTTTTTTAAAACTAAAAAAAAGCTATTTCCATAATGTACGCTTGACAAATACATGTTAATGAACAAATGGGGTTCTACTAAGAAGGCAGTTTGGAAGTCAGTTCATTCTGCAAAGGTTCTAATAAGTAAAATTAATGTGGCACAGAATTAGACACTAAAAGCAATGGGAAGCGTAGTCCATGGCATAAGCTTTGCAAAAGCATAAAACAGAATTTCAGCAAGAGGGAGATTTCCCCGGAGAGATGCCATCTTCCTTTACATCGAATTGCCTGTGTGGGGAAGGAAACAGATCACTTCTAGACAAAATTGGATGTACCAAACGCTGTTTATAACACTTTTCTTTCCTTGATTTTACATTTGGCAATAATACTACCTCTAATTTGACTTAGTTGTAAAATTCCAGTTCCACAAAAGATGTGGAACTATTCTTTCTTCCTTGAAATCACACCCTCTCCCACCTTTTTTTATCCTCTAAAACGAATCAATCCATCTCTTCCCTCCCTCCCTCCATCTCTTTGTCTCTCTTTTGGGTGTAATTAGTAGACACTTACAAAGAATCGGCTGGCATTAAAGAAATTTTATCATTTGATGTGTGAACTACCCAAACAGGATATTACCAGGGTTAGTTAAATCTAGTGATATAATTTTGCTACCAAATAATTTTTAGCAGCCTTTTTGGATGGCATCTGAGCTGCAATTTCCAGACTGGCCTTGATTGTGCATGGTTGCCATGTGCGTGGGGCAGCTCCAAGCGCATTTGTGCACCTCAAAGTTGAAAGGCAGAAGACAACAATTCGTTCTTTGCGTGTCTTTTGTGATTGTTAAGAACAATGATCAGAATCCACAACAGACATATTCCTGTGTTTATGGCTTAACTCTACATAAGGTGCTCTTTTGGTAAGCCAAAGATCTACCTGTCCCGGAACCTGTTATCAAGACACTGTTAATAGGTGGGGCTTCGTGTTAATTCTGTTTTCTTCCCTAGAGCTAGGATCTCAGTAGTCTTTCTCCTGGAACTGGTACATCAGCTACTGAGCACAACAGTACCAAGTGAATCCAGACTTGGGATGTGCAAGAGGCAGGTGCCTGCTCTGCAACAAAGAAGTGTGCAGATTCTCATGTAGTTTGTGTTCCAGCCTTTGTACGCATTTGCCCTGACTTTCTGAAGCCAGCAGAAGCACAGTGTTGTGCAGTTAAACAAGATCCTTGAGATTTGCATTCCCGTGAACATCTTAACCAAAATTGACATTACGCTTGCTTTCTCACGGCCTTAAGTAGTTACCTTCCCTTGAAGAGCTGCCCTCCGGCATTTGCAATGGGTTCTTCCTCTGTCAAACCAAGTGCTGAATCTGTGTTGACAGCACTAGATACACACAACCCACATGTATCATTGCAACAGAATTTTCACCTAGAGCAGCTTTTGCATGTTGCTTGGAGCCTACGTGGAACATAGATTTCATTTCCAATAATGATTTTTATTGGCAAAGCAAGTAAATTAGATTTTTGTTAATTTCAAACAAAGGCAGTGCTGTTGGTTTAATATGTACAATTAAATTCAGATATACTTTACATGAAAGTGGAAAACAAGCTCAGAAATCAGTCAATATCATGTTTATGGCTGCAGCTTTTGTATATATATTTGGATACATTGAGAAGGGGGAAGGCTGATCATCATTGCCAGGCTTTTTATTTTATTCTGAAAGGGAACAAAAAGCAGTGGTCTGGCAGATTTAAAATTGAATGTGAGATATTACATAAGGCGATCGTTTGTGTATTCCTTGAGTACTCCATTTTTCCCACAGATCGGCTTTAATCCTGTGGCCCGTCAGTCTGCGCTAGTGTTGGGTTAGGGCTAATAACATTTATTTATTAATCTTTTCTAGTCACCGTAAGGCAGACCTTGTGATCTGGCACTTGAAAGTGTTTGTACTAATAACAGTGAGTTCGAACATTGCTACATCTTGACATTTGACATTTGTAAATTGAATGCATCTCTTTTTCTCTTTATGACAAGTTATCTCCTTAGTGTTGTGGCTTTGGGATGGCTGCCAGTGAGTTACTGCCTTCAAAACGAAGGTGCGGGGAAGGAAACGATCATCTTTTACATTGGCTTGGATTGATTGCTGCCGAGGTGGGCTTGTGTTCAGGCAGGTGAGCTTACACTGAAGTCAGGCAAGATACTTGGGTCTCTGGTTGAAGTTCAAATTCAGCTATTAGGGGGTTATGATATTTTACAAGGCTTAATCCCAGAGTTATTCCTTTCATAAAAAGCTATCTTTTGTCCCAATATTTAAATATACTTGGCATTCAAGTATTGATGGCAATATTACACGTGAGTATTCAGATACCTCTTCAAGAGATGGGTCTCGTTTCCTTTGGATTCACGCCCAGGAGCTGTGTGGCTGGATCGTATGGCAGCTTCATTTTTTTACTGTAGCTCCTGGGGTTTTCACAATGGTCATTTCTTCTCTCATTATTTCAGGGCTCCCTTTAATCACACCCTGGGCACCATTTGATGTATTCTGTCTACTTAGTAACAAAGTTACTGGAACAACCAGATATATTTGGGGTTTTTGATTTGTAATTACCTGATCAATGGTAACAGCATGTTTTTTCCATATACCTCTTGGCATTTTATGTCTTATTTTGGAAAACGTCTTGCCTATTTTAACTGAAATATATAAACTCTGTGCAGTAGTTTGCGTTGCCTGTGTGTTGTGGGTTTTAACCGCCTATTAGAAGAGCGCCTTTTACATATGTTCCCCAGTTCTCTTGACTGGCTCTTCCCTTGGCAGTGACCTCTGCTGTGCAAAAGCTCTTTAGCTTGGTTGAATTCCGTTGTCCAATTTTTCTTATGCTTCCTTTGTTTTTAGATTGAGATCTAGAAAATCCTTACCCGTTATAATGTCTGGAAGCTTTTTTCCTGGGTGTTCTTATAATGATTTTAAACTTCATATTTAGGTCTTTAATTCATCTTGAGTGGCTTTTTTGTATGCAGTGAGACATACAGAGGTCTAGATTTATTCTTTTGTAGGCAGATATCCAATTTTGTAACACCATTTATTTTGTAAAAAATTCATTCCATCACATGTTCTTAGCACGTTCAGCAATTGGTTGGCTGTAGCTATGTGAACCTGTAGACTCTAAATAGTGGCATTGGTCTATGGATCTCTTTTTATACTGGTGTACAATGGAACTTAACTACAGTGTCTTTGCGATAGATCATACATTCATAGTCTTTTGAAATCAGGTAGTAGAAGGCCCTCTTTTTCTCTTTTTAGTCAAGATCACTTTGATCTCTTTTGGTTCATATAAATTTTACTGAATTTTTTAGGCATTATAAATATAAAGGACTTTGATATTGATTGCATTGAATATGTAAATTAGGATCATATTTACATTTTCGTAATATTGACTCTTATGAACATGTTATGCCTTTCCGTTTCTGTTTGTCTTATTTGCTTTTCTTTTTATCAATGATTTACATTTTTGCGTAGATCTCTTTACCTCTTTGGTTAAATTTATTATCAATATTTTCATTTTCCTTTTTTGGATAGCTGTAGAAAATGGAATTACTTTGAATTCTATTTTGGATGATTCATTATTGATGTATAATAATGTTTCTGATTTTTTTTACCTTGACTGTATATCTTGCAGACTTGGTTAATTTGGCTATTCTGCCAACTTTGTGGGGAAGTCTGTGAGGTTTAGTGCAGAAAAGATACTGTTAACTGCCAATAGGTTCATTCCTCTTCCAAACTGGGATCCCTTGCACTTCTCTGTCTTGTCTAATAACTATAGCTAGATCTTCTGGTACTGTGATACATTAAAGAGGTGAGTATTAGCATACTTATTTTGTTCCAGATATTAGAAAAAGTTTCATCTTGCTCCTATGTTGAGTTTTATCAAAAAGCCTTTCTGAATATGTTGCTAGAATGATAAGATTTTTAGCCTTTGCTTGGTTGATTTTGTGTATAATACTTACTGCCTTGCATATGTTGAACCATCCTTGAATTCCTGAGTTCAGTCTCATTTGATGATTGTGGACGGTCTTTTTAATTTGTAATTTGGATCCAGTTTGCTAGTATTCTGTATTCATCAAGTAGACTGGCTTGTAGCTTTCTGTTTTGGTGTTCCCTTATCTGGTTTTGCGATAGGGTAATTCAAGATTCATTGAATGCATTTGGAAGAATTCCATGTTCTTCTACTTTTAAGTTAGTAATCATTGAGGGCATTCATTCACTCGGAGATTGAGAAAATCCAGCATCAAAGTCTTCTGATTCTGGGCTATTCTTTGATGGGAAGTGTTTTTGTTGTGGATTCAATTTTGCTAACCGTAATTGGCATGGTTAGGAATTCTGTCTTCTCATATTCAGTCTTGGTAAGATATATGTTTACATGTCTTCTAGGCTTTTAAATTTTCTGCCATATAATTTTTCACAATAACCTCTAACAATTCTTTGCCTTACTGTAGTGTTGGTTGTAATATCTCCATTTTCATCTCTAATTCTCCATATTTGAATCATCTCTTTTTTGTTCATCCAGCTGAAGATTTATACAGTCTGTTCATTGCTTACTTTTTGAAGTAAACAACTCTTCATCTAATTTATTATTTGTGATTTTTAGTCTCTACATTATTTTGGGGCTTTTGTTTTCAATATTTCATTACTCATTCCAACCTTGGGTTATTTGATCTTGTCTGCTACCTCTTTAAGGTGCAGTAATATGTTGTCTGACATCTTTCTCAGGGTTCTGATGCAAATATTGACTTTTGTATATTTTGCCATCAGTACTAGTTTTGCAGTATCCCATAGGTTTTTGTGGCTTGTGTGACATTTTCACTCATTTCAGGATATTGTTTTCATTTCCTCCTTGATTTCTTCCTTAATCCACTCATGTGAGTTAATTCCCATGTATTTTGTTTAGTGTGCATATTTTTCTTCTTATTGATTTAAAGTTTTATTGCTTTGTAGTCAGAAAAGATACTCGAAATGATTTGTAGTAAGTCTATTGAGACTTGTTTCAAGTCTTCAACACATGATCTTTCCAGGATAATTTCGAATGTGCTGTTGTTAAGAATGTATAATTCCATAATTGTTGGGTAGAAAGTTTTGTAGATTTCTATAGCTCCGGCTGATCTGAGGAGACATATTGTAGAAGGCTTATTAGATTATCTCTCTCTTTCCAAAACTGGGGGTGCTCAAGCCCCTGACTGTTGCTGTGTAGAAATCTCTCCCATAGGATGTATCGGCACCAGCTTTGTGCGTTTGGATGCTATATTGATACATATGTTTGTGTGTGTTATTTCCTCCTGCTAGTAGAGTCATTTACTACTTCTTATTCAAAACATATTTAATCTGGTAGAAATGCAGCTATTCCTGCTTTCTCGAGTACTGATGGTATGCAAAGTCTGATTTCCTCCATCCACTTTGAATCTGCATATCCTAAGAGAGGAAGTGAACTGCCTGAGAGTAGTATATAGATGGATCCAGACTGTTCATTCATATGGCATGAGGATCCAGACAGTCATAGTTGGAGCTCCAGCTAGCAGTTGATAAGCTGCTGAACGTCCTTCGAGACTCTCAGGTGTTTGATGTTACTGCTTTGCTCTGTTATGGTGGTTCTTCTCTCTTGAATAACACTTGTTTCATGTTCTTATTTCTGACCATGCAGATAGAGGATATGCAGTGGGGTAGAGGAGTCCGCGAGATTCCCCCCTCCGTGTGTACCCTGCCCTGTAAGCCTGGACAGAGGAAGAAAACCCAGAAGGGCACCCCGTGCTGCTGGACCTGTGAGCCCTGTGATGGCTACCAGTACCAGTTCGATGAGATGACCTGCCAGCATTGCCCTTACGACCAGCGGCCCAATGAGAATCGAACTGGCTGCCAGAATATCCCCATCATCAAGCTGGAGTGGCACTCTCCCTGGGCCGTCATCCCCGTCTTCCTTGCCATGCTGGGCATCATCGCCACCATTTTTGTCATGGCCACCTTCATCCGTTACAATGACACGCCCATCGTCCGAGCCTCTGGCCGGGAACTCAGCTACGTGCTGCTGACAGGCATCTTTCTTTGCTACATCATCACTTTCCTGATGATCGCAAAACCGGATGTGGCAGTGTGCTCTTTCCGGCGAGTTTTCTTGGGCTTGGGTATGTGCATCAGTTACGCAGCCCTCTTGACAAAAACCAATCGGATCTATCGCATCTTTGAGCAGGGCAAGAAGTCAGTCACAGCCCCCAGACTCATAAGCCCCACGTCTCAGCTGGCAATCACTTCCAGTTTAATATCCGTTCAACTGCTGGGCGTCTTTATTTGGTTTGGTGTCGATCCACCCAACATCATCATAGACTATGACGAACACAAGACCATGAACCCTGAGCAGGCTAGAGGAGTTCTCAAATGTGACATTACGGATCTCCAAATCATTTGTTCCTTGGGCTACAGCATCCTTCTCATGGTCACGTGTACTGTGTATGCCATCAAGACTCGGGGTGTACCTGAGAACTTTAACGAAGCCAAGCCCATTGGATTCACTATGTACACCACGTGTATAGTGTGGCTCGCCTTCATTCCAATTTTTTTCGGCACTGCTCAGTCGGCAGAAAAGGTAAGCGAAAATGCACAGCTCACCCTACATTTCAAAATGCATTTTTAGGTTCGGAACCTCGGTTGTGTAACGTTAAAGGTCTTACATGTACAGAAATGTGTTTCCAAGAGTAGAAACTATTTGGATCAACAGGAGTGAATACCCCAGGTATCTAAAATGTGTTTATGATTTTGAAGCATTTATCTTGCTGCAAACCAACTAGAAGTTTTCTTTTCTGGTTCATTATATTTGTCATGAAAGTATCCGACATCATAGATTGCTTAGTGTAAAAATATCTAAATGAAGGAATACTCTTTGTGCATAACTTTTCATTCCTGCTTGCACACCTGTTTCTTTATGACGAGAGGATACAGCTGCAGTACCTGATTGTCCAGGTAAGAGTGGGTGGTGGCCATCGTCTTCTTGGTAGGGGTGCTCTATCGCTCTTGTAGTGCCTGAGTGGTTGTGGCTATGGACAGGGCTGTAGAATACAAGCTCTACAGCATACCATAATGGCCTGATGTGTACTGATAGAATATAGCCAGGTGGGTGAGTAAAATAGAGCTTTGGTTATCACTCTTCTATGCTCCCCGCGGTTACGTGTACATTTGTAACAGCGAGTAATACATTTTGAGATCAGAGCCCCAACTTTCTTGCCGAGGGAGAGGTAGTATGGCATCAAGCTGTGGAAGTTCTAGGTTCTCAAAGTTGATAGTCTCTGTCCTTAGGAAAATTTTTTTTAAAAAAAGGTCCTAATCTCCAGTACGTTGGTCTACAATGTGTTTGTCTTAGATACGAGTCCTGTAGTGCTTCCCAGTAGTTAGAAGGTTATGTGTCTGTACCTTAGGCAGCTCTGATATGCAGATTTTCATGTGAGTTCTATCTCTAGGGCTCCCACCTATGCTAATTTAACAAACTTGCAGTATTAGATTAGACATGATTCATATTTATCTGAGTCCTACACTCACATAATTGACTTGGGGTTTGTACACATGCAATTTTGACAAACCCCATTTTTAATGCTAAGATGATGGAGGGTCCTTCACTGCACGTGGGAAGCTGTGAGAGGTTGGTACAAGTGAGGCTGAATTAGAGATCTAGAATCTGAGCTGACACTCTCTGTGGAAGAGACCATAGTTCCAGCTTGGTGAAGAGTTAGCACCCCATGTATCTGTCCTGATTTCATAGTGCTTTGACTGCATCTCGTGAGCATTCAGAGATACAGTGCTCTGAATGAAAAATAGGATGATGAAGTTAGGACTGTATGAAAAATATGCAAGTCACTAGTTGGATCCTCTTGGTTGTTGTAAACTGCATTCTCTGGGAAGTTCATGGCTTTTGGCTGGTTTTCCAGATGCAGAGATGTGTAGTATCCCACTTGTGTGATCCAGAATCTACAGATTGGGGTTGCATTAAAAAAAATTAAGTGAAAAGTACAGTAAATCATGCAGAATTCTGACATCAATGTATCCAGATGATTCTAATTTGAGTTATAAAATATCCTAGAGGAAGTTCTAGAATATATATCTCAATGCATAGCTATGTCTCACATTCATAATGCATGTTTATTGTCTGTGAAGCCAACTTGAATTCTAGTCTGTCTCCTCTGTCTCTGTGTGGACTACAGGGATAGTAAAATATAAGTCAGAGCCGTAAAATGCAACCGAGAGGGAAAAGGGGCCTTAAATGCCTGATGGTCGAATGATGAGCATTGAATGTCTCCTGGGGCATGATGGTGCCATCTAAGCATTCAGAGGTATTATTTACATTATCACAGCCAACAGGTCCCTCTGAAGTAGGTTGAAGATGGGTTTCTTTACATAATTCTTGAGGAATTGAAGACTGATGGATAATTGCAGTGGTTTTCCAAATGAGTCTTGTTACACTTCGTGTTGGATTTGTCTACTAGGTCATTTTTCTTCTCTAACAGTTCTTAGTTTCTGGCCTTGACTGTGGATGTTTTCAGTAAGATCGTGTGTGTAAGTCGCTCCTTTAAAACCTTGAGAATGAGAGGCGTCAGGACTGGCATTCACCCATTCTACTGGCCCTAGAATTTGTTGTGCTGATAGAATTGAACTTCACGAGGCACTAGCCCGTCTTCATGCCCTCCACCTTCTGGCTGAGGCTCAGCAAGCACACGTTTTCCCTTGTGCCATCTCGATGGGTTGGGCAGGCCTGCATGGTTGATCAGCACAATTGAAGATGCCGAGTTGGCAAATGAAAATGGTGAATTATTACACAAAAATACACCCACCATAATGATAGGCATATGGCAAGAGAAACACGAATGATCCATTAAAGAATATCACTTTACTTGTATGAAGCCATGACATTCAACTTTTAGAAAGCAGAATACTGTCAGATGCTATAAATAGACATAGCAAAATATGTTTGCTTTTGCCACGGTAGCAACTTACAGATTTCAGGATCTTCCATGTTTATATACATGTAACAGTTTAAGTGTTTTTAAGAGAAGAATTTCACAATAACACAGCAATAAAGATGAGTCAGTTCAGTAGTGATTGTGTACGCTTTCAGGAAATTGAACTCATTTTTGATTATGTTAGGAACGTGCTGCAGAAGTTCTCATTGGTTTCATTCATCAGCACAGCATAAGGGATAACAGTGTTGTCACTTCAATTCCACAAGAGTCAGACCCTGTGGAATTTATGTTTCCTCTTGTCGGGAGGGTGAGAAGTCACCGCTGGCCTTTGGCTTCCTGAGAAGTCCTACAGCGTGACTGGGAGTGGAAGGTGTGGCGCAATGACTGCAGCTCTGGGACAGCATGTTTTAGGGAACTGTGATGGGGAAAGAAGAGGCCCCAGCCAGTATGACAAAAGCATAGGAGTGAGCTGGCCTGGTGCGGAGCAGAAGCATTCCGTTACTATTGTCACTGTCTGCTCCAGCACTGCTTTGTTCTGTGTGACAGGCAAAGCTGCGGCTGGACCTATAGTGAGAATTGTGCGTGCTGGAAGCTGTGCATGCTTCAACTAGGGATAACAGACCTGAAAAATCTAACGATTGATGCCGTCAGTCAAAGCACTTCAGCTTGTGTGGCCTGGAGAACTTCCTAGCCTACCTGATATGCCATCTCCTACATGTGGGCCTGGAGACAGGCTTCACTTAACTCTCACTGGGAACACAGATCTTGGGATTAAGGCAGTAAGGTCAGAGGTTTCTATAGGTCTACTCTGAGAGAATGAGGGATTGTGTGGATGGATAGGAGGAGGGTAAGAAGCAGAAAAGCACAAGGTCCAGGGGAAACTTCTGGGCAAGTGCAGTGTCTTACAAGAAAGAATGACTTTTAAAAGGGTGTCTACTGGCCAATTTCCTACATATGTTAGAGAAGAGCTAAGTGTAAAATAACCAAATGCTAAGATTATTCAGTCTCCACTGAAGCATCACTCCACTAAGTGACAGAATTAGGACAACTGTTGGCAAGCCTTTGATCCAGCGTGGGGTCCTTAACTCAGTGGTTCTCAAAATTGTGTCATGCCTTCCCTCACTCTCTTCCCCAGCTGGGTCCACAGGTTGAAAATAAGACATAAAAGTTGACATTTTTAACAAGCCTGCTGGGAAACGCCAGTGGAGATGAAGCGGACTTCTTAAAACAACCTGCCCCTTTCCTCCCTCCCTCCCATGGAGGACAGCCTGTGAGAGGCCCTTCATCTCTCCTCTTACAGAACTTCGGGGAATATTAATCCCCATCCCAAGCAAAGAGGAGTTGCAGGGATCAAGTAGCCAGCAGATCAGAGAGACCCTATCCAGGATCAAAGAAGTTAAGGACCCCGAGGTCTCAATCAAACCTCAGCTCCAAGGTTTGGGCCAGAGGCCTTACAAAGCCAGAATCGGGTTAGTGACAGGACAAGCAGGTGGGGTTGTTTCCCGGGAGCATTTCTTGAGAGTCTGTAAGGACGGGGCCAGGACCATGTGCCCTGAATCCAAAGCAAAACCTGCCTAATGCTAACATCGAGGGGTCTTCAACATGGTCAGGGACCGTGATTGTGACCAAAGAACTCAGCACAGACTTCCGTGTTGTTCACAACCAAAAAAGCTTAGCTTCGGGCCCGGCGGCGTGGCCTAGTGGCTAAAGTTCTCGCCTTGAATGCCCTGGGATCCCATATGGGCGCCGGTTCTAATCCCGGCAGCTCCACTTCCCATCCAGCTCCCTGCTTGTGGCCTGGGAAAGCAGTCAAAGACGGCCCAAAGCTTTGGGACACTGCACCCGCGTGGGAGACCCGGAAGAGGTTCCTGGTTCCTGGCTTCAGATCAGCGCACACCGGCCCGTTGCGGCTCACTTGGGGAGTGAAACATCGGATGGAAGATCTTCCTTTCTGTCTCTCCTCCTCTCTGTATATCCGGCTTTCCAATAATAATAAAATCTTTAAAAAAAAAATACAAATAAACTAACATAAAAAAAAAAAGCTTAGCTTCTCATTACGTTTTCCACAAACATTTTGAAAGACCTCTTAGATCAAAATACTTGACTCGTAGATAAGCATTCTTCCATTCCCCGGGAATGCCAGCGTGGCCTTGAGTCAACACCACTCACTCCTGCATTGGAGAACCACGTGTCATTCCGGGTGTCCATTCAGGCTGCATCAGATGATCTCTGCCAGCTCTCCCCATCCAACCGCTCTTGTCATTGCCTGAAAGCCAGTAAAAGGCTTTCACTGAGATTAATCAACTTAAAGGGAAAGGATGGTTAAGAGTGTGAGGTTAGGCTCCAATTCATTTTTTTTTTTTAAGATTTATTCATTTTATTACAGCCAGATATACAGAGAGGAGGAGAGACAGAGAGGAAGCTCTTCCGTCCGATGATTCACTCCCCAAGTGAGCCGCAACGGGCCAATGCGCGCCGATCCGATGCCGGGAACCTGGAACCTCCTCCAGGTCTCCCACGCGGGTGCAGGGTCCCAATGCATTGGGCCGTCCTCGACTGCTTTCCCAGGCCACAAGCAGGGAGCTGGATGGGAAGTGGAGCTGCCGGGATTAGAACCGGCGCCCATATGGGATCCCGGGGCTTTCAAGGCGAGGACTTTAGCCGCTAGGCCACGCCGCCGGGCCCACCAATTCATTTTTATTTTGTTCTGATCACAGGCCTCCTTTGTAACATACTACTAATGCTCTTTGTCTGTTGTGATTCAACAATTCTGGGTTTGATTAAAATGTTCTCATGAACTCGTGCTTATAAAACAGGTGCTGTCCCTAGTCCTGTGGGAGAGAGAAGTAAAGAAAGCATCATCCTTGGTCATTAGCGACTCACAAGATAGGCCGGTGTTGGGCTTCAAACACGCTGCCATCGTATCACAAAGAATGACGGAGAGCAGCTACTCTGAAACATCACAAGAAATGTGATCAAGGGACTGAAATGGACAGGCAGAGAAAGCCACAGGACCACCCTATCAGAAATAATAGCACACATCAAACCCAGGGGTGTTGACACATGGCCTATAGAAAAAAGATGACTCAGGCAGCTGTGACTCTTGTCGATGGGAGAAGGTATCACACACAAGAATGAAATCTCACTTTTTGTGCAAGTTTCAAAACAATGTGAATTCTGATGCTTCACTCCCAGATGAAATGTTTGGCAAGTATCACATCATTTCAACGTGGTGGGCCAAGCTAATTCTGAACACCACGGATGGTAAGCTAAGATATGTGCCATCCTTTTCTGGGTGGAAATGTTGCCTGAAGTACCTGCTGTATTATTCATGCTCTTAACTCTGATGCAACTCAAAGACAGCAGTGCACTCGGAGGGGCCAGCATTCCATTGCAGTGAGGCCTCCTCCTTGAAACCATAGAAAGCCAATACAACATGGATGTGTGGGACCAATGTGAACAGGGTAATTGGGAAGGGGAATTTTGGAGATAGTATTTTATGCTAAACAGGTGTGAGAAATACTATAGTTACGAAAACACATCTGTTGTAGTGGAAGGATAAAGCATAGATTGGAAAAATGGCTGATAGGTCACGAGAGAGTAGGTGTGCATGCTACTTGGAATATTGTCAAAATGAAATTTATTTGAAGGGGAAAGTGATGGGGGAGAGACATAAAGGTCTTCCAGCTGCTCAGCATGGCACATTTTGTGTGAGCCATTTAACCTCCTTTGCCTCAATCCTGTCATCCCCCCAGGAGGCTTAACTAATCAGGTCTCAGAGAGCAGGAGGCCTCTACATCGCTTAACACGACAGCTTGCTGAGTTTTGATATTTCTGGGTTCTAATGGGGTTGATGCACCACCAAGACCCTGATTGTTGCTGGGAAGACCAAAGATGATTCCATTGGGAAAAGTTGTCCAGGATGTTAAAAATTTAAGCATGAACCTGTCAGACTGAGCCCAGCCTTTCCTCCTTCATGTGTACCTACAAGTGGAAAGCAGGGCATCCCCACAGGCTTCCACAGGAACATTTGGGGGGGAAATTAGTGTGTATTAAGACAAATTGTAAACCACACAAACACCCTTCAAAAGCCAAATGGATTAACACGTTGGGGTCAGTCAGTTAAATGGAAGCTCAAACACAATGACGAAAAACCACTCACATATTCAGCAAAGTGACCAGCCTGAGGGGAAGATGAAAACCATACAGAGTGATTCCATTAAGATCAATATTTTAAAGAAAACTTCAAAGCAATCTGTGGCACCAGAAGGAAGATCTGCTGTTGGCTACAGATGATCAGGGAATCTCAGGGGTCTGAGGGCAGCCTGGGTTCTAATTTTCTCCCCCACAGTGATGGTTTGACAGTATCCACGTGTCATCACTGGTCTGAGTGCACATTTCAGGCATGTATAGCTTATTATGTATCAGCTTCCCCTCCTCCTCGGCAGAGTATCCCTGCCCCTACTCTCCTCACCCTCTTCTATTGAAATTTCATTATCAAGTATGCTTATATTGATTGCCCTAGCTGTGAATTGCTGTCATGGTTAATTGGGAGTGCAGACAAGAGAGGACGTAGAAGCCTGTCGCATTCTCTGGCACATGACGAAAGGTCAGCAAATGAGAACCTGACCCTGTGCCTTAGGCTTCTCTAGAGCAGAGGTTCTGGGAAGGCAGTGGCTGGAGGAGTGGCAGAGTGTAGGAGAATCTCACATGGAGGGGCAATGCAGTAGAGATGTTGACCGAGGGTGGCAAGCATTTGGCATGTGAGTGGACTTGAAATCTTGGAGGGTGACTGCAAAGGAGGTTGGGCTTGGTTTTTGGGAGGCACGGGGAGTGGAGACTATGGTCTAATGGAGTGTAGGGTAGGGTTGTGGCATGGTTCGTGGTTGGGGGAATGCTTTAGAAAGCTTATTCATTGCCTAGGAGTAATGGACTGACTGTATGATACTTATTGTGTGTGATTTTATCCTAGAAAGATAGTGACTCCCAAGCTTAATTTAAATGAACGCTCCCTGTCATCCTATTTTAGCAAACAGCATATGGGGGGAGGAGGGGTAGGGGAGGGAGGGGAAAGGTGAGTTGCTGGCAGGACAGTTTGAACCAGAGCTGGCAGCAAGAGGCAGCCCCTTCTCTTATCCTCCAAGAAACAAGATAGCAAACCTCACCTGCTCCCCGCAGCAAGTCGATGGACTGGGAGGAGACTGGAGTGCCATGTAGCTGATGCATGCAAGTTAGGAGTACTGCTGAAAGACCCCCGTGCCACAGTGCAGGCACATTCGCTCTTTCCTGAATGAGAGCTTGGCGGTGCTGCCACACCAGTTGCCCCTGTGTGTGGGCTCTCCATGGTTGTTGGTCTCTGGGCCCTTGCGAGCAGCATTGGCCTCTGAGACCTGCATCATGGGACTTCAGAGTTCAAGCAGATGCTGTGTCGCCTTGAGCTAGGACCTTCACATGGCCAGCTGGCTCACCTGTGCTTTTGGTCACCTTGATCCCTGCTCAGGGCTTGGGTTGCCATTCTAGGTAGGTCTGGACCTGGCCACAAAGGCCCACGAGGGAAGCAGCCTCACACGAACAACTATCCAGCAGCAGCTTCAGGAAGGGCTGCTGTGGGGTTTCCCACCTCAGAACAAAGCTTGCATTGTCCTCATCACGTTCACTGCACTGAAGGGTGCAGGGAAGCCAGCAGGATGAATGGCAGCAGAGGAAGTGTAGGGCCAGGCTGTGCTTATCTGCCCTGCAGAGGGCGATGTACTGCACTCACACTAGCACATCTTTGGGGTTCTCATGTGGGATCATCCATGGACACCCTGGAGTGCCAGTTCAAGGCCTGAAAGTCCCGTTTTCTTCCTTGTCCTTCGGGCTGTGTGATCTTCTCTTCCACCTTTGATGTGATCTCACTCTGTTGACTTGTCACTTGCAAGGGGCTAATACTGTTTTCAAAAAGTTTTCGTAATTAGGTAGGTGGATAGATAGATAAGGAATGCCGCCTGGGAGGTTCTGGCTCACAGTCTCAAAGCTCTACATCAGTCTGTAATGACTGGGTTTCAGCGTCCAACACAGCTACTTAGGCTGCCTGAATCTGCCCTCCCATTCTGTCAGTTGCATTGTGTTTCTCTGGTATCTTGCCCAGTGTCCTGTCAGAGTGATGAGCTTGGAACACAGTGGTCACATTGCATTGTTAGTGAGGCGGGCCTTCTGCCGGGTGCTGGCTCATGTGCCAGATGAACAGGGTGCTTATTTGTAACCCAGTACTCAGTAACCTACTCCTCACATTGTCTAATGTTGAACATCTGGTCATATAGATGGACCTGGGTACATTTTCTTCAAAGACAGAAGAAGAAAAAGACATCGAGTGGAAAGACTTGGAAAGACATGGATTCTTCTAGTTTAGGTATGAACGTTGAATCTGGTATTGTTCTAATTCTTATTGAAAGGACAAGGGTGGAGACGGGTTTTTGCAAGCCTGTATGCCTTTGTAGTAGTTTCTAAATCGACACAGCCCCCGATGACAGTGTTGTAGAGAATGGGTGGGATCTGCAGATGTCCCTGTGCTGAAAATATTGTATAAAAAGCAGAGAGGTAAACAACGAACAGGAAAATTACTAGCAGAGCCCCTGAGCTGGAAACTAGATGTGTTCATTCAGGAGGAAGCCCCACCACGTTCTCCTGGGATAAGAGCTATGTGGGTGACTATTGGTGGAGGAAGAGCTCTGGGAAACACAGGGGACTGTCATTTCCATTTGTCACAGAAATCCTGCTTCTGCTCAGCCCTGGGGTAGAGGGTGCGCGGAGTGACTCGTTAATGGTTACTGACACCCACACGACACGGAGCTGTGGAGGCTCTCACCGGGCCCACAGTGCCAGGAATGGAAGGCCCTCTGACACATGCCTGGGTTTTGTTATTGTTGATTGCTTGGCTTATACTCTAAGTATGAGCTTTCTGATCCAAGACTTCGCATTGCACAGGCAGAAAAATCCTGGTGGGTATAAGTTCTCAAACAGAAATGGGCACAGTTTGAGTTCCCTCACTGACACAGTCCTTTTTGCTCCAGTGCCTACTGCCCTTGAGACAAATCTTCTGTGAGCAAGTTTTAAAGTGGTTTCCCTTTCCTTGAGAACGGCCCTGTTATTTAGCGATTGATTTTAAATGTCGGTTCCGTGCCTTAGAGTTCCAGCCACTGGAGGTCACATCCCGTTATTTTTAGGAAACCTTCCAGTGGATTTCCACCGATGCCATTATGTTGCACACCAGCCAGCCTCATGACTGTAGCGGGACTTACCTCCACTTCCTTAGAGTCTAAGAGGCCCGCGGAGCTGATCAGAGCAGTCAGCTGTGCGGTCTCCACGTGCATGTCTCATTGCATCTTCCAGCTCCTGCTGCTGTGCTGTAGGGTTAGGGTTGACGTGGGGCCAGCTGCAGAGGCTCAGGTGGCCTGGTGCCATGCCATCTTCCTTTCCGGTTCTCACTCTTCCCGTTTCTTCTCATCCCTGTTGATGCTGTGTCTGCACCTGAGCCCACCAACCTTAACTCCACCCCAGGACTTCACACAGGATCTTCCCCTGTCAAGTCACTGTAACAAACACCTGGAAGAAACTACTTACAAAGGGAGAGGGTTTATTTTGTCTCATAATTTTGGAGATTGGTCAGGTGTCTGAGGACGGCAGATGGAGAAGGAAGGGGATGTGACTCAGGCTACTGGGACAACCTTATCCAGAGGACCTGCCTCTGGAGGGATGCCCAGTGACCTAAGGACCTCTACCGCCGCCTTCTCACCACTCAGCTCCCTGCTGTGTGTCGGCCTGGCCCTGTGACTGTCCTCTGTACCAAGGGGCGTGGTCTCCAACCTTGTGTCCTGCATCTCCCTATCACCCAGCAGTTACTGTGGCATCCACCTGATTTTTATCTCCATCTCCTCACTACAGTGTAAGTAGCTCCTCTGATTTCCTGTGTCCCTAGGGCTTCAAATGGTAGCTAGTATACAGTAAGTGCTTAGTACACCTCTGAGGAAGGAAACAATGCATGCATTTTGTAATAAGATGTTGTTCTTACTTTAATGAATAGGTTAGAAGGAGAGGGAGTGGGTCCAACACTGTAGCCTAACGGCTAAAGTCTTCGCCTTGCGCATGCCAGGATCCCATATGAGTGCCAGTTCTAATCCTGGTGGCCTCACTTCCGTCCAGCTCCCCACTTGTGGCCTGGGAAAGCAGTTGAAGATGGCCCAAAGCTTTGGGACCCTGCACCCCCGTGGGAGACCCACAAGAGGCTCCAGGATCCTGGCTTTGGATTGGATCAACTCTGGCCGTTGCAGCTGCTTGGGGAGTGAATCAACAGACGGAAAATCTGTCTGTCTGTCCTCCTCTCTGTGTATCTGACTTTCCAATGAGAATAAACCATACAGAAGAAGGAGAGGGAGCCATGCAAAGCCCATCAGTGAAGAAGGCTGCAGGGAAACTGGAGGAAAGCAGGTTGACAGCTGGAAGTGAGATCTCCCCGCGGTGGGTGGGAGTTCTCTGCCAAGTCTGGGGAGGCTGATCTGAAAGCAGGGCGAGGCAGTGCAAACATCCAAGGCTCCTCAACTGACATGGCCACCAGCAAATGTGCAAATCCACCGTTTTCAGTGTTTGGAGCATTAAGGGGAAAGGAACGCAGTAACATTTGAGGGTGTTGGAAATGGACAGTGTTACTAACTTATAGGTGTCAATCGATTAAGGATGATTTTACGTACCAAGAGCCTTTAGAATACGAATGAATTGTCACTCAGTCCTTCTGATTCTGGCTTAGGATAGGAAGAAACTGAAAACATTCCCAAAGATTTTTGCCTACAACCTGAACACTTGACCAAAGGGAAGTGGTTCAATGCCTTGTGGTAGAGAAGTTGCACCTGGCATTGCTGGCATCGAAGGAGTTAGCATTCTAAACCTGATGACGCGGAGTACGGAGTCGCAACTACCAGACTCTTATCATACATGCTATTGCACTCAACACTTTTCTTACATTATTCCGTTGGACCTTCACCCTGCTTCTACAGAAGGGTGACCAGAATCCCAATGTATAGATGTGAAACAGGTTTACAGAGGTCCCATGGCCTTGATGAGACCTCAGAGCTGGGGAGGATTCTAGAAGGTTGTTGATGACATCTATGTTCCAAAATAGCACAGATCCGTGACAGAGACTGTGACAGCAGAAGTGATTATTTCTTTTAGCCTGGACAAATTATTTGATTTTTTTGTGTGTCTCAGTTCCCTAACTTGTAAAAGGAGAATTGTAGAAATATTTATCTTATCAGTATATTATGAGGATTGAGTAAGTGAATGAGTAACTGTACTTCATGTGTGTAAGCGTATGTATTCCATTGAAATATATACATACATGCACTTGTATGGGGATGCTTGTAAATACCAGGTACAATTGCTAATGCTGGGGAAGCAGCAAGCACGTTAGACCCGCCAACCTGCATTCTAGTGTAGGGATGACAGGCTATAAATACGTGAGTATCACACAAGCTGTGAGACCTCAATAAGGGGCATGAAGCCACGTCAGCAGGAGAAGAGGTGCTGGGCTCAAAGGAGAAGGAATCCTTGACATTATGAGTAAGCGACGGGATAGGGACTCACTGGGAAGACCTTCACACCAACATCAGCAGCTGCAAGGAATGGTAAGACGGAGAGCTGCCCTGTGCAGGTCCAGAGCTGGAAGCATGCCTGGAAGGCTTGCCCAAGCAGCAGCAAGTCAGAGAAAGAGTGCAGGATGGGCGGCAGCAGGACCCTGGAGCCTTCTGAAAGGACTCTAGGCTCTTCAGAAAGGCCACCTGGGCTGCTTGTCGGGAGGAGACTGTAGCAGGGCAAGAGTAGACTCAGAGAGGCCAGAGGGAAGTATCCCAAGCATCTGTGCTCTGATGGAGCTTCCAGCTTACATCCCCAAAACAACCGCAGAGTCACAAGCTAAAGCCTGTCACTAAACAAGGATTGCACAGTGCTGCACTAGAGGAACTTACACCAGAAGGCCAAGTATGCAACTTGCAGGAAGAGCGCAGATCGCGTGGGCAGAATCC
The DNA here is from genome assembly GCF_030435755.1 of Ochotona princeps. Taxonomy (NCBI): domain Eukaryota; kingdom Metazoa; phylum Chordata; class Mammalia; order Lagomorpha; family Ochotonidae; genus Ochotona; species Ochotona princeps. The sequence continues at coordinate 39,358,041 of NC_080852.1, read as the reverse complement.
TAGGGTTTCCCACCCTGATTGTTTCCTCTTTGCTTCCCAAAAGATGTGGCTATTTATGGTGTCATGCCCCTTCCCTACTGCCATCTGAGAGGCTTCCCAGAGCATACAGTCCTACAAGGGTTTCTACTTCTTTGCATGAAGGAATTTTTACTGGACTCCTTGATATGCTTGGTGCCATTAATCTGGACAAAAATGCCAGGCCATGCAGTTTCTGTGTGCACAGTAGGGAGTTGGGCCTTTCACACAGGCTATTTGAGAGTAACACCGTGTGTGCTTACGCGGTATGTTTCCAAAGATGCAGTGTCTCTGTCTCCAGGGCAGCAGGGCAACTCTGGATGCCCTTCAGGAATGTGCCAGATCAAAGCAGGTGACAGGTGGGTTGCAATCAGACTGACTGGATATTCCAGACGAACCTAGGAACAGCAGCTGAGCCGCTCCTCTCAGCTGTAGGCTGCCCTCCAAGGGCAAGGCTCTTTGTCCAGGAGCAGGAGGAGATGGGGAATTTGCAAGAAGTGAGCAGGCACTGAGTTGTTGACAACAGGGCTCAACCTCAGTGTGAAGGGAAGAGGAAGTCGGCTGAGTTCTGTCACCTTCCCGTGTGCGTGTCACATGTATTCCTCATGTGCTCCACACCTTGTGTTCTGTCCCACTTAGTGCCTTCCATTGCAAAGAGATGATCTCATTAGCTCCTGGTTGATAGATTGATTCATTTATCACTTCACACAGGACAAAGTCAGCAGTATCTGGTCCCTGGGCCTCAGTAAGGCCTGGGGACAGTGAACAGCCTGATAAGGTTGGGATTGTCATGTACCTTGCATCCTCATGAGAGAAAGCATCACTGGCTCCTTTCAGACATGGTAGGGTCAGGCAGGTGAATGGGCACAGGATGCCTTCGGAGCACAGCATGATCAGGTGGAACCGCAGTAAGAGAAGGTTTCAGAGATACTTAAGCTGCGTGAGGGATGAGAAGGATCCAGAGGAAAGGCAATTCCTGTTCAGTTCAGTCACATTAGGTGTCGTCTTCTCTCTTCTCTCTCCCTCCCTGCTCTTTGCTCTGCTCTTGTGTCTCCTTCTCCCACTCATCCTCCTTTTCCACAGTTGGAGATGAACTGTTTAGGGGTTACCTGCATAGGAGGTGCAAGCAAAATGCATCAGCTGACACATCTCCGGGGCTGTTGATGTGAACATGGGGTACATAATCATTTATGAAGTAGACACTCTCAGAGGAGGAGGTTCGGGCAGGAGGCAGTCATCTGGAACCTGAGCTTTGCGACGCCTCTAAAAGATGGTGAAGATGCCAGCTGGGATTGGATTCCTGGTTCTGGAGTGCAGGGGAGGTGCTGGGATTGGATTCCTGGTTCTGGAGTGCAGGGGAGGTGCTGAGGTTGGATTCCTGGTTCTGAAGTGCAGGGGAGGTGCTGGGATTGGATTCCTGGTTCTGGAGTGCAGGGGAGGTGCTGAGGTTGGATTCCTGGTCCTGGAGTGCAGGGGAGGTGCTGAGGTTTGCAGGATCACATTGGCTGTGCACTGAGTTTGAAATGCAAAGCTTCACACATGTTGTACACACAGTAGTCTGAGGCTGATGTCCTGGGTGCCCAGTGTACCTAAGTCAAGAAAAAAATTGCATCTAGCTAAAGAGGCAAAAAGACTGAAAGCTCAGGGACCCAGACATGGAAGGAAGGGCAGTGATGGGTGGTCTCCCACATGCTGGTGAGAAGCCCTGTCAGGTACATGCCAGGGCTCACTGCTCGTGGGCAGTGGAATAGCAACAGTGACTCAAGTGAGTGGCAGTGGAATCAGCAGTGGTGGCGTGAGTGAGTGGCCTGGTGGAGAACTGCTGGAAGAGGGTGTCAGCAAGCATCATCAAGACATACGAGGAGTGGCAATGTTTTGTTACATTATTCTCTTGCTTCAGACACAGTGAAAAACAGAGCTAGCGTCCATGTTCATGTTGATTCTCCAAATCGTGTGTCTCATAATGCCTGGAAAACTTGCTGGGATACCTTCCTATGGGCCTTCTCACACTTCCCAGAAGTCTTCCTTGATTCATTGTTGCTATAAAAGGAATGTCTCCCATAATACAAATGTCAGCATTCAAATGTCTTTTCAAAGTGTGTATTCAAGATATCCTTTCCTCTGTCAGTGTGTGTTTTCATGACACGAACTAACATTTCCCTCACCATTGTCCTTGTATATCCTCAGAGAAGCCGAGTACATAGTTTGATCATCTTCAGTCCCTTTATCCTGGGTGAGGCGTGGGGAATCCGGCTCCCCTCTGCATCAGCTTTCAAGTGTGCGGTAACAACTGGTATGTGAATTTCTGTGGAGGGAGTTTGTCCCCGCCTTCTGTGCAGAGGTTGGAGTGGGGACCTCTGTGCTTGCCTCAGTAACCCTGGGAAGAAGTCCACTTGGTGGTTAGTAGAATGCTGCTCCCAATGGCATTTTGTGTATGTAACTCATATCCCAGCCATGGAGGAAAGCTTTTCGTGAAAACAAGAAAGACGAACAGACATAAGGTCTTAGTCCCCGCAAGGTCAGGTGGGCCCATCACAAGCTGGATTCGTGTGGCCCCAAGAGCGCCTGCTGCCCACCTGCTGTGGATGCCAGTCAGGCCACAGTTGGCTGGGAGGCAGGGGCACCTTCTGCTGGGGGGAAAGGCTGCCCTACTGTTTTGAGGGATGCAGTGTATCTTAACAGCCATTCAACTGCACAGGCTACTGAACTTCGCTCACACAAATCGTCTGGGAGAGTGGCATTGTAACTGAAGCTGCTGAGCAGCCCGGGAACACCACCATAGCAATCCAGCGTCTCTCCAGACACGAGCGGGCGCACAGTACCACTATGATATCTGTATGCTTCTCATGTTATTTTTCCTGGTGGATACTGAAAAATCAATCTTCTATTCTGGTGTATACCAAGAGTGTCATGTTTGTATGGAAAAGCAATTTTAATTTGGTGGGAAATAGATTTCCTTGAACATGCAGGAATGCGCCACCAAATCCAGGTCTCCTTGATCCCAGGGGTTGAGATGTGAAACAGAGCTGGCGGGAGGACAGATTTGGATGTTTGATAATTCTGCTTGAATGTATCCTTCTCGCTCTTGCTTGTTGGAAAGACTCCGGGGAAACAGTGCAGACGGTGTGGTGAGACAGGACAGAGAAAGAGCAGACCCCGGCCGGTTCTCCTGGTGTCCCCACGTGTGCCTGTGTCGCGTCACCCCCTACGCCGGAAAATGGGTTCTAATGTTGCCGTTAGGAATTTAACTTCAAAATCTTATTTTTTTCCCATTTCATATCAACCAAAATTTTTATTACTTTGGAAAGTTCATGAAAAAAAATGAATGTTTGTAATGACCATGAATGTCCTTCAGAAACATTCACCAAAATGAACTTATCTTTAATTGCATTTTTTCCCTGAACTTTTCAGAGTATCACTGTAATTGACTGGATAGTGTCTCTGAGAAAAGTCAGGATTAACCATGTCAAAAAATATACCCATTTATGTTTAAGGCCTGTGATTTCTTTGTACATTTCTCTCATTGTTATTGTATGTGTTATATCACCAAATTAAAACATGGTTCAAAATCCTGTCACAGAGTCTCAGAACGTGTAGAAAATCAGACACACTGAGCTCATGTTGTGTTACTGCACCTTTCCCCAAATGTCATTTATGTTCACCATTATTCTGATGTTAGGCTCATGATGAGATGTTTTGTCTTGGTCTTGTTCTTTAATTCAGTTTGAAGAAGCGTGTTATATTAATAGTAAGACGATTTTGGAAGCATTTCAATACGTGTGCTCCAGCCTCCCTGGCTTCCTTTGTAGTGTGGTGTATTTTAGCTCATACATCAAAAGGTGTGATGGTCAGAGGGTCCACGGGTTTCACTAGACTTCTGGAGAGGGCTTTGGCAGCAAAACCCTTACGAACCTCTGATTAAGACTCCAGGAGGGACTTGAGTTACAGTGGCTGTGTTCATCCAAGCTCTTGGCCCACTTGAGGTGCTCAATAAATACTCGGTGGGTGAATAAATACAGCTGTAGAAAACTGGGGAAATGGCCCATCATTCAGAGATCTACTTGCTTGGCATAACTTGGTGAGGTTTAATGTGTAGACGAAAAAAGGGCTTCCGACTGTGTGTCTAATGACAATATTTTACAGTGCAGAGAACAGATGTCTGACTCGTGATGGCTTGAAAGCCAAGGAGATGCGTGCTGTCCTGTGTAGGAGGGCCAAGCATGGCAACTGCCTCCTTCCCTTCAGTGTCCCGGGGCCAAAGTAGAATGAACACCGTTCCGTGGCCCCTCCGGGCTGGCCCAGCAGTGCTGTGTTGGTCAGCGTGCTGAGTGAGCGTGTGCAGCGTGGGGGCGGACACAGCCATGAGGCCATGCTAGAAGGAAGGCGTGCAGTGACATTGCCCTGGCAGCCATCAATATGATGACAGCTCTTACCAGGAAGGCTCACCAGAAGACGTGCAGTAGCAAATTAAAAAGAAAAGGAAGAAAGAAAAGGTCTTTGTTGTATCAAGAGAGCTTGCCCAGAAGGGAATAAAGTTTTGGGGTTTTTAAACAGTCAGTTTCCGATGTCTTTGGAAGGGAGTTGCAGGGTATGTAGAAGCTCATCATTTTCCACGAAAAACTCCATCCTTCCCCCAAGCCCACATCAGGTGACACTCCATGAGCCATATTTCACATACCATGCAATGACGGAGTCAGAAAGAACGTCAAATACAACATAGTTCTGTTCTTCTGTACTGGTTTGGCATTCATCTCTGGTTGTCACCGACAGAGGAGATGGAAAGCAAGAACCACAAGTCTGAGTGTCTCTGTAGTGACTCACAGACCCCCGTGCCACAAAAGGAGAGATGGTGTCTCACGGAGGTGACAACCGCTCCTTCTCCCTGCTGCCACCAGGAGGCGTGCAGTCAGAATCAGGGATTGCTGTGTGTAATTATCTTCCCTTGAGCTTCATGAAACATGTAGCTCCCAGAATATGAATTTTTATGAAAATGTGTTTGTGGCTAATTTTCCTGCTACTGTTTCATAATAATGAAAGTTAATTCAGAAGAAATTGCTTTTTATATGTTAGAATTCTCTCAGGCAGACTCACAGTCCATGTGGAATTCTTTGAAGCATACAAGCGTTGTGCTTTGAGATTCTCACATCCTGTTAGGAGCGTCTGCCATCCCTACCACCTGGTAGTAATTAGTTCAGCCACCTAGACCAGTTCTGGATGTTTTCTGGCATGTTGAAGATGAGTTAGTTAGCTAAGCTTTTTAAAGTTATGGGTTATTCTGATAAGCATAGCATCTAATGTTAAAAGGGGAAATTTTATGAGCTCAGCTGTATATACAGAAATGGAATGTAAGATGATAGTTATTTGGTTTCTCAGGAGTCTGTGATATGGATTGTACCAGAAAAGGGACATTCTACCAAGAGAGAACGGCCGTTGAATTCAGTACCAACTCCTAGATGTGTTGCTTTCTGAACAAAGTTGTCTGTTTTGAGTAGGTACAGGAAAAGCTTTATTTCTTTCTTAATGAACTGGGCATGTACGTGATTAGCCTGTCAAATCAGCCTTCTTAATCACCCAACTGAGGCTGCATTTCCGGACCAGGGTAGGAAAGGTGGCATCCCATGATGGCACCTGTCACTTCCTGGAGGTGGGTGTTGCTTCTCAGACCCAAATGTCTGCGTGAGGTTATTCCATGAAGTTAGTGGAAAATGAAACTTAAAGATCAATCTATTACGGTATAAATAATTTTTTAAATTTTCATGCATATAATGGGTCTTTAAGAAGTTCAAGGAAAGAGACTGTTGTAGCATAGGCAGTAAAACCACAAGTGACTGCAACATCCCATGTGAGTGCCAGTTCAAAGCCTAGCTGCTCCTTTTCTCATCCAGCTCCCTGCCAATGCACCAGGAAGGCAGCACAGGACGGCCTCTGCCCACATGGGAGACTTGGAAGAAGCTCCTGGCTCTTGGTGTGAGCCTCACCCAGTCCTGGCTGTTGCAGCCATTTGGGGAGTGAGCCAACAGTTGAAACACATCTCTTTTGGATCTTTCTGTAACTGTGACATTCAAAGAAATAGAACCAATCTAAAAATCAAAGTTAAAGGAATATGCATATGTTATGAGAAAACTATGCATGGATTTTCATCTTCTTGGCACCAAAATAAATTCATTTCCAATAACCGTGACTTTTTCAGATACCTTGCCATACCACAGAGGTAAAGACCTCTGACCAGCCCCAAACAGCGGGGAGAATTCCAAACACTGTCATCCTGGGTTTTGTTACTCCCTGAAGGAAAACAGCCACTCCGAGCAATGAGCAACGTTCCTTTATTTCCACAATTGCAGTTCCTTCAAGTGCCCTGAGTGACTGTGTGCTCACAGTACCAACTGTTCCTTGCCTTCTTTCTGATTCCTCCTCACTGTGGCATTTGCTGCAGGTCTCCATTAAATAGGGATGTGACGCTTGAGTTCACATTATTGAAAAAGTAAATCCACTATGGAAAGTAACTTTTAAAACATATTAGCATAGACATGTTTAATATTTTATTACATAATTTGCTTTTAATGAAGGCATTGCAGCCCATTAAAAGGACAAACCAAAGTAGCACAAATTTATGTGAAATGAGAAGTTGAAGGAATGTGCAAATAGATTTTTTTAAAAATTGTTTTTTGCCAAGGCACTGGGGGAGAAAATCAATCTGCCCTATGAAAGATATTGACAAAATATATCTGTGTTTTAGACGGCAATTATTTTGCATTATTAAGAGTGAGCTACCGTAGTTGTAAAATAGCTCAAAAGCAAAGCAATGAACAACTTGATCAGATAACTTGGAGGGGCTTTCTCTGAACAAAATGCTGTTTTCTGTTAAAGGTACCAGCTCGTATTTTGCCTATTGCCAATTTTCTCAGTGTTCCCTCTTTCCTAAAATAAGTTCCCCAAAGTATCTGTGATCCTAAAAATAAGATTGATCTCTTTAAGCTTAGCCTATTATTCATATAGCTACAGCAAGTTTTGATTTATTATATAGGATTATACAGGTGTGTTTTGCTGGAAATTTTCATGAAGAATCTCAGGTGGGGCTTTGACAGGCTGTGATTTTTGGTGCCAAGGTTAGGAGTCTTCCCCCAGAAACCTCACCAGGTTTCCCTGTGTGTTTCTTCCTTCTCAAGGGCCCGTGTTGCTCTAGTGTCACTCCTTCCCTGTCACATGATCACTGTACCAGGCCTGTGTCGGGTACCAGGCCCGTGTCAGGTACCAGGCCCGTGTCAGGTACCAGGCCTGTGTCGGGTACCAGGCCCGTGTCGGGTACCAGGCCCGTGTCAGGTACCAGGCCTGTGTCAGGTACCAGGCCCGTGTCAGGTACCAGGCCCGTGTCGGGTACCAGGCCCGTGTCAGGTACCAGGCCTCTCAGTTCTCCCTGAAAGTCAGTACGTGGTTTGTCTGGGTCAGCATCATCCTCATGTGGGTTAGACCATGCAGGATTTTGATAGCCTAGCAAGCATTTCCTGTTCTGTTCCTTAAACTCCCATGTCTTGGTAAATACACACCTATCGGTTAAGTGTGGGAGACTTCGTGATAAAGTGAAAATCCACTAATCTTTGTCAGTGTTTTGTTTTTTACTGTCCCCAAGCACTGTCCCCAAAATTGTTATGTATGAGCTTAAGAACCAAGAAAAGTTTTCTTATCTATTGAAAACCATATCATTGTTGGCAACGCCCGCGTCTCCACGTACCCCGAGCCGAGCGGAGGGACTAGGGTTACAAAAAAGACAACATACAAGACAACACAAGATAACACGCAGTACACAGAATGCCGAATGCAAAAAAATGATCGATCGATTGATTGATTTTTATTGAAACTCCAGACTTTCTTTTATACTCTGCCTAGCTCCTCCCAGTGTTTATCCAGTCCTCAATTGGCCACCCTAAATCCCTTGAGTTCCTCCCAGTGTCTATCCAATCCTCAAGTGGCCACCCTAAATCCTTTGAGTTCCTCCTAGTGTTTATCCAATCCCTTGGCAGATAACTTGACAAATAGGAAGCAGGAACTTGCGGTTAAGCCAGTGGCTAGATGTATCAGGCCAAAATTGCCCATCCTGTTACCCTTTGAGAAACAAGCTAAGCTGTGGAGTTAATCCTTGGGAGACCGGGGCCTGCATATCATCAGAATACTGCAACAATGCACTGAACAAATAATACAGTAAGATTTCTCCTTGAACTCATTTAGTCCGTGATTATTGATCTTTTTTCCAACAAACTTTGGGGTACCGTAATCATGAAGCTGCCAACTCTTTGAGAAGCAAAACAGGAATCCTGGGAATCCTGGTGTGATGGGAACCTGTCCAGATGATCCCAGCAAGACTCATTCAGCCTTTTCCTTGGGGCTCTGAGAACTTTCCGGAAGAGTGGGAGGAAAGCAATCATCACGAGCAGATGGCAGAGTCTCTAAAGGGCTGTGGTTAACGTGTTACTGCAATTTGCAGAAATGAAAGGTCTGATGAGGGTTCGCATCAAGAATAATGCAAATGACACAGAGCTTTGGTTGTTTCTGTGGTGTGCAAAACAAAGCAACAAAGCTAATCAAAAATGCTTCAGGTAAAATGGTTCTAAGACTGTTTAAGGGAATTTTGAAAGAAGCTACATATAATTGGTACGAATGAACATACCTCTTATAGAATAGACCCTTGATCTATAACATGTAACACTCCTGGGCATAGTGTACCGAACACAGCAAGGACCTAGGGGGTGGCGAGGACAGGAAGCCAGATGGTGCTCTTCGGTATCTTCATTCTTATGAAGCCATGAAAGTCTGTTTTCCTAATGGAAATCAGTTGGCCAAGAAAGTAGTAGGATTACATGAAGGAAGTGAGGCTGGAAAGAAATTGGTCAAATAACTAATTAAAATGGTCACTGAAAGGATGGATGATGACCCCGCGCCAGGCACCAGCACCCTTCTTTCCATAAAAGGCCAACTAGAAAGTATTGCACTTCTGTGGGCTGTCAGATCTTACGTTTATGATGACAACACAACAGCAGTCAAGGGCATTCACAGATGAATGGGCCTATCTGTGATTCAATAAAGCTTTATTTATTAAAAGGAAAAACTTGGTAGTGCGGCCTGGAGTTTGCAGGTGGGTAAGCGCTGAACATGGTGTGGAATACGTACCATTATCAGACGCAGCGCGGCCCGGGCTCTGACAGAGAGAACTAATGAATGCAGTAGGGACAGCAGACTCTCAGAACTGCCAGTGAGGCAGACTGTGTCTGAATGCTTCGAGTAGTTACACTTCTCTTGTACAAATGAAGTCTAGGGAAAGATGAGAACAGCTTTTAATTTGACTTTTCCTGGCCTACTTTATATGTCTTCTTATAAAGTGAATGAATAAGTTTTGGTCACTTTTCCCGGGTTTTTCTATTGTTAATGATACATTTAAGTGAAAAAGATGCCTTGAAATTTTAGTCATTTGTCTGACCTAAAGAAGACAATTGTTAAAGAAAAAGTCAGTGGTCATTTGAACTCTTGAATAAGATGTGAGCATGAATGTAAATATATAAAGGAGGTAACATAAGTATTTTTAAAAACTTTATTTTTGCAAATGAAGAAAACTTGCTTGTCTTCTTAATCATCAAGCCAACGTGTAAAGCACAGGAATTCCTCTGTTAAGAAAATAATATTTTGCCTTGTAAGCACATTGCATGGAAAGAAAAGTCACCCTTCATTGGGCAAGGAAAGCATTAATCAATCAATAAGGGAAATGAGATCTAGAATTGAAGAAGTCCTTCTACTAATTGAATGCAGTTTATACATCTCGAAATTGCAGTTTGATAAAAGACAAGGCCAACAAGTTTCACTTGATCAGTCCTGTCCATTATTACGATCGTTCATGTGCTGGAACAAATTGACACTTTCATTTAGGACAGACCTCAGGAGGCCCGTAATTTTGGAAATAACTTTACTCTATGACTGAGATGCTGTTGACACGCACTGGTTTCATAAGTCATTATGTAAGTACTGTAAAAATAGCTCATGTTTAGTTTATGATGTAGCATCAATAGTACAACCAACAGATAAAACCTGTTTGGAAATATCGGCACTTGTTAAGAGGGAAGGCATTTTTAAAAGTATATAAAGCAGTTAGAGTGCAGAGAAAGCCAAAATAGTATTATTGCTGCGTTGGAAAAAAAACTACCCTTTTTCCTTGAAAAAATGTGTAATACACAATTTTGTCCTTTGAACCTTTTCTGACTGAGCATGATTCCCAGTGCTCCACTCTGCGTTCAACCACTGTCAAGAGGCATCCAGTTATCCACTGAAGAATGCCTGTCATACCGTCCCAGAGCTCAAGGTCACAACTGCCTTTCCCAAGTTCAAGTTCAAAAACCCTAACAGAATTTTATTTGGAATGTTGGGGATTGCATTTCAGGGAACCGAGGCCTAAAGCACTCTGAATGAGTACTTCCATAATGCACTGATGTGTTGGGGCTCGGAAGGGGAGAAAGGAGCTGCAGGCCAAGGAAACACCACTATTTCCTGGGAAGGAAGGAGACCTGGTGCCCACAGATTGTCCTCACACAACGGTGTGCCCTCCGATTCCCATGCCAGGTGCACCTGCTAACTAGGTACAGGGTCCTGTGATGAGATCAGTAGTTGTATTTTAGCTGGAAATTCTCACACAAAGCAGGACAGTGCCAATGTCAACATGGAGTGGAGAAGACTCCATCTGTGAGATGCTGTGCTGAGAGCAACAGCACAGTTGGATACAGATGGTGATGGAAACTGGGGATAGTAGATGGGGGACTCCAGTCTGGAATACCGAGAGTACAGGAGCTCAGACACAAGTGGAGCAATGGACAGCATTGACCGTGGATGTCCCAGGCCACGGGGAGGGAAGGCGGGATGAAGAGTCAGCCTGAGGGGTCAGGAGATGACAGTTCCAGGGCAGGGTCTCGCTCAGCCTGAGGGGCCAGGAGATGACAGCTCCAGGGCAGGGTCTCACACAGCCTGAGGGGCCAGGAGATGACAGCTCCAGGGCAGGGTCTCACACAGCCTGAGGGGCCCACTCTCTTCATTAGTTCTTTCTTCACATTGTGCATTCACCTCCCCCATTATCCTCAAGAGAAAGCCTCAGAAAGTAACCTTCCTCTTCCCCTGCATGGCAAGTCATGGTCACCAGATCCTGTGTCTCAGCTGAGGCCGCACAATGAAAACATGACTCTGTCCCCAGGCTTTCTGCGTAGGAGTAGGAATTGTCCATGAAGAGATTGTGATTGGACTTGTTTTTAGGTCATTCCTCCCATTTCACACATGCCCACGAGGAGAAACACGATACCCAGAGAGATTAGAAAACATGAATAGGGAGAAACCAGGCTGGGTCTCCCTCTCCCTGCCTGACCTTGTTGGGACCATCATCCAATTTACAGAGAGCTCTGTGCTTCATTGTGCCTAAGACGAAGCATGCGTACTGCACGCTGGTCCCCGAGGTCCCCCGTGTCATATAGAACAATCTTCAGATGAACCCTTCTTGGCTTTTCTTCTGTATATCTGGTTATTGCCAGCTCTTGCAAATTTGAGTATTGCAGAGGGAAACTTTCAACATGTCTACAGCATATGCATTTTTTAATCTGACAGTTTTTAGTCTGTGAAATAAAAGGCAAATTCATCAAATAAATACATAAAGGTTAGAGAAGGAAGACTTCTGCTTTCTAGGGACGAGGGCAATGCATGAAACTGTGACCCAGAGAACAGAAACAAAGCGATTGTCAGGAAATACTCAGCTCTCAGTTAGGGTCCAAAGTGGTGGAGTGAGGCAAAACCAACAGTGTGGAAAACGCATGTTGGGATCTACCCCTTCCAACAAGGAAGATGAGGGGCACCGGGCACAAGTTCTGGATGCAGTGATCCCATTTGCATTTGAATGTTTATGCCCAATAGATCTGCAGCCTTTCATGCTGTTTATGGTTGATCTGGGCTTGCTTAGATGAAACCGACCCAGCCGTTGCCTTCGTGTGTGTGTGTGTGTGTGTGTGTGTGTGTGTGTGTGTGTGTGTGTGAGAAAAGGGTGGTCACTTGGCAAGCATAAATGATAATCTATCTCAGGGAAGGGAAGGTGGAAGGAACGCACTTAGAATGATGCTTGGGTACCAGTCTTGTGCTAAAAATAGCTTGACTTGTAAGTGTCCAGTGTTATAGGATTTTAATTACAATAGTGTCTCTTGAAATCATTTCTTTAAATATGTGCAAAAGCGCTCATGAACTGTCTACTGGATGAAAAATTGGCCATAATAGAGAGGCATTGCAGAGCATCCCTCACCACCAATTGACATGAAAGCCCATTTCCAGGCATTTCCAACAGCCTGGCTGACATGGACTTCAATCAAGTTAGACGAAGTAATTACCCCGCCGATGGAGAAACCAGATAGTGGTTTTTAATCTGGCACTGTCCCGAGGCTTTTCCGTGCATGTCCTAATTTCTATTAAAATAACAGTCTGTGCCCCTGATATCATTATGTAGAACTGAATGACCTGCTGTGTGTCTGAAGACCATGTTCAGTGTTCAGGGGGTGGCTGACCTGAGAGAACAATGTGTACCACGAATAAGAGTCAGCTGTTGCTACGGAGATAGAGTGGAACAGGCACCAGGTTTATGGGAAGGAAACACCCTGCATTTTGCTTCTCGTTTTTGCGATTCAGGTTTTTCCATCTGCTTTTGTCTCTCGTTCCTGTGGAAATCCGCGAGTTAGTCTTTAGACTTTTTGGACACTCTCCTATGTTTTGTTGTTGCCTGGTTGTTTCCTCTGTAGTCATCACACTATGCACTAGAGTAGAAGAGTAAGACCCACAGGAAAGACCTGCTAGAATACTGTCTGCCTTCAAATACGGAGCTAGTAGTTAGATGCACAGCAGTCTTCTAAGACAGAGGAGGGTGCATCAGAATTTGTGCAGAGTGGCAGTAAAAGCTAAGTTCATTGTGATGCAAAAGGATTTTCTCAACCTGCCTGCAATTGCTGCATAGTATTGACCTATCAATTCTGTGAAGCTCCTTCCTGAGCAGGAATTTCCAGCAGTTTTGGACAAACATACTGACTGTGTAAGTCCCATGTGGGGGAGGACTTACGTCCGACTTGTTTCTGTAACTTCATGGGCAGATTTGAGACCTTGTTCACGTCACTGTGGCTGAGCTCAGCTTCCTGTTCCCCGTCTGTGCAGTGGGGTGCTAAGACGGCTTCTTCTTTTGGATTGTTATGAAAAACTGGCTGAATGAATCTACCCAAGTTCCTTGTAATAGTGTCTGGTCAAGAATAACTCACACAATTGCCCTGCTGTTTACAGGGGCCTGTTCTTGGGCAGTGAAGAGAATGAGTGTTGTGAACCAGGACTCAACGGGGAAGAAACAAAGTGAGGGTGCAGGAAACACTCGGCAGCAAGACCCTGCCTTTGGTCAAGTCCTTCCTGTAAAGTTCCACTGCAAAGCTCTGCTCTCCGTGTGCCTCTGCCAACACCCAGTTCAGACCTCTGTCCTTCCTAGGTGCTCTGACTCCTTCTGGCCTGGGGTCTTCATTCCTGTCCTCCCTCCTAGCTTGGCTTCTACGCAGGCAAATGAGGATGGCTCTGGTCAATGGACAGGCATATGGGCTTTTCTTAACCCAGTTAAAACCTCCAGTGACTTGCCATTGTACCCATTGCTCCATGAAGTTAAGGCTAGAATTATTTAAAATCATTGAACAGATATAGAACATATACGTATTTATACAAAGCTATACATTATTGTGTGTATATGTATACATACATATATATGTGTGTGTATATATATATGCATTAATGTAGTGTGTGTATGTGAGATATTCATCCATGATAAATATATTTGTCTTTTCAATTATTTAACATTTCTTTGTAATAGAAAAATCCAAAATTCCTTACTTCTAGCTTTTTATAGAGATAAATAGTCACATTGTTTGTTTTCATCTGACTGGATAATAAAACCCTGAAATTTCTCACTCTCACCTAGCCATCACTTGGTGCCCAGCCAGCAAGGCCCGCATGATTCAGCCACAAATGGTCGCTTTAGGCTCTCTCTCTCCCAAGCTTTCTGCTCTGTTGAATGTTGGATCATAGCACTCATGAAACCTACTGCTTGTTACAGGAGACACTATTGATATGTTAAGAGATTATGTACATTTATATGAAAGGGTGACAGAGAAAGAAAGAGGCAGAGGAGAAGGAGAAAGATGTACCACCTGCTGGTTCACTCCAGAGGTGCCCGCAGTGGCCAGAGCTTGGCCAGGCCACAGCCAGGAAGCAGAAACTGCACTTGGGACTCCCACGTGAGTGGTGCGGACCCAGATAGTTGTGTTGCCTTCTGCTGCAGCCCAGGTGCACCAGCAGGGAGTTGAGTATGCAGTGGGATAGCCAGAACTTGAACTGGCATTTTAACATGGGCTCCCAGCCTTGCAAGCAGCAGACCATTCTCCCCTTACTCCTGGCTTGAGCATAAAGGCCCCTGTCTCAGGAAAGCTTCCATGAATGTGCCATGGTCCGTGGCTCTTCACTTCCCATGGTCTTTTCCTGCAAGGTCAGCCTAGATCCCATTGCCCTGCTGTGTCAGCTCCCGAGGACACATCCATGGATGAAATTGCACCTGCTTCTGTGAACTGTGTGACCACTGGATTCCATTATCACCTTTCTGATAGGCTCACGCACATTATCAAAACTCCTGACACTGATGTATTAAAACTGAAATAGCAGAGTGTTTGTTGGCAGTGTGATATGGATGTCCCTGGGATCAGATGTATCCATTTCAGAGGGGCTAGTGTGCTTTCTGTCCTGTTGATGAGGAGCCAGAAGGAACATGGTGAAAGATTTCAGTTGAGTTAACCTAGTGATTATTTCTTTCCTAAATCACAAATCTGTTCACAGGGGAACCAGCCACAGCATCAACAAGCTCTAAAGGGGATATTTTTTCCTCCCGTTCCCTGGAAAACAAGCTCCTCTGTAGTGGTTACATTCTTCTTTTAGGCTTGCTGGTCGTTTGTTTTTATGGTTTTTTTCTTTTTTTGTCTTGGTCTTCCTTGGTCCTGGCCTGCTGTCTCTTTCAGGTGGCTTTGCTGGGGCAGACATAGATTGGTGCAGTATGTCCACTTGCTACAGCAGTATTCTGTTCAGAATGTCTTTCCAAGTCCTGCCCGCTCTTCCAGTGCAGCTCCCTGTTGACACACCAGGAAAGGCTGTGGAAGATGATCCAAGTACTTAGTCCCCTTATAACTGCATGGGAAACCTGGGTGGACTTCATGGCTGTTGGTCTCAACCTAGCTGCAGATTGGCAGTTTCAGCCATTTGAGAGATGAACCAATGGATGGCAGATACCTTTTTCTGTCTTTCCTAGTTTGTACCTTTCAAGTGAATAATAATAAAGCCTTTTTTAAAAAGGTGACGTTGAATATCCAGATCACTTAGTTAAGGAGGCAGGAGAGCTGGTGTAGGTTGGTGGGTGGCAGTGACAGCACAGGGTCCTCTAGTGATGACAGTGAATCTGATGAACTTTGTGAAGATGCTTCTTCAAAGGCAGGTGCTGTAACCAGCCCCTTCTTGTTCAAGAGGGCAGTGATGGGAACAGCATCTCTGTTGTCTGCCCTGGGCCAAGGCACAGAGGCACTCTTGAAGCTTCCTGCCAGCCACCTGCAGCGGTGAAGGGGCCATCTGGTCTTGCATAGAAGTGTGTAGAACTACAGGAAGGAGTTACAGAGGCAGAGGCAGGATGTGAAGGCAGGCGTTTGAAGACCTTTCTTGACCTATCCCTTCTGTTGTAATCACACCTAATTACTTGGAAAGTCAGAAGGAGAAGATTAGAGGCGGTGAGAGGCCACAGAAGACAGGAGCTTCCTGACAGGAGCTGTGAGGAAATTCTGGGATTATTTTGAACTGAGCTTCCTGCTGGCTGGAAAAGATGACTGGGCCTCATGAACTCTCGGGCAGAGTGCCCTTGCTCTTTAACACTGAGCCTTGGCCCAACAGCGTTCTGCTCCTCTGGGAATGCAGTGGAATGCACACCCAGTCCTAGGCAATCCAAGCTTCCATGTGCCCCCTACAGGTGGGACTGCATGGCTGTGCCTTGCAGGAAGGCCTGGGAAAGGGTAGTCTAGAGATAAGAGGCTATATGTTGAAAACTGGGGGGAAACATGAACACAGTCATGCTGACGCACAGTTCCTGCAGAGAATCTTCAGGAAGAGCTTGTGATCGAATGCCAGTAGCCTGGAATTGTCACCACCCATGCTGCTGCCTCTGTTGCCTTGGCGTTGCCTGGACTCTCAGTTCACCTGTGTGGGCTCCGTTAGCTGCTTTCTCAGTCACAGGTGCTGATTCTGTGGCCACGCTGATCATGACGCAAGGACAGGATAAGGAGTAACTTAGTAGCTAGGAGCGTGGATTGACGATTCCAGAGCCCCCAGTACTGACTCATGACTTCAGGGTTACTGGAAAGTACTTCAAAACATTCATGGAAATAAAATGGAATGTGTTTTTTTATGCTAAAGACACTCTGAAATCCATGTTTTCTTCTTAGTACAGGCTTACAAAGAGAAGGAAAGACAGAGATAGATCCTCCGTCTGCTGATTCACTCCCAAAATGGCTGCAACGACCAGAGCTGAGCCAATTCAAAGCCAGGAGCCAGGAGCTTCCTCCCAGTCTCCCATGTGGGTGCAGGGTCCCAAGGCTTTGGGCCGTCCTCCACTGCTTTCCCAGGCCACAAGCAGGGAGCTGGATGGGAAGTGGAGCAGCCGGGATGTGAACCGGGACCCAAATGGTCTCCTGGCATTTGCAAGGTGAGGACTTCAGGCACTAGGCTATCATGCCAAACCCACCAAGGAAGCATTCTTAAGGATACCGTCAGTAAGCCTGTAGGAATCTGGCTGAGTTTTGGCAAGGACGATGACATTCGGTGAAAGCTCCAGTGCCTATCTTCAGAGAAGCGGGCTTTCATCTCTTTCCCGTGTGTAGTAACTTACCAATTACTCTTTCAAAGTAAGTGAATGAACTGTGTTCATGAACAGATGATAAGGACAGAAAAGTATCAGTAACATGGATATGCTCATTAGTGTTGGTACACCCTTTTGCCCCTTAGCATTTTGAGATGATGCGAAAGCCTTCAGCGTACCTTCGTGATGTGTTTACCTCCTGAGTTTGCAAGCACATCTCACGAGGCCCGTTATCTTCTGCCACTTTTCGCTCCATTGAGCAGAACTAAGTTTCCTCAGAAGCTGATAGGTCGATGAGGATTTCCTTAGATAGTGCAGGTGAAGACAGTAGGAATATTGGGTTTATCCCATCCGTGAGAGACTCCATGGCACGCTCTCCTCACATCGCTAGCCGGGATTCAGAGTGTGCATTCAGAAGTCCAGCTGTAATGCGCATGTCATGTATTTTCCAACCAGACTCAATTATGGCTGACAAGACATCTGTAAAGGCTGCTGGATTGCAGCCCAGATGGTGACTGGGCCTTTGGTGAACACTCTGAAGATGTGGCGTTATTCATCCACGACACCCAGAAAATAAACATAAGGTGCCACTTCTCCCAGGGCGGGGAATTGTCAAAGAAAATGTTCGCATCTTGTCAGGGTAAAAGAAAAAAAACAGTTGTTTCCCCCATAATTGACACAACATGAACATTTTCCTTTTACAACCAAGAATGCATTACAATAAGTCCCAGAAAATATGTATGAACCAGATTGGGGGAGCTGGGTGACGTGGGTTGGCTGGTCTTGGGGCCTCTGCAGGGAGCGTGTGGTGAGATGAGTTGCTGGAACAGTGCAGATCAGAGATGATATCGACTCTGTGTTTGGACACGTTCACTCATCTGCACACTGCTTTAGGTCCTGGCACTGGGGAATTCTCAGGAAAAAAAAATGTTTTGGATGGAGTGGAATTCTCCTCCATGTGCCACGCCGCGGATGCTCATTTACAGTGCATTGCAGCACGGCAGTGTTGTTTTTTCCAAGTCCTAGATGGAAAGATTGGATGGAACTATCCTAGTATGCTGTTACCAAGAGTGTCCTGGGCCTGGCACAATAGCCTAGTGGTTAAATCCTTGCCTTGCATCTGCTGAGATCCTGTATAGGCACCAGTGTGTGTCCCAGCTGCTCCACTACCCGCCCACTTCCAGTCCAGCTCCCTGCTTGTGGATGCCCGTCCAAAGCCTTGGGAGCCTGCACCCACGTGGGAGACCTGGAAGAAGCTTCTGGCTTTGGATTGGCTCAGCTCCAGCCATTGCAACTGCTTGAGGCGTGAACCAACAGATAGAAAATCTTCGTATCCCTCCTCTCTGTAAATCCGACTTTCCAATAAAAATAAGTGTTAAAAAGGTGTCCTGAGATGCAGGTTTTAATGATGCTATGATTAAAGGTGGAGTAAAATAGTTACAGTTAGGTGAAGTATGCGTCATAAGCTAATCACTTTCCTACTGGCACTGTTTAGCGCCCATTCTTGAAAGATGCTTTGGGAGAAAACACACATGGCTTTCAGCGTGACATGTGTCTGCCACGCCTGCCTGGTTAGAGTGCTGCAGAGTGTGAATGACTGCTTGGCTTGTGTGTTAGACTCCACACAGATGCAGACCGCATGACGTGTCTGGTCAAATACCTTTTTTTTTTCTTACTATTTTCATGCATTTCCTGGAGAGCTCCCACAGGTGTCTAAGGACCTGGCTGACTTTCCATCTTGCCCTGTAGCCAGTCTGGACTCCAGCCACGCTGAGCCTCCGTGCAGTCATGTCTCCGTGATGTCATTTTGGTCATCGATCCTGCACTTACATTTACTGTTTTCTCATCTTGTTCAAGTCCATGTGGCTTGTATCATCTTTGATTTCTTTTTTTTTTTTAAAGATTTTTTTTATTATTATTATTGGAAAGCCGGATATACAGAGAGGAGGAGAGACAGAGAGGAAGATCATCCATCCGATGATTCACTCCCCAAGTGAGCCACAACGGGCCGGTGCGCGCCAATCCGAAGCTGGGAACCAGGAACCTCTTCCAGGTCTCCCACACGGGTGCAGGGTCCCAATGCATTGGGATGTCCTCGACTGCTTTCCCAGGCCACAAGCAGGGAGCTGGATGGGAAGTGGAGCTGCCGGGACTAGAACCGGCGCCCATATGGGATCCCGGGGCGTTCAAGGCGAGGACTTTAGCCGCTAGGCCACGCCGCCGGGCCCCATCTTTGATTTCTAATGAGAATTGTAAGGAGTAGGCGAAGTTATCTGATGTCCTCCAAATTGAGGGTATCGGCCGAAAGTAGTGTCACTCACCAGAAGCGCTGGTTGCTTTAAACCTTTGCCTTATGTGGACATCAGGACTCCTTCCATTTGAGTGCATTGTTGATAACAAAGGAAAGAAAAACATGAATGAAACCTTAAGGAATGGAAAGAGACCTTGACGTGCCGACTTCATGTGATTTCGATAAAGTTGTAGTGTGATTGGATAACCTGATTGTAAAGGAAAAACAGTGAATCCTGAAGGCAAGTTGGAGAAAGCAGCATCAGCGGGTCGCCGTGTCACTGGAAGGATGGGAAACTGGCATCATGACAGCGCCGCCGCGCTGTGAGGGCAGCTGCGCGTGAGCGGGCTGTGCACTGTCTCAGCCTCACTCTACGGTTCAAATATGCATTTTAAACAAATGGTGAGGGGAACAAGATTTCTTTGTAAATTATCCTAACCTTTCAATTCAATCACAGCAGACCTGTGTTTGGCGTTGGAGCCCCGGATGTTATAGCTGAAGATGCTGGTGCTCATGGGGTGTTGAGATGGAAATTGAGAGCCCGGGGATCTTTTAAATCCTTTAGTGCTTTAAGGATCTCCTGGGCAGAGTCATGAGTGCTGAGTGATGAGGGATGCTATGGCACAGTGGTGCTGAGGATGAGAATAGATAATGTTGGGGGCTGGCATTGTGGCCAATGGCTTAAACCACAAATTATGGTGCTAGCTTCCTGTAGGTGTGCCACTTCAGGTTACAGACTCTCTGCTTCTGATGCACCTTCCTGGGAAAGGAGCAGTAGATGGCACAGCGATGGCGTGTGGAAGGCATGGGTAAACTTACTGATTCCTGGCTTCAGCCCATAGCAGCCATGAATGTTGTGGGGTCTGAGGGAGTGGACCAGTGAGTGCTTTTCCTCCCTGACTCCCTTCTTTTTAAGAAAAGCAAAAGCACGGTGCATGCTTACCTCAGTGGCATGCAGACAAGTCCTTCATATCACCGTTGACTGACATAAATATTACTTTGAATTCTTTCGCTTAATTTGGAGTCAAGAATTGAAACCCACCTGTGCATGAAGGAGCTGGCATCATTTTGGGTAAATCACAATCTTTGTGGCTTCATTTTATTCCAGGTATACACTTGAAAAACAGTAATGGTAGGTAGGGATGACATAATTATTCAGTGACTTAATATTTAAAATTCACTTTCGCATTTGCATGGCATAAAGTGAATGTCATTTAAATGCTTGTTAAAAATACTGGGTGTAGCTAGCCAAAAATATTTTTAGCAATCAAGAGTTGAAACTTAAAGGATGCTAAGAACATTAGTTAGGGAATGTGGTGCTGTCAGAGTGCCTGAGTAAAGGGGTAGAGCTGCTCGGGTTAGCTGCCCTTGTTTGTATTAAGCAGACTGCATTTTCTCTTGCCGCCTGGGACTTTCTAAAAGACACAGAAGTTGTGTCACACTGCGACGGAGCAAGGGCAGACCTGCAGAGCCGCGTCAGCGCCCTGTGAGTTCACTTCCCGACTTGGAATCCCTCTCCTGCCATTCCCCACAAGGTCACATTTCTGTCCCCGGAGCTGCCCAGTTGCTGCTTCCCAAGGTCCCTTAGGCAGATGTGTGTTGAAGGCTGCCAGTGACCGTGGGCTGGACGTGTCCACAGTTACTTCCTGGAACCGGGAAGAAAGTCCAGGGGAAGAGTTCACCTTTCTGGAGCATGCCACTGAACTGCTAAAACTGCCCGAGTGAGTGCCCTTAGAAGATTCTGACAAACTTTCTAGGGGTGTTACATAGGTGAATGGTTTTCTTCAGAGGCCCAGAGGTAAACCCAAAAGACAGGCCCGCGGGAAATGGCCTTTCTTCCACTTTCCATTTGGTCATGGAGGACAAGGATAGACACAGAAGGGACGGAGGGAAAAGGAAACACAGGGAAGTTGAGGAGATGAGATGCCCTGAGCTTGCTTTAGCCAGCCTACTCTGCAAATGTGTGTCAAGAAAAGCTGTATTGCTTAATGTAGGTAATTGGATGTAATTTGAAGACAAGTGTCTTCTCTCTAATGGTGGCACGTGTCCCGCTAACAATTTAGGTTATCAACATAATGTGAAGATCAAATTAGCCCTAACTGATGAAATGGAGAAAGTGGGATATTACTCAAATGGCATGTCAATAAAAGTCTAAATTGGACAGTGCCAGGGCTCTGACCTGGACTGTGTGCAGGTACAAGTTTGGTAGGAATAGGTGGATTTCATGGACGTGTTGGCCTTTGTGTGGAAATGTGTGCCAGTCTCAGGAGAGGAAGCTAAGATGACACCATCTAGGGCCTGTTGACCAAATGCCATGATGTCATACAGTCAGTTCACTTGGGCAGCCAAATGCAAGCTTTAGGTGCAACTTAAGAAATTGCAGGGGGACCATTGTCAGCTTCTGTCTGTTTTGACTGGCTTCTGAGCACCAGCAGTTGACATTGAATGAGCTGGCAACAGGTTCTCTGGACTATGGAGCAAGTTATAGCTGTACTCTACAGAGAAGGATTCTCAAGGTAGACTTTAAGTCCACATACTCACTGCCTGGCAAGAAATGTCCTGATAGGCTCATGAACTAAGGTTGGTGGAAGCTTTGTGTTTGGCAGAGGGTCTCCCAGCATTTTAAGGCATCCAACCCAACTCAGGTTACCTTCCTTGGTCTTCATTGGGTCTGGCTGAAATGGTAGAAGTTAGATTGGTAGCCTGTCAGTGCCACTTTGAAAAGTCAGCCTTGGCCTTATTTGCAAAGTGGCAGCCTGTGAATGAGGAAGGACAAACTCCTGAGTGCTCCTTCAACTTGTTCCTTCCTAGCCACACTGCTCACGCCCCTGCCCGGCCGCCAGGGAGGCTCAGAGCTGGCTCTGAAGAAGCAGAAACACAAAGAGAGATGCGACACCCACAACCATGTATTAGGATGAAAGAAAAGTGGGATGGCAAACCTTCTGCTTCTCAGCTTGTCGGCTGTATCAGGGCTTTCCAATGTGTGCTTAGCTGGTAGTGTCTGCAGCTCCCATGGGGCACTTTGTACACGCATCTGGAGGCATCTGCTTCGGGGAAATGCCTGGCCACTCTGTCTCCAGCCGTTTGCTCTGTGCTTGGCCCCTGCCAGCTCCTCTCCTCCGGTGTTTCTTACAGAATTTCATACTTTATTGAACACTAGAGCCACACCCCTGATAGAAGCAATTGTTTGTCTGATTGTGTCCTGGCACCTGTTACCACCTACCTTCCCCACCCCCATTTGTCCCAGTTTCTCATAACCCTGACATTTGCATTTAACTGGTCAGAATTAGCACATGAAAATACAAGTTGTCCAGTTTCTAATAACCCTGACATTTGTATCAAAATGGTCAGATTTAGCACATGAGAATATAAGTTGTCCAGTTAAATTTCATTTTGGTTAAACAGTGTTTTTTTTTTAAGTATACAATAATGCTGTCAGGGCTATAGCTAAACTGTAACCTATAGTTTATCTGAAATTTAAGCAGTATTGAGTGTCCACCATTTTATTAGGCAAGTGCTTTGTTTTTTTCAATTTTTATTTGCTAACTGCAGCTTACTAAGGTAATAGTGTTATGTTTTAGGGTTTTAGATAAATTGTTCAATGACTGAATCAGGATGGGTTGCAATCATAATTTACTGTTGGAAACAAAGGTGCAAACCCATCAGGGAGGGCAGTGGTGTGAGGGTGCTCACGGCACGCCAGGCCACGCACAGGCCGATGGACCGCGCGCCGCAGGGCTCCAGCGTGCCGACACATGCGTCCGGCCTTATCCCCGAACTGACGTCCATATGCGGCTAGAGAAATGTCACGTGTTACTTCTCTCTTCACTTTCATATCTGGTTATGGAGTCCAGAGATTGGTTTAAAATGAGCCGGATTTAAGCTGCCGTTTGGTGCCTGTCGTGGGGAGTGCTCGGCTCCACCTTCCTGCCTGCTGCGTGTGGCAGCCTCGTCCACCTCTCAGGGATGCTCCTCAACTTCCTTCCTGATGGAGGAGCAGAGCCTGCTGGGAAATGGAGGGAAGGGGGCGTGGTGTTCCCAAGAGTGGGGGAAGGCCCGTCCTGCAGGAGGGGGTAATTAGTACCAAAGAACACAGAGTTTTAAATTTTCCCTTTTTTTAAAGATCTATTTTATATTTGTTGGCAAGTCAGATATACAGAGAGGAGGAGAGATAGAGAGGAAGATCTTCCATCCTATGATTCACTCCCCAACAGCTGGAGCTGCACTGATCCGAAGTCAGGAGCCAGAAGCCTCTTCTGGGTCTCCCCTGTGGGTACAGGGTCCCAAAGCTTTGGGCCATCCTCAACTGCTTTCCCAGGCCACAAGCAGGGAGCTGGATGGAAAGTGGGGCTGTCAGGACACAAACTGGTGCCCATTTGGGATCCCAGTGCATGCAAAGCGAGGACTTCAGCCACTAGGCTACCACACCGGGCCCTCCCTTGCCTTTTATACTATGGGAACAGAGATGTGTTTTCCCACCCCCAGAATGAATTTCTGTCTATTTTTATGGACTGGAATACCTCCCTAATTGAACATAAACATGAAGGATGTGTGAATGACAGGGACTTGGCAAACACCAGTGAGATGGCAGACACCTCATGATGACATTTGTTTGCAATGAGGAGCCACACGTTAGCTCCCACGGCGACCAGATCCCAGCTCGGCAGTAACCATGGCTGTTTGCTGTGCGGAGTGGGGGGCTTGGTGGGCACAGAAGGGGAGCAGTCCTCTTACAGGAGATGACGGAGCCACTGGTTTCCATGGCTACCATGGCTCTAATTGTGATACATGAGTCGCAACAAGAATTAGATGGCTCAAGTCATTTAGTTAAATACAAACTTGGACTCCACCAGAAGAATTATAGACGAAATTAGCACCCACCAGAATGCACCTGTGAATTGTGAGGTGCCTGGCTCTGTGAGCTGGCAGGGGAAGGTGAAGGCAGGTTACTGTGCTTCCCTCCTGCCAAGCACGGCTCTCTTACCCGTAGCCATTCTAGGACTATTTTATCCTTTGGTTTTTAAGATGTGTTTGCAAATGAAAAACAACAGCATTGATCAGCGGAGCAGGTTTTTTATTGCTGTTCAGGCAAGGAAAATATGTGAAATTTCACCAAGACGGAGGTGGCAGTTCACAGCAATTACAGAAAATGATGAAGCCGCTAGGCGCCTCTGCCGCACGGAGATGCCCACAGGAGCCGGGGACGGAAGGGCGGCCCAGCCTCGCGCTGACGTCCCTGGCAGCCTGGAAGGGCAGAGCCTGCGGCTGAGCGCTGGACTGGGCTCAGAGGGCTGTGAAGCTCTGCTTGGGGGCCTAGGGAAACGCTGCGGCCCTGGCTCTCTCCCCAGGGGACTCCGGAATCTCCATTTGTTTTTTCAGTTTTGTGGTGGGCTCGAAGGAAATGACTTGTCTCTATGTTTTCATGTTAGGAGACTAAGACATGGAAAGTTCAAACCCTTTTCCACAAATTGCCATGCCAGGGCCATTCCTTCCCCAGACAGGGCAGAACAGAGCTTTAGTAACAGTAAGATACATTTTAGTGGGATATCAGTTTGTTCAGTAACTCAGCAGACACTGGTTTCACACTTGCTTTCTGGCAGTTACTTAGTACCAAGGTGAGTGACAGCCTAGCCAAGAGCCTCGCCTCCTGCCACCCTGTGCTGCATACACGATCATCGCATCAGACCCAATGCGCTGCCCGGCATGTGGGCACATCAGCTCAGTGCCCTAGGCATGGCGCAGGCAGCAGTAGACTGCACAGCCCGTGGCGGGGTTGGCCGTAAGCGAAGCAGACCTGTGCCTCACTTGTGAAGGACTGTGGTCGGAGGGAGAGCAGCCATTCTCCATAGAATCCTGTCAGGAAGCGGAGAGTGACGTGGTCTTTGGTGTCGTGCAGAAGAGGGGCGGGGTGAGTAAACGGTGCCTAAAATCGCATGTAGTTGATCGAACTTCATAAAAGAAAGGGATGGAATTTGTGAGAAGACCCGGCAGGGCTGATGAGGAAGGCAGAGCCATTGCCGATCAGCTGTGCCCACTGGGGCTGTTGTGCCGCTGCCCAGGGCCAGGGCTGGAGGCATGTGATGCTGATGGGGAGTCACGTGGCTAAGCAGGCGTGCCGACCCACAGGCAGGAAGGGAGGATGGCAGTGGGCGTCGTGGGCTTCCTGTGTTCTAGCTCCTGTTGTAGTTCATTGCAGCGCTGTCTTGGAATCCCTCCACACAATTTCCATAAAGCTAAGCCAAAGTGAAATTTAAGCCAAATGCCACCAAACTCGTGGCCCCTGAGTGTACATGTTGAAGGAATGGGATGTGACTTGGGGACCAGTGGGCTCTCTGCTCTCTGGGCTGTCGATGCGCTGACCCAAGCCATGCTGCCTCTCCCATGCCTGCAGCACGCCTGCGCGGACAGCACATCACAATGGGATCTGATTGTGCAGGCATCAGTTATCGCCTCACCAACATGATCAGAGGCATGAATGATGCTATTAATAAGTGAGGTTATAAATAAGAGAATGCAGACAAGCCCTGGGTTTCCTGCTGGATGAGGGCAGTGTTCTACGGAGAGAAAAAACGGAGAAGCGAATGATCTGGAGGAATAGGTGTTTTGCCCATGTTGGATGTGCAGTTCAGGTTGCGCACTGTGCTGAGCAGGTGCACTGGGAGCTGTGCTTGCCTTCAGGAAGGTGTCCTGTGCTACGGCAGGCAGACAGGCATCTATGGGCCTCTCCTCTCGGGTTATACTGAGAATCTTGAGTCAAGTTCAGGAGCTGCTTATACTCTTCTGATGTAAGCATTTCCATCTGAGGTTGCTTTGACCTTCCTAGGATGGTGACTGAGTCACATCAGGTGCCTTTAAGGTTATATTCTAAGAAAGATAGAGAAAGGTGGCCCATGATGACTACTGTGAAGAAGACTAAAGTAGCTGGAAGAGTAGGAGTAGAAGTCTTGTGTTTTCATCAATAAGACAACTTTTCTAGGAAAATGCTGTTTTAACATGAGGGTGATATTTGTAAAGAATCTACACAGGGATACCAAATAGGAAACCATAAGTAGACCGTGAACACACAGAAAAGCTCTAAAACCACAGGACATTTGCACTGGGCTTTAAAGTAACCATGTAATTCCACTTGAATGCAAGGAATTAGTATCTGATAATATGGGAATACCCCATCGTTTCTTATAAAAGCCACATATTTCACTCAGATTGTGGGGTGCTTTGCTGTGGACCATGCTGGTCTAATTAGGCACACAAATCCATTACCGTCACAAGTAGTTGTCACAACCGAAGTGAAATCCCCCCTTTTATGATTTCTTGAAGAGATTTAATGAGAAAATGTGTAGGGAGGATCTAAATGTTTCAGGGGCATAGCAAATGCAGACACATCCGGGAACTCCTGTAGAAGGGCTCGCTGAGGAGCGGCTGGCTGTTCTCTTTTGCCTTTGAAGTCCAGATGAGATAGGATGATCCTAGCAGGTGAGAGGATAATGTTGTATGAAGGGAGAGCTAGCGTCATTGCAGCAGGCTGTAAAGGCTGCGGTAAGGAAAGCAGTGAGCTCTGTGGCCTTTTACAGCCGTTTCCATGATTCAGTGTTGGGTGCTTCAGGGTGCTAACATTCCCTGAGCACCCAGGAGCGTGGGTGAGGCTTTCCTATAACATTGGGGATCCTATGAAGAAAGCAAAGCAGAGGTGGTACACCCTGTATTAGAAAGCTCCAGCTGACACACAGCAAAGTGTCACAGCCTGGGAGACTCCAACAAAGGGCAGGTGTTCACTCGTAGCTGGGCCTTCCAGTGCAAGCTCGGGGTAACAGATGGCTTTCCTTGCTGGCTTGCAGGAGGACCACGCCCTGCTGGATCCCCATGCGGCCTTTATCCTGTGAGTCACAGACGATGAGTTCTGGGGCCTCTTCGTCTTCTGACATGGATGTAACCCCTTATGGGTTAAGGCCATTGTCCCTTTGTTACCCCCTTCAAGGCCCAGCTGCTGGTCCTGCACATGGGGTGTTGCAGCGTCAGCAGGGGAGGCGCGCGGCGTGTTGGGAGGCCCAGCCGGGTCTCTTACAGGGTGACGTGGAGCAGAGCTTTACGCGTTGCACGGTGCAGCTCATTGTCTACACTCGAGATTCTCACTGGTCTGAAAACATGATCGCACTGCTTTAATCCTTCACAGAAGAGGAACTCGGCTTGGTTTCACTGTTTTCTCTCTCTCAGCCTAAGATAGATACAAAACCCAGGAAATTAGCACCTGTAGTTTATTCCCAGAACAGATAGCTAACAAGTAGGGAAAATGAAAATTTTTCAGCCATTCTCACTTGTGTGTTTTGTAACACCTACTGCTTTGGCTTTGGCTGTGGCGTAGCTTAATTTGAATTATTAGGCTCTCTTCAGCAGCAGCAATGAGGTGGTGTTTAAAGCCAGTTACATTATGCCTATAACCCAACCTCTCACATTTAGCCTGAGGCACAGCCACACATGAGCTTATCTGACACTCTGCTTATTTGCCTCTGTTGTTTTCTTTTTATAAATGATTCAGATGGCAAGGGTGATTTGCAAGATCAAGATCAAATGACTTGGGCTGGGGGAGGCAGGACAGTCAGGAGGCAAGGACCCCGGGAATCCAGATTGGAGGGTGTTGGGTGTGGAGTTCGCATCCGTTCTGTCAAGCTGTATGGGGCCTTCTGTAGACGCAGACCAGGCAGGAGAAAGCGGACAGCCGGGTCTGCCCAGCTTTCTTGGTGTTTTTAGCCCCTGCCCAGGGTTGTGTGAATTTGCCAAGGACTGCGATTGTCACAGCAGGTGGAGGGGATGTGACCTGCTTCTGAGCAGAACTCACCCAGCCCCCGCCAGCGCCAGCAGCCCACGGCCCAGAAACGAGAGGAAGGAGACAGCTCCTTCCCAGGTAGTGTCTCCTCACTTCTCGGCGTGGGGCTTCACGGGGCACTGCAGGGCAAGTTCGTCCCTGGTGCATCTCTAGCAGGCCCCTGGTTGAGCTAGAATAAAACAGGGAAATCAACACACTATGCCTGTGTGTATCTGTAAGCTACAGTAAGCATGACTAGAAACCACTCCGGCGCTAGTGTGTCTGAGAACAGAGGATGGGCCTGCCCAGTGCTTGTTAGGGACGATGGCTGGAAGGATGGGAAATGAGGGCCAAACGAGCCTCATGCCCAAGTGTTCCAGAAACAGGAAAACCAGCTCTCAAGGGGCTGTATCCATGTGAGCAGAGGAAGAGAACTGGAACCCACCCTCCCTGCGGCTCACAGGACAAAGGTCACATCGGGGTACAGCAGAAAGGGTCCCCCGGAAGCCAGCAGTTTGACGCAAGGCATAAAAGCAGGCCTGTACCACAGGGTGTGTGGAGTGCAGTCTGGGCATGGGTAGGAGTCTTTGGAAGGGATGTGGCTTGCGGACAGTTTGGGAATAATAGAGCCCCACCCACATAGCACTGAGCAAACGTTTGGCTGAGAATAGCTGCAGGCCATGGGCATGGATGACTATGCTGAGGACATGGAGGAGGAAGAGAAAGTTAGGACCAGGGGAGAAATCGCAATGCCGAAGTCTCCCAGCAATCTGAGACTAGTCCAGACTAGTCCAGCCTCTTCTCTATGGCTGCAGAAACAGAGCTGAGGTTAGATACTGGAAGAAACCAAGTTTTATTCAGGCCACAGTGTTGGAGGGTCAGAGTCAGTGGCTGGAAGTCTTCTGTCGGCCTCTGAGGGCCCCGTAGCTGTGTTACAGCACATGGTGGAGTGTGCCAGAGACCAGCATCAGGCACTTGGTGAGGCAGGAGTGACAGGGATACAGGAAGCACATTTGCTCACATACAGGTTGCTCTGCCAGAACTGACTTGATTTAGGGAGCCCCACCTGTTTAGCTATGCCCCACCTGTTAAAAGTTCCCCCCCACACACACACACGGGGAGCCCCTTTTGCAGCACAGGGAACTCGGGGACATTCTCAAAGCATCCCACAACCACAGCACCTACCATTGTCTGAATGGAGATAGCCGCAGTACAACCTCAAGATAACTACCCAGTTAGGCCCAATGAAGACTGCCCAGAAGCTGTCTCCCTGTAACAAGAAGATAAACTACACTGTGCCACACATGAATTAATGATGACTAAGATCGTGAATTAAGGCCTTATTGCAAAGAGACACACGCGTGTGGCAGTTGTAATAGGAGTGACTTCTATTTGTGCTATTTACATAGTTGAGAAGGATAGATGGTAATATGGACCACTAATTAGGGTTAGAAGGCTCAAGGAATGGGGAAAGTGGTTGTGACAATTGTTCTCCCGCTGCCCCCAATTTTTTTCTTCCTGTATGTGGAGGAAGAAGGATGTTCCCAGCAGCATAACCACATCAGTGCTCGGGGATACGGGACCGCCACTCAGTGTCATCCTTGGGTCCCAATGTGGAGCATATTGCAAGGGCACTGCCCAAGTGATTTTAGCAGATCTCGGGTGTTGGTGCTTTTCCTATTCCAACATTGGAGAAATCCTTCCAAGGTCCACTGACTGACACAGTCCACTTTAGAGTCTCCATTAGCTCAGACACTTGCTGTCAAAGCTTGGCTGGGAGAGTTGCTACGTTGTTCTGCCTTCCGTGGAACTAGATGTCCTCTGCAGGCCTGCATGATCTCTCACTTCCTCATGTGCATCTTGGCATGCCCTCCACTACGCAGGCTTCAGCACCCGACACATGTACCGCACCGTCAGACCACAGATCCTGAGGTTGGAGATTTAAGGCCATCAGTTGGGCTGGGGAAGTCCCCAAAGAAATGTCACCAGAATTTATTCCAAACCTGACTCTGTGTGCAGGGATGGGGGTATTTAATTCTGATCATGAAGAACAATGACTTGAGTTCCTGGCCTAGAAATACCAAGTTTTACCTCCAATGTCTTTTTCAGACCCAATTCCTTTGTCTTAGATTTTGTCTTAGATTTTTCAATGAAAGGTCACATTTAACACATTTAAAATGCCTTTTAAAGAAAATTTTAAGCACATCTTTGCAAGAATGTATTAACTATAGAGAAAGGAAACTCATCAGTGGGACACTTTTGCCTCGTAATATCACATATAGTGTTGAAAGCCAGACTCGAGTTTCATAAAATAACGAATGAAAGGTAGGGCTATATTTTTAGAGAAACTCAATCTTGCTGTTCTCGTTTGTTGGGATGAGCCAACCAAGGACTTGAAGGAGTTCTGTTACTTGGCCAAAGACACAGAGCTAGCAGATGGAGACAGCCTGTGTATTTAGGGACTCTCCTAAGAATCCGAGCCTTCAACACTTACAGTGCTACAAAGCCAGGGGAGGAGGACGGTGAGCTAGGGGCGCACAGCGGGGTGTGGGGGCCATCGTGGCGTGGACCGGGGGTTACTGTAGCTCCAGATGCCTGCGCTCTGCCGCCCCTGCCGGCGTGTGGACACCAGGCCAATCGGAGTCAGTGGTTTTGTTCTGCACAATCATCTGTTGGAGGATGCAAACCAAACCTTCCAAAATGGTCAGTGATGTTCTTAAGCCCCAAGGCATTTATCCGTGTGTGTGTGTGTGTGTGTGTGTGTGCGCTCCGTGAAGTATCCGCACAGCCCTTTCAAGCTGACCTTTGCTGCCATGCTATTTCTGTGGGTTCCTTTGCTACAGCTCTTTCTCATCAACTTAATTAGATTCCAATAACAGGGCTATTTCTTAATTAGCAGTGTGCCACTTCTTGACCTTGGAATGTACATGGAACAGTAGAAGTGTCGGCAGTTTAAGATATCATCTTAGGTGGTGGGCTATTTTTTTTGCAGTTACTCATTTCATACTAAAAAAGCATTGCAAATTTCTCTGAAATGTGGAAACTTCCGTATGTGGAAATTTCCAAGTTATGCTTAGCACCTGGATTTAAGCACAAATATCTGCTTCCTCCTATCCTTCTTTCCCTGTGTGGAAGTCCACACTATGATCTGGCTGTTGGAAGACGTGAGGCACAGTGGGTATCTGGTCCATCTCCCCGGAAGCGTGTAACAAATCTTGAGCAAGGAAAATCCCTCCTGGGCACACTGCTCCCAGCGACTGCTCATCAGCCGGCTGCAAAATATCGTCAGTAAGGAGCTTGTTCTTAAACAAGAGCTAATCGTGTCACGTCTTTGTTAATACTCAGTGAAGACTGGAATAGCATTCCATAAAATGCAAAGTCCAGTCATCACTAAAGTTGGGAATGAGTTCACAATTTCATAGCAAGGAGGGCTTACATCGGGGCCAGTAGCATTTGCTGCTTCATAAGTTGGAAAATGTGATAGTGTGAAATGTGCTCACTCTTGGGTGCTCTGATGGTGCAAAGCCTTGTCCCTTTGAAGATCTGGTGTCTATTTTCCAACCTTCACCCTCTTTTCTTCTCCCCACCTGCAAGCCCTCCCCCCCAGGCATCATCCTTTGTATTCAGGAAGACATCACTATACCACCCACAAATGAGGGGTACCATGTGGCACCTGTGAATCTGAGCACAGACACACCCACTCTGCTGCACACATGACAATTTCAGTGTTTTTTTCCCTAGCTAGGCAGGATTCCAATGTGTTTGTGTACTTCATTTTATCAGTTCATCTACTGAGGGTGGTTGGTTCTTTATATTGGCTTTTGTGAGTGGTTCTGTAGCAAATGAGAATAGAAACATCTCTCCGGAATCCACACCCAACAGTGTAGTTACCAGATCCTAGGGCAGATGTGATCGTGGAAAGACTGCGGCATTTCATGTTCTGGCTCACTACACACTCCCACCAACTACTCGACAGTGGCTGTTTGCCCCTTCCCTGTTTGAGTGACTTTATCTTTATAAAAGGCTTTCTAACAGTGCCAGGGTGATGATTCATTGTTGTTTGGCACACAGTCCCCTGAGGGGAATGCTATACAGAGCATGTTTTCATCAAATTACTAGCTATTTGTAGGTTTTCTTCTCTTCAGAATTTTCCATCACATAATTTTAAGTATATTATTGGTAGACTTTTTTGCTGTTGAGCTTATTATACATTGTGGTTATTAATTACAGGATAGATTTTAAATATTTCCTGTCATTGGATTTTTTATGCAGTTGTTTCCTTGGCTGTGTGAAACCAGTGTGCTGCAGCACGATTTGACTCTGCACACTGCTCTGTTTCAGCCTTCTGTGAAACGCGCACAGACCAAGAGAAAACCCTCTGTTTATGTTAACGTAGTGATATTTGCCTTGTCTAGTGTTTTCATAGTTTCAAATCTTAGTTGATTCATTTGGAGTTGGTTTTTTCTATAAGCTAAGTGGTAGGGATCTGATGTCAGTGTTTTATGTGTAATATCGAGCTTTCACACCAGTCTTTGTTGAAGACAATGTTCTGATGGCTGCTTGAGCTATCTCTATCAAAACTCAGTAGGATGCATGTGTGTGAATTGATTTCTGGGCTTTCGTGCCAACCAACTGCTTTGTGGTGTGTGGAGCGGTGCACTGGCTCATGGTGCCCGGAATTCCTCCTGTGAGCCGTGCTCCTGGCGTGTTGACACGGCAAGGATTTAATCTGTAGAAAACTTTTGATAGGACAATACATTCATCTTAACAATATCATGTCTTATGTTAACAGAATAGGTCATCTCTTTCAAGATGTTTGGTGCTCTAGAATTCCCACGCGAAAGATCTTGTCAGTTCTAACATCTTTCTAGTTGAGTGTGTAGGTTATTCGGTCTGTGAAATGTTCTCTGTAACTATGGATGTTTTCACTTGGACCATGCTTTCTCTCAGTGGTCTGAGTACACGTGATGGTCTTGTTCTATATTCTAGGAAAACGCTTTAAGTTACTCATCATTTAGTATTATGTTGATGATGAGTTTGTTAGCATAAGTTAAAACGGTAGTAGCTATTTCTTTCTCTACAAAATTTGTGGAGAGTTTATCACAGAGGCAGAGTGAATTTTGTAAGGACTTATTTATTAGGAAAAGTACATAACTGAGACAGTCAGAAAAAAAATCGTTTTTTCCATCTTTGTATCACTCACTTGGTGGCCCATAGTCAGAACTGGACTGGGATCTTGGAACACACTGTGTATTGCACATGGGTGGAGGGGGCCTTCAACAGGAAACTACGATCAGAAGGGTTGGTGTAAGACCTGATACAAGTCCTGTCTCCTTGTCTTGAGAGCCCACGTAGTGTCCTCAGTGCTGCGTGAAACTTCTCTGTGTACCTGCTTTGTATGAAACAATACCGTTAGCATCTAAGAATCCCCTCCGCCCCCCCTCCTCTTTCCTCCCTCTCCTCCCTTTCCTTCTTTCCTTCCTTCCTTCCCTTTCTCTCTCTCTCTCTCTCTCTTTCTTTCTTTCAGCTCCCATCACTGCCCACATGCACACACACTGGCCCAATGCAGCACCACTCTCTCACGCCTCCTTCTGCTCCCTCTCACTCACCCTCCACACAGCTCCTCCTCTCCACAGGCCTACCTCCCATACAGCTCTCATTTCTTGCCCTGCCTACTCCAGTTCCAATCTATTGCATAGGAGGAGAACAATGCTAGCACAAGAGACCAGCTACAGAAGCAGTGCCACCTATCTGAAACAATTTGGAATTCAAAGTAGATACAATACAAAGACAAACGAGGTTTTAAATATCAGTTACATTATTCCATTCCTATTATAGTGATGGCTAAGACATCTGTAGGTGACAAGTGAGGGTTGCTACTGAGGTTGGCTCAGGACTTGAGCCAGGGTGTGAGAGGCCCTACTTCCTTGGTAGCACTGACCTCAAAAATACCATTTTAAAAATGATCTTATATTCCTTCAGGCAGATGAAAGATTTCCTACATTTGCTGAGTAGCCGCGCATCTAGACACATGCATTCAAAATCAAATAATGCAGGACAGAACATAAAAACAAATAACTCACCCTGTAATTAAGGTCTTGGATTTTCCGTGCAAAGCCTAGATAATGATGTGCTATAATCATTATAAAAATAACAATCTATTATCACCACTATGAAATTAAAAATTGTTACAGCATTCGTGTTGGCGTGGAACACCTCTCTTTGTTAAGGGAACACCCCCTCCATGCCTTATTTTTTTCCTAACAGTAGAATTAAATTTGTGTGGAAAATTACACAGGCTGTATTATATGATTAGGGGTAATTTGGGGAAGGGAGATGGTAAGCAGTTGGATTTGCTCAGTCTTCTTTTGTCAGCATGTAAACCCAGTAGAAGTGTGACATAAAGGATGTAGTGGAGGGCAAACAGCTCCAGGGGGCTGTGTGTTGGGCTCAGTATCTGTGTGCCTGCTGCATCTACACATCTCTGCTACCTGCAACGACTGAGCTTCTGGGAAAAGGCTATGTAATCACCCCGACCCGAGGGTCTTAGGAAGTCTTCATTCCATCTGACCCAGAAATGGGCCTGATGGAGGGAACTTGGTGTTTGGGGCACATACGCAGTGCCAAGAGGCCCCATTTCCAGATTCAGGCTGTTCTACCCACTGGTGTGAGCTTCAGCTAGCTTGTCTGATGCAATCTACCTGACTCAGGGGACCACACTAGCCTTCAGCTAGGGAGTGTGTAAGAAATTCTTTGGGACTCAACTCAGGCTATCTCGTTGGAAGGTGACACCCTGCGCATAACATTTGGCTTGTTTCCAGTCTTTACAACAGAAGGATACCAGGGGAGACAAGCTTCTTCCTGGTATCTCTTTTCAGTCTCATCTAGCAAAAGTTTGCTGTTGAAATTTGGCCCCTGACTTTCTGGATTCCTCTCAAAAGTATATATACGTATATACATAGTTTATGTACAGTGTTGCTTATCTCTGTAAGCAACCAATGTTGGTTCCCTGGCTCAAGTCCTGAGCCAACCTCAGTAGCAACCCTCACTTGTCACCTACAGATGTCTTAGCCATCACTATAATAGGAATGGAATAATGTAACTGATATTTAAAACCTCGTTTGTCTTTGTATTGTATCTACTTTGAATTCCAAATTGTTTCAGATAGGTGGCACTGCTTCTGTAGCTGGTCTCTTGTGCTAGCATTGTTCTCCTCCTATGCAATAGATTGGAACTGGAGTAGGCAGGGCAAGAAATGAGAGCTGTATGGGAGGTAGGCCTGTGGTGTGTGTGCGCGCATGTGGGCAGTGAAGAAAGAAAGAAAGAAAGAAAGAAAGAAAGAAAGAAAGAAAGAAAGAAAGAAAGAAAGAAAGAAAGAAAGAAAGAGGAAGGAAGGAAGGAAGGAAGGAAGGAAGGAAGGAAGGAAGGAAGGAAGGAAGGAAGGAAGGAAGGAAGAAAGAAAGAAAGAAAGAAAGAAAGAAAGAAAGAAAGAAAAGGAACGAGGGAAAGGGAAGGAAAAGAAAAGAATTATAGATATATATAATATAATAACATGCTGGGAGGTCGAGCTGTGGCTCACACAGGAAATGGCAATTCACATTGCCTAGGCCTCCAGGCTGGTTAAAAAAAAATTCCTCCCTGCCAGTCTGCAGAAAATACGGCCCCGAATCCAGCACCCCAGTGGACACAGAAACGTCGTGTGTGAGCACACGCGGGCTTCCACGGATGCAGATGCGCTGAGGTCGGGTCACAGGCAGCCAGTGCTGCAGGCTGCCTCCCAAGCCTGCCCGCACGTGCAGCGCAGCCCCTCACCCCTGGCCACTGAGTCTCTCCAGAATAATGAGATCACGTGACATGGCTGCCGCCTCTCCTTAAACCCAAGCATTTGGGGGACACCAACTGTAATTTGTGGAGCAAAAAGGATGCAAATAAGATGAATGCTGAGTGCTGAATTTGGAGTGGACAGTGCAAGTTCTGGACAAAGACATTCAAACCCAAAGAGTGAGCTGACCACATGGAATATGCCTGCAAGTAAGGTTTTCTTTACAGAGTATCAATACCTTGGGGAAGTCAGGTTCAGTACAGCTCTAACCATTTCACTGAGAGAAAAGTGGACTGGACACACTACTCGCCTAAAAGCTGGGGCCAGGGTTCTCAGACGGCCATGCCTTCCCTGTCTGCTGCACCCTGGCCGTCACGAGTGTCTGCCTCATCTCTCACTCCCCACCAGGAGACTCAGAACTGCTCACTGTCGCTCAGAGCTGGCGTTCCTCTGCCATGGTCCCTTTCCCTTGCTGTGTTCCTTCACTTTCTGAGCTCCAAGAGCAAACCCTGGGGCAAGTTTACAAGACTGGTAATTAAGCTACAAAGCAATCGACACTGGGTAGACACTGAAGAATACCCTCAGCAAAACATAAAATGCAAAAGAAATAATCAAAGAAATCCAACACAAGAAAACACTCATCTTGCACACAGACTGTTTGAAAATACAGTCACAGGAGACAAATTTTTCTTAAGCTCCCTTCATTGTTTTTCTTTTAGAGCTAACAAGAACAAATATTGGAATATTGGAATACCTGGGGTCCTAGGATGAAGAGATAATCCCTAAGTGATAAAGAATATTCAAAGAACATAGTAGAAAAAAATCTAAAATATAGGGAAAAACACATCTATCCAGCTCTTGGAAGGCTGGGGGCTACATTCAGAATCCACTCCACTGAACCTACTCAAAGTTATAACACGTGTCCCCAGTGCCAAAGGGAAGCAGGATTTGTAAAGCTGCCAGACAAATGAAAGAACACATCCACAATTCTCACTGCCCGGGTCTGCACTCTGCTCAGCGGAGACCCTGTGGAGTCAGAGCGCAGGGAGATGTTCACGGAACTGCCAGGCAAGAATCCTGAGCCCAAAAAACTATACAACTTACTTTACAGATGAAAGTTAAAATTGCAAGTAAAACCTGAAAGAATGTAACACCCTCAGACCTATCTGGCAGACTGCCATAGCTAGCTCTCCATCCTGAGAGGTGTTAAGGAGAAAGAAGACGCCAGTGTCAGAAGCATACATTCAAGACCAAAAGCAGCTCTACCGAAATATGGAGCATGTCCTACAATGGTAAATGGATCCCAGAAATCATTTACTTATTTAGTGCAAGGAGTAAGTAACAAAGCATTAGCAAAATAATGATGCTAATTAACATGAAGAATTAACACAGAAAATCAAAATGCAGAGAATGAAGCAGAATAGGTTGTTTCTCATCTCTTGCTTCCTGAGAAAACTTTTCCTTTCTTTAGCACAAATGTCAAGTTGCTTTCATTTCAAAGTACATGGTAAAGCAAAAATGTGTGCTTTGAAACCCTCATGGAAATCCCAAAGCCGAAACCTGTAGTGCACTTCCAAAAATAATAGGCAAGAAATCAGAGTACTAGGGAAAAATCACTGACCCAAAACCAAACAAAGAAACTGCAATAAAAACTAGAATACTAGCATCCAAATGCTGGTGGTAAGTCGGACCTAGTCATTGATAGGTAGGGTTTTAACTGAAATATTGCATTATTACAATAAAAGCACAGAAAAATCAAAATCATTAACAAGATAAAACCAATCTCTATGCTGCCTGTAGGAAACTCATCTCAAAGGACACAAAATGGCTCAAGGCAAAAGAATGAGTTAAGCTATCACCTCCAATGCATTTGGCCTCAAATAGAACAAAATGAAGCAAGGATTGTCAGTACACAAGGGCAAAGGGTTAAATCAAGCAAAACGAAATTACACACACACAAACACACACACACACAGACACAGAGAGAGAAAGCAAATATTAAGATACAGGCTTTCCTCACAATTATAGTAGGGGATTTTTCCAGCTCATTTAAATTAAGGGACATATCACCCAGACACAAAAGTAATAATAAAAAAAAATAAGGTGCCACTTAATTGTGCTGCTGCTGGACCTCTTAGTCGTGTAGAGAATGTTCTGTTCAACAGCTGCAGGATACACACTCTCCCCAACAGCACATGGAATGTTCTCTAGGACAGCTCATACAAGTGGGTCAAACAGTAAGTGAAGGCAGGGTGGGACAGAAAACAAGAGAGTACAAGCATCTTTTCTGGCCACACCAGTAACAAGAAAAGCTTCACAAACCACAAACATGCTTAGAAATTAAACACCTTATTCCTGAACAACTAGTGGATGAAGAAATTAAGCAAGATATCTACAAATCTCTTGAAATAAATGAAAATAGAAAACACATCCCAAATTCTATGGGATACAAGTAATGCGATAGAAGTTTATAACAGTTGATGCTGTAGCAAAAAGTAGACCTTGAGGGATGGTTAACACTGGAATTAATGAATTCAGAAAAATGAGAACAAATGAAACCAGAACTAGGAGGAGGAAAGGAGCTAAAAAAAAAAATCAGATAAAATGCAAATTTAAATGACTATACAAAAACTAGTGAGACAGAGCTAGTGATTTAGGGGGAAAAAAAACCACAATTTACACAGTCTTGAGACAAAGGGATAAGTTACAAATATCATTAGAAAGGAGACATTAAAACTAGCAAGACAGAAATACAAAATGTCTATCTGCTTACTGGGAACAATTATACAGCAATCTATTCCTGCCAAGATGGAGCTATGAAAAACTCAGCATGCCTAACAGATCAATGAGTTGTCAGCTTAAATCAAAGAAAAGCCACCCATCAAAGAAAAGCTCCAAACCAGATGCCTTGCCTTGACTGTTCAATTCTACCAAATGTTTGAAGATGATTTACTATTCCCCAAAAACTGGAGGTGCAGGGGCCACAGACTCAGTCACTGACCATAATGTAAGAATCCCATATCATGGTATTATTGGTTTGAGTTCACTTCTAAGTCAGCGTCACTTCTAATTCAGAGGACATAGAATTGGAAAGCTATCCCATGGCCAACAACTCAAAGATTCAGTAACAATAAAATACCAGCGCCCCTCAAAACAATTCACAGATTCAATGCAATCCTTTAAAAATTGGCAAATTATTTACCAAACTAGGAAAAAGGCACTAACAAACGTGCCAGGATCCCTCAAAGATACTGAATAAACTGAGAAATCTCAAGGAAAAAAGACAATGCAACACACTACAAACCTAACGGAGTTTGGTGTTGGCGTTAAAAAGACACAAGGACAAATGGAAAAGAAGAGAGACACGGGTTAAATCCATACACCTGTAGCCAACTGATCTGTTACAGAGGCGGCCACGATGTACTGGAGAAAGGACAGGGAAACTGGGACAATATAGACAAAGACCCCCCACCCACACACACACCTATACCTGTGTGCCAAAATCAGCTCTAAATCAATGAGACACTTAAGAAGGCAAACTTGGTACCTATTATAAAAAAGCATGGGGCTAGTGCTTCATGACACTGGAATTAGCAAGAGGTGGTTTTTTTTGTTATTGTTTTTCTTCCTAATCACCTTTCAAAAGCACAGTGAATAAAAGCAGACAGGCAGCAGAGATGTGAGTAACGGATGAGCTTTCGCACAGCAGAGGCCGTGACCAGCAGAGTGAAGACACCCTACAGGATGGGACAAAACATTTACACTGTGTATCTTACAAGGGTTACTACCTCCTCTATAAAATCAAATCAGTAACATAGGCCAAAACACGCGCGCACACACACCCCAAAACTGAAAACCAAACAATAGATTTAAACAGACACAAAATGATCAACAGCTGCAGGAAAAGATGCTTAACCTGACTCATCACCAGGGAAACGTGTGTCAGACCCACTGTGAGCCCACACCTCACTGAAGCTGCAGCTGCCATTAGGAAGATGGAGGATGCGTGGGGAAGAGGCAGCCCCTGCACACTGCTAGCGTAAACCAGCATAGCCACTGCGGAAAACATGACGTTCCTGTGAAACATCAAAGTACAGACAGGGTCGGGCACATCTGGCCTAGCAGTTGTCCAGAACGGTGGATAGAGTTACCCAGCTCCAATAACAAAATGACGAGGGTTGGCCAGCAGCTCGGCTGTCAATTCCAGTTCCTTCCAGTGCACCTCCCGGAGCAGCACCCGACGGCCGGAGGGGCGGGCCCCGGGAAGCATGTCAGAGCTTGAACTGGCTTCCTGACGTCTCCATGTCCAGCTGGCCAGTCCTGAGCCACTGTGGACATCGGCCAGCAGATTGGAGTGTTCTCTCTCCCT
This sequence comes from Ochotona princeps, assembly GCF_030435755.1. Lineage (NCBI taxonomy): Eukaryota > Metazoa > Chordata > Mammalia > Lagomorpha > Ochotonidae > Ochotona > Ochotona princeps. The sequence continues at coordinate 39,317,779 of NC_080852.1, read as the reverse complement.
CGTTCACTCTCTCTCCCTGCCTCCACACTAAATCCTCTGTTGGTTTATTTATTTCAATAGCATGTAAACAAAAATTTCTGCAAACATATATCTAAAAGAATCCTATGATTCAACAATTCCACTACTATTTATGTATGTAGAATATTATATATTGGAAATAATATATATTTGGAAATATATATTCTATCAAATTTCCAAGGGAAATAAAATCTGTCCAAGAAACACCCGTCCCTGCATGTTTATTGCAGTACTCCACACAACAGGCAACAAATGCGAACAACCTAACTGTCCGTTCTTTGATTTTTTTATAAACACAATGATGTAGTTAAATACTGTTCTTCCACAAAAAAAAAAAGTCTTGTGATTTGTAACACAGATCGAGTGGGCGGTCCTAACGCCAGCTGAAATACATTAGAGCGAGGGTGAGTGTTGTGCTGCTGAGGTTAACCTGCCTGCGACACTTGCATCCCACTCTGAGTGCCTAGGGTTCTGTCCCAGCCTGCAGGCCAGTGTCCTGCTGAAGTGCAGCCTAGGACCCAGTCACGGTCAGCCTTCTACCACCCGCTTGGAAGAGCCAGGCAGTGGCCCAGGCACCTGGAGGTGCCTGCTCCCCTGGCTGCTGGGAGCATCTGGCGAGCACACCAGCAGACGGAAAACATTTCCCTTTCTTATTCTTTCTCTCCTTCTGCCTTTCAAATTCAATCAGTAAATCATTAAAAAAAAAAAAAAGAAAAAGACAAGACTAGCTCCCCATGGCATTATTCATACGAAATCTCAAAATGTCATGTTGGTTCACAGAATCTGGGAAGATCAGAGGGCAGGATGGGACAGGAGCAGTCTTGTTAGCACATGAATGCTGCCAGCTGGACAGCAATGAGTAGGTAACTACAGAAATCAGCACTGCATTTCCTTCTAAAAAATAAAAAATTTTGATAGTTTCCACATATGCCCTTAAATCAGTATATATCAAATACAGCACACTTGTTTCCTTTGTACAAATGAAAACAAGTTTGATACATGTTTGCCCCATTAGATGTTACATGGGTTGGATGGATAGAATACAACATGATATTCCATAGAAGTGTATGATTTTTTTATGTGTCGTTTAGAAATAAAAGTTAAACAGAAATCCTCAGCTCTTAACTTCAGGATGAAATGAAGCATATTCCCCTGTCCTTCCACGTGACTGCAGTGAGAAGCAGTAGAGGATGTTCAGAGGCATAAAGTCGTTCCCAGAAACGCAAATCAAAGCCACAAACTCTTACATTTTAAACACCCTCTTTGCAACAGGGTCGCATATTGAAGACCTAATTCATGATGCTGGCCTAGTGCTAGGTGGTCCCTGGTTTTCTGCAAGCACGTATTAATTTTGTACGTGGGGTCATCAGTGGAAAGGGGTGGGGTCCATGAGTCGGGGTCTGGGGGTCTGATTCCTTCTTGTAGTTTACTTCATCCGAGTCAGCTCAACACCGTAGCTCCTGCACAGATTCCCTAACTGCAAAGAGAAACCAATGACCTTGCTCTTCCCCAAAGCACCACACGGCTTCTAATTGGAGACACCGTTGTCACCCTGCAGAGAAATCTGCTCCTCCATGCCCTCCCAGCAATGCTGGACATGCGGAAAAACTTAAAAATAAAGCTATCCATCTGTATGGTTTCTTTAGAAAGGAATCATATCTGTGCCCTCCACAGAAATGCTGGACACATGGGAAACTTAAAAATAAAGGTATCCATAGCATGGCTTCTTTAGAAAGCAATCATGTAAGAGGCAAATGGTGGCCCCCCTCGTGCTCTGCAACCACAGCACCGCGTTGCAGAGTGAGAACAGTAACGCAGGGCGTCTACCCGCCTGACCTTTAGTCAGTGCTCAGTATGTGGGCACAACTGCTGCTTTTTTTCCTTTTTAATTCTTTCAGACAGACAGATACTGACAAATAGCTCTCCCATCCCGAGTTACTGCCCAGACATCCATAGAACAGCCAGCGCAGACCAGCCAAAGCCAGGAGCCTGGAACTCAATTCAGGTTACCCATGTGTGTGACAGGGACCCAGCGAATGGAGCTAGCACCTGCTACTTCGAGGGTGCCTGTGCACGGGAACCTGAGGTGCAAGCAGAGCTGGGACTGAACAGCAGGCAGGGATGCGGGACACTGGCGTCCCAGGGCTGGCTCTACGTCCTCCTCAAGGCGTCCCTCCTCTCTGTACTCTGCATGTTTCCATCCTACCTGTGAACGAGAACTTATGAGTATGTATGGGTGTGTGTGTGTGTGTGTGTGTGTGTGTGTCCATGTATTTTACACTCCCTACAATGTGCAGTGTGTGACTGGCAGACAGAAAAAAGGTCTGCACGTGCCCCTTGGCAAGGAGGTTATACTCTAACAGTGACATTGACTCACACCTAAATCAAGCCACTTGATACCAAGCCTCTTGTTAGAAGTAAAAATCACCATCTACCTCAAGAATGGCACTGGGAAAGTGAAGCATTTAACAGGAAGCTGTCAGTAACAGGCCCTGGGACAACAAAGAAATAGCTGGGTCTTCGGACTGTACCTTATATCACCTGCGATGAGTGTAAGTGCCCAGACACAGAGCTTGGAGGTGAATTCACACCAACTACTGCCACTTGAACATGTGTACAAAGCCGTAGTAAGTCCTTACTCTGGGCTAAGTAGAAGGGCCTTTCAGAACCGACAGAGGAAAGCTGACCGTGTTTTCATACAATGACTCCATCTAAGCTGCAGATGTGGACAGAAAGGCTTGCATGGGAACACAAGGCCTGTATCTGTGCTCCCCGCACACTTTTGGGACACGATGGCCCTATGTCACAGACACGGTGGATCCCCTGGGGGTGGGGCAGGACACTCTGGAGTTCTCCGCTTCAGAGAGGACTGTAATGACACTGAGGAACTGGCCAATGCTGAAGAATGAATGCAAGAAACGGCGAGTCTTAAGGCCATGTGCTACGGTGTCAGAACAAAGGGAACATTATTATCAGACAGAAAACCAAATTATTAGGTATGAAAACAAATTTACAGATATAAAACCACATGTGGGCCCAGCGCAGTAGCGCTTACGTCTTCACTTTGCATGGGCTGGGATCCCATATGGGCACCGGTTCTAATCCCAGCAGCCCCACTTCCCATCCACCTCCCTGCTTGTGGCCTGGGAAAGCAGTCAAGGATGGTCCAAAGCCTTGGAACTCTGCACCTGCATGGGAGATCTTGAAAAGGCTCCTGGATTCGGATTGGCTCAGCTCTGGCCGTTGTGGTCACTTGTGGAGTGAACCACTGGATGGAAAGTCACCCTCACTGTCTCTCATCCTCTCTGTAAATCTGCCTTTCCAATAAAAATAAATAAAATCTTTTACACACACACACCTGCAGTGGCATGGGGACGAAGCCACAGCGACGGCAGGCCATACCAACGGTGCAAGCCCTGCTGCTCCACTTCTCACCCAGTTCCACACTCAGGCCTCAGCTCAGTGTAGCCCAGCCCTGGCTTTTGCAGTCATTGGGGTCAGTGAAGTAGAGAATAGAAGGTCTCTTTTCTCTCTCTTGATCCTACTTACTCCACTACTCATTATGCAGCAGCAGCAGGGAGATGCTGGTCGTCTAGGCAGAACAGAACTTGGCCTTGCACTGCTCAGGGGCCTTTGCGAGCGTGGTAAGCAGGGCACTGCTCTCACTGGCTCCCAGCACAGGAAAGGTGGTGGCCAAGGGATAAGCTCACCATGCCAGACATCTCCCACTGATCCCCTAGGTGGAGCCTGGAGGGACCCTTCTGCCACATGTATGTCTCCACTAAGTGTTTTGATCACAGAGTACTGCCACAGCCAGAGTTATCAAGCATGAAAAACACTGTGAGGTATACTTATCTATCATTTCTGAACTCCTGTGTGCAAAAAGGTGTTTGTCATGGCTGCATGAAGAGGTACGTATGTGCACATCCAGGAAAAATCTAAAATGTAATGAATGAAGCATCAAGCCTGGCCAGCTCTCATGGCAAATCTTGAAAACCAAGTTCAATATACTTTTTTTCCCCCAAAAAATTGACTTGATTATTTCTGAACAGAGAAATATGGAGGAGCTAGAGCAGGGCTCCCATTGCCCGGTGCACTCCTGAAAATCCTGCAATGGCCAGGGCCAAAGGCATCTTCCTGAGCCGCTTGCCACCCCTCGTAGGGTCTGCAATGGCAGGAAGTTGGAATCAGAGCCAGGAATCCATGCCGCGTTCCCCAGCTAGGGACGCAGGCACCACAGCTGCCAGGCCAGATACCACCTGTAATACGCGTGTGATGAATTTAGAAAACACTGAGACATCTTTTTCAATCAAGGTTCACTATATATTTTTTTGAACAGAGACTGTTTCAGAAAGGACAAATAGTTGATTGTATGAATCTTGAATCTTGCAGCTTTGGAAAAATGACTGGTCCCAGTTAATGCTATTCAGCAGCCTTTCGCTGAGACTGAAGTAGGCAATCACTTTAACTCCATTCATCTACATCCGGCTATCCCTCGTAATCTACAACATTCAATGAAACTGAACCACAGCAAACATTCCCGACAGACAGTTGTGTGGAATCCAGTAAGAGTGAGTGAGTTTTTAGAGAGAGGCAGCTGATAGGAAGCAAATCAACAAAGCCTTCTGTGAAGAAAATGCTGCAGAGACAGTTTAAGGAGTGTACTTGGTGCCTGGGATGGCACATTGTGGCAAAAAAAAAAAAAAAAAACCCACATCGGTTTTACTAGTAAAGCCCACAAGATGGCAAACAGCAAGCAAAGTGAGTTATAGCCTCCGATCTGCATTTTAAGTCTTCAAACGCAACAATTCTCCATCATTTTCTGGTTGACAATGACAGTAAGGCCTTGTGGCAGAAGCTTAACTCTAATATTTTACATAACTGTAATGTTGTGGATATTTGATACCAATTACTTCTTCTCATTTTGAGAATAGAGTCATTTCCACAACTCTTTTTTCCATGGTAAAACCAACATCTATTCCTCATTAATTTACTAAGGACTCTTTTATTATATGAATTACAAATATCTCTGTTGAGCTGGCTCCACTGAAGGTCTTCCCTGACTTAAATCCCTGGCTGTAATCTACTCTCGTGTTATCCACTGCAATTTGGCAGTGTACTTGTTCACTCAAGTTTTCAAGGACAGAAGGGAACAGGGAAGGGATGCTTGGCAGAGCGTCGCATAGAGCTGTGAGTTGGAGGACACGTTTCAGAGAAGTTCACTTTACAGTGATAGGAGATAAGGTACTGGGACGGAGAAAAGCATGCCCATGGAATACAAACAAGGGGCCTAATGTCCATTCGGAAGCGCCTTGTGTGTTTCCAATTATTTCAGGTTCCACAGTACTGAGCTTAACACACAACAGAGCTCAGAATTTGCCTATTGAATGGTGTCCCTGAGGTCTCCAAGGCTTGTTTTCATTCTCTCTCTCTTTCCATTTGGTCTGACTGGGGTGATTCCTGAGCTCTGTCTTCCTGTTCAGATGCTCTTACTATGTGATCTGGTCCGCGGACAGGACTTTGTCTACGGGGTGCACAACAGGCGGCAAACCTGGCCACTTCCTTGTCCTGGGGGAGGCCCTTGACCTCAGGGACACCATGCAGTGGGCAAATACTGAATACTGAGGGATCTCAGAAGAGATCAAACATCGATTCAGTGAAGCAATAGCTGGAAATGTCCCCTATCTTGGGAATGATATGGACACAGCCCACAAAACCCCCAGTAGGTAACACCAGAAAATACTCTCACTACATCCTAGTTAAGTCAAGCCCAAAGGCAATTCTAAGCCTGGAGGAAGAAGATAGCCAGTCACACATCATGGAACTCCCGTGAGACCCTCAACACATGTCTTGGCAGAAACCTCGCAGGCCAAGAAGGAGAGGAGGGACATACTCCACATCCTAGAGATAACGGCCAGCCAAGAGTACACAGCCTGGTAAATCTCACCTTCATAAACCAAAGTGAGGATTTTCTGACAACAGGTCATTCTCCCCCAAGGTGCTTTAATCCCACACCTTCAGAAGCAAAAGCAAAGTAACTATCATCTCAACACAGGAACTTTCCCAAATCCACTCAACAGATAAAGCACAAAGTAACAGAAGACAATCAGCTCATTGATGCAGTGAACAAGCCAAGTGCAGACTAACAACAGAGGAGAGAGAAAGGGAAAAAAGATATTCTGAAAAAGGAACATTTGTTTAAGTCACAGAACTCATCTGAGTAAAAATTTTGAATGCATATGGGGTAAATTTTCTAATTAAAACATGCAACTTGGTTGAATAGATTGAAAAGGCCGACTCAATGATGCGGTTGGCACCTACACAACAATGTTTGAGCAGTAAAGACACAGAGGGGCAACATTTGGGGGCAGCAGACTATTCCCACTGGGGATTCCTGTATGCTACAGTGGAGCTGCCTCCTACCCGTCTGCTAAGGGTCAACTTGGAAGACCCTGTGCTCAGGCAGCAGAGCTCCTCCCATCCACAAGGGTGACCTGGATGGAGTTCGAGGCTTCCGGCTTCCAGCTGTGGCAACTGCACGCATTTAGGAAGCGAATCAGGAAACAGGAAAATCAGTATGTTTTCTGTCTTCCAAATAAAATGAAACCCAATAAAACTGAGGTTAAACATGAAACAATGGAAAAGACCTGCCAGGCAAACAGAAACAAAAAGTGAGCATCATTGTCTACATTTTAATGTAGGCAAAAAATAACTTTTGAGACAAAAATGTAGAGAGGAAAAAGATAGTCATGTAAATGTGCAAGATATTTTAAAAACCTCTTCATTGCTTTCAAAAATGTTAATACCAAAACAAACACATATTTTATTTTTCTGGTTTTTGGAAGTTTCTTCATGTAATATTCAAGTGGGCAGTTCATGAAGAAAACACAATAGTCATCCATTATGTTAATGGACCTCCTGTTACAGCACTCAATTTATAAAACAAACACAGTTAAAGATAGGTCCCTAAATATTAATATTGGGTATCAGGATATGAACAGCACCCTTTCATCAGAGGACAGGTCAACCAGGCAGGAAGAAACAGCACAGGACCACTCGAGACGCTGTTACTCGAGATGCTTTGCTACAGTTGAACTCAACAGGTGTGTGCACGGCATGTCACCCAGCAGCTAACAACACACAGTCGTCATCAAGCATGTGGCACATTCTCTAGGACAGACCACGAAGCAAGTCATCAGATTAAAGCTACAAAACCAAAAATTACAGCATGTAATTCTTATGGCCCCACTGCAATGAAGGCAGAAAGCAGCAACTGGAGAAATTTTAGGAAATATACAAGTATTAGGAGTAGGTGTTTGGAACATTGGTTACAGTGCAGCGTTGGAAGCTCCCATCTGACACTGGATTGGGTGGGCTTGAGTCCTGGCTCTATTTGGGGGGAGAATCAGTGATGGGATCCATCTCTCCTGCCCCACCCTCCCTTCCTCTCGCCCCCAACCACACCTCTCAAATAATCTTTTTCATTTTAGGTAGCTTATAAAAGAGGAGAAGCATTTTGAAATCTATATATACAGGAAATCTTCAGAGCTCATGGACATGCATATTATGTATAGTGAGGGAAGATTGTGAGGAATTCTCATTTTTATTTTTTATCATTTGTTGGAAAGGCAAAGTGAGAGACAGAAAGGGAGAAAAAAGAGAAAAAAGGAAAAAACACTCCCATCCATTCAGTGATATTTTTCTCTAAATGTCCACAAGGCTGTCCATACTGGCAAATGTAATACTAATTACATTCTTCACAGAATGAAAAAAAAATCCTAAAAGTTATCTGGAAGGCAAGAAGACTCCACAAAGCCACAGCAACCCTGGGCAAAGGGACCCAAGCTAGAAGCATCAGCGTATCTGTTATCAAGACAAGTGACAGTAACAGACCGCAGCACTGGTAACAAAGCCAGACAGACCAGAGGGAGAGAGCAAGATGGAAAAACACGGAGGGTCAAGTGTCGAAACCCAAGTGGGCTGCCATGGTTCACACTGACTTACCCAACTTCCTACAAGTAAATAGAGGTGTCCCAAATGCTTTCAAATAAAGTATCCATGGGAGAAAAATGACCTTAATTTAGCCAGTACCCATTATAGACATTTATTGAAATGTAACATTGTACTCTGTAAGTTGGTACTTTTTAATAATAACACTTAAATAACTGATAACATAAGGACTATACTATCGCAGCAACACGGGGAAATCTGTCGGGGGTGTAAGTTTGGGGGGAATCACATTCTATACACTGTACCATAAAATTCAAAATTCAAAATTCAAAATTCAAAATAAAATTCAAAAACAAAAAAATCCCTTCTGAAACAGGAGAAAATCTCTAATCTTGGGCTAGGCAAAGACTTCTTAGATAACACATAAAAAAAGTATCTGTAAAAAACTATCAACTGCTGCTACTCAAATGCTAGTGTTACATAAATGAAAAGCCAGCTCACAGATGGGGAGGAAATACTTTAAAAACTGACCAGCAGAGTGATGGATGTATGACTGATGCTGGAGGACTATCCTATTGCAATGATGCAGGGACACCAGGTGCAGCGTAGGGGTTTGCAGTGGGGAAAGAGAAACCCCAGAACCCATGGAACTCTCATAAAACGATAAAATAGATTTAACAAATAAAGTTCTGATCAAGGTTTTTATACTGTTTTTTAAACCCTTAAATTTCAGCAATAGGAACCTCTCACAGCAGCAGCACATACATTAGGCCAAAGATTCAAAGGTCTTTGTCCCCGAAGAAGATACATAAGTGGAAAATGACTACATGAAACATGCTGAACATTACCGGTCAGCAGGAAAATGACAAAAACCACAGCATTTTTATCCCACCCCTAAGAAAAATAGCTCCAATTTCAGACTGATTATATCAAGTGTTGAAAAAATGAGAAGTGAACTCTCCGCACAGTCTAATGAAATGATAAAATCCTAACAAATAATGAGACCTTCTAGGTTCTTTAAAAGCAACTATGAAACCATTATACAATCCATACAAACTCCTGGTCATCAAGAATCAGAATACAAACCACCCAAACTGGAAACCACCCAACCACCACGAACAAATGAATAGATTGTTTTTTAATGAGATACGTCTGTACAAGGGAAACTCAAGCAATAAAAATGATCTCTTGATATGTCTGACAATGTGACTGAATCTCGCAGTGAATAGAATTGTTTTGAATGTATTTACATAAGGTGAATAAATTTCACGCCTTGCATATATATAGATTGAAAAACATAATGATACTTTGTACCCTCCTCTCACTTTTGTCCACTCCTCCACAGCCCCCTTACTTTGTTTTTGTAATTTTTCCTTTAATGTTTACAAGGATATACTGTCAGTTTCATGGCATAGCCACACACTTAACTCTCCACCAAGAAAAAATTTCAACAGTGTTCTAAAGTACTGACAGTAGCTGTAACCAGGAATCAAATGTCAAAATGTCAATATAGCCATATTGTAGAAAGCAGTAAGCATTACAGAGTTTTATTTATATAAAGCTCTACAAGGTGCAAACTGATTTGAAAATGATGAAAAGTACATCAATGGTTACTTGGAATGGAGGAAGTAGGAAGTAAAGAAAAGAAATGAACAGAGGGCTGATGAAACTTTTGGATTTATCAAAGATGTGTTAAGATGTTTTCTTTGTGGCGTTGGTTTAGTTATGCCAACTGTTATCAGATTTGACACTATAAATATGTACAGTTTATGGTTTACTCAGTAAAGCTGAGAGCTTGTTCCAGATTTTGAGTTTATAGCAACGAACGTAAATATAGCACATGCACTTTGGCTAGACTTCGAAATATTTGCGAGCAAGAAGAACACTATGAGGCATCTTTTGAAACAAATGGAAGAGCTTAGCTCGGCGTCACACGAGGGGCGCCGTGCGGGGACGGCTGGGTATCTCAGCTGCGCATTTCTTCACACATGCAGAAATAAGGCAGGAAGCATCGTGATGTTTGTGGCTTTCACGTCATCCAACAGAAACCCATTTAAAAAGAGAAAGATGATCCTAAGATGAATAAATACGCATACAAAACATACCGTTTTCTGCCCTCTATCAAAGTTCTGAAAATGTGAAACTTTTCAAAGTAAAACCATGGGGAATGTGCGTGCAGTGTGTCTGCTTACATGTGTCTGGGTGTGCAAGTATACAGCAGCAGCTTCCGGACAGGAGGGGAGAGCGACATCTTGGGAGCGGATGTGTCTTGCTAAGATACGTGGTCCTTATCTGATACCTGCCAGAAACACTGTGGAGTAGCTGCTTGCTCAGCTCTGGGATGAATGGTGCAGAGTAAGCCATCAAATTATCATTAGACAACAGCTGATTCTGATTGAGTCCAAGCAGTCCCTCAAGTCAGAGTGGGCTTCCAGGGAGCACCAGCACAGGGAACACATTTGAGTGTGTCCTTGATACTCAAATCAGTGGACTGCAGAGGACGGAGCAGGACTGGGCAGGGAGAAGTGCAGTGAGCAGGGCTCACCTGCTCTGGGACTTGCCCCACAGCTGGCCCGGGGGCACAACCTGCCTTTCATCTATTTCTGTGCATGCATGCCTGCTCAGGCACACCAGTTTCTCATTCAAGGGCATCTTCCAGGGTGTCAGTCCACATCCAACCGAGGGAGAAGGTGACCACAATGCGTTCACTTGGCAGGAAGCTGGATTTGGCAAGGAGCAGCACGCAGAGGATGCGTGCTCATTATTCCCGGGGGGGGGGGGGGGGCGGGATATGGACTTGAGTATGCAGAGATGCAAACTACAGCAAGGAATGGGGATATGCTCTCATTTCCCTTTAGAAATAGTTGGAGCCGTCTGCTTTTCTAAGCATTGCCAAATAAAGCCACAGAGAATGACATACTGAGCAGTTGCACAGTCTCTTTCATTAATCAGATTTCTGTGTTCAGAGTGACTATGCACCAGGCTGAACGGTGCCCCACATGAGCCACACCAGTTTCATAGGAGCGCAGGGTTTTCAATGCACATTCCCTAAGTACATATGCTCTAAGAACCAACAGATATCTAAAACATTTACATCTCTAAAAGGAAGTCATTCGGGGAGCTTCTCCGCTTGCTGCACTTTGGAATTATTTACGAAAAACCCTTCATTTTTTTCTATACTTCAAAAAAGAAGTTTCAAAGTCCATGTTAGTGGGAGAACCTTGGCAAGCAGGAGTAGAGTAGGAGGGGAGATGAAGCAGTGTGACTGTGCTGTGGGACGTGCACTGCACAGACACACTAGTGTGATGGCACAACGGACAGGGCCGTTTCCAGTGGAAGCCCTTCAGAGAACTTCAGTACAAACGGCTGTGTTTGCCCAGAGAACTGAGAACAGGGCTGTGCAGTCCTGCTTAGACAATCCCAAGTGAGACAACATGCTCCCACAGAGATCTGGAGGAAGAATGTGAGGATTTGAAGTGGGGGGACAATGATCCAGGAACGGGGGAAGCACCAGTAATGGTACTGTGATAGAAGCCAGCATGGCATGCTGAGCAATAACCATGAAGCCAGCCTGGCTAGGGACAGGGATGTGATGAGCTGGGAGGAAGAAACAAATGTGTAACCTTGGGCAGAGATTGCCCCATCGGTGAGGCCCATCTCATTCACCAAACACGCACTGAACTTGTTCCTTCTGCTAAACATTAAGCAGCAATACAGGTCTGTTCCTTCCAGATCTCTCACACTCCCTGGCTTGCACCACCTCTGTTCTGTGTTACTACTTGCTTTAACAGAAGCTCAGAGGGTTCCATGAAACCATCTGTTAGCAAGTGGCAGGGCTCACATCCATATCCATTCTGTTCAATTCCAGTGCACCGCTCCATCTTGCAAAACTCTTACTATGTGACACGTACTCCCAACACAACGTCCATGCACTGGCTCAGTAGCATCAACTGTGAACTTCCTACATGTCAGCAGGCAGGCAGTGAGTCAAGATGATTTCTGCCTTCATGGAACATCCAGTCTAGCGAGGGAACATTTATGAAAGAAATACACAATGAACAGTCATATCGTGATTAATAAGATGAAAAGAACTCATAAAAAATGGACACAACTTACACCTAAGGGTCATAGAAAACTCCTATGAATGGATTTGAGACCAGAACGATGAGGAATGGATGGGCAACTCAAGACAAGGAAGGACCGCATCAGGGGCAAAGGCCTTGAGAATGGACGGGCATGTCCCATTTGAAGGATTTAGAGAAGGTGAGGGCATTCGGAAGAGGAACCCCGCTCCAGACCTCTGGCCTGTGTCGGGGATGGGCACTCATCCAGACCAGCTGTCAGCGGCTGGGTGACTGATGGTGTCACAGTGGGCCACGCAGGCCAGAGGCAGTGCCCTGTGTCCAGTCACTATCACGGCCACACCCCCACGGGGCAGTGGAAAGACAGGGAAGCAAAGACGCGTCCTGGCCAAGTGGGAGCTGGCACAAGGTGCAAGGAAGAATTTAAAGGGCAGCAGGGGAGCTGTGCCACCTCAAAGCGAGAGGAGAGTTGGTGAAAATTGTCAGGGCCAAGAGGAAACAGAGACAGCCAGGATGACAGAGCTGGTCAGAACTGCCCAGGTTCCTGACAGATGCACAACAGCTGGCTTCAGATCTTAGACAAGTACAAACTTTCGCTTTGTTCTGTTTTGTTTTCTGGGAGAACCTTACATTGTCTTCTTCTCAGTGACAGTCTTGGGGCTTGTCTTGTCAATCAGCATGCTAGCCCAGTTAAGAAACAAAACAAACAGTGGATATGCTCCCAAGAAATTCCAAGAATATGTAATTTTTCTTTACCCATTTTTGGGACAGCTGCATGCTTGTCAAAATCTGCCACAGCATCTTTACAGATGGAATACTCTAAGTTCAGGCTTTTGCTTTGCTACATGCACTGACTGGCTTGCAAACACATCACATCCTTTCCTGTCCCTCAGCACTCTGCTCAGAGAGGTACAAGCGAGTGCTATGACACTATCTGACCAAAGCCCCTGGGCTCAGTCTTGAGCCGTATGGCCAAGTATGGCTGAGGACTCTCAGGGAGCCTGTGGAATCTGGCTTTTTATGTTAAGTCACTGCAAGGCTGACATCCAAACCAACAGGTATGGAAGAGCACAAAGGGCCAGTACGGGCTTCATGGACCCCTCCAACCCCTGCTTTGCGATTGCAGGGGAATTGCACAGACTGGTGGTGGCAGGGGTGGGGACTATGAAAGAGCCTGTGGGCATAGAGCAAGCTCACCACGTCAAACATCAGTCAGGGGGTAACACACCCTTCCCCTTAACCTTGTCAAGAGTCAGATTCTCCATTTTTATTACTCAGACTTGAGGATGCCAGGGGAATTATGAAACTCCTCTCACCTCAAACCAAGATGCCATTAAGGCCTGCTTGGCCCAGTTCTCAGCTGTCACCTGGGAACACCTCAAGTGGGCTATGTCTTATAGAAAGGCCAGTGACAGATGAAGGAGGGGTTTGAGGATGCTTTCAAACAAAATAGAAGCACACTTAATGAGGCCTGCTCCCCAACAGGCTGTTATTCAGTACATTACAGATAAAAGACAATCATCTCAAAATGTGTTAAGATGGCAGACGAGAGAAGAGTATAGAAAACACACTGTTTCACGTGTCAGCCAATAAATAAAGCCACGACACTAGAATCCTGTGCTGAGTGCTGGCAACACAGGGGATCCTGTGTCCTCAGCGGCCGTCTCATTTGAGCCCATTATCATTCTCTGTACCCCTCTGTAGCCATGATGGCACAGAGAAACCAAAGCCACAAGGAAAAGTAACTGAGACAGCACAAGTTCAGTATTTTGGGAAATGGTACAGAATTGCCAAGGTGTCTGTCCTGCCTCACACTAGATTCAAGTCCAGGCTTCCTGATGAACCCCGTTCACGCTCCACTCTGGGATGTGTGTTCTCAACAGTCACCAGGCTTTGCTCAGTTGTGCCAGGAACAACAAAGCAGTTATTGGACAAGCCATGTCTCAGGGACACCACAGTGAAAGACAGAGTAACTCGAGAAGTGCCATTCATTTAAGGGCCCATAAATATAAAGGCATATTAATAGATTAAATGACTACAAAATTCATCCCTATCACAATTAACGTAACACTTCATCATGTACATATGACCTACAGTTTTCCCATGGCAGAGGATGCCACAAGGCTGGCGCTGTAGCCTCTTGTTAAACTGCACAGCTGGCAGATACCTGCCGTGTAGACATGCACAGGTGTCCTGTGGGTTCCCACAAGGCATGCATAGCACACTGAAGACGTGCCCCTTGGCAAAGGAGTAACATGCACAAACACAAACTCTGTGCTACACCCACCACTTCATCCCAGGGGATCTGCATTTTCAAAGCCAGCGTCCCAGCACAGTGGACTACCAGCTGACGGGGTTAAGGGCTACACAGTCACCACATGGGAACAAGCCAAACAAAATGAAGGTGGGAGATACTTCACAGAGAAGCAGTCAGAGAACTGAGCGTCAGGCAGAGGCTAGAAGTCATGGGCAGGGCAGGTGGACCAGGAACCTCCCCGGAGGGAGGGGATGTCAGAGCCAGGGACGCTGTTGGAAAAAGGATTGCATGGACATGTGGGCATTATGTGTTCTGTGTTGGTTGATAATCACAGATGAAAACCACGTATTCACAATGCACCACATGAGGCACTGGTATGTGCTTGTATGGGGGAATGGCTAAATCAAGCTGATTCACACAGGCACCATGTTTGCAGGAGGGATATTTCAAAATGGCCTTCTTAGCACTCTTCAAGTATACACACAGTGCACCGCTCCAAGTTCTGCTCCCTGTACCACATGACCCTTCTCTGTGTCCTCCCACTGCTAGCTTGCCCAGGGCGTTGGAACGGCAGGGGCCAGCCTGGTCCTTCAATGGCTCATTTATATATGTGGATGATGGTGTGAGTGGTGAAAAAGGAAGCCCTCCATGAGCTGGACAGTAGAAGTAACCTTAGATCCCACAGCAATTGGGAAGTCAAGCCCTGCATCAATAGCTTCCTATCAGGACTGTTGCCATTGAAGTCGCTCAGCTGCTATGCAGAGATGGTGATTCCTGACTGTGAAAGCATCACTGGCCTGTTGCATAGTTGACAATCACTGTGAAAGGCTTCCGTAGTAATAAAGACATTGTCCTGATGAACCCAATATGAGAAATTAACTTTTTCTAATAATTCTAGCTGACTCCTGTGAACTTTGCTTTCATTTTCTTGTCTAAAAAAGCCAGACTATTGCTTTTTTTCAAACTCTGACTCTTGTCACTATCCCAGTTGTTCAGTGTGGTTGGAATCTCTGAAGTCCTCAGACTGATTCTAGAACTTACTTAGGAGCCTTGGAAATTTCCAGGGTGGCTCATGAGTGCTTGCTCACATGTGTTCAAATCCCTTGGCCTCTGAGCAGTTGAAAACCAACACTAAGCACTGCACAACTTAGGACGCAACAACGGGGTGTCCTGCACTACTCCGCAAGCATCCGGTGGAACCTGAGCCAGATGCACTCTAAGTGGCTGAAAGAGCTGATGTGGGAACAGGGCAGTGGACATGCGGGGCTAAAGCTGAGAGGCCGATTTCAGGCCTGGCTCCTCTCCCAGGCTCAGGGCATCTGCATAGTGTCTGCTCACAAGTGTCTGCTCTTCAAATGTTACTTAGTTTGAACAGCATAGAGACAAGAGAGTGACCCTGTGGCTCACTCCCCATATTTATGCAACAGCCAGGGCTGGGCCATGCCATCACTGGGAACTCAGTCCAGCTCGCTCATAGGTGGGCAGGAACTCAAGCACGTGAGCTGCCATCTGCTGCCTCCCAGGATGCACGTTAGCAGGAAACTGGAGTCAGGAGCGAAGGTGGGACTCACACCCAGGCAGCGAGCAACATCTTCACTGCTGCACCAAACGCTCACCCTGGTGAGCTTTAAATGCTCAGGCATTTGGCACGGTGGCTGGCGTCACTGGGCTACCTGTGTCCACCATGTGATCCAGTCCTTTGCTAATGCACGTCCTGAGACACACCAGAGGATGAATCAGTACCAGGTCTCAGCCACACAGAGGACTGTGTGCAGCCCCAGGACCTTGCTTTGCCTGACCCAGTCCTGGTTGTCAAGGGCATTGGCCGTGCACAAGGACATGATATTTTCTATCTGTACAATGCTTTTGAAAATGATTACAGAAAAATAGAACTAATAGTTAAGTACATGGTGGTGTAATAAAGTTGAAATCCATGCTTCCTTTCCTAATATATATTTTTATGAACTTTTTGAAAACCCTTCACACAAAAGCATACTAATATGTACAAGCACATACACATGACATATAGCTACACATACATAGGAGAAAGCAAAACCAAAAGGAGATTTCTATAAATGGTTTTTGCAACTGAAAACTAGACTCCTGGACAGAAACAGCAGAAACAGAGGATGCATTCGTAGACAAGCCTTTGTTTGCAAAGTCCTCAAGAGGGAAATAAGAGCTTGGACGATGAGGCAGGCAAGCAGCCTGTTCTGGCTCCAAAGCCCTGAGAGCGAGGGGAGCTTCCCTGCATGACACAGGGGAGCAGGTGAAGCGAAGAAGAAACTCTAGTGGCACTGGACTAGGGGAAAATGAGCTTTGAAAGTTTGGTCTAATTCACAACTAAAGGATCATTAAGTCAGCCAGACTCGGCCTTTTTCTCGTGCTTTGTGGAGTCAGCAGCTGGCAGCTCCTTGCCCCCATTTGCAGATGTCCAAATTCAAATCGGTGCCTGGTGGGGAAACTGCACTCCTGCCAGACACTGTGGCAGACTTGACTTGGATTTCACTGAGGCCTTGGTTTGAAGGATAAATGTCAGAGATACCTAAGAAGGCAACAGGTCTGATTGGCCATGCTTGCACAGAGTCACAGTGGGACAAAGGCATCCATGATAGCAGCACATGAGTGCATCTGTCACATGTGTATCCGGTGGCTGCAGACATCACCCCACAGGCAGGCTCTGCCTTCCAGGAGATGAACACCTAATATGAGACACGGAGAGTCACATGACCAGACAGGAAGCATGGCAGTACAAACTGAGACCAATGAGCTGAAAGAATGATTAGGTGAATGAACTGGCCTAGGCTCCAGGCTGTGGACAAGGACAGCTTCGGCAAAGGTGAAAGTTGCATACAGGGGAAGAATAAAGAATAATAGTCCATGTCCTGGTTCTGTGGTTCAAAGAGTCAAGATTGCAAGACAGGGCATATGGATAGAGCCCTCGTGAGGCAGGATGGCGTGTCCAAGAGTCAGGAAGGAGGGGCACAGTGGCAGGAGAGTCAGGAACAATAGGAAAGCACAAACCATGGGGCCTTGGAAGACTCCATCATCAGGGAAGTAAGAAGGCAGAGCTGTGGGCTTCAGCTTGTCTATAGCGTTCCTCTCATGGGGAGTTCTAAGGCGGCAAGCAGAAACAACCACTCACTCCCTTCCAACACCACCTCTGTATTTATGGCCAAGTCGTGATTTCACACACTGGATAGCAGCCAATGGTTGATCTACTGTTTTCCACCGATGCCAGGGAGACCAGGACAGCTCTTAAGGGTGCCTTGCAAACTATCTTTGATGCCATAAAATAACGCTGTGCTCCTGTTAGCAATTTGTCACTGTAATGAGAGGACAAATGCCAACACCCTCAGTTCCTGGTTTCTTGTCAGGTATTTTTGTGAGAAAAAAAAAAAACCTGTATTACATTGGAAAGACTTCTTCCTCAGGAAAATGGAATTCACTACTTGGTAGATATGGAAGTGCTTAACAAAATGTGAAGTGGAATATATGGAGAGCAGCATGAAGACTTTTCAAAAAAAAGCTGCAGAATCCCTGTGCTATAAAAACCCACAGAACATTAACCCTTTTATGTGTATGCCTGGAATTGAAAACCCAGTGTCTTATGCACAATGATGAATTTCTAAGATCTTCACGTTCAGTTGTCATTATGATTAAAAGCACTTTAAATCTGATTAACGATCAGAGCTGAACTTCCAAGTAAGAGACTTCTCCAGGGCAAGGACGAAAATGGATTTATCTAATGACACTGAATTAAGACAGGCACCAACTCTGTAGTAAATGCCCAGAATTGACTTGCCTTTCTTTTCGATCACAAAGTCCCCAAGTGTTGCTCTGTTTCCTCTGCTAGAGATTATTGTTGTCGCTGCAAGTGTCTAGACTCTCTCTGCGGTCATTTTATTTTTGATAGTGCTTTGTGTGTTGTGTCTCCTAGCTCTACATACAAACCACCACGCTTACAATCTCCATGAACCTAAGTGCGTCAGTGGCGCTCGGGATGCTGTACATGCCCAAAGTGTACATCATCATTTTCCATCCTGAACTCAATGTCCAGAAACGGAAGCGAAGCTTCAAGGCAGTAGTCACAGCGGCCACCATGTCATCACGGCTGTCACACAAGCCCAGTGACAGACCCAACGGGGAGGCCAAGACAGAACTCTGTGAAAATGTAGACCCAAACAGTAAGTAAACAGCCTTTCATATTCCCATTCTGCGTCACAGTGCTCTAGGAAACGAAGTTGTTCTTGCCTTCCTGGGGAGTAAACATGGGTCATTCTGGTCTCCCAAACTCGGTCGCCTTGGTTGCGCTGATTTCTGCTCCCTGGAAATTAAGGCATTCTTGCCCTGGTTTTCTTACTGCTCTTTGTTGGAAAGAAACTCTAAGAGTTTAACAGTGTGAAGCCTCTTTCTCGCCTGGCGTCTTGTGCATTACTGCCAAGCCCGCTAGCTGACACACACCTGCCAGGTTGCACAGCACCTTCCCTTGTATTCTTCCTCCTAGGGAAATGACTCCCTGTAAGACAACCATCCAACCTACTAACAGGAGGGAAGCTTTAACACCTTTACAAACAATGCTTCTTTCCAGCGGCACGCCAATGTGTAGATGGTCCTCGTGTTTTACTAAGCAAGCATGCCTTCTAAAATCAAAGACACAAAACACTGAAGTCAAACTTCAATATAAACACATATCCCAGACATCATCACGCTAACAGTGTCACCATGCAGGAAAAACATCCCCTCAATGCCACGGAAGCAGAATTTGCTTCTACGAAAGGCAAAGCCTTAGGGATGGGATAAGGACAGAAGTGCAGAGGAGAGAAACTCTGTGGGACATATGCAACAACCTTACGGTCTATCATCAGGCCCAAAAGTGACCCAGATGTATTATGCATACATACTGAAGGATGATTGGTTGAACAGATGTTTTAGTTAACAATGCACTATATACCAACATGTAGACACACCTGTACCCAAAAAGAAGTATTTCATGAAGGTATTCATCATCTCCCTATCCATGTATTCGTAAATATAACTGGATTCATTCTTTCATTGCCTTTTATCTTTAGACATGTTATCACATTTGTATTTTAGGTAGTAACTGTACACACACACAAGTACACACACACACACACACACACACACACAAGACCAATTTAACAAGATGCTTCCCAAAATTAATGAACATAAATGATTGGTGGAAGTCTGCACATCTTCAAAAAATGAACACATCTGGGAGTTTGAATGTGGACAACTGATTAAACATTCTATTAGTCAAGAATTATTTCCTTTCAAACACTTGTTATTAACTTTTAATGATCAGGTTTAATGATTGTATCATTTGTTCAAATGTTACTACTCTGAGTTGCACCTGTCACCCTTTGGTGTAGGCATTGAGCAGTAGAATGCTTGCTACAAAAGATCGTGCTTAGTACATGTATAGAGCAGACTGCCTTGTGCTCATCTTCCTCAGGCAGTCTAGTCTCAGCAAGATCCCTGGCACCACCATAGTTAGCAGCAACACTTGGACAACACCCAGGTCTGATCCCTGAGCCCATGCTAGCTCCTGCTTGTGAGTCTTGAAGCAGAAGCAGCATGCCAGCCTCTTGGCCTGTGAAGGTAGCTTCCTGTGCAGAATGCAGTGGTGCTTTGTGGGAAGTGCTTTAGTTCAATGTGCTATGAAATGGAATATTGCTGATCGTGTTGCCTACAACAGTGAGAGTAAGCTGAGCTCGAAGAAGGCTGCCCAGGTAGAAGCAAGAATTAAATATCGTGCTAGTTCAGTCACAACCATGACTGCATTTGAGACTCATCTGGTATTTTGCCTTGAAAAGGTTTTGGTGGGATTGTACTGCTCTTATTCTGATGTTTATGTAGAGCCATGAAAAACATTTCAGAAAAAAGAGGAGAGAAAAATCAAATATAGCTGTTTGTCTTACAACCAGACGGTTATTTTTCAAGTTGTTTGAGATCATGTGGTTTGGAGTAGACACCCTTTAAAATGTCAGATTGCATTTGGCAGCGTGTTTGCTGAAACGTGGCAGGAGATTCACGTACCTCCAAACATGGGGGTCTCTGCCACTCAGTGCTCACAGGTCCCCAAGAAGACTGACAAAACTGTGACACTCAGAGTGTCCAAGAGCAACATCTACCCCAAGCTGGTTTTAGCTAAAGGTAACTGTGTGCCAACTAATTTTTACCCAGCTGTCTGTGGCAGGGGGCAGCCTGCATCTGCAGCTCTGTGACGTGGTGTGTCTCGGCTGGCAAGGATTTCCTTCTAGGGTATTCCATCTGAATGTGTACTGGACATAGGTGCCATAGATTTGCCACTAACATGGGTCTGGAAAGAAGTTGAGCTGAGAAAGCAGACCAGTGAGATGAGGCAGAAATGCCAACAGATAATCATTTAAGATCTTCCCAGAGCTACTCAGACATGAAAAGTGACATGAAGAATACCAGTTATATTTAGAAAACCAGTTTCCATCAACATAGCCAAGTGCACAGGCAAAAACCACTAGTGAAAAACCAATGGAGGAAGATAGACAAAACCAGTCTGATGGTAGAAAAGGCTGTCGTATTTGGTTTAAAACCAAATGGAGCTCAAAGAATCCCCAACATTTTGAACCTTGATAACAAAGGAACGAATGGCTGACTTTCAGTCATCTGGTTCCAAGCAGGAACACACACCATGCACTTGCCCAGGGACTCTGTCCAATGGGGAGTCTGACAAATCAAGACGATAGCCACAGCCACAGGGAAACAATGTGCAGAGATGTGCTTGCTCACCGTCGCTCTCAGCTCTCGGCCTCCGTGTACCTCCGCTCCCAGTGTTTCCATTGTGAACAGCTCTGCCCCATCACTACAGCTGCCCATCTGGTGTGCTTCTGCTCATGCAACTGCGTGTCTACATGAAATGGAAATTGTTTGTTGGCTTCACATGGGCACATGTTAGACCTACCCCAGCACTGCCTGAGTTCCCCTCAATGAGGTCAATTTTCCTCTAGGGTTGCTTCTTCCACTAAAATGCTACTCTGTGAAGGAGAAAGACTCCATTCTCTGTGAAATACATATCAAGGCAAACTTGTAAAATTTTCAAGTGTCTACGACTTCCAATATAAGATATATTTAGAGTTGGATCAATGCTTGCTGCATTCAAAAGAACAAGCCCAGTGGGCACAGGCATGTAGTTCAGCTACATGTAAAAGTGAGGCTGCTGCCATGAGAGCCTCAGAACAGGCTAGCTTCCTTGAGCAGCAAGGGAAGTAGAAGGAAGTGCCCTTCTGAGCAGCAGGGTACCCTGAACCACGACCCTCCCTTTGCATCTTGGACCAGGCATGAGCCTTTATGTTCTGTGGGTCTTCAGACAGAAGCTCATGGCAAATGTGTGGAGGGAGGTCCAATGAGAGGGGGTGGCTGTGCTGCGGCTGACAGCTGGCCACTGTGATGCCTATCAGGGCCAATGGACAGTCACAAGCAGGGGGCGGCATGGCTTTGTTGGCATCAGTGGGCAAGGACTGCTGCCTTCTTCATTTGGACTTAATCATGCCCAGAAGACTTCTCTGAAACCTCTTGTCACATGCTTTCCTTGGCAAAGACTGATGACACCTAGCTGCCCGGGGCTCCGCACCGCCCTTATCTAAAGATACCATCCATTTTCTAAGCCACCGCTCCCCAAATGCCTGGCCAGGCACAGGCAGACCACTGTACATTATAGGTAGCACCGGAGACAAGTAGGCGTGTGGCAACAACGGACACAGTCCTTTCTAAAACGTGCCAACTAGGAACCTGGAAGAGTCTAAACATAACAGGCCGGTTCAGGCCGGTGAACATCTTGCATGGTCAAATACCTATTTAAGGAACAACAGATTGCAGCTAAATTATAGGGTAAGTTATTTTTCAATTTAAGGTTGTATTCTAATGTCTTTCCTTTATCATTATTGACACAGAAAATATATAAATGAAAACTGGGCTATTCTCAAAGAAAGGGATTATTACATAAAATAGAGCTGTCGAAATAAGCAGGTGTTTGATTAAAAAGTAAAACAAGAAAACACAAAAGAAAATTACACTGCTAGAAAATGGATGTGGGCACTAAAGCCTCCTCAGCACATGATGCCTACAACATTCCGGACTACACTCCCAGGCTGTGCACGCGTGTCACGGCTGTGTTTCGTTTGGCTTCTTCATCTGTGTGGATCCCTACCATTCTCCACATGCTGGTACTTGTCTCACCTTCCTGAACTCACCACCACGCAGACTAGCCAGCAAGACCGGACTAGGCTGACAGACAAGGGGTGGAAGCAGGAAGAAATTGACTCCTTAATAGGACAGATAAAAACTGGGGCTGGTTCCCTCCGCTCCAGCTCCAGCAAAGGAAACCCAAATGCCTGGCCCAAGGAACCCCCGCACTCCCATGTTCAGAGGTACCTGAATTGTGGTGGACAGGGCTACAAAGAGCTCTAACCCTACTCAAGCATGGGCACCATGGCTAGGGTCTCTACCGCAGCCTCTCTCGCCAAAGGCAAGCAAGAATAATACTAACAGAAGGTTCTGCTGTGTGCACCTGTATTTCATACGTGCTATATATTTACTTTTCCTGTAGACTGTATACCACCAGTAAGAAAGAGTGTACAAAAGTCTGTGACTTGGTACACTATCCCACCAACAGTATAGCTTTTGACTGCTTTCACCAAGGTAAGAGAACCTAATTTTTATTTGTGTGTGTGTTCTTGTCTTCTCTGAGAATGAGCAATGTTCCTGTGCAAGCTGTGCATGTTGACCTGTCAATCCATCTCAAAGATCCTGTGCTTGATATTTCAGTGCCAGCCACTGCCCTTGGTTTTGTGCCTGTTGAATTTTCTGGAGAAAGTCTTTGTGGGTAGGTGCAGCTGTCTGTCCTGAGTGGCCAGGCAGTGCCTGCACAGGGTGGGGGCTGTTCACTCAGATGTGTGCTCTACTGTAAATTTGCAGTTGGCGAGAAATTATTTTTAAGTGCATGATTTTTATACTTTAGCAGTGTTGGAAACTTAAAATAGTGGAGGGGGAGTTGTTTTACAAGCTGAGTAAACCTGTTTGTTCTGATTTATGTCTATTGAAAGAAATGTACACATCCCCAGAAACATGTCCATTCAAAAAAAAAAAAATGAATGGCTCTACTCTCAGAAACCCAAGTGTTGTGTTTGGTTGGTGAGTTCCTTTGTTGCAGCAAAGAAATAGCCAAGGTTGACTGGCTTGGTTTGTCCCCACGTCAAAGGTGGTCTGTCTCCCCCAGTTCCATCTCCAAGTAACACAACCTGCATGCATCCCACGGGAGCAGGAAAGGCGTGGAAGCACCGCCGAGATCTCTAGACAGAACCAGGAACCCCGGGACATGTCAGGATATGTCCCAGAGGATCGCTGAGAGGAAATGATGCCTTCTGCAGGACATTAACAGCCACCCGCGTGGACTGGCTGCTCCGAGCACAAACCATCTCCCAGGTGCCACCTCAGCAGGAGCTGGACACAGGTGCCAAGCACCCTCATGGAGCTGCACTCAAGGCATCCGAAGGATGGAAAATGAACAGGGAGAACATGGAGTGACTTGGAAGGACGGGCTCAGCTTCACTTTCCTTTAAACCTCCTATCGCATCTGTGCAATGCTCAGGGAGACTGGTCTCGAGAGATTCCAGGATAGGCTACTCATCAGGGACATGTTACCGTGGGCGACTTCCTCACGGGACCAGGCTTTCTCTCCCCTTCACAGGTAACATGGGCTTCGTGAGATGGCTGCTGCTTTTGGCTCCCTCTTTGTTTGGGGGAAGTGTTCTGAATACAAACAGTATGTTGCTCTTTTAAGAAAAATCCATTTAGCACCCTAAGGCAGGACAAGAGTACTTTCCAAGAGTAATTACATTTCCTGTTGATTTTAGATGGATGCCAGTAACTCAGTCTTTAGTTTTCCATGTATTCACATAGCTATTTCCTTTTTTCCTATCAACATGATCTGTCCTAGTTTTTAAGTAGGGCAGTCTTCTCTACAGCAAATGTGTAACTGTATTCCAGTGAGATTTCACGATTTTGCAGTACGAGGGCTTGTCAAAACACTGCCGCTCATCACTTTAATGGTCCTTTTACATGAGGCTGCCTGAGAATAAATGAGAAGGAATTCTCCCTGGGTTAAAATGATAAATTTAATCTCAATCCATTAAAAATTCTCTTTAGGTCTATATTAAGTTGATGCCTTTTGATTTAAAGGAAGTAAGATGAAAATATTATAAGTCAATCTTTACTTTTAAGATGTGATGTTTAGAACTAATCTGCTTGCCAGGATTGTCTTCCTGGCATGATTTCTGATTGTAGCGATTCCAAGATTACAAGCAGTGAGACCACATAGTGGTGAGGGGATCTGGGGAGAGTTTCACCGCGTGGAGCAGTCATCCTCTCTCCGGCATCGCCACTGCAGGGCCTTTCTCGGCTCTTGCTGCTTCTTCCCTCCTTGTCACTGTAGTAGAATTTTTAATACAAGTAGCACAACCACGTGCTGTCCTTTTCTGTCAGGTTTAAATGTGCTTTACAATAATATGCATTGTGATATGCTACTTAAAATACCTGGGACTGGGCATTGGTCTGAGTTATATTTATCCAAAGAGCAGATGATTCACCCTGTTCAGGTTCACCAAGAGTCTGGTAAATTTAGCAGATCAGAGGCAGAAGTCATAAGATGTTTTGAGTTCAAGTCCATTTTGTTTAAAGATACTAAACATGTAATAGAATGTTGCAGATTTGAGAGTGAATTTTGCTAAAGTCCACTGTACCAGCCACCGTCTTGCAGTGAAGTCATCGACCACATAGACCAGATCAAACATGTATTTCTAGGGACTTAAAGGAAACAGGTTCAAATACAGACAAACCCTAAAGCTGTTTTGAAAATGCATTCCAACACATCATGCCTCCATTCACCTGGGATAAACACTGTGTGTGCAACATCAGCTCAATCAATATTAGCTGCATCTTTTATCTGAATGTTTAGAAATTTTCCAACTCTCTCAAGTATCATTCTATAACTTTCATTTAAAAAATGCATCGAGTTAAAAAAAATAAAGCTTGATTCATCTGGCATCACCACCAGGTCGGCAAACTGATTCTCTTCTGAGCAGGTCAGTTTTCACACCGTCTAGTGGCATTTTAGCCCGAGGTAACTGTACGGGTTCAGTCTAATCTTGCAAGTACAGGAAGAGAATGGCCCTGAGTTGTATTTTCATGTGGCTTTGTTCATTAGTTCAAGTGCCTGGATGATAACACTATTGATGGCTCACTAATTTATTAGATGGTATCACAAAAATTAATCATCTCTGGTTTCCCATCTTAACAGCCAGAGTATCTGGCGATGTTCAATGTTGTGTCAGGTCGAGTCTTGCTGCCTTTTAATTTTCAACATACTATCTCTGCCCTAACTGGAGACCACTGCAGTTTCAAACCCACTGAGAAACACTGCAAATATAGCATAGCTAAGAATACACAAATATGTCATCTGACCTTTAACGTGCAATCACCCTTGAAGAAAACGCAATCATACATCTTAAGGGTTTATTTCCCTCTGCGTGGGCATACCAAGAAGCACCACAATCTCTCCTTCCAGTGTTGGCTATCCAAGCATATCCTCAAACAATAGTTAATATTTGCCATTTCCACTCTGCAACTTGAGTTCCCCTTAAACACTGCTATGGAAGTTCACATGATCACATTGATCACAGCAACAATAACAACAACATCAACAACAAATTGTAGCACCCTGATAAAATAATGTGCCTCTGAGTAAGCAACACATGCATAACCAAAAGGAAACACAGAAGTCTCTTAGGAACCATGACGCCATCGCACACTTCATGGGCACCCGATGAATTCTATTAGAGAAAAGAGACTATTTGGAAGCAAGCAAACCGCATCAAAACATATGAGATACAGTCAAAAGAGCAAACAGACACTCAAAAAGCAGCATAGATTGGACCGCTGGAGTCACCCCTTCCATGTTGGCTTCCTTATATGAGACAGAATATATGGTATTTGTTCTTTTGTGATTGACTCATTTCACTGAGCATAATGGTTTCTAGTTGGGACCACCTGGTTTTGGATAGAATAATATCATTCTTCTTAAAAGCTGAATAATATTCCATTGAGTAGATGTACCACAGTTTCTTTAACCACTCTTCCTTGGACACACATCTGGTTTGTTTCCATGTCATTGCTATTGTAAATTGTATGTATCTGCCAGTTCTTAGCCTACAAAGGAACGCAGCTCCCCCAAGTCACAGGAACAAAGTCGTGTCTTAGGTTCAAGCTTCCTCCTCGCACTGTATGTCTAGATGTATCAGGTGGTTGAAGGCCATTCTTCAGTTGAGCCAATGCCAGAAATGTTTGCTCAGCACATCATCTGTGGGCCATCCTGGGCACACTGGGGACGGAGGTCAGCAGTGGATAGTGCCCCAGTGAGCTCAGATCTGAGGGAAGGCTTCGAGGAAATGATAACCACTTGGGGTGGCAGGAGCTTCTTGTGTAAAGCTGCACACGGGGTGTGCCAACTAGGTGGTTTCACTTGAACTCGCCTCACAAGATGAAGGACTCCAGGGAGCTGTAAGAGGAAAGGCTCTTGTGCAGGGAAGAGGATGCATAAAGAACCTGGAGTACAGGAGAAGAGGACATGCTTTGAGCCTGGACTACAGGGCCAGGAGGATGAGGTCTGGGGCCTGGGGGCAGACAACGCATGAAAAGCAGCCGGAAAGTGGGGGGAGGCATCTTCTGTCTTTGCGTCTTCAGCATAGGGTTTGGCAAACGGTGAACCACAAACAGTGTGTGTTTGCATGAGTGGATTTGAACACCTCAGAGATCCAACACGGTGAGCCTTACCCAGAACCTGGTTGGCCCGTGGTGCATACATATAACCTGTTAGTTATTCTAATATTAAGTTATAAAGTTTGCAACCTCAGCAGGGAGAAATGAATTCTTGCAGAAAACTTCCACAGTCACAAAGGCCACCTTGAAAAGGCAGCATTTCCCCTGATGTGAGTTTCAATAACAGAGTATGTTTTATGTACAACTTCTAAAATCGACATGAGTACTACTTCTGCGTACTCCTATTGAAGCCTTTCTCCTTGCTCTAAACTCATGAACAAAACCCAAAGTTTCAATGCCTATTCATTTACTTTCACCAACTGTTTTCTCTCACAGGGCAAGCATGTGAGAACATTTCCATTGGAAAGGAATCCCAAGCACTTGCCTCCAATAGTTAAGTTTCATATTTAGTAGAAAACAAACAATTCCAGTTATTTTTTTATTACTGAGTGTATTTTCTTAGAGGCTAGCATTCAGTACAGATTGGCCTTTTTGACTCCCAAGTATCAACTGTACAGAAAAAGAAAAGAAAAGCACGTATCCTAAAACAAGGTCAGTCTGTCTCTGGAATTTTCCCTACCTCCAATTACTGGGCATGATCGCTTTCTCAAGGCCAACTAGGACTGACTGTCATCTCCACTACTAAAGATGTGTCTCCACCTTGCAGATTTAAAAAATAATTTTGTGCTGTACAATGGAGCTTGAACACATTTTAAATTAACTTTCTCTAGGAATAAAAGGTAATCACTATTTCTCTTTATCATATCCATGAATATCTCATTAATTTATTTTTCCTTTTCAACTTGAAGATTGGTTTTGAATTCTCTTTCTCTGGCCTCCATCAGAGTGACTCCTGAAGACCCCGGACTGCGCAAGCAGATAAGCACTGACTGCAAAGCCTGCTCTTGTTGAGCTGGCCCGCCTGGACAGGCCAGGATGAACACCAAGAGCCCTCACTGTCTGTAAGTGGAAGCCCAGATATCAATGAAGACTTTGCGTGCGGTCCTTTTCCCTAACCCAGTCTACGGGAAACTGGGCTGGGACACTAACCCTGGCTGCCTGGGGTTGTCTAAGCTTCACTGTTTCAGTCCCTATAATGGTGAGGAGTCGGTCATCCATGGTCCAACTCTCAGTTTGCTCTCATGCTGTGCTGAAACCGGCCTTCTTAGGTGCATTCCCAAGGAGGCTGTAGGAGAGAGCCCTCCTTGGTAAGGGCCATGAGCATGGGAGGAGACCAAAGAAGCACAGCACATCTGCTCCTCTCTCTAGGTCTCATCTTAATCGACTTTCTCCTTTTCTGTGGTTACATTTTCATCTACCATAAACCAGCAGAGTTGGAGAGAATAACATCTCCATTGCCAACTCAGGCAGGGAACCTGCTCTCTGTTTGTGGGATGAGTCACTGTGGTCTTTTGATGGGTCATTAAAGTCTTTCAGCGTGGAGAAATCAACAGAGAAAGCAATCTGTCACTCAGCAAGGCTGCTGTGGGACAGATAGACCCACAGCACTTGATAGATGAACCACTCTGTGTAACCAACCTGGATAGGCAACTCCAGGCTGGGCGGCAAGCAGCAGAGTATTTAACTACAAATCATAGTTCTGGGGTTCATCTTGAACAATAATCCTGACCAGAGGTATCAGAGGCCCTTATTGTTTTCTTTTGAAAATACACTGCGTTTCCTTCTGAAGCCAAGGTACACCAAAGCCAGTTATCTTTCAGAAATCGCTGTGGATCCTACAAGTGCAGCGCTTCTCAACCCTATCAAACACAGAACTAACCTGAATAGGGACATTCATTCACCTCACTTGACTTGGTTGAGAAGGGCACTTCATAGCAATTAATTCACAACAGCAACAATGATGTTAATGATGCTGATGACAATCCCAACACATCACTCCCACTGCCACAGAGTTTGTGCACTACTCAAACATCCATTGATTCATGAGTGTGTACTCACTGGATACGTGAGCAAACTGAGACCTAGAGCTGCAAAGCATTCTTCTATTAACACAACCCTGTGAGAAAGCAAAGCAGATTCATAGTCTTGTGGACAGGGATCCTTCAGATGAAGTGCCCTGAAATTGACTGGGAGAGGACAAAACACCATGTAATCACCCTGTGTCGTTCTCACCAGTCATTTCTAAAGGCCTAGAAATTAGTGAAGATTAAGGCGGCCCTCAATGATTTCTAGGCAGAAATCTCAATCTGACTTCAGGACCACTGTGGAATAAGGTGCACTCTCTTTCTGTTCTTTGTGGTCCTGCAGGAGCAAAGACCATTTGATGCAATTTTACTCCTTGATGGATTCCTGTGGTAGCCTGATATTTTAAGGACTTCAGTTGCTGCTTCCAAAAAATAGGGTCTTAAGGTCAGGCATTTGGCATCCAGAATTTAAGATGCTGCCTGACACATCCGCCACTCCTGCCAGAGTGCGTGGGCTTGGGTCTCAGCTACATTCATGTATAGCCTGAGAGCCAGCAGGGGCTGGCCCATGTACTGGGCTCTGGCTCTCCCTTGGGAGGCCCAACCTGAACTCCCTATCCTACATGTGACCATGGCCCAGCCCTAGCTTCCGTTAGCATTTCAAGAAAGAAGCAGGAGGTGGCAGAGGGCATTGTCCCAGCACTCCCTGCATCTCTTTCAGCTTCACAGATCAATAAAATGCAGTTATTAATTTTTTAACAAAGCACAGTCTTCCACAGCAAGAACTGTCTAGCTATTGAGAGTTCACGGATACCTACTGAGCAGCACATGTGAGACCTGAGGCAGAGCTGAGCTCAGTACAGCCGGCTCAGAGCTGGTCGTGGGTCTTCACTCACTGATAATTATGAGCGGACTCCACCTCTACTTAAAATAATACAGTCTGTCTTGGGGACAGCAGTGAAAGTAATCATGCCTGGATGTGCAGACATGAAAACTTGGTCATCCCCAGAACCACACGGAAACAGCCAACTGTCTCCACTGCAGCATCACCTGCCCCTTTGCTGCCACAGTGGAGTTCTGTAAAGAAAGTGACCCGCTGGCCCTTTTCATCAGGGTTAGCTGAAAACTTGATGGAGCTGGTCTTCTAGGGTTAGCATGAAAAATGAGATATATTTGCTCTTGGAACCCAATTCCATGTCATGCTTGCAGATTCCATTTGCATTTTAATATCCTGTGGTTTGCCAAAGGCCAGGCTGAGACTCAAGCTGTTGTTTCTGTTCAGGTGAAAAACAAAAAAAAAGTGCTAGTTCAACTTCTCATCTGCAGTGCCACGTGGCCCCAGAGGCCAGGGTCTCAGGCAAGTGTCTCTATGTCCTTCAAGCAGCCTAAGGAAGTGCTGCCACTCTGCCCGCCAAGGAACTCAGGCAGAGAGAGACCCTGTCTGTTTTGTATTGGGTTAGTCACAAGTGGGCCTCAGTGTACACCAGAATTAGCAATGTCCTCTCAATCTTCCAAAAATAATAAACGTGATAATAATGACGTCTCAAGAGCAGAGCTTATTTAGGGGCGATACAGATGCCAGCGCATGGTAGAGCATCTCCTCCTGTGAGCAAGGGAAGGGCAGTCCCTCCTGGGTCCTTGGTCCTTGCTCCATCCTGGGGTAAGTCAGCAGGACGAAAAACATCCTTGACGACGCCCACCCCACCCCTGCTACACAAGAAAACCGTGAAGTGCTTGTGAGCCCATCGCTCAGCCCGGCAAGCCACGCTGACTCCTTAGTAAAGGTCATCTGGGCCTTAGTGTCCTCATGTATGAAACCCGACTCTGGCATTGTTCGGACAGAGTTTGGGCACACAAGTCACTCACAAGCTCACCCTCCCTGCTGTTAGCATGTCACCTATGATTAACGTGTGTCTGTTTCTCTTCTAGGACAGACCTCTGGACTCCAACCTGACTGTCCTCTGCTGGATCGCTTGTACCCATCCTTCCCTTTGTACCATAAGCAATAAAGTCTCCAAGTGTCCATAAATCTGTGCGCATTTGATTTGTGTTCAGAAAACCCTGCAGGGTTTTCAAATTGAAATATCGATACGTCTCCTATCTTGTCTTCAACCTAGTTAGTATTGATCATCTTTAGAACCATGATGCCTTAAAGCCCAAATTTTACTGCATTATCAAATGAGCGATCTGGAAGACCTCATCCAAACACACATTTTATCTAATTTCATAATAGAGCACTCATTTCCTGAAGCTGGATATAAGTGTACTCAACACAGTTGTACCAAGCTGATGTTTATATTAAAGGAGTGCTACTGGTTAGCACTAAGGTATTAAAAAGAACGCAAAGGGCCGATTCTCAGGTAGCCAAAATTTTTCCTGGAAGAAACTTTCTGAAATACATTTAAATTTCTGTGTCGGTCTAATTTCCGTCATTTGCAATCCCCCCACCTACTGCTCACCGGAGGGTCACCTGCATTAGGGAAACTTCCTCCACTATGTTGACCTGAGAAATTTCGGTTATTATTATTTTCCCTGATACTCCTAGGCTGCGGATGTATAGGTGATTCCTGGTGCCTCTGGGGACATTGGCATGACATATTTTTGAAAAGAGAGTTGGGTTCCTCTCACAGCTGGTACCCACACATGCCCGTGTGCTCATCTAGATCTGTCTGCCACATCTGTGAGAAGCCAGCACAAAACCGCAGACCGAGCAGCGAGGACACCTGCAGCTGAGGCTGGAAGCTAGGGTCAGGAGGACCCAGCACCATCCCCATCCAGTGCTCAGGCTGCAGAACAACCCCAGGGAGGAGCTAGGCCGGTGACACTCTGTCTGTGCTGCGTGGGTCACAGTGTATTTTGCAGGTGCTCTGAGCTGAGGCATCTGAACACAATCATTCCAAGTTTGCTCAGTAGAGAAGCTGTGTTTCTATAGCTGTCAACTCCTGAAGCAGCTTGCTACTTCTAAATCCTCACTTTTGGTTTCCATGCTTTTTCCCTACACTGAGTAGTGACATCAGTTGGGAGAATCTTCTTGAACTGTTGCTTCTGACAAGGCAACTGTGATGACACGGAAGAGCACCTAGTCTGCAGTGAAGCTGGGCAGTGCTCGCGCATGCACTCTGGGCGCTCACTCCAACTACGCTGTGTCTAGATTCATGTGTAGACATACTGCTTATTGGCTGTGCACTGGTTTTCACACCTGAAAACTGTGTGCAACATTAGTAACCATCTCCTAGGCTTGTTCTTAGAATTAAATGGGCTAATACATACAAAGTGTTGAATGCCTGTGTGGGGATGTAAGATGATGCTAAGTAATTTGCTATAACCTCTTTTTTGACCATTGCAAGCAAGGAAGCCACAACTGTCACTTCATACAATAATCATGAGCTGCATGTGACTGTCTCAATTTAAATCAATGGCAACTCCAGGAAACTCAACACAGTGCTCCTCGATGGCACTCGCCACATTCCAAGTGACCAAATCTTCATGGAGAAAGAACTACGGGTGGATCTCAAAATCATGTCTGCAGCAACTATGTTTCAGTTCCCTTTTCCAGGACATTTGTAAAGCACCCTCACAGCTATAACCACTGTACTCAACAGCCAAGAGGTGTAACCTTCCGCTCATCAAAGGAAGTTGCACAGGACAGAGCTGAGCCACAGCACGGAGGGCATTTAAGCAGGAGAAGCACCTCCCCTACCGAGTGGTGCCTTCTGGCCAGGTTCCCCATTCCCCAGTGAAAACCTCCATGAGCTCAGGTAACCATTTCTTGGGGAAGGTTCACTAAAAAGCACTTAGATTGTACAGTATGCAGTAAGTATTGTGAATTAAGAAGAGAAAAATATTTGCCAGAAATAATTTTCTCTCCAGTTCACTTTGCAATGTTTTTATTGATTTCTACACTGCACATAATTCTAGAAAAAGAGTCAAGGTACAGCTTGTGTCTGCGCAGTCATCACACACCTGACAGAACCCTGGTGGAGCTGGTGGAGAGGGCGCATGTCTTCATTACCATCCAGATGCCAGCACCACAGATACTCCTAAGCCAGGCTTCTGTGTGTCAACAGCAGAGAAGTGAAGCTGAACCCTCAACTATATGAACACAGGCCTTCAGCCGACCTGAAACATGGCATTTCCAAGCGGGTTTGGCCTAGGAACCCCCTTTGGGGGTTCCCGGTGCACTCCTTTCCCCCTCCAAAGTCAACTGATGTATCTCGACTGTCCAGTGCACCATGGCTTGGTGGGCATGTTGCTCCTATTTAGGAGCAAGGCAAAGAACACAATGAAGAACAGGACATTACCACTGTTTCCAGGGTACCCAAGCTTTATGTCATCCCCCAACCACCAGAAATGGCAGGTGCCAGCTAGAGGAGGCTCCTGCTGTCTGCCTTACTGGAAGCCAGACAAACCTGTCCTGCGAAACTAGCCTGGCAGGCTAGGAACGTGAGCCAGCATGGGACACAAAGCCAGACCTGTTCTACCAACCGGTTGACTGTACCACAGCTGGCTCAGTCCAGGCAAAATGACCACACAGGCAGGAAGCAAGAACCAATTCTTTTTGTGAACTTTCATATAAGCTATACGCTTGTCTTAAAGAAAAATAAGTGATGATGTTGCCCAGCCTTGTTCATAAAACAATGTCAATGCCTCTACATCCCAGAAATGCAGAGAAAGATAGAATCCAATTACTTTAAAAGGACATCATCATCAATTAGCTGTTAAGCTCAACCTGCCCTTCTCTAGGATCTTATTGTGTTTTATTATTGACTTGCACACACCGCATCTCATTGCCTCTCCGGGGCATTTCGCCATGGCAGGTGGCATCACCCTCATTTGTAAATGTACAGACTAAAATTCAGAGAGGTGAGGAGAATCACCCAAGGCCTCAGAGACAGAAGTAGTTCAGAACTCGCTCTGACCTCATGACGCCCTGGTGTCTCTTCATTAAGGAGCTACAATATCTTTGAACTGACAAGTTCATTTGGAGTCAAGGAGAGCCCAGCCACAGTTAACACCACCTTTCATTACAGAGGACTCAGATTTACAGTGCTGTCTGGGGAAAAAAAATATTTCCTTTTCTGTGCCCACAGATGATGAGCAGCATTGAGTAGTACTTGTCACTGTTTCCAGAGAAAGTACACAGCTCCAGCCGGAATGGAGAAGGAAGCTCCATGGCCAGAGGAGTGAATCATTCATGTCAGACAGCAGTGTATGCTGTGTGTCTCTCCAAGGCCAGGAGGCTGGCATGTAGTCCAGTGCTCCGTGTCTGACAACAGCTTTTCCCTTTCAGTGCCAATGATTTGAGAGGTGCCACCATTACTGCACAACTGACCAGGTCACTGCCAAGGTCTGA
The DNA here is from genome assembly GCF_030435755.1 of Ochotona princeps. Classification (NCBI taxonomy): domain Eukaryota; kingdom Metazoa; phylum Chordata; class Mammalia; order Lagomorpha; family Ochotonidae; genus Ochotona; species Ochotona princeps. The sequence goes on along the minus strand of NC_080852.1, from coordinate 39,283,324 downwards.
TGGAAACTGAGGCCTCCTATTCCAAGGAAGCAGTATTACTATGAGGCTGACTCAAGAGTTAACAGGAATGGAGACAACTTGCTTTTTTTTGTCTACTAACAATCTTGGCAAAAAGAGAGCCTGGATCATGCATGACCGTGAGCCACCCAATAGGACAAATGAAGGCCTCCTGTGATTACACAATAGGCTGAGATGAGTCCCTGGCCCTCCACTGTCTTATACCAAAACGGAGAAGGAACAGCATGAGCCTTGTTGCCACACAGTGAGTACTGATGCGCATGAGACATAAAGAGGGCTTCAGGTAACCATTCGCAAGGAGGCTCTCTAGCCATACCAGCAAGTGACATCACGTTAGTGGCAGCAGGGTAACCCTACACAAAGTTCATGTGCGTGAGATATTGGAAGCAACAGTGCTGGTCAGGGTTAAATAGGTTACCACCAAGTACCAGCCACCATGCCAAGTGCTTAATAGGCAGGCAGTAACACATATAATGCCCTAACCTGATGGGAAGGATATCACTGGACTTATTTTACAGATGGGGAAACTGAGGCACAGACATTTTAACTTTCAACTGTCTCAGCACTGCACAGCTCAAAAGTACAGGTTTTTGGAGATAAGCACCAGGTCTCTGGGACCAGAGGACACAGACTGCCACCACTAGTGGCAGGGACTTGGAGTGAGACGGGTCTACTTTTCAGTGTGGCTAGACATTGGGCTTCCACATGGCAAGATGCTAAGGCCAGAAAGATCTCTACTGTGGGGACCAACATGTGCACTACAGGTATGTGGCAACTTGCATGGCCTCTACTCCACACTGAGAGTTGTAAATATCCAAAATACAAAAATCACCTCCTATCTTCTGGAGACAGCATGGCTTCGAGCCAAGGACTGCTGGGCGAGTGTATGATGTGTAAGACTGCAGAGAGGGAAAGAACATGAGTGAGTCCTCAACTGGGAAAGGTGCCTGAAGCTACTCTGAAGGAGAGGAAGATACCATGCGGCATTTACCACCGGCGGAACCACTGGGCAGGAGCAGCTGTGGGAGCAGCAACGGGCACTGCTGAAACCTCAGACCAGGACAAGGTGGCATCTGCCGACTCTGTCATCTGCAGAGCTCAAGAGGAATGCCCTGAAAGGACCTGACCGAGCCATATCCCTAGGATAAAGCCAATTTGGGACTTGAAAGCTACAAGCTTGACTTCAACGATCTTGTGAGCCTGGGAAGGAGGGATGGCTCGGTGCCGGAAGACCTTCCAATGTCGGACTCCACGCCATCACAGGAGGGAAACAGAGTCTGTGAGGGTCGTATGTACACAGCTATTTACTACATGCTTCATGACAATGGGGAAACTGGACGTTCTTCCACCATGTCTTCAGGAACACAATTTTGCACCAAAGAGGCTTTCACAGCATGGAAGAAGATCTGCTCACCTGCTAATACAATGCAGTAAGCACACTACTTTCATTCATCTCTCTCTGGTTAGTTTTATTTTTATTTTTATAATAAAAATCAATGTAAGTCAGAATTGTGCTTCGTATGCTAAGTTGGCGACACTGACCAAATTGTCCGATCCAAGGCATGCCTCACAAACAAGTCTGTTCCTTTTCTACGCCTGTGTGGGCTTTCAGCAAGTCCTTTATATCTGGGAAGGCTTAGAAATATTCCATTGGCCCTATTTATGGATAGCAACACCCATTTGTATCCAGTGCAGCTTTCTGACCAACCTCATAGTTTCAAAGGTGGGTTTTCTTGGAACAAGAAAGTTAATTGCCCAAGAAAAGCTAACTGATTTCCAAGGCAGCAAGCCAGCCTTTGAAAATCAGTTATCCCGTCAGACACTAAGATTTTTCCATCTCAGCTGCTTCCTCTGTCGATGCAAGCATTCTTGTGCCCTCATAAGCAGGCACTCTTGAATTTCAGGGAGACACTACCAGGCATGTTCCTAGGATGTCAGATAGCACATGGAACATCTTGGTGGTCCCTCCTGAGCTGAGACCGGGAAGCACAGAGGGGAAGCCCAGCCCAGCCTCGAGGTGCACGTGTCTCAGGTCAAGGCAGAATGGGTCCCCGTGACCCATCCTGCTGTGGTCTTGGTGGTAGCGAAGAGGATGAGACAGGCTAGAATTCAGGATCCACCTGTCGTACATCAGCAGCTCTCTCGGGAACAGCAGCCAGCTCTCGACTTGCACAGCAGTGGGAAAAAACAGTAATCGTGAAAATGGTTCCCAACAGCTTTGTTTAAAAAATCCTCACGCAGGGTGCTGCGTCGGATCAGGCGTTGTGCTAAGCAGCTGAAATTTTCAGCCGTTATGGCTTCTTACAATTTTATAGTTTGCCATTGAAAAACACTGCTAAGCTTTTTAGATTCTTCATAAATAGTAAATAGATTTAGTCATAAATATCCTCTAATACGCATCTTGCTCCTTTTGTTCAGAGGGAAAGTGCATTATCTGATTAAATAGGATAAATCGTGATAGAGCAGCCATTGTAAGGGGATCACAGCAAGCAAGAAGTGCAGCTTCTCCTAAGCAAAGCCCTTTAGAGACCTCCCCCAGAAACGTCAGCCACGCATGGCTGGGGAAGGAGGACACCGAGCGATGTCCCCTGGTGCTTTAAGGACAATGAACAGCTGGCACAAATGCAAACGATCTTCAGACAAAGGGAAGAAGTTCAGATCTTAGAATGCACTTGTTCAGTCCATAGGTGCTTCTTTCAACCCAGTAAGAAGTGGAAAAGAAAATCTGCCTTCTTTTCCAAGACCAGTACTTTAAGATTTATTTATATGAAGGTCAGAGTTACAGAAAGAGGGCAAAACTGTTCACTCCCAAATGGCTGCAAAGACCAAGGCTGCAAAAACTAGCTACCAGGGCTCCTCTGGTCTCACACACGGTGCACGGGGACCCAAGCACTGGAATCATCTTCCACTGCTTTTCCTGTGCCGTTGGTATGGAGCTGGGTCAGAGGAAGAGCAGCCTGGCCCGGCGCTGTGGCCTAGCGGCTAAAGTCCTCGTCTTGGATGCGCCGGGATCCCATATGGGCGCGGGTTCTAGTCCTGGCGGCTCCACTTCCCATCCAGCTCCCTGCTTGTGGCCTGGGAAAGCAGTCAAGGACGGCCCAAGGCTTTGGGACCCTGTACCCACGTGGGAGACCTGGCTCCTGGCTTTGGATTGGCGCAGCAATGGCCGTTGCGCTCACTTGGGGAGTGATTCATCAGACGGAAGATCTTCCTCTCTGTCTCCCCTCCTCTCTGTATATCTGACTTTGTAATGAAAATAAAATAAATCTTAAAAAAAAAAAGTAGGACAGCCCAGACACAAACTTGTGCTCGTGGGGGATACTAGTGTCTCAGGCGCCAGCCCTCCTAGCAGGCAGGACACTGCATCACCACAGCCCCACTGTGGCAAAGAAGCCAAGCCCTTTTCCTTTCCTTTCCTTTCCCTCTGGAAACGGGAGCAGGAAGTGGCTGAGAGTATTGACTGCAGGATCCTGAGATGTGCTAGAGAACAGGTCAGAGAGACAGGCTCCAGCACACATGGGGTCTGATGCGACTCAGGCACGTGACTGCTGGGATTTCCCATCGGCCACTGCAGGCCTGGGGCGGGAAGCTCAAGCAGAACACATGAGCTGTTGGCTTCATTTAACATCACCTGTTTCTGGCCTCCATAAATGTTGAGGCAGAGTTACTAAACTGATGGTGGAGCTTTCCCAAGCTCTGCAGGATCAGGGCAGAGAGAAGCCCAACTGGATGGGAGTGACCCACCGTGCAGTGTCTTGAAGTACACGTAGAGCACCCTCTGCAGAGATTGCAAAACTCTTCATGTATCAAGATAAGCATCTTTCAATGTTGATTTTCCATAATCCTTTGCATGCATCTTTGTGTCGGGGAGTGCCACACTAGCAGACCCTGTGTGTTCCTCCTGACCGACAGAACATTCCTCTCCCAGCACAGTCCCATGGCATGGCAGACAGACCCTGCATTTCTGTAACCAGCCTGGGAAATGCAAATGCATGTCTGTAAGTAGTGTGACCCCCATGAATTCACTGGATCACATGAATTTGAAATAAGAGTAGAAAAGGGAGAAAGATAAGGAAACCATCTCTTTCTGATTCCTGCAAACGACCTAGAATCAGCCCTGCGTCCAAGGGGGAGGTGAAGAGCTTTCAAAAATGCAGAATCCGGTCAGGGATGCTGGGGTCTTCGGTGACTTATGCATAATTTAAGACAGCGGTTCTCAAATGCTAACATGCATGCTCTCGCCCAAGCATCTGTTTGGAACATGAGGCTGAACTCATGGAGCAGCCTTCTTGGCCTCCCTGGTGGCACTCTCACTTCCAGAACCTGGACTCCACTGCGGACACCGAATGCCTGAAAAGGTTCTGAAGGAAAATTTTAACTCTGCCCAACTTTCACAATACACAATGATTTAAAGATCTAATCCCTACGGGATGTGTGAGTCCACTGTAAATCTAAGTGTTTTCATCTGATCTCAAGGAGTCATAGCATAATCTGAATATCAAATGTAAAAGCTTGACGTGAGCCAATCAGCTATCGTTACCTCAAGGTGGTTCTGCCCCTCAGCACTGACCACTGACACACAGCAAGCTGTCATTCTACTTTGGAGGTGTTTAAAGCTATTTTTTAATTGGAAAGGCACATATACAGAGAGGAGGAGAGACAGAGAAGATCTTCCATCTAATAGTTCACTCCCCAAGCAGCCTCAACAGCCAGAGCTGTACCAATCCGAAGCCAGGAGCCTCTTCCGGGTCTCCCATGTTGGTGCAGGGTGGCAAGGCTTTGGGCCGTCCTGGACTGCTTTCCCAGCCCACAGGCAGGGAGCTGGATGGGAAGCAGGGCCGCCGGGATTAGAACCAGTACCCATATAGGATCCCGGCACACATGTGCGAGGCGAGCCCTTAGGCACTAGGCTACCACACCAAGCCCCGAAGCTGTTCTTCTAAGCACAATACACTAAAACACCTAAAGTAATAAAAGCATAAATAATAAAATATTCAAATCCCATTTTTACTGTCATATATACTGATCTTAATTACAGACTAAAGATTTTCATTTAATTGCTAACAGCGAGCATGTCTGGAATAATTAGGAGGAGGAGGAGGGGACCAACTTTTCATAGCAACAGTCTTCACAGTACAAAAACATGCCTGTTTTTCAAATGCCTTTGTCACATTCTAAAATACAGAAAGAAATGAAGAGGTGAAGACATTGATGATTTGAAAGGGAATACGTCTATTAACTCAACAAAGGATTGCAGCTGCAGGATGACACCCCCTGAGCCAGGGGTGCTGCTGCTTCAGCTGAGGGTGTTGGTGTCATGGGAATTGCTGAGCATGTGTGACACGTGCCTGCTCTTGCCACCAGTTCAGGCTGGGGTTCCTCCCAGCTGACTGCAGTGGCAGCCAAGGCTGGGATCGTTGCTGCAACACAGAAATTCTCACCGCCATCCCCTGGCTGATGGCATCTTCCTCACCAGTGACTGCTATCAGAACACTGGCATTGAAACTTCTCCATCTGTTGTTAACCACCCCTCCAGCTGAGGTTCCTGCATGCCACCCAGAGTCCTGGCCTTGCGCCGGATCCCACTCAGTGTGTCTGCTCAGGACCCTCGCCGAGATCCATGGAAAGACTCCGTGCTGACACACCCTCTCAGTTCAGTGGCCATCACAGAGATGGATACACTGCGTCCTGCCCAAGAGTCCATCTAAGGTGCCTTAGGTTCAGTTAATGAAGAAAATTCACAGTAACTACACTGTTCCCTGGAGCTCAAGGTACACAAGCACCTTGAGCTTCAGGGAACCTACCACTTAATGGCTCAGTAGTTCCACTGCCCATTGTTCACCAGGAAAAGCCCCTAACACGAACTTGTGCAAGATGTCTCATTTACGCTTGCAGTGCCCCTGAAGTGGATGTTACAATCTATATTTGACCCTGCAGAAATTGAGGCTTACAGTAGTTGTGGAATTTGCTACAGTCCCATGGCTTTCTATGAAATTTACAACATGTTTCTTGTCATGAGACACAAAGAGCATTCATTTCCAGAAATGATAGCCTGAGCCTGCAGTAACAAAACCAACGTCTCCTTTTACAAACTCTACTTTACAAAATAAATGGCCCTGGCTCCCAGGCAATCTCTGGTGACTTTATAAACGGCGCTGGTCGTGGTGGCTGGAATACAGCATGACCACCCCGATCACAGACCGTGTGCATTCTGTCCGTACAACAGTGCTTTTCCAAGTCATGGCGTGTGCAGAAACAGCAATGTAGAGAAAGAGCTCTGGGGAAGCTGGGGAGGCTAGGCAGGAAGGCAGGAGGGTTTATCATTATCCAGTTCAGATGCTTTAGAAAATAAACATGTAATTTTAGCTGGTATTCAACTTCAAAACTAGTGTTTTCCCAGTATTTTATGAAAATTTGGGTTTGCTATTTCATATCCACTTCTAAGCATGAATGGCTGTCAACAGAAGTTCAAGACTTTGCTCATGAAAACATCTTTGGTTTTTCAAATTGTACTTGATATCTCCAGATTTTACATCTCAATGACCTGTGCACACGCTGTGCAGCCTTCCTCGCAGAACCAACACATCTGCCATTTTGAACCACTTAGCATTGCTTCATGGTGCAAATATTCGAAACCCTCTTTTCTGGCGTTTAACATACATCACTGCTATCTGCAGCCACCTTATACTGCAACAGAATCCAGGACTTCTCCCTCTCACCTAAGTATAAACATTATTTAATTAACTTATTCCCATCCACCCTGCCCACTACCCCAGAACCAGCATTCTCTACTCAACTTTATTCAATATCTTGAAATTCATCACAGAGAAGGTGCATGTACAACTCAGTGTAAGTAGACAAGAAGAGATTAAAGAGTAATTTTAAAACATTCTGGAAGTAGGAAACAGTTAAATTTCTGTTTCAGGAATGCAGCAGCATCTCTTATACTGGAAGTGTCATGTTAAAATGTCCTCTGATAATCTGAATGGATGTGTAACCCAATGCCTGCTAGTACCCTCTCAGTGTTTTAAATAATGATCATGTGCTACTGAACAAGGGCCATGCAGCCAGCCAAAGTTGCCACCAAAAAGTGTCCTGGGTAGCAAAGACAAGCAGGTTCAAAATACATGTGAATACAAATGCATGGCATTCCCAGCTGGACCTAGGCCAAGTGAGGCTTCTCCTGCCACCTTGCCCTGCCATCTGCAGGTGTCTGGCTCTCTGGGTACATCACGAGTGAAGTCCTTTTATCCTGCACGGGCACAGGAACACACCATCCTGAAACTCCTGTTGAGGTGGACCCAGCACCTTCCTGACTGTGTTCCATGGCAGAATGACAAGAGCTGGACCTCAATCCTGTTCTAGTTCACCTACAAAATCCTCCAACAAAACAGTTTCTGGGGGCTGGCATTGTGGTGTAGCACCGGAAGCCTCCACCTGCAATGCCAACTTCCCATGTGGGTGCCAGCTTGTGTCCCAGATATTCCACTTCGGACCCAACTGCTTGCTGAGATCCTAGGAAAGCAATAAAAAAAAAAAGGCCCAAGTACTTTGGTTCCTGCATCCATCTGGGAGACTGGGATGCAGCTCTTGGCTCCTGGATTTACCCAACGCTAGCCCTGGCTATTCCAGTCATTTGAGAATGAACCAGCAGATAGAAGATGCATCTATCTTGAGCTCTAATTCTGCCTTTCATATAAACGAAATCAATCTTTAAGAAGTCACCATATCCCTTCTCAGTCTATGCAGCCTTCAACCATGACTAGGTTCTCCCAGTCCTTGGCCAGGTGATTACTGGGGACAGGAGTATTTTACACTGTGTTACAACTCAAGTTATTAACAAACCAGGCCAGTGCTGTACTCCTCCCTTCCTGGGACACTAGGGCCTTTGGGAAGGAGTGGCTCAGGACCAGCTCATAGGGCAGAAACGTCAGGAAGCACTGCTCAGATGCCAGTGACGATTTTTGGAGACCCCTCTTTGATTCCAACACACAACCGCTGCCGAGGTGACGGCTGCTCTCGTCCTGGCCCACATCATCGGACCTGCGTTAGAACGACCCAGGGTAAAACCAAAAGAATGTTTTCTAGCTGGGGACACAGATCAGTGGCTAACTAACTACAGGAAACTGCAACTGTGGGAAAAAAAAAAAAAAAAAAAACCTCTGTGACTAAGCCACGGAAGAGCATGAAACAGCTACATGGAAGTTCAAGTTTCTTCAGACACATCTGCTTGAAGGATGCAGAAGTATCAGAAAGAGAAACAAGACAAAAACTAACCAACACGGTTAGGGAAAGCCTCTAGGCAAAGAGAAGCCGAGCAAAGGGCGCTGCACACCTGAAAGCCTGAAGCACACGCTTGGGGCCCAGAGAAGGGAACCAGAGAAATGCGCTTAAGGGAAAGCCTGGGAAATAAGACAGCACCTGGACACAGACACTTGTGGGTTAAAGCTGAACTGTCTTGCCTTTATTCTCAGACTGGGAAGCCAACTGAGGATGAATCAGGATAGCAGGCAATACAGTGTGGTTCAACCTGACTGACCTTTTTTAAGGAAACTCCTCCAGCAACTGGGAGGGCCAATGCTTACATGTCTACATCAAGACATGACCTTCACGATGGGTGGAGGTTTAGGAAGTAGAGCATTTCAACCATCAGAGCAACATGACTTACGTGCCTCAACCCACCCCTGTACCCCCAAGAAATGCCACCAAGAATTCAGTATCTATCTGCAGACTCACATGGACTTCCAGAGTCAAAGACATGAAAGCCTGCAGCATGGCTGCTTGCTAAAGGAAATGTAAGACCTTAATTCAGGCAACTTTATTCCTGATCATCTGTCTATGCCATGGAAAATAAGGCAACTTCTCTAAAGCACAAAGCCAATTATTTTGACATTCTTTACGTGGGTAGCTACATTTCTGCACAAATCTGAGAGTAGCTAAAAAAATGCATGGAAAATGGATTCCAAAATAGTTTATTTGGGCGCTAAAACTGGAAATCCATGCGTAGTTCCCCCCCAAAAGGCATATTTTCTGTGAATTTATTGAACTCTGTGTGTATGTGTGTGTGTGTGTGTGTGTGAGAGAGAGAGAGAGAGAGAGACAGAGAGAGAGAGACAGAGAGAGAGAGACAGAGAGAGAGAGAGAGAGAGAGAGAGAGAGAAGCTCGGGCTATAAAGCGCAGAATGAAGTCTCAATTTTCATACAGATTGTCCATGAGGACAGCTTTCCAGAGCCGTCTGCAGTTCTCAGTGTGCTCAGAATTCCCAGAACTCACTGAAAGCTGCTATGGTCCTAACGCCTCTCACAGGGAAAGGAGGAGGTGATAGCCACTCATGGAGCAATGCTGGGAGAAGCAAGGGTCCTCTCCAGGGACCACAGGCACAGTGGTCTGTGTATCCGTAAGTGAGGCTTACCAAGCCTTAGTCCTCACAGTGAGCTTGATGAACGGCTCATGGTGTGGCTCCTCAGGCTCCAGGTAACTGAGAACCTGTGCTGCCAGGCAACCAGCCTACCTCACACCATGATCGCACCTTCCACCATCACCCACACGGCCACTACGTGGCCAGCAGAGGAGGAGAGGCCCCTAGTGATAAGGCCTCTTTGGAGACAAGGTCTGATTCTTGATGAATAATGTGCCAATGATAGGGCAGCAGACACCGAGTCAATACCGCAACTAGATGAGTACGCAGGCTTGTAGAAACATGCCATTTAGCTGATAACAAGCAGTGTAAAGCTACGCAGATCCTATTCCACCTTACCCACAACCAGTATTTCATTCTCTAATGTACAAAAGCATCTTGTAAGACTTCCTCTCCTGTCTCTTACTAGCCTAAAAAATCCTACTTCCTTTGGCCAACCCAGAAAACATGTTTTTAAGAGACTGCCAGATAGAGACATAATAATAGCATTGGTATAATTATCATAATTAATTTTCATTTGATCAGGAAGACAGAGTGACTGAGATAAACGCAGACAGGGAAGGGGCCCCCAGCTGCTATTTCATTTTCTAAAACGCCCACAACAGCCAAGGTCGAGTCAGATGGACGCCTAGAATCTGGACCCTAGTACAGGTCTATCACACAGCTGGCAAGCACCCAGTCTCGAGGGAATCAGCTGATGCCATCCGTCAAGGGTTCAGGAGTCTGGATCAGCAGTGCGGCCCCGGCTCAAACCCAGGCACACTGCGAGCAGGAATGGGCCTCCCAATAGCACCTCAAACTACGCACCAACGCAGGCCCACATTTTTAGCGTTTTAAACTTCCTCTGCGCTCCGGCTCTTGGCTCATACATTAATCCCCTACTGTGTTAAGCAACATAACCAGCTCCTACGGTCTTCTGAAGTTTTACTTGAAAAGTTACAAGAGAATTAAAAGACAGAATGCTCTTCTTTTTCTCTTACACGTGTTTCCCATTCAATAAAATCCAGCAGCTTTCATGCCTAAGGGATGGTCCAATTATCAAAAGCACCATGCTAAGTTGGCACAATCACTGATCAAACACCTATGTCTTAAGATTTTGTTACTGAAACTATCCATTCTAAAGTACAGTGAGAATATGATTTGCCAGACGCCAACAGATAGTGGAGCCTTAATGGTCACCAGAAATTTCCAGAATCTGTAGGCCAGATGCTTCCAATGCACTCCCAGGAAGGAGATGAGTCCCCAGATGTCCCAAGTCCCCCTCACCGTGACTCCCCTAGTTCTCACGGAGACAGCTCCCATGGGGACAATAGCCTGCGCTGGGCACCTGTGGTCACCAGTCCCATCTTTCTGACGGACACACTGCAGAACATATTGCTGTAACGATTTCAATTCTCCTCATTTCCCATGCCCTATAAAACAAGCTTTTTTATTGACTTCTGCCTTCAGAAAACTCAATTTTTAGCTGTGTACCAAATGGGGAAAATCACAGGGCACTCACGCTGCCTCATTTCATGTAATTACGGGGTTTTCTTTTATGCCATTTTCTTTTCCTCAGTAAACCACTAATCAGTTTTTTGACCTTCAAACCCAACAACAACTTTAGTTTCACAGAGGTTTTGTTTTCTTTATTTTTAATCATGTGAATATTTTTATCTAGAAGGAGATCCAGTTTGAGTTGATTTAAGGTTAATACAGAGAATGCAGTGAAAAAAATAATAGATTACAAGCAAATAAGGACAAATGAAGCATGCCAGGTGGTGGATCAGCTGGTTGTATGGACGGCACGGGGGAGAGGGGGAGGGGAGGGGGAGGGGGAGAAAAGGGGAGAGGGAGGGGGGGAGAGAGGGGGAGAGAGGGGGAGAGAGGAAGAGAGGGGAAGAGGGGAAGAGGGGAAGAGAGGAGCAGAGGGAGAGAGGGGGAGGGAGGGGGAGGGAGGGGGAGAGGGGGAGAGGGGGAGAGAGAGAGAGAACAAGAAAGAAGCTTGAGTGCATGGGAGTCCAGGGAGGGGGACCAGGAGCTGACAGGAAGCCACACATCTATGGGCTAAAGCAATGCTGTGGACAGAGCTGGGCAGAGCGCACTGAGGGCTGGGCTGTGCACAATACGAGACTTTAGGAACCTGAGCAGAACTAGCCTGCAGGTTCAATTTTAAGAGCCAAGGAAGGTGCAACCACAGATGGGATGGAACATTCCAGAGCAGCCACACAAAGGCTGGAAATCACTCCTTAGTGATGAAGGGACTCCCCACGGGGCAGCCTGCTGTGGACCCAGGAGCACCTCTTGGGAGGCACAGCTAAGCTGGTTGTTAGGTTGGAATAACTTTCTTCACAGAAGGTATTAAACATAATCTATGCATAACAAGTAAATTGCATGTTTGATTACAGCAATTGTATGCCATGTATAATTTCTAAAGTACATGGGTGTGTGTGTATGTGTGCATGCTTGTGTGTCCCAGGGTTACAAGACTGTGCTTCCAACCCAACAGAGCGCCTGTGGGAGGAAGCAGAGGAATCAGGGCAGCAGGTGTCCCTGTGTGTCGCACAGAGTAACCACCACTCCCCATCTTCTGTTCTGAGTTCTCCAGTGGGATTCCTTTCAGCCAGGCTCCCAAGCAGCCCTGAAAAATCTTTACTTCCAACAGGCAGCCCATGGTTCTCACTATCATGGAACAGAGTATTATTCCATAGCACAGGGATTCTACCGTAACTCTCACCCCAAATTATGCTTATGCTTTTAAAACTGTTAGCATCCCCAACAACGCAAAGTACAATATTTGCAAAGTATGTCTCATATTAATTTAATGTGCATGTGAAACAAAAAAAATGGCAAACACAAAAATCATACAGGACTCAATTTGCTATAGAAGACTGCACTCAGACTCTGTCACTATTAGACAGCCACTGTTGGAGATCACCGGTGATCTTCACGGTGGGTCATTCCAGGATACCTGGTTGTGCCTTGTCACTTGCAGTCCAGTGACTGCCAGACAGTCCCACAGGGAATAAACTGAGCAGAGCAATAGACCCAGAGGATGAACTCAGTGCTTAGTTGAGTCCTCCAGACCTGTGCCATCTGCCTAAGGCAGGACTGGGTGGAGGGCAGGCAGGGCTTGTGCCAGAGCATTCCGGGCCCCTGTCTGCACCAGACGCGGACGTTCGTGGAGGATGTGTAAGCCTCAGCATGTCACTATCCAGGACACCGGCCTTAAAGGAGCCTGCTCTAGCCTCATGTCTCCCCAAGGTCATCACCTGTAATTCGATCATACTGAGTGGTGCTGAGCCCCTCAACTGCAGCTCTGCCCAGGACCTGTCCTCCTCAGTAGGTAACATGACCTTGGCCTAGGCACTCTGTTTCCAGCCACCACTTTGGGACTTCGCTCTTCCTGAAACCGAAATTCCCCTCAGTTCATTGCCACAGCCGCACGCCTGCCTCGTGTACAGTTTTCTTTTCTGATTTTCCTTTTTCTTTCATTCTACTCATCTTAGATGAATGGTTCCAAGGTACCAGGTACATGCAGAGTGGCAATGGGAGGATATGTTTGCAGGAAATATACAGGAAGCCTATGGATAGGATGGGGCTAGACCTGCTTGTTTGGATAATACATCCCTGAAAAGGTGGCATAGGAGATGAGAGGATGGGCAAGAAGGCACAAACCCTGGTAAACCTCTGGGAGGAGACTCAAGGCAGCCAGGACACAGTGTACAAGACCTCAAGTGAGAGGCCGCTCAGGCAGCTTCCAAGTTAGTGGGGGCCAACAACGAAGCTGGCAACTGGAGTGGTCAGTGTGTGGGTGGTACAAGAGTCAGAGCTTCTTGCAGGAGGCAACCCTTGGGCAGTCTCTGAAGAGCGGGCACTAGACCTTCACCAGTCTTCTGCCTGCCTGGACAAGGAGGGATCTGAAAACTTCCTGCTCAGCCAGCGAGGCACCCACAGACATTCAGGAACATCTGGGTCATCTGGGAACGCTAAACTCAACTGACATTCTGGCATTCTTTGAGCATGCTACTGAAATAGTGAGAACCAAATGGCTCAGCAACTCTGCAGGTGCTGTTCCATGAGGAGCTCAGGGTCCCCTGAGAGAGCATCCCAAGACTTCGGCAGCTGGTAACTGTCTTCCACTGAGCACTGGTGGCGTCCAGACTTACAGCTGACCTCAGCAAACTGCACAAAACCCATATGCCCTTGGCCTCAAACTCATGAATGCCCCAAGAGAACTTAACACACCCCAAAGGAAGCCACCTTCCCTGCTCACTCTGGCAGAAGGAGAAAAAATGTCAGACAGGAGGTACCCCAACACCACACTTAACTCCCCCTTCTAGGCAAATTCACCACCCTCACCCTCAACTTTCACAACTGTGAAATAAACAAAAGGCATGCTTCTGGCAACTTACTACATGAAATAATACTTAGGCAGTATGAAGACTCAATTGCCACTTACTAGCTACACTGCTGAGCAGGTGGGAGGTGTGCATTGTGCGGGAGGCCCTGACCCCTAACTGGGTGTCTTGATCAATCATGTTTCCAGATCTCCCTGTCGCATCTTTCCCATCTGTGCAGATGACTAGCAGATTCTAACACAAAACAGTATGGAGAGTAGTGCCAAATAAAGTTCTTATAATAGTGCATAGTAACAACATAACAATGATTCAAATGGATTAAGAAATAAAGGCATCAGAATGCAATCTGATTAGGACTTACATCTGCTGAAAGGTTCACAGTTACTGCTTCCTTAGGCAAGGTTCAAGTTTGCCTTCTGCCATCGGTTCAACCGGCCGGACCCTGGGAAAAAGCAGCATGCATCTTACAAAGAAGCTAAACCAGACAAACCCAAGAATATGCCTGCCAAGCACCCTCAGCCACGGGGTCTCCTTCCCGCGCAGGGCCAGAGGGGTCCTCAACTGTCACTCCTCCTGATGCAAACTTAGAGAAACCACACTCAGTTCAGGATTTCTGCTGCTTGTGTGCATCCCATTCCAACAAATGCCACAGCCAGGGGAGAAGAGTGAACTGGACAAGGATGGAAACCACAGCACCCTACAGACCTGTGCCGCCCAAATGGCTTGCACATGCCATTAAGGCTGGGGAGAAGATACAGGCATACACTCTTTCACAGCAATGGTCAAGAATGGAAACACTAGAGCAAGAGTTTTGGCATCTTGAGCCAATGAGTGCAATGCAGGCGGGGTCTCCGTCAGCTGTATTAATCCGTGTAGTATGGAAAGCACTGATTCTTTTCTAAGCCATGAGTGCCAACGGGGGCAAGAGCAGTGAGCAGATCTTGACCTTGATGGAGATTTGTGGAACTGTCTCACATCCGGGAATATTCCACGTTTTACTTACAGATAAGTGGTAGCAGCAAGGACCTGAATGATGGCTTGTGAGAAATGCACACTTTTAGGCTAACTCCCATTTTAACTGAGTTGGAAGCTCACCCAGCCATTCGCTCCGGTGATTCATACACCTCACACCACTAGAAACATGTTCACCAGCTCCGTTCAGCTCTTCCAAAGTGCCCCCATGCTAACCCAGAGGCCTGGATCAGTCTCTCCAAGGACCCCGCTATACCAGCCACAAGCTTACTACCACACAGTACTCCACAGCATAAATCCTTTATCTAACAACTGATTGGGTCTCTAGAGCTATAGAAAAGTCTATTTCCTTTTAAGGCTTCAGAGGCACCTTCACAAGCCATTGGCCTGCTGCGTTATGCTGGTGGGCAGCTTGTGGACTGGACAGTGGCTTCCTTCCCACTTGCGAAAGGATGGAGGTGGAAAACACTCAGTCGTATGAACAGACACATGGCAAAGAAAAGGTACTCAGCTGGTGGCTTCTCCTCCCAGCCAAAGTGATGGCTGAACACAGGTCTTTCCTTGCCAGAAACACAGCATGCTTCTAGGACTGCAAACAAGCCTTCCAACCGAGCAGAAAAATGGCCCGTTTCTCTCACCTGCTTCAGTGGGCTTTAAACCAACTCTCAATAAACAGCCACGGGAATTTGTCATCTTTAGTTGCCAATAGAGGGCCACATTTGGCCTAACTATGCCAGTCTCCATTGCTCAAGGGCCAAAGCTTCAGGTTTACTCTATTGGACACTTAACCATTGTTCAAATCCGTGTGTGTGTGTGTGTGTGTGTGTGTGTGTTACGTCTTTACCACCACACACATGCATTATGTAGAGCCTAAAGGTAATATGCTCTCCAACCAGAAAGACCCAAAACATAAATTCATTCAAAAATTGTTCCCTCTAAAAATCACATTTTCTGGACTTCACAGGTAAGCTAGAACTTAGGGATTCCCAAAAGTCCATAAGGAAATGGAATTGAACTACTTCTATGGTACAAAAAAGTTTAGAATCCATGCAGATACATTTACAACAATATTTTCTGTGAGCTCTTGGAAAGCGCCTCACGTGCATTTGGCTCAGAGAGATGAAGGATCTCTTTCTTACAGAAATAACCCACACTGCCGCTGATGCTACTTTCAACACCGAATCCGATCTTGGCCTGCCTTGCTTTCTGTCATTCCTTTAATTTCCAATCTGCACTTTTCTGATTGATACAATGATTTCAGGAAGAAAAAAAAGCTTATCAAATCCCAAAGAAGTTTGCGAGGTAAAGATTGTTTCTTTCTAGCAAACTTCTTTGCAAATTTCTAGCTAAT
This sequence comes from Ochotona princeps, assembly GCF_030435755.1. Taxonomy (NCBI): domain Eukaryota; kingdom Metazoa; phylum Chordata; class Mammalia; order Lagomorpha; family Ochotonidae; genus Ochotona; species Ochotona princeps. The sequence goes on along the minus strand of NC_080852.1, from coordinate 39,267,224 downwards.
TTCTCTGAATTTCATAGGGCAAGTCCTACAACAATCCTTTACACAGAGAATGAGCAACATGACAGTTCCTCTTCTGAAATGTAATGGCCAACTTTGCAGCAATCTGAATACAAGTGTGACTTGTAACACAAGTGCTCTGAACAGCAACACACACTTGCTCAGGTGTGAGAGCCATCGTGAGCAGTTCCATCTGCTCAGAGCAGTACATCACATACGCACTCCAGGGTCCCAGAGGTGGACACACCACACAGCCAGTGCTAGCGCTGCACGCACCAGGGACGGCACCGCATGCCACTTGGTCTTAGGGACTAAACAAGAACACACTGATCTCTGCACCACAGCCACTCGCATGACCACAATCATAAAAGAATGGGTAAACATCACTGCCAGCTGATAAAAATCTTTCATTCTAAAAGAGAATCCTTCCTTTTCTCAGAATAAAATCAAGTGATGGCTAATCAGAAAGATGAATGCCTTGTGCTGATCATATGAGGCTCCCCAAAAAGTCCTGAATCGAAATGTATTTACTCTACTGACTCCAGTGACACAGAGACACAAGATCAGTTAGCTGGGTATCATTGACCTACACAGGAAAACCACGGTTGAAGCACCTGCAGGATTCATTTGCCAAAGCCAGAGGTGAGCGCGGCACAGGCAGCATGCCTGGTTCCTCCTGTGATCCGGGGCGCAACTCGCCCTGTCGTCCTTTCTGTCCAGGGCCGTTGGCCCACAGAGCAAGCGCTGGCATGTGCTCCCTAGACCATACAGAGAAAGAGCCACATGGCTTTGTAGGGAAATGAGAGAGAGAGAGAGAGAGAGAGAGAGAGAGAGAGAGAGAGAGAGAGAAAGGATAAGGTGTTGATTATGGTGGTGATGGTGTTACCAGGTGTGTGAGACCATAGCAGTCTGAACTTCTACCACTCAATACCTGCTCTTTGTAATAACGTTGAGCAGCTCTGCCCATTGGTTCTGTGGTTCCATGCAGTGCCCCTGAATGACAGCCTCCCTAGGAGCTAGGAAAAGGAAGAGAGCTTTTGGGTGCTCACAGAGGGCAAAATCAATAACCAACCATCTGCAGTTGGTCTCCTATGCAAACATCCAGGAGTCTCTGACCACAAGCAGCACTTCTTGGCCACTTCCTCCGCAGTAAAGAGGCTTCCCGGGCGCTCTTCAGCTGCCCGAGAGCAAGCCGCTCACACCCAACTGCGCACAAGTCGCAAGATGAAATTTCACCCACCCAGGGGTTGTAATACAAGTAAATGCAAATCCAGAAATACAAGACCAGCCTGCACAGCGGCAAGGTTGAATTCTGGAATCCCCTATGACTCCAAATATGAGGACATCTCAAAGGTTCACAAGAAATTAAACAGAAAGCAGTTATTTTGATGCAAAACCATCCTGAAATTCCTATAAACTGCTTCAATATCCCTTCTAAGCTTATATTGTCCCACAATTCCAATCACCCGGGAGTGCCTCTTTTGTGATTAAAATAACTTATTTCTGTACCATATCTCCTACAGTGCCTGTGGCATAAAGAAAGTAATAAAAGTGAAGGAAGGTAAAACATGAATTTTTACCAAGTACTAATAAAACAATAAAATGGCTTATCAAATGCTTCCTAAATGTGATTACCAAATAGTTAAACCCACTCCAAAGAGAAGGTCCTATCGGTGTTCTTGTGGAACAGCCATGTAACCCAAATCACAAACAGGTCAAGCAGTCTGTCCAGGGTTACCCAGCAAGTGCCAGGTCAAGGCTGCAGACCCTCATACTTGGGCTCCAGGCTGCCCTCACAGTCACGTCACTCCAACAGAGAGAAGTTAACACAAAGGCTGCACAGCCTTTAATCTGTAAGTGACTCGTCTCTCCCAGTCTTCTCTACATGGTCCACCCATGGTCTGTCTCTTCGCTCTTTGCCTAATTCCTCCTGCCGTGCGTGCAGGAGTTCAGTAGCCTAGGGCTGAGCTACTCCCTCTTCCCAGGGCTGCCCGCCTCCCCCACATTCCCCACCAGCATCCTCCCCTTCCAAGCAGCCCGTTGTGTGCCCTCTGACAACATTCCGGGTCTGGTTCTGAAGCCTGGCATTTTGGCCACTGAAGAACTTTCTAATCATGCTGTAGGGGTGATTTTCTGGTTAGAGACAAGCAACATGGAAACTCCAGTGCCCATCTGCCAACTGCTGCTCACACATAAACTGTCTCCAGCTTATGATCCACTCGCAAATGCCTGCTCTGTTGGCCAGCAATTCCCCACACCCATCCCATAGCTTCCTCTGGGTTGGGATACATTTATTGCCCCATCTCTTTCTTTCTGTCTACCAAGGAAATAATACTTTCCTGTAATATGGATTAGAATCTACAAATGGAACATTCTCCAAGACCATTTCCAGCAGAAGTGATAGTAGTGTGGAGCGTTTCACATCTCAACAACTCTCAGCCTAGGGCATATATTAGCAAGTGGGGAAGCATCTGTGGGACTTGATGGGAAGGACTATAAGGCACGGCCAGAGCAGTGATCGCCTGAGTTTGCTCAGAGTCACAGAGGATGAAGAACTGGAGCGGAATACACAGGCTCGATCCAACTTGAATAGCAATAGAGCTCATTTGGACATCCTCATCTCGCGGGTTCAATGACGTTGTTGATCGATTTTATTTTTATGGCTGGTTCTGTTACAGAAATTGGTATTTGGGCTGTATTTACAGGACATCAAAACAGCCAACTGGAAAGTAAGTGCATTCATTCAAACTGATTCCAGTGATACTCTGATTTAGTAGTGAACAAGGGAAATTGCGTGTTTGGGGTTTATTGAATTTTCTGGTTGACTTGGGCCTAGCTGATAACCTCTCTTTGTTTCATTCCTCATGGCTGAAACTCTCATTTTCAAAGAAATGTATCTGTGTTTACTTGGTGAATCAGGTTGAGCACTATTTAATCATTTTTGCTCAGGTGGGAATTGTGAAAAGGCCTGCGGATAGTTTTTTCTGACCGAGGGTGCTAACTGCACAGAGTGTGGCAGGAGGCAGACGACCAGGCATCTGGCGGCAGGGGCTGCCTTTATCCCTTCTCTGGACGAATGACTCCAAACCATCTTCCCTCTTCCCATCCATGAACAGATGCACTTGAGATAAGCCCTTTGTTGTTTCCATTTGAAATTAACAAGAAAAAAAAGTTGGAATCACTTCCAAAAGTTTGATCTGAAAATTAATGAAATCACATCAATCTCTTTGTCCCTCTTGTGGACTTCAATTTCAGAGAGGTTAATTCTGCAGTAGGGAAAGAGGTTCTGCAAAATACTGCTGCATGTCTCCTCCCTGGGAGACCAAAGAGAGCCGTGCAGCCACACAATTTGCACACTACAGGTGTTTCAATCTGTCATCTTTCAGAAGCAGTCTTCAGACAGGCACCATATGTATTATTCCAGTGCAGAAATTGGAACATGCCAACTGGAAAACTGGGTTGAAATGTAAGAGAGTCAAAGACACAGGAAATCCCTGTCCCACCCACAAGGGACAGGTTTCTTATTCTGGGTATCAGTTGGCAGCAGTGCCGGCCACTAACAACAAACAAGGCTGGGTCTGCCCCATTGGACAGAAAAGACATTCTGGGGCCCAGTGCAAGCTCTGTGAGAGGCTAGGAGTTGAGGTTGGCTCAGGGCATTCAAGACTGAAGATCCTTCCTAGGGTCCTTACTATGCTGTTGATTTCCAAACACTACGTATTTCTTTAGTTGCTTAGTAATATTAGTGGCAAGTGAAGAAAGGACATGCCATGCCATGAAGGCATTTTCTTCCTTCTGGTTTACAAGATGGAGGGGGAGTGGCACAAAGGCAGCATCTCCTAGGATGAGAAGCAGGTTGCAGCATCTCAGGCCCAGCAGAGCTAGGTGGCCTGGACATGCCTCCTGCACAACTTAGGGAACTACACTGAACTCTGTGTGCACGAATTCCCATCTCCAAGTGGGAGGATGGAAGGCTCCTCTCAGAGGGCTGGCAAGATGAACAGGCTTCAGTGCTGGGTACCATGTCTGAGTGTGAATCCCCTTTAGTTGGCTACTTTGAACAACCCACCATTTCCCTACTTTGTTTCTCTGCACATAACGGACTAAAGAAATAACTGACTGGCCTTAAGTGGCATTGGTGCATAATAAAAGGGCCAACTTACAGATAGGTGGCACCACATTATACAAAACGACTCAGACTTGAAGTCCTGGCAGTGATAGATCATCCTCAAGGAAGACAGAAAACCACAGGCTTGGTTACCCAGGGAAGGTAGCCGCCTGAGGACCATCGGCGAGGTGACACATGTAGACAGACTGGTGTCTGCATTCCAGAAGCCACCCTGGGCAGGGGGAGATGCGGGAGTGGGTTACCTTACGTCACTGCCTTTGCTAGAGCAAGGTCGCTGGTGAAGACCTTACTACATGCAGGAGTCCACACACGCGTAAGTGGCTTAGGTTTACTGGGAGGTCTGTGAGGGCAGGGACTATCCTGCCGCGGTGTACACCTGTGACAGCCATGCACCTGCAGTTTCACAAGGCACTTATAGCCGTTTGGTGAATATTTATTTCTTGAGCAAACACTGTTCCCATGCAGATGGGTGGTTGTGGCGCTACACATGGTGTGTGAAGTGTATGATGGCCCCACGTGACATGTCCCAAGACACAGTAAGTATTCCAGGAAAGAGTCATTGTTTGGAAGTCCTTGCCAGAAAACAGCTGTAGCAGCAGAACCACCTTGCACCTTTGGCAACCACCACCACTTCCTGGACAGTCTTAGTTTTAAGGATTTTGTGTTGCCACCCAAGTCCTCTTTCCCCCAAAGTCAGATACTTTTAGACCAACACAAACACCCAGAGCTCCGTGCCCACTCTTACACTCTGCAGGGAGATGTAATCTCCTGTGTAACTGTGCTCCTCTGTTCTCTGCAAATATCCAGGCTACTTACACTCAACCACAGGCGTGGCAAGCACCTGCCAAGAGGCCAAAAGTACTGTACCGAACACTGGCTCATAACTTTCCCTGCTCTAGAATGTGAGACCACACCTGGCATTTCCAAGGTTCTCATCAATTTTTTCCTTGACACTGGATTGTGACACAGTCATTCTTTCTGAATTCCGAGGTCACAGATGGGATCCTGGGAAATGTGGAACTGTGAGTGGCTGCTAAGTCAGCTGTGCAGCCAACATGGGTAGCATGCACGAGCACACACGTGCCGCAGACATGCATAGGAAACCTCAGTTGCGGTCTTGTCACTAGCAGTGGCGTGGTCAATGGCTCCATCTTCACTCTGCTTCATCAATACTGACACAACAGTTGTCAACTGCACTACTGAGTAGTGGCTTAAGTAGAGGATAACCGGCATCAGCTAATTGGACGTTCTTCTGATACAAGAACATCCAATTCATTAGGCCAAAATGGACAAAAAGCAATAAATAAACATGTCTACGATCTCCAGTGATTGATTTTGCAAATAACATAGCAGGGCTACAACGACGGTGCCCCAAATTGATGACCATCAGAACAGCATACCTGGCTGACACAGGCTGTCAGGAAGGGAGTAGTGGCCATTGACTTTGTGTCTAAGACCATTGTGTCCAGCAAGAAACTGCCATTTCTGCTATCATGGAAGCTTCAATCTTTCCTCCCAGCTTTGGATCTCATCAAATAATACAATCCCTCCCAGCACAGGATGCAGCATCACACCACGGTGGAGACGCAGCAGTGGCTCTCAAGGGCAGGGAGAGCAGAGGCAGGTCAAACGCGGTGGCCATGCTCTGACAGACTCCTCACTGCACGCATGCGGACACCTCAAGGCCAGCTGTGCAGGAACCACCCAGCCAACTCAGCTTATTTTAGAAGCAGAATGACCTGCTTTGGAAGACCCTTGGCTGTCAAGAGGAAAGTAATGGGTCGGCGTTACTTGAGGGTACAGGATAGATGTGTTCCATGTATCCAGATAGAAGGCAAACCACAGCTAAAATAGACTGAATGCAAATGGCATCCAATCCTCTTCCGAGGGCTTTATATACAGGAACTCTGTTAGCCTCATAACAGCTTCAAAGGTGGGCGCTATCACAATGTGGCTTCTTCAGATTAGAGAACTCAGGCATGAAGAGATACAATCACTGGCTGAGGTCACAGACTTGAGTGAAGGCTGCTGCTTTGATGATCACACTGAAGTTATCAACACCAGGGTTCACCCGCAACCACGAAAACTACCCTGACTCCCTCCCAGACATCCTGGGGAGTGTTACTCCTTGGTGGCAGCTATTCTGAAAGAGGAGGGGGCACCTCTCAGAAAAGCCATGGTGCGGGGGGGGTCTTCCAACTAGTCATGTGACTTTTCCAACAAAAAAGTAAAACGAATAGTAATCTAGCCCTCTACACCAAGATACAATAACTGCTGACACCTCCCTGAATTTGCTTGATGTGTTTTTGACTATTTGAAAGTGAACTATTGACACTATCAACACTGTGAAACTTAACTCCAAAATGTATTAACTTATCGCAGAATACAGAAAGCCCCCAACGCAGCTGTGATACCACTGACACAGCCAGTCAAGTGAACAACACCTTCTAAACATGATGTAGCACTGGGTCTGTGGTTTCCTCTGTGCTCTGGTCCTTCCTCTTCCTCCTTTCTCCTCTCTGGGCCTTCATCTTCCTCTGTCCCTCTGCTACCTCAGTCAGTCTCGCTAGCCTCAAATCCTCCAAGTCAACTAGCTGGTCATTTCTGTAAGATGTCTGCTAAGATCAGCCTCCTGGCAGATGCCCTCAAGTCACACCAGGAATAGCCCAGACCGGAGACAAAAAGGAACACACAGGGAGAGCATGTCCATCAGAATCTGTCTCAGCAAACAGCACGTGTAGAGAGATTACCACCAAATTACAAATGTGATAGCTACCTCCGGGGCTTTCTGAGATAGTCAAACTCCACATACTGGAAGGACAGAATCACACTACGTGTGCTTCCAGGATTTTGTTCTCACTTGGAAGCAACAGAAGGCCACATGCAGGAGCAAAGGACAGGAAGTGTCTGCTGAGAATACTCAAGACACCAAACAGGGACCAGCTTCAAGCCTAAGCAGCTGGGTACAGCCTGGGAGGCGCTGATGGTCCACGGATCCCCAGAGCAGCAGAATCAAGCCTGCTCATACTTATCACTTCCTGAAAAAAGATTAATAATGCGACTGAATGTATAATTCAGTTAGTGAGACCCAAGAAAAAGATGGCCTCAATTTGTTGGCTTACCTCCCTGTGCTTGAAACACCAATCACCTCTTTCCAAGGCACCCCACAATTCCTTCAGGAAGTTCATGTCTAGCATAGAATGGTCAGGGACCTGTTCCACCCCTACTCTGTCACAACAGACTCCTTTCTGTTGCCCTCAGCAGAACACCTGTAGTAAATTTGGGATCACTCTCTGGGCTAAGTGATCTACTGCCCACGTCACCAGACTGGGCATATGGAAGAATTGTGCAGCAGCTAGGAACACAAGCTGTTCCCACTCCAAAAAATCAACTGGGGGAGCTGCCGGGTCCCAGAACACTGCCAAGACACAATTCCGTCCCCTGTAAGGCAGAGATCACACAGGGACTGGCTTTGCTGTCATCATCTCTTACCAGTCCCTAACTTACCTATCATCTGCCACCCACGGACCTGCTCACTTTTGCCCATGCAGCTGCTAAGGGTGAGTACTAGCTACTGGCCATGGGTTTACGAGTTCAATGGTCATTAAGAGAAGATAGGAAGAGTTTACACTCTAGAGTGCAGATAAACTGACAGCGTGTCAGATTTTGTAAGGAAAGAAAGACAAAAAGTTGTAAAGGGATGCAGAACCATCAGGAGTCGGAGAGCACGGAAGTCATCCATGAGGAGCTTGCCAGTGGGACAGGAGACAGAGCAGGCACCTCTGGAACACCTGGCAGAGGACCAGAGGGATGAGCCACAGCCTGGCAGCAGTCCGCCCTTACAACCTCCTCTACTGCAGTCACCTCACATAGTTTTGTCAAGGAGTCACTCATTCTCGAAGACATTTGGGACCCGATTCATTCTTTCCTTACTCTCCCCTCCACTTCTACATTTTCTGCACCTTTTTCAGCCTTCTTTTGAATGATTCAACTTCTAAGAAGACAACTCCATAAATTCTGAAGAACTTGGGTGAGAAAAGACAGGAAAAAAGGATGGATGCTGAGTACCCTTCTGATCCTCCTTGCCCATCAGTGGCTATTCCCATTCCAGGGGCAGCTGGTGCCTTGCCTGGGGGCTGCCCCACAGGTGGCTTCCAACCAAGGACTGGGAAGTCCTCCAGTAGGTCAGAGCAGGTGTGTGAGAGGGGCATGACTTAGGCCACATTAATTGATGAAATGTCAGGCAATGTCCACTTCCTGCTCTCAAGAGACATCACCAATCCATCCCAGCACCTCCCCTCTGAGGCCAGACATGATCTATGTGGTTTAATTTATACAGTTAAAACTTAAATCCATGAAGCAGCTGGACAGAGTGATTGAATTTCTAAGGCTATAACTGTGCTAAGGCGAGGGGGGGGGGGAATTCCCTGATATCCTCCCAGAAGTGCATTGAATATATGCAAGTAAAAGAAGAAACAAAGAACTCTGAATCATCAGAGTGCTGTGCTTAGAGCTACACACCAATTCTGGGCCCAAGTGTGAGCTGCTCAGGACCCAGGACAGAAACCATGTCCCGCCTGGAGCTCAGTCTCAAGTTCTGCCCTCACTGGACGCCCAGATGTGTCCTGGGGGACTCAACGAGCTGTGAGGACAGAGCCTGACCTCCTCCCTGTGAACTTCAGCAGCCTGTGGTGAAAACTTGGTGAATATGTTCTGTGTGCAGGGGACTCACTGTGGCTTCTGTCTGTGCTACCCCCCCATCATGTTCCATGGATCCCCTAGGAGACGGTCCTCAACATATCCCCACCATCTCCAACAGTGGACCGAGCCACAGCTCTGAGCCTCTGCCTTCCGCATCAAGGAAGGAAGCAAACTTCAGTTTCCTCTCATCCTTTCTCTTTCCCTGAGACCTGAATATCCCTCCATTTTCTCTTTGGATTCTACCTGGTCACCTGAGGCACCTGACCTTAACCATCATGGCACACATCTCCTTACTAGCAAAGCCAACAGTAGCAAAACACTCAGGTCTCAAGGTGCTTCTGGAAGAGAGTGGTTGCAACAGCTCTTCACCCAGGAGAACGTGGTGCTAGCGACACCAAGAGCGACCTGGTGACATGTGGCTTCACTCAGACTTTATCCTCACCCAAGTTCATGGACCCAGATGTACTGATCACTCCAGCAGCTCTCTCCCTCCCACACCCATGGCACACTCACCTGCAGTCCATCCTCTCTACTACTACTAGAGATCCTCTCCTTGCAAACACTGCTGAGCTCCTCAGTGCACTAGAATCCAGAACACACCAGGTGCCATGAAGCATCCGTGGCGATCTCAGGTTAACCTCTCCCCCATCTCATCCCAGCATTCTCTGTCTCTCTGGATGAACCCTGTGTTCATGGAGCTTCAAACTTCCTGTGATTTTTTTCTCAACCTCAAAAATTACTCCTTTGCTGATACAGTGTTCCCCACCTACATGTGCATAACTGGCGGTGCTCCCTGCACCTGCCTGTGAAATGCCCAACTCCGGAGGTGGCTCAGTACATCCTGGTCTCAAAGGCCTCTCCTTGTTCCTGAGGCAGCACTTTATTGGTCCTTTCTCTGTGTCCTCACATTTGCAACCCTTGCATCCTTGCCCAGGATGAAAGTCTCCACCTTCTGCCATTGCTGCTCACCCTGTTCCAGCCCTTCAGCTTCTCTGACGTCAGCTCCAGGTCTGTGCACCTGTACTAGTCACTCTACAATCCAAGATTTCCCAACACAAGTCCCTCCTTAATATCTCCATTCAGGTGTCATCTTTACTTCCCTTCTTAATATCTCCATCCAAAGGTGTCATCATCTTTGATCTTTACTTCCTTACCTGGTAATGTCTAGACAACAGCCTTGATTGAATCCTATTATAGTCTACCCACCACAGAACTGTTGTTTGACATCATTGTTAACTTGATTCTCTGTAGGTTCTCCTAATTGCTAACAACAGATTTGTAAGAGTGCAATCAACAAAACAGACACCATTCATCCATAGAAGATCCTTAAGATGCACAGTGGAGGCCTGACTTGGGGGATGACACTAAACTCCTTGTACTCATCATTTTATAGTTTTTGGCATACGTGAAGTGCCTGTATCACAGATTTTGCATATAAGGGCCATTTTTGGTAGATCAAGTTGACTAAAATATGGGCACTGCTAGCCCAACAAGGAATGCAATAATGAGGCCCCTGAGTGACTGTCAGGAGGGTAATATATACAGTACGGATATGCTGGACAAGCAATAGCAGACATCCCTGGGAGTAGAAAGCAGGACAATGCACCTTTTCATCACCCTCAGAATTTTTTTGCAATTTAAAACATAGGAATCATTTACTTCTGGAATATCCAATCAGTATTTCTGACCAAGTAACTGAAATTAGGCAGGAAAAGCATTCCTAACGGGGTCAACCGCACTTGCACACCATCATTCACAAATGTACACAGAGCAGCAACATTTTTGTGGCCGAGTCCCCAGTACACATGTCTCCAGCAGAGGCCAGAGACATGACGGTTTTCCTTGGCTGCACATGTGGCCGTGGGTTCTTTACTCCGTTCTCTGGATACTTGTGGTTGGCGCTTTTTGTGCTTTGTCTTGGTGACGTGGCTGTTGCGGTTCCTAAGCAGCACAGTGTAGAAGTGCCATCTCGTGTTCCTGAGCATGGGGAAGGCTCTGCTCTGATTTGTGGGAAACACACATATGTTAAGGAAGCTCCGCTGACTGAGCTCAACAGCAGAGAAATAAACAATGTTTATGAAACAGAGTGTCTTTAAGCAAACAGGCACACAGATCAAGGCCATGCTGAGATGCCAGGCTGCGCCGTCCCCAGCCACTGCCCCCACCCAGAGCGGTGGGTCAGCAGCCACTATGTGGGAGGTGTGGCAACTTGACAGAGTAGGGTAGAGTGAATGAGAACTGAATGCATTTATTTATTATTGTTATTATTAATGTTTTAAAGATCCTTTTTAGTTACTTGAAAAGCACAATGACTGAGAGTGGGAACACACACCAAGAGGGCGATCTTCCACTCAGTGAATCACTCCTCAAAAGGCCCCGACAGCAGAGGCTGAGCAAAGCAGAAGCCACGAGCCTGGAACTTGAGGGACCCAAGGACTTGGACCATCTTTCACTGCTTTCCCATGCACACTAACACGTGGCTGGATGGGAATCCGAGCAGCTGGAACTCTCGAAGAGCTCTCATAGGAACAGTGTTACAAGCAGCAGCTTAACCCCCTGCAGGACAACATCAGCTCTGTTAGCACGATTATGAATCCGTCTTCTCTGATACACGCCAGGATGGTCACTTCACTGGAACAGTTACATTCCTACTGTTGGAAGTACAGTGGGTGCTCATTCCTGCCATCTGTAACAGTACCTGAAGCACAGTAGGTGCTTTGTAAACACGGGCTTGTGCTGCCCTGAAGCAAGCATTGTTCAAAGGCAGAGTACTTTCCTACCTTCGTGCAATTACTTCACAGTTGAACTACCAGCACGTGGCCAGCTTTCAGTGAAAGCTGCATCAATGTGCCAAGCAGAGAGTTAATGGACTATGAATTTTGTATCCTCCAAATACCAAGGCCTGGATTTGTGCAGGACGTTTTCACCCAGGAACACGAACTGCCACTCTGCTGCCATTCCGACACTGCTGCCCATTTGCAACACTAGCCTTAAGACAGACACTGGAGCGCAGCCTCAATCTTGGCCGCATTACGACTGTGCGTCCACTACAGGCCTGGGATGCCCGCACCTGTAATACACTGAAATTGCACAATGCACAAAAGCTTTGCCAAGCGAGGCAAAGTGCGTAACAAAAAGGCAGTTCCTGTGGAGCAGTAATATACAGCCTCAGTCAAATTACCCAGATTTTAATGCAGCCAGGCTTAAAGACCTTTCACGAAACAGACTTCATTTGCTTCAAACATATTCTTTAAGAACCATGCAAACCTCCACTTGATGTTTCACATATTAAAGTACAAATTCAAGTTTAAGAAAAAAAGAGACACTAGAATATCCATTTACACTCTGTTGCGGTGGAATTGAAAATCAAGTTCTCAATTTTAACTGGGCTGCTTTGGCTCTGCCTGGATGCCAAGGCGGGGAATGGGCATGGCTTAAAAGTGGGGCAGTTATGGCAATGGTTCCCTGTGTGTCTGGGAGCCACGGGACACTGAGGACAGGCCAAGGTGGCAGATCCTGGGTCCCGTAAGATTCTGCTGTGTTCCTCCCACTTGAGATGCTCTGAGCGGGCAGGGCTCCTCTGCAGGCACACATGATAGCAACTGCCTGCCCTGGACGTCTCCAGGGTGCTCACGGAAAATGTGTCCTAAGGAGAAAACCACAAGGGGTGGCCTTTTCAAAAATACCCATCTTTAATTCCATTTTCCACATGTCATTTGCAGTACTTAAAAAGAAATTTAAAAAGTATTGTCCTGTTAGAATCAGGAGACACACATGACACATAGTACTGTGTGCCCGGTACTAATGGAGCCAGCACCTGGTGCTCGGGGCTTGTCTATGACTGCCAAGGCTATTTGTTCCCTCCATTCAGAAACTGGGTTATGGGCGTCTCCAAACAGGGATGGGGGGCCAACAGGTGAGCAGCAGCCAGAGCGTGCAGCTTCTGCAGCTGGAGCAGAGTTGATGATGATGTGCATCACAGATGTATTTTCTACCTGGCCGGGGTCCACGTGTCCAGCCAGTAAAGATGAGGACAACAGTCCAGACCCTGGCAGGCTGCTGCTGGAGCTGATGCCGGGTTCAGGGGAGGCTCTGAAAGTCCCCCCAGCTGCCCATGTCTCACCTCCACGCAGAGCAGGATGCCTGTAAAACCCTCTCTTTCTGGTAACCCTATTCTCGATGCCTGCTCTGCTTTGCACCTTTGTGGCTCAGTCATGTGCATGTGCCCCTGCCGGGCATCCACTTGGAGCAGAAGTTGGGAGGACGTGAGCTAGGGAGCACAGAGGTCATGGCCAAAGGGCTTTCTCTTGGTTTCCTTCATCGGAAGCAGTAGTGTGAAGAACCCCTTTCAGCTGCACCCTTGATGACCAAAAGAATCTGTGTGGTGATTGTAGGGAGGCACACAAGGCTTCCGGGGGAGGGAGCTTGCCCACAGGCACACAGGGAGGGATGCCAGTCTGGGGCGTGGGAATGACTAATTCTGCAAGCAAGTGGAAGAAGCAGCTCCTGAAGTCTGTTCTTGGCAGTATAAAGAAACCCCTTCAAGATAGCGAGTAGAACAGAGCTGCAACATAGAGTGAGTGGGAAACAGCATAGGTGGTACCAGTCACAAAACGGCCGTCCAGAGACAGTCTGGCCTCCTGTGTTCTCTGGATGGATGACTTCAATGATTCCAAACTCTTCTCTGACAACAGGACAGCAGAAAATGACAGTGCTCAATAAACAGAAAAATGCGCACAACAGGAGTACCCTGGGGAACCGCGGTGCCTGTGCCTACGGGATGGGCCATACTTCTCTGTGATGGCTCACTCAAGGTCCCTTTGACCTTTGACACTGAGCTCCCTGGCCATGGAAGAAACAAGGTCTCTGAGGGCACCTGTAAGAGTGTCAGGTAGAACCCAGAAATGTAACTTCTGGGTCAGCTTTTCCGGGTATTTGCAAAGGGCTGCTCTGACTACGCCCACTCTAGGTGAACAGGTGCAGTCTACTGGAACCGCCATTCTACCCCTTGCCAGTACTGGATGATGTTTATATGTTCTTTTGATCGACAACCTGAGCAGGAAATACCATCTTATGTCTGTATTAATTTGTATTAATTTGCCTTTTTCTAACCGATGCAGAATATTTTCCCTTTATTACTTTGTAGTTCTTAACCTTTAAATTGCCTGCTATATCAAATATTTTTATAAGTAGCCACTGATTTATTCATATGCCTATGCTTTAAAAAAACTGAATATTTATCCTTTGTCAGCTTCCTTTACAGCAAATAACTTTTCCTAATTTTTAGAGTTTTGTGACTCAATGGTGCTGTTTTTCAAATATTAGCCACTTTAGCATCAGGATGTTACTGAAAAAAAGTAAAACCCAGGAAAGCAGGGTCTGTCCATAGAAAGCACTACAGACATTTTCCTGTTACTGCAAGACAGCTACCCAGCAACTCTGATTACCAAATCAATGCAGATAATTTTGAAAAACACAGTATTACATAAAACACAGGTCGCAAATGGAGATGGCACTTTGTGCTTGCGCACAGCTGCAAATACGTAACAGTCTTATGACAGTCTTAGGTAGAACTCGTGGCCTGGACACATGACATAGCCCTGGGGCTCCCGCCACGTCCAGGAGCACAGCAGGGGTCGGGGAGGGCTGAAGAACCTGGGCAGGGGAAGGGGGGACTCACACTGCCCACTGGGATCTCATGGGCTTCCCAGGAGGCGTCAACATTCTGGCAGGTGTCAGGATCAGGTCAAGATCGATCAGTACTTTTGTTCTGATTTTGTTGTAAAATGTTTGAATCATTGCACATATAAATTTATGCATGAAGACATCTATAGATAATCATTTAAAAACAAAAGCTCTGGAGAACGCCTGGGTATACAGCTAATGAAAAACAAAATTATCATTTACAAAAGAGATTCAAGAGAGGGTTGAGGAAAGCACACTGTTGAATTTAATGTATTTGCTGTCTCGACAGTGAGCCAGAACGAGACATCTTGCTTTGCTATTTGTCCTGTACTTTTCCTCACGTCCTTGCTTCTTAGTTGTGAGGCTATCACAGTAAGGCACTTGCAGAATCGAGAACTTTGTGAGACAAAGCGACTCCAAGGAAATTAGAGAAGCCTCACTAAATTGTCAAAGGGCATTTCAAAGTGTCCACCATGGCAAGACACTCAGGGTGAGCTGGAGTCTCCGTCCCCATGACAGCCAAAGGGCCTCTGGCCGGTATCCCCCAACACCAGGGTCCCCATGACTCCTGGGCAGACCTCAGTCCCCCAAGACACCCTCTTCTTAAGAATTAACATGCAGAAATAGCCTTCATGCATTTCATGAAGACAGTTTGAAGGAGACACTCAGGCTCCTCCACCCATGGTGCCGATGACTTTGAAACAGTCGATGGGGACCGCACCATTCAATCTGCTCTTCCTTGAAATCTGTAACTTTCTAAGAGAAAAACCATGAGCTATTTTAAAATCAAAAGTGTGTTTCCATGGTAAGTACTTCATTGGAAAACTATTCTGAGTCAAGCAATTTTGTTTCCTGGGCCATAAAGTACATTGATATTCAAAATAAATGGAATTATCAGACCCCATGGGTACTTATTTACTCATAAGGCTGGGATGGCTTAAAAATAAGCATTATAATACATTGGGCATTGCTGCGAAAAGCACATAAATAGGCATTTTAGGGAGAGCACAATCTTCATTACAATTTTTCTGCAGGATTCCTAAGCAGTCCCTCCCAGAAAGCATATACTGAGGCTCTTCATTGGCACAGAACTTTGTCATTTACAAATACATTACAGTCCCCCTATGAGAAACTGGGGTATTGCATGCACTCATGATATCCACACCTACAGGGTAAAAATCACTTTCCTATTTTACAAAGTCTCAGAACAACTCAGCATCCTAGCTCAGGGCTGGGGCACACCTCAAGTAAGAACTGGAACTGATCCAAAACTGGGCAGGCAGGAGACTCCAGCTGCAGCAAGGTGTTCTAAACAGGCCCCAGAAGGGAAGCTCGGGTCTGAATGTCTGGCAGACTGGTTTGGGGGTGCTGGCCCTGTGCATGGGATCCAAGGTCATACACACCTCCAGACTGCAAGGAAGAGAGAGGATGTAAGTGTACTATCAGAACATCACAGTGTTCCAATCTCCACAGAGCTCCAAAGAGAGGCTTATCTTGTTTTCTTTGCATTTTAATTTAATAAAAGGAAAAATTTCTATAACTTACTCTTACGATAAAACTTGTCCTAAGCAGCTAGCACTGTATAGTATCTCTGTGAGTAAACCCAACACCATAGATTTTTCCAATTGACAACCATGCTTTACAGAGAAAACCATCTTCATTACACAGAAGACAGAGTCTCCCATACTAAGGTCAGGAGCAGCCTGTGGTTTTCCCATTTGCTTCTACCCACTTCTGTCCTGAGTTTCCTGAAAGCTGGCATTTGACAAGACACACTGAGCCCGTTCCATCCACGGGCCTGCAAATAAGCTTCAGAGAAAAGAAACGTCATTGGGCAGCTTTCTCCCTTGCACCCAAACCAGACATATGGCTGAAGACACAACAGTGACAGCAGGAAGCACTTGAGAACAGACAAGTATTGTCAAGATCATGTGTCTGCCCACTCCAGTCTCACGACTAGTTACGAGACGCCACCTGCCATATTATTATTTCCATTTAAGTTCATAATCCCAGTACGATTTAATAGTGAAATGAGTCTTCCCATCAAAACATCAGCAAGAGAGCCCTAATATTTTAAAATTTCTCTTTTTTTGTACTTTAAAGTCAGAGTTACTGGGCCTACAAACTTGGGCTATGTTTACCTGCTTGCCCCAGAGCATCGGCTGGGAGCTGGACTGGAGGCAGAGTAGCGGGGACCCCATCAGGTGTCCATAAGGGACAATCACATTACAGGTGGCAACTTCACAGTCAATGCCACAATGCTAGCACCGAAAGTTCCAACCTCCAATCAAGAAAGACTCATCAGTTTGTATAGTGCACCCGACTGTCTACTGCCCATGGGCATCTGTGCTTCTAGAACAGACTGAGGGAAAATGCAGATGCCAATTCTCAGAGTGTTCATGTAGGATCTTTGGACCTTTAAAAACACTCATGGGGAAGGCACTTAACCTCACAGTTAAAATGCCCACATACCACAATGACGTCTCCAGTTCTGGTCTCCAGCACTTTCGCATTCAGACCATGGGAGGCAGCGGTCAGGGCTCCCGTGGCTGGGCGCACAAACCTTCGTGGAAGACCTGGGCTGTGCTTCCAGCTCTAAGCTCTGATCCAGCACTCCGAGCAGTCCCAGCCACTCCAGGCACTTTGAAGAATGAATCACAGAGTGCAAATGGGTACTTTCACTCACTCCCTCTCAGATAAGTGAATCAATAAATGTTTGAAATTATACATGAGGTCCTACCAATAAGTTCTGGAGGAATTGTTGCCATTTAGAACCTGAGACTAGCAGGCCTAAGAAGCCATTCATGAAGACCACGTGCCAGCTACTTCATGGGTGGGTACTGAGAACTGGAATCCAAAGCAGGGTTATGCACCGGGACCTGTGTCTGCACTACGACAGGCGGACAGGAAAGGGGCATGAGTGCCCAAGCCCATGTTTGTTGAGTATTCACTGAATGACTGATGGAGTGAATGGAAGCAGATCTCAAAAATCACTGTGCCTAATGGAAACACAAATTCATCTGCATCCAAAGAAAACCAGCAACAATGGTGCATGCCGACAGGCAAACCAGTTTTTGTGAATGACTACTTCCAGCTTACTGAGAACGGCTGGGCAGAGTCAGTCCACAGTCACCGACTGGAGAGGCCTTGCCCCAGCACAGGAGCACAGGTTGTGAAAAAGGTCTTGGAGAAGATAATTCAACAGAACACACTGTACCAGTCAGGGGCCCTGTATGTTTAGAGTTGGCTAGCCAGAAAGCTTGATTACCACTGATCAATTTTCTAACTTTGCAGACCATAAAGACAGCAACTGGGGACACCAAAGCAAAGCAAAGAGAATCCAGGTGGTTTGTGCATCACCAGGACCTGGTTTGTGGAGACAAATGTGTGGCCATAGTCAGGGGCTCAGAGCGATGTGCGCGTACCACCCCTGACTGCGCCTCGGGTCATCCCATGCTAACTTGGCTGCTCTTGAAAACTGGGTCACTGGCACAACTAACTTTGCCTGGGTTTTTTTATTTCAGGCCCTGCTGCAAAAAAGAAGTATGTCAGCTACAACCACCTGGTCATCTAGCCCGTCCCACTCCATGGAACCGTGGAGGGCAAAGCCCTCGGCCCTTCCATCACCCACCTGGCAGAGCAATCTTTCGGCCCTGCCTGCTTCCCATCCTGGGAGGAGCTTCCCCAGCTGGGAGTCCAACATAGAGGATCCACGTGTCCTAAACAGCTGCTTTATGAAACACCTTTACTTTATCTTGGCTTAATAAGTCATTGGCAACAGCACTGCCAACTCGGCTGCAATTTCTGAACCTTCCCTTCCCAAGGGAGTGCTGAGACTCCAGTCCCACCCAGGCTCTTTGGGACAAATCCTGGGCACCGCAGAACCGTTCTGGGGCTGCCCTGTCTTTCTACGTCTGTACTTCCAGGCTGCAAGGTGTTGAGATTTTCTGTACAGCTTGTGAGGACTTTTGCACTTTGCCATTCAATGTCGTACCTTGGTTCACTGTTTTTGAATGCCCTATTTTCATAAAGCCCTATTCTCTCGGATGGAGCAATAGAGGGGGAAATGCTGAAGCGCGTACAAATTTTAAAAGATCTCAGTAAATTGAAAAACAAAACTGCATCCGTACACGACTATGTGATTACGATGACAGCACCACTGCAAATCATGGTTTTTCTTCTTTTTAAAAAAAGTGGGAGTGGCGTTCAAAGACCAAAAACTGTGCTGAGAAAAGTTGCCCCAGCAGTCTTGGGTCTGTGATGGAATCCCCAGCAGGCGAGTCTGGGCTGAGCGAGCAGAGGTCTTACCGTTTGGGATGCATGCCAGTAACGTGTTTTGCAGTACACGTCAATGGTTTATGTTCGATATTTGTATTTGTGTTACCTTCTGTTCTTTTTAATTATAGAATGGATATGTTGCAATAACTTTCGTCACTGTCAGGCTATTCGAGGGCCAGGTTATGGGTTCCCCACGTCTTGACCTTTTGTTCTTGCCCCATGACTGATCGGTGTGATAAGGACTCACAAAAGCATGGACGTTTTCTGCTGTTTGTCATCAGTACTTTGGTTATTCTTGCTGCTTATGTGCCAATTTAGTGAAAAAAAAAGAGACCCTTTGCCGAAGAATCCCCACTTTCCATTCTCTTTCGATTCTGTGATATTGTCCAAGAATGTAACAATAAAATACTTTGGTTAACTTTTTTATTTCCTGCAATAAATTTCTTCATTGGTTTTCCCCTTTCCAGTTCCACCTCGTCTCCCCCAGGACAACCATCAGAAACCAGAGTGCATAGTGCACTCCGGGAAAGCAGAATGATTTAATTCACACTTCTAGCCATTCTTAGAAACGTGAGCCAGTTTTTTGGTTACTACAAGGAAATATTTTAGATAAACTATTCACAAAGAAAGGGGGTCTGTTTGGATGGTTCTTGGGCCCTGGGGTGGGGTTCCTGCTGGGCAGCATGGAGCGCCACTTGCTAAGAGGCAGCAGGTGGCACCTTCCTTACAAGCCCACAATGACTTCAACGAGGGAGGTGTGCCCTCCTGGCTGGACCGACCTGAATCATCTCCCATCACGGGATTAAGCCCTCATCTTCTTTGCACCACGATTGTAAGACACCGATAATAAAACTGTCTCCACTGGAGCCTGCCAGAGACTTCATCAATATCCAAACTGGGACCCAAGTCACAGAACCAGAAATATCCAGGGTGCTAATTACAGGCTCTCAGAAAAACAGAACACTCACAAATGTGTGCTTTCTTCCCAAAGCCAAAACAGGACAACTTTCAAACATCTGAACAGCCAAGACAGAAGTGGGGCTTGGTCCGGTGGTGACGGAGCAGTGTCTGGTTCAGGCCTTGGCTCCCTCGGAATGTGGGTCCTGGCATTCGGCAGCGAGGGCCTGCCCCGTGGGTTCCTGTCACTCCTCTCACATGTCCGGATTTGGTCCCCAGCTCTCACCGAGTCCTGCGCTGGCAATTATGGGCACCGGGGGTGGGGGCTGGAGAGACACTGGGGATGGGAGCTCTTTGTCTCCCACCCATTTGTCTGAGGAAGTGAGCTGGAGTCTGCTTGCAGGAGGCTTCGTGCACAGCTGCAGAAGCTGGAGGCACGGCCTCAAGCGGGGAATGGGACAAGCACCAGGCAGCCAGTCAAGCTGGCCAGTGCTTAGACACTGTTTAGGCAACAGAATCGCCAGTAACTGGGAGAATACGTCAAAGAGGAGGACTCCTGCTCCCTGCATTGGAGACCAACATCCAAGGGATGTTATCGCCAAGCATCTTTGGGCTGCTGAGCTCTGGTGTACATGCTGAGAACTTTGGCTCCAGACATTGAGATCCCATAAAGCCCCAAGAAGAGTTTGCTATGATTAGACAGCCAAAGTGTAGCTTTGCACTATCTTCTCTTAGGAGCAGGAAACAGGCTGGAGGAAATGTTTGGATATAGCAACTAGGGTCTCAGAGGTCTGTCCACTGCCTTACCTTGCGGGTGCATCACACCTGACCCCCCTCCTCCATCCATGCTGGTGTCTCAACAGAACGACTGTTCCTAAGGTAAACCCCATCCATGCAGGATGCCAAGAGAATGAACCCACCGTTCCTGCAGGTTACCTGTGCCAGGAGGGTGAAGGGGAGGGGGAGAAGGGGTGTGAGAGTGCTCTGTCACATCCTGCTGTGTAAAAGGCACTGCCACATTAGCCACTTCAAGGAGCAACTATGGATTAAGAGCCCATTGCCAAAATGCTTGGGACACAAAGTGTTCCTGATCTCACAATTTCTAAGTTCAGAACATCTGCACGCACATGACAGGAAGTCTTAGACAGAAGCCACGGATAAATGAGAGGTCACCGATGTCTCATACGTGTCACAAACATACATACATACATACATACATGCAGAACGTTATTTAATATTCTAGTAACTCTGTGCATGAAACTTCAAGTTCCAACTGGTAGTCAACACCATTCAGACTAGGGAAGTGTGAACTCTCAGCTATAGGATGTTTCATGTCTCTTTTCTATCACAAAACCATGTGCTCTATCTCATAATCTCATAACCATAAGCTCTGTCCAGGTGGGACTGAAGGATGACAATGGTTGGCATCTGGGGCTGGGAGCCTTGTTGGGAACAGAGAGCTTGAGGTCCAGGCTCAGCAGGGTCACCCCCTTCCAGCCCCCACTCCCGCAGACCACAGTGACAACAAGCACAACTTCTGAATAGCAGGTTCCAGAACTTCTGTAGCTTTGCGCTCAGCAAACCTTAAGAACTTAGAGCCCAGGTCTAACTCAAGGGGTGCTGAGACAGAACCAGCTATCGATGGGGGGTCTACACACAGTGTGAGCATGGGAAGGAATCCCGCAGAGCCACTGCAGCTGGGGACACAGGATGGCCTGCGGGTGATGCTGACATCACTACTGCAGCATCGAGCATTTGGACTTCTTCAGGCCATGTAGACCCCATTCAGCAGGCCGTGTAGACCCCATTCAGCAGGCCGTGTAGATCCCACTCAGCCGCTCTCATGGTTATACTGCCTCATTTTTAGCTGCCACGTGATATACACTGCATGTGTTTTGTGATTGGTCCATGGGGTAAAGACTAGCAGGTGCAGGCTGGGTTGAACTATGAGCCATGGCTTGCCAAATCCCACCCTTGGGCTTCCTTGGTTGAGCGGATTTGCAGAGCTGTCCACTGTCTGTGCTGTGTGCCCTCACGGGCACCAGCATGGAGATGACTCTGAAAACCCCTTGGCAGTCTCAGTGATGCCGCATCTTCCCAAGTTCTATTAACATCTTCCTGGTCTAGTAATTAAGTTCTTCCTATCTAAAACCTATCTCAACCAGCCTTTTAGAAAGAACAAGCCCATAACACATAAAATTAAACTGTGACCAAGAAATAGGCTTAGGACCTAGTTATAGATTTTGTTTAATTAACAGATTTTTGGACCTAGTTATAGATTTTGTTTAATTAAAAGATTTAAAAATTGATTTTCAAAAAATGTTAGTTAGATGTAGGCAATGAGCTTCCCAAAGTATCTAAAAAAACTTTATCCTTCTCATTAGGTTAAGCCTTCTCTCTGAGGTGGTGTCTCAGGTCTAAGTGCATTTTAAGAGTGTCTGTTGTTTTAAATTCTAAAATTCTATTACCAACATTACAGATGTAAGCTCAGAGATAATTCCAGTCAAAAAGTGCAAGTCGGGAGAGTGGGGGAAGGGACCTTAGGCACAGTGCTCAGGATACTGCGTGCAACAGCCCAGTCCCCGATCAGAGCAGCTAGCGTGGGACTCATTCTGTGGCTCCTGACTCAGCTTCCTGCTACTGCAGCTCCTGGGAGGCAGTGCGTGCCATGCAGGAAACCTAGGCTGAGCTCCAGGCTCCTAATGTTGGCCTGGCCTATTCATTCACTCATTCATTCATTCATTCTCTCTCTCTCTCCTTCTATCCCCTTTCAAATAAAGTAAAAGACAAATTAAAATTTTTTTTGAAATCTAATGCTAGAAGATTAGCATGGCATCATCAAAACCAAGTATGTCTTGGCGGTAGAGCCTTCACATACAGTGTGATCCCTCAACAACTGGATGATTTAAACTAAGTGATAACTTCCTCTGCATCTTCAGCCAGTTGGAGATGTGGACCCTCTTAGTCCCAAGGTTGGTGAGCCTGGAGGTAGCGACATCATCCAGGTATAAACACATCACCATTTGGAAGGGACTACTCATGTATCCTACCCACGTGAAGTTATCACTAAGCAGAGTCTTCTGAGGCAAGTGCCCTCCCCTTGGTTAGGTTCCAATTCCTTCATGGGCTGAACTGGCCAGACCACCAAGACAGGCATCCTGGCTTGCTCTGTGGCCACAAGAGCCTCAGCAGTACCACAGGTAAAATGAAAATGGTCCCACATGTTTCACGGGGTTGGGACAAGGACTAACCAACTCAGCATACTAAGACATTTGTATTCTATCTGATACAGGCTAGGTAACCTGTATTAGAAAACATAACCATCGCTGCTAAAATTCGTCATTATTAATGACCCTACTACAGGAATTTGGAAATTAACCTCAGATCTTGAAACTGACTTTCTAATTTTGTCTATAATTATTCTCCAGGAATAAGGCTGGTAACAGATGCCAATAGAAAAAAATAGTCACCCATTAGAATTGCTGTGTTGTTTACTGTAATGTCCCACATTGAGGCCGGAGATTCATACAGATTCAATCATGTATTCTTCAACCAGTCCAGTTAGTGGAAACTAACACTGCAGCAGTGCAGCACAGAAATGCCCACTGATTGGCCCGGAGTCGCATCAGGGCTTATCAGAGGCGCACCTGTGCCCACCACAGAATTAAATTTACTAACAGCAGATTCTTCACCAGTTGTCCAAGAAAAGTTGGCAAAAACAGTTGGCAAGAGGAGTGAAAGTTCACATCCCAGGGCAGAGATTCACAGATACACTCCTCAGGCACAGAGCAGCAGGCAGACTGCCAACTCGACGGTGTGCCGGTCACATGAGGGCACGTGTCTTTGTGAGCCTCTATTTGCTCACTGGGAAAATAGCACAGTGCCGTCCACCCCGTGGGTCCCTGCCGGACGTAACACAGAGCAGAGCCAGGGAGGTTCCGCAGGACTGGACAGTGAATGCTTCAGGCTCCAAGGTCAGATGGCTACGCTGTGAGCACTCAACTCCGCAGCCAGGCCTCAGTCCCCCTGGCACGGCTATGTCCCACCCAAGCTCTATCCACCCAAATGGGACCATGCTTCTGTTTGTTGACCCTTTTAATAGTTACTCACTAATTTAGCCACCTGAAAGAGAGAGAACAGAGAAATCCCCAAATGTCATTAACAGATAGGGCTGCGACAAATAAGCCAGAAGCTTCCAACTCCATCCCACTGACAGGCAGGGGCTCAGATGCCCAAACTGGCACCTGTTGCCTCTCATGGAAGCTAGAGTCATGACCAGAGCTGGATTCCAACCTGGGGACTCCGACACATGGTGCAGACATTCCAAGCAGCTTGGCCAGCTGCACTGAATGCCCTCCATGTCCTGGCCTTTGACTTTAGAGTATGTGCCAAGCACCCAGATAATCTGGAAAAACCATACACTCAATGAGCAGCAACCTCCCTCCTCACCACCCCCACGCTCACAGCCAGTAACCAGGAACACAGTAATCCCACTCTGGGCCTCACTCTAACCTACTGCACATCTGGCCTAGTTGCCGGCATTTTTTCTTTCCTTCTGATTTATTTATCTGTGTTGGAAAGGCAGATCTACAGAGAGAAAGTTCTTCCACCCACTAATTCACTCCTCTAGTGGCTGCAATGGCCAGAGCCAAGTAGATCTGAAGCCAGGAGCCAGGAGACCCTTCTGGGTCTCCATGTGGGTGCAGGGTCCCAAGCCTTTGAGCCATCTTCTACTACTTTCCCAGGCCACAAGCAGAGAGCTGGATGGGAAGAGGGGCAGTGGGGATACAAACTGGCACCATATGGGATCCCAGTGCAAGCAAGATGAGGACTTCAGCGACTAGGCTACCACACCAGGCTCAGTTACTTGCCTTCTCCAGATGCTGCCTCCACAGTACATTTCACCAGCATGTACTCCCTCCCCAGGCCGGGAGCATCTTCCACAAGTCACTCACTCTATTAGCAATTCACTGACACTTCAACATCGCCAATTCTGTAACTGATTTCTTTGAGTGCTGGCAAAGCAGCAGCCTGGCCAAAGAATATGCAGAAAACCTTTTCTCCACAGCTCCAGCCAGCACACTTACAGGAGTAGACCCTTCAGCCCTCGTGGGGTATGTAGAGTTGACCACACCTGTCAGAATGGACGGACTCCAACACACCACAGGAGCTGACTTCTTCTCCAGGGTTTAGCACAGATGCTGAAGCTGAGGGAAGACAGTGGCACCTGCTCAAGTTCACAGAGGTGAATTCACAGCCCATTTGAAGGGCACGCTATGAACCATCATCTGTAGATAGTTAACCACTGAGTTACAACAACCAAGACTCATTTTGCCTGTGGCCGAAGTCCCAGGCCAGACTGCTTCCATGAGGGGGGATGTTATAAGCTGGCATAACCACAAACCCAGAGCCTGAGCAAGACGCAGGCTGCTCTGAGCTTTCTGGCTTCTGAATCCTAACTCACCATCCCTAACATCCTGCTAGCACAGTCCTGCTCCCTGCCCACTGCATGCTGTCTCGAGGGAAGACCAAGGGTGCCAGCAGTCCCTGGAGGAGATCTTTCACCTTGCATGGCAAACAAAGGCCATTTCTCCATTCTCTCCACACTCTGAACCTCAAAGGGTGAAGAGCAGATGTTCTGTCAATCCCATCCAAACATAGATGGGGCCTGGTGCTGGGGCACAGCTACCTACTTCACGTACACAGGCTGAGAAGTGTAGCTGCACAGCCTTTTAGATAAAAACCAGCATGCAGGAATGAGCAGATGGCTATAGGGGTGTTGGCATGGAGGAGGCTGGCAGGGTGCCAGAGCCTAAGTCACACACTGGTGTGGACGCTAAGAAACTAGAAGAGAGCCACTCTGTTTGCAAAGGGCTAGGCTGTAGATGTGCAGGGTTTGTCCCCAACCCCGCCTCTAAAGCCTTCATCCCACCCACTCAGCTGTGGCAGGAGCTCAGGGGATGCTGAGGAACAGGCACAGGTGTGTTACCAGCTCCCTTCATCAAAATGGATGAGCTGGATGTGCAAACCGGTCTCAGCCGGCCCAACAGTGAACAATGGTGGGCAGACAGGGGCCCTTACAGACCAGCCCTGGCCCCACTCATGACAGACTCAGCTGCTTGGCCCACTGTCTCTTTCAGGGAGGCCAGTAGAAGGATGAGACACTCCACTCACGAACCGGAGTCTGCTGACCCTGGAGAGACTGCCTTCCTCGGAGTCAGCCAATTGCTAGACGGCAGAAACCCCATGTGAGAGCTTGCATTTCAGCTGCCCAGCCAAGCTGCAGAGAAGCCACCTCTGTGCACTTACACGCCTGCCCTACTCTGCACGGCTAGGTACCAAGCAAGAGGGATGGCCTGTGTCCACCTCAGCCCTGACGGTGTCTACCCTGGTCAGTCTCTAGCAGAACAAGGAGACAGGTATGGATGTGCCTGTGTGGCTCTATGCATCAGCTTCCCTACCCAGGCACCATTTAACACATCCACGGAGGTCCCATCACAAAGAATGCCTGGGACAGATGTGTGTCATGGACATGGAGAGAGGAGGAGTCACTTTCTGAGGCACAGGTGCCTTCCTCCCCTGCTGACAGCATGGTTATGCCGACATGAGGGCAGGCAAGGGTGTTCTCGGCCATTTCCTCTCTGCCTCTCGCCACAGGGCTATATATAAAAGATGTTCACAAACACAAGTACGTCTGGGTATCTGCCACACATGAGCGCTGCCATCTGCTGACCAAGAATGGAAGCACTGATCAAGACCAAGTCCACAGGATGGAAGCTGCTGAGAGTGACCAGGGAACACAACTTCTATATCTCATGCAATCCAGACAACATTTTCAAGAGGAATCTTTCTTCCTCAGTTTTCTAAAGAAATGTGTACGAATATAAAGAGAACAGATTCTATGCCTTCTGGAGGAAAGCTCCAAGAACCCAACCCGACTGTCCTTGCCTCCCCCAAGCCCTCCTTTCCCTCCCTAACAGTGTTTGCAGTCACAAGTTTAAACACATCCATATTAAAAGACTTCATTTGCCACTAGTCATAAGATTCAACAAGTAGAAGTTAAAAGACAACATTCCCACTGCAAAATAAACATGGCAAAAAATGACAGTTTGTTCCTGAAGTAGCCATCTCACACCTGCTCCAGTTCCAGGTGTGTTCTTATGTTTACTGCCATGTACCAGGGAAAATACATTTGTCTGAGACATAATGATTCCAAGTTACATGC
The DNA here is from genome assembly GCF_030435755.1 of Ochotona princeps. Lineage (NCBI taxonomy): Eukaryota > Metazoa > Chordata > Mammalia > Lagomorpha > Ochotonidae > Ochotona > Ochotona princeps. Next base: position 39,240,312 of record NC_080852.1, on the reverse strand, counting down.
ATTTTGTTGCAAGAGACAGGATTTCACTCTTTCTAATGGCTGAGTAGTATCCTAAGGTGTACATACACACTTATTCTTTGTCTAAGCTCAACTTTTACGTCAAAAAAGATGAAACATTGCTGCACTTGGCCTTCCTTCCCCACATGGACCCTGTGGACGCTTAGAGCCCCACATGGAGCAGGCCATGCTGGACCCTGTGGACGCTTAGAGCCCCACGTGGAGCAGGCCATGCTGGACCCTGTGGACGCTTAGAGCCCCACGCAGCTGCTGGGGCTCTGAGTCTGTCCATCAGCGGGCAGGGCCACAGACAAGTCATAAGTGCCAGGCCATGACCTGCAAAGGGAGTATCTAATATACAGCATCACAACAATGTTCTGCTTGGAAAAGAGATTCCGTTTCCATGAGAGAGGAGATTAATCAAGCAAATCCTAGACTTGAGAAATGAAAGTGAAAGGAGATGGACAGGCCTGGCAAGTCAATCTCACTGCCCACTCCACCACAGAACAGAACCTGGACACTGACTCGGAAGCTGGGCAGCACTGGCACACTGTGTTGGCAGACCCTGCGACCCTGGCACAGCAGAGTAGGAACCCACTCTCACCTGTCCTCTGTAGCTTCACAAACACATGCCAACAGCCTGGCACCCACTCAGGAGGGGTGACTGAGCAGAACATATGGTGGAGAAGAGCAGGAACAGCCTCTCAACAAAACTGTTAGGCAAACAAACACAGGATGACGCCATGAGGGGCTGCTGCACATTGTGATGCCATGAGGGGCTGCTGCACACAGTGTGACACCATGAGGGGCTGCTGCACACAGCGTGACGCTGCACACAGTGTGACACCACGAGGGCCTGCTGCACACAGTGTGACGCCACGAGGGGCTGCTGCACACAGTGTGACACCATGAGGGGCTGCTGCACACAGTGTGACACCACGAGGGGCTGCTGCACACAGTGTGACACCACGAGGGGCTGCTGCACACAGTGTGACACCATTTAAGTCAACTAAAACAAATGAGCATGACTGTTACCAGTGCTAAAAATGAACCAGACTACAAAACCAACCAACCAACCAAAAACCACAACAGCCATTGCTAAGGAGACCAGCAGGAATCAGTACCTGCACATGACTTCAGCACTACCTGGAGTAGTTTTTGTCTCCCATGGAGCATCATGTCCTATGTTATGTTAAAGTGTAACAAGATCACAGGCGTAGCAATCACACCTAAACTGACGAATCTGAGAAAGACGGAAACGGCATGGCGGACCAGCAGCATTCATTCCAAACTCACTATAAATGCCATCTTCCAATTTCTTTTCCATCAATCCCAACTCTTTGCTTAGGCAGAGATTGTAATAAAATATTGCACACAGGATGTCCAGCTTGAGACTGGCAGGGAGGAAATGCCATGGGAACATTATGGACAAAACCCAGAAGACGAGGTCGAAGAGACTAACCTATGCTTGCCCACAAAAGCCTGCAAATTCAAGGTTAAGATAGTTGCACCTCATCCTGGACGCACCAGGAAGCTCGGCGTGTTTTTGAGCTGGAGATGAGCATGCGTCAGAAGCATGAATCAATACGCACTCGGCACCCCTCCTGCAAAGGGTATCCCTTCCCCACCACGTCAGACTTGACGGAACTGTGGGGGGTTGCAGATGCTGGGCAGCAACTTAACAGGATCTCTTATTGACAAGGGGCTACATTTTATAGGAGGATTTAGACTTGTAAGACTTTAGGACAAACATGCATTAAGCCGAGCCCCCTCCTCTCCTCACCTTCACTGTGTGGCATAAATGCTTGTAAAAGCCATGAAGATGCTGATGCTCCTGCAGCTGTGAGCAGCCGGCATCTTCCTCCATCAGCAGGGAAAAGCTCTCTCCCCAGTCTTTCATGGCTGTGGCCTCCTTGGGCCTGCTTTTCAGAGCAGATGTGAGCCAGCAACCCTGTAGTGAAAGCAATAAAAGGATTACAAAATGGATGAGCACGAATTCTGTTCGGATTCTTCCTATAAACCCAGAATGTTGGCTGAATAGAGGAAGGCGGTGGGACAGAGTTGGTTAGATTTCCATTATTCTACATGTGTGAATGACTTAGCCCCAAGGTACGCTGACCACTCATTCCTCAAATGGCCCAGATCCCAACTCCCTTCGGTTTCACGAATTTGGGCTCAAAAGAAAGAAAGCTAGCAAAACAAAAATCCCAGAGAGGAATGAGCCTGGCAGAAAAATGAAAATGCAACTAAAATGACCTGTGGAAGGAATATGTCCCCCTGAACACGTCAATGCAGCCCCCACAGTCTGAGGTAGATAGTACGAAGGGTGGATACTTGGACAACTGGGAGCGTTTAGTCCTGGGCATTTGGAAAGTGATGGTGAGGTCCTGGGTTTGGGGGCAGAGCCCCCAGGAAGGGTAGCTTTGCATACACACATGTTCACTCCCTTTTCATGAGACGTGCTGTGCCACCCAGCAACTCCAGCAGCAAGCAGCTGCCACCCAAGGCACAACCAGGGGCCTCACAATCTTTTACTGTGAACCTCCACAGCCATGAACAAAACAATTTCTCCTCTTTTGTTTTAGTGAGGCTGCCTAAGTCATGAAAAGCTAACACACCTCCACCATGTGGCTAGGCAGCTACCTACCTGACCACATGCCAGTGACTTTCAGACCTGATGAATTTCATTTTGGACACACCCCCCCAACACAGTCACTCTACCCCCCCATTGGACTGCAGACCTGCTGTGCTCACACAACTGAACACCCACAAAGCAGAACCCCCCCTACTCGGCATGGTTGTATTGCAGCCTGGGCAACAAGAGTACAGACAGGCAACAGGTTGGACAGCCCCCAGCAGTGGTGGGGAGTCGGGAACTGCCCCCACGGGCCACCACCACGAAGAGGCAGAGCTGGCTTCCAAAGCAGCAGGCTAGTCCCTGGCCTCCCCGGGACTCCCCGACACCATGGCTACCTAGAAGGGCCTGGAGACAGCTGCCACAGAGATGCTTCATGGGCACACTCAATTTCTTCTTCTTTCCCGAGAGGCCCAAACTCGTCCAGTAAATGGCCCCCCAGCAGGTGCCACGGGCAGCTGCATCTCTGAACCTGAGTCACTAGAGACAAAGGCCATCTGCTGTTTTACTCCATTCTTGGAGACAGAAAGCTCAGAATGGGCTGCTGTTAACCACACAGTCCCCCCTGAACATTATATGCAGCACTGTGCCCTGTAGGCAACATCCTCACATACTCTCTTTGCAGAATGACTTCAAGTTTAGAGCCTCAACGGCGTTTGGCCCTTGCTCCTCTAACTCACAGGAACACGTGCTGACTGTCCATGTCCCTAAGGACAACGGCGTTTGGCCCTTGCTCCTCTAACTCACAGGAACATGTGCTGACTGTCCATGTCCCTAAGGACAACGGCGTTTGGCCCTTGCTCCTCTAACTCACAGGAACACGTGCTGACTGTCCATGTCCCTAAGGACAGCGGCGTTTGGCCCTTGCTCCTCTAACTCACAGGAACATGTGCTGACTGTCCATGTTCCTAAGGACAACAGTGCATTAGCTTCAGTGGAGACTGAATCTGCATCCTAGCGGTCAGGTGTGGTGAGGACTCAACACCATCTTGTGGCACCCCCAACAAGCTCTCTGGGCTCCCCTCAGGACCTCCCAAGGACCCAGGGATTTAAGCAGTTCCAACTCAGCACCTGGAAGACAGCACTGAGCCTACCTCTTGTCATGCAGCTGTGGCCCCACGATACAAGTGCGCCGGTGCTATGGGTTCAATGGCCAGAGCCTCTTCCCAGCCCTGAGTCCTCAAGTCAGAGGACCCTAGGAACATGCGCAGAAAAGCCTGCAGAGCCATAGACTGAAGTCAGATACAAAATTCCTGCCTAGCTCTGCTCAGTCAATTTCCTTGGGCCCGTGTGTACGACCGAGTCTTAGTCAGCTGGAGTTTCTCAGAGCAACAGGATCAACAGGATGGAAGGGTACGTAGACACAGAGACACACAGTCATGCTCACATAGTCACACAGCCACACACACACACACACACATACACAGATACTCACACAGTCACACAGCACACACAGATAGTCACACAGCCACACACACATTCACACAGTCATGCAGCCACACACACACACACACATACACAGATACTCACACAGGCACACAGCTCCCCCCCACAGATACACACTCAGTCATACAGCCACACACACACACACACACACATACAGTAACACACAGATAGTCACAATGCCACACACAGTCACACACAGATACAGTCACACAGCCACACACACACACACACACACACAGTCACACACAGATACAGTCACACAGCCACACACACACACACACAGTCACACACAGATACAGTCACACTGCCACACACACACACACACACACAGTCACACACAGATACAGTCACACTGCCACACACAGTCATACAGCCACACACAGATAGTCACACTGCCACACACAGTCACACACAGATACAGTCACACAGCCACACACACACACACACACACACAGAGTCACACACAGATACAGTCACACTGCCACACACAGTCACACACAGATACAGTCACACAGCCACACACACACACACACACACACAGTCATACAGCCACACACAGATAGTCACACTGCCACACACAGTCACACACAGATACAGTCACACTGCCACACACAGTCACACACAGATACAGTCACACTGCCACACAGTCACATGCATATTCACACGATGCACAAAGACGAACATTCTCACTCACACAGTCACATCTACAGTTACAAACACTAGCACAACACACAAATAACTCATAGTCTCACATACACACATACTCATACACATACACTAACAGTCACATACACTCATACACACACAATCACACATGTCTAGTCACGCAAACTTAGTAACGCACAACACACAATTTCATATACACATAGTCACATATACTACAGCCACACACGCAATACACACAGTCATAGCCACACACACATATACAGCTACATACACACACTCACAGTCACAGATACATGCAATCACACACATGCATGTTGAAAGAGGCACTGACCAACAGCAGTGGCGGGAAGGGAGAACAGAACAGCTCCCTGGCACTAGTGGAACCCACCTTTGGAGCTATCTGCTTCTCACATGTGGATACCCTGAGCTCTGCTACAACCTCAAGTTTCAAATAACTGATGACAATTAAAAAATGTCTAGGGCTAATACATAAATGTCACTTGATGGAGATTCAACTGCTTCATTCACTTTCCGTTGGAAAAGCGCATTTAGGTCCACTCGCACCCTCCTACGACCCCTGTAAAGCTGAGCCCGAGACTCCTCCCAGGAACCTGACAGGTTGCTGTCTGGTTCCCTCATTAAAGCAAGTGTGAGGCTTTAACAGTTGCTCATTATATGAGAGTCTTGATGTTACGTCTTGCTGTGTGACATTTTTCTTAAATGCTACTCAACTACTACTACAAAAAGGTATAAAAATCTTTCATGCCTGGCTCATTCTCTGTGTCCTCCAGGCATCGACGCCTCATTCCATCCAACTATGCTGAGAGCAGCAGATGAAAACTGGTGGAGACACCCTGCTTGGTTCACACGTGGAGTACATGCACTGTACAAGGCGCTCCATATTAAAAAGAAATAGGATGGCTGCTGAGGCTTGGAGATCTCTGGGCGAGCCTCCCTGAGGGTACGTTAACTCTACACAAGCCTGGCCTGCAAACCTGCGCAAAATGAAACACAGAGAGACCCGCAGAGAAACCAGGAACTGGGGCTCAGAGTCGCCCTCCTCCCTCTCTCCTCTAGCCAATCTGCATTGACAGCACGAGGAAAAAAATTTTGAGAACAAAGGCTCCGTTGGACACACTGGAAGGTCAGATGATCTCCGGCAAACAGATCCTGTAACAAGACACAGCCTGAGATAGAGCAATAAGCTGAGTGCCACGGATAGGTGTGCGCCGTCTGGGGACTGCTGATAAAACCCACACACAAGGGCGAGATTCTCAAGAGATGTTCCAAAAAAAACAACCTGGAAAGAAACAAAGAATTGAAAGTCAGGATGGTAATAACCTGGCCTAGCAGAATACAAGCAGAGGACAGATGCACACGGCTCTTTAAAAAGGACACACAGGTTGATGGTTGCAATATGATGTATTTGTTTGCATGCAATACTCAGGCCAGAGAGATTTGGGGAAGGCATTTCAAGAATCATAAGCTTTACCTTTTCATTTCATTCATGTGGGATACCCAAGAAAATATCAGTAAGCCTAAGATGAAAACAAAAAACTACCCACTGAGGGCCCCTAGGCAAAGCGATGAGCAAGATAAAAACGGATGCAAGCCAAGGGCAGGGGATGCCTCAAGGCTCAGGAAACAGAAACTGGGGATCCTAGCTCTAGGTGTGCAGATGAGCCATCTGGTAAAAATGAAAAGATCAATGTCAAGTTTCCCACCCAGAGTTTCTAATCCTGGCATGTCCACCTGGATGCCTGGTCATTAAAGCATCTCCGTGATGTAGTCATTACTCAGCATCAAGACCACTGTGGACCAATGCTTCCCACACCTGAGTCACACAGACACTTGGGAGCTTCTCCATGCACAGGTGCTTCCCAGCACCCTACGTGTCTGACTCTGGGGCACAGCAATGCACCCTTCTAGCAAATTCCCAGGAGATGCTGGTGTCACTGACCCTGGGATGGCCTTTTGAGAAGACTGGACTAAGAAATGAAGTCACCACATACAAATATGCCATTTGACCAGAGCCTGATTTTAAAACAAATTATAAAAACTTTCACAGGGACTAATGAGGAAATCTTCAGAGAAGTTAGAAATCAAATAACATGACAACACATTCAATTCTCACAGGTTCGATAATAGTGCTTGGTTCTGGGGCAGGATGCTCATATTCTCATGAACTGAATCCTAGCTGAATAGGAAGCTAGTGTTTCCTGAATTCTCAACAATGTGGGAGACTCGCTAGATCCACACTGCATGGCCTGAGAATCTAACGTTTGTGTTACTTAACTTACAAACGAACGTTCAACCCACATTCCACCCAGACTCAAAGTGTCTCAGGTGCCTGTCATGGCTGTCGAGTGCAGCTTTTCAACCAGCCACACCCGGAACAGCATGACAGTAACTGCTGGGTAGCTGTTCTTTCCCCACCCCCCAGCCACCTGAGGAAGGGAGAGCTCAGGCAGCGAATAAATGAAATCCATTCATTAAATGCTGCAATTAATGTAGAAAACAAACTTGGTCCTTTTACCAGATTAAAAGGACTTAATTGGGGCTTTTTCTCCCAAACCAGAAGTCTCATATAAAAAGATGTTCCAATTCGCAACATTAATGGCAGCATAAAGCTGTGGGTGCTTTCATAACTCTTGAAGGATGTCTCTAACACAAGCTCCACTTCCTGGAAGCAACGGAACAGCAGCCAATCCTCCCAGGAAAAGGCAGACTTGACTTTATCATCTGTGGTCTCCAAAACCATCCACTGCATATTTTCTCTCCCTGTCGAAGCTGACCATCTCTCCTCTCTTTGCCATGCCCCAGCCTTCCACCCCGGCCTGAGTACTTCAGTGCCCTCCTCTTGGCTGAGCTGAACAACTCCAATTTCTCCTCCATTTTGCCACCTGTACATGAGAGCGACAATTTTGTTACCAGACCAGATAATAGGAGGCTATGGCCTCCAGGTCAAATGGTCATTCTCTTCTTTAAGCTACATCAGCTAGTGCCATTTCCAAACTCTGAGGCTGGAGGTGAGCAGCAGCCACTAAGACGGGTAGGAGAAGGGGGAGAGAGGAGGAGGTTACAAACCTGGCCTATTTATCACCAGCCCCTCACAAAGAAATCAACAGATTCATGTTTACATGCTACTCAACTTGAACCATGTACCAGAAATGCCAGCATCACTGAAGAGCTGTTAAAACTGCAGAGTATAGGCCCCACCACGCTGCCAGATAATGCATGCCAACAAATGTCCAGGAGATGAAAGGGGACCTTAAAGAAGAGGAATTGTCCTGAGCTCACGTCTCACAGCAACATCCACTCCTAAACATTTCTTCTGAAGTTTCCCGTAAGAGGAGCAAACACTGAGTGGGACGCAACAAGGGTGTGCTGACTCACATCGGTCTACACCCCCGGAGGTCATCAGGCTCCAAGGGGCAGCCACAGGCAGCGCTTCATGTCCTTCCACCTAAGTGGCCAGCAAGGGTTTTGTAAATGGCCTGAGCACTGGCAGTGTGAGCTTGCGTCGGTGAAATGGGGACAGCCAGTGCACAGCAGGGGCGGGGCTAGAAACCTCAGCAGCCCTGCCCTCCATGGGCAGCAGTTAAGGATGCCATGACACTGTGGCATCATATCCTGTTATGATGATCAACTCGATGCCCTTCGCTGAGGATTATCATCTAACCCAACCCAAAAGTCAGGAGGATTAGTGCACCTGCTTCACAGTGGACCTCTCACGGAAGGTGCTGGACCAAGGCAGCACTCCAACAGTGTTTACAAGTGGCAAATCCCCTCTAGAACTCATCGTCTCCACACCATGTCCTCTACTAGCAAGGCTGTAGGGGACAAAACCTCCCTGTCTCCATGTTAATTTTTAGGCACAATCAGATATTTACGTAAAGAAAATGACAACCCAGGGGCTAGGACATGCTTGCCTTTGGACTGCTGCCTAGTAGCACTGCATGTGGTGTGCCTCATCCTACTGCTGAATGCTCAATGCAAAGAGGCAACGTGCAGACTTAACTGTTTAAAGCTGAAACAAAACGAAGACAGGTTCAAGATCTTAGTGAACCCATTATTAATAAAGAACCCGAGAGACGTTACAGTTCAAAGCAGCAGCTGTTTATGTGCAATGAATTTACAAGGAGACGTGGGAGTGGAGAGGAGTCCACTGCCCCTCCGCCCAGCTCATCCTCTGCCACGTCCTTTGGTCACAGGAATATCTTCAGGAAACCTGAAGCCATAAAGGGAAAATCTGGGCAGGCAACATGTGACATTGCTTCTTTGTGTGAAAAATCACATGAAATGTTGACCAGGAACAAGGATGCTACAAGGAAAGAAAATAAGCTAACACATCAGGAAAACATCAAGCCAAACTTCTTCTTAAGCCCGGTGGCCCTCTCGAGTTCTACTGATCATCGCAGTCAGCAGCCAGAGTTCAAAAAAATGGCTTCGGTATCTCCATCTGTTAGTTTGTGAAGGAATGGCAGGGCCTCCACAATTTCCCATGAACTTGTCTCCCCTTGAACCTCAGTACCAGTAACCGCCTGCAGCTCTGTGCTCCCTCTCCCACGATCCACAAGCCCCTCTGGCGGCTAAGTCCAAGTTGGAGTGGATGTGGAGGTGTTCACCTCCTTGTTTCTCATTTCCCCCAGACAGAGGCTGCCTCTGACTGACGCTCTGGCACCTGCTGAAGCCTTGCTGGAACCTCCCCTGGTCAGCCCGATGGACGCACATTCCTGCTGAGGCCCAGGCTTGTCCTTCACACCCACGCCACTGTACCCTCCTCCAGCTACCTGCACGTGCTACCTCAACCCATGACACCACAGCCTTCGCAACCGCACATGGATGCCCAGCCACTCCCTTCACCTCCCTCACTTCAGCCACAGGGTCACGTGAGCTCTTTCTCAACCCTTGCATTCTCCATGTTACGGATAGCTGAGATAAGCCAGTATGTATAAAATTCTGCAGTTCCATGCTGGTGGTTAGCTAGTGCAACCACTGGAAATCCCCTGCACCAGCAGTCACTGATGAAGGGATGCCCACTGGTCTTTCCTTCCACCTCTCCTAACTTCATGACCAAGGCCTTAAAAAGAAGACAGATCAGTAACGTAAAGCACACCAACTTTTATCTAGGTGAGCTAGGTGATGGGAGAGCGTTTATAATGAAATGAACACTCAAAATAAGATACACGGCTGCATTTCCTGCCAGCTGATGTGCTAATTTGGCTTTTAATTAACAATATGCCTAAAGCAAAACTGCCTCAAAAGATAAAGGATTTACTGAAGTCACAGTTGGGGGGTCTCACAGCCCCACTGGTTCAGCTTCTGGGTAATGGATTTCCTATGGCCACAACCCTGGATGACACAGGCCACTGCGGGGCAAGAAGCCTAAGAACCCAAACCCTTGAGTTCACAGGAACAAATATCCAAACCACAGTCCCTGAGCACAGAGTTAGCAGGTGTAAGGCAACACACACAAAAGGGGCTAAAACCATGGGTTTTCAGGAAATAATTCACCCGGCGCATCCCTCGAGCGTGAATGAGCAGGCAGGAAACCCTGCAGCCTCAGGGGAAGGCCGATCTTCTGGGACCACAACGCTACTGCATGGGGACCATACGCACCACCCCAACTGACCCTGGAGACGCACAGTGGTGCAGGTGTTGCTTTCAGGCAGAAGCCATTTTCCCCATTTCACAGATGAGGCTACTGATGCTGGAGGCTTCGAGAAGGTCGCAGACAATCACCTAGCTAACATGTTGGAGCTGGGCTGTCGGGGCACAAACACCAGAGGACTCCACGCCTTTATTTCCCTGCACTTACAGGAGGTTTAACCTGGATGCCTACAGGGGAGAACTGCTCTTCAAACCAGAGAGTTGGGGTGCCCAGGCAGTCGGCCTCCCCTCCACTGCAAAGCTCCTCTGGATTCCACACATTGCCTTCACTTTACAGAACTCGCTGACGGCTCTGAACCAACATCAGGCCACAGATCCAATATCATGCCTGGTTTAATCTTTTATAAACTGAAAACTCATGCATGCTTCCCCCACCCCGCCTTGCTGCTCCTACTGACGAGGCATAGCCAGCATCCTAGCCAGTCCAAACAATAATTTGGCAATCACAGAACCATTCCTTTCAGGACAACAAAATATTCATCCAAGAAAAACAACCCCAAGCTAATGTGAGTTTTCTCAAATATTAATAACAATTGGTGCTGTTCTTCCTCCCTGAATTTGTGTGTAATGAGCATCAACTCTCAATAATTAATTACAAGAGAAAAAGACCCACTACCATTCTGGAGTCATTTTATAGAGTTGATTTCCTTCCATTAACAAGATTCTGGCATTGGAACAAGTCGTAAAAACTTTATGTACTTAGTCACTGTTATGGCAACTAATTCTGTTTAACAATACTAGTCTCCATAGGGTAGTAGAAGGATACTTGCAGAGAGCAAATCTCCGACCAGCTCAGTGCATCTATCAGTCAAACGCAGCAACATCTGGTGCAAGGCACTGTGCCGGGTTCTGGGGCTCATTTCTTCAAGCACCTGGCAGGCCCGGTTATTGAAGAATAACAGCTGGAGAAGCTTTGGGGTCATGACCCCTGCCTCCAGTCCCCAGGGTCCCTGGAGCATCAAAACCGCTGCAGCTTCCTAGGCGATGCCTCAAGCACACTGTGTGTGAGAGCAGCAGAATCCCAAGTAGCCCATGTCATAATGTGGGCTAGGACCAGGCTGACTACAGAAGGTTGGGGTTGTGTATTATTAATTACCTCTGCAGGGATCAGACGAATTTAAGTCCCACCTCAAGGCCAGTGATTTAATCATGTATCCTGCCATGCACACACCTCCAATAGAGCATATGCGTAAAATGACATGTCTGGGGGTTAACGTGTCCCCAAGGACACAAGACACTTCATATCCAGAACCTTCCCAGAGTTCAACATGAGTCTCTCCTCTTAACTTGCTCCAACTCCTACCCTTCTGCTATCACAGATCTCTAACAGTCTCGAAATTCTATGAGTCATTTTAGTTAAGTGTTAAGCCCAAAGGCTTAGTGTGAACTATCAAATTTGTGGTCAGCTGATCAGAAGTGAGGGCACTTGGGGATGCCCAAATTTACAGTATCTGAATCATGGAAGCCGCACCCTTAAAACATGGCTTACCTCAGGGTAGCCAGGGACTGATGTCAGCAAAAAAAAAAAAAAAAAAAAAAAAAAAAGGCCCTTGGTTTCATGGGACTATGTGACACACTGGGCAAGGTTTGGGGGGAAAGTGGGATTTCCATGGAAGGAAATACCCAAACTGGCAACCACAGAGAAGAGCCATGAAATGGGGCTGTGGCTAGAAGACAGGCTCGCTTGGCCAAGGAAGAAAGCTTTTATGACCACACAGCTCAGACTGAAGGATGGAGAGGAAAAACCTGTGAGCTAAGATACCTTTGACTAGCCTCAAGCAGAACAATCCAGAGAAAGTCAAGAAAAAATTAGCATCAGGAACACTTACTTTCAGGAGCAGTTGCTGTTAAAAATTTGTGTATGAGGTGAATTTTCTGCTACTGGAGGCAGGTTTTTTCCATTATAAAATCATCAACAGTGTTTCATGGAAAATGTGAAATGCCAAGAGCAGACTCACGGAGGAATAAAAAAGTCACAAGGTCATTGCAGATGAAACCAAGACATGAAGAACTTTCTGGAAACCTGCTCCCACAACCAGTTCTCCAGAGCCCTCTGTTACCCAGATCAGGGACCCTATGTGTATATGCGTTAAAAGAGGAAGTGAAGATTCTGACCCAGCAGGACTGTGTCGAGGCCTAAGAAGAAGCAATTCTAGTGAGCTTGCAGGGGATACTAGAGCCACTGTCTGGGCCCCATTTGGAGTCATAAAGCTGTAGCCTGATGCTGGGCTGCAGAAATCAGATCTGTCGCAGATAACAGAGCAAACTTGCAATTTTGAATGGCTCAGTATTCAGAATATTTTCAAAGGCATCAAGACTGTTGTGTCCAGTACAACTGTCTCCTGGAATTTGGAGGTTTCAAGAACTTATGTGTACACCAAATTCCCCATACACTCAAGTCTCTTACATAGAATGGCGCAGCATTGACAGGTAAACGGTACCTTTCCTGCCGTGTACTCTAAGTCATCTATAAATTATAAGAAACTGGTGAATTCCACAGGAATGACAATGAAAACACCATCTGTACGTGTACAAGACATCCAATGGCACATGGCCCACTGCGGTGGAATCCACAGTGGGGAAGGGTCAAGGTTGATAGAAACATCTTACTGAACCTGTCATATCCAAAACAGTCTTGTCTCAATGAGGGACTTTGTGCCATGGTTTCTATATTGTGTCGACACAACCCAGTGTGTGTTCTACACTCACACCTCCATTAGCGGGAGGTACATTGCACTTCCTCAGTAACTGTGTCTGGAGTCCACACAGCCCAGTGGAAGTCAGGAAGGAACCTTGCCATGAAGGCTCTGAGCTCACAGAAGCCAAGCCTCGGGCTCTTTCTACTGAGTAAAATTTCCATTTGAGAACACACTTTCTCTTATCTATGTTTTACAACTGCATGCCAATGCTGTGGTTCTAGTCTTCTTCGTATATACACATTTGCATGCATGTGTCTATAAGCACACACATATACAAGCACACACAGAGTACTTCAAGAAGTTTGCAGAAGCCTGAATTAAAAGCGAACTATTTTGGTGCCAAAGTTTGGAAGTCCCAGAATAGGTCTTTCAAAAAAGTGTATGTTCCATGAACTTTTTGAACATACACACAGACACCCCATCCCACCCCCAGAATAACAGTCACTACTCCAAGGACTCTTACGCTAAGTCTCTGGATGAAAGGAGTAGGAATTTTTGCAGGTGTTTTCTGTAAGCAGAGAAGGCTGTATACTAGAAATCTATTTTCCACAACCAAATGCTCCCGATTGCGGCCTACATCAACACGAGTCAACTGCCGATCACTCAGGTGCCCTGGATGCCCCAGTAGTGCTATTACCATCTTTGGTCTTGGCCTCCTAGGCACCTCAGGGACACGGCTACAACTCCACAATGCTCTGCCACTCAAACAGCCCCTAGTCTTGTAGGAATCAGCTGAATTATTGGCTCCCAGTCCCAAGCCTGGCTCCAGCAGGCCAGCTATTGAAGAAGCCACCGTGGGTGCCACCTGCCATCACCCTGCTGTGCTGCAGACACTACCTCTCCATCCTCCAGGGCATTTTCTGAAGTCACCTAAAGCCACGACCCAATGAAGAATGATGTGGCCAAAAAAGGAAGAAAATGAGCTGTCGTGATCATTAAAATAATGATTTTTTTTTCAGATAGTCCTAGTAGGAAGTGGTATCTTTGCACACAAGGCATTATTGATTGTGCCAACAAGACAAAATAGATTACAATCCATGGTAATTAGAGGTGGATCAAAATAACAATAAGAATAGGGTGCTTTCATAGTTTTTTTTTTAATTTGAATTTTCAGGAGTAATCACAATACATTACAATCTTGAATAGCACAGAGAGATATCATTTGTGTGGCAAGTACCCAAGTGTTAGTACCGTCTGCTGCCTGAAATTTGAAGGACATGCGATCTACTGAGGCCTCTGGTTAGTTCAAGCCACATGGGTACAATTCTGTTTATTCTGAACTATTGGGTGTTTACCTTGCCAGTCACTCTAATGAGGATTTTCATGCACACTACCATGGGATTCTCACACACCTTGAAGGTACAAACTTTGATGAGCACCATTCTATAGATCTAGGTTAAGCAACATGCCCACGGTCACAGCGAGCCGAGGCTGCAGTGGGCCAGTGAGTACAAGATGGGAGGGCTTCAGCTGCCTTCAGTTGCCACAGTGCTAACTAACAAGGAGGACCGCCTTTCCTAGTGCCGAGAAGTTCTGAGCCGAACATTAACTACTGAGCACACTAAGCCAGATTCTGACTTGTCCTATTCCCACTTCTTGTGTACTAGCGCAGCATGTCTTAAGCTACCTGTGTTTTCCCTGAGGACCAACCCCATGCCTGAGCTATCAGCTCCTGGTGTCCTTTAAGTGCCCTTCACGCCCATGGCTCCCCAGCCTGGTGCCATGTCATTCTGTGAGATGTTCTGTGAGCCACTCCGAAGGACTGGAGAAAGAAACTGCCATCATGATGGGGTGACTGGAGGAAAAGTACCACCACGATGAGGTGACTAGCAGTTGCCACGTTGTCAGATGGCATCGGGTGGTAGGATGTCTGCCAAGTCTGAGGTCAAAGTTCTGCTAAGAACTCAGGGAGGGAACCAAGAGGAAACAGGTGCCACAAACGAAAACAGGTTCACAGGCCTCAGGCGTACTGGGCATGACACGGACGGCCCGCGATGTGTCCTCGCAGTGATGCGGCTCAGACAGCCAGACTCCAAAGAGGACTTTATCAGCACATAGAGCACCGAATGAACTAAGTCATTGCAACACCTTAAGAGCGAGTCAAACAGTGACCTCCTAGTCTTCCTTGCTGTTCTTCTGCTCCCAAGCTTAAGCAGGAGAGCTTTCCTCTGCCATCCCCCTACCATGGAGATTTCTGAAGTAGTGTGGCTTCCTCCAGTGCCCTCTGGAGGCTCTTCATTCACCAGCCAGGGAGGAAGGATCCCGGGAGGAGAGAGAACAGAGCTGTGGGTGCCCCGGCGGACTGGGCACTGATCCTGAGGGCCACTGTGACGCTGTCTGTGAGACTCCATCTGCACAGTGAGAGTGTGCGACCCTCACCTCCAGCCCCCTGCCTGCCCTTGGTTCACTTGTGATCCTGCAGAGGACAGAAACCACTCCTACTTCTCTCCTCCTTCCAACCACTGCTCCAATCCTAAGAGAGTGTGGATTTCCCCAGTGAATCGGAGTTGCTACTTGGGTTGATCAAAAGCCTGGGGATGAGAGGCTTTTTCACAGTTGTGAGCCCAGCCATAAGTTGTGCCCAGCTTACACTCAAACTGGCTTTTAGCAACCAACCCTCTGTATACAAGTCAACTTACCAGCATACCACACAAACTGGGCAGAGACGAGCTACAGTTGAGGCCATGTGAGTCCAGCCACCCCTGCCCAGTCTAACCAGAGGCCACATGTGTGTCAGTGACCCCTGCTTAGACCAGAGGAGAGATGCAGCTAACGCCAGCCCAGGTTACCAAACTGAGAAGTCACCAACTAATAACTAGGTGTTGTTTTAAAGCTATGCACTTTCTGAGTTTATTACACTTATAGAAACAAACCCCCACACAACTCATAAAAGATCTGGGAAAATGATTCCATAATAAGTGACAATGTGCATGCAAATGCAAACCAACATCATGAACATCTTTGTTCTGGCAACACGTGAACTTACTGTTACTTCTGAGTGAAGGTGTCTGAGAAAAGAGAAATGGACCACTTGGACCCAAATAGACTATCATTACCATTTCCCAGCAGGCTTCATAAGCAGCTCTGCTTTAAAAGAATATCCCAGTAAACCATGGCAGTGAATGAGCTTTCTAACACACAAGATGGTCCACAGCAGAGTCCATCCCAACGGCGCTTACTGGCCCAGAACCATCCTTCCTGGTCCCTCCCGCTCCAACACTGTGTCTGCCTTTCAGAGTCAGGGAGTGGCCTACAGCAGAAGAGCACCAAGGGTTCCATGCCAGTCTCTGATGGGTAACGCCTCCCTATGTCCTAGTTTATAGGTGCTGAGTTGTGACATTTGTCACCCTAGGAAGTGCTCAGGTGGGTCTTTAAGATTTGTGTCCCAAGCCCGGTGAAGTCTGCTCAGAATGTCTTCCACATATAACATTCACTCCATTGCTTCCCCAAACCGCAAGACGACCTAAGGGAGGGATGTCACTGGACCCCTGTATCGTCAATAAATCACTAGCACAGACAGAATAGTTTCCATCACATCAGGGATACAGAGGAACTCAATTCCTGTTTCCATCATCCGAGATTCAATGCGCCTGTCAATCTTTCACAGTGTTAGGATGACACCGTGACTGTTTCTGGGAGGAATGGGCGTGGGACATTCATCAGAGATTCAGCTAACTCAGCATGTAAGTAGGTATGCTATCCATCGCTTGCTGCCCATAACTCCTCACTTGATGTGTTGTTGACACTGTAGCAGACAGCACGGTTACACTGGGGAGAGCAGGAATGTTCTTACCAAGTTCTCTTGCTGGAATCCTGGCTGTACCACTCGGTAGCTGTTTGCCCTGGCCACTGGTATTTTTATGCCATTTCCCCGCTGTGAAAGAGGAGATAATTACATACTTCTCGTAGGGTTAACATGAGGATTAAATGAGTCTCTGGATTTCTCTCTTCTATGCTAGAGGCACAGTTTATTTTTATCCCAGCAGAGACAGAAAAAAGACACAGAGTCACACACTGCTTTGAGAAAGGCTCATGTGGATTTTGAGCCAATGCCAGAGCACCAAGGCCATGGGTTCTGCCTCCTGCAGACGTCTGGAGGGTGGCTGGCTCAGGCTGTGGTGTCTTGCTGCAGCCCCTCCTGCTGGACATCAGGCAAGGGCCGGGACTCTCGTGCAGCCCCCAGCTTCCTCACATGGGAATGCTGGATCTGTGGGGTGACTGGAGCCCCTCCTGCTGGACATCAGGCAAGGGCCGGGACTCGTGCAGCCCCCAGCTTCCTCACATGGGAATGCTGGAGCTGTGGAGTGACTGGAGCCACAAAGCGTGTGAGGCAGTCATCTCACTGCATCGCCGCCCATCATCTCTGGGATTGTGGAATGACAAACCCTTCTCTCCCACCCTGAGCCTGTTTTGTCCTCAGAGGGAATTCTTTCCTCTTTTACTTTCCATGGATCACCAAGAACAAGACGTCTGATCTAGTGCAGGTCTGACCAGGCCTGCAGCTCTTTAATCTGTGGGTATAAAGGGCTTGACTGCACCCACTCATCACGGAGAGCACACTCCTTCCCCAAGCCTGCAGAGATTATGCCTTCCTAAGATGCAGACGGGGTGGCAATCACTGCGATATGACTAACTTGAATGTAGGCTCATCACTTCCATTAACAACCTTTGTCAGTCTGGTTCTTTGAAGTAGTCTTGTAGAGCCTGAACTTGAACTCATCGAGGACCTACAAGCAACAGTATTCCATCAGATTTTGGGGGCAGAAAGAGGTGACAAAGTTAACCACGTACAGGAAGACAGCAGTTTTCCACCGAGCGTTCTAAACATAGTTGGTGCCATACACTCACAGGTTCTTCCCAGCACCAGCTGAGGTGAACATCCTGCTTTTTGTCACTGTATATGTAGGTGGTCAAAATGAGACCTGATGAACTCCATGTCAGGTGAGAACATAACTGGACAGTCCTTGCTCTATGTGAATGTCCGCACCACTGGCCTGCGCTTCAGTTTCGTCTCTAGCATTATGGAAGTGGACATCTTTTAGAGCAACAGCCTCTTAGTTTGCTGGTTCAGAAAAAAATATATATAGTGTGTTAATCATTATCAATACTGAATGTAGTACTTACTGTTGCAAATCAAACAACTTACAGGAAGTAAAAGAAAATCAGAAGCTAAATCATTTAAGAAAGACTGGGGTCTATGCAGTTAGGACAGATTGGAAAGATGAAGGCCTGTGTGACCGAGGCCACAACAACTATGACCCAACCAGGATGATTCCCCAGACCCCGGCACAGTGGGTCACAACAGGACTGGTTTTAGAGGAGCAGTAAGACTGGTTTTAGAGGAGCAGTTTCAGAAAAGCTATTTAGGAAGAATAGTGGCTCTCTTTATTCAAAAGGCAGAGTGACATAGAGGACAGGGAATGGGAAGAGAGAAGAGAAGGGAAGAGAGGGTAAGAAAGAGTAGAAAGGTGGACAAAGTTTAGGAGAAGAGAGCAGAACTCTTCCATCCTCTGGTCCACTCCCCAAGGGTTGCAAAAACTAGAGCTAGAGTTGGTTCAAGTCAAAGCAAGAAGTCTGGAACTCCTTCTTGGTCTCCCCAGCAAGCGGCTGGGACCCAAGCTCGGCTGTCCTCCACTGTCTCCCTCTATTACGATTCAGGAAGCTGAAACAGAAACACAGCAGCCAAAACTCGAGCTAGCACTCTAACACGGGTGCAGGCAACAGAAACAGGGCTGAATCTGCTGTGTCACAATGCTGGTGACCCAAGACTTTCTCTTGGCTCAGGATTGAAGTGGAAGATTACAAGGTCCTCATGGGTCTGGGATCTGATGGAAGCTGTGGCTGGTAGAACTTATTCACCAGAAGAGACCATAGACAAGGACAGTCAAAAAACAGTACAGACCACACTCATGCACATGCTTTCCTCATAAAGCCATCTAATTCCAGTACAGTGCTCCACTCCAGCAATACAATCCAATCATGACCCAAAGGCCCTAACTTCACATACCACAATGGCATGGAGTCTCTGCCCTTAATTCATTCAGTTACAACTCCGTAGTTTAGATCTCTCCATAAATGTGGGAATCCAATTCTGTTCCAACAATAGCAATGGCTATCCTGAGAACCTGGAAACATTAGGCTGTCCCTGTGTGTAGTGGCACATTAAGTGACATATGCTAGGGGTTTGGGGTAACTGCTTCATCTACTTGCCATCACTCGGAAAGCAGACTGGGATTGATTTTACGGAAACAATTCTCAAGATCATACATTACCAAAAAATTTGCCCAATATTAAGGAACAAATAAAGGACAAAATCTGGGTCTAGTCCCAAGTTCCTCACCATCGGTCCATAGTGCTAGCAGCTGCAATATCCCCCACTGGCTTCCTACATTCAGAACTCAGACTTTTCTTAAGCTTGAAAAATGCAAGGTGAGACCAAAATCAAACAGGTTTTCTCATTCTAACATTTATCAGAGATCCACTTCAGAGTTCTGGTTAATGCCCTGCTTCTAATCCCGCTTCCTGTTAAAGTGCCCAGGAAGGCAGAGGAAGATGCTTTGAGTACTTGGGCCCTGCCGCCCACGCAGTATATCAGCATGCGGTCCCTGGTCTCTGGCTTCAGCCTGGCCCAGCCCTGAACACTTAGGCTACTTGGGGAATGAACTCACCAACTGAAAACCTCTTTGTCTCTCCATCACACTGCCTCTCACATCTAAAAACATTAAAAATGTGTTTGAATGTGTTGCTCCTACATATTGATGTTATCCCATGGGTAAAGCAGGACTGCAGTGTTTATTTCTAGACAATGGCAACAGAAACACTGGCTCACTCTGTTCTGGTTTCCTAGCAGTTCCCAGATTAGGCGGAAGTACATCAGACAGCTTCTCTGTCAAGAGACGGTCACCTCACATGGTGGAAGGATGAGGCACATCTGCACAGCCTTCCTAATGCGGGTGCCAGTCCCACTCAAGGGAGTTCAGCCACCGAGACCTAGTCACTCCAAGGCCCACATCATCACACCACAGTTTCGTTAGGAGTTTAAACCACAGCAGAAGCAAGTACATGTGTCAATTTGAGAGTAAAATCTAAGAAATAAGAATATCAACAGACAAAATGTAAGCTGATGCCTTGAAGGCAATCTAAGTGGTTTTTAATTTCACAAGCCCCTAGATTTTGATGTTGATGGGTACAGCTCAGAACGTAACTGCGCACCTGTTTCGTCTACTGGCTGCTGAGTTGTATGCTTTACAGCCCCACAAGGTGTGTTCTAGATATCCCCCGTGACAAGATGATCTTACTAAATCACTGAGTCTATCAGCAAGACACTTTTTTGAGGTAGTTTTACGTCGCTGGTCATGCTTGCTAACCTGCTGGCTCTGCGTCCTAGATGCTCCTTAGCAGTTACACAATCCCTTGGGCACGGATTGCAGGTGCAGCACGTGATCTGTCATTGAGAGCTTAAAAACAAAAGATCAATAACAGCGTAGCCGTTGGCAGCACCGAGGAAACGGTCCCTTATCTATCAGCCGGCAGCACACAGCACCAGACTGCATAATGACGATTCCTCACGGCTCGACAAACTTTCTGACATCAACATGATTATTTCCTGGGAAGCTGTAACTTTAAGCAATTCCCTGAACTTCAAACTGCATGAATCAGCACCCTGGATTTGAGATTTGAAGTGTCAGCAAGTCATCTCTTAAAAATGGATACTTCCCACAACGCTGCGTCTGGAAAAAGAAACCCAGGCAGCTCTCCCAAGATTTCAGGAGGCCCGTGGGGAGATGGAGATTTATACATTCAAGTCAGACTCTTCTCGTACTTAACATATGTTTTAAACTGTCAAGTGCTACCCAGGAAAGCAATGCTTGTACTTTACTTTGGAAAAAAATCAAAATTCTGAATGTTCACAAAAGTCGAGGGGAAGCTCAGTGGTTTCACTTGTTCCATGATTATTACTTGTTTCAATGCAAATCATTTGTAGTGAATTCAAATACAACATGGTTTTCTGTGAAGAATCCTAGCTGGTGTTTGGATTTTTCCTTATTCTTCAAATTTTTCCAGTCTAGCCTTTTCTAAAATGGCAACCTGGTAGCATCACATGACTCAATAGGCTTAGAATTCTGCACCAAAATGCTATGCACACCTGTGCTTCTAGCTTTGGCAAACTAATTTGGAGTAGATCAAGTGTCTCGGGGGAAGGGGAGCACAGCAGAAACCCTCGATTCAGACACCTGAGCAACAGGGCAGGTGAGCAAGCACTGGGTGTTGAGACATGGAAGGGTCAAGGGGAGCGGCTCCAATGCCGAAGCCTAGGAGAGCATTTGCCAGTTCAACTTGGCAGCCTACAAGCAACCATAGGGGTCAGCTACAAGCCCAGGTAACAGCAGCAGGCTGGGAAGTGAACATTATGGCTTAGGAGCCTCCCGTCAGCGCACACATGCAGAGGCTCACCAGGGCAGAGCGGTGCAGATTCCACCCTGCCAAAAACCAAAGCTCAGTTCAGATCGCCGCATCTGAAACACAAGTGGAGGGTCACGGTGCTGCCCCGCTGGCCACGCCATGAACCTTGAAATCCTATCAAACCACTCGGCTACCTCAGAACTGCACACACCATTCCTCAGGGCATCAGAAGCTTTCGAAATGCTTGTGTTTGCAAGAGGGTCGAGAATAAATGTCCAGGATACAACAACATGAGATCTGACAACTAGTTGTTTAAAACACAAACAAAAAACCCAATGTTGACATGGACATCGAAGCCATGCAATATTTAAACACATGTGGGTCCAGAAAAATCTAATCAAAAATTTCCAGGGAATAATTGGAAGCTATTAAGAAATTCAAATGGAAATGGTAGGAGTGAAAAAGTGTATCTAGAATTAGACACATTTAATAAAACGGAGGACAGAATTTGTAAAGGTGGAAATAAGTCAGTAGAGAACACTAAGTTAAAGTAAGTGGGGATTTTCGAGTGTTGGGTAAGTAACAAGACACACGTCACTCGGTCAGGAAGTCTAATTCATGGTACCAGTGTTTCCTCAAAGTGAGAAGAGAAAGAATGTGCCAACAGCAATATTTGAAGACACACTGTTAAAGAATTTTCCTCAGTACAAGAAATGCTTCGTAAATGTCAACTGTCTCTTCCTGGGACATGTGAAAGCCGAAATGGCTTAGGCTATTCCCAGGAGAAGGGCGCAAGATGGCAGAACAGGGCCATCCAGCAATTATCCCTCCATCATTAATTTGAACTATCCAGGCATGAAACACCTTCACAAGAGCTGGCAAACCACAAGGGAGATCACAGTACCTGATTGGAGCTCCAGAATAAAAAAGATTAGGCTACAAGGTTACAAAATACATTATGGCTCCCACACTTCACCCAACCCGAAGCTGCCCAGTGTGGAGAGAGAGAGACATCACATGCCAGAAACAAAAGGCCATGGACTTTGCCCAGAGTCTTAGAAATAGGCTCATCGCAGTCCATCCCAGCACCAGGGGAGGAGTCCCAGACAGAGCCAGCCACCATGGTTGAATCCTCTGTACCTTCTGACATCACACAGAAACCCAGGCCTTCTGACAGACGCATGGTTCAAGTGACCACTGTCTGGGAGGATGGGGGAACTTGAGGCCTTCTGACAGATGCACGTGACCACTGTCTGGGTGGAGGGGGGCTTGCCCAGTCCCCATGATTGAAGGGTCTATACCTTCACTGCCATCACACAGAAACCCAGGCCTTCTGACAGATGCACAGTCTACGTAATCATTGTCGGGGAGTGGGGGGCTTGTTATGACTTGGCTGTAACTGATCTTAACAGCAGGTGTAGCTCCGAGGTCACATGCTCCCAGTGCCCCCAGGGCTACACAAGCATCAGGAGCCAGAAGACTCCAGTCTAGTGCTGAGCTACTCTCAAGGGCCATGAGGCCATCCCACAGGCTGTGTTGGCCATGGCCGCCCTGGGTCTGGGTGCTCCTTAGCACTTCAACAGCCATGGCAGTCCACATCGGACACTGTGCTCACAACCATTTGTCAAGATTCTTGTTGAGGGATGTAAGATAAGCTGCACAGACTGGAATGAGCACCTGCTTCTTCAGTGCAGAGACACAAATGCATGACCACAAGGATCAAGCTATCTAGACAAAAATGTTACCACCAAAGGGACGAAATGAGCTGCTGGTCCCTTAAGAAGCCAGAGATACATGAACTACGGGGCAAGAATTCAAAAAGAAGCTTTATGGTAATTATTATATTTCAAGAATACACACCAACACAATGCAGAAAATTATCAGAGGAATTCTACAAAATTTGTTTAAAACCCCACAAATTCTAGAACCCCAAAACAGAGTGAACAAACTGAAACACACACGCAGGAGCAAGAACAGAAACAAGCTGCTATGCAATCAGGAGGGGTATGTGAAAACATGGAAGTACAACCGGAGGGGTAGGAAGTAATGACCAAACAGGATTTGTGAGACAACATTCAAAGTGTAAATACAGAAGTCACTGGAACTCAAGACAGCAAAATTGTTTAAAGAGTGCAAGATTTATTTAAAGACACAGTAACAGAAAATACTCAACTAGGGCACCAACTAAAGACTGGAGACCTACAAACTAACTGACAAATGGTCACAGGAAGTCATTCCCCATAAAAAATTACTTAAAGGGCCTGATGCGATGGCTCAACGGCTAAATCCTCACCTTGCAAGTGCAGGGATCCCACAAGGGTGCCAGTTCATATCCTGGCTGCTCCACTTCCATCCAGCTGCCTGTTGATGGCCTGGGAAAGCATAGAGGATGGCCCACAGCCTTGGGACCCTGCACCCACTTGCGAGACCCAGAAGCAGCTCACACAAAGTGGAGGGGGTGGAAAGGTTATTTTCTACGTGGATGGAAACAGGAGAAGCCGTTGCCCCAGAAAGAACAGACCACCTTGGAAAACCACATTCCGGGATCCACTCAAGGTGAACACAAGCATGACCCCGAAGCGTCCTAACATACACTCAGCAGAAACGCAGCCCTGACGTTACCAACAAGCCTTGCGTGAAGACACCGTGACACCGGTATTTGGAATGATCACAAACCAGCAAGAAGGCATCAACAGCAGCGTAAATGTGATATAAGATGGAAATAAGAATTAAT
The DNA here is from genome assembly GCF_030435755.1 of Ochotona princeps. Lineage (NCBI taxonomy): Eukaryota > Metazoa > Chordata > Mammalia > Lagomorpha > Ochotonidae > Ochotona > Ochotona princeps. The sequence goes on along the minus strand of NC_080852.1, from coordinate 39,216,059 downwards.
AAAATGAAACAAATACAAAGAAGCTCATCTCACAAGTCAGTGTTAGGAAACAATTCAGATGCACGTTGCAGCATCATGGGTTAATGTGCCACCCGCTGTGCCAGCATCACATTTGGGTACTGGATTGTGTCTCAGCTGTTCCACTTCTGATCCAGGGTCCTGCTAATGGCCTGACTAAAGCAGAAGCTATATCAAGTATTTAGGTCCCTGGACTCACAAAGGCAGCTCCTTGGCAGTAGCCTGACCCTGCCCTGGCTGTTGCGGCCATTTGGGAAGTGAATCAGTAGCTGGAAGATTAGTCTCTCGCGCTTTCTCCCCCTTTCCTCTCTGATAAATAAATAAATAAGTAAACAGATCTATCAAGAATTCAGACACAGAGCACGTAACCATGTTTACATTTATAAATGTTGGAATTGCTCTTTTGTGTTAAAAGAAAAACCATGGCAACTGTTACCTTTAGAAAACAGGACATTCTCTGAAGTGGGCTGGGCACACAGCAGCACCTGCGCCCAGGACTGCAGCCGGTGCTCTTCAGCAGGGTGGACACCCAGGGCTCTCCGTGCCTAGATCTCACTGGGAAAACTCACGCTGTTTATTTTTATGCTGTAACCCAATGAAGCCTCCACCCTTTTGCTTCATTAACAGGTGGCATTCAACAGCAAATACTTCTTCCTGACTCACAAGCATGATGGCTGTAGGTGACTTCTAATACATCGCACCCCCTTGAGAGTGAAGATGGGACTCTAGGCCGGCTGTGAGCTCCATGGTCAGGTTTGTTGAGCCTCACTCCTTGCTGTCCACCAGGCCCACCAACACACATGGACAAACCTGCTGTGAATGAGCTACGGCACATCTCCTCTTCCTTGCTGCACAGCCTCAGCCTCTGCACCTGAGACTTCAAAGTCCCATGACACAGACCTGCTGTGGCTCCCAGCACCGACTGTGCTCTTGCTGAACCAGATCCTGCCCTCCTGCCATCTGGCTTGGAAAACACTGCTCCACACTTTTCTCTCTGGCAGGGTGTTACTCAGGAGGCCCCAAGATTTAGACTGGATGATTCAACATGTCATACTGCAAGTATTATTTTTTAGAAATATTTTCTTAAAAGTCAGGTTGAAGAGAGGAAGAGAACTCATCCATTCACTACCTTATTGTCCACATGTACACAATGGCCACAGTAGAGCCAGGGCGAAGCCAGGAGCTACATCAGCCCCAAGCACTTGGGCCACCTTCCATTGCCTTCCCAGGCCATTGGCAGGGAGCTGAATTGGAAGTAGAGCAGCTGGGACGTGGCCTGGTACCCGTGAAATGATGGTGCTACAGACAGCGGTTTCATTTGTTATGCCACAATTCTAGCCCCGCACATTGAAATGATTTTAAAGCCTCCTGTAATAAGTACATACATAGTTGTGAGGATATCTGCCAATAATCAGTCAACTGCACCTATTGCATATCAAGCATCATTTCTGGCCAGCCCTCCACCAGGAGACCTGTGGTTAGGTGCCCATGCCATAGATGCTCTGTCTCTGCAAGGTGCACACATCCTAGCATTCCGTCATTTCTTCTGACCAGTTCATTAGCAGCACTAGCTTCTGGGCCACTTAAACACACCTATGTTCCATCCTGCGTCATCTTTCTAGTACACAGCGGGTGTAAGTAGCAAGGGAATTAGTTCCAGTTTCAACTGACAATTGACTTCAAGAAAAGAATGACATGTGGAAGGCAAAAGGTCAATACTATATAATTATTTTATTAATTTCACAATTTTGTATCTTTATTCTCTTACAGCCAAGTTATCTTCTGCTCATATCTGACGCTAGCAGGCATTGCCATCTGTAAAACAGCCCCCTAAGCCTACTTTGCATAAGGTAACAGACCCCCACCTGCAATGTCTCAAGCACAGAAGGAGGTTACCCAGCGACTCTCCATTGAGGAACAGAGACGTCTCATCCTGGCTGTTTGCTGCCACACTTGCAAGGATGGCTGCTAAGATAAACCCTTCCCGTGGGACTCCTGAAAGCATCTAACATAGAAAGTGAAGATGTAACCACCTGCTGAGTCATAAACCGGTGGCAAATGACCAGCATAAATATTTACCCCAACTCTCCTTTGAGAGGGAGAGAATCATTTATGTATTCTGAAACGTCTTTGGAGGTTTCCTTTTCAGGCGACAGATGAACGGTCAGTGGAGAAATGCCACGACACACATCCTGATACAGGCCTCCAAACTCAATCATCAGAGCCAGCCCAGGGAGACCACGTGACTTCTTCACGGTGTTCTGACAAAGCACTAACGGAGGGCAAGACATCTGGGATGTCCATGGGACACTGCCCCCGGACAGATCTCTGGGGCTCCCTCCCCAGAATGCAGCCCTCCCACTGACTGGCATTGAAGTTTCTCACTCTACCATCTGAATCATTTCTCTTCTCCCTGTACAGCCATTTACTCATAAAATATTCCTGTTTACATCTCTTTGAATAAACTTTTGTCACGGTAAGCTTCTACGTTTCCCTTGACCTGATTTCCCTAGCTAATTACCACAAGGCTGAAGAACGTCTTCAAGTCAAAATGATCAATGATGGCAACAACAGCAGCAGACCCTGTCGCGTGCTGAGTGCCCACTGAATTCTGAGCTCAGCACAGTGGGCATGCAGTGCCCCGCCGACCAGTCACTCTCCAAGACCAGGGCTCTCATGCCCACTGCACAAGAAGACAACACGGAGCTGGAGACATGGTGCACAGCTTCTCCTAAACCATTCGTCAGAGAATGCAGGTTCAAGCAGATTCTGCTTCTCAAGCCAAATTTGTCTTTTCATCTACATGATAACAGTATCTTTTGAAGCTTTTAAGAGAACTCCCAGCTGAAGATTTTCAGGGGATCTGCTTTAGTAAGCCAGAAACAGGGATGCTCAACAGCCAGAGCCTATCAATCTACACAACAGAAAAATCTAGGGCCTGCGATGGGGTTGGCCACTGTTGAGGGTCATTTGTTCATAACTCCTCTAGGTCCTGCATGAGTGAGACTTAAGAAAATCCTTGAAATCCATAGAGAGATAGAAGGAAGGAAAAGGGGTGGACAGGAAAAGAATAAACCCACTGGTTCACTCCCCAAACGCCCCCAAACTCCAGAAATCAGCCAGGCCACAGCTGGGTGCTGGAAACTCATCCCAGGTCCCCAATGCTGGTGGCACACATCTTCACTGGGAGGTGGTCTGCTCCTGTGAATTCCTGTGAATCCAGGAAGGATATCCTCAAATTAGTGCTTGTTAAATAAAATCTTTATTATTATCTCTACACCTGCCTCCAGCCAATCGCCGTGTGCCTACCTTTAAGACTGGGATTTTGCATTGGAGAATCTGACGAGATTTAGCCCTGTATCCCATGATCCATGTAAGCTGAAACAGCCCACAATTTGTGTAGAACGGTACATGTATGTGACTTTTCCAGTTAGCAAATACTTCCTCTTATGCAGAGGGTTCTCTCAAATCCTAGGAAATAGCTCATTTGATAAGATTAATTGTTCCCCCAGGAGAACTACTTCCATCATTAGTTTCAAATTTTTTTGAAAAAAAAAAAAAACTGGAGCTCACTGCTTAATAAATAAGCTTATAAATAACAGCAGGAATTAAGAATAATCTTGGCAATTCTACACACTGAATCAAAGACATTTACATGTATCACCTCATTACTCCTTACCCACTGCAGCATTACAAAATACTACTATTAATGTACCATACCTCCAATTTTTTAACTGAAGGCTTTAATTGTATTCCTTCTAAACTTTATCTTTGTATACATATCCCATTATTTTAGTGTTCTGTGACTATTTCATATTTACTTCTTCCTACCTGTGAGAATTAGGACAAAATGAACAGCAAATATTCTCTTCTTTCACACCCCACCTGCCTCACTGCCTCCTGTGTGTGTGTTTACATGTGCACATGTGTAGATCTACAAAGCCCTACATGTTTATGACACACAAATAAATGGGACTCTGATTTTATTATTAGCATTTTAATTATATTTCCTGGCTTCAATGCTACTTTTATTCAAAGTCATTCTCAGGATAACTGAATCCCAAGTTGGAGCAAGAAAAAGAAAAGTTTTGAAAGGCTTAAGTGTGACTGGTTTATGATTGGTTGGGTTTGAGACATGGGAAACATTTCAACACCCAAGGGTTGACAAATGCTTTCCCAGTCGAAACCACTTCAAGTCTGCTTACAGGGCTGAGACTGATGGCGTAAGGAAGAGCAGCAGCAGCAGCAAGCGCACCTGCCCACTCCAGACACATCCATCTTCTAACTCAGCAGGAACAGTCCACATTCAACACACACTACCAGTATCGTCTAAAACCAGCATTCAGATAACCTTAAGCAGATATTTTATTAAACCTGGAATAGGATCATTCAGTTTATGGTTATTCTTCAAAAGGCCTCCAACTTGAAGATATCAAACAGAGAATTCATATGAAAGAATATACAAATTTTTATGTTGGGGAGACATAAATCCCTCTTTTATGAAGGGTTATAACTTAATTCTCAACAGTGTCAGTGATACAAAAGAGATTAAAAGCCCATGTTCTAAAGGGAAAGAAAACATGAAAAAAAAGAGAAGTATTTATCAGGGAAGATTTATCACAATGATATCTTGATTTATCTTAGACTCCAAAGAGAAACAGTAGAGGCAGATAAAGCACCTGCATACACTTACTTGTTCCTCTTTTACTCCTGTAAATGCCTATTAGGTACATTATTTGCTAGAGTAGAAAGTATTACAGAAAACTGACATGGTCGTTTTGTGTGTGACCATCGGGGAGTCACCCTGGTGAGCAGACACTGCTAGCCTCAGGTCCCAGAAAGTCCATGTCCCGGGTACACACTCCCTGCTGAGGACACTGGAAGCCATCCCAGCTTTGGTGGAAAAGGGACCACATGAGATGAGCTGTGTTCCATTTCACAAACAAGGCAACTTGAGAACACAGGGGTAACACCTCGGGTTAAAACACAAAGCTAGGCGTTTGCCAATGACAGGGTTCTCATTCTGTTCTCTGCAAGGGAAGCCTTCCCTGTAAGGAGTAAGTCGGCACCTCTTCTAAGATAACAGAGACCAGCACTGCTAGCATACAGGCAATTGACATGCAAGCCACAAATGGAAAAGCTGCAGGTCCCTGATCTCCAATCATGCCTCTCAAGGTCAGGTGCTGCTGAAATTGAAAGGAAATAACAAGAAGCAAAGCATCTGTATCACTTACCATTACATAAGGAGCTGACTGCCTAATCAACAATTAGCAGAAGTGAAAGTTAAAACAAATAAACAGAAAGGCCAAATGCTCCAGTCAATGAAGACAGGAAATTGCAGATAAGCTGGAAAAACGGACTTACAAATAAGCAGGTGGCAGCAAGAGCTGGGGCAGGCAGCACCAAGCAGACATCAGCAGTGGCACAGCTAGCGACACAGCGGGGATGCTAGCAAAGGTCCGAGCACAAGTCCATGGTAATTTGCAAGCACACAATCCCAAGTATGAACTCTACATGCATACATACAATCAGACACAATGAACATGTTTCCAGAAAGAAGCAACGTAACAAAAATCAAATCAGAAAATACAGCCTCACCAGTCTTTATCTATCGCAAAAATAAAAAAGAGTAAATATTTAAATAATTTCACATAGTCATTCTAAAAAGATATTTCTTGGGCAAGTTCAATTGAAAATCAACAATCAATGGAACAATAATTCCGCTGTTCCACATGCCTTTCTCAGAGGCCAGCAAGAGGGCATCGAACAGCTATTTTCCTGGTATGATCCTGATTACAAAACCACTCAGGAATAACAAGATGAAAGACGAGCGGACGGCAATCTCGGTCTTGAGTGCTGCCAGAATGAGGTCAACACTGCCGCCCGGCAAGACAGCGGTGCCAGCCACGCACAGTGAGCACCGCGGGAAAGGCTCAGGACATGAAGGCGGCAAGCGACAGAATGATCACTGTGACAATAAAGCCCTCAATGGAATGCAAGGTCCATTCACAATTTAAAAAAAATTATGTTACTAAAGGAGGCAGGTACTTCTTCATCGTATAAATCCTCATCAAACCGTAAGTCATTTCTATCTCATCCTCGCATCAAAGGCACCACTTGTCCTAAGATGTACGATCAAACGGGGTGTAAAAGCCTGCCAAACAGATCATGGTCAACATAACAACTCTGAAACACCAAAAAAATGCAAAATTAGGACTGAAGATGCCTCGCCTCGAGCCTTCCTTCTTTGAGCAGCTAAAGATCTTTGAACAGAATAAGTGCTGCCACCAAAAATAAGTGCCCATTTTGAACCTCAAAATGCAAGCCTTTTTTAGGCAGAAGGACTTTTAGATGTAACCAGATCTTCAAAACATAAATCAAGCTTTGAAACGTTAATAAGAAAAGGAAAGTACAAAGAGAGAGAAGGTTGCCTGTAAGCAGAAAGAAATCGAGACACGATAGTCCTAGAAAAGTAAACATACTTGTATGAAGAAATGAAAAATACTCAGAAGATATGAACACACTGCCACTACCCACAAATCACAATTAAATAAAAAACATGAGAAATTTATTTTATTTGAACATGAGTAATTAATTGATAAAAGATCCTGTTTCATAAAGAGGACATTAATTGAAAATATCAAAAGCCCAAATTGATAAATCAAATTTCCAGTCTAAATTACCCCGAGTTTTGTGTAAAACTCAACAGGCTTTTCCTACAATTCAGAGGAAAAGTTCAGAGCCGCAAATAACCAAGTTATTGCTAAAAAAGAAACGTCTCAAAGCCGAGGCAGCTCGCAGTAACTCATTAAAAGCATGGTAATTAAGACAGTGTGCTATCAGTGCAGAGATAGACAAACACACCCATAGCACAAAATTAGAAAATTCAGAAACAGATCCGTGCATATATGCAAATGAAAATGCACAAAATTGAGAAGAAGCATTTAGAAAGTTTTATAGCAATTTATCACAACATCCAAACACAAGATTGCTAAGTATAGGTCTCCAAGGAATTGGAAATTAAAACAAAGTAAACAAACCACCCCCTTCACTATTTTTCTAAGTATTGGCTTAGAGAACAAGCCTGGAATTTAAAATTAATCTTGAACAAATCAAGCAAAATGATGATTCTCACACACAGACTCATAAAATATGAATGTTCTAGATGAGAACAGCAGAAGTTGCAGGAAGGTCAGCCTTGAGTAACTGGGCAGCAGGAGGACTGACATTGAAAGAGGATTGCAAACCTGACCTTCGCTGACCATGGCCTGGTCTGAGCCTTCCAAGTATGAATACGGAGTCATTGACATGCTGTGATGCTCAAACCAGCTCCTGCACAAACTCCCGTGGGCATCAGCCACGCAAGTCCACAGAATCCGTGAACTGTACAAGCTATGAAGTGTTCCACCAGCCCTGAAGCTTCGCTCTACCATCTTTACAGCCAAGAGTCCAAAGATGAGACTGAACAACTAGCCCCGAGTTCAAACACCCTAACAGCAGCATGATCAGACCATGACCTCATGTTCCTGAGACAATATAGGACTCTGCTTACAGCTGAAAAAATGCAGACTCAAAAAAAAAATCAGTCTTACCAAAGATTAAAATGACAACTACCATAAAGAATGCAGAATACCTTGCACGACCATGGTACTGGTCAGTTTTTCATTACTAACATGACACACCTAGAACAGGTTTACAGGAGAAAGGTTCATTTAGCTCACCCACGTGGAGGCTCACGTCCTACAGTGCAAGGCCCCGCTGGGCTGACCTCTGATGAAAGTGGCAGACAACACTGGGAGAGGAAGGGCACGGGAAGATTACATGGTGAGGCAAGGTCAGCCAGCCTTGGGCGACTGTTTCCACCGGCCCCTCTGCAAGGTCTGCCTTCTAGAACCTTCCCTGCAAAGGCCAAGAGACCTCCTGGAGACCCACCTCTACACACCATAACTGCCCCAATTCTCTCCTCGCTGACGATCATCACCTACAACTTTGGGATTTGTAATATTCTCATGAATGAGGCAGCAATAATTTTTTAAACTACAGCAACCACTGAGCATAAAGGCAGCACCCCATCAACTGGGTAAACCAACACTAATTCCAGTCCATTCACGGGCCTCTCCCACGCCCTACTCCCTCATCTTCAAGGTCAACATAACACTTAGAAAAACGGCCATTGAAGATGTGGTGGAGGCAACGGGGAAGACCACAGTGAACCTGCTCGTACGCAATGTGACACCAGCTGGTCTTGTAAGATCCAACACCTGAGAAAGGTGTGTGGTCTCACACACCCAGCCTATTCCCCATCCACGGAGGTCGTTTCTTCTCTCTTGCCTGCGGCACCAAAACATGCAGCTTTCCCAGCTTGGAATGTTCAAGAAAACCACGAAACCACCAGAGGAGGCAAAGCTGAGGTGCAGCTGGGTAGACTGCTAACTGCAACACTGGCATCCCAGACCACAATGCTGGCTTGTGTCTGGCTGCCCTGCTGCTCATCCAGTTTCTGGATCATCCATCCGGGAAAGCAGCACAGGATGACCCACGTCCTGGGGCTCCCATCCACAGGGGACACCCAGATGCAGTTCCTGGCTCCTGACTTGGGTCTGTCTCAAGCCAGGCTGTTGTAGTCAATTGGGGAATAAACCACTGGATGACAGATCACTCCAGCTCTGTCTCCCTCTCCCCATGTCTGCTGCTCAAATAAATATTTTCTTACACACACACACATGCTGATTAAGGTAAGTAGCTAGCATTAATATCAAATTACAGCACTTGTAATCTTTCTGACATGATCCTTCACATAAATAGTATGAAGAGTTGCTAGTCCTGCTTTTCCAGTAAGTACCACGTCCAGCATTTAAAGACTAGAGGTCTCTAACATCAGAGGAGCTCAGAAGAACCACAGTGACACCAAAACAGAAGCCACCAGGGTGCAGTCACTGCTCCGAGGGCAGCAGTGAGACAGACCAACGTCTCCACGGTATGCCATGCTGATCAGCAGCGTTTCTGAACCTTCAGGGCCTTCATATTTCATACCTTCGGGTGGGATTCAAAATATTGTCATGAAAAAGGAACACAAATTCTTAGGATAATTTACACTACAGCTGTAGCAGACACAGTTAATAGACAAGATAAAAATGATTTTAATGTGGGTTCTGGGAATTATGGGATATGAAATCAAGAGATACGTTTTGGCAGAGTAGGTGGCAGAAATGAAAATTTGTTAAGGCTTTAAAAGACAGATGCTTTTGAAAGGTAAAATAGGAGAGGATGAGCTGGGTATCTTCCATCTCTGGTTCACTCTCGAACCGGCCTCAAAAGCTGAAACTGAGTCAGGTGCAGGCCAGGGTTAGACCTCCACCTGTCCCCCATATGGGTGGCGGGAGCACTATAGCCGTCGCCTAGTGTCTTCCCAGGAGCATCACCAGGCAGTTGGAACGCAAGCAGAGTACCTAGGACTCGAACTGGAGCTGATACACCTGCCAGCATTGCAGGCTGCTTAGCCCACCGTGCACAGGCCAGCCGCATTTTGACATCTTTTTATTCACAGGTGACTGTGGGACTTGAGGCCCTCTCCTGCCACTTGTCTTTGCTGCCAGCTAGACGCACATGCACAGCAGGGGCCCACAAGGGCTCGGGATCTCCCACAGGGAGTAAAGGACTCTTCACTGTGATCACACAGAACTCAAGGATCCAACCTCGACCCCCACACACAGCGCGAAGCCAACCATGAGACAAAACAGCTTGAGGCACAGCTGCCCAAGTAGGCTTCCAACACACAAAGCGGCCGACCCATGCACCCATGAAATGAGTGTTTACTGCAGTGTGCCCTGAGTTTTGGAACCATTTGTCATGTACACTTTTGTGGCAGGAGAGGACAGGCTCAGTAACAAATCACGGGGGAGAATGCGAGAAACGACATCATGCTATGACGAGGCAAAGTTACCGAGTGCAGGACGCCTGTGCTGCTGGCAGAAACATTAAGAGGGGACAGGCCCACTGGAGAAGACACTGGCAACTTCTTTAAATTCAAATCTTGAGACAATTCAAATAGCATTCACGGGCATTTTTCCAGAAAAAAAATTGTAAACTAATAGAAATATGTGCACAAATTTGTACAGCAAAAAGCTATAGGCCCTAGATGGCTTTCAGTGATGCTGAGAAGCTGTGTATCTCTCAACAATAGAATACTACTCCGCAATATACAAGACACACACACATCTAGTTGCTCCAGGCCTGGAACTGGTTAGCTCAGGTGCAGTGTGCTTGTGTCTGGCACACAGGGCTTGTTCATGCATAAACAGTCAAGATCATCTTATTACTGCCACCGCTCTGAAGACCTCGTTTTAACGTTAGAATTAGAAAGAGAGAGAAAGGAAAGCGCCCGTCTGCTGGTTCCTGCAGTATCTCACAGGGGCCCCAGTTCAAGTCCCAGCTGCCCCACTTCTGGTCCAGTTCCCTGCCACCAACCTGAGAAAAGCAGATGTCCCGGGCCCTTGGACACCTCCCCAGCACCTGGGAGAGCGGGATGGCATTTTGGGTGCCAGCTGGGGCCTGGCCCAGCTCTCACCTTGTGGCTGTCTGGGGAACAGAGCAGTAAATGGGACATGTGCCTTGTCTCCCCCTCTTTCGATAGCTTCGAGTTTCAAAACACATTACTGTTCCTTTTTTAAGATTTATTTTGATTTTTATTAGAAAGGCCAATTCACAGAAAAGGAGAGGCAGAGAGAAAAATCTTCCATCCACTGGTTCACTCCCCAAGTGGCCACAATGGCTAGAGATGAACCGTTTTGAAGCCAGGAGCCAGGAGCTTCTTCCAGTCACACAGACGCAGGGTCCCAAGGCTTTAGCCCATCTCCTACTGCTTTCCCAGGCCACAAGCAGGAAGTGGGAAGGGAAGTGGAGCAGGCTGGATACAAACTGGCATCCCTATGGGATCCCAGCAGATACAAGCCGAGGATTTAGCCATTAGGCTATCATGCTGGGCCCAGATTACCACTCTTAAAAAGCAACGATTTCTTTTTCATTTCTACGGGGAAATAGTGGTCATCAGTAGCATCTTATTTAACTTCATGGCATTGTTAATTTTTTTTTCTTCCTGCATATTTGGTTTTATGGCTTTTCATTTAAGGGGATGTATAATAACTATGGAATAGAGACTACCATATCCAGATGTGAGGATACAATGCAGTATGCATCTCTACCTCCAAATTAAAGATGGACTCCCGAGGAAACTGTTAAATATGCCTTGACAACAGGATGCTGGACTGTCTGCCATTGTCCATACCTACACTGTCAGGATATACTTAAATAGCAGAATGATGGAATGCTTATGAAGGACTATGCTATTATAATGATACAGAGGAAATCAACAGCGGAGGAGATTTGGGGAGGGAGAAAGGGAAATCCCAGCACCTATGGAACTGTATTGTAAAATAATAAATTTAAACAAAACGAAAAGAAGAAATGGATGTTCAGACTGTCCCAGGGGGAGTGTGTGTGATGCTGGACGAGCTGCCATGGAGAGGGAAAGGAGACAGAAGCCAGAATGTACAGTGCACGCTGAGGCCATCGCACCAGGACCCACAACGTGTAACAGTGAGATGAGCTGCCTCTTGGGGTCCCAGAGACCTGGGTTTCCATACAATCTACTCAGGCTGCCTGTGGGCACGGGTCTAAACAATCTACGCCTCGGTTTGTTCATCTCTATATAGAGGGGGCATTCTGTAAATCTTCCCTGTCCCAGAGCTTTGGCGACAAGTCAGGTAAAACCAAGGTCCCACAGAGAGGGCAGCCCACTGTGGTGTCCACACTGCCCACTTCAGCAAGGAAGAACTCAGCGTGCAGCACTCACAGCCCGTCAGAACCCTCCCATGCACCCCGCCGCACGCGCTCACCAAGGCAGAGGCTGTGGCTGGAGCTGCTTTGCCACTCTCACCTGGCAGCTTCTTCTGATTTCTCAGTGATCTTTTGAAGCTCAACCTGCCTGATGTGCTGTGGTTCCAGGCTTTACAGAAGGCTTGAGAACTGCCCTGCTGAACGCACCAGCGTGCCCCACAGCCCGAGTGCCCCGCAGCCCGAGTGCCTGAGATTTTGGCCATGATGTGCAACACTGATCTGCATGCCTCCCACATCCTCACGGCTCAGACATGGGCAGATGCAGCTCCATAGGGCATCGCCAGATGCCAAGTCAGCTCTGCTCCCGCACAACACCAAGCCTCCCCACTTTACTGTACAAATGTGCCAACAGGTGCAGCAACGCACAGGTCAGACATCTATATTCCACATTCTGACACACTGCATGAACTCAGTGTGAGAGTGGTTAAAAATCTACACAGCATTGCATGGCTAATGAGCACGCTGTCATCTACAGGTCTGTGAAAGGGGGGAAAAGCAATGGGATAAACTCTCAAGAAATAACTCTTCTACAGAATCCGGTAGTCAGTGCCTGCATGGGCACCATGCTGGTTTCTTACAGAAAGAGGCACAAATGGGCAGCCTTTTATCCTTAGAGAAGTTGTGACCCAGTGCAGGGCACTGTGAAACCTTTGCTTGCCTTGGATAGTTCATAACAGGCCAAGACATCTATGCTGAATAACTGAAGGACATCTCAAGTTCTGATAGAGAGGTGTAGCCTACGAGGTTGCAATGCCTCCTGCTCTAAGGATAAAGGCCTCTGTGTGACTCACTGCTGGACACCAGAAGGTACATGCAAGCAGCCTCAGAAGCAGCTCGTCCAGGGTCTTTAAGACATCTGTTATCTGGTCATCTTTCTAAGATTTAGGTGATGAAAGAATGGGGGGGCAGTCCAACAGACATCTGTGTCTGCTGTATGGGACTTACTTGCCCTCTGCCAGCAGAAAGGCATCCTGGGAGAATCTCTGTTGTGTGACCTAGCAGCATGTGTGAGGGCAACACGGCTGCTTCAACACCACAAGCGCACACGGATCACACGTGCATGGACTCCAATTGCACAGCTTGGCCCACATTCTAAGGCAGTATATGCTAACACAGAATGTTTAAAACAATACCTGCAGCATGACAGGAAGACATTTTCCAGACTGTACGTCTGCAGTTGTCACAGCATTGTCCTCTTCCAAAACTCAGGCTGCTGCCCTGGTGGCCACGTTTGCTGCTCTGCTTCCACAGCAGCTGTACATGTGTCACTTCCGGACGTGTGCCACACGCGCACCACAGGCAACCCTGTGCAACGAGCATCTGCTGAAGTTCCAAGCCTGCCAGTCAGAATGCATGGGCAATGCCGACACTCAGATCACCAGGTGGCGATCACAACCACCTCTACTGCCCAGTCAAGGAGGGCAGGGATGGCAGGGACTGACCCATCCAGAACCCTGAGGGACATACCCCTGACAGGTGTCCAGCGGTCCAGCCTCTTCTTCCCAGATACTCCATGACAGATCCATCACACTTCATTGCTTCCTGAACACCTGCTACTGACTCATGACCCCTGTGAGCCCCGGAAACACTTCCCACTGCCCCAGCCACAGCTCAGGGTGTATTTTATCTCCAAGAACAAGCACTTCATGCCACCATCACCCAAATACACCAGCGGAGCACTAAGGTACACTGTCATCAGTACTCCCCTGTTCCTAGTGTGTCCAGTCATGAAGCAGGTTACCAATGTCTTTCCCTGTCACACCAAGGCACTGTCTGCTGTGGTGGAGACGCCCTTAGGACAGGACCACAAGAGCTGGCTGATAAAGGTAGTCCAGGAGCCAGTGGCAACACACAGGTTAGGCGAGACCGGCCATGCTGGCAACAGGTACCGCCCAGGAACCTGCACAGTACATGTTACAGGCCATACTGTGATTGATAAATGTGTAACAGCAAGTCCGTGTTGATGTACATCTGATACCCCAGGTGGAAACCCCTTCAGGCCACTTGCAAGTGGTGTGACTATGAGAAAATGATGAAACTTTCTAAGCATGTTGTCATAGCTGCCAGACAAAGGATCCAAAAAGCCATCGTCAAAGCGTAGGATGGAAAAGCTAAACCCCCGTGTACAGCAGGTGGCAGGGCACCTGTGATGCCTACCAATCAATGCCAGTGGTGGCTAGTGCAATTCCTGTCACTCCTTCCTGCAGAATGGGGGTACTGGGGTGGAGGAGAGCGACGCCTGCCCTCTGCACAGGCTCAACGACCCTACAGCTGTGATTGACCTAAATATCTGTCAAGAGAAAACTCAGCAAACACCAGCTCAGGAAAAGCCCCCATCACTTCTTTTCCGGAACAAAAGCTGAATTTGAAATACTGCCACGGGATGGAAAATAATACCTCACACTCAGATCTGGAAGGGGCAGCACATCACCTGCTGGGCGGCATCCACAAGGTTGCTTTGCCCTGAGCCTCGGCTTTCTGGGCGCAGGAGTGAGGGTGGCCACTCTGAGTGTGCGCCTGGGAATGCAGTGTGCGGTCTCCTGAAGCAGATGCCTGCTCACACCCGGCCGAGGAGGCTGCCTCCTGGGGGTCCCCACCCTCCCGATTTCTTCCCATAGATCAGATAAGCTTACTGATCTGTTTTTATAAATGACCCTTCATTATTCTTTCTTAGGTTGTAATTTAAACTCGATCTGTTTTTTCAGGACCAGGAGGTAAAAGCTCAACAAACAGGATTATCACTAATGTGAAGCTCTCAACACAGCAGACTGACATTGCAACAGCAGATCGGGGGAGGGCAGTGCGGGGTGGGCGGCGTCGGGGGGTGATCTCGAGTCTGGAGCCAGAGCTGGCCTGTGAACAGTGAGCAAACTGCTTCTGACAGCCCAAATTTGAGCAAAGACAGGCAAGTGGAAGTGGAAGTGTCCAGGAGGGACTGAGGAGAGGAGTCCAGGTCAACAGATTTATGAAGGAATCGGCGAGAGGTGACTCCGAGGAGAGGGGCGAAGCACCAAGCAGCACTGCAGAGGGAGTTGTTGGGATGGCGGGAGGAGGAGGACAGACTGAGGGGGAGCCCAACACACACAGAGAATCCCACGGACCGCACCGCGGGCAGAGCGCGCACAAGGTGGCTGCTTACGCCAGGCTGGCTTTCTGTCCCTAGCCACCCACCTGTGGATTTACTCTCTTTCCTTCAAATTTCTATCTGTCAGCTAGAGGACAAGAAGCAGTGAAACAGAGTATGAGAACGCTCTCTCCTGCAAGTTTCCTTTCCGACTGCTTGTGATGGAGGGCTCCAAGTCCAGGCCTCCCAGCAGTGTTGTAACAACACTCTGCCGCCGAGGGCATGCACCAGCAAGACAGCTGCAGCTGCCGGAGCTGGGAGCCGAGTCCAGAGCTGTCACTGAATGATGCAAGGCCTGTGCTCCCCCAGGACCCGCTCTCCAGTCTCTGGGTAGGGACGTCAGCGCCTGAAATTACAAGCAGGAGGTAGCTGCTCCCTGCAAGGGACCGAGCGTGCTCGTGTCTTAGGCTCTGAGGTATCTGTGAAACCGCAGGTGGCACAGGCGACATCTGTAATGACAGATGAACAGAAAGAAAAATGGGGAACAGACGACAAAAAGAGGAGGTCTCCCCAACACCTGACAGTGAACACGGATGCACCCCAGCTGCCCAGCTGTTTTCCCAAGCGATGCTGCCCACATGCATGCCAAATGCATGGAGAACCTGAAGCTCTTGTCTCTGCAAGCCACATTCCTATTAACATACCAAGGGCTCACATAAGGTCTTACAGCAGAGCTCTCTGATACAGTAAAGGAACCTCACACTCGTCACATTTGCTTCTCCATACAAACAACCCTTCACAGAAACTTTGCTGATCCTTTGGATCTGCCATTCAAGCAGGCATTTTTAAGATAGACAAAACGGATTTGTGAACCGTAGGATTTGAAAGGTAGCATGACAGAGACAGGAAGAGACACAGAAAGATCATTCTTCCATCTACTGATTCATATCTCCAACGATCACAGCAGCCAGCAGTGCCAGCTGAAAACAGGAGCCTGGAGCTTCATCCTGGTCCCCCGTGTGGGCAGCAGAGGCTCAAGCACTCAAAAAGTTGGCCACTGCTTTCCCAGGCCCATCAGCAGGGAACCGAACTGGAAGCTGAGAATTTGGGACTGCAGCCATGTTCTGATAGGGAATGCTGGCCTTCCAAACAGTGCACTTTGGAAAGGGCTGGTTTCCGGGTCTTCTCTCCAAATTCACAGCAACTGAAGTTCAGGGATCTTCCCGAGAAGGAAACGGATGCTTAAAGAAGATGCTAACAAACAAATGCATCTTCTGTTTCCCAGGAAATCAGCCCAGTGTTGGCACCATGCATACGGCTAGAAACAGCCCACAGTGGCCCCCGAGTGCAGAGGAGGCCCTGCAGCAGTGGGCCCATCTGGACCCTGCTTTTCCAGGGCCTCAAGGCGGATCTGCCCATCCTGGCAACACCTCTAACCGGTCTGACCTTGTACTGCTGTTTTGTCTTTCAGGTAAAGGAGGGGCGAATTGATTTTTCAAATGCTCATCGTGAACACCTTTCTTTTTTGCTAACACTGTCCACTGAATACAGCTGGAAAATTGCAGCCGATGGTCTCTGTCTGGGAGAAATCAATGTGCGTCTCTTCGAGGCAGGAGCTGCCATCTGCGGGCGCTGACTACCCTGGCCAGCTCCTCTGCGTCGCCACTTCTCAGTCCCCGGAGTCAAGGAACAGAGTCCAACTGCGAGCACCCTGCCTTCAATCACAGGGATGTGGATGCAAAGGTCATTCAGTTCAACACAAAACATGAAATCAGGCAGACACCGGATGGAGGAGCAGGGGAACGGGCCGAGAGGGCCAGGATCTCAGATCCATGCAGTGATTTACAGGAATGGCATGGTGTCTGGCATGGGAAGTCTCAGCAGCAGAAATTAAATCATTGAGGCAACTGTGGTATGTGTGTTATGACATCCCAAGAATAAAGTTCTTACGCAGCAGTACCACAGTCCTCACGGGAAACAGGCAGACCACAGATGCTGGGACAAGCAAGCTGTCTGCAGGCAAGAGGAGGAGCCCCATCAGAAACCCACCCTGGCAGCATGTGACCCTGGACTCGCAGCCTCCTGCACCAGCAGGAAACCAACCCCGCTGTTCCAGCTACATCATCTTCTGCACTGACACATGTCTCATCCTGGCAACCACTGACAGCTTCGTAGCAGCAGTGACGGACTGAGTGAAAAGCAGCTTTCTTTTCAGAATGTGAGGCCGCAAACACCTTACAAAGGCAGCAGACGAGTGCAGTCTAAGCCCTTAAGACCACGCTGCTCCTAACATCGTCACACAAACTAGAAAGCAGCAGGATGCGGGGCTGTGGGAGACAGAGAAGGGGGTCCTGGAGGTGGTGACACGGCTCTGTGCCTCCTCAGTCCTGCCCTCCGGCATCACTCGGCAGTCACTGTCAGACGGGGATGAGTAACGCACTCCACTGCAGAAGGGAGGGGCATTCTTGACTTTCTCACACTCCTTTAACACACATTTTACCTTAATTCATGATACTCCAAAATGCCTTTATTTTTTTTCCACTGTGTTGGCTTTCTATTTGCCTGCTGACATTTATTAGGCCATATTAAATAGCATCTCTCTTGCTGCAATGACTCAGCTTTATTGTTCCCTTATGAATAAAGTATTAGTGCACATGCAAATTATGTGTATATGCATTTGCATCCTGATATCGGGTACCAGCCACATGCATGCGCCCGCAGCAGCCCTGCGATGAATCAGATGCCTGCTCCTAGGTGAAAAGTCCATTTGGACATACACAACCTTTTTGGCCACCCAATGTTCACTCTCCAAACAGCATTATATCTTTTAAACAACCAGCATCATAAAACACATTAAGGCCACTTACGAGGAGGGAGTGTAAATTTTACCAGTAACATGAGAATGTGGGTTCCAATGACCAAATTAGGGGTCTAGCACATGTCCTCCATGTCACACTGCCCGGAGTTCTTCAACGCAGGACCATTCTGAAGGTCACAGAACTGGTTGCAAATGGTCAAATCCTCACTGTGGCCTCAACTGCATCTCTTGCATTTCAACAAATGCTGGATTTTCAACTTCCTGCTCAGTGGAAGAAGGGGAAACACCATGGCCTGCGTGAGTCAGACTGCCTCAGCTTGCCAGCTGTCTGTCTTGGGTGGCTGACACCTGTCCCTCCTCCAGCCTTCAACACAGGATTCCTACTGTCTTGTATGGCTGTGAATATGACCTTCCTCAACTAGAGACCCCTTTCTCTCTACTTGCCCAGAATTCACTCTGGACCCCTGTTCTGATCAGTGGCATAACTTGCAAGGTTTGCCTCTTTCCACCTGAGAATTGCTCACTGCTAAGCATCTAATTTGTAGAAATGTTTTTATTTATTTTTCTTATCTTAACTGTTACTGTATATATTTAACATAATCAGCATGGCCTTTAGATATGCATATGTCAAATGAGATGATTTTTACAGCCATGCAAGTTAACAGTCATCCTCTCACACAGCTTGCTTTGTGCTAACCAAAGTATCATTAATGAGTGCTCAAACTGTGCGTTAAACCTCCAGGTTCACTCACACCCACACACCTGCATGCTTGTACCTTTTAACCCTTATCTCCCCAACCGCTTCCCTCCGAGAGTTGGGCAAGTGTTCTGCCATGGGAATGCGTGTGTGTTCACTTACTGTGCGGGAAAGGATCAGCTGAGATGGCACTGGGGTGCTACTATGTTCCCCATTCACCAGGAAAAAGGGGAAGAACAGGTGACTAATCGGCCATCATCCTAACCCGTGATTAACTGTTGTCCATCACAAATCCACATGTAAAGCCATGATAAGGAGCTGGCCACCCCGAAGTCCTGGTACCCAGGGTTTCTTAGTCCAAGCGAGAATGGCACAGTGCAGAGAAGAGGCTACACAAACTACTTCTGGATTAAATATTAAATCAGCCAACTTTGGCTTAAGTTGCCAAATTGCTGAGGGTTAACCACACCTCCTGCAGGGCCCAGTATCATGCCTGCCTTAGAAATGCCCTGCAATGGCTCTAATACCCAAGTTCAGAGCTTGGGTGGTCCTGTACCCTCCAAGTGCTGAACATATGCCAGCTCCAGTCTGACAACCCACACAGAATGCAGCCCTCCCAACTCCTACAGTTTCTGGCCCAAACAAGGGTCCTGTACTCCTGTCACCATGGACCACAGGACCAGCCCCTGTCACCACACTGTCTTTCAAAATGGTTGAACCAGTTTATATTCCCACAATATCAGTATGCCTTTTTCTCCATATCCTTACCAACGTCTTAGCTAACATGTCAGAAACAAAGGCAATAAAAGCAGAAACTACACATATGGGAAGACATCAGGTTAAGAAGCTGGTTAAGAAGTCAAGAAACTCAACAACCAAAAAGGACATAGCTAAGAAACAGGCAAAGGACACAGACAGGCATCTTCCAAAGGACAAAATACAAATGGCAGGATAATTGAAGAAAAAACTGCTCAGGATTACTGGCCACCAGGGAAATGCAAATAAAAAGTTGCATTGAGGCTTCACCCAAACCTCATGGGAGTAGCTAGCATTCTAAACCTCTATAGGCTTCCTAAGCTGGGAGTTCTGAAATCCAGGATTTCAGAAGACATCTCGCGTTCCAGGGAAAGAAACCATACATTTACAAAGAAGCCAAGCAAGGGCAAACCGATGCAAGATACAGGGTTTGGGAACAGAGTTCCTTGGCCCCAAATCTCAACAGTGCCAAGTCTGAGGAGCCCTGTGATATGGGAGTGACACCTGATGACATGGTAATTCCATGTCCAGATGAGCACCTGACACATACTTGTATCTTTACCAGAAGAGAAATAAGCACTACTCAGAAAAGAAAAAACCGAGACTCAGCACGCACCACTGTCCAACAGTTACGCCGCAGTCAGAACCAAGGAACAGGAGCAAGGCAAGCTGCAGGCATGTCAACAACACAGCATCAATGAGGCAAAGAGAATACAACAACATGTTTTATATAGTGAAAAGCAATTAAACCAGAAGATGTACTTCATAGAGGTACACCAGAGGTTCCCAAAGTGTTGGAACGTAAAGGCTTCCTGAGTGGGAGGTTCAGGATAATGTGCTTGCAGCCAGTGCAGTGGAATATGAGATGGTGAGGTTAATGAAGGTCAGTGCAGTGGCGTTCACTTAGGAGGGTGTCTCAGAAGATGATTACAAAGCACACAGTGACTCAGCACTTGAATGCTGACTGCACACAGAGTAAAGGAGTATGCATGCACCGACTGAGAGTGCAACAATTCTGTGTAACTTCAGGGCACAATGTCCTAATCCTCTCACATTATCCTGGTGTTCCAGAAATTCTATATACTAAAGACACTCACAAATGGTATTAACACAAAGCTCCATTAGAAAAGGCACAGAGGGGCCCGGCACTGTGGCCTAGCGGCTAAAGTCCTCGCCTTGAACGTGCCGGGATCCCACATGGGCGCCGGTTCTAATCCCGGCAGCTCCACTTCCCATCCAGCTCCCTGCTTGTGGCCTGGGAAAGCAGTCGAGGACCGCCCAAGGATTTGGGACCCTGCACCCACATGGGAGACCTGGAAGAGGTTCCTGGTTCCCGGCTTCGGATCGGCACGCACCGGCCCGTTGCGGCTCACTTGAGGAGTGAAACATCGGATGGAAGATCTTCCTCTCTGTCTCTCCTCCTCTCTGTATATCTGACTTTGTAATAAAAATAAAATCTTTAAAAAAAGAAAAGGCACAGAGGAAGAAGACCCATTTAAAAACTTCCCCCCCACCACAGCATGGAAGCAAAACATTACAAAGTGCTCCGCACACATTCAAGTCCTGCTGGTGTGGCAATTCAGATGCCGATATATAGACACCTGGGGTTGCTGGCTTGTCTCCCTGGCGCCTCATCTTCCTTTCCTTTCAGAAGTGGTTAAGTTTGTAGGCTCATCAAAGGAAACATACAGGGCAAGCAAAGCCATAACCCCAGGAGGGGTTCAAGAGACCGGGGCCAAATCAGAGGCAAATAAGGATGCCAGAGTCACCAGATATCTCCCCGATTAAGGGCATTACAGACACAGAATGGGAAAAAAATACTGTAACTCCAGATTTTTGATAGGCTAGATGGTGAGCAGAGACGGACGCCAAGGTGGCATTCACACAGGTGCACCAATCTTTCTACCTAGGGCTCTCTCTTTCTTGGTAGTGACCACAGAGCTCACAGAGCTCAGGATTCTCTGAGGGTCTCATTGTGGTCCAAAAGCAACCAGCAAAGCTGACATGCAGAACTGTCTTTCTAAACGCCATCTTCACTCAAAAGAACATTTCCTTGGAGAACATTTGATGCCAGGACTGGGGAAGGACAAGTGAACAGAGGTCCTGAGCCATCTTGTCAAAGAGTAACAGGAAAGGTCCAGGAGTGATGGGGACCTGTCCAAAGGCCCAAAGGTTCGCACGAAGTTGTGTCCTCTGACTGAAGCTGGGAGAAGCTGACCATTAACATAAAGCGGTGGTTACAACTAAACAATAAGCGGTTGCTAAGTATTTACTTACCTAAAGACAGAAATGCACAAAACTGAGAAATAAACAAAACGTCAGGTTCAGAGCAGTAGCTGGTGAATGGCTCTGCGGTATCAGCATATTACAGCCTTAGTCAACATTTACACAAAATGCTAAATACACATGATAAAGCAAGGTGGCCAGCACTACCTTCCCTGGGGAGACACCACCATTCCGGAGGGGTCACCGTGAAAGCGCACACAGCCAGTCAGGACGCGAGGAGACACAGCACCCCGAGTGCTGCACTTCTGCTAAGCATGCCAAGCCCAAATTGAGTCACAGGACTGAAAGAAAAAGCATTTGACAATCTTGACGGACATTCTCCAAAATAACTGTTTTAAATCAAAGCAAGACTGAGGGACTCTTCCAGGTGGATAGAGCCTATAAGAACATGGTGATTTTATGCAATACATGAACCTGCTGCAAACACACACATACAGCAGCAAACTGGGAACAGTAATGGGGCAACAGCCGATGGTGTCAGTTACCATGCGATGGGGGAACACACCCTGGGCCACGAGCGCTGTGTGAACCATCTCCGTGGGAGCTGACGGGAAGCCTGTGTGCCCCTGCTTGCTGTCATGAGGGAGTGAGCGCTCAGAGCACAGTGCCCCCGGTCCCGAAGTGTCTGCAGTACAAACAGGAGCGAAGGCTGCTACTGGTTCAACTCCACAACTCTTTCAACCTCCACGTGTCCACTCTGCAGTGCAGACAGCACCATCCCCCATCGCAGACCAGAAAGCCTTCGATGTGTGCGTCTTTGGCCCAGCCGCACCCGTCACTGTTCACGCTTTCCCCTGTGGTCCTGGCTGAGTTGAAACGATCACCTTAACCATTTGGTTGACAGGCAGAATAGTCACAGAACATGTGGGTGGCGTCCCATCGTTTGCAGAGGTTTTGTGTACATTAAATTTCCATCTTTTCAGTACTCAAAGAAGACGATGTTTTATTCTCTCAGTTTAGACACATGGGCATTGAAGTTAAGGTAGTTATGGGAAGAGTTCAAATCATACAATACCATGCCCGGTTAAATCCAATACAGGAATCATCACTAATATCAGAGAAAAAATAAGCATTGGGGCCAGTGCAATAACCTAGTGGCTAAATCCTCAAGTTGCATCAGCCAGGATCCCATATGGGCACCAGTTCATGTTTCAGATATTCCGCTTCCCATCCAGCTCCCTGCTTGTGGCCTGGGAACACAGTAGAGAATGGCCCAAAACCTTGGGACCCTGCACCTGCATGGGAAACCTGGAAGAAGCGCCTAGCTCCTGGCTTTGCATTGGCTCAGCTCTGGCCATTGCAGCCACTTGGGGACTGAACCAGTGGATGGAAGATCTTTCTGTCTCTCCTTCTCTCAGTGTATCTGCCTTTCCAATAAAAATAAATAAATCTTGTTTAAAAATAACCATACTTTGTTACTCAACACGGTCTGATGTATTCGGGGAGGAAGAACGTGGCTGCACAGAAATGCTCAGCAGATGCACAGACCAGTGGCAGAATGAGGGTTAGGATGTATGGCTTAGCTGTACGTCCGCTGGGAGAGATAAAGAAACCTGAGCCAAAGAAATGCAGCCAGGGATCAGTGGCCAACAAACACACTTTAACATTCCTCTGGGCTCCAGGCCCTCCAAAGGCAAGTTGTGTCTGTAACATGGTCCCTCCCTTCAAACTCTGCTTCCAGAGCCGGGCACACAGTGGCTCTGCTTCCAGAGCCGGGCACACAGCGGCTCTGCTTCCAGAGCCCGGCACGCAGTGCTGAGGAGAGAGCCTGGAGCAGAACATAAGAGGGAAACCATCACTCACAGGCTTGAAGGAACCTGAGCAACAACTGGAAGGAACAGGAGGAGGGATTAGAAAGAAAGCCACAGAAAGGTAACAATGAAAACTGCCCCTCCACCCCAAAGAAGAGTTTAGCAAAGGAGGTGGTCAGCACCATTATGGAACGGTGCCAAAAGTCCAAGCAAGCTCAGAAGCAGGAGTTGCCAACAGCGGCCATTACAGCATGAAGAGACCAGAGGCAGTGACATTTACAAGGCCAGTGAGCTGAGGAGCAGTGACTGCAGGTGGAAGAATCAGAGCTCTTGCAAGAATGCCAAGCATTTAGACGGCGAAGATAGTGAAGATAGGGAAGACAGCATGGGTGGAAGCAGAGAAGGGCACAAAGAAGCAACTTCCGCTGACTGCGCTTTGAGCTGAGCTACTGCTACAAAGTGTGTGTATGTCAGAGCCAGCCATTGTTCCAAGACAGTGCAAGCTGTGTTTGAACACTGGGAACGCCTTTGCTCAGTGTAGTGATTAGACCATGACCGTGTGGCCCTGGGCCCCTCAGCCCCACATGCAATCACACACATGCAAACCCAGAGCAGCGTAACTGCAGCACAGGTCGGCCGCAAAGATACCGCCACTTATCCTTTCCAGTTTTAGCATTTTCACAATGAAATATCCAAGTAACTGCTTACAAATAGATCTTGATTTTTTTTTAATTATGTGACTTACTGTTTTTCCCCCATTCCTGTGAAGTTGTTTTAGTATTTGTGCATAGGTGGTGATGTCCTCAAATGAGACTAAAAGAATAAAAGCAACTCTAACAGATTACAAAGATGATATTTCAAGAACCAAGTAAGACTGGTGCTTTGCTATTTGAGTTGACTCAACAATTACTCAACTTTGGACAAGCTGATCAGGGCAACTTAGGAAAGGGGACATTCGGTGCAGTGTTCTGTGTCACTAGGCAGGGTAGCCACTCACTAGGCATGGCACTGAAAGAATGCTCCCTTCCAGAAGTTGCTGTATTCAGCAGGTGGCTGCGGGCCTCAGAAGTCCTCCCCGCACCCCCATCCATC
Organism: Ochotona princeps; assembly: GCF_030435755.1. Taxonomy (NCBI): domain Eukaryota; kingdom Metazoa; phylum Chordata; class Mammalia; order Lagomorpha; family Ochotonidae; genus Ochotona; species Ochotona princeps. The sequence goes on along the minus strand of NC_080852.1, from coordinate 39,191,682 downwards.
CTCAGTGAGGCTTTATCCAGCTCAAGCCCTTCTGTCTGCATAGGACCTGACAAAGCCTAGCCACATTGTTCAGATACTGCAGATGTTTCTACAAACATCTGGCATTTGCGCTCCTGCAAACCGAGACAAACAGGCTTGCCAAAGAGTATCCTCGCCAATGCAAGAGTGACCTGCAGGTAACGCAGAATTTGCACTGTGAATGCGCTCATCGACTCTTTTCAATTGTGTTCTATCTCTAACCAATTTTCAAAATTGGAAAAAAGAAATTTTGAAATAGGTTCACATAGGGCCTCTTAAAGGCAATCACTAGCAAAATAAAAATATGTGGCTAAAATCCCAATTTAAAATAGAGAATAAAAACCATTAGTCACTCTCACGAATGGAAATGTAAGGGAAATGGAAAAAACACTATAAAATACCATGCATCAGAAGTCACTATAACGCAGAAAGCTATCTTACCGCATTCTCCCAGTAAAGACTAAGTAACAGCTAGCTAAGGCCTACGATAAACACAACTTAAATGGAGTGTGAAGAAAATCCAAGATAAATAAAAGACAACAAAAACACCTTTGACAGTTCTACAAGAATCAGAATGAACTAAGAACCTGGCCTTCCTTTAAGTCCAAACTGAACGGGAATGAGTTCCTTTGCCATTACAGAGAACTCACTGGGGCTTCCTCACTGTTCTTTAAGTAGGTGGGAGATTCAGCAGACTGAGTCAACACAGGCTGAAGTGGGAAGTGCTGCTGTGGTCTCTGCGCTCACGTGCAGTGTCTGGGCTCTGGTGTTTTCTCTCTGGGCACCTTATTCCTCAGGGCTGCACACAATGTCCATTTCCTAAACTACCTCCCAACTCTGGATCTGAAATATGAGATGTTTTTAATCCTTGAGCCTATTCCCAACACCCACATGCTGTACCATTCCTGACAACCCAGAAGGATGGGGTCATGCTAAAACATCTGACAGCCACAGGGCACAGGAAAGAGACAGCCACACAGTACTTCTCCTTCTACTACAAGTGTCCTTACCAACCTCTGCCGACGCAGCCACCTGCCTCCCTTCTGTGCCAACTGTGCCACCAAGAGGATGACACAGGTCAAGCAAGGTTCCATAGCCTCATCAAAGAAACCAACCTCTGGCAGCAGCTGTCTACAAAATCCAGCACTTCTAAAACAGTCTGGGCTGTTAAATGAGGAGAAGCTAGCTCAGATGTGAGGACAAATGTAACATGTAGCTGTTTCTGAATCTTGGTCATGTAGGACCCAGAAGGAGCAGCACTTGTTGGATAAAAGACGGTGGTTAAACTCCTAATGCAGTCCCACCAGACGATTTAATCATGATTGGGATGGCCACCTCAAACCTTCAGATACTTCCCCCACTGGGCAGTAGGAGAGGTTGGAAGGCTTGCTGCCGGTGTGGGCCTCACTCGTGTCAGAACTCGGCATGGACAGGGTCCTGCTGGATTCTCACTCAGAACTGCCTCCACCTGGCTGCACAGACAGCCCTGAACAGTACGTCTTACAAACACTGAAATGATTAAACTGGTAGACAAATTTGTGTGTACGTCAGCTAGAGCTGATGGTCCCAAATCCGGTTCCTGCCACGCCAGCAAAGCCTCTCTCAGTGTAATTATGTAAGGTAAGTACAGAAATGTAATCACAAATCATCCTACTATCCACAGCTGAGATTCTCAGCTTTTTTTTCTGGATCTGATAGGTTTGCCTTTTTCCCCTCAGCAATCGCATTTCCCTGGACTCTAAATCAGCGAGACAGGGAACACATTAGAAAGCAACAGTGAAGTGATTTATGATTCTGTTGATAATTTAAAAAGAATAAAAGATATTTGGACATTATTTCAGAGATACATCAAAATCAATCATTTAAACATGGAAAGTCAATTGTACGCTATAGGAGCAAATTCTGGTTTTAAAACAGTAAGCCAAACCAAACCAAAATTCATTGTCAGTCATGTTGGGTAATTACTTTATCTAGTAATTTTTACCTGGCAAACCCAGTCTAAAAGTAGACAAGAAAAGAAAGATGCTTGAGCAACAAAAAAGAACTCTGGAAATCTCACCAGTAAAGCCCTTCAGAGGCTGGGAGGTGGCACAGTGGAGTGAAGCGGGCCACGGTGCAACAGGGTGGGGGCACTCAGAACACACACCACAAGCAGGAGCCTGGGACTTCACTGCCACGGGGTCCACTGTGTGGAAACATGGATCCCAACCTCCTCCAACTGTCAAACAGAGGTGGAACCTGCAGGTCTCACATATCCTTACAACTAAATCACTGAGTAGTAGAAAAATGAACCATCTCAGACTCAACACCAGGAACCAAGATTTACAAGTGCTACCTGAATTAGTAGGAAGCTTTATGATTTCCTATTGAGATTTTGAGAAATGGAACTGCCCAGATGAGTCAATGCAGAGAGGGAAAGACTGGATATGGAACCCTGGTTTTTCCCACCATCTCACACTCTGTACTTCAGGTCACAGCTCCAAAAGGGACAGGCATGGCTGTCTCAGTGAACCTTCAAGCACATCACAGCAACCCAACTCCACACCAAGCTCCCTTTGTCCCTCACTTACCCACTGTTACACGACCTCCCCCTTTCAAATGGCACTTTCTCCTTGGAAACCAGAATTTTTAAAAAATGAGGGCAATTCCACTGAAATATCATCCACTGATTTGAGAAGCGGGCTTGGGCCAAGACTAACAGCTTTGTAAATGTAAATCTACTCCAGGACTGTCGGGATCTGAGTTTATTTGTAAGCAATGTGGCTTTATTTTCCTGTAAATACTTTGTAAAACTCTTACCAACATACTTTCATGATAGTGAACAAAAACTTGTGCCTGTGTTCTACTTTGCATCTCAAGATTTCTCAGCATGTACAGAACCAGGATTTCAGGTCAAGAACAAGTTGTGTTTTGAAACCGTCCATTTCTAGTCTCCGAAGTATGCTGACCTCACTCTCATACCACCAAACCTTGGCCTCATCTGAAGAAAACTCAGGAACTGAGGTAGTAGATATGTTAATTGTGCTTTTCCCAAGTACATTAAAATCAATTCCAAATTTTTTTTAAAAAAAAGTATTTCTATTCCTCAACATTTTCATCAGTACCGCGCTTAGAGAAACTGAATTAGGTAAAATTGTACAAACTTAAGTGTTGTCATTTCTACCTGATTAGTCCCGATAATTTCCTTATTTATTTCTGAAATACCAAGTGGGGAATTAAGTTCCATTTTTAATATTGATGCAAAGAGTAAGACTAACAGTCAAACCACATTAACCCACACCAAGAACCCTTGTCGTGAATCTGCAAAGTAGCCACTGTTATATCCAATGTACAATGAGGAAATGGGCCATGCGTAAGTTCAACAAATGGTCAAGAAAATTGGATAAGTGAGCATCAGAGCCAAGAGCAGAACCAAGGACATCTTCTGGAATCCAAGGCCTTAAGTCCTAGCCCACAAAGCTATATCATGAGGCACCACTTCTTGGCAAGACAACTCTGGACTCTCCCCGGTGAAGCTAACTTGGGAAGCCAGATTCCTTGACATCAATGCAAACTTGAGGCCTGCGTTTTGCCTCAGATGACATCAGCTCTAACAGAAGACTCCAGTCAATTACGACCCCTGAGATATCTTATTATCCCTGAGGCCACCAAAGGCCAGGACTCCTGGACAGGATGAGGCCAAAGGCTCATGGGCCAGGACTCCTGGACAGGATGAGGTCTATACCTGAACTGAGGAGCAAGCATCTTCTCCAGGATCCAACCTCTAAACGGGGTCCTGGGAAGACATGTAGGCAAAGCTGGGAACGTGAATACGGCTGTCCTACACCTGCCAGGGCAATGCTCATCTGTGGACCTAAAGGGGAAGGAGTAGCCAAGAATGATTCTGAAGAGGGTCAGAGGAGACCCCGCCATCCACACTGAGCCACCGAACGGGTTCTCCTAGTATCCCGGTGAGGCGGGCGCCGTGGCTGGCATTTACACAGAGATTCAGGTTTAGAGTAGTAAAGCCACTTGATCAAGGTCACTGCCATTGACAAAGAAGATGCAGAAAGCAAACACCCCAATTCAGGTGAGTAAATCTTACGTTCATCAAGAGTGGTTGGGAGTAACAAACACTGAAATACTCTAGGATTAAAACCCTCCATCAAAAACCAAGGGGTCTCAAAGTGTTTCCCAGGGACCCTGTATTGGAACCTCGGGATTTTCATTACTTACAAGGCTCTGTAAAATGGTCTCCATCTATATTCATAGAGAAAAGATAGAAAGTAAATTGGCGGGGGGTTGGCAGCGTGGCCTAGTGGCTAAGGTCCTCGCCTTGATCCCATATGGCTGCTGGTTCTAATCCCGGCAGCTCCACTTCCTCTCTGTCTTTCCTCCTCTCAGTATATCTGACTTTGTAATAAAAATTAAAAAGTAAGTCTTTAAAAAAAAAAAAAAAAGAAAGTAAATTGGCGGGCAGTGAGGAATGTATGACTAGGAGTAGGACCACTGGCTTTGGGGTTTCTCAGAGAAGCTGCCTCTCTCACCCTGCAAGCCTCCAGACTCATTAATGGTCACATCTGCCCAAGTAAGAGCCACATGCAGGCTGTCAGACCACACGGATTTAGACTCTTAGGGGCTGCTGAACTCCAAATGTGCCCCTCCAAGAAGGCAACAGAAGGCCTCTGTGAACAAGGCCCAGAACCTGCTCCGGCGACCCCTCCTTTGTATTCAGGCAGAGACTTAGAGTGTGAGACAGAGCTCTAGATGCAGATGAACTAGGGTTCGGGTTGTGATGTGAATTCACAACCTTGGGGAAGTTAGTCAGCCCTGTACTCACCTCGGCTTTCTCAGTAGCTGAAAACGAAGAAGACCAGCATCTCCCCAGTAGAATCCGGACGCGACAAAACTGCAATCACCACACGTACGGACACTCAGCACGGAGTCTGACTTGCGGATGTATTCCATAAATGTTAGCCATTTATTAAGCAGCTTCTAAGTGTACATCACAAACTACAAAGCGCCACTTGAACATTATTTATTACTGCAGCCTTGTGTGCCCAAAAAGGCAATACACCATCTGGCATAAATCTATTCTTCTTTCTCTATTATAACAGCAGTTACAAAATAATCTATAAGGCTATCTTATTTCTCATCATTTTTAATGTAAGAAATGCAAACAGTCTACATAATCATTTCTAACATGCCTGTACGTGGCTTTACGAATCCAGGTAGTAAATGTCTCCTTATAGAGAGCTGCTGATTCCTCAGTAAGACAAATGATGCAATTTAACAAAGTGAAGGAATAAAAATATGTCTTTAATCTTTATCCCTAAGTAAACTCTTCGAATTTTCAGATTGTCTTTAATGAGCCCATTTAGGTCACACCCCCGGGGATCTCTCAACAGGTGACTCCTGGCAATCCCCTCCGACAGCTTCAGAAGGAAGAGCGACCATCAGGAAGTCCAAACGTGCTTCCCATGGGAGCTGTCAGTCCTACCCTCCAATCTCTAGGGGTGAGAGGCACTGCAGACCGAGTTCAGTCATGTGGACAGTAATTTCATGAATCACGCTTACATCATGAAACTCCCGCCAGAATCCGCAGGCAGTGAGGCATGAAGAGCTTTCTGGGGTTGAACACATGAGGATGCTAGGAGAACCCTGCTCCTGGAGAGGGTATGAAAATTCCCACCCACCTCTTATTCACCTTCCCGTGTGGCCCCCTGCACCTGTGCCATATGACTTTTACTGAATTTTGTCCTTTATAACGCAAGTATATCACTAAGTATAACTCTCCCCTGAGTTCTGAGAGGTTGTCAGACCTGAGGCGTAAGTTCATGGAACTTTCCCAATTTTCAGCTTGTTTGGGCAGAATGCACATGGCTTGTGGACAGGCACACAGGTCTTTGGGCTAGAATTTGAAGTAGGGGCAGGCTGATGTGACTGAGTCTTTGAAACTGCCTATGCTGATTCTGTGTAGCCACTGGGACAAGTGAACTGCACTCCAGGACCCGGGGTGGGTTCTGAACCTTCCTTCACCTGTTGGTAACGACTGCCTGTGCAGCATGCCTTTCTGTGCAGCACGCCTCCTGATTTCTGCGTTCCGCCAACTGGCTCAAGAGGCCGTCTTCCCTCACTTTAGGGGGCTCCGTCTGAGCTTCGGGAGACCCACGGTAATCACTGGATGTGGTCACCACAGAGCTGACAAGCGATCTCAATGACCTACTTGATACGCCAATTCTTTCACTGGCCCTAAATGTGAAAAAAGTATTACTTTTGTGAAGGAGCCCAAGAGGCTCACATCACCTATCCCATCATCAGCAAGTCTTGCAAAGTGGAGCTGGTTAGACCAGGCGGGCAGTCAAGCTGCAGCATGTCCCATTAAAGCACCTGGGTTTGACTCCCAGCTCCGACTCCTGGCTCCAGCTTCCCACCAAGGCAAACTGTGGGAGACAGTGATGCTTAAACGCATGGAGCCCAACATTCACGGTGAAGACCCAAAGTGGGTTCCCTCTCAGGCACTTGAGGGGTGACCCAGAAGACAGGAGTGAATGTTTGTTTTTACTAGACAGATCATATGGATAAGAACTGAGGTAGATATTTACATACGAACATAAATGCAAACACACTAAGATGCTAGGTGGACCCTTTCCGCAATGCACCCATCTAATCAGTTCTGCTCAACGAGCCCTCTAACTGTGTTAGATGACCTCATCTGGGAACATTTCTTTTGCATGAGTTTTTCACATAATGGCATTAACTCCCCATTTTCTTGCTCTAATCTACACAGTTGCAGTCTCGGAAGTAAGTCTCTCTCCCAATTATACACCAGGCCAGCTGCAATCTTCTTGACTGATGAAGTCATTTCAGGCCGCAGTTAATGTCATGACGCATGGTTGGGACCACTGCACAAGTGGCTCCTTGGAGTAGCAAAGGAACTTCAGCACTTCTGGGTAGTTAGACACACAAATGACCCTGAACCCCGAGATGAGCACTGACCCATCAGTGCTGCTCTCCCCACCGTCTCCCTTCCTTCCTCGGTTCTTTGGGGTGTCACAGAGAACATTCAATTCAGGTCATTGGCTTCTTTGATTTTCAAGTGTGCGGTTTCTGCTAAGACATCTTTATAAGTTAAATGTTTACACTTTGCATGCCTCCCAAATTGGCTTGTTGGGGAAACATGGGGTTGCTGAGATCATCTGCTGGGCCTATTTCTGCTTCTCTCATTCACGTGGCCTTGGGGCTCAGGCTTCAGTGCGCAGATCTGCAGTATCCATCATGCATGTTCATTAGGGTAGCTACCATCAGGCTGGGGAAAGAAAACCTCTGGTTCTCTGGAAATGTCTTGACAGATATCTCCAAGTCGTGTGGGTGGTGAACACTCCTATTTCCATTCTTAGAGCTTCCCGGGATCCTTACGCTCTGATTCTCAACCATGAACAGGAACTATGGAGGCACAGACTCTCCCACTGTGAATCCCAATCTTGGGGGTGATGGGGATGAATGTGCAGCTTTGACAAAGGACCAAAGGTACACACACACACACACACCTTCCCCTGTAATGGAGAAGGGCCAGGTGCCTTGGGCTGCAGGCTGCCCACAGCTGCCCTCGGTCAGAGGCCGCATGCACTCTGAGATATCAACGGGCTGCTCTGTGAAGTGCTCATCATGGAGTCAGCTACTGAGGTTGAGGGAACAAAAAACAAACTTAAAACCCATTATAGAAACTTCAATGAACAATTTTACGTCCGTTGAGCCTAACAGTTTAGAAAAAGGAGGTCTTTCATTTAACATATTTTTAAATTCTATCTTTCAAAGTGTTAGGCTAGAATGGACTAGAAAATTTAAAAAACAGCCTACCCCAGAGAGTGGAGCAGTGTCATTCTATCTGCCAGCCTGCCTCCATCTCTCGGAAGTCTGAAAGATCATCGGCCCTTCCAATCACAGCGTGTCCATCCGCACACGTTCTCACGGCCGGGAACATCCTGGATGTTTAATGGATCCAGCAGAGATGGAAGATGGATCAGTGCTGAATGTTCAGGATGCAAAAAGTCATCAAACAGCTGGAAATCCAGGGCAGGAGGAGACTTTACTAAGAGCGAGCCTCAGGTCCTGGAGCTCTGCAGGCTCCAGCATCCACCACCCCAGGAGTGAGTGGTCACACCTCCGGGGCACACACCACCAGCAGTGACCGCAGTGCTGGGGAGGTCACCGACACAGACAGCAGGTGTGTAAGTGAGCACTTCCACAGCCCAGGTGGTAAGTCACCTACTGGGGAGGCTGGGCAAGTAGAGGGAAGTCTCCCCGTAACACACAGAATACCACAGCCAGCTGGGGTCTTACAGTACTTTCTAAACGAGGCTGCAAACTTCTCCCTAGCCCCTTTTCTCAAGCTCATAAAACAAGGTAGGAACTACCACAGTTAAAGCGAGGGGAAGGGATTAGTAGCTTCTGGCAGGCTGTGCACTTGGGTTCCAGGAAGGAGCGCCCGCTGCCTATTCCTGGAGCCTCTGCAAACCAGACAGCTCAGTCAAGGACAGGAAGTGCAACATCCTTCAAGTATGTGTTAGGAAGACACAGTCTTGCAAAACCCTTGAACCCACTGCATTAGAGACACACACTAGGGAACAGGAGAGCAGACTACATGCTGCCGCATTCTCCCAGTTGCTCAGCACCTGTGGATGCACACACACACACACATTCACCTTCAGTGCATCAGTCTCTTCCTCTTGGAGCCTGCAGGCCTGACCCAAGGCCACGCAGCTCCCTTGAAGACTCCCCAGGTAGGGGCAACTCACTAGCCTAGTGGAGAGCCTTGCCAGAATCCTGGCTCTAGCTCCTGGTTGCATCTTCCCACTAACAGATCCAAAGAGAGCACCCAAGACTCAAGGAGCTGGACTCCCGCCAACAACATGAGGAAGTTTGGCTCGGCACCCAGCTCCAGGGCCACTGCATTCACTGGGCTGGTGAACCAACAGAGAATGGTACAGAGAATGCTCCCAGTTATTTCCCTGCTTCTCAGAAAAGCAGCGTTTTTATTAAAGAATCCGACTGGACAACAACCTGGGTCTTCCAGCCTCACACCTCATAGCCTTTCCTCTTCCTTGGTAAACCAATTCTGCATTTACTGTGAAGGTAACAATGGCTTCTATCAATTACACCCAGCAAATGCATTCCATATCTTAGATTCTGCAAGAAAGCCAATGAAACGTGTTTGAAAACATGTGTTTTTAAAATATGGGAATGTGCTTTTGCAACTCAAGTTTGTGCCTTCCTATACAAGCCAAGTGGTTAATAATCATTACAGATTCATGAAAAGAAACAGAGCTGTAAAAAGGAAATAACTGACCCAAATGGCTCTTGGTAAAAGGCAGGAAAATTCCCAGGAACTTCGGCAAGAGTGACCCATGCAGGCTCTCAGCTCATGGGAAGGGATCGGGGATGCTCCCCAGGCCTGAATCCAACACCTGGCGCTTTCCCAGCACGACACGAGTCTGCGAGACCCACCACCACTGGTCAGGAGCTGTGTCACAACCAAGGACACAGGAGACAGCTCATTCTGGAAGACTCCGGCCTTCCTCCTTGCAGAGCAATCAGCTTTGGGGTGGGGGCTCTGACCCCGCTGGCCACCTTCACCCACACTGCTTCTGCTTTGATTGTTCTTGGCTCTAACAATCAGCCCGATGACTGACAAGAGGAGCAGTGCAAGCACGAGGGGCCTGCAAGACCATCCTGGAAGCGGACAAGCTCCAGAGCTGGCAGAAGGGAGGGATGGGGTCACACCACAACCCTAGGCAGTGCAAGGGTGCAAGTACAGAGAGTGGGGACGCGTGGGCAGAATGACGACAGGTGACTGGGAAGCTCTGTGGGGATCCTGACCACAAACTTGGCAATTGGATCACTAGGCAGTATTTGGAAATAAGGCAAGGGGCAGGAAAGGTGGCAGGTCTCAACAGTCAGGGGCACAAAAGGCTCTTTCCTGAGGGGTCCATTCTCCCCTGGAGGAGTGCAGTGGTACATTAGTCATGAAAGGATTTTGCTGTAGTTGGAAAGTCACTGAGCACCTGCACACAGATGAGGCAGCTGAAGCACCACCGGGTCTCTTAGGAGACCACTATGGTGTACCTAGCCCAGCATGCACAGGAACATCAGGCAGTGTTTGACTCGCTCGGGAAGCCTGGATCCACGTTTGACAACGCTCAGCCTCACTGAAGCTACATGCCACCGTGCAGACACATGTCCCATAAAAACCAGCAGTGTTCAAACGATTCATGGAAAACACATATGAAAAGTATGTACAGATTTCAAAAGTTTGTACCAAAGTAAATGTAATCCCATTTTCCCATGAGGTTTTTGTTTTGTTTTAAAGCAAAGTTAGAGGAGAGAGAGAGATCTTTCATCCACGGGTCCTAACACCAGAGTGACCACAATGGCCACAGTTGAGTTTTCTCCAGGTCCCCTATGTGGGTGCAGAGGCCCCCAAGGACTTGGACCACCTTCTGCTACTTTCCCAGGCGTGATCAGGGAGTCAGCTTAGAAGCTGAACAGACAAAACAACCAACCACCAAAATACACCACCACCTATGCTGGAGGCTGAAGCTTAGACTGCTGTATGGTGCTGGCCCCTCCCTGAGTTGTTTTCTTATGATCCCTGAGGAACATAAATCAATTCTTTACCAACTCTAGCCAATATATGCTCCAATTTTTAAGAGATAGAGGGAGAGAGACAAAAACATGAGAAAGATGATTTTCTGCCTGCAGGATCTGTCCCAAAACACCTTCAAAAGTGGGAGTTGGTCTAGAACTTGATGTGGGTCTCCAACACGGGCGGGTCTCCAACAGCGGATTCAACACGTGCTACTTCCCAAGGTGTGCAGGAGCCTGGTGCCACTCAGGAGCAGAGCCAGGACTGGGACCCATGCACTGACACGGAATGCAGACGCCCCACACAGCACCTCAGGCACTGTGCAAACACCGGGCTGTCCAACAGACCCGTCACCACCCCGTCTCCTCATCAGCACACTACACAAAACCAATGCTTACTCCACGTCCGTCCCACGGCCATTTCTTCCAACTTCCTGAAAATGATACTGTACCCAGCCAAAGGGCGATCATTTTCGCTACTATTCTGACTACAGTAAGTTTTTGTAATAAACTCCCAAATTTTATTTTAATTATATTTTCACATGGTAAACTATTTCTTTGGACAAAAGGCTATTCTGAGCCTGGTTTAGAACTAAACACAACAAAACACAGATGTTCGGTCCGACAGTTAAGATGCTGCTCGGAATGCTCACAAGCCATGTCAGATCACCTGGGTTCACATCCTCACTCCTCCTCCTTCCAGCTCCGTGAGCAGCTCGGGAGGCAACAGCCGATGACCAGCACTTGAAGTCCAGTCACCATGTGGGAGACCCGGATGGAGTTCCAGACTGCTGGTTTCAGCCTGCCAACTGCAGCTGTTGCAGCCATCAGGGAAGTACACCAGTCCTTCCCCTCTCTCTCTCTCTTTCTGTGTGTGTGTGTGTGTGTAAATGTCACTCCACCTTTCAAAAGAAGATAAACAGCTACTTAAAAACAGGAAGACTTCTAAAAAGTACTTCTATATAAGGATCTGGGATTACAGCTACGACACCTGCCTTGCACACTGGATGACTCCAGCTGGATTCCTGGCTCTAGCTGTTGATTTCAGCTTCCTGCCCATGCTGACTCCAGGAGGCAGTAGCAATGGTGCAAACAACTGGCCCCTGCCATGCATGTAACACTTGGATTTGAGTTCCTGCCTCCAAGCATCAACCAGACCCAGTCCCAGCCACCAAAGCCACTGGGGAAGTCAACCAGCACCCAGGAGCTAGATCTACTTCTCTCTGGACTGTTCAAATAAAAAATATTTTTAAAGTAAATAATTTAAAGGATGACTTGGTGGCATATGAGAGGAAATTGTATCTTTTTTTCTCCCCCTTTGTGGAAGCTGCATTTTGAGTTGTCCACACACTTGGGGTTGCCAAGTTTCTGGTCCCTGGGTTCCTGTTTCCCTGCTTGTATCCTGGTAAGTACAAACTCTGGAATGTTTCAGTGCTGATGAACTTGGAGCCTGAGATTATTTCAAAGAGTTCACAAAAAAATGGAATGCCAGTACAACGTTGTAGCCTAGCAACCAAAGTCTTCACCTTGCACGTGCTAGTACTCCATATGGGTTCTAATCCTGGCAGCCCCGCTCCCCATCCAGCTCCCTGCTTGTGGCCTGGGAAAGCAGTCGAGGACGGCCCAAAGCCTTGGGACCCTGCACCTACTTGGGAGACCCGGAAGAAGTTCCTGGCTTTTGGCTTTGGATCACCTCAGCTCCAGCCGGCCATTGTGGCCGCTTGGGCAGTGAATCTCTGCCTGCTTGGCCTATGTGGGAGGTCATAGGACGTGGCACATGGTGTCCCCAAGGGAACCCCCTGCTGGCAATGGTCTTGGCACACTGAGACCTCAACCTAACCTGATCATTGGCCATACAGGCAACAGCAGTGTGCTTCCTTCTCTGTCCTTGGATGAGCTGTGCTGGGACTTCCTTTATAAGTAAATCTGAAAAGTTGATGCAGTCTAACGCTACCTGCCAGCCGAATGTGGTATATGTGCAGCATACCAGCCAGCCAGCTGTGTTGTACATGACCTGCAGCAGAACTGGAAGATCGAGACGTACAGAGATGCCTTCCAGCCAATTACAGTGGCATTGGTGGGTGGGAGCATTGTCAGGAGACACCCTTCTGCCTTCCCCTTCTCTTAGTCTATGTAAGTTTGTGCTTGCTTTACAATAAAGGGGCATGCTCGAGCAGACTCCCCAGTGATTCTTGCTGAGGAACACCCTGCTTCATCTCCTCAGTGGTCATGGGGGCCTGCTGGTTGGAACCCCCAAGACATGCAGCCCTGCCTATGTGTAAAGCCCTTAGCAGCTGCGCCACATTTGGGAGACAGAATAATAAGACAAGACATTCCCACTGCTATCATTGATCAAGCTCATACTTAGGTACCAGTGTCAACACCAACACACACAGATCCGCGTTGATTTTTCCAGTTTTCCAAGCGGCTGCTGAATGAGTATTATTAAATGAATGCTGATGGGGGTTAGGAGCCATTTCACATTGAAAAGTCTTTCACTGGGCCATAGGTAAAGCTGAATGTGCAAGGCAACTCACCGGACCAACTGAGCTTGTATGCTCCCAACAGTCATCACTGGCGGTCTTTGTCCTCCCTGACTGCATGCTTTGTTTCCTCCCCAAGGATGCTGCCTGGGGAGGACAACAGCCGGAGGGATGCAAGGGGCAGGGCACACAATTTAAGCATCTTCAGTAATCCACCCTGCCACCTTCCTCGTTGTTGGCTGTGACCCTTACAGGTATTCTCCAGGGTGAGGGGCTGAGACAAGGGTCCACAAGCTGCCTGGCCAGCCTAACAACACTCCTCATGGTTCTTGACTCCATCCATCCATCCCTGATAGTCATCTGTGCCAGTCACTTCTAGCTTCCCTTGGAGCATACACAAAGCCAGAGCTGCTTTTTAATTCAATTATATCAAAGTAAAGATAAATCTATGCAATCACAAAGGGATATGGCCTCAAACCAATTTGGCGGGGACAGAGAGGCATGAGTCCCATAAGGGCCGTCAGAGCCCACGTGATCACAATGCTTGTGCAGCCTTAACAGGGACAGACAGGAGGATGGTGCCCCAAGGGACAGGCTCCTACAAACTGACAGTGTTTAGACAAGATGAAGCTCAATGCATCCACTGTTTTCTTCTCCAATCCCTTCTCACATCACAGGACTCATTAAAAGGTCGCACAGTGCAGAAGTGACTCTACCACCCTGCTTAGGTCAAGCAGACACTCCCATACAGGAATGCTTGCAATGCCTGCCAAGTCACCCAATCCTTGTCTGTGCAACCCACCATGTTGAGTACCCCGTGCTAGAGGTCACACATGCACAAACTGGGAGCTGCCACCTCACGCCCAAGATATATAAAAGCCCTGTGCTGTACACCCTGGCTGACCATTTCCCTAACGTGGTCACTCCGCCATGTGGAAGCGGCTCAAAGCCATCTCCTCCCAGGGAGCAGTCCATCAGACTTTCCCCTAGCAAAGCTCTTTGCCTGAACTAACCGCCTCTCAATCGCTCTCAAACTAAACACATGTGAGCTGAGCCGCAGGAGGCTTCACTAAGCCTGGCTCCCTGGCTGCACACCCGCCAACACCTCTCAGGATCGTGGAGCGCACCAAGGCGGCTGCAGAGTGCAGTGTGGTAGATGAGGCGACCCTGCAAGACTGAGCTCAGGGAAACCCACACCCCCAGTGAGAACAGGTCTTTTCACCAGGGCCTCGTGTCCTGTCAGTGCAGGTCGTGGTCACAAAGAGGCTCTCATTTGGGACGGTCAAGACAAGGGTCCGTGCCCACCCACCTGCTGCTGTGCCTGCTCAGCAATGTGAAAATACCGGTTTCATCTATTTCCAGTTGAATTGGTCCCCACGTGTCCCTGTCATTCATCAGTTTGAGAGCTGGATAGCTCTACCCTAAAGGTAAGGAATCCGAGTGGGTGACTCCGGTAATCTAGTTCCTAGCAGTGAACTGAAAAGACCACAGGATTTCCAACTGTCATAGTGGAAGCATCCCGCCTGGTGTTTGGGGGACAGAGTCCAGGTGCTGCCCAACTTGGCCCTGTGGTCTCATCACATGCTGGGAAGAAAAAGAATGCTATTTCCACTGAGACTAGCCTGGGTTCCATAAATGGAGCAGAAATAATGATGAAACCAATAGCCATAAGTCAGACCTCTTTCAGAAGCCTTCTATTTGGCAGCTACTCTGCTCACGGCCTTACACAGCGTGCCTCCACTTGGTGCTTACAGCTCTGCATTCATCTCCCCACTTTACAGATTAGGAAACTGAGGCACACAACTGTATGAATGTGCCTCCTGATCTCACAGAATAAACACGTTCTTACCCTCCAACAAAGTCAAGCTTAAATAACCCAGGTGTGGGGACTGCATCATAGCATAGTAGGGTAAGTCACAACTGTGATGCTGGCATCCCATATAGGCACTGCTTGAGATCACGGCCGCCATAGGACTCAGCTCCCTGCTAATGTGTAGTGTGGGAAAGCAGCAGAAGCTAGTCCAAGCACTTGGGCTTCTGCCACCCATAAGGGCGACCCTAATGAGCTCTGGGCTTCAGCCTGGCCCAGCTCTGGCCAATGAGGAGAGCGAACCAGGATAAAGAAGATCTGTAACTCTGCCTTCCAAATAATCAAACCAATCTTCAAAAAAGAAATACTCCATGTCAAGAGACAACGCCCCAGCCAAGCAGCTATTTTTAGAGCAATGTGTGATAACTGCTTTGTTTTAGGAAGCTAAAGCAACCCTCTTCACCCCCCGTGCAATGGACATAGAAAAAGTAAACCATTTGTAGAAATTTCTAGGTGTGGTTGAGGCATGATACTCTCCAGCATGGTATTCTGGTGGTCAGGAGCTTGAAGTGCAATGCTTTGTTGCATTTTCCCAGCCAGCAGGCCATCTGCCAAGCACAAACCCTCAGCGCCCAGGCCCGGCCACAGACCCTGCCAGAGCTGACATCTGAAACTCAGAAATGCTTTAAAGACTGTCAGATCAGATTTTTGCCACCAAGCTTTGTTGCAGGCACTTTTTTTAAAGATAAAAAATATGTCGAACAGAAAACTTCTAAAGAAAAGGGAGCGAGGCAGGTCACGTCACTGCCCACGAGCTGCCTGCTGGAAGGAAAGGCAGACACGCTCTCATTAATGAGGAGCAACGGCAGACTGAGGATGGCACCCCAGAACAGGAGCTTCATCTGATGGGAACGACAGGAAGGCCTGGCAGGTGGAGGCTGGTGAGCAAGCTCCATGTCCAGGTGTCAGCCAGAGGCACACCCAGTCCAAGGCACGTCCAGTCCAAGGCACGTCCTGCCAGGAGAACCACCAGCCCAGAACACAGGGTCTCCAAAGCCCAAGCCCAGAGGAGTGCAGCTGGCACTCCGCAGGAGCCAGAGCCACGGCCAGAAGCACAGCCCGCCTGAGCTCCCTTCCCAGCCCTGCGCACACGCTCACCCTCTGCCCGCAGACACTGCTATCTGCAACCCTCTTCACCCCCAGTGCAAAGCCCAAGTCTCTTCCTGAATGTACTTCTTGTTTATTCTCTTCCTTCTCCGTCCACTGGAGATTCAGCTTTTCTTAGTTTCATACCACATGCTTATGATGCCTTAACTGAAGTTCTTCTTGTCTAGGGCCAGCATCAGGATGTAGTCTGCTCAGCCACCATTATAATGTTGGTAACCCGTATCAGGGCAACTGGTTAAGCCCTGGCTTCCAGCCCAGTTCCTTGCTAATGCAGCTGGGAAAGCAGCAGCTGGTGGCCCAAGCACCTGGGCCCTGCCTCCCATGTGGGAAGTGTGGACGGTGTTTCAGGTCCCTGCCTTCAGCCTGGCCCAGCTCCAGCTGTTGCATCCATTTTGGGAGGAAATTAGCAAAGGCAAGATAGATCTCTCTCTCACTTGCTGGCTCTCACGCTCTCCCTTCCAAATAAATGCATCTTAAAAATAAAGTGTATCTGTTTTTCTTCTCCAACCTCTGGAATGACATGTCCAGAAAATGTCATCTAAATCAAATTCACCCTTCCCTCAGCACACTGAATTCCACCTTTGATTTTCTTCTTCCACTCAAACAATATACCTGACCTGGACCCAGACTGCGGGAATATTCTCTGTTCAGTCTTTGCTTGAGCTTCTGGAGCACGAGCAAACGTGGACACAGAACGATGAACTAGCAAACACGCCTTGCACACAGCAGGCAGCCTTCTTTCTCCGCGGAGATGCCCTCTTTACTCCTGCAGTCAGACTTGCAGGAGTGCTCAACAAAACATTCACGCAGAATGCATATTATAAAAAAACTTAGTCTTCAAAGCATTTGTTACCAATAAACATTATGTTCTTAATCTCTTTTTTTCCCACAACCTTTTTGACATTCCAACATCATTCCCTTTGTCTTCCAGGAAAATAATCCAGAATAAAGCATTAATTTTCTTTTTCCTCCCAATCTCGTGGTCACCTCATCTCTGTTTAAAGGCTCTGTTTCCCCTCATTTCCTCACTGTGTATCTCAACAGCATTATCACACTCAACAAAACTGTCAACTCGCCATAACAGTTCAAGTGCTTATCTTCCTCTTCTTTGCACACGGTGTTGTGGTTAGTTGTAAAGGGTAAACCTTCCTCGAGTAGCACCGATGCCGCCACCCTAGGTTCCTCCGTGGGTCTCCTATGCCCAGATCCTGGACTGATGTCTGGCATGAAGGGAGGGCTCAGTGACCGCTGTCACTGCTGTCCAACACCACCACCCCTTCAGCCTTTCTTCAGAGTGTCCAGGCTCATTGACTCCTCCTGTAAGTACTCATCGCTCCCTCTCCATTTCCTATTATGACTTCCCTCATCAACACCCAGCAAGGGTCTCCCAAGAGCGTTTGAACTAGGAGCAAAGCAGAGCCTCGAGTCACTGCTCAGGAGAGCAGGCGGATGGCCAATCATGGCACTGCAGATCGTGAGCACAGGGCATGTCCTGCCTCGTGGTCAAGATGCTTGCATCCCATACTGGCTCTCCTGGGACTGCGTTCTGACTCCACTCTTGTTTCATTCTCTGGAAGGCATGGCGACCACGTGGTGAGTTCCCACATCCCAGCCTCAGCACGGCCCACTCCCTCCCACTGCACACTCCAGTGAATGAACCCATGATAGCAGTAATCTCGCCTCACATTCTCCTACTCCCTCCCTCTCACATAAACGCAACAATGAATTTTTTAAGTTAAGGAACTCAGGGAGACTACTAGCAAACAAAATCCCATCCTGTTAGAAGATGCCCGAGTTAAACAGCACACAGACACAAACCCACTTCACACCTCACAGGACCTCATCCACCAAGGACAAGGTGTTATTCGTCTGTTTTCTCCATCTTAGGGATGCCATGAAAAAGAGGGGAAGTAAAGGTATAGACTGAGGGGTCTTCCACACCCATACAGAAAAGCTTGCAATATGAAGTGGCACAATAGATCAAATATGGGCCAACAATGACCGAAAAGAGGCCAGAGTGTACCACCTGCACTGACTGGGCTGGACTGTGTTGTTTGAATGCAGCCCTGATGCCTAAATTCTGGTGGCCTTTGCAGATCCCACCAGGACAGAGACAGCACACTCCTGCTTGGGATGTTACGTCACCTGCACACACTGCCAGCAAGGACAGCTTTAGCAGAGGCCAAACCAATGGGACTGCTGGATCGGACTATGCAAATCCAAACCAATGGGACTGCTGGATCATCGGACTATGCAAATCCAAACCAATGGGACTTGCTGGATCGTCGGACTATGCAAATCCAAACCAATGGGACTGCTGGATCGTCGGACTATGCAAATCCAAACCAATGGGACTGCTGGATCGTCGGACTATGCAAATCCAAACCAATGGGACTGCTGGATCGTCGGACTATGCAAATCCAAACCAATGGGACTTGCTGGATCGTCGGACTATGCAAATCCAAACCAATGGGACTTGCTGGATCGTCGGACTATGCAAATCCAAACCAATGGGACTGCTGGATCGTCGGACTATGCAAATCCAAACCAATGGGACTGCTGGATCGTCGGACTATGCAAATCCAAACCAATGGGACTGCTGGATCGTCGGACTATGCAAATCCAAACCCGGGAGCAGAATAAGCTCCCATTCTTTGCGTTAGTTCCCTCATGTATTTCACTGGAAATTCAAGACAACAAAGCACCTGCGGGTTAGTTTCTTGGATGTAGCACAGAACAATGATGTGGTGTAACCATGGTATCCCTCCATTCCTACTTGCTGTGGTTGCAGCTTGGAGTCAAGAGCAGAGGCCAACAGCGTAAGACCTGGCTGCACAACCCTCGGCCCCACAGCCTAAGTGGGACCTGGAGCAGGTCGAACGTGCCCACCTTGTTTGGTGGACAACCTCACACACAAACAAGAACTGAAACAAGTAGGAAGAAGACAGAGAATCTCTTTCACCTTCCAACGAGCCCTTAATTATTTAGCACACATGAGCTAAGAGGGCAGGCTCAGCAAGTTCAAAGCCAGGCCAGCCAACTCTCTACTACTCTTAGGCTTTCGCTTCAGCAGACTCGATTACCCAAAGGAGAATGGGACTTGGAACCAAACCAAGCAATCAAACCTTTTTCATTTCTTCAAGAACAAGAATTTCTGTGGAGGGCTTGAAATCCCAGGTAGGAGGGAGACTGATTTTTCTACTCAGAGGTTAAAAGAATGATTACAGCTTTGCAAGCCTGGAAAGCAGGCCCTACTAGTGCTGCTCACTTCTCCCGACCACACCCTCACTTCCACTTGCACAAGTGGGTGACACCCTCAGCTCACTCCATTCAGCCACAGATCCTGTTCTCACAACCTCTGCGGAGTGGGAGCTGCCCTGCCCACACCACCTCTGAGCAAACACACATGCACCCACAAAGGCAGAGGCTCTAACTGTTCCTTCACTGCTGTATACTTGAACTATCAGCAGAAGGAAAAGAACAAAACTGAGTGGGGCAGAAAGCCAAGGAAGCAAGAGAAAACAAAAGTGAGGATGCAGACAGGAGGGAAGGAAATAGACATTTTGATTCGCTGGTTCTGCTACAATGGCTACAAGCCTAGTGGCTTGAAACAACACTTATTTGGGATCTAATAACTGCAGGGAGGGAGCCAAACACCAGGTCTTTCATGGCAAAGATGAAGGTACTGTCAGGTGTCGCAGCTGGTAGACGTACTGGGCAGGTGTGGTCCCGACTCTGCAGTGTCTGAGCGCACCTTTGGTCCTGTCGTGCAGTCACTTGCGCCTGCCTGTGGCCTCACCTCGCTGTTTCCTCCCCCAGCATGACTCTCCTGCCTCTTAAAAGGCCCTGGGCACACCTGGGGTGACTCAGGATCATCTCCTTCATGTCAAGGTCCTTACCTTATCCCATCTGCCGAGTCCCTTGTCACCTAATGTGACAGTGACAAATCTGAGAATTACAGAGTGCGCAGCTTTGGTGGGAGAGAGCAGGGATAGAGAAGCAGGGGGGGGAGGCCAGGCATGCTTCTCCCTCCCCGGCCCTCACTTCTTGTACTAGGTCACTCCTCAAGCCTGGCTGCCCCCAAAGCCCTTTCTGTCCCAGCATCATCTACTCCTGGTCACTCTCGTCCTCAGCTAAAACCTCTGTGAGCTGCAGCTGATGTTCATGGAATGCCATGCCCAGCCCCATGGGTGATGCATCCATGGTTCACATCCTTCATTGCTACAGGACTTGGAAAACTTTTCTGTTTTGATATTCCATGCTAAAATGAGCCACTACTATCCACTCCTAACCACGAGAGTTGGAATGTCAGGGAGACCTTGGGAAACTGACCGAAATAGTTACAAATATTCCCTAATCCCAAAGAAAGGCGGCATCTTGTTTCTTGGGCACCATGAATGAGCTCCGCTGGTCAATGGTCACTTCATTACTGAGTTCCATCAAAGCAACACTCTCCATCCAGAAACTACCGGACAAGTTGCTGCCAGCCTACGGAACACCAGGTAACCCTCTCGGCGGCACACCTTCCCCTGCAGACATACTCATGGCCATCTCCACGCTGTGTAAAACCAGCAACCAAAAGGGAAAAGTATAGCAGAAATGCAACTGATTAAAAACAGTCACCAATTTCTTACAACACAACAGGTTCTACAACAACATGAGCAGGAAGTACTCTAGACAGGCCAGCAATTATTGAGATCATCCCCGGGATTCTCGTTGCCAAAGATGCCAAGTCATCCCTAATTAACAGCTCACTTCCTACTAAGAAATTCAGGCTTCTTCCAAGGTTAAACCATCTTGATAGCGTTTTTTTTCCTGATGCCAAGATCCTCCCCAAAACCTCCTGCTGGTTTACAAACTAGGCTACACTCTGCATTCGGCAGCTCAGCCAAGTCCCCCGCGTTTCTCCAGACCCTCGACCCCACGGTTGATGGAGTGTTTCATTATGTCGCTTGCAGTTCCTGACAAGAGGTGGGGGAGCGAGGAGGAGGAACACACTTTAGGAAATAATTGAAATGAGAAATGTCACCTCAAGTTTGGTGTGAGTGAGCTTCTACTCTGTCTTGACTGTGAGGAAGCCAGTGGAAGTAAAATGACATTTACAAAAAATACCAACTCTGTGCACGAACAAATCCATCTTTCATTAAAATTTGATTTTTTTTGCTCCCGTATTGATTGCCATGACATGCCTGTCACCCAGCTGAGTCCCACCAATTCTCCTTGCAGGCAATTTTCTCATAGAATTACTTGGCTGAAAGGGACTGCTGGACGCTGCGGCAGCCTGTCTAACTGTGCACGTGCGGGCAGCATCACGAGGGGCCGCTCCATCATTAATCCACCAGGCTGGGCTCTGGAGACAAGCGGTTAAGGTCCTTTCTGCAGCGCTCCCTTCTGGTTACCAGCATCCCAAGTGGAAGCACCATGACTGGACGACGTGCGGCACAGACTCAGGTCACGGGCGCTGATCACAGCACTCTAATTCCTCAGAACAAAACAGTGTCGAGTCATAGATCCAGCCCATCGAGCTTTGAGGAAACGACCCCACGATCTACAGAAGCCTTCGCTCTCTGATTTGAAGATACTTGGTGCATAACTGTGAAATGCGCTTGGCTGGGATATTATCATGAACATGTTGATATACTGTGGTTCACTGTGAGAAGCATGAACTATGACTAAAAGGCTGCCTAGGTTCTGAAGACAGGCTTGCTGCATGCTTGTTCTTAATCCCGTCCGCTTGCCACTGGGAAGGAGCCTGCTGAGAGAGGGTGTTCAAGCAGTCCACAGGACACACGCACCCCAAAAAATACACAGGATTTAAAATATCTTTGCACTGAAATAAATGTGCCTTTAACTCCATTTTCTAAGAACTTTTAACAAGTGCCCTCATGTTTATTAAGTTTTATTTATTTGAAAGGCAGACAAAGTAAGAAAGGGAAGGGGAGCCCTCCCATCCCCTGGTTCACTGTCCAAATGCGCCCCAATAGCTGAAGCAGGGCCACATCAAAGACTTAAGATTGGGATACCATCAAGGTTTCACGTGCAGTGGAAGGCTCCCAGCCACTGCTCCCCAAGATGTGCACTGGCAGGAAGCTGGATCAGCAGCAGAGCAGTGGCCTAAGCCCCGGCACTCTGGTACAAAACAGAGATGTACCAACCCCTGCACCAAAACCTACCTCAACTGCCCTCAGCTACTTCAAACCATTTTATGTTCTTGGCTATCCTCCCATTGAGAGTCCAAGTCTTCTCCCCTTGAACCTGGGCAGAAGCCCAAGACCGCTTCAACTTACGCTATGCAAATACAGAAGTAACCCCACGTGGCTTCCCAGCCTGGACCAGCCATCTCTGCTCACTGGGATGCCATCTTGGAGCTCTGAGAACCTAGGGGCGAGGTCTCAGGACCTTCACACCAGTGTGCTATGGAGAAACCTGACCCACTGAGGAAGTCACACAGAAGGACCAGGTGCAACGTTCCAACAGAGATTAGCTGTTGAGTCATCCCAGTTCAGACACATCAGAGTCTGGCTGATATCCACGCCAAGCCATGGAAACCTCCCGGCTGAGGCTGCAGCCAGCATCGGACACCATCACCCCTACCGCACCAAAGGACTGACTTGTATATATTGTCAATAGTGAAAGTTTTTGCGCCAATAAGTACTACAGTAGTTTGTGCAATGATCAGATAATCAGATACTTTTTATTTCAAAGGCAGTTACAGAATGATCTATCTTCCATTCACTGGTTCACTCCTCCAATGGCCACAATGGCCAGAGCTGGGCCAGTCTAAAGCTAGAAGCTTCTTACGGCTCCCCCATGTGGGTTTTGGAGCCCAAGCACTCGGGCCATCCTCCACTGCTTTCCCAGGTGTATTAGGAGGGAGCTGGATGGGCAAGGCAGCAGTAGAACTTTATCAGGTGTGTACAAGCAACTGAGCACACCCTGGAGCACAGGCAGGCGCGGGAGTGCGCTGGTGTCAGCCATCCATCACACAGCAGTATGTATCCCGAAGGACTGTTCGTGAAAGTCATTCCAGAAACCTGATCTGGGCTTCCCAGAATGAGCCGAAATCAGTGTCCAGTGTAGTCTTTTTGGTCACAAATACTTAAATCTCTTAGCATTCCCAAGATAATGGATGCAGTTCCTGACTTTGAAGCGACAGGCAGGGTATGGGGTTGGGGAGGGGTGGGGACATGGACATGACCAGGCTCACGCTCACCTCCTCACCAGCTGTTCACGGACAACACGGTCCCCTTGATGCTGCTGCTCTGTTGCAAGTACTACCTTACAGATTTCAAAATAACTTTTCCAGCTCTTTGACACATTCCATGTTTGTTATACCCCAAAATAGGCTGGCTTTTAAATCTTCTCGACCAATGCACCAATGCAGATACCCTGCAGTGTAGTTCGTACAGAAAAGGCAAACAGATACTTACCTCTTAGTCATGAAAGCCCTGGGGATTTTTTTTAATTGGTTTTAATTTACATTTTTGTGTGATAAGATTCTTATGTAATTTTCACAGTAATTATGCTTTCACCAGCTTGAGTCACATGTACTGTCACTTTGGACATTAAGAGTCCCGGCAAACTGGCACAGTATCTTTTTAAGGGACCGCTGGAGTCTCCAAATATTCCTTGTAGTCCAACAGGACACACCAGCAAAGGCCTGGCATCCACCGCCACCCACATGCACTCAGCTACTGCCCCATTCCTCTGAGATGGGGTACAGCGAACAGGTGCGTGCCCGGAGCCATCACCAGTCCTGGGCAGTGACTGTTTCTTGGTGTTTTCTAAACAGAGCTAGGACATGTGTCTTCTCTAATTATACTGAGACTTTAAAGTCACAGTGTGCAATAAAGAAACATCCTACCTAAGCTTCACACTGGCACTCTTTTGCATTGGTAGCCATGGTTTCTAATTGTAACAATTCTATTTACTCCATAATTTATTTTCTTCCGGATAGCAGTATCAACATTATTTCTAAAAATGTAACTTCTCCACACTGTGTAAAGTTTATTTTCTATTTTTTCTCTTCAGGATGTATATTCTTATGGATGTAGTCATTATTATGCTTTTCTGAAAATCACTTGAACTGAAGCCAGCATTGTGGCACAGTAGGTTAAGCCACTATCTGCAATGCTGGCAGCCCACAAGGGCACTGCCTTGAGTCCTGGCTTCTCCTCTTCCGACCCAGCTTCCTGCCGTGCCACGTCCTCCGGGCCCTGCACCCAGGTGGGAGAGGAGGATGACGCTCTGAGACCCTGGATGCAGCCTGGCCCGGCCATGGACATTGCAGCCACCTGGGGAGAGCCAGTGGATGGAAGACCTTTGCTGCTTCTTTAAAAATAAATACATCAATAACTACACCTTACTTGGAATTTTGATCTTTCTAGATATATTAGTAACTTCAAAAGAATTTGTTTGCTCAGAAGTTCTATTTCATCATCAAGTAAAGACACTTTAAAAATACCACATTAAGTGATGTGTGGTCAGAACCACTTATTCTGAGGTTCCCCAGTGGGTCTATGTGATTGTTCCACATTTCCTCAGCCCATGAGACCTAACTTGGTAACAACCCCTCTGCCCTACTGACGGGTTCCAGCACACGTTCCTGGACCGGCTGCCCCGTCAGAACACGACAGGGTCCCGCGGCCCCAAGGTCTCAGATTCACTGGTAAGCAAGGCTCTGCCTTCTGTGTCCCAGGGTGCAGCCCCAGCTCAGCTTCCAGCCCCGAGTACCCTGGGAGGCAGCAGGTGGGGGCTTCAGTGCCCGAGTCCCTGACACCCACCAGGGGCACATGGAGGGCGTTCCAGCATCCCGACTTCAGCTTGCCCAGCCCCAGCTGCTGCAGACATGTGGGGAGTTATTCAGCAAATGGAAGATCTCCATCTCAGCTTCTTTGCCTTTCAGTTAATAAAAATTAACAATTCCTTTACTAATAATTACATTTAAAAATTTTTCAAAACCTTTTAGATATCTAATTCATGACAAAGCCATGAGTGGTTTTTAAAGGAATGAAAGGACGCAACCTGCTGTCAGCACTGACCATGCGAGCCCAGCACACGCAGCATAAGCTCCGCCACTCGCCACTTAACCTCACAACTGTGCACGCCGAGGCTCATTCCTGGCTTCCCACTCACACGTGGCAGGCAGGGCTGAGCACATGACTAAGAGATTCTTATACATGACTAAATACACATCCCCCACATACACAGAGTAAGTGAATATATACGCACACATATGCATAACCCGTGATATTCATTATAGTAATCACAGCACATATACATAGAGAGCGAGAGAGTGGGAAGGAGTGTGTGCTTCTTGGTCTCTGAATACTCCTGTAATTTCAACCTCAAAAACGGGTACAATATTCCTTCTTCCAAACCAGATAGCAATGGGTTTTTAGACTGTACTTCCTGACAAGGGGCAGCGCCCTCAGCCCTGTCTGAAAGCAGAGTAGACACTCAGCAGGGCCTGTGTCCCCAGAGGCCTGGGCGGGGCCAGGGGTGGGAAACTGAGCTGACTCTCCTCCCTTTCAAGCAACTCTCGCCTTTGGAACTGTCCCATGTCACACCAGGAAGGCAATGGAGCTGTCTGAAGTCTCTGAAACTCTTGAGAGGAGTAGTTTGGCACCCCTAACTCCCAATGGCAGCTCGTGTCTCAGTGCCCTTCACTCCGTCACTGCCCTGGAGAACAGGCCGAGCCAGGACGCCCTGCCGCGCAAGATGACAGCTGCCTGGTTGAGCATTACGCAACTAACCTCTGTTCACACTCGCGTCAGCCGTTACCAGCGGCATGACCCTGACTGATTCTCTGTTCTAGTCTCAAATTGCTCATCAAAATAAAAGACAGGGTATCAAGTAAATAAACTTACTGTGCGTCTCTCAGATCAACCCCACATGGCAGACACATTGCCAGAACCAACACCAAATCTCAACTAATACAGTCTAAAAGAAACAACATTAAATTTAAACATGCATGTTAGAGTATACAAGCAGTAATGATGAAAACATGGCATTAATCTCAGAGCTAGACCTACAGACGTTGGGTCAGGCTTTTTTTTTTCAGATGTAAAGTATTTTGCAATAATAGGGTTAATTTATGAAAAGGGACATAGTGTAGCTTTACCTAATACTTTTGAAATACAGCAAAACTCGGAGAAATAGAAAGAGAAGCAGACGCAGCTCCCATCACAGCTCGGGAGAGGGTCACCGGCTCTGTGGCTGACAGACACAAACACAGCGAGGACCTCAGGGGGCTGGACCAAGCTGGCACCCACCTGACCTTACACCGCATCCTACTTCCACCTCATCAACACAGATCGTGAACATCCGAGAAGCCTTCCTAATGAAGAAACGCACGCTTTTCCAGTCTGAGACACCAGAACAGACGCACTGCGGCAAACAACGCACAGACTGACCGCTATTGAGGCCACGTTTCTCATTTCAACCCCAACACCTGTCGAACCGACCAAGGCTGGGATACGTAGACACGGACTGGCACTCCGATTTCTTTGTATTTTAAAACGCAGATCACAAATTCTTCACTGAAGATATTTGCAGCTCAGAGCCACACCAAGAGGGGATCCTCAAACAAGTCTTGATCCACTGAACTCCTGCTCTAAAATGAGGGCACTTCAGAAGATAATTAACAATTAGCCAAGCAAAGCAAGAACACATGAAGGCCCCCATCCGGGCACCGAGCACCCGGGCACTGAGCACCCCAGCACCGAGCACCCGGGCACTGATTCGGGGTTGGAAAGACGTGTGAAGACTTCCAAACACTGTGCAATGACCCCGTCTAAGGCCCAAAGTCTCCAGATGCCTCAGGAGGAGTCTGAACATCTGACTGACCTTGGAGACTTCAAAATGCATGGAAAAATTGTCAAACCATTATCACTTTCAAACTAAAAGAAATCATTTTCTTATAAAATCAATGTAAGATGAGACCAAAAAAGGAGTCCAAACAGTATTTAAAAGTGGAACAGAAAGAAACACATGAATACAAAGTGAGCCTTCCAGTGGCCAGCAGGCTGTAGTGCTGAGGGTTTAGCTGCAAAGCCTTCAGCGGACACCTGAGCACCAGACGGAGTCCTGGCTACGGCGCCTCTGGACAGCTCTCCACTAACGCACTTAGTCAGCAAATCCCGGCCGAAGTATCTGGCCCCTCTCCATCCGTGTGGGAGACCCAGTGGGGCTCCTGGCTCCTGGCTTCAGCCTGGCCTAAACTCGTGTGCAACCATTTGGAGAGCGAATCAACAGATGGAAGAGATCTTTATGTCTTCCTGTCACTCCACCTCAAGTCATTAAAAAATTAATCTTAAAAACAAAAACAGCTCAGGACACCACAAAGACAACGGAACAACAGAACACAAAGACTAGATTAAACACACTATTCCGTGCTGCGAGAGAAGTTTGAGGAAGTCAAGTTGATGGGGGAAGGTGGGAAGAAATGTACTTCTACGCTAGCTAGCCGCGAGGCGCAGGTGTGCGGGGAAGCGTTCGCCGTCCCCAGCACGTGCTGAAGTGCCTGGGGGACAAGGCCAAGTTTTGTGTTCAGTCCACTCGTTTCCTACCAAGGCACACCGTGCACACCACAATGACACCTCAGGGAGGCGGAGTCCCCGAGTCCTACCTGGGACACGCCTCCCAGCAAAGGGGCCCTAACTACCCCCTTCTCGCCCGCGGCTCTCCAGGCTGGGACCTCGCTTGTTGACCTTGGACATGCTCCTGGGCGGCACTCCGTCACACTCAGTTACATCTTTGACGCGTGAATCTCTTCAAGGGGCAGTGCCTGGGCCTGCTGGCCAGCAGGTGGTCCTAAGCGTGGGTCCAGTGTGGAAGACGCTGGCCTCCTAACGTCAGTTAGTGCACACCAGGTCCCTGGACGCCTGTTCGAGAGCAGCTGCCCAGTGTCTGTAAACTCAGTCTCCCTTCCCCTTGCTTTGCATATTCCACCCGCACAGAAGCCTGACTATAAAACCTTTGTTCATCAGCCCCACCTGAGAACTTTCAGACCTGCAGAAATCCTAGGCCTCAACTCCTCTGAATCAAAAAAGCCTGCCAGCAAGATCCTCAGAGATTGCTACACGCATTCCTACTTAAGAATCTGTTTTAGCCTTGGCTTTCCAGAGAGGCAGGGCAAGAGGGAGAAGCGGAGACAGTGCTGGCCTGGCTTACCGGATGGAGCAGGCTGAGGAGGCCAGCAAAGGCCACCTGGAAACCCAGGAGACCTGGCAGCGAGGTCAGCAGGGCCTGCCGGAAGGACTCAGAGACCACCGAGCCTCCTGTTTAACCTGAGAACCCAAAGTCCACTGCGTTCCACGACGGAAAAGCCGCACAATCCGTAGCTATGACGTCCACGGTGGAGGGTGGGGACAAGGGCCGCAGGCTCCAGGAGAGGCCAGAGTGCGCCTCTCCTTCCTTCCTTCCGCTCACTCCATCTCCCCAGCCCATTGGACAGTGCCCCGTGGAGGGCGGATCCCCACCCAGCCCCACCACTCACAAGCCAAATAACTACTCAGGCTGTAGACAATTAACTAGTTAAGCTATGTCAGGTGGACTCAGTGAACTTTCGCAATTGGGCTGGTTTCTGTGTCCTCACTTCAGTTTTTCTAGAAAACCTGAGGGCTCCTTGGCTGAGTTGGGATTCTCAGAACCTGCCCTGGCTCCAAAACCGCCCTCCTCCAAGTGACTCTACAAAGTGTAACTGTCGCAGTCCAGGAGTGGCCCTCATGCCCAAGTGCCTGGTGTCTGCTCCCAGGGCTGGCCTCCCTGCACTCCGCTCTG
The DNA here is from genome assembly GCF_030435755.1 of Ochotona princeps. Classification (NCBI taxonomy): domain Eukaryota; kingdom Metazoa; phylum Chordata; class Mammalia; order Lagomorpha; family Ochotonidae; genus Ochotona; species Ochotona princeps. Next base: position 39,162,798 of record NC_080852.1, on the reverse strand, counting down.
GCAGCCACCTGCACTCCACCAGTGAACAACTGAGCGCATAAGGCCTCAGCCTCCCTGCTGCTAAAAGGAGAACAATGTCCGAGACACGGGGAAGCTGATGCAGGTAAAACGTGAGCTCGGGGCGAGACATGAGGCCCCTGGAACCGGAGGTTAAGCTTTCACTGGGGTACCTGCTCTGCCTTGCTGTGACCAAAGAAGCAATACACATGACTATGTCACATTGTGTCACAGCTGGGGGTGCGCACGGACAATAAAAGGCACAGAGAAGTGTATGAAATCTCTTCCCAGGGAATTCATCCCTCATGGCAGCTCATTTGGCCTCATCATTCACTGCTTCCCCTCCACGTCTCAGAAATGGCCTCACACGTGCCCACAATCTGGAGTAACTAAGTTCAGCCGTGCATCTTAGCAATGCAGGCTCTTGGGCTAGACACAACCACACCTACAAGAGCAGCAGCTCCTTCCCGCATGCCCACACCAAAAGCTGACCCTGAGCTAAGACGTGCGGCCATGCTTCTCCCTCCTCCATTAATTCAAGCATGCGCTGCTGTGCCCTTACCCTGTCCCAGCACTATGTGGCAATGAAGAACTAAGCTGATGGCCTTTGGGCACAGTAGTCAAGGGAACCACAGGTGGGTGAAAATGGCTCCAAGCTCGCTCAACTAGGAATGGCCAAGGGTGACCACACAACTCGAGTGGCCAGAAGCCGGCCCCAGGGATGCTGGCTACAGGGTGGAGTACCGACTGCGTGCCTGGACTGGGACTGCCAAAAGGAGGCATGGTGGGTTTTATGCCCTCGGAGCTCTGAGCTCCCGCCCACCAGGGCAGCGCTAATTGATCCTAGTTTTTCTACTGCATCTGGGCTTGTCACACAGGGCCTCAGGGAACCCACACCAATTGCTTGAAGCTGGCACTTGAAATTACACTATTTTTCACTCTTGCTTGCTCTAGTTAAAATAAACCTAATATGTATCCTAGCAGCATTCAGCCTGAGCCTGTGATGGAAGCCTAGGAGCGTACCAATGTGTCTCACACAAAAGAATTTTCATGCGGACCATTTCAGTGTGCAAGGAAAGCTTTATTTAAGAGAGGTCTCCTGTCATAGTGAGAAGAGGAGGCTCCAAGGAAGCAGAGACCCGAGATACCGGTCGGTGGCAGCGGCGTCTTTCATGCGCCATCTCAGGGAGGGGTCGCAGGGTCAAAGGGGAGCAGCGGGACTCGCACGTGAGCAGTGGGTGCCGGGTCAGAGGTGTGCTGGCTGCCCCTTTGCCCTTCTCATGATCAGCTGGCATCTCGGGCACCAGCTCTCTGCTTCCTCAGGTTAAAAACTCAGAGGTGCAAGGTGGCACTAGGATCTGGTCAAAGATTCATGGCCCTTTTTAAATTTCAGGTAAAACTGGAACTTAAGGAGGTAGAGTTCATGTTGCAATAGGGGCTCCACCTAGCAGACCAGTCGCTATGGTTACGGTAAAACCAGAGGCCTGGAGGAACTGCTCTTCCCAAAGGAGGCAAAAATGGGGGTGGGGTGAAGAGGGAAGAGAAGCAAAGTTGAATATTTTCAAAAAATAACTTCACCAGGACCAGAGGCCCACCTGGCTCCTCACAAAAGCATGTGTGAGGAAGCCTAAGATCCCTTGCAAACAGGCACAAGCCTAGGGACGCAGCACAGCGAGGCAGCCACGTAGCAAGAATACTGCCCCAATTCGTTCTATGTGTCAGACAGGCGAGTCGGCCACCTCACCAAGCCACAGGATGACACTCAAGGCCCCCTAGCTCGTGTAAGCTCCTCGCTGAAACTGTGTCAAGTCACAGAAAGGCACAGGCTGAAAGGAAGAATAGGATCAGAAAACGAGCCTCAGGGAGGCCGTCTGACAAAGTAGAACTGTCCCTCGGGGAACCCGCTGCAGTTCCCTCTCCACCAAGTGAAAACTCAGTTCACGCACAGGTGGGCTGAGCTAAAATTAGCATAAAATGGGGGGGGTGTTTACAGCTGTGCCGCCATCTTTCCTCCCTACAGGAAAGCAGCCACCCTTCCCTTCCGGAAGGTGGTGAAGCTGCGTCCTCGGTAAGCCGCACATGTGAGCAGCTCCAGCGCCGGCACTGCTCAGCTGCTTTGGGTGGAAGCAAACTGATTAAAGAAAGCACTGTGCTTTGCATCTCAGCAGAAGCTTTCTGAGGACTTCCCAGGCACGGCGTTGACTGCTGCAGTTGAGGCCACCCGGAAGCAGACCGTTGGGAGCAAAATCCCCTTTGGTGGGTAAGGTTCCAATGATGTTGACCAGGCTGAGTGAGCGGGCTGGGGCACTGTGATTTCCCGCAAGCATCTTCCAAGGTTTTCCCCTTTGCAGTGTGAGCTCTTTGAATAAAAGGGTTCTGTCTGAGACAGAATATTGCTGTGGCTGTTGTGACAAGAGAGCAATAAAATACACTCCCAGCCGTGGCAATGCATTGTAAGACAGGGATGGCCGCCCTGTGGGCTGAGGCATGGCAGACCTTGCACAGACGGATGCCCGTCTTCCCTCAGCATCAGGAGCTTGGCCGGTCTCTGAAGCTGAGTGGCCACTGCTGCTTCTGCTGCTCCTCAGGGGCAAGGCCCAGCAACGCGCTGGGGACATGGGCTCGCACCCCTGGTTAACCTCAGTGTTGGCGGCACTTGCAGCTGCAAGCGGAAGCAACACCGTCATGCATGGGAACCCAGGAAGAGCCAACCAGGGAAGCTGATGCCAAGTGCCTCCTGCTCAGGGATGTGGGCGCGGTTCCACGCAGAAGGGCTACCCTCGCTCACGGACCTTGGCAGTCAGGAAACAAGAAGCCATTCCAGGACATGGTAAGCACTTGCAGAGGTTGAACCTCCTAAATGAAGAAGGAGTTGGGCAAGAGAGAGGATGCTGTGGGCATTCCTGGGAAGTTGGCTATCTTCAGGAAGCCTGGGCGGAGGAGGAGGAGAGCAGTGAGAATCCACGCGCCCTGGCTCTGGGCCAGGCGGAAGCCTGCTCAGCACAGGCTCACCCGGCCAAAGGCCCCCACTACAATTCTGTAAGCGTGAACAAAAGTCCAACTGTCTCAACAGGAAGGTTCAAGTTTGACTGCTACTTAAAAAAACATTCATCATTTGGAACAAAAATGTCAGGACTGATAAGGAAATTTTCCTTTAATCTTGATTTGTTATGTGATATATTCTATCTAATCCTGATTTATTTCACGCACTTTTGAATTTAAATTAAAACTTAACACTGACTTTTGACAAATCGGCTTCTGGCAAACCTATCTTGGCAATCCTGGTTCGGGATGAATGTACCAGGAAAGATCTTTTTAATTCCTTCACCATGTTCCCCAAACCAAGATGCATAAAGGAGATATTTCGGAGGAATCATTTCAAATGCATATTGGCTGGGCCAATTCCCAAAGACGTCTTTGAGCCAGACTTGCTTCAACATCTCAAGTTCCCGCTCTCCTGTAGCATGGCTGGCAGAGAAGCTCCTTGCCCTGAACACACAGGGAACAGCACCAGCTCAAACCAGCTGGGCTTGGAACACGAGTCCAGAATAGTTCCAAGGTTTCTGCAAATAGCATCACACCCAGTAACTGTATAACCCTCCATGGCACGGGTGATTCTCAAGGTATCCATTACACAGATGAATAGTAGAGGCAATATTTTCGCCGGTTAATCTAACACTGTTTTTCCTTCTCTCCTTTTTAATGTAATTATTTTGTTCCTGCATCCACGGCACTCCTGAAACTAAGCCCAGCTCCCCTTCCAGACTTGCTCCCTGGTGGCAGGGTGCCAACTGTAGCATTCCTCTTACCCCCGATGGAGAATGAACTTCAAGCCTGAGCAAGTGTTGCCTGGAGATTTTCCTGGTGACCCTCACAGGCCCAGGAGCGAGCCAGCCAGGTAAGACAGAGGGACACTGGGCTAGTGGCTGGACGGCAGCACCTCCTCTTCTTGCGAGAACAGCAGCTGCTGCTGCCACTGCCTTGATGCCCAACTACGACCACAAAGAGAGCCAAGCTTGCAGAAAGTTGACCCAAAGGAGGAAGAGTCAAGTGGGCAGGACAGAAACAGTCAAGGCCCTGACATGCACACTCCGTTCCTACCTAAGGGTCAATTTTTTTTATTTTTTTATTATTATTATCATTTTATGATACAGTTTCATAGACCCTGGGATCTCCCTTACCCCCTCCCCAAATTTCCTCTAAGGATCAACTTCTAATGAGACACGATCTCAGATCCAGTGCCATCTCCCACACAAAACTTTCCCTGATCCATTTTTGTTTTCTGAGACCATTTCTACTTGTTCTTCTACGGGCTCACAGCCCCATTAGAATCACATTAAACACTCAGGTTCTTGTATCAGATCAACGTAAAATCCAAACTCTACCTCCAGCTACTCGTGTAATTTCATCCTGGACCTCTCTGAGCGTTCTCATCAGTGTAATACCAAATTAGCACCTGCATCTGCCTGTTGGTTTTCCTGTGAGAGGTAAATGAAACCAGTCACCTACAGCTTGTAGCAACAGCTCTGACAGAGGTATTCCCAGGAACTGTTGCTGCCGTGCCCACTGGCAGCGGCAGAAGCATTAAGACTGGCACTTGCCACAATGCCCTGCACAGAATCCTTTCAGCATCACTACACTTATGTTTGTTAGCTCAACAATAAAGCTCTAAAAAGGTGTGGCACATTTTATAATCTGCATTGAGGCTTTCTTTACCAACAGTACATGGAACAGGAGTGCTACTGACCTACTAAATGTGTGGGCCTTGCAGAGGCAAACACAAACCCCACGCGAGCTTCCCTCTACTCTGGGAGAAGCAGTTCTCCCAAGAAGGTCAAAGGCACCAGGACCTGCCGCCCATGCCTCGTTCTCTTTTCTCTCAAGACGTATTGAGAAGGGTGCACTGGCTGTCCCTGGCATTCCCATGCAGGTGGAGGAGTCGGGAGCTAAGGGAGAAGCATTCTTTCCCAGCCATTACCTGGGCCCTGCCAGACGGGACTCTTGGAAACTAAACACAGCCTGGCCATCGCTCCCCAAGAGTTCTCCAGTTCTGCTCTGAGAGGTGGCTTCCCGGGGTGCTGGAGTCCACACGGTCCCTCCAACTGCACCATCCAGGCAGGTGCTGCAGGCAAACTTCTCCTCACCAACGCCCTTCCCCAGACGAAGCCCTAACCAATTATGAGGCAAATTACTTACCACTTCCTGATATTAGCTGTAAATGGAAGAGCTGCTTCACAGAGTAATTTTAAGAATAAATGAAGTAAAATCCCCTGACACATAAATGTAAAAAAAAATAAGTGGCTATGTATCAGCATCATTGGTTATATTAAAAATGGTGGAAATATTGAATACTTTTTTAAATTGTAGCTTCCAAAGGGTTTTTTTTAATTTTTTTATTTGAGAGGTAGAGTGACAGTGAGAGACAGAACTTCTGCCTCTGGCCTACTCCTCACACACCAATCCAGAGCGGGGCACGGGGGACATTGACCAGGCTACCCTGCGGGTGGGAGGCACTGAATCACTTGAGCCACCTGCTGCCGTGGCCCGGGTCTGTCTGAGCTGGACGTCAGAGTCAGAAGGTGGGAATGGAACTCAGCCACAGGCACCACAGCCTGTTCCCACGGAGCACTGGCCCTTCTCAGCAAACAAAGACCAGGATAACTAACGGCTGAGGCCCTGGTCATTGCTGCTCCGTGTCAGAGTATGTCATGGTTGGCCAGTCTCCCATCCCTACAACCTTTTCCACAGAAGTACTGAGGGTCCTTGACCAACCTGGTATAAGAGCACAGCTCCTTAGTAGGAAACAGACCTGGGTTTCTGCACAATTGTATGAAACCTCAGCCTAACTCCTTGGCAGGTGTTTCAGACAGTCCTGTGTCATGAGTCCATGGCTGATTCCATCAGCTCTACAAATGACAGAATCCAGAAAGCAGGAATCAGGACTTTGAGCGCAGCTGGTTTTCATGGTGACTGTGTCCAGCTCCCACCCCTACTGAGAGGGAAGGTTGGGAAAAGCCGGGGGACAAGGACCAGGACTTACCAAGCAGGCTCCATTCCCCTAACAAAAGCCAGAGGCTGGGGAAGGCTTCTTACCCTAATTCTCTTCTGAAATAGATTAATTCATCTGGGTGTAACTACCTTGCTTAAAAGAAAAAAAAAATTTTAATGTGCATGTAGGACTAGGTAAGAACAAAGACATCAATATTTGTCTTCTCTACAGTTGGGAAAATAATGAAATACCTGCAAACCAGTCCCCACATAAAACACCTTTATGAGCAAATGCAAACTAACATTTGTTACAGAGCCAGGAACTTTAAGAGGAGACGAGAGAAAGCCTTTAAATCATGTCTGGCACACTGGCTTCCCACTCCTCCCCTAAGGGAGCAATGTGCCTTGTTATGGATAAGGACCCTGGGCAGCCAGCAGGCTCTCTCAGCACAGCCCTGCACCGCCACCGGCCACCAGGAAGCTCTGAGATGCTCTCTGGGGGATGCAGAAGGCAAGAGAGCTGGAGGTGAGGAGTGACAGCTTCCCCCTCCCTCAGCTTCATCACCTGCGTCAGTCCCGTCCTGCACTAGGCTGGACCTCTACTCAGTTCTCCTTCACCTGCCTGTTCAGAGCTCTGCTGCCAACAGCTGTGTATTCAAATGCCAGCTGTGCGTCTCTGGCTGCCAAGCTGCTTCCCCAATGTATGCTGGGGCTGCTTCTAAATGAATACAGGCTGATCCAAAGATGAAATGGGCATAACATAAATGTATGCTTAGGCTGCAGTTCCCGCAAAATTCTTACCAGTTACTCATTTTCAAAATGGCCAGATTGCAGCAAACATGAAGAACTCCAGCAACCTTCCACCTAGGAGCTCCACACATCCGGGAGACAATCACGCACATGGGCGGGGAGTGCAGGGGCGTGAGGGAAGGTGAAGGGCACCTGGCACTGACCCTGTCCCACACACACCTGCTTTTCTAGACAGGGACATCAAGCCTCATACTTTGCTGCGAGCCCCACTTCGCCACACGGTTCCCAACCTCGTGACCTCTCACATGCTTAACAATACTTGAAGAGAGAACAAGTCTTCCAGGCCAACTTGCTGGATACTTCAGCATACCTGGTCCTGTTGAATCTTCATGACATGGGAGGACTCTGTGTTACCAGAAGAGTACCGGAACTCCAGGGTGTGGCCCAGCAGATCACACCGTGACAGCTCCACAGTGAAACTTCTCGCTGCCTGGCAAGGGGCTAGCTTCCTCCCCCAGCTGCAAAGGCTGAAACATGGTGGGTGGGTGGGTGGGTGGGTGGGTGGGTGGGTGTGTGTGTGTGTGTGTGTGTGTGTGTGTGTGTGTGGCGCAGAGGTTCCCTGTAGAGTCTGAGGATGCTTCTCTCCCCATCTCCCCATCTTTTGAGAGTGGCTGCTCAGAGAGCCCACTTGACCGGTCTCTGGGGTCTCAATGGCCTGGCAGGGGGCGTGACTATGCTAGTCGTTCTGGTGACAGGGGAACCACCCTGGGAAGCTGAGGATGGACACAGCAGTGTCCTTTCCATCAGAGGACAGTATGGAAGGAGTTGGAGGGGATCAGGGCTCAGCCACCAAGAAGGTAGAATCTATTCAACAATCTCCAAAGCCAAAGTCATCTGATTCCAGATGAGAGTCTCATTCCAAACCCACACTTCCCAAAAGCGAGTTTATAAAAGAAAAGGCAAGAAGCATCAGAAAGTGTTTTCTAGAACCCGTGAGTGACTAACATAGTCAAAGTGATGCGATTCAGAGATGGGAAAAAGTAGCTTCTGATGGAAAGATGCAGGGAGGCCTGCTAAGGACTCCCACGATCCCAAACCCTGGGATTAAAGACACAGACAAGCAAAGGGTGGGAGAGAAGTCCCAGATGAAGCAAGGGCACTGGGTTGGCAGAGCCTCTGGGATGAAGCCACAGACAGTATGATGGGGCACACTCAGGGGAGGACCACGTAGAGCCCAACAGCTGAGCAAGAAAGCAGAGTTTCAGGCCACATTTGCAATTAAGAAGTACAGCAGGGCCTGGCGTGGTAGCCTAGTGGATAAAGTCCTTCCCTTGCATGCTCAGGGATCCCATATGGGCACTAGTTAATGTCCCGGCTGCTCTACTTCCCATCCAGCTCCCCGTCTGTGGCCTGGGAAATCAGAGGAATGGAGGACAGCCCAACGCCTTGGGACCTGCACCTGCATGGGAGACCTGGAAGAGCTCCTGGCTTCAGATCGGTTTAGTTCTGGCTGTTGCGGCCATTTGGGGAGTGAACCAGCAGATGGAAGATGTTTCTCTCTGACTCTTCTCTCTGTAAATCTGACTTCCCAATAATAAATAAATACATCTTTAAAAAAAAACAAAAAGAATTTCAGCAGCTCTGAGAAGATAGTCGTGACTCTTTGTCTAAATCATTCTCAAAATACTAAACTATGAGATTAGGGTAAGGAAAGCCAACAGTCTTTTCCCCCCGTGGTGATTCTGATGAAACACAAGAAATATCAAGAATAAAATAACTTCATGCATGTGGTATTCATACTGCTTGGCATCCTTGCCTTGCTGGATATCAAGGGTGTCTAGAGCAAGGAGACTAGGGATTGGCTAAGAAATAGACTAAGAGGTGAGAAATACAAAGATTCTGGAATGGCAGGGTGGTGATTCTGAAAGTAACCAGTGGATCAGTGAAAGTGTACAGGACAAAGGGCGGTGTAACACTGTGCCTTTGGAATACTCCCAAAGCACAGAGCTCACACACAGCCAAGGGCTACCCAAAGGTGGGTTCCAGAGACCCAGACAGATCGACAGGACATGGTGGAGAATTAAACCCACCTTCTTCAAGGGGAAAGTATAGATGCTGGGAGAACTAATTTTATAAGGAAGAATAAAATAATTGGGACTATTGCTCATTGCTCAATTAAGCAAAAACTTAGCTCAATGAAATTATATGTATATATATATTTATTTACTTATATTTATAACACCATACTTACTTGCTAACTCTATACTGCTAACTCTGTCCTTCCCTGAGGACTGTGTTAAATTCCCACCAATCTGAACAGCCCATGTATCTTCATGGCAAGTCTGGGGCCCAACTGACCGCAGCACCATTCTCTTTCCCAGGTCCACAGTCAATATAGAGTGGGGGACCCAGAAGAGGCTCCAGGCTCCTGGCTTCAGATGCAGCCACTTGGGGAGTGAATCAACAGATGAAGATCTTCCTTTCTGTATATCTAACTTTATAATAATAAAAAAAACTTTTAAAAATAAATCTTAAGAAAAAAAAAGAAAGTGATGAAAAAAATTCTGGGGAGGGAAGAGAGGAGGGGAGGCTGTGGAACAAGGTGGGGCGGGTCGAATGAGCCAAAGGAAGGAAGCTGAGAAGAGAGGCAGAAGAGACAGCAGGGGTGGGGAGACGGCAGAGTGGGCAGGGAAATGAAGGGAAAGGTTAGATCCAGGCTGAGCCCCAACTCCAGCTTCTTCCGACGCAGGCCCAGGGAAGCAGTGATGGCTCATATAGGTGGACCCTTGCCACCCATGCGGGAAGCCGGGGTTGACTTCCCAGCTCATCTTTGACCTGGCACAGGCACAGCCATCACAGGTATCTGGGGAACAAACCAGCAAAAAGGATGGGGTGCCCATCTCGTATTCCCCCGTGCCCACAAATAAACAAATGTATCTTTTAAAAACAGAAAAGCTTCCCCCAAGAAAGACTGCTCACTTAGGAGCAAGATATTCAGAAATATTCAAAATTGCCTTTCAAAGTGGCTTCCTACCAAACTATCCATGCATCAATAAAGTTGCTGCTCTTTCTTAATACTATTTGATCTCAAACATCAGCATGGAAGGCTCCACGTGGATCCTGCCCAGGTCAACAAACCCAGAAGTTCCTGCACATCCTGTTAGAGCAAAGCCATTCTTAAACAGCTTCCACGAAGTCCAGTCCTTATTTACTGAGCTAGAGAGAAAATTGCACTCACTCTACAACAACAGATGTGTGACCTCTGTGTGGAGCAGGCCAGCCAAGAACCCCCCAAAATTACTTAATGCAATCGTACAGTCATAACTAAATACCCCTCTCTGCGACTTAGCATTTAGTGACGGCATTTTATTTCTGCTTCAGTAAGAAGCTGTCAAGTGCTTGGAGAATTTCACAAATTCACTTTACTCTGCTGGCTACACTTTGCCATAAATTAATTATCATAAGTGCATAATATTTATTTCTGCCCAAGGCAGTCTGTACTGGTATGTCTTATTAGCATTCATTGAAGGATATAAAAATCAAGAATACAGTTAGCAGGAAAAAATTGTTTATGCTGCCACTGCACCGACGTGAAGCTGAGGAATGGTTCTCTGCTTTGTCTCTGTTGAGAGTGTGTCGCGTGCAACCACCTTCCATCTTTCTGTTGGTTGCACGAGACAAATGCAACTCTGGTCATTCAAGCTGGAACATCCATTAGCTCCTACCAGGAAAGCGTGGCAGCCACAGGGTCCCTCAGAAACCAGCTCTCCGTCTTTTCTATGGTCAGACAGTCCAGACTGAGTGTTGCAGAGGGCAGGGTTCATGTCTGATTTTATCTGATCCATTTTGTTTGTCCCTGACAAAACAGCCCGTAGTGACCTTCAGGTAACCAGGTAACCTCAAGCACTGGTTAAAAGACGAATAAACACGAACCCAGGTAACTCAAGGGAAAGGCCACTGGGAAAGCTGTCGCTGGCTTTGGCCGCTAGCACTGTGGCCTGCCCAGCTGGGCTAATGCAGGCTGCTGCCTTGTCCCCTCTGTGAAGGACCTGGGCACTTGACCCCACTGAGAAGAGGCTGAGGGAGCTCGGTGGCCTGCCCGCCGACCTACCCACTGTTTTCCAGGGAAGTGATTACATTTCAAATTCTTCAGTAAACCATTTTTATTAAAACTGATTTGAGCAAACCGAATGAGACTGGATTTTCCTGCGGAAATCCCTCTGAGGTCCCAGTGCCCACGTGTGCCCTCCAGGGGAGCTGACCACACCTACAGACTTGAACTTGAGCCGATCCCTGGGCCTGCAGCCTCTCATCCCAGACAAGCTCGGGACAGGCTGCAGAGGAAGGAGCAGCGGGACTTTCGCAGCAGGACTGTCGAAGAGCAGCCCTGGTTTCCACGGCAGGCACTTGTTTTGCATAGCTGCACCGAGCCTCTTTGTCACAGGCCTGGACCTGGACTTTTGTTCACACACGGAAAGGGGACAGATCTACCACCTCTGTGCCCCAAGCACAGCCCTAAGCAGCGGCTGGCAGCTGAGCAGCGCTCCCGAGACCTGCGTACAGAGCTCTGAGGGTCAGTGAGCCACAGGGCGGCTCCCTGGGCTGACCTCGCTTTCCTGGCCCCACATCCTCTCTCCCCTTGGGTCCCTTCGCACCAGAGCACTTCTTCACCAAGGCCCAGTGAAACGTCTCTCCGTGGATCACAAGCCGAGAAACACAGCCATCAACAGAGTGCTGGGACGTCTAAGTGCTGGATCTGCAGAAGTATGTGCCTTTCTGCCATCACCAATGGCAGGGTGCAGATACCCCACCTCCGCACATCTGGAGCCGCATAACACCATGAGGTCACAGAGCTGGGGAGAGCAGCCTGGCTAGCTCATCAGTCTGAGCTGCTTCAAGCACCAACGCATACACTTCTACATCATCTCTCTTAACACCTGGAAGAGTAACTATGGCAGAACTATCACACGTCATTCTGTGCCTTGGAGAAGACAAAACTTCCTGAAGGCAAACGTGTCCCTCTCCAAAGCAGGTGTGGGAGCATCTGATCCGTGAATAAGACCCAGAACTAAAGCAACTGCGACATGTGTCTCAAAAGTCAGTGATTTTAAGTAGCTTAGTTTGTATTTTTGGTTTTTCCTTTTAAAAAAAAAGATTTATTTTTACTGGAAAGGCAGACTTACAGAGAGGAGAGACAGAGACAAAGATCTTCCATCTACTGGTTCACTCCCCTAGTGGCAGCAATGGCTGGAGCTGAATAGATCTGAAGCCAGGAGCCTGGAGATTCTTCCGGGTCTCCCACATGGGCGCAGGGGCCCAAAGTTTTGGGCCGTCCTCTTTGTGGCCCTTCCCAGGCCACAAGCAGGGAGCTGGATGGGAAGTGGAGCAGTCAGGACATGAACTGGCACCCATATGGGATCCTGGCAGTTGCTAGGTGAGGATTTAGCCACTAGGCAACTGCACTAGTCCCTATAGTATGTTAAATTGCATATTAAAATTTTTGTATGGCCCATGAATGATGCTGTAGCGAAATCATCCTTGGCTGAAAAACAGGTTCCCTATCCCAGATCTAAGGAGTCATTTAACACAGAAGGCACACAAATTCATTCATTCAATAAACACTTATAAACACAAAAACCACTCCTTTTGGTTTTCAATTGTTTGTACTATCCGTGGTGCTTTATTCCACTCACGAATCTCAAAGGCAGAAATGCATACATTCTCTGCTAATTACACTCACTGCCCCACGTATAAATATTCACTCAAAAATTAGTTTCAATTACCACTCAGATAATTGACATAACTGAGCCTATAACAAATACATAGATTTGTTTTGCTTCTATTCTTACATTTTTAATTTTCTTTTTGATATTGTTTACACAGTTGAGAGGGATACATGCCCATGTGGGCCTATGATTAGGCTGGGGAATTCAGGTACCTCAGAAGTGGGTGGGATAAATATTTCAGGTTTTTTCCCGTCTGTGTCCACAGGGGAGGAGGAAGAGGGGACCACTCCTTCCTATCAAACTACACTAGCAGCCTGGGGGTGGGGACACTCTTTCGATGATGCTTTAGAGACCCTGGTAACAGAAAGAGTGTCACTTGTGTAGTTTTGATATTTCTGAGAAGTCATTCGTTTCATCGCTCCAGAGTTGAGAAACTGAGAAACTCTTAAGTCCTTCAAAGCAGTGATTAATATGATTGTGGCCAGGATATCCTAGCTGGCCAGGAGTTAACCTTCTTAAAAAGGGAATCAAGGGCCTGGCACAGTAGCCTAGCAGCTTAAGCCCTCTCTTGCACGCGCCGGGATCCCTTAAGGGCACAGGTTCTAATCCCAGCAACCCTGCTCCCCATCCACTGCCCGTGGCCTGGGAAAGCAGTCGAGGTCGGCCCAAAGCCTTGGGATCTTGCAACTGTCTGGAAGATCTGGAGGAGGCTCCTGGCTCCTGGCTTCGAATTGTCTCAGCTCTGACCTTTGCGACCACTTATGAAATGAATCAGCGGATGGAGGATCTTCTTCTCTGTCTCTCCTCCTCTCTGTATGTCTGACCTTCCAGTAAAAATAAATAAAATCTTAAAAAAGAAAAAGGAATTCAAGAAATCCTTAACCTCAGAACATGGTAGATGGCAGCCTATAAGAAAGAAGGACTCAACATCCAGCTCTGAGTGGATCTGGAAACTCACTTTAGGAAGAGTGGGCCCTGCCGGGGAAACAGCAGAGAAAAAGCATCTGATGCCAGGAGACAAGACACAGGAAACAACAGTGACAGAGACCCAGGAAGAGCTGGGGCAGGGAACAGTGAGAGCTGAGAGGCTGGGGGAGGAGCAGCTCAGGCCGAGCTGCAAAGACCCGTTGGCTCTAAAGGCCGAAAGCAGACACCCGCGTCCTCTCAGTAAGCTGTTGGCAATGGAAGGTGGCTGGCCAGTCAGAGGGCAGGCAAGGCCTGGGCACCAGCAGTGGGCACGAGAAGTATTCTGCAGATGAGATGAAAGGACTTGCTGGCAGGCCGGATGTGACCATGGAAGGAAAGAAACGTGAACCCAAGGGGTTCAGAATTTACAACTTCAACAACCTGGCCCTGATGGGATGAGTTCTCTCTGCCTTTTTCTATTTTTCCTTGCCTCAAGGAACAGTCTGACTCTCCACCCACCTCACTGCTTAACTCAATAAAGGCCCCTCACGTGGAAAGTAACTGACAAGGAGACCTAAGTAAACACCCTGGGGGAGGCTTCAGGAGAAGGAGGCAGACAAAGAGAAAGTCTGTTATCATTTTTGTCCCTGTCTTACTTAAAGGGACAGACACAAACTGAATGAAGCCCTGCTGTGCTTCTCAGATTTAAACACACATTAGAATCACTAGAAGGTTTTTAAAAGCTAAGCATCTCAGCCTCACCTCCAGCATTTCTGATGTACTTGGCCAAGGGCACAACTCAACAATTTGTGTTTCTAAGGATGGGCATTTGGCACAAGAGCTTAGTTGTTACTTGTGGGCACCCAAATTCCATTTCAGGGTGCCAAGGTCGGATGCCACCTTCATTTCCAACTCCTGATTCCTGCTAACACATACCCTGGGTGTCAGTGGGTGACGGCTACAGCACGTGGGTCCCTGGGCGTCAGCGGGTGACAGCTACAGCAGGTGGGTCCCTGGGTGTCAGCACTTGGGTCCCTGGGCATCAGTAGGTGGGTCCCTGGGCTTCAGCAGGTCATGGCTGCAGTACATGGGTCCTTGGGTGTCAGCAGGTGACAGCCACAGCACGTGGGTCCCCAGATTGAGTCCAGCGTTTGGCAGACTTGGATTGAGATAGTGCCTCCCAGCCTCAGCCCAGCCTAACTGACTGTTGCAGGCATCAGAAGAATGAGCCAGTAGAAAAATCACCCTCTGCTTCTCTCTCTCTCTGACTTTCAAATAAATTCATTTTTAAAAAAAGATTTATTATTTTTTTTATTGGAAGGGCAGATTTACAGAGAGAAGGAGAGACAGAGAGAAAGACTGTCTTCCCACTGGTTCATTCTCCAAATAGCAGCAATGGCTGATACTCAGCAATAAGTTGATCCAAGGCCAGGAGCTAGGCGTCTCTTCTGGGTCTCTTCTTGGCCACATGCGTGCCAAGCTTTAGGTCATCCTCGGCTGCTTTCCCAGGCCACAAGCAGAGAGCTGGATGGGAAGTGGAGCAGCCAGGACACGAACCAGTGCCAGTATGAGATTCTGACACATAAAAGGCAAGGTTTTGGCCACTGAGCCAACACACCATGCCCAAACAAATTCATTTTTAAGCTAAGAATCTTTATTTGTAGTTTGTTATCTGGGTACGGTGATGCTGATGGTCTGGGAATCTCACTTTGAGAGCCACTTTGAGGACCACAGAGAGATATGATCAAAGCTGGGTTGAAGAGTCCCCAAAATACACAAATAGAGAGCTGACACTGTTAGCAAATTTAACTCTCGATGTATAAAACACCCCAAAGTGTTTTACAACAGCAGAACTCCCAGTTCATTTTCTCCCCATCTCTGCACCCTCTCCACCATGGCTCACTTTCCATTGTGTATAAAATGAGCAGTGTGGCCTTCAGAGCAGCAGGGACACCCCAGGCACAGAGGAGCTTCTCTGTGATGAGTCCATCAGGAGGGACCTGGTGGCCCCAGGGTTCATCGCTCCTGCTTCAGGAGTCCAGCTGAGAAGTTAATTTTACTTTAGCAGAAGCTCTGAAAAGGTGAAGTGACTTGCTCAGTGCCAAACATTAAGTGATGCTGTGATTCAAAAACAAATCCATCTGGGTCCAGTACTGCTCACCTCCAGCAACTAAACATTTCTGTTACGTGTTATTGTTGGTGAATACCCAACTGGGTCATCATTACTCTACAAGCAGTTATCACTGAAGATAAAAAAACAAACAAACAAAAAAAAACACTTCAGAAAGGCTGAGAAAGCTTAATGCCGGCCCAATCCAATGGCTCAGGCTCACACACAAAAGGACTCAGCGTGATCCCTCTGCTCCTAACGTGGCTCATCTACCCTGCTCCCTACCCAAAAGCACAGTGATGATTGAGGAGCTAAGTAAACACAAATAACATGCAGTTCCTTGCCTTGAGTTAGCCAACTTGGGAGACCAACAGGCAAATGTTTAGAAAATCAACTAAGCAAAGAGGGAATCTCAACTGAACTTGAACTGCGGTTATGCAACAAGGTGGAATAATCCACCATGGGGGGAGGGTTTGGGGAGGGGTGGGGAGAATCCCAGTACCTATGAAACTGTATCACATAATACAATGTAATTAATGAATAAAAAAAAAGAAAGAAAGAAAATCAACTAAATGGTAACAAGACAGGTATGCAGCGGAGTACAGAGAAATCACCAAGAGAATCTAAAAAGAACCCAATACGAAAGAGTAGAGGTAGGGAACGTCTTGGTACAGACATGCTTCGAAGGTGTCTGCACAACTCAGCCCTAGCAACACCCAGCCTTCTGCCGTCACCTGCCATCCAGGGGATGGTGTGGCCAACGTGTGCCTCTATTGATCATGTCTAAGTACACCAGTGCTGAGCCCCAAGCGCAAGTTGAGCCAATGAGGTTCTCTCCTGAGAGAACTTGAGCTAAAAGTGACACAGGACGCTCACTCAGAGCAACGCTCGTGTTGTAGAGAAATGGCTCTGATCCCGCAGTACTGAAATCCCAGAGCAGTAACCTGTTTCCTGGTGGCGCTTCCTGCGCATTTCTGTTGCCTGTAACCAGCACCCTTCCAAACGTGTAAGCACTGGCAGATGGAGAGGAACCACCCTCACACTGAGCAGTTGGAGCCAGAAGCTGAACAGTCTCAGATAGGGACACCGGGGAACTGGATGGGAGGTGGAGCATGAACAGGTGCCAATGTGAGACACTGGCATCTCAGTTGGTGGCTTCTCCCACTATGCCACAATGCCAGACCCCCATTCGACATTACTATGGAGTGAAGCTATGAAGGTACTTCCAAAAGTTTCTGTAAAATTCCCACTTTGGAAAATCTATGCATTAATTTCAGTTTTGTACCAAAGTGTCTTTCAATCCACGATCCCTGAACTTCAGGGATCACCCTTGAATATGGAGCCTAGTGTCCACTCACAGGGCCCATTACATGCACATGTGTAGATATATTCCACCTATATCCATGGTCTGGTCTCCACATCCCTCCAGATCCATTCTGCACTGCTGTCTGGCCAGGTTTTTGTCCCAGGAAGCTGGCAGGAACAGGTGGCTTCCAGTGGGACTGGCCAGTGGAGCACATGACAGGAGATCAGAGGAGGGAGGGGAGTGTTCCGGTGCTGAGGCCAGACACCGCTCTGCAGGGTCTCCCGGGGTACACCCTGGACATAAGGTGTACATTGGCCAAGACAACCCCCACTTCCCCAACTCTCCTGCGCTTTCTCTTTTCCTTCAGTTTCCATAATGTTCCCTCCCCCACCTCCCCTTTCAGACTTAGGCCTTAGGTTTCCAGGTGGTGTCCACCTCTCCTGGCTTCCCCACACCTTGGCCTTTCTAAAACTGCCCTCCAACAACACAGTCCGTGTGCCATCTGCCTCCTGCTAGAACTCAGATCAAAGCAGGGCCCTCGAATCCTTGGCTCTGAGTGTCTGAGAGCTTCCTCGTCAGCTCCCTCCCTCAGGAAACCATTCTGTGGGTAATGTCCTCTTTAGGATTATCCAGGGAGTTGGAGGGTTATTACAGTCATAAATAAACATATTAACAGTCACAGGGAATCACAAGTTTCCCCATGAAAACTTGCCGGTGCCAACCTAAAATGAAGAATATTTCACTCCAGGATGAAGGAGGGAAGCAGCACTGGAGCAACAATAAGCTGAGCAATAAGCCACAGGCAACGTCCAGTAAGCAGGGAGAAGCTACGGACATGCCTGCCCGGGGATGAGGGATCAGGGCCAACTGTATGATAATGCAAACTCACTTTAGGAATCAGCTGTAACTGCCTAAGCAGCCCGTAGGGTAGAGGACAGAGAAGGTGGGGATAAGCCAGCTTGACTCACACACACCATCTCTCTCTCTCTCTCTCTTTTTCCCTGCATCACTGCCTCCCTCCTTTCCCTTTCCCTCCCCTCGCCCTCTTGACTTAAGACAAGCTCATCTAGAAGGCCCACTAGAAGGCCCACCTAGCAGCACCTACCACATGTTCCCTGCTACATTCACACAGCTCTCAGTAGAGTTCATGGTCTCCCCAGTGAAGTCTGACTGGTGTTTAACATTCACTTGTGTGCCCATTTATTTCTCTATCCATCATTCAGCCATCCCGCTACCCATTTACCCAAGAATACCATGCAGACCACAGATTGACACATAGGACACAGAAGAAGCAAGAAGGTTAAGTGTGGCCAGGATGGACAGAGAGCCAGGCAGACAGAGGCGAGACAGGTGGTGACTCTGGTACTCTAGTACTCTAGCACCACCACAGACAGGTGGTGAGTCTAGTAGTCTAGTACTCTGTGATGAGCACAGTGGCAGAAGTGACCCGGTACCCGCGGGTCCTGAGATACAGCCTGGAAAAGCCTCGTGGAGGGAGAGGCACTGAAGATGGACCTAATACTGAATTTCATTTACATGGAGAAAGGCTGACCAAGCATGCGGTACAGATCACAAACCTTTAAATAGAGGCCTGCAAAAGAGCACAGAGTTTTCCTCACATCCTTCAGACACTCAGCACCTTAAGTGGTACCCAGGGGCTGAAGTACCCTCATCCTCTTTTGAGCACGAAGCCTGGTTGCTAGGCAACCATCACTAAGCTAAATCCTGCCTCATTCTCTATTAATTTGGGAGGATATTCTGTGTTTTAAATCTATACCCTTGGAGCTTCATTTTACAAAGGAAAGAAAACTGCTTGGGGTTTTAGGGTTTCTCTCTCTGGTTTAATTACGAATCACCTGTCCTCCCTCCAGCAGTCACAGATCTGCCCCAGTCTATATCCAAAGCCGTCACATCTGTCACTGTGCACCAGCACTGGGAGCAGCATTGGGAAACAAACCTTTCTCAGATCTGCTTGCTGGAAGCCGCTACAGCTTTTAAACTCTCTTGGGAAATAGGAAGATGATTAGCATGCGTTCTGAGTGTCTTTCAAGCAAGAAGCTTTGGCAAGGGTAGAAAAAGGTCTTTTGTAATTTTATAAATATATGTGTAAGATCGACTGTATATAAAAGATATATATTACTTATACATATGATATTATATATAAATCAAAAAGTAGCTCCACATTGCAAAGAAGGTCCACATTTATCCCTGGGACTTTTTGGTGGCCACACAGTGTCTTGGTGCCCTGTGACAAAGGAGGACTCTGCTAATTCATCCCACATTCTGTGGAATGACCATATGAGACAAAGAAGACACATGCATCACAGCCTAGAACAGTCCTTGAGAAATTCGCTCCACGCCTGCTTACTAACGGGGCGGGGCATTAAACACCACTGAGGACTGCCTCACAGCTCAGCGTGGGATCAGAGGTGAAGCAACACATTTTGTACTCATGGCTCACCGGAGTGGGTCCAGACAGAACAAACCCTGCACATCACACATGCACGTACACACAGAGTTGGCACAGGGAGAGCTCTTTATAACTGCTGCCTGCCATTCCATACTCCTTAAATAGAGGAACACTTCATCAAAACTTTTAGAAAATCTCCCATCTAAAATATTTCTATAAGACCTAGAAAAATGGGGCCACGTGGTAGATCAATTTTCAGTTGTGCTGGCACTCTTCACACTGACTCCCACAGTGGCTGTACCAGCCTGCACTCCCACCAGCAGTGAAGTAGGGTACCTTTCTCCCCACATCCATGTGAGCAGGTGTTGTTAGCAGAGTTCCAAATGTAGGCCAATCTCACTAGAGTTAGGTGGAATCTTAATGTCGTTTTTATTTGTATTTCCCTGATAGCTGGGGAGCCTGAGCATTATATCGTAATATCTATTAGCCATTTGAATATGTTCTTTTGAAAATCTATCTACCATATGACCCAGTTGTCCCACTTCCGGGAATATATCCAAAGGAAATGCAATCTGCATTTACGAAAATGTCCCGCAATTCTATATTTATGGCAGCACAGTCTACAATAACAAAGACACGGAAATAACCCAGATGCCCACCGAGAAAAGAGTGGATAAAGAAACTATGGTACAACTATTCTATGGGATACTACTCAGCCATTAAAAAGAACAAAATTCCACCATTTGCAATGAAATGATCCCAGTCAGAGACCATTATGCTCAGTGAAATAAGCCAATCCCCAAAGGACAAATATCATATGCTCTTTCTGATATAAGGCAACCTTCATGTGAAGTACAAGATGAGCAGATATATAGGCAAACATACATATGTATGTGTGTATACACACCACACACACGTATATATATATATCTAAATGAATATATATATTCATCTAGAGGAACTGTATAATAGAGACTTTCATATCCAGATGTGAAGATACAATACAGCATGCATCTCTACTTCCAAGATGGACTCCCAATGAAACGATTAAGTATATTTGACAATACGACTCCCTACCATTATCTCTACCTACAACATCATGAAACACTTAAATAGAAGAATGATAGACTTGTAACTATTGCTGAAGGATTGTAACGCTGTAATAATACAGGGGAAAACGGTGGGGAAGGGTGCAAAGGGAAATCCCTAATCCTATGGAACAGTATCGTAAAAATAAATTTAAAAAAACTTAGAAAAATGAAATGACTTAAGCAAGTGACTACCTGCCTGACTTCCCTGTTTACTTTTAATTATAAAATATTTAAAACATAACAAATACAGAAAATGAGACTCCTGAGTATGCAGAGGCTAAAGGTAACACATGTTTGCTTTCCATTATATTTTCTCCAAAACTCTCCTTTCTTTCTAGTTAAAAATTAAAGCCAAGTGAACCCTAACCAGCCCCCAATCTTATTTTAATTTTTATTTATCTTTATTTTCTACAAAAGGCAGGAAGAGAGAGGCAAAAGACAACCCCACCCAGCACACACAAAGACAAAACTTATGACTGAACAAGGCTGACATCAGGAACCCAGAACTCAATCATGTCTTCCAGGTAGGTGATAGGGACCCAAATTTTGGGGTCAACATATATTGCCTCCAAGGATGTGCATTAGCAAAAACCTGCATCCAAAGCACATGAGCCAGAATTCAGACCAAGCATTCCAACCTGGGATGCAGTTGTGTCTTAACCAGTACACCAAATGCTCACCCTTAATTCAGCCTTCTTGCCATTCCAAATGTAATAGGTAATACTGCATTGAAGATGGTGACACTCATTCTTGCATATATTTTTATGCTTTTAATAAATGCACGTACATGCAAATAATGTAGAATGTTAATCATTGCTCCTATGTGATGCATGAATTATATCATAGCATGTAGTCTCTCTTTGTTTTAACCTAGACTGGATTTTCACCTCTTCATTCCACATAGTGATTAAATTACACTATTACATCAGCATTACCTCAGGTCTTCTTAACGGACACTGATGGAGATCCCACAGGCAGACCATCAGAAATGCAAAGACTGAACCCAGAACCACAGCTCTGACTTCCAAGGCGGTGGTCAGCAAACTATTTCTGCAAAGAGCCAGAGAATAAAAATGATCTGATTTAAAGTTGCATGGTCTCCATGGCGAATACTCAGCTCTGCCACTGCAGATTAAAACAGCCATAGGTAATACATACATAGGTATTGTTGCATTCCAATATAACTTGATTTATTACATCAAACCACTGGCTGGTGCTGCCCTAACGGCTATCACCTGCCAGCCCCTCTGCCTAAGCAGTGAGTGAAGATACAGCTCTCCCTTCTCTCTCCGCAGACCACAGCAGCTCACTGGCCTGACCGGGGGTGCCTTCTTTCCTGATGCCCCCATGCACCATGCCCGAGGATGTGTGCTTCTCGGAGAGGTAGAAATCCCACTAGCAAGTACTCTTTGGTCACATGTACAAGGGAAACTCGCATTGTTGGTTTTCTCTTCCTGAGTATTGCTGCGAGACCATTTGGTAAGATGCTTCCAGCAAGTGGTTGTGTCAGCATAAGATCAAATATGTTCACACAAACACTTGGGTTGGGGTCAGGGACAAAGATAACCAGATGAGGACTGTATGACCTCATGATCATGTGTGACCTGCTAATGTAATGGAGCCCCCACCTGCTGCAAGGCTAGCTGGACACTGACCACCAAAACAATCACCATCTCTATATTACAAAAACAGAACTCGATAGCAGCCACAGAGCTTGAGAAGAGAGCACAGATTGAGGCAGAGGCCTTGAAGGAGGGAAAGTGCCTACGGGCCTTGAGTCTGCCTCCAGCCTCCAGAAACACTGGGCACAGGGAAGGAACAATGGGGCACAACCCCCAATGTTTGTCCCACCAGAGTATGTGGATAGCAGGTCCATGCATGGGGTCAACAAATGTAAAGCAGTCTGGGCATTATGCATTTTTGAAGTGCATTCCTCTGAGGTGAGCCAATACAAACCCAAGCTGCAGACTCCTAGTTTCTGGCCCAAACCAGTAACAGTGATGGATGTGTGGAGTGAATTCATTTCATTTTGTCTCATGTTTCTGCAGCTAGAATACAACGCTTTCCATGAAGCACAGGGACTTGAGAAATTATCATCTAGGTTCTTGGTGCTTAAAGCTGGAACGCAGGAGGATTATCATTATCATTTCATTTTCCAATAAGGACAAAGATGCACACAAGGGGATCCAATCCTGCCAAGTGTACAGCCATTGCCTGCACAGAGCCCCGTTTCTACTTCATCGCACCAAATGTTGAAGTCAGACCTTGAGAAGAAGCCCCTTAGGGACAACTGAGAGCAGAAACCCTGTTCTGTGGGTCTTCTCCGTTTGTTACTCTGGTCCTGGACAGGAACACGTGCCTCTCCAGGACCCTGGACAGCGACACTCCTGGCATCTGAAAAACTGGAATGCAAGTCCCACACAACCATTACCAGTGCATGTCCCTCACTCCCTGGAATAACTGGAGAAACAGCAACTTCCCCAAAATCAGAGTGATCATTGAAGAAATGACTGGGCTTGGCCTGATAGAGAGGACCTCAGCATGGAAAGCAATGACCAGATCATTTTCCTTGAGAAATGAGAAAAAGAAATCTAGAAAGTGGTAGGAAGTATAGAAGGCACAGCTTTGGTGACCCCTCCTTTGAGAGGAGAGAAATACAGTACTTCTCGGGCAATGGCAGGTCTCAGCCCTGGGCCATGTCACAGGGTGACAGAGCCCTGCCCCATCCGCACATCCCTCAGCCTATCACCAACCTCCTTGTCTCCTTCCATCAGCACAGGTCACAGCAAACTCAAAATCACTCTTTCAGGCAGACCCCTGCATCACTCACCATCCCCAAAGAAACCCAGACTGCCTTGCTGTGACAGCACAGCCCCACACGCACTCCCCTAACCCAGCCCTGACTGCCTCCTAATGCACCAAACATCTTCAGTCTTCCTTCCATCCTCTGCCTCCACCTCCAGCCACCCTGGAGGTGAGCCCCTGGAGTCGCCATATTTGTCATGTATCACTGCACCCAGAGAAGTTCAGGGCGCGAGACGGAAGAAATTCCAGAGAAGAACAAAGGTCAACAGAAGATAAGGAAGAGGGACACCTCTGGAGGGGGAGGTTGGTGAGCAGGATACGAAGGGAATTCCCGAGGGTTGGAGAACTAGAGAACGAGGGAGCTAGTGAGCTTGTGCGAATGAAGCAGAGGGCGAAGCAATGGCTCCCACCTCTCCCATGCTCAGACCTGAGCTACTTCTCGCTAGAAACAGTGGTCACACCTTGCGCCTGCACTCTGCGTCCTGGCAGGGGCTCAGCACAGAGGGAAGGAGCACTGGGAAATGCAGGACAGAGTTTGGAGCCATGTCACCAGCCAGGGCTTGGAGGCATCAAGGTGAGGTCAGAGCACAGCTGAGCAAAGGCTCTTCACCCACCTTGTCCCGCCATATCCGCAGGGATGAAGGAGACACAGAGCCAAAGCCAGTACTTCTTCCTGTTCAGAAACACCAGATTCCTCCGAAACCTCACTAGATGAGCGAGCCGGAGAGGAATTACGGTGATAAATCTGTCATGCTCAGGAATTCTTCTATCATGAGACACACACAGGTGTCTTAAAACGGCACGAACTGACAAAGACAAGGAGTGTGAAGCAAGGCTAACAGCGGATGAGCGGTTAACGGAGCTTGGCGAGAGTGGAGACAAGAGAGGACCGAGTTCCGTCAGCTCTAACTCGAGCAGCAGCTCTGCCACCCTGTCACATTCCTGAAG
The DNA here is from genome assembly GCF_030435755.1 of Ochotona princeps. Taxonomy (NCBI): domain Eukaryota; kingdom Metazoa; phylum Chordata; class Mammalia; order Lagomorpha; family Ochotonidae; genus Ochotona; species Ochotona princeps. Next base: position 39,138,761 of record NC_080852.1, on the reverse strand, counting down.
CAGACTTGGCACCTACAGTTGGTGGCATCTTGTGATGGCCACAGGCAGCCTCTTTGTTCCCCTTTCAACGACTCACTAGACAATGACTGTATACCCTAGAAGGGACCACACTTAGATGAAAGGAAATACAATAGAGGACAGAGAAGCAGGGATGTCAGCTCTGCAGAAGGTCACCTCAGGGGGAGGCAGCTGGGATGCCTTCCCAAACTCCAGCAGGGCTGGCCATTGGCAGGCACCTCAGCAGGAACTCGGGGGGCAGTGAGGGCAGCCTGGCTCCCTCAGATCCCTGTCACCCCCACACCAGTGCAGCCCACATCCTACCCCTCTCCCTTCACCCCTAGATTTCTGCTGCGGCTAGGGAAGCCAAGTGACATGCACGATGCTTAATGAAATTCGAATTGCAAAAAGTGAATAACAGCCCAGGACATACTAAAATAGTATTCCTCATCCATCTGAAATTCAAATGTAACTGGCCAATTTCTATTTTGCTTTCTCTTTGGCTGTGGGACAATCAAATCAGAAATGTGAGACGTGGGCTCCAAGGAGTCTAAGAGACAAGGGAACTCAAAAGACTCCAGCCGACCCCCAGGAGCCCCAAGAGTCAGGCCGCCTCCCAGCTCTAGCCTCGCCACACATGCTAATATCAGGGCTTGTCTCTCAGACAAGACCAGCCCACTCTGGGAGGCCCTGGAATGAAGCCCGCCTGAGCATTCCAGAGAGAAGCCCACTTTTCAATATACTCCCTCTCACTGCTTGCCACAAGCACATAGGATCACACCAGGGTCTTGACTCAGTGTAAGCAGATGACAAAAGACCAATGTTCTATCCAAGACAGGCCTGCAGTGGGGGAATACTGGTGATAAGGCAGAACATGAACTCAGGAGACGGGGAGGCAGCCATGACCGAGAGGAGGGCAAGCAGATCAGACAACATGCAGAGGGAACTCAAAGTGAAGACTCATGACAGAACTTTACGTTGTCTTTAAAGTTGGAAGTGCAGGCATTCAGGCCAGGGAGGGAGCGGCGCTGGGGAAGGACTGGGCCTGGGACTGCACAGAATCATCACACACAGGGGACAGCATGGGGTGCCACTGCTGCACACCCCTTGAATAGGCTGTCAGCCTTTGTAAGAACAAACCTTTCCTGTGGCCCTCGTCACTCACTTCTTCCCCGAGACCAGCAACAAAAGCCACCACTCCCCCTTACCTGCCGACCCAGTGGGCCCTGGCAGAATTCTCCACCCACAGTTGACTCAAGCTCCAGCCAGCCTCCCAATACACGTTTTCTGAGCTCAGGTTTCACACTGGAGCCAATTCTGTGCCCAACACCAAAGAGGCTGTGAGTTGTGACTAGTAACAGTCCCTGCGTTCCTGCCGCTGCCATTCTCAGGCAAGATGGACCACACCAAACCAGAATGGAAGAGCACCCTGAAAACCAGCAACACAGGGAGACAGCTTCGTGTCGTGGCCATTATGCACATGTATTTGTAGACATAGCTAATGCCACTGCTTATATAATACAAGGCAGGTATGGGGCAATCTATAGTGAGGCTGATAATGATTTAGGCTGGGGCATAGGCAAATCAGAAAAGACTGATGTAAGCAGGGGGCCTTGAAGCAGAGACATGATGAGCCGGAGTGCTGGGAGAGGGAGGGGCTGTTTCTCATGAATCGCTGAGGGAGGGAGGTTGTAAGCTGGGAGGACATGCAGGCCAGCACGAGGTGGACAGATCTTGGCCTGCTGGAGGCAGAAAACAGGCTCCCTCAGGGAGAATCACTCAGGGAATGGCACGGGATGAGGGAGGAAGCTGTCACGAAGGCCACTGTGGTGTTAAGGCAACGAAGGAACATAGAGATGAAGAGTCATGGTCAACAATCCCAAAGAGAAGTGACTAAGGTTTGATCAGAATCCAGAAACATCCCACCAGGAGGCCCTTCTGCACATGCAGCACCTTTGCCTACGTAAGTATATGTTGTAAAAGCAATTAAGAACTCTCTCTCTCTCTCTCTCTCTCTCTCTCTCTCTCTCTCTCACACACACACACACACACACACACACACACACACACACACACACACACATATTCTGGGATGAAAATGACCACAGGGCTGGCCGCCTTCCCCAGCACGAGAGACAAGACTGACAGTGCATGGCTCAGTAAGCAGCCGTGCACATCCCAACCTGGATGGGAGCAAATCCCCCTGAACTGCAGGGCCACTGGCAAGGCAGAGAGGAACAAACAGAGCCATTACAACCCACTGGCAGCCTGTAAATCATTGGAGAGGTCTCATTACTTGTGTTGAGCTATTTTAATTGCTCTCATTTGCAGAGCAAATTAGGTGCTGCATTGTTCTGGAGACACTGTTCGGATTGGTGCCAGAAAGGAACACAATGAACAAAAAATGAAAACCCCTTTCCAAACAAAAGCCCAAAGTCTGAGAGGAAAATTGATTTGTAAACTTGTCAGGGCATTTCCAAGGCAAGTCGAGGTCGGGGTGCCAGCATGGCACACTAAGCCTCTGCCTATGACACCAGCATCCGTTATGGGCATAGGTTGGTGTCCTCAGCTGCTCCACTTCCCATCCAGCTCCCTGCTTGTGGCCTGGGAAAGCAGTAGAGGATGGCCCAAAGCCTTGGGACCTGCACCCACACGGGAGACCTGGAGGAAGTTTCTGGCCATTTGGAAAGTGAGCCCTCAGACAGCAGACCTCGCCCTGTCTCTCCTTCTGGTAATTCCGCTATCAAACAAAGATAAAATCAATCTTTTTCTTAAAAAGCAAAAGAAACAAGGTTGGGAAAAATTCTTCAATTAAGACACTCATCTGAAGCCCCCAAAACACTGACGTCACGGAGCGTGAGGCTCCCCGTTGAAACAGGACACATAGCTCCTCACAACCACTGTGAGGGAAGCGCCTTCCGCTGAGACTTCTCTAACATATGCTAGGTGAAGTGGTGACTTGTGGGGCGTGAGCAACCCGCACTCCTCGCCTTGTTTATCTGTATAATTTATTTGTGTTTTCCTTTCACCAATTTGGCTTGTTCTGATTAATTTCCTGCTTAACCACAGAACCGGGGAAGGCTGAGCAGGGAAAGGAAGATGGGAGTCAATTCAGCACATTTTTAATGAACACTTGTTTACATCAACTACCGCCCACGGTGCTGGGATCACGGCTCGCCTCAGTGTTGCAAGGGAAGCACCTCAGTTGTGCTGTCCTCTAGAAACCATCGAAATGGTCCCCAAATTCCAACATTGGAAAAAGCAAGCTAGGTATAGACAGAACTCCACACACTGTCTCATAAGCTACTTTTGTTCGTTTTGTGCACACTCTGTAAATGATTTGTAAGCTACTGTTCACATAGGCCCTTCCTCTGAGAAGCCCTCCAGGATCTCAGCAACTTCTTTGTTTTCATATGTTGCTCCACACACCTCCCCTCCATGAGGATCATGCAGCAATCCTGCTGGAATGCATACTCCAAAGCTTTCCTAAAGAACAGGAAATTCAAGAAAAGGACCCAGGAATCTGCATTTTTGCCCCTGGGACTACTGTGGCATGCTCACAAGTGTGAGCACTTATGGGAGCTAAAACATTTCCCAGATACTGAGCTCAATACTGCTTATACTTCACTACAGCATCATCATTGAACTTGAGATTTAAAAAAATAGCTGCTTAGCTATGAAAGGTGAGTTGAAAGCTGAAGTTCAGTCCATCAAGGAAGAGAGAATGTTCATTTTGCTCAAGCAGCTGGACACGTACTCTCTCTGCAGGAGCCTACAGACAAGACGTTCTGCAACAGAACTTGCAGGCATTCCGTCATGCTGTCTGAGCAGATGAGATGGGGGGTTTTCGCTGCTCATGGACTCCGTGGGCCACCCTCACCTCCTTCTCGCCAAGGGCCTTGGGGTGGCTGGCTCAGTCAGGAAGCAGAAGCCAGGAGGAACTACCGACTCTCTGGACAAATGTCTCCAACAGAAACGTGTGCCCTTATGGAGGCAGTTGGCTCTCGTGGTTTACAAGCTCTGAATCGCTAATCTGCCAGCACAGTAATGACTGGTCTGCATCCTAAAGTCAATCCTCGTATGTGATGTTGTGGCTATTCACAAACACGCACACAGCACTGAGTGTCTCTGGACACACATCTTTCCTAGCTAAGCTCTCATACTGTAAGCAAGAACCCTTTCCAGGGTCTGTGTAGGGCCATATTTCTCACAGTTTGAGACATTGTGTTGGTGGGTTTGCTGTTTAAAATGGTCCTCAGGGGCCAGCATTGTGGCACAGCAGGTGGGTAAAACCACCTCCTATAATGGCACCAGCTCCAGTCTCGGCTGGTCCATTTCTGGTCCAACTCCTTCTCATGGTCTAGAGGAAGCAGCAGCAGACAGCCTAAGAGCCCGTGCACTCCCATGGCTGACCCACGTGAAGCTCCTGCCTTCTGGTTTCAGGCTGGCCCAGCACTGGCCTGTGAGGCCACTTGGGGCTTAAATCAGCAGACGAGGACCTCCTTGTGCCTCACTGTCTCTCTGTAACCCTGAAGTTCCAAACACATAAATCAATCTTCAAATATAAAAGCAGGCCCCCAGAGGGTGGGCTTGGCCTAGCAGGTAAGGTGCCCACAGCCCACCTTGGAGTGCTTCGGGCTCCACTCCTGATCCAAGCTTTCTGCTTATGCATTCCTTGGCAGGAAACAGTGCTCACTCTCTGCCCCCTGTGTGGAAAACCTGGGTTTAATTCCCACTTGTTGGCTCTGATAAAGGCTGTTGTTGGCATCTGAGCAGTGAGCCAGTGGGTAGGAGAATCCACTCTCTACCAAAATCAAATACAATGGGGAAATAAGAAACTGCAATCACCTTCAGGTGTCGTCCACTGTGAGCAGTGCCAGAAGCAGTGACACACCTTACAGAGAAGTCATGCATGATTCTTCCATGAGCTTCAGCATGACCCTGGCCAGGAGTCCAGTGCCAGTGAATCGTCATCATGGATTGAATACATTTTCTCCAAACAAAAATAAATTAAAACAAAATTATGTATTGATCTGTTGATGAAAACCTTATGATCCAAGGCTCCCAGGGACCGAGCCTCGAAACTGCCATGGAAGCAGAGGCTCAGCCTCAAGGTGACCTCACCAAGACACGGGCCAGGAATGATGAGAACAGACTCACATTCCACTGAGGACACCAACCGCCTGCGACTGCAGGGCACAAACAATGTGGCTGGAACAGATAAGGAGCTGATTCAAAACTTAAATTCTAATCAAAATTAAATTTAAATAAATTTCAATTAATAAAGTGCAATTCCACAATTTCAGTCTTGTTTCCGTTAACACGCTGTTAACAACACTGAGACATGTGTCAAGCACAGAGTAGAAACATCAGAGTACAGCTGCAACAGACTAAGACGACTTCGACGCCACTGGGCAGTACAATTCCACAGGATTATTACCATGCATGCTACCTGTCATTGACTGTTGCTGTGTGGTGTCTACTATATGACTAACCACTTGGGACTAGTGACATTTTATTGGTTCCAAATGGGTGGAACATGGATGACTAACTTGGCCTCACAAAAGACTTTAGTCAGGAATCTAGGCGTGGCAGACTGGGTCCTCTCTTCTAGCCTCATGCCATCGCCCGGGCATCAGCCAGAGCTATGGTCTCAGGACTCGGCTGGACAGGGTCCACGTGCCAGCTCCTGTGGATACTGGAAACGTTCAGTTCCTTTCAGATAAAGGTGTCAGGTTCTCATGTTCTCCCAGTGGCCAGCTGCAGACTGCGTCCCCACAGGTTCCATGCCAGGGGGCCTCTCGGGGTGGCCATTTATTGGATCACAACCAGGAGGGACACTGCATGTGATGGCACCAGTGACATCACCCTGCATCACCCTTGTTGCATTCTGTGTCTAACCAAACCTCAGCCCAGCCCAGCCTCGAGGGGAAGAAGCAAACAACAGTAGGTGGGGACACAGGACAACCTCATGGTCTTTCCTTTAAAGAGCCAGTCTTTCTACATCCCCACACTGCTATTTCTGGATATACAATGTGTATTTCATAGGATTAACATAAGAACTAAATGACCTAAATCAGGGATAAAATGGCAATGCCTGGCTTGTAATAGGATATGAATCATGGCTCTGCAACTGCTACTGCTATTTGGAACACTGAGGACCTTGACTCCAGCCTAGTGGCTGCCAGTGGACCACTGCACGCCTGCCTGCAGCCTGGGAGCTGCAGGCTCACCTTTCTGCTGAGACACCTGAGACCCTGGCAGCCTCACACTGCTCTGCTCCCACGGTTTGGGCTCTCAGCTTTCTGGGCGAATCCTCAGGGATTCAGGGTTCCCAGTCAATACGGCAGACACCACACCACAGTGTGTTTCCACCCTGTTGCTTTGCAGGAAATAGGGTTTCCAGGTCATTCCAAACTTGATACTTTGATCCAACTCTCTCCCTCCCTCTTTGTTCCTTCCTATGACTTGTGTAATGAGGTACAATTCATAAGCCAGAAAACACACCTAATTTGGGCGTGCAATTCAACCATTTTTGTTGTGCTCATGCAATCGTGCAGCTGCAGCCACTCCCTGATTCCAGAAGCTTTTCACTTGCCTCCGAAGCAATTCCCACACCAATAGCAATCCCTCCCCACTGCCGCTCTCCTCAGCCCTCAGAAAATGACAAATCCTGGACACTTTCTATAAATGGGATTACACAATATGATGGTTCCAGTATTTGACCTATTACATTTAAACTAATGTTTCCAGGTTCAGCCAGGTTGTATCGGTTTCAGAAGAATGTCAACACATTTTATGATTCAAATGTCTCACTCTATGAATAAAGCACATTTCGTGGAGCCATTCTCCAGTTGACAAGTGTTTGAGTTGTTCTCTGTCTCTCTGCACTATTATAAATAAAGCTGCTAGGAACATCTGTGTGCAATGTCTTTGGGTGAACCTTGCTTTTCGGCTCCCTGGAGTACAGATCCAGGAGAAACTGGATTTTACGACAGCTCTAACTTGTGCAGAATTGCCACTGTTCTCCAAATGATTACCCTTGCACAGTCCCACCTGCAACGCACAGCAGCTCTGACTTCTGCGTGGCCTTGCCAACTCTTATCGTCCAACCTTTGGTCTTTTTTTTTAGTACATATGGCCATTCTAGAAGGCTGAAAAGGCAAGTCATTCTAGCTTTTATGTGTTTCCCCCAATGAACTCATGAGGAATCTTTTCATGGACTTATTGGAGAATGTATTATTTGGAGGAATGTCTGTCCAAGTCCTTTGCTCATTTATAAATTGGGATATTAAGTTTTCCAATTTATTGGACTAAAAGAATGCCTAGTACTTTCTTGAGATTAGCCCCTCCTTGGATTACTCATAATGCTATTCTCCCATTCTGTGTGTTCGGTTTTGATTTCACAGTGTCAGTTGAAAGCTTCCAATTTTGACTAAGCACAATTGAACTTTTTTTCTTTTTCTTAATACTTTTGATGCATACACAAAAAACTATTCTGTAATCCAACCTTGTGCTGTTTTAAGTAAAGATTTTATTATAATAGGTGCATCATTTTAGCTCTTATATGTAGGTCTTAGGTTTGTGCTACCTCTGTTATTGTGTGGTTATCTAGTGATCTCATTTTCTCAAAAGACTATCCTTTTCCCTATTAAATTATCTTTCTTACAGAAATCAGCTGACTTTTCACTAGTTCTTTCCTATACAAGAGGATCTTCAAATTTTTCATAGAAAATATCCATTATGTGAAAAAAACTTTTCAGAATATTTCCATGAAAATAAACTCCCATCAACTTGTTATAACATGCCTGCACAGGACTTAGAAAGAGTAAGAAGGACAGGACATTGGTTTGAAAAGAGCTTTTCATCAGAACAAGAAGAAATCTGATCCCAGCGAGTCAAGAACAAGCACCAACTCCACAGCGGGGCATCCATGATGTCACTGTCCCAAAGAAATCATCAGTTTACAGAGAATAATTCATTCCAAGAAAGAATGAGATGATGAAGACGAGAGCTGCAGGCCCAACCACTTTCATCTGGGAAGAAAAACAACAATCCAGCTGTGCAGAGGACAATCCCAGCAGGGGACGAGCACAGTCCAACCCACACACAGCTCAAGGAGTCTGGCTAAAACCACTCCAACTGGGAAGCTGAAGCGAATCAATTGTTGTTCTCCATGGGTCCCGAGGCATTCCTGGGAAGGAGTGCACCAGGAGGTGACACACAGCTTTACCAGTGCAATTCCAAAGGCCAAGCAAAGCTTAGCAAGAGGAAGCAAAGTCAACTGGCCAACAGCGAAAGTCAGGGAATCCCACCTGCTTCTCGACAGAGGGTCTTGAGAAGGGCTGCCAAGAACCACGAGAGCTTCGCCAGGGGCTGCTTCACCACTCCAGAGAAGCACCTGTTCACGCTGCACACAAGACACGCACGACCTGGCAAGAGCTTCCAGGTGAAAGCAGAGGTCCCACCTGGGAGTTCTCGTCTGGCTCCTTCTCACTTCTTCTAGCCTCCTAATCTTAACAATTGCGAAATTGTACCCATTTTTCTTCAGGTAATAATGGGCTTGGAAACAAACCACCTGCATTAATATGTTCAGTCCTCAGGGCCCATAGTTCTTTAGGCTTGGACTTGATTGGTACTGACAATAAAGGGCCCCTTGAACTTGACGGAAATTACATTGAGAAAAAAAGTTTGCATTTTTACTACCCTTTTTTCCATTTATCCTGCAGACATTTTGATGGCCCCTAACATGCTTTACAACATTTTTATTCTTCTGCTCCTATACAATTGTCTTTTGTTATTAAATCGCTCTTTTATACCACGTGGTACTAATTCCTGCTGCCTCCCCGGTATGCGTTAGCAGGAGGCTGGGTCAGAAGCAGAGAAGGAATTCAAGCACCGGTTCTGTGCTTTGGAACGTGGGCATCCCAAGTGCTAATTTAACCTGCGTTACCCACACCCTCCCTAGAAAGATAGTTTAAAATCCCATTCAGCTGCCTTAAAGCTCTTCTGAATACACAAGCAGAAATACCTCTTTGTTTTCTTCTACAAAGAAACATTAGAAGTTTCAGATGCAGAGACTTGGAGGCAATGGAATCTAGCTGTAATTTAATAATAATACTTAATTGCATTTATTTTTTCTAGTTGTATTTCATTTATAAAAATGTGTACTGCTTTTCCACATGATAATATAAAATTCCCTTTGTAGAAACATATTTATAAGAAGAAATTAATTGAAGCATGTACAGAGACCCTCTTTAATTTAATGCAAATTACAAGCCTCAAGCTGTAGCACAAGGAAGGACATGGAGTAACAGGACAGAGTCGCTTCACACTTTCTCCTGACTTTCCGGAATCAGCAAAAGGGCAGCAGGGGAGGCGCGAAGCAGAGGTGCAGGTGCTTCCTCTGCACGCACTGCATCACAGTCACCTTCCCCAGGGTCAGGGGCACCCGTGCTGCGTGGTGCTGTGGGGAGTCCTCACGTGTGTGCTTTGTTCTGTTAGCTGGGGAACCTGCACCGGCTCCTACAGAGCGTCCCGAGCATTTACCACGAGACTGTAATGGGGCGTAGTTCCCCATCAAGGAACACTGGTATGTCACTTAGATGCTGCAAAACAGTCATGGCAGAAAACTAGTTGCCGTAGCTCTGAGGCAGCAGACTGAAGGCAGGACAAATGCGGGGAAGGTTTAATAGTACTCGCCCACTGCTACCATTTCTCAAACACCTACCCATTAAACTGGAAGCCACTACTACAGAAGAGCTGGTGAGCCAAGGATCTGTCACTAGAGGGCGCCAGGGGAAGCTGTCCTTTCTCAGCAGCTGCCCATCACCTAAACAGATGAAATACTCCAGAGATGAAAGACGCCAGCAAGCCACATGGGGCTTGTTATGAGCAGCTGACCACGACTGTCCACGCGGAAGCAGACCATGACTGTCCCAGAGGAGGCAGCCAGGCCTTGGGCACAGCCTGGGCCTGAGGGAGCTGCCTTCCAGGCTGCCCACAGTGAGAGTGGGGGCCCAGGAGGCTCCCGCTGTTAAGTGTGCAGCTGTCCGTCATGTCTGCCCTCATGCTGCCCCACCCTGGCAAAGCAGTCCCTAACAGCTGACACCCATTGGTCATCCCTCCCCCTCAGTTATCAAGTTATACCCAACGGGATTGGAGACAGCGGTTGGAGCAGACCCAGCGCCTCAACATCTACCAGCTACTGGTCAGCCAGTGTGCCTAGAAGCTGTGAAACACAAGTGCAACTCAGCAAACACACCCAGTCAGCAGGTGCCAGCAGCCCACCTATGACACTGAAGCCAGCATCCCCTCCATCTTAGCCCACGCTGAACTAGACCATGAAAGTGGATGTCACTCACTGAGGACTTCCTGCCATCAACAAACGCCACTTTCCGAGCAGCATGACGGGACCTCCTTGTGTGAAACATGACCAGAACTGGCAAATGACAAAGATGTGGGATTGTCAGCTCTGACTTTCCAACACACTGCAGCACTGCTTTGGCATAACTACGCAACAAGATGCCGTTCTTTCCCAACTAGGGCAAAGTTCACACTCAACTAATAAGCTACAGCCTGTGCAGGGGTGAGGGGCCCGTGCAAAGCGCTCTCGGCAAGGACCAGGCCGGCCTCTCCTCTGCTGGGAGATGCAAGCATTTCCTCTCGGTCTCCTGGAGAGTTGTCCTCTCACCTTCTGCCTACTCCTGTCCAGCTCTCCTCGCTGGCCCCTCCCAGCCCCCACCAGCCAGTGTGGCCCTGTGCCATGCACCCATCCCTCAGTGTCATCTCGCCCCCCTCCGCTTCCTTCCCCCATAATTTTATCTGCCATCAGGAGACACAGGACAGTTGTTTCCAACTGCTTCCTTCTTCCAAGCTTCCCACCCTAGACTTCTGTCTTGTTTCTACCCCAGTAGTCCTACAGTGCTTCCACATGCATGGTGTTCTTTTTCCAAAGCCCGTTTTCCCTTCACTCCTGCTTTCCCTCCACGCACTCCACCTCAGCAACGCCAACTCTGCTTCCCCATCCTTCATTAGCTCCAGGTCAGATTCTCACAAAGCCCGAGCTGCAGATACAGCCATTTCCACCTTAACAGCCACTCACTATGCACTCCAAGCTCGCTCCCTGGAACCCCTGAAAACAAGGAGACTGCTCCCTATATTCAATCCTGCAAGGACCACAAAGCACAGGAACCATGGTGCTCCCTTGTGCCTTCCAGCAACTCACACACCATCATTTTCCAAGCAAATGAATTGGTTTGCTCATATTCTGGCAGCTTCTCGGGTTGTTCTCTCTTCCTAAACTGTCCTGTCTGTCTTCCTCACCTGCTAAGTGATGAAGGTCTCATCATTCAAGATAAGAATCTAAAATCTATTTTCCTAGGACATTTTCCTCCATTCCCTATCACTCAGCAACCGCGCTCTCAGGCTCAGTTCCTGATAGCTCGCTGACCTTCTATCATGGATCACAGTGTATTTAATAGCTAGCACGTCAATATCTTTCACCTCCCTGAAAAACAGCAACTCCATATCTCAGTATTATTGATAGCAACTGTCTGGATATATCAGCAGCTGTGTACATTGTTTCAGATGGATTTGTAGATAAATAAATGCAGCAAAAGTATAAATAAGGTAAATGGCCGTTGGGCCCCCAGGAAGCTGTGCATGTATGAACAGACATCGCTCCTCATCTATAAACACTGCTGTCCACTTGCCCCAGGCCAGGAGTGAGAGTCCCCCAGCGCCACTGCTGCAGGCGTCGGAGGGGAGGGTGCTGGGTGTGAGAACTGCTCGCCACCCGTGCTTGAGAGAGCTGCGCGGTCTCAGGACCCCCTCTTCCTTTACAGAGTCTGTCCTTTGATCACATTTCTGAGGCTTTCACCGTTCAGGTATTAATGTCTGATGCTGCTCGCCCGGGCTGGGTAATGACCACAGCACAGCAATCTCTTTGTTACCTCGTGACACTCCTCAATTACCCAATAGCAAATAGCCACCATCTATTTTGTGGCTGACATTTAAATCTGTATTCTGTGTAATGATTATCATTTATCAACAACCAGCTATTGACTGAGCTTGCACCTGGGGACGCACCCCGACTGAAGGTAAAGTGGATACATCAGGATTCACATGGACCCGGGGCCCAGAAACCCAGTCTCAAGCGGGTGAATGAGGTGGCCAGAAACAAAATGGATAGCATCAATGCAAATTACATTAACTTTTAATGCGCGGAGATTAAAACAGCTCCAGGGACTGGGAGTTCTTGGGGAGGAATTAAAACCCATGCTGATGAAATACCAGAGTAAGACAAGCTCTGCGGAGGCGAGGGGCTGTTTGCTCAGAAATCCACATATCTCGGCACAGCGGCGGAAACACCTATTAAAGGACATAACTCACCATGGTTGTTTGTATCACAGCACTTCCTTCATGAGGGCCAAAGAGAGATGGGATTTGAACCAAAGGAGGAAAAGATGCCTCAGGAAATATCCTAAATAATTAAACTGAGCTTTGAGCCCAGCTCCATGCTACCACAATGCAGTACACACTTGACAAAGCTGGAGGACTAACTGCAGGATTTTCAAAATGGGCCCATCTCTATGTGGGATTGAGATTCTGGGACAGTGTGAGTGTAGACCCCCAGCCTTCTATTCTAAGGAAACAGCACTAAAGCAATGCATCTGACGGTACAAATTTCTGTCACAATAATCAAAAAGTTGAACCCCTAGTTGAATCCACTCAGAATCACTGGGTACATGACTGTCTCTGTGGCCATGTGCTCATCTACGTGGGGGGGACAACAGCAACCTTCCAGGAAACCGTCCATGGAACTGGTTGACATTTGTAGATCCACAGACACATGGCCCACCACTAAGCAAGAGTGTGTTGAAAGGTTACTGCTACTTTCACTCTCCTCATCGCACCACTTCTTTAACAAAGAGTTACTGAATGTTTACAGGAGACTAAATTCCATGTTGGAGATAACGATGATGAGTGGGAGAAAAGCAGGCAAACCAGTTCTAATTCACGGCAGCAAGCAAGCAGGGTTTTCAGTGGGATGGCAATAGCAGAAGTAGACCTGGGGCAGGTAAGGAGGCTAGGGAAGGCATTCCTGAAGGTTCCGCATCAGACCAGAAAATTAAGCAAGAGACATAAAAGTCATGACAGGACCAAGAACAGTCTAGAAAGAGCAATGGAGATGTTTGCAGATCATGCAGTAAGGGCAGGCATGCAACAAACAGCTAAAGTGCTACACGGAATGCTCACGTCGGATACTGGGGTCCTGACCTGTGGCTTTGTTTCTGACTCCAGCTTCCTGCTAACAGGCACCCTGGGAGGCACCATGGCACGGTTCAAACACTTGGGTCCCTGGCAGCCACACAGAGGACCGAGATTGAGGTCCAAGTTTCCGGCTTTGCCCTGACCCAGTCTGAAGTGCAGTGAGCATCTGGGAAGTGAAAAGCTCTTTGTTTTTCTCTCTGTTCTTCAAACAAATGAAATGGACATTTTCACAACAACAAAGTCCTGAGATTGGACCCTTGTGCCATGCGAGCTCCTGAAGGCAGGCCAGTGTGGTTAGCATGTCTGAACTGGAAGATCGCACAGGGACAAGAATGAACAGACTGTGCTCTCTCAGAAACTCCATGCCAGCCCACAGGCTCAGGGCATGCCAGCCCACAGGGCATGCCAGCAGGCCCCAGACACCATCCCACGGCAACACAGCAGGTCCTCAGCGCCAGGTCGTCAGCACACGCTTGCTCTGATTGCAGAGTCATGTTCAGTGCCTGGTTCAAGATGGGCACAGGTAGTTTGGTGGGTGTCCAGAAACAGAGGGAGTTGGCAGATCACCTCTCTCAACCGTCCCTGATGGTTCTAGCACCTGATCCCCTCCACTCTGCCTAGCCCTCTCCCCTCAGTGAGTTGCAGGACCTCCATACCACTAACCTGTTGTGGCCCTTCTTGTGTAATGCCTCCTGCCAATCACCAAGCCCAGGTCCAACCCACACATCAGGTTTCTCTGCAACTGTTCCTGGACTTGCTACAAAGGCAGGAGCGAATCCTTCCTGCAGAGCCCACGCTGCGGCGTTGCCTCTGGCCGCCCCCACAGGGCTCGCAGCGAGGCTTTCAAGCCTCCACCTCAACCTTTCTTCCCATTCCTCCTCTTTGGCCACTGGGGCTGCTCCTAAAATTCCTAGCAGATCCAAGTCAGCAGGCACCACCTCCTTTGTCTCCCAGGATTTCACCTATTCTGCAGGGACAGCACAGGCGATACGCCACAGTCTGATGGACAGGCTCACCTGTCATAATCTCATTTTCACCCAGGAACGCTGAAGGTAGGAGGAGTTCAGCCATTTCTTTTAGGTTACATGGTTACTAAACAAAGCAAGGCTGATACCAGAATCTTCCCATATTCTTGTTTTCATTCACATTATACTGCTCTTTGGTTGTTCATCACAGTGTGTCCTCTGGTGCCATGCTGAGAGCCTTCTTCACCTAGTGCCCCGCCCTACCCTCCTGAGACGCCTGGTTAATACTGTGCTTCAACAACCCCTTTCTGCTTCTGAATGTGGATGCAGACGAAGAGCTAATGAACCGAGCATGTGGGCGGCTGCCAGCACTCCACCATGGTCCACGCTCCCTGTGGCCCCAGAGAGGGCAAACCCTCTCCGCTCACTCTGTCTCCAAATCCCTGCACCTCTTAAAACAGGCTTTCCGTGCATAACTATCCAATTACAGCGTCTGTTTACAGAGAGCCACCGTGTTCCCTTCTCTACAGGATGAGCCCCTGCCTGGTGGCGGGGCAGCCCTGTGTTACTGAGGAGCTCCCGCGGTCAAGGCTTCAAAGGCAGAAGCACAGCTGACAGTGCCAGGGCAGTCCCAGGCCTCCCCGCTGTGCTCTGCAACATCCTAGGTGTCCCCGGGGTGACAATCCTGTGTGTCCCAGAGGAAATGCAGAGGAAATGTCCCAGAGGAGAGCAGAGGGGGCGCCGGGCACCAAGGCGATGGGCAGCACTGCACCTGCGTGTCTGCAATGAACAAACCAAAGGTCCCGCCGCACCCGTCCAGCACAGTGCAGCAAGAGGCTCCTCCTTAGCTGTTTCTTCCCAAAAAATTCAGATTTATTTCATTTTATTGGAAAGGCACAAATACAGAGAGGAGGAGAGACAGAGAGGAAGATCTTCCATCCCATGGTTCACTCCCCAAGCAGGCACACCGGCTTAAGCTGCGCCAATCCAAAACCAAGGGCCAGGAGCCTCTTTCAGGTTTCCCACAGGGACGCAGGGTCCCAAGGCTTTGGGCTGCCCTCAACTGCTTTCCCAGACCACAAGCAAGGAGCTGGATGGGAAGTGGGGCAGCCAGGATTAGAACCAGCACCCCTATGGTATCCCGGTGTATACAAGGTGAGGACTTTAGCTGCCAGGCTACCACGCTGGGCCCCTTAGCCATTTTCTAAGGATCTGCTTTCCAACACTCGATGATGCTCTCGACACCAGTGAGACATAGTTACACGTAGCATGCAAAGCAGAGTACAAGTCCTCCAACCAGACCTAAAAGTGGCCATTCTGAAAGCACTGGGGATCCCTACAGTAAGCTGGTCAGGAGCCCACAAGCCACACACACTCACCCTGTAATCCTGGGCCCTTTGCTTGGCCTCTTTGGGATTTATTCCTCCACCCTTGACCCTAAACCTCACCGATCACTACCTCTAGAGGACCCCTAGATGTCAGGGGTGCTGGGAAACTAGCTAGGAAACCTCAAATCCCAATCTGCTTTCCTTCCTTCCATTCTCTTGCTTGTTTCCAACAATGACTGCACTAAACCAGCAATTGCTGTTGACCACCTGTGCTGTCCAAGCCACAAAGCCGACAGCTGTTTATGGGTACAAAGTGACAGACAAAACACAGTGATGCTTTCCACGGACTTAACACGAGGGCAGGGGGAAGGGTTCATATAGTAAACTTACAACTGTTACATTGGGAAAGAAAAAGCCTTACACCTGCTAACAAGCATATTCAGAGGGATGTAAGTGCCAAGAAAGTTCTCTGAGTTACCAACAAAGCCAAAGTTCTATGTGAGTCCAGAAGGTACCCTGTGGCTTGCTGTGCCCGAGCTTAAATCACAGAGCTACCAAGACTCTTGGTGGGCAACCTCGGAGAGCTGAGCGAGGCCTCGGTTTTGTCTTCAGCAAACTGGGGAGAACAGGATAATACCAGCATGTACGTTTCAGGGTTGCTGTGAGAATTGCATCAAAGTGTGAACAGCGCGGCCAGAGCCTGGCACATCGCAGCGGGGGACAACTGGCACCCATGCTTCTGACGAAGAACAGGGGATCTTCTCTTCACATTACAGGCCTCGTGTGCTCCTTTTGTCCACTCTGAGATAGGACATCAGCTCTGTCTCCACGTTAAATTTCTCCGGGAACTTGCAGAGGCCATCTGGCAGTGGTGGACACTGGCCAGATCATCACTAATTGCCTAAACCCTCGGGCTCTCCTTGGTAATGGACTTGGCGGGTCTAATTAGTACGGACCATGTGACATCTTTGCATGCAAGCCAGCAGCCCCGGGTTCCATCTGAGGTTGGACAGGAGCCTTCAGAGAATCAAATTTCACAAAGAGCTGGCAGAGGTGGGTTCTGCCCACTCCCACGCCCTCCATGTGGGGACTTGCTGTGATTAGAGGAACAGATGGAAAGTGGGGACACTCACTTGAGCTGCTCTTAGCAAGCTCAAAGGATCAGTCTTCAAGCAGCTCCAAGTTCTAGGCTTGGGCTTGGATTTGCAAAATAAGGCAAGGCCTGTAGCCCAGGGCTGGAAGCATTTGCTGCTTCCAGGATTTACCTACCACATAGCTTCCCAGCTGCCACTCTCTGTGTTGCCATACGTGGGCATGGCTAGGCCTCGACGGCCAACTCTAAGATGTGTACTTATCAGCAGGTTCCTGGCATACACTAGGGACATGACATGCCCATGGGCCAAATTAACCAGTGAAGTTCCATGTTGTCCTCTGCCTCCAAAGCTGGCTTCCAGACAGTCCCTCCCTGCACCCACCTCCCCGGCTTGTGCTGACAGCCAGATAAAACTGAAGCCATCCGCTCCCAAGCAATCAAAAAAGGGTGAGGCCGTGCCCCGATCCAGCTTCTGCACATGAGCTGGGGTGCCTGCGGTGGCTGCCCAGCCTAGCATCGGGGAGGAAGGCTGGCATGATCCCAGACTGAGGAGCTCAAGAGTCTACGTGATGGCTCGCTCTAAGCCACATGGGCTCCAGGAAGCGAGTCAGCTCCCACAAGGCTCATCCTGGGAGCAGCACAAAATACTCAGAGGCAGCCTGGAACAATGGTGGGGGCGGTATGAGCAGTCTGAACACGGTGATTTCCAGAATGGCAAAGCCCCGAGGACACCTGATAACAGGTACACAACACCATAAATGTACCAGAACTCAGAGAATGCACCCAAAACCAGGCGAGCGGAGAAAAGGAGTTACTCTGGCCTTTGCTGGGACATTGCTTAACTTTGTGCAGAGGAAGGAGAAACCCCAGGTCAGGCCAGATGTCCTAATGCTCTCCCATCACAGGTGCCAATGACTGAGTGATGCTTAAGCCTCATGTGTTTGGTAGTACAGGAGGTGAAATAGTCGCCAAACAGTAGGAGTTTAACACAGGTGTGTTCTGCATAGTCTCAGCTCCCAGACAGCCAGAAGTCAGAACCCAACAAGCAACGCAGGTGCTGCTTGGAGAAGGAGATTCTTTCTGAATCAACTACCTTGGTCCTACATCAAGCCATGGCTCAAGTTTAGATTTGGACTCAAAATTACAGAGCAAGGAGAACCCAAGTTAGGTGGCTGCTAGAGAAAGCTGCACCCTGAGGGTCTGAAGCCCGAATCTCCCACTCTGTAATCTGTGTGGTCTCGGGTCTCTGGATTGAAACCCTGGGAGTCTCAGTCTTCCCAATTTGATTGATTGGTGTTACACAAGGAAAATGCTCTGAAGCCAGCTTCCTTCCCTGGCCCTGCCTTCTGTTTTAGCCTGGCTACTGCCAACAGGTCCACATGCTCTCAGGCCAGCTTTGCAGAGATGCAACCTGAAGCAGGGACCATGTCCCCCAAGCTTCCTGCTCCCAGAATTTACTGTTACTGTGGATTGGGGCACTGACAGGAAAGAGATTGGAGCTCCCAGGTGCTCATCCTTTCAAGAACAGGATGACTTTCCAGAGTTTTCTCCAGGCTTGGGACGGAACATGCATGCACCGTGGCAAAGGCAGCAGGGTCAGACCATCCAGGACGCCCGTGCTGGGTTATCCTGTCCCTTACAGGTGAGCGACCGACAGCAAAGACAGACAGCTACTGATGACAAATCAGCAGGCATCACTTCAGCCTCGAAGACTAACTTTCCATAAAGGATAAAAATCTAGTTTTGGTTCAACTTACCCATACATTTCAATGCTTCTGGTTTATCAGTGAATCTGGTCTTTGCATTTCCCCTTTTCGTTTGAGGTTTCTTCCTTCTCAGTCTGTCGAGAGGGAAACAGGAACAGGGGGCAGGAAGGGAGAAGGAGAAGAGTCATCTCTGCTGAGTCACCATTCAAAGTCTGCGAGGACCACGGTCAAACCCGGGGAGGTTCCAAGAGTTCAAACATCAGTGGCCAGGGTGTCACACAGCATTTAAGCTCAGCCTTGCCCCCGTGCGAGCTAATACCACATTCCCAAACATATCACTGGATGCAAACGCTTGCCTTGTTTTCTGCTGTCGGTGGGCGGGGAGCGGGCGCGGTGCAAAGAATTAGACACTGGCATAAAGAAATATTTCACACATGTTCACAATTATTTCAGTAGACTGACACCATACGTCAGAATCCTGGAATCCGTGAGAGAAACCACACCTGGGCCCCCAAAAGTGACACAGAAGGATAGAGCAGAAGAGTTCCTGTGTATATGCAAGAATCCCCTCACTTCCTCCACCTCTCCGAGGTTTCCCATCCCTCCTGAGCCTCAATCCCCCGTTTCCATAGATAAGTTCTCAATACAAACAGGCTTCTACATCGGTGAAAGAGGCAGTGCCAACAAGAAAATACCCACAAAGGCCAACACACAGGGTGCCCTACCCAGCATGCAGTAGAAGCGACAGAAAACTCCAATTCAGGCTAGAATTCTGCAAGAAACCATCCTAGTTGAGATGCGTCTCCAGGGGTCGGCACCACAGTACAGTATCGGATGGAGCTGCTGCCTGAGATACCGGTATCCACGTGGGCCCCAGTTTGAATCCCAACTACTCCACTTCTGATCCAGCCCCCCTGCTGGTGTGCTGGGAATGCTCCAAAGGATGGCCCAGCCGTTCGGGCCCCTGTACCTGCTTAGAGACCTGAGGAAGGCTTTTGGCACCCGACTTTGGACAAACCCATTTCTGACAGTTGGGTCTCTCTCTCTCCCTCTGTCTCCTAACCTCTGTGGCTCTGTCTTTCAAATAGATAAATATTTTGGAAAATGATGTGCTTCCAGTGAATTTAGGAGGTGAAGTAGGTTTAAAGTTTGAAAAGCGGAAACTCAAGGAGCAAGGCTTAAGGACCAACACGAAGATGCTGGGAGAGTGGTGTGGGCTCTGGGAGGTGAGGGTCAGACGGCCCCTCCAAGTGCAGCAGGAGTGGGCAGAGGCTGAACCCCAACACTACCAAGAACCCCTAGGAGGCATCCCTCTTGGCACATCTCTGCCTGCATCTCTGCCCCTTGCCTCCGCCAGCTGCAAATGAGCTTTGTTAACTGAATCCAATGAGATGAAACAGTAAGAGGACCTGGTGGCATTCTTGTTCATTCTCCACTTCCCCTTCTCTCTGATGACACTGAACTGCACAGGGGTCAGCCCCAGAAATTTGTCCTTCAGTTTCAGAACCCAATTTCTGAGTGCGATAATTAGGCCATTTAGCCTGTCTACCGACACGGACTGCTTATCAGACCTTCCCTCCCTATACCTTTTGAAAACTCGCGATCTTTTCATATCAAATACTCATTATTACACTTACAGGTTCTAAGCCTAGCGCTAATTGTGTCTCTTGTTACACAGTTGCTGATCACACTGGCTCTGGACTACACCATGTAATTATTTTTATTCAGTAATAGCCAGCCCTTAGAAAGAAACAAAGCCCACCCAGTCACTAGTGAGGCAGGCTTTTGCACAGCCTCACAGGCGCATCATGAGCGGCAGGACAGACTGGCTGCACTGCTGAAACCAGGCATGGACGTACCCTCACTGAAAACAAACTGTAGGTTCTTCAGGGAGTATGATGCCAGGAGCTAGAACAAGGAGGTGCAGCAGCACACAGCTTCTATGCCAACGCTAATGGAAGGGCAGAAGCTAAGTGACAAAGCCCAGGAGAGGCGAGACCCTGGACTTCTTGGGAGTCTTCAACAGTGCTCCAAAGCCTTCGGGTTCCAGCCAGGATTTCCGTACGCCCTGGCAGTAAGTGTTCATTCAAGGTGACACAGCGAGCCACGCACTGGCTCGGGCTCTAGGTAAATGAAGCAGCTGTGTCAGCAGGTGGGTGCCACTTTCTTCGGCACACAAAATCCTCAGAGATGGGGTATGCTGGCGAGAAGGCTGCTGACTGGTGTTAAGGATGCATTTCTGGGAACAGCTGAGGAGCGTAAAGTTGGGCCGCTCCAGCTGGCAGGGACAAAACTCAGAGCAGCAGCTGGTGGTGACATGCCCAAATCATAATGGGGAGACTGCTGAAACTAGCAAGAACAAGCAAGATTCTCTCTCTCTCTCTCTCTCTCTCTCTCTCTCTCTTTCTCTCTCTCTCTCTCTCTCTCTCTCACACACACACACACACACACACACACACACACACACAGCAGTGACATTTGAAATGCCCAGAGAACCACAGGTATTTGAGCCATTAAGATGCCATCATCCCACATGGGACTGCCTGGGTTCCAACTTTGGCCCCAGCTCCTGTTGCCAGTTTCTTGCTAATGCAGGCCAAAGGGGGGGTGCTGGGGAACATTTGTATGAGCCAGATCATGGGGTCCCTGGCTGCACTATGGCAGATCAGCTGCTAGCTTCAGCCCCGACACAGTGCGAGCCTCTGTAGGCGCTTGCATGCTGGCCCAGTGGCTGGGAGCTCTCTGCCTGAGCATGCTGTCACCCTGCCTCTCACATGGGTATGTACACCCACCCACACAAGCATGAGACAAAGTGCTCGGAGTAAGAAAAACAAGAGCCACCAGGAATGTTCTGCCTGAGGGCCACGGGTGAGAACCACACCTCCACACAGGGATTGCATTCTCCATCACTCCAGGGCTCTGTGACATACAGCATGACTGCAGGCAGAGGCCTGGAGAAGTCACACCTCTGCCAGACCCCCAGCAAATCCACGGGCTCTCATGGGATTGCGGGTGAGTGGGTGGGAGTCAGATGCAGCGTGTGTGCCAGCAATATGTGTCTGTGTGTATATCCACACACAATGGTACTGCATACAGTTCATGGAATATGAAATTAAATATGCTTATCTCCCTATAATTTTTGTAGCAATATATAGCTTTTTGATAATGCAAAATTTCCATAACTTTCTGGAGAACAAAAAAACTCTAGCATACCTAGGTTTAAAATTTTTGCGAATTGGGTTGAAATGAATTGAAATCAAGTCTTTTTTAAAAAAAGCATTAAAAAACAAGAAGTAACAAAAGGAGGAGGAGGTTGGGTCGGGGGCATGGGTGGGGAGCAGTGGGGAGTGAGAAGTGTCACAATGTTCCTAAACCTATAATGGAGAATAAGTGAAACCAGTGCATGTCCTATAAATAAAATAATTTAAAACATAAAAAGGGCACTAAAATAAATTTATCTTTCAGGTACAGTTGACATAGTTTTCTTTGAAATATATATGAACATATATATACAGAATACATACAGATAAAAGGAAGAAGGAAGCAGCATGTATAGACTCACACACACACGTATGGGAGACAGGGGAGAGACAGGGGAGGCTGAGAAGAGTCCAGCGTGCCATCTGCACACTGGAATGCAGGCAGCACAGTTCACTCCAAGTCCAAAGGCCTGGGAATGACAGGACTGGGCAGAGTAATCCCACGGTCGAGGCTGAAGGACTGAGCGTGTGGCAGAGAGCACCCTAACCCCCAGGAAACCTCTCTTGTGTAACAGGCACGCCCACACAAGCATGTGATCATCAAGGAAAACCAAAGACATGGAGTGAAAAACCATCATCACCCACTCCCCATCCTTTGCTTTGCAGGCGGACGAACGGCAAATCCAGTGAGGATCTGTGCCCACTGCCAGCTCCGTGTAATGCAGACCACACGCACACAGTGTGTGCACACGAGTCACACACAAGCACAAAGACACACACACTTGGGGTTGTCCATTTTATTCTTTTGGGGTCCATCTTACTATCGACATTTTCCCATTGGCACTGTAAGGCCAGCATCACGCTGTGGCCACTCCTCTCAAGGGTGAGGAAGAGGATGCGTGCCTAATTCTGAGCCTTTCCTTACGACGACAGGGAGACGGCTGGCTCCTGCCACACATGCTAACCTTGCGGTGCTGTTCTGTGGGCCTGCGCTCCTGTGTGGCTCTCAGGTTTCAGATTAAGCATTCTGCTAGGAGCAAACATCCAACTGGACAACAGCAGGGAAGAGAACAAACAAGAACCTTTAATGATGGCTAAAGCACACAAGAGAAGGCAGGCTCCACACAAAGGGAACTCGTGGCATCTCTAACAACACAAGTCAGGCCGCAAGGCAGGGTGGGGCACTCAGGGTAGAAGACTCCCTCAGCCCAGCACCCACAGCCATCCAGTGGGCCCCTTTAGAGAGACAGCTCACATCGACCCAGGATGGAGACGGAGATAGAGGCTGTAATGGAATTTCTGTTTTTCTGCTGCTTCTCCCATCAGGCTGAGGCGATCGGAGAGAATGAGTTCTGATGGCCAAGGATCTATCAGTTTTTCAATGGTCATCACTGATCTGTACTGTGTCAATATCCATTATTCCCCTCCAATACAAAATGAATTCACCAAGTAGCAAGTGAAAGACTCCTAGCCCTTGAGAGCATAGACAGGGCTGTAACCAATTACCCAGTCTCAAAATATCAACTTCCTTCATTCGTGTTACACACTTTGTACTCTGAATATGGCTTACTGCAAATCACACAGAGCATGGTACTTGTCTTTCGGGGACTGGCTTATCTTACTCAGCTCTGCTCTCACACAGGGTCTCTAGGACTGTGCATCAATCAGCTAAGATGGAAAACCTGGGCCCATGGAGAACTGTGGGCTTACGACACGGCTCCTCTGGTACATGGAGACTCAAAGGCATGCATGCATACTCCTTACCTGGCACTGTGAAGGTCGGCAAACAGACCCAGCAGAGTTTCTCATCTCTAGACCCCCCACCTACAATCCTGTAGGAAATACCATTTTATATGTTCTCCCAGGAGCAAAGTCTTTGGGTCTCCTTAGTTTCAGAGCTCACTGATTGTGTCCCAGTGTTCATCAAGGAATAAGAAAACGCAACACAGATCAATGACAGTCACTCACAAGAGGGTGCCATTTCCTGCACACCCTATGCTTCGGGACTCTTAGCCACCTGGGAACCCAGGACGGCTACCAAATGTATTCAATTAAAATCAAAGGGAAGGAAATCCATTTTAACATTCTCGATCAACAGGAGACTAATGAGTCATGTTGGTCCCGGGAGTTGGAACACAGTAGGGCATTTCTGCAGCGAATTTCCTTCATTAATATTCAAAGGCTATAGATCACCCATTTTCCAGGAGTTTTCAGGCCTCAAAACGTCAGAGTGTAAATTTTATTTTGCATATGATATTAAGCAGATGTTCCACATGGAACCAACTGTAGCACACTGAATAAAATACTGTTGGAACAATCATTACCCTATCTCATGACTCAATCTCACTTCACCATGGAGCACCAAGGTTACTGCTCTCTCTTGCCTAGCCTGGGCCTTGGTTCTACTACTCAGACACCAGGCTGGGTCTAAGCTGGGACACATAACTTGCAGTTTGGAGCCCAACAACCTGGGTTCAGCTTTCAGTCTGTCATCTCCTAAGAGATGTTTTTGAAGATCAATTTAGTTTAACCCCTCAACACACTCTTACTGGGTCCCTCCTTGCCAGGCACTCTGCTAGGCAAGAGAAGCGGCAGCACAGCAAAGGTGATTTCTCCTCTGTAACTGGGGGGTTCTCCATCAGACAGCATGGGCTCATGACACAAAGGACACGGGGCAGACACAGTACCCTCGACACAGCTCCTCTGGTGCCAGGGCCTATCACTGCAAGGCCAAATGCGGGGCTCCCAGACCAGTACGTGGAGGACAGCTACGCTAGATATTTCTGGGGAAATGCAACCCAAACATTCTGGCCCTTTGTGATGTGAGCCAATGAGACGTGTAAATCAACCATCTTAACTGGGGAAGGGAGCAAGTCATTCACACCGAGTCTTATCATAAAGTGTTTGGTAAACACTTGAATAACATGGACTAGCCAACCAGACGCAGCAATGAAAGTCTTTGCCCAGCAACAACAGTCCTTCTCAGTTCACTTCCAGATGCACACACATGCACACGCACACACACACACACACACACACAACCTGTTATGTTTAGGCACAGTCTCAGACACTGAAAATAATTAGTAAGTAAGAAATATCTCCAGCCTCATCATGCAGCAAATAACAGAGGAAGCATCCTCAGGTATCTCATACACCCTCGATCCAGGAGGGTTTTCAAAAAGAAAAGAACGTGCTCCAAGAAGGGCCAGGAACATTCCAGGTCTCAGGCAGTGGGCCTGAGTGCAGATAGAGGGCAAGCCTGCAGCTTCGGAGTCAACCCTTCAAGGAAGAGGAACCACCCCGATCCAGGCGCCCCGAGTGGGATTAAGAGTTGTGTATTTGAGAAAGAACATGACAGCTGGCACGGCTAGAGGTGAGGGAAAGGAGCAGAAGGGGGAGGCAGAGGGAAAGGAGACGACGCTCTGGCAAGCTCCGCTGAGCTTCGGAGCTTTACCTCTGAATGTCACAGGCGCCAGCATCCAGGGCAGCCCGCATAGCTCCCCTGCTGCTGTTCACACTTGACTTGTGCAAGTGTGCCCCACCCTCTTATGCTGGCCTGGTGTCAGTACAGTGTGGCAAGATGCCGGCTGGGACTTCAAGAAAGTTTTTATTTCTTTCTTCTTGGAGTCTAATGAGTCATGTTGGTCCCTGGAGTTCAGACATAGTAGGGCATTTCTGCAGCTACATTTCCTTCATTAATATTCAAAGGCTCTAGATCACCCCACAGCATTCATAGGCTACATGAAGGAATGAGGTGGCCTGGCCAGCAGCCCTCAGACCACACAAAAGGTCAGAGACAAGGCCTGGCTTCAGTGAGGGTCTTGTATGGGGTCCCTGCCCTTCTGGAAGACCCAACACTCGGCCCAGTCACAGGGACCTAGTGCATCCCTAGGACATAATGGGCAATGCTAGATGTTCCATCGGTCACTTGGCTACCTACCTGGGCGTGCTGAGTAAGGCATCTGAAAGCTGGATTTTGAGCCAGAATTTTTCTCCCATCTGCATCAGCCTGTTTAACACCCAGAATAAAAACACTCCGGGGATGTGAAAGTGTGAGATAACTGCAGACTTAATGTCTGCCGAAAGCTTTGAGGCTGTGAAAAAAAGCGAACAAATTCACGGATTAGCCTCAGCTTACTTTGAAATTCAACAGATTCGGCATCGAGCTTTGGAGCTTCCATCACGATCAGAGACATTCACATCCGAAACTGGGAGTGAAGGCGTCCCTGAGGAGACGCAACGCTCAAAAAATCAGAAGGTGGGAAAAGCAGCTATGTTTAGAGCAGTGGCTTATCAACATGCAATTTGTTTGCTGAGTGGGCGAGCTGCAGATACATGCACGAGTGCCTTTTCCTTCATTCCAGTGCACAGGGAGACATGCAGATGTAAATGCAGGTTCCACGACGTGGGCTGTGCCGAGGGCTTGTGCAGTCATGCTCCCTGTTTCCAGGCAGGCAGCTAAGTGCAGGGCAAGCTCACACTGTGGGCAGAGCTGGCTCACCACCAGGCCTCCATGAGGCTGACTTACAGGAGGCACACCCCTCTGCAGACTCAGGTTGTTCACCTAGAGAATGGATACATTAGCCACGAAGGCTAAACACCCGCCTTCACTCCCAGCACCTGTGGGGGGCCCTTTCCCCGACGATACTCATCCAGTGACCTCACAGTGCCTCACAGCCTTTCCAAAATGGTGTCCTGGAAGCTTCTATCAGGCACCAATGAGTAAGGAGAAGAGAGTTATCCTCTGTTGGACAAGTCTGTGCCATCCCCCAAGGATATAGTTCCATGTTGCCAGATGTGCAGAAATGTTTAGAACAATCCAGATTCCCTTCAAGTATTGCCAACGCAACAAAAACAAACACGATTCTACCACGATCAGGTGAGCCAAAATACCTGCTGTAGATGAAGCCGGGTGATTAGTGACTTAGGTGCTCATTATCCCTTCATTCTGGATGGCTGCGTGGATGTCATTTTACATATTTAAGATGCAGGAAGCACTGTAGCTCTCTTGAATGACAAGGTGAGCAGAAGCATCCTTCCACTAAAACTGGCTCTATAATTTATCAGTCATAACAACTCATATTTCTATCTGGTCATCAACCTGGGAACTTAGGTGTAGAAATCTAAATACCTAAGAGACAGACGTCAGGGGACTAGGAGAGAATGGCAGGGAGCAGGAGCGGAGCCTCGGGGCCTTCGCCGCAGCAGGGGACATGATCAGAGCACAGCGGAAGGCCTTCAGGGAACCTGCCCCAGAGAATGGCCGTGTTTGTGCTCACAAGCCTGCACCCAGACAGGGTGTGCAGAGGACTACTGGAAGACAAGCACCAAAACCCAGACTCACTGTGCACAACACCAGACACGTGGCAGGACGCATTCCAAATGGGCAAGATCTTAAAGATGACTCCTTGGACCAACTGCTATAATCTCTAAGTGCCTGGCGTACACACTGGATGCTGGAGAAGTACCCTAGGTCATGAGGAGAACCTCACAGCAAGGCAGGGACTTGTGGTCAGCTCTGGGGTCCAGAATGCTGACCGGGAGCCAGTGGCCCGAGAGGCGGGAAGACAGGAATTCCCTTTTCCCACACCCTCCCCAGGCAGCATAGCTGGACCTTGCTGTCCAAAACTCCCCTATCCCGTCCAAATGCACCCCTCCATCCGCTCAGTGCCCCTGTCTTTGGAGAGTCCCCCCAGGCCCTGCCCATCAGGTTGTCTGACGTGAATCCCCTATGCTCCAGCTGGATGGTCCTTTTCCTGGTATCAGGAGCATCCTCACGCCAGCCCAGAAGCACTTTTCACCTGCACATCCTCCTCAGCATCTGTCTTCGCTCTCCATGGAGGAATGATCTTCCATCCCTGGTTGCCTGGAGCCCCTCTCCACGACCAGCCCCCGAAGGCACCTGCAGTCCAAACCCGCCTGCATCTTTCTCAGCAGTTACACTTTGCTCCCTTCTCTAACCTGGACGTACTGCAATCTCTTCTACCACCTGCATCTCTTGAAGGAAGGGTCTTGCTGCCTTTCCCATACACACACCTGTTCCATTAAGCTCTCACCAGGTTCCAGCACGGGGTTCTAGTGCCCTCACCCTCAAATAAGCCTGTGCACAGTCCTCTTCCTGAGATCACGCTCATTCGATTGGACCCCGTCTCCCCTTTTAAACTGAAGTGCTCACGTTTCACACAGCATCCCTACCACAGACTTGCTTGCAGCTGACAACCAACGCAGGCGCAATAAAGAAACAGAAATGAGCTGGGAGGCTGAGATCCGCCTCAGTGCTGATGTAAGGGATGTGGCCTTCAACATGCAGAGCTCTGGGGCCTTCCCGATATCTTAAGCAACATCTAGGACGGAGAACAAGGAAGACTATTCCACACCAACAGACGGAGCAGCTGCAGAGGGCAAACTGGAATGGCCTTAGAGCACAAACTGTGATGTCTTAAATGAAGGAAAAACTGGTGAAGCGAAAACAGCGAGCTTAGGTATTAACACAGGAGATGAGAAAGAAAATAAATCAATTATCTAGAGGGGCTTTGTTATTTCTAAAACATCATGGAACAATATGACACTATTTTTCTACTGGCATCATGGTAACTCAGGTAACAGTGCTAACATAGAGCCATCTTCAATGTTTCCTGGGATAAAGAGTAACAACAAAACAACAAATGAATTGTACAAGAAATGAACTTTTGTAAGCCAGCATCATGCCCTCCTCCCTGCCTCCCTGCGTGTGTGGGGGGGGGGTGGGGGGGTGGGAGTGTACTTACAGGCTACCCAAGACAGGAGACATTTTGCAATCGACCACCATTAAGTGTGACAAATGTGGCAGTGGGGAAGCCCAACGCCTCCTGAGGTAGCCGGCAGGGTTGATCAGGGTACCAAAAACCAGTCTAGCATATCAAGAAAGATCTTTCAGAGAAAGTGCCCTTTAGTAAAACCAAGGGCGTAATGAGCAGCAGCAGGAGCAGTGGACAACAGGCCGGGCAAAGGAAAGGTTACATGCAAAGACCAGGGAATGTGAGGAAAGGGGGCCTTGTGCGGAGTGACAAGAATAGTAACAAGGGGTGGACAGCAATTAGAGGTGAACCTATGAACATGACTGTTGGCCAGGGCACAGCCTGTGACCTCTGTGCTGAGTGCATGGAGACGTCCTATTGGCTGGGGCACGGCCTGTGACCTCTGTGCTGAGTGCATGGAGACATCCTATTGGCTGGGGCACGGCCTGTGACCTCTGTGCTGAGTGCATGGAGACGTCCTATTGGCTGGGGCACGGCCTGTGACCTCTGTGCTGAGTGCACGGAGACAACCTGGAAATGTCTGAAGCAGAGTTGACAGCCTAGAGCTATCCTGCACAACACTATCCGGCTGCTCAATCCCGGAGGAGGGGAACCACAGGCCCAGGGAGAGGCCACTCCTGTCTCCTGAAGCGCATCCACCAGGGCTGCCCAGGAGAAAAACTTGTCATCTGACCTTTCACCAGCTTTGGGACTATTGCTGAACCTGAACTGCTGGCTATTTTGGATGATGTCACACCAAAGCCAGTGGAAGCTGTGGGGACTTTCCCTCACTCAGTAACTGCAGAGGCAAATGAGATGCAGTCTACTTGCCCGCTGCCATCCCCAGACAGCAATGGGAGATGGGAAGCAACACTGCGCCATAGGGAGAAGATATCAGAGCAGGGCGATGTGTCTAAGTCACAAGATGAGGACAAGAAGGGACAGTCAAGCCTGCTGTGGGATGTCAGAACACAACAGAAGAGGGACACACGGACAGAGCGTTCTATATAAGTAACGCTGACAGCACGACTGGTGGTGTTACAACAAAAAAGCATTATTTACTGAGTATCTGCGGCTAAGTCTTAAGTATTTCCATTACCTTATTAGCCACCACAGGAGCTTTACAAAACAGATATGTATAAGCTATTTTGTGGAAGAAAAAAGCCAGCGGCACAAAGCATTAACCAGCAATTCAAGTAGTTTAGTTAGTGTAGCCCAATCAAAAATCCAATCTCCTCCCAGCACTTCGTGCTCCTGGGTTTGTACTAGAAAGATGGAGAAAGGAAAGGCATCTTGGACAAAGCAACATCCGGGTGCGAGGGAGAGCAGGGGCTGTTCAGGAAGTCAAGTGTGACTGCTCTGTACGGGACGTGTGGGAATGTGGCAGGAAGGAGACGAGGGCATCAACGTGGAGAAAGCCTGGCCAGCCAGGGAGGCGGGCTTTCCTGGGAAGGCAGAAGAGGGTCATTGAGCAGTGCCAGTGCCAGGCCAGAGGGGACCAAGAGGAAATTCACATCATGGTCATGCTGCGGTTGGCTCCACTTCAGGAGGTAGAATCGCAGAAAGCAAGCAGATGGCCAGGCAGTCCATACGTGGCACAGCCCCAGCAGGCATGGCCAAAGACAGCCACAAGAAGCAAATGAACCTTGTCTATTACTCTAAGCAAGGAGAACTTCCATGTTCAAGATAACCTAAGTCAGCTACCCACACATGCCTGGAGCTGTATCCATCATACAACCATGCACATACATGAAAAAAGGAAGCCTATATTTGAGGTCCATTTGTCACTGCTGTTTGTCCATTCAGGCCAGTTACCACTAACAGGAAGCACTCTGGTCCAATCCATCACTTGGTATTTCTGTCCCATAACAATGTCAAGGGCCCAAGCATCTAGCCCATCCCAAAAGAAGCTTCTTTCATTTGACAACTTACATTTTCATATAATATCTCTAAGTTCCATCCATTCATAATACCTCGGCCACAAGTGAAGGCCAAAAGCAATGACTGAATCATGTCAAGCCCCCTGGAATCAGACTGTCTAGAACTCAGGGAAGCTTTCTCATGGTTGCCATTTAAAGAGAAAGAAAGGGAGATGTGGAGGATAACTTACAAAACGGGCTTTCAGGCGAGGTCTTCCTGCTTCCGATCCTGCTTCCATTGTATCTTGCTCTCAGGAAACCTCTAAGGAAAGACAGAGAGACAAAGATCAATCTCAATTTTCTAAACCTCAATAATGGCAAGAGAGCGAGCAGCGGGGCAGCAGGCCTGGGGAGAAGGTGAGGTGGTGCCCAGAGCGAGCAGGGGAGCAGCGGGCCTGGGCAGAAGGTGAGGTGGTGCCCAGAGCGAGCAGCGGGCCTGGGGAGAAGGTGAGGTGGTGCCCAGAGCGAGCAGCGGGCCTGGGGAGAAGGTGAGGTGGTGCCCAGAGCGAGCAGGGGAGCAGCAGGCCTGGGAAGAAGGTGAGGTGGTGCCCAGAGCGAGCAGGGGAGCAGCGGGCCTGGGCAGAAGGTGAGGTGGTGCTGAGGGGCCGGCGATGCATCTGCATTGGCAACAGCTCCTGCTCATAAATGCCTCTGTGAGCCTGGCTCCCCACAGGCTTCACGAAGCCCCGAAAGCAAGGGCCTGGCTTATCATGACCTTTCCTCTCTCCAGCACGCCTGCTGCAGGTTCCTCGGACGGCACACCCGACGGGTCAGGTCCACCACCAAGGCAGGCCAACAGTCCAAGCGCCTCCTCTCCCCCGACCCAGCGACATTCCAGGGGGAGCACTCTGAGGCGCAATCTCTGTGTGCATCAGCAAGACAACATTTTCAATTTTGTCACCCCACAGGGCTTAATGATATCTCAACTGACTGGAATTATGCAGTAACTATCATTTGTGCTGCTGTTTTCTGTTCACTTATCTGACCAGTTGTCTTACAGAAGTTCATGATCAGGGAAGGAAACTTCTGTAACTATCTTTTTTTAAAAAAACTAAAATTTGTATAACATGAAACTTAGCATTTTGTCCAGATTTGGGTGTATGTTCAGGGACGTTGGGTACATTGCCATTTTGGAGCACCACCACCTTTAGCTGCAGAACTTCATCTGCCCCAACTAAAGCTCTCTACTCACTGAACGCTAACACCCACGTCTTGGTGTGTGACAATCCCAGCTCCACTTTCTGTCTCTAGGAATTTCACTATATTCGGAGTCTCCTATAAACAGAACCACAGAATACTGGGCCTTTCCCCATTGGTTCATTTCACTCAGCATGTTCTGAAGGTACATTCATGTTGTGACCATGATTAACATTTTATTTTTTCATAAAGCTTAGCAGAATGTCAGTGTGTGTGTGTGTGTGTGTGTGTGTGTGTGTGTTGGTGTAGCACTACATTATTTAGTCACCATTTAGGCATTTATTAAGTTGTTTCAACTTGCGTCTACTTGTAAATAATGCTGTGATTACAGAAAATAAATAGCCGGATCCTCGCTTTCATTCCTTCGGATACAAAGCCAGAATCGGGACACTTAGCATGTGTGGCTATGCCACGTTGCATCTGGAGAGGACTCTCGGCCCTGTTTTCCCAGTGGCTGTTCCACTGAGGTTCCCACCAGCGTCCTTGACCTTCATCTGCAGCTGTGCTGTTGTGTGCAGGTCCGTTTAGCTGTGTGCTTTTGCTTCATGTTTGTTGCACCACCCAGGGAGGAAGGATGCAGTATCTCACTGCGGTTCTGTTTTGCCTTCGCCTAATGATTAGCAATGCTGACCATTTTTTTCGTGTTCTTCTTGGCCATTTGTGTATCTTGTGTTGAGGTGCTTGCCCATTCTTTGACTGAAATGGTTGGCTGTTATTCTTGTGGAGTTATAAGCACACTTTTAAGCAGGAAAAAGTACTTTGTAGCCAACTTCTAAAGCCGGGCTTGGCCAAGTAGGAAACTGGGCTCTTGGTGCTGTTGCGAACGCTGCTGGATGGGAACATAGTCACACCCACCCACTGATGCGTCCTGCGTGGCTTCCTTCATACCACCAAAGCACAGCTGAGTATTGAGAGACTGCAAGGCCCCCATCTTGTACTACCAAGCCCTCAACGTTAAAAGTTTGCCCACCGCTGTTTTAAAGGCGTCACCTGACTGGGTTAATCTGAAGAAACATCTGGGGCAAGAATCATGACGTTTTCCCCCTTTTCAAGATATCTGGTCAGCAGAGTGGTCCATGATCAGCCCTACAGCTTAAGGACAGCCCTCAGCTGTCCATCAGGGGACACTATCTTCATCAGTTTTCTGATGTAACAAAGTAGCTGAGCTCAAGTCATTTACCAGAACAGGTTGTATAGCTCTCCACGCTAGAGGTTGCAGTTCTGGGCCATCAGGTCAACAGCGAAGGCTAAGCATGAGACACGCAATACAGCACGGTCTGACAGATTGTAATCACGTGGGACTGGGCACGGTTCCATCATTGATACGCACCTCCTCTTCCCTTAAATTACCCTGTCTGGCCCTTTCTCTGCCACTGTTCAGGACCATCATCTTCAGCCTCCTCACACACATAACTGGGAAAGATGGCATGAAGATCAATAACATGTCCTTATCAAAATTCAACTTCTTTAATTGAAATGCTGAGAAAAGAGTTCTCCCATCTCTTGGTTCTTTCCCCCAGATACTCATATAAACCAGGGCTGGACCAAGCTTAAAGCAAGATTCTGGTATTCCATCCAGGTGTCCCGCACAGGTAGAAGCACTCGGGTTCTTGAACCATCACCTGGTGCTCCCAGGATGCACACTGGTAGGAGGCTGGACTGGAAAACAAAACCTGGGCTTGATGTGGGTAGCGCAAGTGGCATCCCACTGCTGCACCAAACACCCAGCCTGTTAGCATCCATAATGTGATTCTCCAAGGGAAGTGATATTTTCATTAAGCACTGAAAAATCGTCGTGCAAAGACAGCAACAAGGAGCAGCAGCCTTGAAAGGCCGCCACATTGCCAAGCTGACACAGCAAGGGAACCTGGAGCTGTGGTCTACACGGAGCTGGGTCTTCTCCGA
This sequence comes from Ochotona princeps, assembly GCF_030435755.1. Lineage (NCBI taxonomy): Eukaryota > Metazoa > Chordata > Mammalia > Lagomorpha > Ochotonidae > Ochotona > Ochotona princeps. The sequence goes on along the minus strand of NC_080852.1, from coordinate 39,105,400 downwards.
TCTGCTCTGCTGAAGAGAAACGACATTTGACTCTTAAAGACAGTAACTGTAGTTAAAAAAAAAAATAGAATCAGGACAAACTATTTGCTCAATTTTCTCATGATTATGAAGTAATTTCTCATGTTGGGGTTTCTTCACGATGCCATGTGATGAAGAAATTGGTGCATTTTGTGCAAAACAAATTGGACTCATCTAGACAGGTTTTCATGCTCCGGAAGTTAATGTCATCTCCAGACACCTTAGAGTTCATCGTGCTTTATGACACTCTCAGGTGGGTCTGGAGCCTCTCAGCCTATGTCTGTGAAACCCCAGCCCACTTAGCTCTGCCGAAGCATGAAATGAAGCCCATTTATAGCTGGCCGTGGGACAGGTCAAATACAGACAATGTGAGTCACTCCAAATCCATGAGGACATTGGATACCAAGGGCCAGCTTATCTACATTGCATACTGAGTAATGTTCTGTTGGCTTCATTAAGCTCAGGTTGGCTCAATAATTCTTCCACTGAACCCATAGCCCAAAATAGAAAATTCCATTATGTTGTACAGTTGAAGCAGTGTTACAATCACTTTAACATTTCACAGCCACTGAGTAAGAGTAGATGCCCTACTTTAGCATGAAAACACAACTGAAAACTCCAAAATGTGAAAATAAATACCTCCTGGGTCCTTGGGCACACCTGCAAGGTAGGTGCCAGGTTCATGAGCCCCAGGGCTAGAGGTTCTGGCAGGGCCCAGGTCGTGTGGTCCAGGTCCCTGTACCTGCCTGAGGTGTATGTGGACCCATAATCCTTGGGGCGGGGGATCCACTGGGGCCCTGATCACCTGGCCTGGGTCTCCTGACCCACCTGTGTGGTGGGTGCTGGGTCTGCGAGCCCTAGGGCACGTGGGGGTCTGGCAAGGCCCTGATCACCTGGCCTGGGTCTCCTGACCCACCTGTGCGGTGGGTGCTGGGACTGTGAGCCCTGGGGGCACGTGGGGGTCCGGCAGGGCCCTGGTCACCTGGCCTGGGTCCTTGGGACTGGTTGCAAGAACATGTTCTCCTCAGTGGAAAAGGCAGAGCAGTGGCTTGCAGGCCCTGATTCACGAGGAGAATATGGCAGCTCACTGAGTACCATCGCAGAAGAAGGAGAATAGAACCAATTGGACAACTAGCCCAGCCAAACAATGGCAATAAAACCCTGGGTGAATGGAGACTTAAGGTTGACTATGTCAGCCAATGGACATTGGGAGGGTAGCCTCACCTTTGGATCGGTGAAACTGACAGCATTGCAGAACTCTCCAAACCACCTGAGCAGAAACCTCAGAGTAAGCACCACATTGGGACCCTAGGTTGATATCGGGTGGCGATTCCCCATCCCTGGGTACTGGGGCAACTGGGAGGCTGCGAATGGCTTCTCCCTTTCTCTCTCTCCCACAGCCCCCAGGAACAGGAAGAAGAGATAGAAAAATTTAGAAACAATGATCATACCCACTTCTCCCTAGCCCTAGATCCTTTCCACCCTGATCAACTATGTAAACATAAACAATAAAAAAAATTTTAAAAGAAATATCAAGTTTCTATCATTTAGTGTGCATCACAACATATATACACATGGACACAGTACATACATATATGTGTGTATTCATATACATATACAGATTGGAATTATGTAGGACACACACACACACAACATAAAAAGTATAATTTTAGAGTTTGAATAGAAATAGCCTAGCATATGTTCCTCATTTGACCAAGCAGAATCATACACATGGGGTATATGCATACATGTATAAAAAGCATATTTATTTGTGTGCAGAGATAAATAAGACACACATATGGAGGGGAAGAGGGGGAGACAGAGAGACAGACACAGAGAACCTGCACCTGTTGATTCGCTGATCCAATCCCCAAACACCCTAACACCTGGGAACTCAGTCCAGGTATCCCAGGAACCCAGCTACCTAAAGGAACCCCGCTGGATCCCAGCATCAGCAGCAAGCTTGAGTCAGCACCAAAGCCAGGTGTGCAGACACATGGCACCTGTGCCTGAACACACAGGCAAGCTCCGACCCCCAAGAAGGTGATTCTTCATGCTACATGTTACAGAGGACCAAACTGCTCTGCAAAGGAAACAAACCAGATACGAGACAAGAAGAAAAGACGGAGCAGACTGGAGGAAGGAGTGAGTGCAGGGTTGAGCTGTGTGATGCCCCACCGGGACTCAGTGCAGCTGCTAGCAGGAACCCAAGCACTCTGCCATCACCACTTGCTCCAAGATCTGCAGCCAGGAGCCAGAGCTGGGGGATCAAACTCAGGCTCACCACTGGAAAAAGGCAGGTGTCTGAACCAGGAGGCTCAATGCCCATTCCTGCACAGGGTCTCTGAGTTCATGTTTGAGATTCTGCCACTCTGTAAGTACCTCCGGAGTTGTTGACATGTTCTGAGCACTGCCCTGGCAGTGCCAAGGCCAGACTCCTACCCTGTGCAGCAGCCACTTACATGTCCTCCTGTTCCCAAGAGGAGGTCCTCACTCCCAGAACCATCTCATCAGCTTTTCTCCTACAGGGCCACAGGGCGAAGAGTCCCAAACAGTGCATGAGAAACAACACAGCTGTGCTAAGCACACAGAATGACAGAGGCCCATATACCCCCCCGCCGCCCAGGAGGTTCCCCAAGCCCCCCAGGTGCACATAAGCATCCAGAGAGCAAAGGCTCCCACGGTGGCCTCAATCTGGACCAGCTCCCTCCACTTCAGACAAGATGCAGACAGATGGGCAGGGGGCATGAGGAATGTCGCCCTCGTGTCCAAAAGCACAAGCAGAGACACGGTGTTGGCATATGGGTGCCTAACCTTGTTTACATTTGTAAATTAAGATTTTAATACTCAAATTTGGAGAGGTGGGGTTTTCCTGGCTTTTGGCTTTCGTCTCAGAATCAAAATGTCATGGTATTTTCTAAAGCACACAGACTTGAAGCAAATGCAAGCAAGTGCCTTCGGGCTGGGAAAATCACCTGACCACACTCCTTTTGAGTCAGAATGCAACAAGAGACCTGGGACGCACTTACAGTTCCCACAGGGGCCGCAGCCTGGCCTGCCTTTGAGATTCCAAAGACTGAGTGGTGCCCATGTCTGGAGAAACAGGGGAAGCTATTTCACATACCCGGGACCCCCATAAAATGGGAAAGAAGTCAAGATCTGAGCTAGCAGGCCTAACAGGTGCCATGGACGCTAGCTGGAAGACTGTTAAAGAAAAGGCCCGTTTGTTCCATGGAATGAAGGCCAAGGGTAGTCACATGACCAGATCAGGGCCTGTAGGAGCACTCAGGCCGTTAGCACCCCAGAAAGTTCCCTTCCTAACCCTCAACTTCCAGCCTCCTGCCTCCAGGCCGCCCCCCACCCCCCACCCCGTCCATGTTCAGCGAGGACGGAGACCAGATCTCAGTTCCCTCTTGCACAGAACAATGGGGACAAAGACAGCTGGACTTCCGTGAGCACTCGCGCTATCCTAGGCGCTCTGGGGATCACCTGCAATGAACGAACGCCTCTCCTCACCCTCGAGGGTCTGAGAATACTGCACTACCGCCTTCCCACATCATCAAGCAGGGGACGTGGCGACTCCACATTCACACACTTTGAAACAGAGCAGCAGGACTGCAGCCGAGGGAAGGGAGAGTCCCAGTTCCAACAGAGCCATAGAGAGGACTGGAGGCGTCCTCCCACAAGCAGGCAGTTCACTTGGTGCCCCAGGAAGCAGAGGACAGGAAGAAGGCACGGAGACGCTGGTTGTGTGTAGAGGGCAGACGGAACAGCTCACGTCACCGAAGACGTGTGAGCGCAGAGGAGGGGACAGCTCACATTACTGAAGCCACACAGGTAGGTCGGGCTCTGATTAGTAACAGGCTCTTCTTCACTTTCCAACGTTAAATATCTCTAGAAACACTCCCCTACATTAGCCGGCAACAATGTGTAAACCCACCCTCACCCCCCTCGCCTCGCTCAGCAAAGATACCATTTCCAATGCTTTGGGTCTGCTTCAGGTTGACCTAGCTCACTACGCATGGCCTCCCAGGGTACCTCGGCAGAATGTGGTCCACTATATCCCTCCTACGTGCTCATCTCCGGGTAATTTCAGCCTCTTCAGGCTTTCTGTTGGTTGTTCATCTACACCCAAGCCACACCCAGAACTATCATGAGTCAATGATCCATTGCAGGTGCTCCAGGCCTTGAGAAACAAAGACATAAGCGCCCTGTTCTTCCTCTCAGCTTTGTTCCTCCTCGGTCCACCCCGACCTTTGCTCCCAGAGTTGGCACCTAATTCCACAATTAAGTTAGATTAGATGTATGTTTGTGTGTTTCTTCCTGTATTTGCACATGACCAAACTGCATTACTGACCATTTGTATGGGCTAGGTAACTTTATGCAACTTGATTGCGCCATGGAATGCCCAGTTTTTGAATTAAACATTATTTTTCGCTGTGCCTCGGAGGGAGGCGGTGTTTCTGGAGGAGAAAAAACATGTGACTCCTCAGGCTAAGTGATGCAGATTTCCCTGCCCACTGTGGGTACGCCTCCTCCAATCTACTGAAGGTACCACAGCACCACTGCAGCCGGCTTCCCAGGTCCTACTGCAGACTGCTGTCGTTGCTATAGCTGCAGTGCCCTCTAGTGGGCAGGGCTGGTGTCACAGACTGGAAAGGCCACCCTCAGCCCACGCACGCACACGCACCCGCCCTGTTGCACCTGGGACTCTCATCATTGTGCGTTATTACAACGGGGCATCACCACCTCAGGTTAAGATGCAAGAGCCCCCTTAAGACTTCAGAACTGCATCATGCATCATTTTCCCGTCTTTGTTCTAAATTATTTGTATTTCCTACATTTCAAGGATTCCTCTCACGCATTCCCCCCTGCCCCCAATACACACAAAGTGATGACTGGGCCTGAATGCCTCTGACCTGGAGACTACAATCAGGCAAGACAATAAACCATGGCAGGTAGGATGTTTTGCTTGCCTGTTGCTTTTTCCTAAAACAGGTGCATGCTGGTGGAGCTGTCCATGGCATTTAACCACTGTGGCTGTGTCAGTCTGGTCTCTTCCAACGCGCATCTAAGAAAAGGGCGTGCACCCGGGCCATTCATTTGGCAGGGAATCTGCAGTTGCTGTGGAGGTGACCAGAGCAGGATGGAAAGGACACGCCCATAATGAGGGCGCTGGAAGTGGACCAAGCTGTGTTCTCCCCCACAATGCCACGTGCTTGAGTTCTGACCCTCAGTACTGGACACAGGGCCTTAAAAGAGGGAATTGAGGTGGCTGACCCATATGAGCGGGCCCTGATTCGAAACAATTCACTGCACTGCCAGAACATTGGGGTGCAAGAGGGAAGGATGCCTGCAAGCTCAGGGAGAAGATGGCCATATCACGCCAAGGAGCAGCCAGCCCTGCCAGCCACCAGCTGAAATCCCAGGACAGGAGGGGACAAGGATAGGATGTGCTTTCTCCACCCTATATCCAGCAAACTGGAGCTGTGGTACTACAGGGACCAAGGGCGCCAGCCGCATGAGCTGCATGAGCCGATTCCTTATTTTCAGCCTCAGACAACCCCCAGTCCTGTGCATGTCTGCATGCATGCACTCCCACCACACACACACACACACACACACACACACACACACACACACACGCCCTGCTAGTCTGTTTGTATGCAGAGCCCCTAGTAATATGCTTCTGTCCACCTTAGGCATCCTCGAAAGATCTGTGCTCACACTGACACACGGGGTTGGTGTGGCAGGCCTGCCTGGTTCTGGCCACTCTGGGTGGGATGGGGAACCCCCAGCTCAGGTTCCTGCTCCTTGACTCTGCAAGAAGTGGGGCACAGGGTGTAAGGGGCACAGGGGCACAAGCTTCCTAGAGGATCAAGCTGGCCCCTGGGAGAGCCCGACCCCTGCAGTCTGTTCTCGCCTGCTTCTTCCCACTGTTTCTGGCCTTGGCAGATATTCCCGCAGCTTTGTGCGGGTTCCTTCTGTCTTGCTCATCCTGGAAGGTGCTGTGTCTTCCAGAACCAGCTACAGACAGGACATCCAGGGTGCATGTTTGGTTAGCAAGGGTTTGTCTTTGATCTGAGTTGAATGTAGGCTGCTTGGTCAGGGCATTCCAGATGATAGAGGGTGCTCAACCATGAGGCTGATCCCATTGTCGATTCTCCCTTTTCTTCCCTGGCCCCAGTGATAAACCACTGCCCTAAAGGATGGCTGCCCCATGGGACTCCGGGTGTAGACACACCCTTGCAACTTCTCGAATTGGATCTGAAACCTAGGGCCTTGCCCTCTACCAGTGTCCCCATTCCCCAGCCCCATGTGCGAGCAGCCTGTGGTCTCCACACCAAAGGCACCCCCCTGGGCTCTTCTCTAGGTTCCTGTTTCTGAACACACCCATCCCTCCCCCCCACCCCCGTTCCTCCCACAGAGAGGCCCGTCAGCCCGTGACCTTGGTGTGCCCTCTCCCCGTGTCCTGGTCCCAGGTCTCCTGAAGGTGGGGCTGTAGTTCTGACTCCACTCCAGTCTCTACAAACCAGACATGTCTTAGAGATCTCGTGGCAGATGGAGGGAAAAAGCCACCTCTGCCAGACAGGTGCCCCCGTGCCTGTATCTGCGTGTTCCTCTAAGCCTTGGGACTCAGTAGCTCGGAAAGGCTGGTTCTTACAAACGAAAAACCTCTTCTGTCAAAGTAACTCCTTTCTTTCTGCATTTGAAAAACCTTCACATCCCATGACCGAAGGTGACACCTGTGTTCAGTGAGATACCCCCACGCACCAGGAAATAACAAGGGGCGTTTCCTTGCCTTCCCTGGTAGACCAAGAGATGAAAAATATATATATAGTTACTGAATAAAAAGCACCCCAACCAGTGTATCCAATGACCATCCCAGCACAACACAGCCGCAAACACTGAAGAACCAAGCGCACAAGCAGAGTGAATTGCCCCCGTTACTGTGCAGTGACGCTACAGGGGAAAGTGAGGACTAAGAAAGTACGCACACGGGAATTCGGTAGAGAATCCTTGGCCTGCGGTTTCTGAAGCAATAAGCTCCAGATCTTGCTTCCCTCTCTCCAACTTTCTGCCATGATAGAAAACAAACTTTTTCATCTCCATTTATTTTCCAGGGATTTTGTCGTCCAGTGATGCCCTAAGCAATCCAAAAGTCTTTATCTTGACTTTATCTTGACTCGTTTCTGCTTCAAAGCCCTCAACTTTCCAAAGTACCGATGTCTTTCAAAGTTGTGCTCAGTGTCTTCCGGGGGAGATGCCGTCGCCAGCCACACTGAACCAACTCAGACCCCACGGCAAGAACAATACTTACGCAGGAGGCCCAAGAAGTACCCGAAGATTACTCTGCCGAACATTTATTCACGTGTTTCTTTCCATTTTACTTGAAAGGCACACTCCCACCAACCTACCAACAGCCCCTCCAAATGCCCACAGAAGTGGGTCTGGGCCAGGAAGAATCCAGAAACAGATGCCCAAGCCGGGTGTTCCAGCTGGGTGGCAGGAACTGAAGTGCTTGAACATCCATCTGCTGCCTCCCGGGATGCCCGAGAACAGAAGCTGAATGGGAAGTGGAACGGAGACTCTACCCCGGGCACCCCAGGCAGTGCCTTCACTGCTGAGCCCGAGCTGCTGTCTGCCCAGGAGCTGCTCAAACCTCCTTGCAGTATCAGTGCTCCATCCTCCTCTACAATAAGGATAAAACCTTTTTTGTATATTCATGTCCCACTCAAAATAGAAGGACAATGCTTTCCTTGCTCAGGGACACCTGACACTGGAAATGATGTCCTGTGTTCTATTTGCTACAGATAAAACTATGCGACAGCTCAATAAGAAGGCTACCCACTCCTGGGTGTGGTGGGCCGTATGACCCCCACATCGGTTTGATTACGCCTAGCTGTGGAGAGACAGTGATTACGCCAGAGATAGGATCAGCTAGCAACTATGAACAGTTTGGTGGTAGGGAACCATTTCTGGCTTTTTAGGTTTTTTGTTTTTGTTTTTGCTGCCTGCCAAGGACCACTTGGATCTTTATAGCAGCATCCTCAAGCCACACAAAATTAGCCTAAAAGTTAGTGTGATGTACGTGGATTTACTGAATTTCCATCCCACCCGCAGTTGCCTTGACAAGGCTAGAGCAAACAGTTCCTCAGGCCCTCGTACAGCCCACCGGCCAGATGCTGCCCGCTGCTGCAAGCAGAGCAACTCCACGGCCATCTGCCCAGCAGGCCACATGCATTTCTTCATGGTCCCAGTCAGAGTGCTGCCCAAGCTGGAAACTATTCCACACAGTTCATTTTGAGCCAAATTACTAATTTCTTGGTGTCAGGATTAATTGGCATGGATGAATATTTTTAAATATCTCTTACCTTTCCTCTGACATCAGTCATGGAGATTATAACTTAATGTGTTTCTCTCTGCACTAGTTCCTCAGGAAAGAAATAGTCTGAAAAGTTATTTATTCATGTCGATGCAGAAACTGTTTCTTTTTACTCTGTTTTCTATAAAATACCATAACCTTTTCTGTAGAACACACTATAACTGTTTATCTTTGAGCTGGACATTTTGCAACGGTCTGTGCCCAAAGCAATAAAATTCTGACATTTAGATGGGAGTCAAGTATCTCGAATGGGCTGTTTCATTTTGGCCTTCGTCTAAAAGAATCCAAGGTGATCCCAGCCGCTGCACATGGTGAGAAGTGAGTGGCAATGCATTGAGCAAAAATAAGGATTTCAAGGAAGGTGGCACCAGGACAGGCAAGAACCGCACACTGTCAAGCTCAAGCACCGGGCAGGAGACCCAGGGGCATGGAACTCAGCCAGGCTGGGAGCCAACCTGGCCTTGTGTCCTTGCTGCAGAACTGAGTAACAGAGCTGCCCAACAGAACTATCTGGATAGAAAACTCAGACGTGAACAGCACTCGGCAAGTTGTGCTGCACACACAGCTGCAGACGCCACTGTTCCCGCAGAGCCTGGACGCAGCCTGGAAGTGCAGTGCTTCCGGGGACAGCACACTCGGGGGGGGGGGGGGGGAGCCACTCCCCTCAAGTCCAGCCTCAGCCCGGCCCCAGGAGCTCTGCTGTGTGAACTGCACCAGAGTCTCTTGGAGCTGAGACAAAGGTGCCTTCCATATCACCACAGTGACAGTGGTAACCTGCCGTGGGGGTGTGAGAGTGACATCTTGTCCCAGGCAGTTCTATCAGGGGCCATTCCCCAGGAAGGGTGGTCTAGGCCACCTGCCATCCTTCCTGATCTGGGGAAGGAAGTTCCAGCCAGGCTCAGGATACGTGGCTGGGGTCTTCAGACCGGCACCGTTATCTCCTTGTTGACAATGGGACACAAATCAAATCCCTCGCTGGTCTGCTCAGGGCCTTCGGCCACAAAACCAGCAGCACCTAAATAAGGTAAGTTTGAAGTCACCAGTCAGTCAGTGCCTGAGAATGTCGCTCACAGTCCACAGACGCACATGAAAATATGATTTGCTCATGGGTGCGGATGCAGCCAACAACTCTGGAATTCCCACTATGTCCAGGTTCCCAGGTGCTTAACTGCACATGGCATACCATGCTACCCTCACACTGGCAGCACTCACACTACGAAATTGGCAGAAATTATATTCTGCCTACCCACCAATAAATGAAGGTGGGATGGCTGCTGGGTTGACAAAAGGACGGATGGATTCATAAAGGAAAGTCACTGCGTGTTCTACTAATATTTTCGTTGGACAGATAAGGATTTCAGAGAGTGATCTGACGCCCTCAAAGCAGAGCATGGAGAGAGGCTTACGGACATGGTGGCTGCCAGTGGAAGACACAAGCATTACAACAGGCTTGCTGCAGGGGTTCTTTCTGAACCACCTGGGTGCATCCTACGCCTAGGGACTCCTACGCGCATGTTTCAGGAGCCACCGACCGGCTGATGAAGCCCTGAGACATTCTCCCCATTCCACCACAGTGAGTGATGTCCATTGCTCACGCCTCCCTGCTGCCCCCAATGCCTAACATATTTTCAAGAGATGGCAATTTACATTAGATATTAAAATTCAAATGCTCTGACAAGAACAGAGGCTGATACGTTAGCTTCAAGATCCTACAACCCTCCCACGGGGGCCAAATGCCATCTTCACAGGAGCTTCATTCCTCCAAGTTTGAGTCTCTGGAATCTGGACTCATGATGTAATCAACAAAGTGGACATAAGATTTGTACCACATTCAAGGGTGGGAATATGACCTAGGACAGTCCAAGCAGAGCCAAAGAATCAGCATGCCCAGCACGAATCCCCATCCTACAGCCAGACCTGTTCAACCATCCCTTTTATGTGACCCACCAGATCTCTCTGTGGTTAAAGGTAGTTGGAGATCTGAGAAAGACTACCTCATGGCTAGAAAGAGGTATTACCACATGCTATGAGTTCACAATAAAATGAATGGCTGAAGCACCTCACACCAGCTCCCCGCCACCTTCCTGCACAGAGGCAGAGGCAAGACTCACACTGCTGACAACGCTCTTGCTCAGCCTCCCTGGACCACCCAGGCACAGCAGCGTGGTGATGCTCCTCAGGGGAAGACGGGGTGCTGAAGTCCCCAGGAACAAGCTCCGGTCGGCGAGGAAGAGGAGTACTCTCCTCACTGGCCCTCTTTTCGGGTGGTTTTACAAGGCACACCTAGTGGAACTGAGCTCTCGTGCCCAGTGTGAAATCATCCATTGGTACCCCTCCCTTCCTTGCCTTACTTCACCCTTCCACAGCACTCTGGAAGGACTCACTTCTCAAACAGACAACGTGCATCCTAAACTTTATCCCAGAACCTGCTTTATGTGGAGGGAGGCAGAGACAAAACTAAGAAAATGACTTACAGGGAGTTATTGAGAGAGGAGCAGGTTGAACAAAGAGGATGCTCCAGTAAGGAGAGAGCACTGGGAGAAAATGTAGGGAGTAGGAGAGAGAACGGGGAGCTGCCCTCAGGAGGCGCCCACAGCCCCAGGCCAGCACAGGGCAGCGCCCCCCCCAAGCCCTCCTGCACCTGTCATGAGCACAGCCCCAGGCCAGCACAGGGCAGCGCCCCCGCCCAAGCCCTCCTGCACCTGTCATGAGCACAGCCCCAGGCCAGCACAGGGCAGCGCCCCCGCCCAAGCCCTCCTGCACCTGTCATGAACACAGATGTGGAGTTCTGGAGTTCTGAGACTTAGGCCTGACTTGCAGCTCTGCCGCTTCCTGCTTGGTCACCTTGCAGGCCTGTCCACCTGCTTTTCACATCCGGGAATAATGACCCCCATTGTTAAGAGCAGGTTTAGTACAAAGCATGCAAAACGGAAATGATTTGAAAAATATAAAGCACTAGAGAAAAGCAATTATTTTTGACTCTCAAATACAGAAAAGGAACCGTTTCCAACCTAAACCACATTTGAATACAGGGGAGAAAATCACAGGGAAACTGTGCACTGGAAATGTTCTGCCCCAGGTGGGCAGCAAGGCCTGCAAAGGGTGAGTGTTTGGCACAAATGTGCTCCCTGGTTCCTACAGCTCAAACGGGAGCATGAATCATGACTGCTAATCTATCCCCCATGACTATCAATCCATCACTCAAGATAATGTAAAAAAAACCCGATTGGTCTTAAAGGAAATGGTGGATACTGTGCTTGAATGTATGAGAAAGGTCCCAGCTGGATATTTTGGAAAAGGAAAGGTAGCAGTAAAAGTATTTTACGGCCTTAGAAACTTAACTAATTTGGGATAAGCAGTTTACAGCTTCACCAATATTTATGGGACTAAAAAATTTATCTTAGGGTTTGCTTTTGTGCCACACACCCAAGGTTATTAATGGGCCAGCTGCCGGTTATTAATCTTCATTTCCTAAAACCAAACCGGCCCCTGTGTTGCTTGTAGCCCGTACATCATATCTACTAACCACACCCCAGAAGCCAACAGGAGTTGAGCTAACAGTCCACAGCAGCCAGGGTTTGTGAGGGAAAGCATTGGGAGGCACAGGCGCAGAGGCAAGGAGATCTCAGAAACACTTGTTCTACTTAGCAAGTAACTTAAGCTTCTATATTACGTTTGGGTGTGCGTGGGTCTGTGCGCATCCTTAAAATATCAGTCTCTTTTTTGCACACATGTTCTCCCTCTCTCAAAAATTAAGTTTCAAAGACAAAGGAGATGGGGCAGCACTGGGCTAAGTGGGTTACGCCGCCTCCCACCCTGCTGACAAGACATGTGCTTCCTGGCTTGAGACGCTGCTGCTCCATTTCTGATCCAGCTCCCTGCTAATACACCTTGGGGAAGCAGTGACGGTGGCCCAAGCGCTGCACACACATGGAACACCTCGATGAAGTTCCAAGCTCCCGGCTCTGATTCAGCCCAGCCCTGGCCATTGCAGCCATTTGGGAAGTGTACCAACATTTGGAAGACTTCATTTTCTCTCTCTCTGACTATGCATTTCAAATCAAGCGATCAATCAATTTTTAAAAAGATAAGGGTTTATCCACAATGATACATTAACAGATGAGAGACCAGGACAAGTTCATTTGATGGGGATACTGAGTAAGTTTGGTTGGGAACTGAACACACTCTGAGAGGTATACTAAATGTTCCTATCATATCAACCCAGGAATGGAGACTTGAGCGATCATACAGATAATTGACTGTTTAACCTGCATCTCAATGTGCCTGCTCCAGAGCTCTTCCTTTAATAACTACACTATTTACACAGACCACCCAAAAAACCCAAGTTGGTGTGGAGCTCCACTGTTGCAACCAGTTAAGCCTCTCTTTGGCGCCCACATCCTATGCAGGAGACAATTTGAGTCCTGGCTGCACCACTTCCAATCCAGCTCCCTACTAATGACCTGGGAAAGAAGTGAAGTTTGGCCCATCAGAAATTTTAAAGAGATCTGGTAATGAAATTAAAGTACAACTGAAAGTTTCAACAGTAGAAAACCCTAAGTAAAAGGAAGAATTTTTGATGTGGAGGACAAAACATTTGCTATAATCCAGTCAGATAAAAATGAAGAGAAAAAGTAAAGAAGAAAATGCATACATTGTGCAGAATGCATTAAATAAACAAGTAGTTATTTTGTAGGTATGCCTAAAGGAGAAGAGAGAGAGGTGGGGGGGGCACTGCTCATCTACCGAGTTAAACGGCACTTGAAAGCATTGCAGGTTTTGAAGGAGACCTGCACATTAACATAAAGAAAGCTCAAAGGACCCCGACCATTCTACACAAGAGTCTTTTCAAGGCATATTGTAGTCTAGTTGCAAAAAAATTAAGGTCAAGAAAAAAAAATCTCTAAGATAGTAAGAAACAAAAACCAAGGTCTATGTAAAGGAAAACAGAATAGACTAACAGTGAGCTTCTCAACAGAAACGGGATGGGCAGGAGAAAGTGAAATGACACAGCCAAAGTTCTGAAATAAGAAGATTACATCCAGAAGGCCTGGCATGAAAACCTAGTGGCTAAATCCTCACCTTGCATGTGCAGGAATCCCACATGAGCACTGGTTCATGTCCCAGCTGCTCCACTTCCCATCCAGCTCCCTGCTTGTGGCCTGGGAAAGCAGTGGAGGACGGCCCAAAGCCCAGGGACCCTACATGCACATGGGAGACATGGAAGAAGCTCCTGGCTCCTGGCTTTGGATCAGCTCAGCTCTGGCCATGGTGGCCACTTGGAGAGTGAGCCAGCAGATGCAAGATCTTTCTCTCTTCCTCTCCTTCTCTCTGTAAACCTGTGTTTACAATATATATGTAAACATCCAGGGAAGCTATCCTTTAGGAATAAAGGAGCAATTAAGTATTTCCCATGCAAGCAACAGACGAGAATTCATAACTGCCTTACAAGAAATCTTAAAGAATACCACGAAAGCATTATAGAATCAAATCCAAAGCAGATACAATCTGTCAGTAACCACTCAATGAAGCAACAGAAGTCAGTTCTTATCTAGCAACAGTAACCTTGAATCCAAGTGAACTAAATTCCCAAGCAGAGATAACAAGGCTAACTCTTTTTTTTGTTTTTTTTTTTTTAAAGACCCCATTAAATGCTGCATTTAAGAGACTCATTGGACAGGTAAATATACTTACAGACTCAAAGTGAAGGACGACAAGAAGCTCCACCAAGCAAAGAAAAACCAAAGCTGAGCCGGGGTAACCACTCTCCGATCAGATAAAATGGATTTTAAATCAAAAACTGTGAAAGATACAAACAAACAGAATTGATTCGGCAAAGTTAGTAATTTACAAAATCAAATGCTAGTTGTCTTCAAACTACAAAATCATATCTGAATTTTTGGAAAAATTTTAAATTTTTGTTATTGCTATAATTTTCAACTTGACAATATTATTACTTAAAATAAAGTTTAAAACTTAAAAGCGGGCTCGGCAGCGTGGCCTAGTGGCTAAGGTCCTCGCCTTGATTCCATGTGGCCGCTGGTTCTAATCCCGGCAGCTCCACTTCCTCTCTGTCTCTCCTCCTCTCAGTATATCTGACTTTGTAATAAAAATAAAATAAAAAAAAAACTTAAAAGCATACACAATTTTAAAGAAAACAATTCTCAATCCCACCCTTCCTGCCTCTGGTGCCCATTCCCCAGAGAAAGTTGCTCAAAACATTTATGATTTATTCCCAAGCTTTATCCACATATATGTATTTTTTCAATCGAAAGTCAGTTTTACAGAGAGGAGGAGAGACAGAGAGAAAGGTCTTCCATCCACTGGTTCTTTCCCCAAATGGCCACAATGGCCAGAGCTGAGCTAACCCAAAGCCAGGTCCAAGAGCCAGTAGATTCTGCCAGGTCTCCCACATTGGTGCAGGGTCCCAAGGCTGTCCTTGACTGCCTTCCCAGGCTACAAGCAGAGAGCTGGATGGGAAGTAGAGCAACTGGGACATGAACCAGTGCCCATGTGGGATTCCTGCACACACAAGATGAGGACTTTAGCCAGCAGGATATAGCGCCAGGCTAACATGTATGTATGGTATTTGCTAATTTTATATTTAATTTTCCTGTTTATAACTACCTTAGTATCATGAAAAATCAAATATGAGTCCTCTTCAGGAGTCCCAAGAAATGCACACGCTCTCACACACATACATAGTCACCCACTCATTCACAGACTCTCTCCTAATCAGTTTGGAATAGTTACGACTTGCTGTTTAGACACTGGCTATATAATCATGCCTGAAGCTAACCCTCACAGCGTTCTGAGATGTTACTCTTTCTGGGATGATGTGTTTTCTTCCCCTGGATTTGATCATCACCTCACCTTGTTTCTGCCACGTTAGCTCACCGCAGATCACATCAAGCACCATAACTGTTACCACCACTAGTTACACACTACGTACGCAATGATCTGTGTGCTACAAATGCACACCGCCCTACTCCATAAGTTGGAAAAGACCTACATGTGACAGAGAGACATTAAATATCCTGCCTAAATTCTGAGCACCCAGGTAGTGCAGGTCGAATCTGTAAACCAGTCTGGGGTCTGACCCTAGGTAAGCGGGCAGCGTCAGACACCGCCTCCCACAGTGGAATGCCATGTTGTTTCCTTGCATCACAAGTTCATGACAACTTGAGATGTGTAACTAATATGTGGGCCAGGCAATCTCTAAGCCGTGGGTCCTGGGGGACCCTTTCTCTATGTGAACGCACTGAGACACCTGCTGTAATAAAGGGAATGTAGAAAACAGGAGAAAACCAGTTCCAAGCCTGGCAACCAAATCTGTTTTCACACTGCCTACAGGACTGAGGTACACCATGCTTGCTTGCTCTCTGATGCTGTGAGCTGTCATGTGGCAAGGGGCTCAGTGGACAGGGTCACACAGGGAACCAAGGGACACCCCTGGCCAACAGCAGCTGAGAAAGAACCTCGACCCAAAGCCCAAGAGAAAAGGAATCCTGAAAAGCTCTGCTGAGCGAGCTTGGAAGCATGCTGTTATGTTAACATAAGACAGCATGCACAGGCACCCCTTGACGAAGCTTGGTTAGGACCCCAAGTGCTAGGGGGAGCCATACTTACACCCCTGAACCACAAAACTGAAACTGTGAGTGAATAAATACTGTTAGTTTAAATCACTAACATGACAAGGGGGTGTTTGAGTGTAATAGGTAACTTTTAATATGGCAATGTTCCTACATGTTCATGTGGAAGGAGTCAGAGGGTAGCCAGTTCAGCTCCAGTTGTAATGGATATGATTTTAAAGACAGGTTTTCCACAGTCAGGAGTATACAGTCAGAATGAACTGTCTGACACACTTGATGGGTGATGCATTTACATAAAGTGCTTTCTATAAACAGGGTTCTCCATCATTCTGTAGGCAGTTGCCTCTTTAAAGCCATTAGGCAGAAGTAGACTTTCACATTCCATGAGACTTAGGACTGTCCCAGGTATTCAATCATAAAGCTTTTTAGCCACAATAAAGCAATTAGCATGGAGCGCTGATATTCCCCATGAAGTTATGTTTCTAGGATGTGTGCAATTCATTTCCCACTTAGACAATGCATCTTTGTCTCTTTCTAATTTGTTTTTGTGGAGCATTTAGGAAAACATTACTTCATAACCAAGGAATTAGAGAGAGGCCAAGGACAGGTAAATGGCTCACTAGACACTTGCAAGCTCCTGCGGCAAGCAAGACAACTCATCATGGCTCCCTAAACAAAAGCTTGCTTAACGTCACCAGGCTTTATTACAAATTAATAAGAATAAATCAGGGAGGCCTAATTCCCTGCCCCATCACCATCTGGTTTCTTTGCCTGCCTCTCCTTGCTTCCAGCTCCCTAACTCACAGTCCAGGGCTTGCTAGAAAAATGGAGGTGAGAAACTTCAAAGGTGTGAGGGTTGAATCGTGAGAAAGGAGAGTTCATATCAGAAAGTCCAGGACCTGAAATTGCTGGATCGTTTTCTTGGTTAAGGTCCAATGTAATCTCTGAGAAGAAAGAACGAATTCTTTCTATCCAAATAGCCAGTACTTCCTCAGGAAGAGGTTTGGGCAGCCATGCTGGGACTGAACATTCCAGCTCTTGTAACAATATGTAACATTCTAACAGGTAATAAAGGACTCAACTTACACACTGTAACAAAATAACAGATTTCACAACTATTTCCTGCATTGAGGTTTCAAACATGGCAAGCAAAATAGACGGAGCTTTCTTTTCACCATCTCTGCTTACTCTGCCCAGGAAGTCAGGAAGGGTATCTCTAAGCAGCATCTCTGCTGTCCAGGGGCTACAGAAGACAGCCTTGACACAGCACAGAACGGGATGACCAGAACTCAGGCCACTGCAAGGCGCAGGGAACTCACTCCAGCTGCGTGGTCCCGCTGCAGCCCTCTGAAAGACTAGTGTTTGGATCTTGGCTCATTTAACAGCACGGGGACCTCATTACATGCTGTGAACTCAAAAGGTCAACCATTCCTCATGCTGAAAAATAACAGGGAAATAAAGAGAAATGCTTCCAGCAAAACAACTGAATTGCACTGTAAACGCCTTGGAATAAGAGCGTGCACAGAAGCCGGTGCCAGGAGCAGGCGGTGCCCGAACAGCAGCAGCTCTCCGAGTCTGCCAGTGTCGCACTCCTCCAGCAGGTCTCTGGCTAATGAGCATTTTCTTTCATTGGAGACGGATCCTTTTCGTATTTCCAGCTTCCAAGGAAATGGAATTACATGAAACACATTCAAAGTAATTTACTCTTTTTCTGGCAATTCAAAGTGCTCCAGGACATGGCAGGGAATCAGGGAACTCCAAGAAGAGAAAGTAAATGATTCTCCCATTTGTTTTCTCTTTCCTGATACTAAGCACAATCTCTGCCACCAGTTTCCTCAAGACATTGATGACACTGGACTCCAGGCTGCCACTTTTAAGAGCGAGGGTCCTGGAGGCCGCAGGAGTCGCCTAGTTTCGGTGCAATGGGAGGAAACCAGCCATCTCCCCGCCTAAGGAGCCATACTGGCACAGCGCCAGTTGATGGGATTCTCCAACCGCAGCTCTGTGGAACATGCGGATAGTCGCCGGGTCTTTGCCAGAGCTGAACTGCTTGAAACAGCCCTTAGGAAACCAGTCTAGCAAAACTTGGTTGTGTTCCTGGGTTAATTAACCAAGAGACCATCATGTGGTGCTTTCCCGGTGCTGAACTGTTTACATTAGCTACTTTGTTGAGCACAGTTCCTTTGTGCACCTGTCATTGTCGTTGTCTTTCTTTCTTTTTTTTTAAGATTTATTTATTTTTATTGGAAACTCAGATATACATAGAGGAGGAGAGACAGAGAGGATGATCTTCCATCCGAGTCTAGGGTGCAGGAACCCAAAGTCTTGGGCCGTCCTCAACTGCCTTCCCAGGTCACAGCAGGGAGCTGGATGGGAAGTGGAGCTGCCAGGATTAGAACCGGTGCCCATATGGGATCCTGCACATTCAGGGTGAGGACTTTAGCCACTAGGCCACCCTGCCGGGCCCCTGTCCTTGTCTTTCAAACTAACTTTTCAACACGAAACAACCTCCAGCAGGCACCACAGGCAAAAGGCACTGCACTGCCACGCCAAGGAGAGTGCATGAGGAGCACCCTAAAGGAGCAGCTCAGACATGGCTTCAAGCAGGGCAGCATTTACTCATAGCTACTGCAGGCCAATCTTTTCATGTCAGCTCTTATGGATTAGGCCCATTTAGGAGGCTGGCAGTCATTACACGCTATCATCCTTGTTGTCTACAACTCTGATTAGGGACCAGCGAGTTAAATATTCAAAGCACTTAATGCAATTGTTCACAAATCTAACAGTGAATTTATTCACGAGGTTGTGCCACTTGGATTCAAGCTTCACCAAGCATTAAAATGCCCTCTATGTCTGCCTTCCATAGTTCGACAAGTCTGTCAGCCTGCTTCTGTCCCTGTGCACGAGCAGATGAATCTGTGAAGACACAGGTGAGTTTTAGAAAAAAAAAGAAAATTCCAGTTGTTTCCAAATGACTGCACTAATCATGCCCATTGTTCCTGGGCTACAAAGCCTTCTCTCCCGAGAACTGCACAAGTTCCTGTCTCCTCAGGCTAGGAGAGCAACCAGCTCCCCTTCCAGACCCATGTCGAGCTCCAATCATTTACAAATGTACCATTCTTTCTGCTTCTATGTTCACACAAGTGGGTGATTTCTTTAAAATGAGCTACTAAAGAAGAAACAAAAATCCAGACTCACAATCTCCCAGCCAGGGAGAAGACAGTGAGCACCTGAGCCGCTGGCAGCATCACCGTGTGGGAAGACGGGCGTGGCAGCATCCCATTTCCAAATTGGATCTTGTTGAGTGCGTCGGAACCCTTTAAAGGGAGAATTCCCTTGGGCAACTAAGATGTTCTGAAGTGACATATTAAGGCCAGCTGGCATCAAATTTAAAATAAGAGCCTTGAACAATTGCTGCCTCCAACTGGATTACTCTGAATAACTCAGTTCATTTTGTTGCCCTGGGAAGCAGGGACACAGGCTGACAGCTCAAACACAAATGGTAAACATCAGAGAGCACCACAAGGAAAACTTGCATTCCTACATTAAGAAAAAAGAAGGGAAGGAAGGAAAGAAAAAGACGCAGAATGAAGGACTGGAGGACCTACGAGTGGCAATGAGGAGCCAAGGAAATCCTTCAGAGCTAAATGAAGACGTATTCAATAAAAGTCAAGGCTGCAAGCATACAAGAAACACCCGAACACATTCAGGCAAAAGGAGAAAAGGACGGGAATAAACGACCACCGAGAATGCAGTAAGTTTGAGCTTCCAGCATTTTTCCCTAAATACACCATCAGGAACGCCGATGATTATTCTCCTGAACTAAGCTTACAAACAACCCACTTCAAGTGGGTTCAGAAAGTGTCTTCAGAACACTTGCTAAGTGAGTTTCTGGGAATCCTGCACAGATGAGACATACAGGGGACATACAATATCTAGGCCGACGTGCAAGAGAATAAGACTTGTCGCTTTGGCAACCAGGAGGAATCATGCAGCAAACTTTCCGAGTTGGAAATAAAAAATATTCAAAACATTATTAAGGGCGGAGGTACTCTTCCCTAACTTGCGGCAGGCTGAGTGGTGACGGGCAAGAGGCAGTTCTGCTGGATGTGGGTTCAGTGAGGGACACGAGCAAGGTATCACAGTACTGAGAACCTCAGCACACCACACAGCCCACAGACATGCACCGCCATAAATCCCAGTCCCGTTCCTTGGCCTTCAAACACACGGAGAGTGCTCAGATTTTACAGCCCCAGTGAGATTCAGAGAAAGGGAGTTCTTGGAAAAGAGTGTCCTTTGCTGAAACGGAAGGGCAGAGGAGAGCTGGTTTTGTGTGTCCAGCCTTTCAGCCCACGTGAGCATCCGAGGCCCTGGAAGCAGGGGGCTCAAAGACCCTCCACAGCATGAGCAGAGGTGACCTCAGATGGACAGAGGGCTCTCCAGCAGGAACAGGAAGTTTTTATACATCTGTTTCAATGTGTCCTTGTTTTAGTGTGGATTTACATCTAGCGGTACAATCCATGGTACACTTAAAATACACAGTGAATCGAAAATGCATTGGATACCCTGATGAAACATAGAGCACATTGTACAGGTCTTGGGGCACTGAACTTGGACCCTGCCACCCAGGAGGGAAACCTGCGAGAAGCTCCCAGTTCCTGGTTTTGACCTGGCACAGCCCTGGCTACTGTAGCCACCTTGGAGAATGATCCAGTGGCCGTAAGATTAATATTCATTCTCTAGCTCTCCTCTCTCACCGCATTTCCTCCCCTCTCTTTGTAACCTTCCCTTTCAAATAACTCTTTAAAAAAAAAATCTTAGTATCTGGAATACTTCAAAATGATCCTGGAAAACCTGAATGTTTCCTGTAATCAGTTAAAGTGACTGCCCATGAGCGATCTGGCCTGGGCAAATGCCCCACAGTAGGACTCTGGGACTCACGCTCATCATTCCCAACCTTACAACAGACTCCTCGTAGCTGGTGCCAATGTGTGCAATGACCAGCTGGATTGTCTATATAAAGCGCTTATCTTTAAACTGGGCGGTTTCTATCTTTTTCCAGGAAATGGCCTCACGGCGGAAGTCTTAGCTGTGGGGCTTTCGTCATCAATGCCGGCATCAATGCTTCCCCTTCCAGACAGTGTTTGTGCTCTGCCCACCGCTGCCTGCTCACCACAGCCCAGAATCAGAAATAAGAGTTGCAGAAGGAGAGCTGGCGGCATCGACACAGACCGCAGTCTCCATCACATCAGCGACAAAGGCAGCACCTCTGCCTCTTGCTCCAGCAGCCCTCACCTTCCACAGTTCTATGCTTTTTTTTATTTATTATTTTTAATTCATTAATTACATTGTATTATGTGACACAGTTTCATAGGTACTTGGGTTCTCCCCACCCCTCCCCAAACCCTCCCACCATGGTGGATTCCTCCACCTTGTTGCATAACCACAGTTCAAGTTCAGTTGAGATTCCCCCATTGCAAGCATATACCAAACATAGAGTCCAGCATCTTATTGTCCAGTCAAGTTCAACGGCTTCTTAGGTATACCCTCTCTGGTCTGAAGACAGAGCCAGCAGAGTATCATCCCAGTCAATTAAAAGCTCCAACATACCATCAGCAAAAATTTACATCATTATGGAATTAATTGACATAGTAATGAGTAACCAATATGTTAAAAGTAAATGCGAGATCTTAACCACCTTCTGTGACCACCTCATTGACAGTTTAATTTTAGTTTATACACAACATATAACATACATAACATAACATGTTATACACAGTTCTATGCTTTTACCCAACACAGGGAGGATGTCATAGCAGGGCCAGGCTCAGGGCTCTGCCTCAGCACTGCTCACGAACAAATGCCTAACAGTTCTCTCTCCTGCCATCTCACACCCAGATGGTTTCCAGGACAAAGCTGGGCCATAGCAAGACCTCAGCAAGGTGCCTACAGTTTCAACCCATGCCCATATTGTGGCATGCACTTCCACTCCACCAAATGACACTCCAAATACTAAACCTGCAGAAAACATACGAGAGCCTCAGAGGCTGATGGTTCTGGATGCCTTCTTAAGCACCTTGGAGGCTTTCCCAAGACCATGTTGGAAATGTCTCCCATGTTGTCACTTCAGCACACATACACCAGGGTATCAAGGCCGATGCCTTGGAAGGCACAGCAAAGCATACACACACACCCTGGGCTCCCCACCCCTTGTAGCTGCTGCCCACAGCAGCACGCCTTCGCCAGCCCAGCTCAGGCCCCACTCCCTGGAGGGTTCCACTGTCAGATCTCAAAGGGAACTCACCCAAAAACAAAGTCACAAGAATCATGGTGCTTCCCCAAGGAGCCACGCTGTCAGTTCTGTTTCCTTGCACTGGGCCTAGATGGCCGGGAGCTCTGTTAACAGAGTCAGAATCATTTAGCTCATGAGTGCTCCTGTCACAACCAGTGATGTGCTCCACTAGAATCATCCAAAGGTAAAACACAGGGACATTTAAGAATCCCACTGAGGTCAAACATGGCTTTTGTGCTGGTGGGAGCGGCGGCAGCGAAGAAAGAAGTCACACGTCCAATAACTAACTCAATAACAAAGACGCATGCCACCACACTGCAGGGGAACAGAAATTCCCACCGAGTCCATGAGCTTTGAAAGTGCTGTTTCCATGTGCCAGCGAGCTCTAAAAGGAGTGATTTACATTTCCAACAAGGGTGTTTGGGGCTGGAGACGTGATTTAAAATCCATATCAAACTTCACTTTGGCAACCACACATTATCTGTCCTATTCGATTAGACACCTACCTGTCAATCGACTTCCCTGGAACTTGTTAATTCTGTACAGTGCCGGCAAGGCCCAGCAACACACCCTGTGAGGCCACCCTCATTTACAAACCTGGCTTGCTCATCAGGACATGCAAATTGTGTGCTTGTTTATAGCAGCAGTCACCCAGAATGGCCCAGTCATGTTTAAATTCAAAGTATGAACTTGAACAGTAATTGCTCATGCTTTACTACTGGAAGGGGGAGGGGTGGGGAGCCAGGCTGACAGCTAGCTGCTTCGTCCACAAAAAAAGCGCGACATAATAGCCAAGAAGCAGATGTAAATTATAGCTACTGCATGCGTCAGGCAGCCCTGATGTTCTTGTGAAATCAATACTTCCTTTTGCAGAAACCTGATCAACTGATACCAAGTCCAAAGCCCGCCTGGTGGTCAGAGTCAAGAGCCACAAAGAGCTCTCTCTCCCTGCAGGCCCGCTGGCCGCTGCCCTGTGCAGCTGGAACCACATCTGTGCAAAGAGAAGCATTTGGGGGGTGGGGGAGACAGGCAATGAGCCGATCATCACCTCCATGCCAGCCTTGCTGACTGCAGGGTCTTACACATTGGGGGAGATGGGCTGAGGCCCTGTGTGCCTCCCACTGGCAAGTCCTGTGCCCAGGCTTGGGCCAGCTGGACCCTTCGACCTCCCCCACATTGGCCCTCTGACCCATACGTGAACTTCCACAAGCTCAACCCTAACTGGGCTTCAAGACCAGTTTTCACCTAAGGAGCAGTGATGCTACCCTCCCCTCAGGAAGGCAGCACCTGGTCCCTCCCTCTCCTTTTTCCCAGAGCAAACGGTGCCGAGCCAATAGGCTCAAAGGACGGGAAGAGCCCAGGTCCAGGACAACCCAGCTCAGAAGAAATTCCACTTGATGAACTTTAGCAGAGCAAACCCAGAGCCAACCTGTGCTAATTCCCTGACATGGGGATTTATTACTTGCTAACAAATTATAAAATAATACACTCCTCTTCCCCCAGACCCCCAGTGAGCACGATCGCTTAGCCAGCATGACATATGTGCTGATGTTTCAAATGCCAGTCTTACCCTTTGAAATCTCCCTCATTCATCAGTCTTCCTTTAACTTCTGGCAGCTCTCGCTACCCACTGAACTGCTGGCCAAGTCCCCACTGTGTGATGGGGTCAGTGAGAAATGAAATGAATCTAAGCTCCTGGCAGTGGCCCAGCAAGGCTGCTGAGAGTGCAGCCAGTCTTAATTGATGGAGCTACTTACTGGGTCTCCAAATTAAAACATTCGATTTGAGCCACATGACATGCAAGAGCAGCCTGACCTCACTGTGGAGCTTAGGGTGGTGACACAGTATACAGCTGGCAGCGGGGAAGTGCAAGGAAGATGTTCGTTGCAGTCATTTGGAGGAGGCCAAGGTGTCAGCTGCAGTGCTCGTCCTGCTCAGGTCAGCGGAGCCAGCGGCAGAGGGCTGACGGCTCTGTTAGCATGCGGACTGTGCTCTCCAAGGCTGCAGTGCTCACAGACCTCTCTCCCCAGATGCACAGCTACGGAGAAGAGAAAAAACAGGTGCCTGGTAGGTCACAGCACCAGAGCTCGCCGGCGGTGATAACCTTGGGTCCAGGGGTGTCACATACACGGAGTTACTGCTACTGAGGCCTGATTGAAGGCTCGTCATCTAAATCTGTCAAGCACAGAGCGTTGAAACCACACACTGTCCTGAAGCGCTCCGGTCCAAGAGCGCCGAGCCCATGCTTGCTGGGCTAACTTGCAAAGCGTACCCTTCTGAGTCTACCTATCGGCAGAGGCAACTCTGAGAAGACAAAGGGTGCTAGCCAGCCCCAGGTCGCAGCCAAGCAGACCCCTAACAGCGCCCTCCGGCTCTTGCCTGCGCCCTGCACTAACATCACTGTGCGCAAGCTCCGTCTTCCACGAGAGCAAATACACCATGTCTGAATAGCTCGCCACACAAAGCGAAGCAGCTCTAGCAGTTTCACAATCCATTCTCGCTAACCAAAGATAACAAGAGAGTCAATAAACTGCTCTCCAGCTACCAGATGTACTCACACACACATACACAGATTACAATAACTGCTTAAGATTAGCCAACCAGCCCCAACCTTCCTGTCCACCCCTGACTTCCTACCACCTTAATCTGCTTTGCACTGACAGCGGCTCAACCTGCCTTCATTACTCATTAGCCTTGTCTCCTTGGAAATCTCACCTGCCCTTTCTGATTCTCTACTCTGTTGTACACAGAGAATAGTAACACTTTTTTCAGTGTGAATGAGAGGATAAAATAAGAGCACGTATGAAAATATGGGAGTGCGGCAAAAATGTCAAGGAAGAGGGAATGGAAAGATGAGCTTATTGTGTTGGGAGAAAAAACCCTGAAATTCATGCATAGGCTTTCAATAACATGCATTTCCATGAACTCTCTGAGAAGCCCTCACATGTGTGGGTTTCAATATTTTCCATATCAGAATAACTTACCTATTAATTCCATTTCCTACAAATGTTTTGACAGATTCCTGTACTTGACACCATGTCTGATACACTGTATGGGCTCAATGAACAGTTCGTTCCATTTTCCAGTACAGAAAACACTGGGCACCTCGCAGAGGCCAGAAGTGGCTCTCTCTTCCCAGTTCTCTTGTTACACTTCCTTGAAGTGCATTTATCTCAGAGGAAGAAAGAGGAAAAAACATTGCTGGCATTCCTCCAGTGTCTACATCAGTCAGGGCCAGAGCCAGGAGCTGGGAAGTGAATCCCAGCCTCCGGGATGAGAGAGGGAAGCCCAGTGCCTGAGCCAGCAGCAGTGCCTCCACAGGTCTGCACCGCCAACAAGCTGCACACACGCATGCGACCGCTGAAGAACTCAGAGCTGGATTCCCAACAACCCCATTGGTGGCTCTGTTTCTCATTTATCTTACCATTGTGCTGCCTTTATTACACGAAAAACACAGACTGCACGCAAAATTTCATAACTGGGTACAGGATCAACAATGGTGAAAGGGCTGGCCTTGTGGCACAGCGACACCAACATCCCGCATGAGTGCCAGCTCATGTCCCGGCTGCTCCACTTCCAACCCAGCTGCTTAGCACCCGGAAAAGTAGCGAAAGATTGCCCAAGTCCTTGGGCCTCTGCACTGTGTGGGAGACCTGGAGGAAGCTCCTGTTTCCTGTCTTTGGCCTGGCCCGCTGCTGGCTGTTCGGACCACCTGGGACATGAACCAACAGATGGAAGATCTCCTTATGTCGTTTCCTCCCTCTCTGCAACTTTAACTTCCAAAATAATTAAACAAGGAGGCTGACATATGAAAGGATTTTTTAAAATACTAATTTTTTTATTTCCCACAGTAACAAGAGAGAATTCTGAAGTGAGTTACAGAATTCCAGACTTGCTAAACTGATGTTAGAAATTATCAACTTTAAAAAAAAAAACAGGAGTTAGAGAGGTGGGGACAGAGGCTGGAATCCTTGATGAGTCTTAGAAAGAAAGCCAGGGAGATGCAGGTTTTTCTTTCCCCAAACAACCTCAGAGCCCCCTGAACTCTGCAGGTGCAGCAGGGGCCCACGTCCGGCTCTCATGGACAGGAGCTGCGGCTCCAAAGTCCATCTCTCACGGGATGCAATATAACAGGAAATGACGTCAGGAGCCTGCGGCCGGTGAGAGAAGCTCAGCTTCACGAAGGACGCCAGGGCCCTGCAGAGGCTCAGGTGAGCTCGGGCTCACAAACAGCTGATACGCCATCTGACAGGCAAGCGACAGAGCAAAGGCTGGGAGCCACCTCCCGCAGCCTTGGAGGTGGAGCCCACAATTCCACGCGTCACCCTCAGGACCCTCCACGGCCTGCCCTTCCACTTGCTCGGCTCTGGCTCCTCACCATGCAGGCTCAGCCAGAAGCTGCACATGGCTCCTCCCTTCATGCACACCTTGCTGTCCCTCCTCCCCGCACTGCCAAGTTCTTGTCACCATCCTCTCTCTTCTGCTCTACAGCCCCTGATCTTCCAAATCTCAGCCCAGAAGAGCTCCCAGGAGCAGTGCCCGTGTTCTCTCCACATGCACCCTGGCATGCTGACCGCGGCCCCCTCAGGACACACACCACCACAGTAGTGTACGTCCTGTCCATCCTGCCCCCCACCCATCTCTCAGGCTGCGTGCAGTCTTCACCCAAGGCAAGAAGCGGGTCCACAGATGCCTGTGCTTTCTGGGGCTGTGTCTTCAATGACCATGGCTGTGCATCGTGCACAGCAGTGAAGATGACTGAGGCAATGATTGAACAAAAGTGGACAGGTTGGAAAGCAATCCTGTGCAGATCACCTAACACCTGCTCTGAATAGCAGGAACCCTAATCGGCACCCCCGTAAGTAGAGGTCACCAGGTAACATACAAGGGGACTTTCAAAGGTATGCACACCAAAATTATTCATTTATTTTCATTTCTACAAATTCCTTGAAGTGCCATGATAGGCTGTAAACTTCTTTAAAGCTCTGATTAGTTGAGAGGGAGTTACGGAGAAAGAAAGAAATCTTCCATTTGGCTGGTTCATTGCTCCAATGACTCCAATGGCCAGGTCTGGCACTTCTGCCAAGTCTCTCAAGGGTGGGCAAGGGAACAAGCACTTAAGCCATCTTCCATTATCTCCCTAGACACTTCAGCAGAAAGCCAGATCAAAAGTGGTGCAAAGTCTTGGGACTTTGCACCTGAGTAGGAGACCTGGAAGGAGCTCCTGGCTCCTGGCTTTGGATCGGCATAGCTTCAGCCATTGTGGCCACTTGGGGAGTGAATCAGCAGACAGAAGATCTTCCTCTCTGTATGTCTGACTTTCCAATAAAAATAAATAAATCTTCCCAAAGAAGTGGCGCAGCTGGGACTCAAACCGGTGCCCATAGTGTTGCCAGACAGTAGTGTGTGACACTGCACCACAATGCTGGCCTTAGTGTAAACTCTTCAGCCTGGGGTGTCGAGGGCTCTCACCCCACACAGAGGCAGCCGGCCTCTCTGAGCCTGAGTGCAATTCACTTTTCCTTCTTTAAAAACTCACCCCACAGTAACACTTTCTAAACAACTGCCTTCTATGGAAAAATGACTGTGCTTGCCCTAACACGGATCACATCGGACTGTTTGTCACTTCTGTCAACGCCAACAGTACTTCCGCACCTGCCACCACCTCGGCTACCCGTCAGGCCTGACAACATGGCCCAGATAAGAAGTGACATGAAACACCACTAGCATCCACGTGCCACCCACTCATGCTCCTGCGTGGGACTCCCCTGAAAAGCATTTTACGAGGGGGAGGAAAGCAGGGCTGCTTCCCAACCTGCAGTTAGAGTGCAGAGAATAAGTACAAAGAGCTATAGACATCCTCTAGTCACAACCAACAGGAGGAGGACCCCTTCCTAGCCCCCCATCTGCAGATTCCACCTCAGAGATTCAAGCAACCACAGATCAAGAATACCTGGAAGATAAAAATCCAAGAGTCTTAAAAAGCTGAATCTGACCCTGTGCCAAGCGCTGCACTGCACCAGGACAACTGGCGCTCGGCAGAGCACACCTCCCGCAGCCTACCCTCTCCCAGGTCCACTGCATCAGAGTGACTGGTGCTTGGCTCAGCAGAGCACACCTCCCGCAGCCTACCCTCTCCCAGGTCCACTGCATCAGAGTGACTGGTGCTTGGCTCAGCAGAGCACACCTCCCGCAGCCTACCCTCTCCCAGGTCCACTGCATCAGAGCTACTGGCGCTCAGCAGAGCACACCTCCCGCAGCCTACCCTCTCCCAGGTCCACTGCATCAGTGTGACTGATGCTTGGTGCAGCATAGCTGCCACAGCCTGCCCTCTCCCAGCTCTCAGTGTCTCCCGAGGCAGTTCCACCAGCATTGGCCGCTTATCCTGGTCCTCCTCTATGTGGTCAGGCCTATGGCGGCTGTGCTTATTCTGCATGTGTACAAATGCTTTTCTCTTGTCATTGTTTCCTAAACAGTACAGCAACTGCTTGCACAGCATTCGCATGGTATTAGCTGTTGCAGGTGGTCTTGAGAAGTACGCACAGGGCAGGGTATATGTTCTTTCTAACCACTGCTACACCCATGTAGACTCAAGGACTTGACACTGGCAGATCCTGGCACCCACGAGGAGCCCTGTAGTCAGTCTCCACTGAGACACAACTGAGAGCTGCCATACTTTTCTTCGGCCATTCCTCTCTTTGCTCTTTCCTCCCTGCCAGTAACACACAGGATACAAACAACCAGCTCGCATCCCAACCTTGCTTTCCAAGGGACCGGCTGATGAGGCATTCAGACCACATCAGAGTCAAGACAGAGGCACGTCTACTGTGTGGCTCCCCGAAAGCTGACACCCCAGTCTGCACACTGTACCGTGTGCTCTTCTCCATCCCTCGTCCCGTCAGTATCTGCTGCATGCCCCCTCTCCGCACACTGGGACAGAACGGGAGACAGACAAGGCTGCCACGGTCATCCGGGATCTAGAATTGGAGGGGGTGGAATTCCAAGAGGAAGTCACTCGGTGGTCCCTTTGGCTCTGTGCCACACGCTGGAAGCACAACGTTTGTGAAAATCTCTGCCAAGAGGTTCCAAGGGCAGCTCTTGACCCAAGATATAGCAAGGATGCTTCTAGTTAATTTATTAATGCAAGCTATAACCACCCTCCAAAAGCCTGGCTCTAGAATACCTTCCTAAGGAAACTAGAAGAAATGCAAAAATCAATGACCTACAAGAGCTTCAAAAACTTCCACAGTAACTAAAGGCCATTGGAAAGTTAAATGGTGACACAAATCATTAATGTATAATAAGATTCACGGTAATTTATAGCAATGTGACATTCCATCTAAACACCTGACACCAGGTGTCCTCTTAGGGAGAAAGTCAAACTTGTTAGAGAAATCATGCATAATGCCTTGAGAAGGAGGCACAAAGTTAAGAGCTGGGCTAAGGACATCAAGGAAGCCAGAAGAAAAGGAAAGATAAACAAGCGAATCGAGAGGTGAGGGAGGAATCCAGAAAACACAAGGGCCTCGAGACCGGACACAGGCGCTGAGAACCAACTAGCAGGAAGTTGGCTCCCAATGACTTCAGGAAAGAGAAAGCTGATTTCTCTGCAAGTGTGGGGAACAGAACCCAGCCTGGCATCCAGTTGTCGAAACACTTTAGGATGCAAGAGTCACTGTGGAATCCGAGGGGTGCCAGATCCAACCACAAAGAGAAGAAGAGAGAAATGCGTGTGTGTGTGTGTGTGTGTGTGTGTGTGTGTGTGTGTGAGTGTGTGGCTGCAGTTAGCAGCCCTGGGGACAAACAAGGAAAGGAAGAGACCCTGGCAGCCCAGGAAGGCAGGGACTAGAACTCTGGAAACACAGAAGCAGAGACAAGAACCCCAGTGAAGAAGTCACATACACCTTTAAAACAAATGCCACAGACCCTTGACTGGGAAGGCCTGAGCTTGCTAGGACAGCTCTGGTGCAGCTGTGTTCTAGAGCTCTCTGCGCTTGGTGGGAGCAACCCTGCCTCAGGGCTGATGGAAGCACCCAGGGACGGGTTCTCGGCTACCACCGACCTTGTCACGGAGCACGGTGGGGTAGGCTGCAGGACGCCACTCCAGGGCATGCAATGGGACCAGTCTCTGCAGCAGCTTGCCCTAACACAGAACCCCTCGTCAGCCTGCCTCCTCAGCGAGAGAAGATCAAAATTCCTGGGTAAAGACAAAAAATTGTTGTTTTTGTTGAAGGCTTATTTATTTTCACTTGAGTCAGCTCCCTGCTGATGCATCCTGGCAGTCGGGAACTGATGGGACAATCACTTAGGACCCCATCATGGACTGAGTTCCGTGTGCCAGGTTTTAGGTAGGCTAAAGCCAGGCTTCTGTGGACATGAGGGAAACGAACAAGGGGACAGAAGGGCTCTATCTGTCAAGCCAATTTTTTTAAAAATTGGGACAAGGCAAAGCAGAATTGAGAGTTGGGCAATATGCAGTTAAAAGCTGGACGAGAAGGAAGCAGAGATGCGTGTATGCAAGCTGACAGCAACGATGAGGGCTTAGAGCACGCGCCGCTCCCGGGCCCATGCAGCAAGAACAGGACAGATGTCCAATGCAGCATCACTTTTATCTGAGAATGCCAGTAAAAAAACAAAGCACTGCAGTGCTTCCAAGAGCCCCGCATTAATGATCCCAGTTCCTGGGAGGAATAATTACTTTTGGCTGTTTGAAGATCAGACCACAGGAGTATTTTTTTTTTAGTTCTGCATGATTTTTTTTTTCTAATTGAGGTTTAGACTCTCTTTTAACCTCTTCCCAAAAAAAAAAAAATCTTAGCTTCCCTAAATAAATATTAATGAACTTGAGGGGAACAGAGTATTCCCAATTATACTAAAACTGTGAATAAAAATATGTGGGGAATGTATTTTTCAGGAAAGGTGAGTCCATTACACCGGTAAGATTCTGGAAAGGCTGACAGCAAAGACACGGGCGGCCACTACAATGGGTGTGGAGAAAACGTGGGGAGTGGTCTGGATTCTTCTGGAGAAGGTGAGAGGGCCATTATCCCTGCCATAAGGGATGGAGGAAGGGAGTCTGGATTAATCACGTGTGGACAGGATGCACTGAGCGGGTATGGTGTGGCTACCAAGGCCAGCGCATGGAGGCTCTCGTGACCTGGGACCCAGTCTCTGGGATGATCACTCAGGAGAGCCCCCCCCAGGCCACGAGCACCCTGAAACAGCCTGTAAGAGACCCAGGAGTACCCCACAGCGGCCTGTAGAGAGACGCTCAAGTCCCCCTGCCAACAGCACCAGCCTGTTAGTTGTTGGTATGAGTCAATCAGAACCGAGTCCCCCAGCCTCGCTCCCAGGTTCTGATGACTGCAAACTGGACCAACACTGTGCAGCCAAGCCACCAATGAACTCCTGACCCACACACCGCAGAATAGAAGGAATTGCATTTGCTTGCAAATCTTAAATTTCGAAGTCATCTGACAGACAAATTAAATAGTTAATATACAGGCCAGCACGTGGAGTTGTTGCTCAGTTTTTAGTTGACAGCATCAAAATTCCATCCAACAGAAACATTCAACCCATTCTAAACTAAGGATTTCAGCTAATACCAGATTGCACTAACAATATGACTTATAAAAGCACAGTAGCATACTTTCCTCACTGGCTGATAATGTTGTTTATGCTGAAGTAAACAGTAGATATCCCATAGTTATTGACTAACTATGGAGGTAATTATTTCTGGTTACTCTGGGAATTTTCACTACTCAGTTTTGTTCTTGATAAATTGCTACTGCAGATTCTAGAATCCTTTTTAAAAAAAGATTTATTTATTTCTATTAGAAAGTCAGATTTACAGAAAAAAGAAGAGACAGAGAGAAAGATCTTTCATCTGCTGGTTCACTCCCCAAGCAGCCACAATGGCCAGAGCTGAGCCAATCCAAAGCCAGGAGCCAAGAGCCTCTAATGGGTCTCCCATGCAGGTGCAGGGTCCTAAGGCTTTAGGCCGTCCTGTACTGCTTTCCCAGGCCACAAGCAGGGAGCTGGAAGGGAATGGAGCAGCTGAGACATGAACCAGAGCCCATATGGGATCATGCTGGATGCAAGGCAAGAACTTTGCCACCAGGCTACTGCGCTGGACCCTCTTATATCCTTTTATGCTCAAGTAAAAACACAAACTCCCTCCAAACAATCAGAAGTTCACAAGTCCACACCCACCTCAGCTTCCTAATATTGCAAAGACAGAAGAAAGAGTTTCTGTCAGTCCTCACCTGGTTTTAGAAGCAAAAGAAACTGAGATCAGTCTATTTAGTAATACAGTAATGGAATTAATCAAAGTGATATTAATACTCTTGATGGAATTTGTTTAAGTAATGAATCTAAATGTATTCACTGCACATCTTGCATAATTCGATCTTCTCTACAATCAAAAGTTAATCAGCAGGAAAATCTACAATACATTTATTCCTGAAAAGCATAAATATTATGGCCTCACAGAAGAAGTGAATGATCTCAGCGTATTTCCACCCATAAATCTAAAGCAATTAGAAATGAGCCAACCAAGAAGAAACAGAAATAATTACAAAATGCAAACCAGTGAAGAGAAACTTGCAAACAATAGGCTGTGTAAACCAGACCATTACACGCTGGTAACTTCCAAAGTCTTGCTGAGCAAATACAATATTACTGACAAGAGGAGGAATTACAGAAATTCAATTTGGCAATACTCTGCTAATGACATACATGGTATCATTTGGGATAATTTTAGGCAAATTACTTAAGACTATTCTACAGGTGAACTACATCAGGATTTCAATGAAAAGGCCAAAGAAAGAAACCTAGGTCATCCTTGAGTTCATCTTTTTAAAAGGGGTGATAACACCTATATAAGAAGTAGAAGTGGGTGTTTGGTGTACAAGCTAAGATGCTGGCTGGAGCACCTAGTTCAAGTCCCAGCTTATCTTTAAACCTAGCTGCCTGTTCACGCTTATCCTGAGACACAGCTGATGATGGCTCAAGTAGATGTGCCACTGCATATGGGAGACTCACACCGAGTTTCAGTGTCCTGGCTTCCGTCTGGCCCAGCCCCAGCTGCCATAGCCATTTGGGAAGGGAACCAGCATTGGCAAGATCTTTATCTGTCTCACTCTTTATCTGTGCCTTGAAAATAAAACTGGAAAAAATTAAGAATGTACTGTTTAGATGACGACGATAATAATAGCAGTTGTATAAAGTGCAGTAGACTCAGAGTGGCCATCAGCATCCACAGGTTTATATTCACCTTTTTTGTGATGTGACCATGGCCTTTTCTGGGAAGAGAAGCAACTTACTGTGTCTCATGTTTGTGGGCTGGACTTGTGTCAATAAAATATGACAGGGGAGACAGGGCCAATTCTATGCCAAGGCCTTGCATGGTTTTACCCTTCCTCTTGGGATTTTATCTGGGGTTATAATTATCCATGGGAAGGACATACAGGCAGCCCTGCTGGAGGATGTGTGACCTTGAAAAGACTATGATCAGACAAGACAAGTCATGGCAGAGACTGGTCATTGCTGCAGGAACGAGCAGAGCAGGGCAAGAATAACCACCCAGCAGAACCCAGCTTCAGATGCCAAGCCACAGAACTGTGATCTCAAGCCTCGGCTGCACAGAGCCACTAGACCTGGGCTTAACGGCATTAGCTAGCTGACACTTGCCAGGCACATTCCTTATCACATGCTACAAGGTAAGCAGTGTTACTTGCATTTTAGAGTTCAGACCTCAGAAAGAAGCAAAAGCAGGAGGAGGAGAAAGACGGAGGAGGAGGAAGAGGAGGAGGAGGAAGAGGAGGAGGAGGAAGAGGAGGAGGAGGAAGAAAAAGAGAAAAGGGAGGGAAGAAGGGATGAAGAAAGGAAGGAAGGTAAGTAGGTAGGTGGGTGGATGGATTTGGTGTTTAACAAAATTGAAAAATCCAAACAGATGATCTCAGTACAGCCAAGTCTGGCTGTCCGAGAACCTCAAGCCGCATCACCAGGACTGCGTTTGCGTCATTCTCCCTTTTGGGCATCATTTGCCTCCATTTGGGTTAATTCTTGGTCCCTGTCCCTGGTGCTGAATCAAGTAGCCAGGATAAGGTTTGAAGGTAAGGGGGAAAAAAGGTTTCATGAACAGATTAGAAGGGTAATGGACTTTGATTCTCAAGAACTACTGTCCTGCATAAAGCGGCTGCTTTGGGGTTTGTAAGGAGACAACAAGGAAGGAGAAGCAGGAATAAGGGCAAGAGCTGCATGTTTGTCCAGTCAGCAGATATGGGGCTGGCTGGGGTCACAGTGATTGTCCAGTCAGCAGATATGGGGCTGGCTGGGGTCACAGTGATTGTCCAGTCAGCAGATATGGGGCTGGCTGGGGTCACAGTGATTGTCCAGTCAGCAGATATGGGGCTGGCTGGGGTCACAGTGATTGTCCAGTCAGCAGATATGGGGCTGGCTGGGGTCACAGTGATTGTCCAGTCAGCAGATATGGGGCTGGCTGAGGTCACAGTGATTGTCCAGTCAGCAGATATGGGGCTGGCTGAGGTCACAGTGATTGTCCAGTCAGCAGATATGGGGCTGGCTGAGGTCACAGTGATTGTCCAGTCAGCAGATATGGGGCTGGCTGGGGTCACAGTGATTGTCCAGTCAGCAGATATGGGGCTGGCTGGGGTCACAGTGATTGTCCAGTCAGCAGATATGGGGCTGGCTGGGGTCACAGTGATTGTCCAGTCAGCAGATATGGGGCTGGCTGGGGTCACAGTGATTGTCCAGTCAGCAGATATGGGGCTGGCTGGGGTCACAGTGATTGTCCAGTCAGCAGATATGGGGCTGGCTGGGGTCACAGTGATTGTCCAGTCAGCAGATATGGGGCTGGCTGGGGTCACAGTGATTGTCCAGTCAGCAGATATGGGGCTGGCTGAGGTCACAGTCATTGTCCAGTCCGGATACCTCTTCAGTCCATGTCCAAGTTCCCAGATGGACAGCAGTACTGCACTCTCGGAGAGTGTCTAGAAAGTCCAGGTGGACTTCAGTACTTTCTGTCTTAGGCTGGGGATTCCCTTGTTTGGCTCTCAAAGTCTCTTAAACATAAGATAAGATCTTAAATATAAGATGATACCAAATATCAAAGACGCCATTTGGTATTAACCTGGTACTCAGCCATACCACTCTCCCTCAATTCAGTTAGGTAAGCCTAGAGAGAGAGGCTCAGAGTCCGGGATGCGACGCCATCCAGTCTTCAAGGTACTGTTCAGGAGCTTGGTCTCACTATGTGCTCCCTCCCTGTGGACACAGGCTGGCTAGCTGTATGCTTTTTTCATCCAGAGAAAGGCCTCTCAGGTGAAAACCCAAGGCAGGTCCAGTGGGCCCAGGCCTGGTGAAGAGGGGACGGAGGATGGAGGGGGTAGGTTTTAAGCTGAAGAAATGAGTAGCAGAAACCCATTCTGTCCTCCATGAGGGCTCAGGGTTTTACAAAACACACCATAAGACTCCCTGGCGAAACAGCTGCAAAGCTCCGAACTAACACCCCTGGAGAAGCAGGTGCCCCCCTGCCCCCCAAACCACACATCCCTAACCCCCTCCAGCAACCTAAACCAAGGATCTGCTCCTCAGGCACATCTCCTCTCGCCTTCTGGACACAGCATAGCTTTACAGATTTACCTGATCTTTAAAGAACAGCTTTTCCTCCCCCAGCTAAACTGGAGAGTGGATTATTTGCTTTACAAAAGGATTCTTGACTTCACAAAGGATTTCCCAGAACAGGACTTTAAATAGCAACTTCCCCCTAGAGCATTTATATCATGATTTAAATCATGATTTACAAGCTACTGCATCTGAATGCCTCCCTGGGGACCAGGACAAGCAATTCCCTGGAGCTCTCCCAACTGCAAACCTGTGTGAGCCTGGGTCCCAGAGGCAAACAGGCTGGGACTGTGGGACTCCACAGCCTGGCTCAGAGCTGCGATGGCTGTGGCTGAGCTGACTACTCAGGCCTTGGAGCTCTCGCTGAAAATGGAGCAGGAGGTCCCCCACCTCATTTACTGGATGAGTAAGTGAATATCATCCAAGTCCAAATTCAGTGACTGGAGTTGTGCCAGACACCACCAATCCCTCATCTCCCATGGTCTCCCAGCCTCCATCCCTTAGCTGGAACTTTCCTTGCCTTGCTTCACAACTGGCTCGCTGAATTCAAGGAGTGGGGCAACAGATCCCCTAAGGTCCCTAATCACTGCTCTTAGGAAGTCACTTATTTCCCTTATAGATAATATCTTGATGTCTGATTTTATCTGGAGAGATTTCTTGGCCAAGAACCAGGACCAAGATAAGTGGTAATGACCATGGCACATTATCTCCAGACCAACCAAAGCCCACTTTATCATCACCAAATTCCCAATCAAAGGAAGGCCGCAGCTCCATGGGACAACCTGCACACATGTGGACACACACCTCTCTATTCTAGTGTCCCCGGGAATCAAGTGAGAGTTGTTCAGCTCCTTGCTCTAGGCTTTACAACTGTCACCTGCCTTCTTCCACCACCCCAGGGCAGGAACTGACTCACTACAAAATGGGTGAGCACACCCAGCTTTGGGGATTTCACAGCAGACCTTCAAGTCCATTTTGGAGGTGTTCTACATCAGAAGGATCCCTTCAAAGTGTCCCTTGTCTCAGGGACCTTCCCCATCATCTCCCTGCCCCTCTAAAGGCACTGCACCTGAAACTGACTTCCCAGGGCCCCCCTGGCAGGCCTCCCCCTTGATGCCCAGCACATGCCTCATACTTACCCTCACCTAGACACCTGCCTGCTATTTTCCCCAGGTGCAACAAATCTGTCCTTTGTCCCCACTTCCTTGGTGACCACAGCCTCATTCCTCTGTCTGCTGGACACTGAAACCCCCGGAAGGGTTTGTTCAAGGTCTCCACCCTCAACTCCACACCCTCAGCCGCCTGCACTTCAATGCTTGGAAGACAGAGCGGCTTTTCCTTCTTATCCACTCCCACCTGGGCCCTGGTTTCTTCCTACACCTGCAGATGAGACTTGGTGGCCTAAAGGGATCTATATAGGAAACTCTAAATGTTATCTCAGTTTCACCATAGGAACACCACTTTTGCAGGTGTTTCTGTACCTTGCAGAGAGGAGGCTCACTTTTAAGCCAATACACTTCAGGTCAAGCTGCCTGCCGCTCATGACATGGCGGACCCCACCCAACCAGCTGGAGGCTGCAGAACAAGACTGTGTGCCCTGAACAAGAAGGAATTCGGGCTGAGTGCCTGTCCAGCAGTCACCATGCTGCCTGGGATATTCACATCCACACTGGGGTGCCTGGGTTTGAGTCCTGGCCCTGCTCTCAATTCCAGTTACTACCGCGCCCTGTGCCAGGTTGCTAGGAGCTCCTCCATCAGCTGGATCCCTGCCACCCACGTGGGAGACCTGGACTGAGTTCCAGCCTCGTGGCGTCAGCCTGGCCCAGACCCAAGAGCTCAAGGTAGTCGATGAGTAAAGCAGAAGACAGAAGACCTCCCTCCATGCTTTAAAATATTTTAAACAATCAAATAAAAATTTGAAAAGAAGGAATTTGTCAAAAGGACAGTGTCTGAATTCCAACTCTAACTTCTTCCAGAGCCTCCAATTTGACAGACAACCCTGTAAGATTTCAGACATGCAAAGTACCCACCATCACATGTGTGAGTTTCAAACAGGCATGGAACACAGCAAGGACATTTCTTCTTAGTGTATTCTCTCGTAATTCACCAAAATTAGCACTTTCCCCATGGGTCAAACTTCATCATATCTACTCACTGCCTGTAGTTGATTAGAGCGCATATTAATCTCTGCGCCCCTAATAAGCATTCCACTAACATTTATTAAATTATCATGTGGAAAAATGGGTGGCATTTTCAGAGAGCTAAAACCGGGGATTATAGCAACAAAGGGATTTGTTAACCAACAAATCCAACAATAAAACTACATCTTCCGGGCATGCTCCTATCTTTAGAATGTGCTGGAAATGACTGAGTAATGAAGGATGCGGAGACTTAGAGGAAAAAGACTGGCATTTAAAGCTCAAGAACCAAAGCAGCCCAAAAAACACACAGCAGTGGGGATGACTGATGGAAGTTAACCTAGCGGGAATCACCATAGGCTCAGGTCAGAATGTACATGTGAGGAGAGTGAGTGTGAAAAGAATGGGAGAAGCAAAGGGAGGGTGCGCGTGCACACTGCAGCTGCCCTCCTCCTTACGGCCCTGGCCCAGGCAGTGCTCTCTGCAACCCCCGCTGCCTCCTCTGCAGGACACAGCCTCCAGATAGCCTACGCAGCAGCAGCAGGTGGGAAGGTGAGGGGTCGCCAGTTCATGGCTCTTCCTCCCAGCCTCCAAGCCAGGCTCTGCATCCTCTAGACAGGCCACAGATCTCTGCCAACACCCAGTGACATGAACCAGTGGAGGGAAGAATGTCCTTTTTTTTCCATGTTCTGTTCTGTTCTGGAAACTTCAGAGGCTACTGACATGTGACGAGACAGAGGCAAATGCGACCCCAGAGCTACACAGGCAGGCAGATGCCCCCCAACAGGGCTTCTCACATAGAAGCCCCTCTCCAGGCACACCGAGAGCTCAACCCTCCCCCACCGCTGCCACACATACTGTGTAGAATGCCTGACGCTTCATCAGCCTGTCTCTGCCCACATGCCTGAGAAATACAGTTCCATTTTTGATAGGGAGAGTAGGCCCCTGACTGATCTCCATTAGCTGTGTACATCTTACCCTTGTGAGCCATGCATCAGCTGGGTCTCCACGTGACAGTCATGGACGGGGCTCCATGGAGCCAAGACACACGCCTGTGGCACACGGCGTCCCCTCTGTGACATTCTGTTCTGATGGTAGAGCATCTCCGAGCTGGCAGCCACGAAAACAGCAAAAGGCCCGGGAGGCAACACGGTGCTCTCAGAGAGAGAGAGAGAGAGAGCGAGAGAGAGAGAGAGCGAGCTGAAGTGCAGAGGAAGCAGGTGGAACATCCGGCCGCCAGCTCAGCTGTCACCATGCTGACCCGCCACCAGCTCAGCAGCACCCTTCAACAGGTCACAGAAATTCACTGACAAATGGACCCCTTCTGCCTTATCTGTATTACCTAACAGAACTAGCCGAGAGCTGGAAAACAATCTTAAGACTTGGAAGTATTTTTATCTTTTGATGATCTCGTTTGTTTTCTTCAAGAGACAGAGAGAGGTGTTCTATCTGCCGGACATGCCCCAAATGCCTGCAGCAGCCAGGGTCGGGCCACAGCCAGGCATCGGGGACCTCAATCCAGTCTGTCTCAAGGTTGACAAGCCCCGGTTTCCTAGGCTACCACCATACCCTCTCCATGGGTGCTCATTGCCAGGACACTATAATCCAGAGCGGCTGGCACTCAGTCCAGACCCTCCAACATGGGATCCAGACATCCCAAGCGACATCTCAGCAGCTACTTTAAAGACCTGCCCCACCAGCTGCTGTGACTGAAGAACCTCCATGTTTCCTGCTTTTGTGATTTCTGCCTTACTTGCTCGGCTAGGGGCTGTGTGAACTCCAGGCCTGACAGTCTGTACGCAACACCCGGCAGGACACACAGGCAGAGCACGTCTCAGGAAGGAGACCCTGGGTGTGCTTGTTCAATAAGTTGCCCACTACCCTATAGACTATCAGTTTGTATTTTTTGAAAGTCGCTTGTTTCAAACCCACCAATAGAAGCCTGCCAACTTGCTCTTTTTGAAAGTTAACAGATAAACTGACCAATCATGACTGCATAATTATATGGAATTAGCCTGAAATGTATAAGAACCCTGTGCTGTTCAACCTCTCTCTCTTTTTTACTTCTGCCCCTGCTGCTTCTGCTGCAGCTGCCCCTCCCTGCCCCAGCCCAGCCCAGCCGGGAGCCTTTCTGCATCTGTGTTGACTTCAGACTCCTGCTGATTTTCTGGAGATCGCAAACTCTGGACACAACATGATCAACGCCATCACACACAGTCAGCCAGAGACACAGACCCCGGATGCCCCACGCAGGTCCCTTACTTGGCCCACAGTGTCAAACCTCAAGACTTAAGTTCCAGTTCCAACTCAGGCCGCATGTGGGACCCTGAGTAAGTGACTCAAACTTAGCTAAAAATTTTCCTGTCCATAGTTTCTGTCAGGTGAAGTTAGCACTGCTAGCTCTGAGTACAGGACTGGATGTTCTGAAGCCTGGAGACCCCGTACTCTATACTGCATGGATGAAACACGGCTTTCCGGAATGTCTGTCTACGGGGACGCAAACAAATCTGGAAGAAAAGATTTAAATTTACAAG
This sequence comes from Ochotona princeps, assembly GCF_030435755.1. Classification (NCBI taxonomy): domain Eukaryota; kingdom Metazoa; phylum Chordata; class Mammalia; order Lagomorpha; family Ochotonidae; genus Ochotona; species Ochotona princeps. The sequence continues at coordinate 39,064,793 of NC_080852.1, read as the reverse complement.
CACACACACATACTGGAGAAAAAGGAAGGAAAGAGTGAAGCAACTGCTGGGAAAACACTGGGGGGGTGTTTTCTTGCTCGCTCTGACTATATTAGGAATAATCACAGGCATGTTTCCTAGGCATGTATTATGCAACGTACTTAATATAGACGCCATCTCACTCAACCCTCATAAAGCTCTTGTGGGATAAATATTATCATTCTTCCCTTACAGGGCAAGAAAAGGCTTCCAGTGACGGTTCCCAGCTGAAGTCAAACAGAAGGGAGGTTAGTCTGTGTTCGGCTCTGGCTTCACACTCATGTCTCTCCCCTAGCGCCCCGCTCTTCCAAGTTCATCTCCAGAGCCACGCCAGGAAGGCCAAGCAGTCTAGTGGAGCTTGGGTTGATGTTTCCACAGCTTTAGGGAACTCCGGCAACTTCAGGTCCTGAGTTCTCCAACCAAGGATGAGAGCCAGGGGCCAGGTGGGCCAGCAAGGGAGAAACAAGCAGTGACAGAAAAGCATCTTAGTAATGCATGGAAAAATGTGGCAGAGGGGGCCAATGAGAGGTCAACAGGCTAATCCTCCACCTTGCAGTGCCGGCATCCCGTACTATACCCAAATGGGAGATCCAGAAACGGTTCATGGCTCCTGGATTTAAGTCGGCTCATTTCCAGCTACTGTAACCATTTGGGGAGTGAATCAGCAAATAGAAGATCTTTCTCTCTTTCTTCTCTTTATAAATCTATATTTCCAACAAAAATAAGTAAGTCTTTTTTTAAAATGTGGCAGAGAAGGCCACTCAAACTGGCCATCAGAATTTTCTAGATTGGCTGGCTTTACAGCACAGCAGGTTAAGTCTATGCCTGCAATACAAGCATCTCATACGTGAATGGGTTTGAGTCCTGGCTGCTCCACTTCAGAGCCACTCCCTGCTGGTATACTTGGAAAAGCAACAGAAGATGGTGCAAGAGCCTGGGTCCCTGCACCCACATGGGAGACTCAGAGTGCCTGGCTCCCAGCTTTGGTGTAGCCCAGTCCTGGCTACTGCAGCCACTGAGGGATAAATCAGTTATATACAAGAACTCTAATTCTCTTTCTGCAATGCTGCCTTTCAATTAAGTAAATCCTCAAAAATTTCCTAGAAAAGGAGAAAGAACTTCGAGATTATATGTTGAAAACAAAACTAAACTTCATGAACATATACTTATTTGGCACCTTATCAAAGCAACTATTATATCACAGTTGCTTGATGGTACTAAAACTAGCAATGAATTAAGCTTTTTTAGACCATTTTCCTGTAACAGTGGCACCACACCATACCACAGCCATCAAGAGGGTTATTTATACAAAAAAACAGAGAGGCCTCCTTGGTTTCCCAGGGCTCGCCTGCATCCTTTGATATTCAAATCGTGCTTGCTCTGCTTTGAAGCCCAGCCTTCCTGTCATCATCCTTGTCAATTTCCTCTTCAATTACTGCCACGTCTAACTCTGTCAGATCCTCATTTGTCAATTACTTCACGGAAACTTGTAGGAATTCTCCACCATTCCTTTCATCCTGGACAAATCCTGCACTTTTTCCAAGGTTTGCAGTTTCCTCTCGGCACCCGAACTGCGATCTATTTGCGCTGTGTGCTTGTGAATCCGAGAGGAGCCCAGCAAAGACCCTGTAGTTGAGGCATTTCTGAGCAGGGCTTCCTTGTGTGGGAGTCAGGTTCTACGTGCGTCCTGGCCTGCACTGGACTTCCTGCCTGGCCTTGGCTGGGTGACTGCCACTTGGTAGAGGCCAAAGCCCCAGAGGAGCATCCTCTGCAATGGAAAGAGGAAACTTCCCAGACAGCACCCCCTCTGGGCCAAGAACTGCGTTGTCACTTTAGTCCTGTGACACAGCCAAACCGTGATCTTGCCCCTCATCTCCGGTTGTGTCCTCCGTGTCCTGCCTGGCGGGGACTCAGTACAGGGGCACTGCCCACTGCTCTCCAGACGCACTAGCAGAAAGCTGAATTGGAAGTGGAGCAGCCAAGACTAAAACTGACGCTTCCGTAAGAAATGCCAGCATTATACACAGTGGTTAACTCACTGGACCACCTGCCAGCCCTTGGGGTTTATGTTCTTAAGAGCTCATACAGAGGCAGGCAATGAGATACAGCACATTAAGTCACCTCCTGTGACAAGAGCATCTCACGTGAGCGCCAGTTCGAGTCCCAGCTGCTCTACTTCTAATCCAGCTTCCTGTGAAAGCACCCAGGAAAGCAACAGGAGACCCAGACATCCCAAGCACTTGGGCCCCTGCACCAGGGGAGAAGTGCAGGCAAACAGAGTTCTTGGCTCCTGGCCTTATCCTGGCCCAGGCCAGTCTTTGTGGCCATCTAGGGACATGGTCTGCATTAGACACTCCTGGGTCTCTGTGTCTCCCTCTCTCACTGTCCCTCTCTGAAGTCTATCTTCAAATAAATCTATCTTTAAAAAAACAAGAATCCCATACAAATGGGATCTTATTGGCTGTGACCTTCTGAGACTGGCCTCTGGCGCACAGCTACCTCTGAAACGCCTCCGTGGAGTCCACAGCAAACGTCGCCTCCTCTCACTGGCGGCCAGGATTCCACTGTGTAGGTGCACCACACTGTGTACCCCCACTCCCCTGTGGAAGGACGCGGGGTGGTTCCCAGAGCCATCGCGAATACAGCCTCCCCAGATGCTCCCACCCAGAGCTCTGACACACACACACACACACACACACACACACACACACACGCTCTGTTTACACTGGTAGCTCACTGGGGCTGTGAGGGCAAGGGGATGACCTTCATACCACAGCTCCCTCTGCCCCCACAGTCACGGCTCTGGATTTTCTCGCCAAGCTCCAGGGAGTTTTCTATCGGGACAGATTCCCGGGCCGTGCCCTGTGTTTGCTGCCTGTCCCTGAGAGGGCCGCAGCTCACTCTAGCAGACTCCCCTGTCCCCAGCTTCGGACAGCGTGGGCTGTTGAGGGGAGGACAGGGTGAGAAGCTGTCTGGGGACCTAATTCACCGCTCAGTCGCTGCTAGTGGCCATGGTCACTGCATCTCTATGGGTGGCCCTGCTGTAGTCCCTGCACCCACCTGCCATTGCCCTGTGCCCCTCGGGCATGCTCCAGGTTTTCGCGGCCACTGTACACGCCTCATTATCATCATATTCCCCAGGATACACAGGCCTTCCAGGTTCACTAGGAAACAGGAAGGCCAAGGCGTAACCACAAGGTCACATGGTGGGTAAGGAGGAAGGCCACACACAGATCCACGTAGTCCGTCTCATAAGCCAATCACCTCAGCCCACCCCATTTATGCCAATGCTCTAGATTAAACAATGTACAAATAAAAATTCGTATAAACTACTAAGAACATTAAAATGGATAAGGTCTGGAATACACTCTTTCTGCATGCAACAATTTTCCTTTTTCCCCTCACAGTCTTCATAAATTTAGTCTATGAAATGCACTAACCATAGACGAATACGCAAAGGAAAAGGCATGCAAATATATTACTGTGGGGAATATCCAACCACACAAAAATATGGGACTCCAAGGAAGGGCCAGATGGTTGGAGCTTAGACAGTACTTTGAGCTGCAAAGGAACGCACAGCTGGGGCTGTGGGTGGGGAAGGGGAAGAAGACGCAGAGACCAAGAGTGGCTAATGCAGACCGGGTCCCCCAGGTCACAGTCCCCAGGGGTCATCTGGCTGGGTCCAGAGAGAGGACCCCAACCACGCCTTTCGATGCAAGGATCTTTCCCACACAAGCCAGGGTTGTCAGACAGGAAAGCCTCTGGTGCCCACGATGCTGAGTGGACGCGAGGCTCAGCACTGTGCGGAAGGGACGCTACTCAGCGCCAGTCCTGCATCCACTTGCTCTGTATGACACTTCTGACGGTGCTGGAGAAATACCACACCTGACCCTCCCTCCCCACACGCAGGAGCAGGACCTGCAGACTAACACAGCTTCTCCTTCCTCCTACTCAGCTAACATTCTCCTTTAATTCCAAGAAACATGGTGTCTTTCATATCAGTTCTTTTATACAGAAGTAACAATTCCTGAACAAAACATGGGGAGGCTAAATAATATATTTGCATTCTTCAGGGGAATACTGCATAATGCTACTGCGCTCTGCATTCACTATTTGAATGGATTACTAAATGTTTACTTGTAATTTCTCTCAAACTTTAGAACAAACCTCATTTGACAAGCAATTATGGAATTCACACCTAATCCACTGGTTTTCCTCAACAAAACAATCAGTGCCAACAAACTGGCTGGTTTTACAACCCATGGGGAGGCACAGAAATTTGGGTGAAATGGGCACTCTGGCTTCCTTTAAGCCCCAGCCATGGGTCCTCTGCTGGCAGACAGAGCAGCCGCCTGCCGGTGTCAGATCAGGGTCCCATCCTGGGTCTGCAGATCCCACAGGTTCTGCGGATGGGCTTGGCTACAGGCTCCAATCTACAGGAAGCCCTGCAGTCTCGCCCAGGGGTTGCCCAAACGTGAGCCTCCCAAGCTGCAGCTGGGAGAGTTCTGATGAAGCAGGGGTTCACTGCTCTAAGCAGACAAGCTGCACACAGCCATCCCTGGGTCACCCAGCAGGTGGTGGCAGTGTGCAGGGGCCTCCAGAGGAAAAGTACAAGGGGACTTTCAGCACTTCTGGAAACTGGAGTTAAAAGATAATTACACTTTGGTGTAAAATACTCTGAAACTATATTCAAAATGGGGTCTTCAGAAAGTTCGAGGAAAATGTGCGTTGTAAAAAAAACTCTGCATGGGCTGCAGACTGTTTTTGCACTCAAGCTCACTCATCTATTTATTTACATTTTCCATGGACTTTTGGAGCCTCCTTGTGTGTGTGAGTACAGAGAGACAGAAACAAACACAGACTTCAGACTCTGATGCTAAGTGGCTCTCTGAGGTCAAGAAAACTCAAGCTTTCTGGCAAAGTCTCCTTGGGCACCCGGGACTGAAGGGCATAGTGTATGTGCTCAGGTGATTCTCAAACCGTGTGACCCAGGCCCCCGGGTGACACAGAGGGGCCTCGGGGAGGACAGAGCACAGGGGCAGCCTTAACAGTTTTTCCCTTTTCCTTGCCCCATGCAGCCCTCACCCTATTTTAGCTGCCGAGGAGCCAGCTGAGAACTGCTGTGCTCCAGTCGCATCCCGTTACAAGGATGGAATGACACTCAGATATGCTGAGAACTGACTGGTGGGTGAAACCTCACAGTGGAACTCTAACACAACGAAAACCAAAGCCCTCTTCCCCTGCGGGACAATGTTCTCCACACCTCTCCTTGCCCCGAGTCCCACTGTGTATTAACCACCAGCCCCAGCACCCTCCCCGTGAGGCACACTCCACACCGCTCTGCCTCGGCGGCAGTGCTCAACACTGTGACTCAAGACGGCGACGGTCAGTGGCCTCCACTGGCTCAGAGTCTCGCAGCATCTCTGTCCATTCCCCACTGGTGCAGCAGATACCCGAGGTGGCTGACGTCCCAAGGAATGCGGGTTCAAATGGGTCACAACTTGGCCTCTTATTTATTCTTTCTGGCTTCTTCCACACAAGCTTTTATGTGGCTTTTCTATTTGATTGTCCTCTAGACAATGCACTGGAAACACAGAACCAACCCAGCGATGGAGGACATCTGCCTTGAGAGCCACAGAATAGGTAATGTACAAAACCTCCCAGGAATGTTGCTGTAATTTAACTAGGCAAAGGTCTTTCTCTGCTCTAAATAGTCATGAGAGAGATGGAAACAGGCAGACGGAGAAAGAGAATGAAGACCAAGCACAAAAAGGAGACAGAGATACCAAAACAGACCCCCCAAAGAGGTTCAGAAATAATAGAAATGCCAGCCACGTGCTTCTCTGAGGGTTTATTCAAACAACAACAACAACAACAACAACAAAAAACACCTCTGTATTTTTAAAAGATTTGCTTGTTTGAATGGCAGAGTTGCAGACAGAAAGAGAGAAAGGCAGGGGGAGAAAGCAAACAGAAAAAGAAACAGAGTTTGCATCCTCTGGTAGTTGCCAGTGCCTGGGCCAGGTCAAGGCCAGGAGCATCCCTGGGGTCTCCCATGTGGGCGGCCGAGGCCCAAGGACTCTGGCTACTTTCCCATCGAGGAGCTGCATGGGAAGCAGAGCAGCCAAGACTTGCTCACATGGGATGCTGGCACTGCAAACAACGGCTTAACCCACTGGTCACACACAGGTCCCCACAGATTTCACCACTGAAATTAAAATGGAGAACTCAAGGTTATCTAGTAATTTTTCCATCACAGCAGTAATGAACTCATCGGTTATTGACATACATGCATGTGAGAGATGATGACAATGACAACGAAAGCAAGCCCTGGACACAGCCCTGGACGCAGCCCTGGACGCAGCCCTGGACGCAGCCCTGGACCAGCCCAGCTTGAGCCAGCAGGTTAAGGGTTCCCGAGTCTTCCACGTGTGCATGGGCATGGATACTGCAATTTATCACCGACTATAAAAGCTGGAGGTTTCTCTTGATGCGACAAACTTACCTCGTTCACTGCAAAACAAAAAAGTGCCTGTCAGATGTGCACCCCCAAAGAGCCAGAATTGACCTGTCATTCTTCCGTCTCTCGGCCGTTCAGAGAGAAAAAGTCACTCAAGCACCAACATCCTTTTGCTTAAGACGGCCATGCGGGCATTGACCATCCAGCACTCAGCAGCAGCACCCCGTCATCAAAACATTGCCAACTCCAATGCCAGCCAGAAAGGGCACTGCACCCCTCAGTGTACACACGAAAAGTGCAGTGACCTCTAGAATCCCTGCCAGGGCCAAGGAAGCTCTGGGACATGCCTGTCTCACCTTCTTTCCTTCTGCCATGAGCCCGTGAACAGCACGGACACACAACAGGCAGCTGTGGCCAAATGAAACCACTCTCTTCTCCGGCATATGGGAGCTCCTTCCCTCCTAACCTCATCTCCTGGTGATCCATGCAGCTCCCCTCTCCTGCTGCAAGCTGAGTTCACTCTGGCACTTACAACCAGACAATCCTAATGATTGAAACATTCCAAAGGGCCAACCTGGAACCCCCAGTTCAGTGCTTCTAGATTTTCTACTGTGGAAACCACCTTTCATCCAACTCTGCACCAAGTACCACTGATTCATTAACTCCTATCAGCATTCATCTCTTTCTCCTCAATTTCCCACAAAACCTTACCACTCAGTGGGGGAGCTGTGAGCAGCTGCCATTTGTGGTGGGGTCAAAAATGAACAGCACTGACTCGTAACCGTAACATTGTTCATAACATTGTCATTCCCAGTTAGGATGGTAACTCCAAAACTCCTCAGCGGAAGGAAATGGGGCAGGGGCTGGCAAATCACCCAAACAACAGAGTGAGCTGCTGTGGTGCAGACCACAGCACTCAAACTGGGTCTTTGTTTAGAGAACTCCTATAGCGACCACATTTCGACTCTGACCTCACGCACCTCTTGTGTCCGGGATCTACGTTGCTGAGCGGGATGGATTTCCCATTGCTGTCATTCTCTCTGAAGGGACCTCGGTTGCTGAAACCCACCCTGCCTCTATCCATCATCCATCCACCAGAGAAGCCAGTGAGCCTTGGCCCCACCCCCTCCCTCTTAAGGCAGTGTAACCAGAGCATGGGTTCTCAGGCGGATGTGGGGAGGAGTCAAGGGGCTCGCGGGGGCAGGAAGTCTCCAAGGCCGGGGACATTTATTCTTGCTTCTGCAGTCTCCTCCATGCCAGGTTCTGGGAGGCCGAACAGAACATGCAGCAAGGCTCTAGCCCCAGCTCTAGCACTTCCTGAACACCCTGGCACTCCCTTCCATACGCACGTGTTCCCTGGTCAGACATTGCTGCCCTTGGCTGCCTCACAGGAACTCCGCAGAAAGCTTGGAGGCTGAACTCCTTTCTCATGCAGTGACAATCAGGATGCTGCTGTGGCTCAGTGTGTTATGCTGCCACTTGCAGAGCCAGCATCCCTTCAAGGAGTCCTAGCTGCTGTGCTTCCCAGCCGGCTCCCCGCTACTTCATCTGGGAAGACAGTGCAAGATGGCTCAAGTGGGAGATGAGGATAGGGCCACTGGCTCCTGGCCCAGCCCAGCCTCAGCTCTTGTGGGCATTTCAAGTGTGAACTAGCAAATGGAAAACCTCCGTCCCTCTGTTCTCCCTCCTTCCACTCTACCTTTCAACTAAACAACATAAATTTTAAAAACAACAACAACATGGGTTGGCAGTCGTGAGAGGAAGGCTCAGTGCCCATCCTGCCTCCACTGCTTGCCTGCGGCAGTCCTCCTCGTTCAAGCCTTCAGCATCTCTCCAGGGACCACGTGCCACGCGGCCACTTGACAAAGGTTTGTTCAGGCTCACAGCCACAAAGCAGCTTCTCCTGTTAGGATCCCACCACAAAGACACCCAGCGGCGAGAAGGTGGAACCCACCGCCTTGGCAGCACCAGCCGCAGCCCTGCAGAGCCCAGGAGAGGGGACGAACGGGGCCTCCTGGCACAAAGCAAACTTGAAAACAGAAGGAGCAGAGCAAGAACCCTCGAGGCCAGAGCAGTTTCTGCACCTTCTGCAGAGCACTGATGGGAATGACAAAGCACTCTCAGTGGAAGGGGACGTCACTCCACAACCCATGGAACACAGCCGAACTGGCCTTGCACACACTCCTCTCCTAGAGAACTGGCTGTGCCATGGTCAGCGTGGCCAGCAAGGGGCTCCTCTCGGGGCCGTAACACACTCCCGTGTGGCAGGCCTGTGTCCTTGGCCGTGGCAACACTGCTAAAGCCCTGTAGATGTTCAGCATCACTTACCAGCAGCCAACCTGTCTCCGCTTTTTGTACATCAAGGTATAACTGCATCCAGCAAACACTACCCACTATCTTCCCAAAACTGTGGCACACCAGGGATCAAATGACGCTTTGGCTTTGATGTTGAGCCTCCCACCCCCACCCGGCGCCTTGGACGTGGACTTCCTGAGGTCCCAGGACCCGGTCCTCACCTGCAGCTGATGTGCAAAGACTGGTTCATGAGGTTAAGGGCAAAGTCAGATCTGCAGACGTACGTGGCCCTCAGTGCAGTCCTCTCAGGAGAACACAGACGCTGATCAGACAGAGAGGCCCTCCCCGCCCTCAGACCAAGCACACTGGTCAGAACAATCAGAGGCCTTCATCCTTCACTTCCAACTCGAGATGTCCTGCTTTCTCGCGAGGGACATCTGGGAATTGCAGCTCCTGCTGAGCACAAGGCAGTCAGCTTGCCGTGCACTGGCCAAACAGAGCTGGCTTTGGGTTCTACGTCCACTAACTCATCCTGCCCCAGTGCTGGGGTACTCAACAGCAGCTCAGGGGAGCCCTGAGACACACTGTTTCAGCTTCCTCATGTCCAAAGGAAAATCTGAAGGCCATGGTGGCTTCTTCCTGCAGGCCCATTCATGCTGGAACTACAACCAAACTCTCATCTCTTCATTCTCTCCTGAAAAGCACAGAGTGACCTGGGGCCTGGCTTCTACTGTGCCAGAATCTACGTCAGGAACATGTTGGAGATGGTAAGGAAATGGTTGGAAGTCTTACAGAGGCTACAGTTTTACGAACCTTGAAATGTCTCCTGAACAAGTTCCTAAGGGCAGCAGATGTCAGTCCCCAGTTCAAGCCACTTGCTGAATCAGCCCAGCCCTGCACCAGCAGGGAGGGAGTTAACAGCCACAAGGAGTGGGTGAATAATACAGTCATCTCCCTCACGACAGGAGCAAACAGCCAGTTTCCTAGATAAAAGTGAGTTCCCACAGGACTCGCAGCTCCACTGGGGCACATGCTCTCGGTCTGCCTTTTATCTCTGTGCAGCGGGAGTGATCCTTCCAGAATGAAAAATCTCCACCAGCTTGCTCGCTCTTCCAAATCCCTAACATTGATTAGGAAGCACGCTGTGGTGTAGACTGAGGACTGGAAGGCCCTTGTGCGAAGGGCGAAGGATCAGTATTTCCAGCTCTTCCTTGGCAGGGCTGTCTCCTTCGCTGTATTGACCCAAAGTCACAACTAAATGAGCTGGCATGACGCGATCTGGGGACACCCGATGTGTAAACACAGGCAACAGGAGCACTGGGTGGGCAGGGAGGGCTTGCTGACGCTCAGTGCAGACCATGGACCTTGAGATTCGTGCCTCCCCAAGACCCAAGATCCTGTTCGGCCAATGCAAGTTTTGATAGGCCGGAATGTCTATTAAAAAAAAAACTGTATTTTTATCAATTTCACAACTGAGGGCACAGCCTGAACCTTTCCTCTGTGGCTCCTCCCTCCTGTCTCCCACTGCCCTGGGACCCTCGCGCACTCTGCCTCTGCAGCCTGGAGTTTCCTCCTCCTTTTATTAGGTTGTACGATTCCAACTGGATATGACCACAGCCCTCTTGGCCGTCAAGGTGACCCTGGTGGCCATCCCAAGCCCTGTGGGATCACCAGTCATTAAAGTGACCTGCAGCTCTTACCCGTTCTCTTATGCATGGGCCGTGAGTCTTTCCTAGGAAGCTCCAGGTACATTCCACTTGTCCCCAACTCCAATCACGAGTGTCAGTTCAGCACACAAAGCCCCCTTTCTTGTGACTCATGGTGCTCACATCTTGCTCGTGGTCAAGACACTCTTCCATCCGCAGGTCCCCAATGGATTGAGCTCTGCGCTACCCTAGTTCTGTTCGCCTCTTCGTTCTCACGACACAGTCCACCCTCCAATCTGCCTGGATCCTACAAGCTAAGTTTTCATCAAACATGAATCTACCCATTTGAATATCAGCTCTGTGTTCACACTCTTGGCCGAAGTGCACCAAGGAAGAACAAGAACATTGCTTGCACACACCCGCTCTCCCAGCAATCCCTGCATTTGTAACAGGACACTGCAGTTCCTCAGCATGTCCATCTCCCCCTTTGGAACGCCAGCCGGCTGTGGGAGAGGATGCTGTGAGTGCGAGAGGATGTTGGGCGTGGGAATGCATGCTGAGTATGGGGCGAAGCTTGCCAGCTTGCTTCACAGCCCCCAGCCACACACACAGCTTGGCTCCTGGGTTGATTGATGCACAAGCACAGGAGTGACTCCATACAGCGATTCACCAATCTTGCTTTCTGTGGGAGAGGCCGACCCCACGTGGATGAGGGGCTTCAAGATGGCGGCTGGCCGAGTGCCAGGAGGCGGGACTTGTCCCGCCAGTTGGGCAGGCAGGAAGTCACAAGGATAGGCTAATTCTCCCTGGCTGCGAATGCTGGCCTATCAGATAGCGCCCCGTGGACCACGTGCAGAAGTGATTGGTGGAAGAACTGTATATAAACAGCTCACTTTTGGCAATAAACGGCTTTTTTTGGTTCATCGGCCCTTTCTGGTTCGCCCTCTCGTTTTGGTTTTGTCTCTCTCCTTTTTGGTTCGTGACATTCTGGTGGCCCTGACGGGGGGGAAACAGAAACGGGAAGATTTGGGAAGAAGGGTGGTGGAAAACGGGAGGAAGGGCGGCGAAGAAGCGGGTAGGAAAGCTTAGACCGACGGGGACAGGAGCAGTGGAGAAAAGGGTTTAAAACGCAGCCGCTTTTGCCAGTTTTTCCCGGACCTCCAAGAATATGCCTCGTCATTTAGTGTCGCTGCAGGGCGGCGACAACTTTCCCTGCCTCACCTTGGAGACTCACAGTAAATAAGCAAACAATCATTGGGTCGGCCTTCCAGCTTTTGGAGCTTGGAAAAAATGTTCACCTAGGGACACTACTTTTTATTTTTGTAAGAGAACAGATTTCATGTATTTTATAGGTACAGTTCTAAGAAGATGACAATACATCCTCCCTCTCTTCCCCTCTTAATCTTCCGCCCTTTTTTAATCTTTCCAAAAACATAGTTGGCACTAACCATTATATCCAACTAGCAAAAAGTAGAAAGACTACAGTTCCACAGGAATATAACACCCTCTGCCTGAACCCCCTCCCCACCTGTTCTCTCGTCCTCTCTTTCTAAACCAGTGAGATCCGCCAGCTCTTGATCATTTCTGGGGGTGGGAATACTCTACACCCCCCAGTGTGTGGTGGCCACCCATGGTTAGCACACATCTCAAAAGTACTAGTTCAACCAGGAAACTAATTTTTAATGCTATCTAAGGAACACTGCAGGAAGATCTGGCTTTCTAGGAAAATGTCAGAGCTTTCTAAATATCTAATCCCCAATATTGTGAAGGTTTTGCTATTGTTCATTGTATTTGCCTTAAGCGTTACCGTTATCGCTGCTTTTGCCTTGGGCCACTGTGAGTTTACCAAACTGCTGTGGATTGGTTTTGCCAAAGCCCTTGGGGAGAATGATATCTGTCCTGGTGTCTGAGTCCAGTCAAATCCAGAGGACCCTCAGGGCCACTGTGATGGTACATCAGTTTAGCCCTCCACCCGGTAGTGCCAGCATCCCATGGGAGCACCAGTTAGTCTCCTGGCTGCTCCTTTTGCGATCGAGCTCCCTGTTTATGGCCTGGGAAAAGAGCAGAGCATGATCCAAGTCCTTGGGTCCCTGCACCTACGTGGGAGACCTGGAAGAAGTTCCTGGCTCTGGGCTTTGTATCAGCTCAGCTGTGGAGAATGTGGGCCGTTTGGAGAGTAAACCAGCAGATGGTAGATCTTCCTTCTTTGCATCTCCTTCTACCTCTGTCAAATCCACCTCACAAATACGAATAAATGACCTTTTTTTTATAAAGTGGATCCTTATAGGTGGGGTCTTCCAGCGACCCAGCAGACTGGTCTAACAACGACAATTCCCTGGGAAGTGGGATTTGAAGAAGCCACAATTTGCTAGGCATGCCCTGATGGATACCAGAATTCTGATTCCCATCATGCAGCAGCCTGTAATTTCACAGGGCTGAGTGGTCCTGTTGTGGGGGTATAGGCAACAAGACAAGGTATCTCATCCAACACCTGCCACTCTGAGATGTAGCCATTGTCTTCAATGACCCCTGCTGAATGGCTGCACATTTCATTCATTCACTTCTGGCACTCTAACATTGAACTCTGACACCCTCTATCCGCCATGATTCCACTGCCTTACAGAGAAGATTGTCTCTGGTCATTATGCTACCAAGCTTACTCGGTATCACTTCTAAAAAGCTCACAGCAAACGCCTCCTCTGAGAAGCACCCTTCCCTGGCCACAGGACTGGGTCTCTGCGGCTCCTTGGAACTTCCCAGACTCCTGGGAGACACTGTTGCTCACTAGCAGGAGGCCAACTTTGCAGTAAGGGACTGCCATGTGTGTTTCTCCCCACCCAGCACCTATGTGCTGAGGGACTGAAGCCATGGAAGCCGTGCCCACTTCTCCCTGGCACACATCTTGGCACACTGTCAGGAGTGAGGGTAGATGGACCGCAGGCCCAGAGGGGGCCCAAGACTTGCAGTCATTCTAACCACAGCTCTCCCATTCCCTCTGCAGGCCACACTGCTGTCCAAACACCTGACTCCCACAATCATTAAAATCTGCTGCCAAAAGCTGCATAATTTGAAATCAAATGAGGATTAAGAACTGTCCCTTTCTGCTCTGTGCTCCTGGTCTCCTGGTCCCGCCTGCACGCCTCTCGCTGCTGCACCCTTCACCTTCCTCTTCCAAGTGAACCCAGCTGCTTTGCTTTCTGCAGGAAACAGCCTGTGCTGGGCTCACTCTGATGTGTTCACTGGGGCAATCCATTATAAGGAGCTCTGGGGATTTCGTAGCATCCAGGGATTCCTTGCTTATCCAGCGTTGGTTCATCATTTATGTTGAGTAAGTTTCTTCTCCCCTTTCTGCATCATTTCCTTCCTGTACCACATGGAAACATTGATCTCCGTGGTTTTATCTCTAATGCCCCATCATTCTGTTCCTACTGGGTCATCACTCGTAGGCACTGCAGTTTTAACAAGCGCATGGTGAAGAGGAAACAGACAGATAATGGTTCTGTGTTGCAGCCCCTGACTCCAGAGTGGTGCGGGGTGTAGCACCCATTCATCCATCGAGTGAACATCTGATCCCCCTGCTAAGAACTGGGACAACAGCAGCCCCTGTTGTCTGAACACACGCTCTCCTGAGGCTGATGTCTGGACAGGGCTCAAGCTAGCTGGGGTTGTAGGTAAAGCAGAGTTTGTGTCCCTGGCCCGCTGAGTACCACTAGCAGTGCGCAGTGATGAGCTGTTTTGGCTCATCAGGCTCCACTGCTGTGACCCACAGGTGCCACCTGCTCTACACGCAGACAGTGGGACAACAGCTCAGGAGCCACATGCTGCTGTCCCACATGCCTGCACACCGGAGACCACGGAAAGGACTGTCTCTTTGCGTTAGTTTCCCATCTTTGTCCACTAGGGGCGCTACACCAGCATGTAGGGGGTGGCTTCTGAAGGCTGGAAAGCTTTTTCTCACAGTTCCCTAGGTGCTGCCTTCCAGCAGCGTCTCCAGGGGCGACACCAGTGAGGTAATTCACCAGGAACTGATTCTTAAAGGCATCCATCCAACCACGAAGGCTTTGCTCTCACAGCTGATCAACTCAAAGACCCATTTCTTAATAGCATCATGGTGGAGGTCAGGATTGCAAGATATGAATTTGAGGTAACAGAAACATTCAGATCTTGGCAAAGTGGCTCATTATGTCCTAAATCCACGGTGGCTCTCCGTGGGGAGGTGAGAGCTACTTCCCTTCTCTGAAACTATTTGGTGGAATCTGGGGCCCTGTTGCTTGTTGAGACTTGGCGTGACACATCTGCATGTACCTGTTGAATATAACGTAGGGATGTCCTTCAACCAGTGACGACACAGCACCCAGAGAAGGCAGAGTGTCAGTCCCAGATAGGAGGAGTGGGAAGGTGGAAAAAGCTGGCTCTACATGCTAGAGTAACTGCTGCAGCAAGCTTTTTTGAGGTGTTGATTCCTGCCATTAAAAAAAAAGATTTATTTATTTTATTGGAAAAAGCAAAGTTACAAAGAGAAAGAGGAAAAGACAGAGAATTGTTCTATCTGCTGGTCAACTCTTCCAAATGGCTGTGATGGCTGGGGATGGGAGCCGGAGCTTCTGCCAGGCCTCCCACGCAGACACATCCACTGCTTTCCCAGGGAAATGGGCACTGAGCTGGATCGCAAGTGGAGCAGCTGGAAGACTCAATCTGGCACTCAAACCGGATAACAGCACCACAGAATAATGAACCCACTACGCCACAGCACCAGCCCCTCTGCCACGTTTTTAAACTAAATATTTCTGCTTTCCTCTCTTAAAAAATCATAAAACATGAGACTTAAGAAAACTCTTGTGTGCTCAGCTCCAGGTACCAAGCAAGACAGAAAAGGAAGGCCACCTGTCTTCACTCCTTCCCTCACCTGCCCCTCTCCGCCTCCTGCGCCTTCGGTTCCTCAGACTCAGTCAAGATGGCTGCCAGGCGCAGGCGAAGATTTGCAAAGGGGATCCAACTGTGTGATTTGCATTCCAAGTCCACTGTGGGAATTTATGCTCCTGGGACACGCAGGAAGCGGATTTTCTCCGGTGACAAGTGCACAGCAGGAGGCAGAAATTGTTGTTGTCAGAATAACGGAACTAAAATATCAGGATATTTGCCTAAACTCGGCGAGCCTGTCATATAAATTGCCCCTGAGCAGAGAGTGCATATGGGATTAGAAGCTGCCTTTTAGAGGGGTGATTTGTCAGAGCACCATGGTAAATAACATGGAAGTGCAATGCGCCACACTCTCAGCAATGCTGCATTTTATGCTGTGGTGGGCAGTGACGGGACTCAAGATGAGTAACGGCCGCCCCCGCACCCTCATAATTCAATGCTCCTTCACCCTTGCCTCCATCACGGGCAGCGCATGCTGAGTGAGGACGGGCCGCAGGATGAGACTCCTGCCAGGGGAGACGGTGCACAGAGCCTAGAGCAGCATGGCAGGAGATGAGCAACCGAAGCCCTCAAGCCCACGAGGGCCAGGCAGGGCAGCGCAGTGGGTCAAGTGCTGCCTGAGCGGTCTACATCCCACGGAGCAGTGCCTAGCCGAGTCCCAGATCCTCTAATTTGACCTGCTTCTTGTGAACGCATTCTGGGAGGCAGCGGATGCTGGCTCATGTGTTTGGACCTCTAACACCCTTGTGGGGCCCCAAATGCTCAGCCTTGACTACTGTGAACATCTGGGGAAAGAACCATTAGTTACAGGATCTCCCTGTCTCTAACTCTATTCCTCTATCTTTCAGGTAGAAGAAAATTAAATACCATAATGCCAGAAGGGGAGAATTCCAACTAGGTGGGACTGGGGAAGACTTCTTGGAGAAGTATTTGAAACAGGAATGGGATCTGGCCAAGAACTTCTTAAAGTCAACAGATCTTTTGGTGGAGCCAATGAGCTTGAGCCAGAGCAGGGACCCCTTTAGCTTCGTGCGCCTTTACCTGACACTGGTGTTTCCGTTGGCTCCTGATGCCGGTCCCATGCAGAGGTGTCCGCAGAACCAGTGATGTTGCCATCAGAAGAACCCCGCTATTCTCCTGTCACACTGCTATGACGGCAGGTGATCAAAATATTATTTAGATCCATCACTCCTTTGAAGTGACAGTAATTATTAGTCAAAATACTCCATCTTGCTATTTAATGCATTCATTAAATGTCACATGTATGTGTCACTAGTTTGGTGGTTTTAATTATGCAAACTATTTTGAAGTATAATTGTGAATTTATCAATTTTAAAATCTTATTCTGAGGAGAGGCAAGAAGTCCTATCAAGTCTAATCAAGAAAAAACAGACTGATGGAATTAAAAAAAAAAGCTAAGACTCCTGACAGGAAAGTGAGACCCAGGGGCAGGCTCCTGGGTCACAGCAGCACAGACAGCCTGACCACATGGTGGCATAGGAAGACGAAAGCTTTCCATGGGTCATACTCCATTCTCCGGGATCCCATTTCAGCCCCCACCTACCTGTTGAGGTAGCTGTGACAGCTCTCCCCATTTTACACACGAGAGGGGAAGCGATGCGTTCAGGGGCCCCAGCCAGGAAGAGATGGAGTTGGCCTCTCACTTCAGACAGCACACTGGTTGACGTGCACAACAACAATGGTGATCCCCGCGACAGCGACACAGACTCAGACTCTGCCCAGCCACAGTGCAGACAGCACCTGGCTTAGTCCTTCTGAGGACCAACAGACAGAGCAAGAAGTCAGGGCAATGCCCCTGGGGCGGCAGCCCAAGGCACCTGTCCCAGATGAAGTGAGGACAAAGGTGGGAATGGATGGAGAGACACTGGAGAAAAAGGTGGGACGTGGTATAGATTAGACTTCACAGGGAGGGTGTGAACGAGCACAGATGCCAACATTGGCTCTGCAGTGAAGGGGCAGGGATGGACGCACAATCTTGTCTTGAAGAGGCGGGAGAGAAGTGCTGAGCTCCTCTGTGAATACCCTGAGTCAGGCAGCCCTTGACACAGCCTGCTGGGAAAATCCAGCTCCAAGCCTGGGCGTGGTCCTCCACTCTGAGAGGCAGCTCAGTGCTGCGGGCTGCGGGCTGCGGGCTGCCGGCTGCGGGCTGCGGGCAGCAGGCAGGGGGTCCTCCTGCATTTCAGGACCACACCAAAGGCACAGAGCCAAAGGAAATGCCAAGACATGGACACAGAGATCTCAGATGGAGGAGTGCGGAGGGGACACGGCTCATCTCACTGGACGGAGGGGAAAAGCCAAACACCCACACAGAGCGCTCCTGGAAGCCAGGTGGAACAGTTGGGAGCAGACTTCGCCCTGAACTCAGCCAAGTCCTGATTCACGGAGGCAGAGAGAGGACAGACTACATTCCCAGACCAAGTGTGGCCCGTTCACGGGCTGGAAGCTCCTTGATAAATAAGGAGAGAACCATTTAGGCTTCCAGGAACAAGACCGAGAGGCCAAGTCCAAGAGGGGCTGTCTACTGAGCCAGCTGCTCTGTCAGAAAAGTGAAATGGTGGCTCTTTGTGTGTCTGTGAGTGTGGGAGTATATCCTGAGGATGTGTATATGTGCATGTGTGTGAACCTGAGCATGTGTTTATAGTGTGTGTGTGTGAATGTTGAGAGTGTTAGTGTGTGGGCCTGGCATGGTAGCCTAGAACCTGAAGTCCTCTCCTTGCATCTGCTGGGATCCCAAGTGGGCAACGGTTCGTGTCCCGGCTGCTCCATTTCCCATCCTGGGAAAGCAGCTGAGGATCGCCCAAAGCCTTAGGACCCTGCACCCACATGGGACACCCCAGAGGAAGCTCCTGACTCCTGGCTTCAATTGGCTCAGTTCCGGCCATTGTGGACACCTGGGGAGTGAACCAACAGGCAGATCTTTCTCTGTCTCTCCTTCTATATTTAAATGTGACTTTCCAATAAAAACAAATCTTTTAAAAAATACAAAATGTGTGACTCTTTGTATCAAATAAGTAAAATAACTATTAAAAAAGAAGAAAAATAGATTTTAAAAAAGAGTGAGAGTGTAAGACTGTGAATGCTGACAATATGAGTGTGTGTGAATTTTAGGACTGTATGTGTATGAATAAGCACTGAAAGTGTGTGTGTGTATGTATTTACTTGTGTATGTGGGTGCTGAGAATATGAGGATGTATGAATTTTGAGAGTGTGTATGTGTGAAGGTGTGTTTAGGGGACTACATTTTAAAATGGGTCTTCAATTACTGACAAATTTATATGCCAATGCAACAATATCGTGTAAGCCCTGGAAACAGCCAGCAGAGGAATTGAAACCCAGACCATTTAGAAAGAGCCTGAGAATGGTGTAGCAATATTTACAAAGAGCTATGGATCTTTGGGGGCACTGGGAAAATAGAAAGTGGTATATAATAAACTAGTCAAGCAGGTGAATCATTTTAAAGACCTGGGAAATCTCATTAGCCAAGGAGGAAGAGGGATCCTGAAGCTAAGAGATTAAAATTTATTACTATAAAGAAGAACATTAAAGGAGATTTATAATATAGTCACAAAGCTGATTATTAAATTTGGCAGGGCCACTTGGATATGGGAAGGAGGAGATAAAGAAAAAAGACAATATGGCTATTGAAATGAAATCTGCCTTTCCACCTGAGGCCTGGGCAGGACTGTCATGGTAGAAAATATGCGGAGTGCTGAGTCCTGGTAGTCGGTAGCCGGAATTCACTTTGACCAAAATAAAATTAAAGGATAAACTAGAAAAGCAAGCTGAGACAATGGATAAAGCCCCAAACTGCAAGTGAACAATCATCAGGAGGAAAGACAGGAAGAACCTGTGTGGGAGGGAACATTAGTTCAAACCCAGGGGCTGCCCCAGACCAGTGTGCCAGACACACGTGGCACCCACCACCACAGCACCAGCACCTGTCGTCCTGGGTGTCTCACTGAAACCTTCAGATCACCAGTGATAGGACTCTGAGCCACGGAGTTCCAGAGCTCATGGGGAATTTCAGTGCTCTGGGTTTGTGTTGGCAGTGTGTGAAAGAGAAAAGAACGCACACGCGTCTTGTATGCAGTGTGTTCATGGAAAGGCAGAGACGGTATGTCTGTAGCAGGAAGTACGAGTACTGGAAAGTGACAGTGGGAGTGGGGCTGTGTGGGCTCTGGGAAGCAGCTTGGAGCCAACGGGGTCTCCTGGGAGGGCTTTGAGCACAGTAGTCACACGGTCATGTAAGAAGGTTTGTAGACAACCGGAAAGAAAATTCAAGTACATTTTAGTGCAGTGATCTTGAAGGCCATGCCCAGTGATTTCATTGCATGCCTGTTCCGTGAACATCTTCATGACACCTCCTGTATCCTTCTAGAGAACTAACAATGCCAAACAGAGCTGGAGGCTTAGAGGCCACCTGAACACTTAGCAGGGTGAGGAGGCGCTTCCCACTGGACTGTGCTCATCAGCAAAACCGAACTGGGGAGGAAGGGTATTGGGCCTCGAAGGAAAGACAGAAGGGTAACAGCGACGAACACAGTACAAAGTGGAGAGGATACACACGCAGAGCCCTCTGTGCCACGGGGCACTTAAAGGACGAGGTGTTGTTGTGCCCACAGACCACTTCTGCAGCAATGTTCTGGCCAATACAGGCTGATCCTCCACCTTGCAGAATTCCTGGGATACAGCAGCACCTGAGATTGAGATCTTCATGTATGTCTGATCTTTTCACAGAGTACACTCTTCTGCCGTGCAATGCAGGTCTTTGTCAGTTAGCACAGGAATTGGGGCAGGACAGAGAGCACCAGCTCCCATCAAAGCTTGCTACGCCTCCAGGCAACCATTCACTGTGGCTATCAGCAAGTCCTGCCTGCACACTGCCAGCGTCTGACTGTAGAAGCCCAGGCATTCGCCACCAGCAGACTCGGGCTAACAACGCCCAGGGGCTCGGGCGTGCTGAGCAGGTCAATAAGATGTGCCGTGGTGCACAGTGGGGAAGAGAGGCCTGCTGCACAGCACAGAAATGTTGTGACACCTCCAAACACACAACCCTAGGACGCCAGCACTACACACTCAGCAGGTCAACTGCATGATCACAGTGACCTGGCCTTTTCTCCTCATCCTACTTTTGCGATTGATAAACAATCCTCCAACAAAGGGAAAGGGCCCCCTTAACGGTGATGATGACCGAGTAACAGAAGCAGAACTGTCTAGGTAATTCCTTCATACGACAGAGATAATCTCTGCCTTACACAGCCCTTGTGTGCCTTGTATGCTACTACTCACCTATACACACGCAGTGGTCGCAAAGATAAATAAACAAGGTTATCATCTCATTCAACCCATGTACTTATCTTTTTTTCCCCAGGAGCTCCCTGTAGGGGTCATCTGGCCAGCAGGAGACAGCTCCTCTAGGTTTTTGCAGCCCACACACTTGTCCCAGTATTGTCTGATAAGAGCATCTTCACCAAACCCTTCTCTCCTTGCACAAAGCCACACGTGGTCACTCCGGTCACCAAGAGCAGCTCCGGCGGGGACAAGACCTATGTGAACCTGTCTATAGATGGAGCAGCTCCCGTTCAGCAGTCCCTGAGCCTTGTGCCCCAGCCCAGGCTCTGTCTGGGCCTGAGGCTGCCCCAGCAGAAGAGGTGCGGATGCACACAGCCACCCCCAGGAGCAACCTGCTCCTCTCTCAGGCCAAAACTGCCAGTCCGAGGGGTGCATGGAAGGCATCCCCTCCACTCTCCTGTGGCTACGCTCAGCACAAGAGGGCAACCCTGACTCTCCTCTCTTTACTCTGAACATCCCAAGTCTACTAAACGCTGGTGTTCTTCGCACCTGCCTGTGTTACCTGACTCCAGCTCCACCTCAGTCTTCTGAAAGCTGAGTTTGGTCTCTCTCCTCTTTGTGTAGCTCAGGGCTTCTGGGCCTCAGTGCTGGGTAATTCTTTGTCGTGAATGTGGGTGGGGAAGCCCTATGCTCTGTGGGATGGCCAACAGTGTCCTCAAGCCTCATCCATTAGATGTCAGTAGCACCTCAGACATATGAGCAGGTCAGCACTTAGATCGGATCAGCCCGCTCTCAGCCCCACCTCAGCTATGGTAACGAACATCACCCCCTACCCAGGAACCACTGTCCAAGCCCCGTATGTTCCACAGGACCACACTCCCATGCAAAATTCACCTTTGGGTAAATGACCGCTTGCAAAACCTTTCAAATACATCATAATCAGTGAGAAAGGAATTTTTCAAAATTCTATTGTCCTGTCCATTTTATATTTGACATTCAAGCCTGGATACATTCAGAGCCAGTACGCTGAATCTAGCTGCATAATCATGAGAAAGCGAATGAATACGTCTGAACGTCACCAACATCCCACCTCTCAGTGTCTGCTCAAGTCCCAGCTCCTCCCCCTCTGACGCGGCTTCCACCGTCGTGCCTGGGGAGGCAGAAGGCGGCCTGATTGCTTGGTCCCTTACATTCACACGAGATCTCCCTGACATGGCCTGGCCCCAGGCGTAGGCTTCTCTGTGAGACATTTGGGAAGCAAATCAACAGATGGAATATTTCTCTCTCTCTCTCTTTCTCTCTCACTTTCCCTCATTCTTTCCATCCTTATAACTCTGTCTTTCAAATAAAAACAAATACTTCATTTTTTTTAAAGTAGTGCAGGCAAGGACTAGACAGTTCAAAATCGACAGTTTTTTGCAGGTAACCACACATCCTGATTTCCCCACAGTCCCAGCTTTATCCACTTTTTCCAAAATTATGACAATTGTCCCAAGGTAAGTGACATATTTTAGGACCATACTGCATGTTAACCTCTGCCACATAAGGAGAAACTTTTCTGGACCTTCTGATAGTACACACGAAAGGCGTGTAAGGTTTAAAAGATGAAATACTGGGTCACCAACAACATTATCTGGGGTCAAGGCGAAGAACAAAAAAAAGAAAATTGAAAAATTGAATGACACCCATTTTCTCTTGAAATGTACACATTCATATCCTCACATGTATAAGTGAGCAAGCATGCACTCACACACACACACACTCACAAACACACACACACAACCACACACACACAACCACACACACACTCACACACAACCACACACACTCACACACACACAACCACACACACACTCACACACAACCACACACACACAACCACACACACACTCACATACAACCATACACACTCTCTCACACACGCACACTCACACACAACCACACACATACTCATACACACACTCAACCACATCCTAGTTCTAATACAGGCATAAATGACTGTGCATTTTATGACCAAATAAAATAGGCCGCTCAGGCTGGGAGGAAAGCTTTGTCATCACTGATACCTTCACCCCTTCAAGTAAGTCAGATCTGTGGTTGCAGTTCTAGTTTGCTAGCCAGCCTGAAATTTTAGCTTCAAGCAGAGTGGAGCTGAGCTGAAGATGAAAATGAGCAAGTTAGCTACTAGCAAAGCAATGCATCTTCACACCACGCAGCGGCACAGCTGGAAGGTGATCCGGGACTGGCAGCTCTCTTGAAAACAGGCACATCTCCTTTGCAGGCCTTCCTTCTCCAGCTAGCTGGAGTTCTGGCTCTGCTACCCCTCCGTGGTCCCCTAGCAAGTCCACGGTTCCTCCAGTGATGGCTAGTTTCACCCTGTGACCTCCCGACCACTTCCTAATCTAGCTTTTCTTAGTTTACAAGAGCGGTTTTCGTCAGGCAGAGATGCTAAGGCACAGAAATGCAGCAATGTTAAGCTGCTGATCCAATCTACAGATTTACCGTGGCAAAAGGCAAATCTGAGCATCGAGAAAATTCTATTCTCACAAACTGAGTCGACTGGAGAGCTCAAGATGGCTGACCATGGACGCTCTGCTCTCATCCTCAGCGACAGAACACTCCAGCAGCACTGGGTTTCCAGGCAACTGTCTGAGGAAGGGACCCCGCCAAGAAGTGACAGGGACTCTACACAGCAGAGAGCTGCAGACAGGCAGCAGCCGGGGAGAACAGAGCCATGGCAGCTCCTGCGCCAGCCCCCCCGGAGAGGCAGGACTCCACCGTCAAGCTGCAAAGAGAGAAGCAGAAAGCTCACACACCTGCCATTGCTGCTGCCGACCAGCAGCAGCGGACACAGCAGACTCCCACAGCCCTTGCTGGCTTTACAGCCAGTCTAGAAAGCTCTCAGGGTCTGGGCATCAGAGCTGCTGTGGTACAGTCCTGTTCTTCGGGGACAGCGCAAGCAGCCATGGCACTTCACGGACACAGAGCAACAGGGCAGGCCCCCTGGGCCTGAGCCACGGCTGCTCACTGCATCACCTAGGGATGCTCCCCCTCTGCTTCTTGGAACCTGGTGCCAGCAGTGCCGACACACAGTCCAGAGGACCGAAAGTGAGGAGGTCACTTCTCACCTCTCTACAGGGGTACTCGATGGCCAGGGCACAAGCCCTAATGTCATTCCTGCATGTCTTGTGGGAAAACTGCAGCCGACACTTCCCAAAGCACCGGGAACATGGCTATTGGGATCACAAACCCCATGCAATGGACACCCAATTCCTGAGATCTGAAGATAAACACCTTGGAAAGCCCATACCTGCTTCCAAGTCATGCCAAACTAGACTGAGGACTGGACAGGTGCACTCACAGGCACCTGACACTAGATGGGCATGGCCTTCACGGGCACCTGCTGACACTGGACAGAACTGGAATTCACAGGCACCTGCTGACACTAGACAGGCGTGGCACTCGCAGGCACCTGCTGACACTGGGCAAGTGTGGCACTTGCAGGCACCTGCTGACACTAGACAAGCGTGGCACTCATAGGCACCTGCTGACACTGGACAGGCGTGGCACTCACAGGTACCTGCTGGCACTGGACAGGTGTGCCCTCACAGGTACCTGCTGGCACTGGATGGGCATGGCACTCACAGGTACCTGCTGACACTGGGCAAGTGTGGCACTCGCAGGCACCTGCTGGCACTGGATGGGCATGGCACTCACAGGCACCTGCTGACACTGGACAGGTGTGCCCTCACAAGTACCTGCTGACACTGGATGAACATGGCATTCACGGGCACCTGCTGACACTAGACAGGCGTGGCACTCGCAGGCACCTGCTGACACTGGACAAGCGTGGCACTCACAGGCACCTGCTGACACTAGACAGGCGTGGCACTCATAGGCACCTGCTGACACTGGGCAAGCGTGGCACTCGCAGGCACCTGCTGACACTGGAAAGGTGTGACCTCACAGGTAACTGCTGGCACTGGACAGGCATGGCACTCACAGGTACCTGCTGGCACCGGCTGCAGCTGAGGAAGCATTCCACAGTGATTCTGCTAGCATCCCCCACAAACAAACCCCAAACACCTGCCCAGCTGACTCACTGCATTCTGTCTCAATCAAAGTCTTGTCCCGTGCAACTCTCACACCAGATGTACAGATATCAGTATAAGGAAGCAGGAAGCAAGGGAGCACGAGACCGCCAGGAGAGCACCATCAACGCTTGTCCACAAATAGAACTTGGAGTTTGTCTGGGGCATGCTGAAAAATAATTCCAAATGATGATCCTAAGGAAATCCATGAAGTGCATGAGGGCACAGGTAGATAATTAAAAAAAAATGAGGGAAGCAATGCATACTATGAATGAGAAATTCAACGAAAGACACAAATCAATGAAAAAAGTCCATCAGAAGCTTTGCAGTTGAGAAGTTCAAAGAAACTGAAAGGATATTTGAAATCCTTAACAATAGAACAGATTGAGTAGAAGAAAGAACTTTGATCTTTAGGATAAGGCTTTCAAAATAAGCCAGTTAGACAAAACTAAGGTGAAAATAACTAAAAGAATGAACAAATTCTAGGAGACACACAGGAAGCCGTTAACCTAACAAGCATTCATGTTACAGTTAAACCAAAGGGGGAAAGAAGGAGAAAAAGGTCATTTGGACTCAACAGGAAGCTCAAAGGATGCCAATCAGTCTTCACCACAAAGACCTTCTCCAAAGCACACTGCAGTCAAGCTGACGGAAGTTAAGGACACAAGAGAATCCTGAAGACAGTAAGAGAAAATGTTGTTCTGCAGAAAGTAGAACCCATTGCACTAACAACAGCACATGTCCCAGCAGTACCCCTACAGCCAGAAGAGCAGGGAGAGGGGACGAGACCTCATCGCCTACACAGCAGCCCTCCAGGCGTCGTGAAGGGCGTCCTGCACTCTGTGTGATCATCCTAGGGATGGCATTGCAGCACAGTGGCTTACACTGCCGTCTATACCACTGGCATCTCAGATGGCCACTGGTTCAAGTGTGCCTGGGAAAGCGGAAGATGTCCCCAGTGCGTGGGCCCTTGCACTCCCGTGGGAGACTCAGAGGAAACTCTTGGCTTCCATTATGGTCATTTGAACCAACAGATGGAAACAATCTCTCTGTCTCTCCTTTTCTCCCTCTCTGTAACTCTGCCTTCCAAATCAGTAAGTAATAAATAATTCTTAAAAAGTAATCATTTTTGTAGAGATCCATTTATTTTTCTTGGAAAGGATGATCAGATTTACAGAAAGACAGAGAGAGAGAAAGATCTTGATTCCACTGGTTCACTCCCCCAGTGGCCTCAATGGCCAGAGCTGAGCTGATCTGAAGCCAGGAGCCAGGAGCTTCTTCCAGGTCTCCCACACGGGTGCAGGGTCCCAAGGTTATCCTGTACTGCATTTCCTGGTCATAAATAGGGAGCTGGATAGAAGTGAAGCAACTGGGACACAAACCGATACCCATATGGGATCCCGGTAAGTGCAAGGTGAGGATTTAGCCACTGAGCCAACATGCTGGGCCCAAAGAGAAGTAATCCTCATGAAAACACTTTGAAAAAAATTCTCTAACAGAAAGACACATGAGAGAGAAGAACTGCTTTATGAAAGGAAGCTACCAGAATACAAAGAGAAATAATGAGAAGAAGGAAGACATGAAATCAGTCAAGGTGTCTGTTGTTACCTGAGGAAAGAAATTGTGTGTGTATGTGTATACACACACATCAATAGGTACACAATATTATTCAGCCATAAATAAGAATGAAATCCTGTCATTTGTAGCAAAATTGATAGAACTGGAGGACATGTTATGTGGAATGAACCATACTCAGAAAGATCAATATTACATATATTCTCTCATAAGTGAATGCCAAAAACCTACAGTCATAACACAAGTTGGTGATTATCCAGGGCCGGGCAGGGAAGAGCCAGTTTGAGGGGGTTTGGATATAATGTGTTCTAACTCAGAGTTGGATCAAAGGAGTGAGTTCGTAGCGTCCCACATCATGGTGGGGAGACCACAGCTCGCAGCAGACTACACACAGCATTTGAGCAGACAGAAGAGGCACTAAGCATCCGTCATCGAGCAGTGTGAAGGGAGGGGTCGCCACTGTGCTTCCATTGGTATGAAATACATACATATACAGGGAATAATATGTGCAGCTATCACAAACACATTCATAAATTGTGTATTTTTAAAGCAATAGGGTACTGCCTCATGCCTGGTAGCAAGCTGTAACACGTTACCAAGTGCTGGAAAGGATGTGGAGAGAAGAGCTACCTTCCATGTTTCTGGCGCACCAGCATGGAGTGTGGAAGACAGTGTGGAGGCAGGTTCTCAGGAAAATTAAAACGAGATAGAGCATGGCCCAGCAAAAGCTGAGTACATATGCTAAGGAGCTGACATCACTGATAAACCTTCTCCATCCCATCTCAGGGTTAAGTGCAACAGCCGCGAGTCATCCATGAAACAAAGATAAAGCAGACGCGATACACGCAGGGGTACTGTGGATTATGAAATATTTCTGCCTTTCAAAAGGAGGGAATCCTGCCATTTCAACAACACAGGAAATGCGGACGACATTATGCTAAGTGAACTATAAGCCAGACACCAGGAAGCAAACAAAGTGAGAGCATGGTATGAGTTATGAAATGTCACACTCAGAAAAGCAGAGTGGAAGCGAGAGATGGGGAGACGCTGCCGTGGTGCCCAGACCTGCCGCCTCAATAAGGCCTCTCCTACGGCCGCTGGAGACCTGGTGCAGAGCACGGGCAGCCATGGAATAACTGCTTTGTGTACGTGATGCTGGCTAAGACAAGATCCTGAAACTCCCATTCATGTAAGAAAGGCAGCTCCAGAAAGTGATAAATGGATTGGCTTAATTTCTCAATTATTTCACAGCATTATACGTAAATACCTATATCAAATCTTTACTACATGTGTCAGTTATGATTCAATGAAATTGAAATTATATAAGCAATGTTAAGAAAAGTATACCCGACGCGTCTCCCAGCCTGAAGCCCCGGCCTGTGACACAGGCTCTGCTGTGATGCTCACATCGGGAGCTTCCACGCACTCAGGAGCTCTGGGTCACAGCTTCGCGTCCACACTGGTTTAACCTTCCTGCAGGGCTGGGGGCTCCGACGGCTCACACTCGTCTTATGGGGAGAAAACAGGGAAAAGTCAGCGTAGGCCTCATTCATGACAAGCTGAAGTTGGGACACAAGTCCTTGTTCTCTAATGTTTCTTCTCAGACTCGAGACTTTGTGTGGCACCTTCAGCTATCTGTGCTGAGTGCTGTCTTTCTGATTTCTTTCCTTCACTGCATTCTAACCACCTTTGCCCAATTAAAAGTAGTAACAATAATAATAATAATAAATGCTGGTGAGGATGTGGGGCAAAGGGCACCCTAATACATAGTGAAAATGTAAACTAGTAAAACCAATATGGAGATTCCCAGAAAATCTGCAGTGAGACCTACCACATGACCCGACCATCTCGCTCCTGGGAATCTGTCCAAAGAAAATGGAAGAATGATCTGTATTCCCATAGTTACAGCAGCAGCTCGACTCATAACACCTGAACTGTGCGAGCAGCCCGGACGCCCGCGGGTGGTACGTCCACTCAGTCCAGGTCTTGGCATGGCTTTGTGCAAACAGCTGCGTCTGAGCTGCTCAGCACAGCGGGGGTCTGGTCCGAGCTCGGGGGGGGGGGGGGCTGTCACTCTGTGGTTCGCTGCACATCTTCCTGCGTTGCACAGGGAGCCCCAGAGACAGCAGGTGGACGGGGCGTACTGAAGAGATGCGAAAAGATAACCACTGTGTTTGCCCGAAGCTCAAGCCAGGAAAATTCATAGTCAAAAGAAGCCAAATTATTAGTACAGGCTTACAGAATAGACACCCTACCATAAATCCAACTGGATAAAAAGTGAAGCGGCATGAAAGACGTAGTAAGGGTGTTCCCTCTCAGTACTGCTGTTGGAACTTTCAGCACTTATTTTTGTCTGAGGAGTGACAGTCCTCCTAGGAGGAACACAGCCCTGGAGCTGCAGAGACAGGAAAGAGAGTTTCAATTCCAGAAGTTAGATTTCAGATAGAACTGTATAGCTACTTGGTTAACGTGCTCTTGGATGTCCTCTGGTGGCAGAATGAAGTCAATACAAGTCCTGTAAGTGCCTCCCAGCAACAACAGCTCTCTGAACAAAGACTGTGGTCTGGGTTAAAAATTGATCATCATCACTATTGCACTGGAAGGCAAATCGACAGTCAGCTGTCAGCCCTCACTCCGTGTCAACAGAGGGACTCGTGCCTGGATGCACAGGGCCTTGCTGGGACTCACAGAACCAGTCATGGACAAGGTAAGTCCACACAGCCAAAGATCTGCCCCCAGCGGCCACAGGAAGCACCTTGCACCCCAGAATCCCATTCCTCCTTGTTTTCTTCTATTGTAAATAGATGCAAGACAGTAAAACTGTCATTGCAAGAGTTGTGTCCCCTCACTGAGCTCGTTTGGTTTACATGCAGAGCGCTATGATTCTTGCTGTGTATTACCCAGAGCTGAGACTCCGCCGTGTGTTCTGAGGGAGGGAAATGGAGCAGCAGAATCATGAGGCTTGAGTCCATTTAATTACTGTTTACAGTCTCGGAGGCAGCTGCCACCCACGCTGTGCTGCAGGCAGAGCACAGCCTCTGGCTGCTGGGAGCCTGACAGGTGCCACGGAGCGGCCAACTAGAGCTGAGTATGTGACAAACCCCAGCAGGGCCACATGTGTGCAAGGCAGGGTGACGGCTGGGCGACAGAGAATCGCAGACTCACGTCAGACCGGCTCTCCTGGTCCAGAGAAGGTATGGACACAATGCCACGGAGGCAACACAGCAGGTGGAGGACAGATCTCCCTAGCTTCTCAACTGCCTCCATGGCCAAGTCCACACCATGTCGCCATGAGCACTAACCGCTTTGCCAATACACTCGCAAACTCTCAGTGTCGCCAGAAGCAAGCAAAGTCTGAGAATGCATTCCAGAAGAGCCTACGGAGCTGCAGAGACCAGGGCTGTGTGCACGCTGGACGGGATCCTGAGAGGCAGACGGGGCTTTGGCGCAACACTAGGGGCTTAACTGAAACTAACAGTCAACTTTAGATCAATCTCTTGTAACCAAGGCTCAATATTCACATTAGCATGTTAGAAGAAACTCCAAATTCACATCTATATAAATTCTCCTTGCTATCTCTTCTTTTATTTTCTGCTAACATAAAAAGATTTTTCTTTAAAAAAAAAGTGTAAGTAGAATGTTCCTGGAAATGACACTCTTCAGTGATATCAGCCAGCACCACCACACCCTCAGCTCTCTTCACCCCTAGGGCAGCAAATCCGGAGTGCTCAGTCATCTGACACACACCAGCACCACCACCCTTACAGCCACCTCATCTTCCTTTATCCGAGGGCAAGAAAGACGACGGTGGAAGACGGCAGTAACACAGCGACACGGGGTGTGTATGTTGCCAAGGTAACAGAACACAGTCTCATCCAGGAGGGGCGATCCCAGACTGCACCTGTGTCCCCAGTGCACGGAGCAGCAAGGCAGGGAAGGGACAAAAGCACAGTGCTCGAGCAGCTGCCCTCCACGCCAGGGCTGCACCACAGAGCATCTCACTGTAGGCAGCCTCCCGGGGAGCGGAAGCTCGGTGGCTCTCATGCTGGGACGGCTTTCTGCCTAGGCAGAGGGGCGGGAGGTCCCCAAAGGTGCTTTTGTGCAGTGCTGCTTGTTTCCTTGGTGGCCCCTCTCCCCTCACCCTCCTCTCTCCCTGGAATGCTCCCATTCCTCATCCTGATCTCTACTCACAGAAACATCAGAGCCACAGAAGATGCTGCGTGCTTCTCCCAGCCTTGTGGGCCGGATGGCCAGGGCGGAGGGAGCTCTCGGCATGCCTTCCACAAGGGGAACATGACAGGGCTCCAGGCACATGACCTGCCTCCGTCCCTCCTGCAGGACTGAGCCCCCAGGCCAACACACTGAGATCAGGTTCAGCACGTGCAAACTGAGGGGACACAGACCACGCCAAGAAAACCTTGTGAAGGTCCCAGGGCCAGACCCCACCCCTCACGCCACGTGAGGACACCACTGTGACTCACAAGCAGGTGCTCACCGGATGCCGACAGCCCGCAGCGTGGCAGTCTCAGAAACAGGGGGAGGACCTGTCTGGGATCTAGAAGCCGCTAGTTCAGATAGCGTGTCTCAGCAGCACAAGCAGCCGGCGATGAGGAGGGACGCCTTGCCTTCCTGCCTGGCCCTTCCAATCACGACTGTGTGTAACTCCACATATACCCAAAGACCCAGCGTCCACGGGCCCTGGCCTCACGACAACACCGTACAGACCCAGTTCCTTGACTGTCGGCCAGGTTAAGCCAGAAGAACAGCTTTTTCCCACAATTGCACCCTGAGGCTTTCCCACACACACTCAACACTGGATTCATAAAGCTACAATGAAGTTGAGGACAAAATGAAAGCATGCGTACCATGGCCATGCCCTTACGATAATTGCCAAATCCCTATCATCCAATGGCATGCAAGGGAGGAGGGAAGGTGCCCCTGGGTTGCCAGGCTTCACTCCATGCCCAAACTAGTCACCTGTCGTTCCCTACCAGTCAGTCAGTTGTCACACATGGTGAGCAGGATGGTGCCAGCAGTCAGGTGTAAAGGCACTGAGTGAGCCAGGGGCTGAGCGCCTTGCTGGGCCTCACAGGGCCCCACTCCCTGGCTCTCCTAGGAGCCCCTGAAGACATCAATAATGCAGCCAAGACAAGCCTCAGTTTCTGAAAAAGACAAATGTCAACCAAACCCTATCCAGGTAGAAGTGCTTTCACACCCACACAGGTGTGCAAGGAACTTTTTAAAATCATAATTCTGAGAGTCTTACTTCCTGTGAAGCTTTCATGTAGTTAAGTGCTATGGATTTTTTTAAAGATCTTTTTCTACATATAGTTACCACATTTTCAGCAAAAAAGATAGTTTCCAGTCTTCCATCTTTTAGAAGAAAATCGGGCATACTAAAACAGGAAAACATTTGCACATAAATTTTTAACTGTGTTGTCTCCTGCAAGGAAGATGCCCCTGATTGAGTTTCCTAAGCCTAAGCCATCGGGTTAATTAAAGGCTTAATGACGGAATCTGATTCTCTCTAGATGAACTCTCTATTGTCCTGGAGCCTTCTGCTTTTCACATGAGAAATGTGGAACCTGCTCCAGCCAGCCTGGGAGCCACGTGGTTACCTGGCTACCGATCTTTCACAACCCAGCACTTGAGGTTCGGCCTTTCAGCTCCGAGGCAGGAGACATCATCTCTACCTGGCAGTCCCACTTGCTATGAAAACAGAGGCATTGGACAAGGTAAAGAAGTCGTGGAGAGAAGTGAGGATGGAAGGGATGGCTCTTCTGGGTCCTTTCCACATCCCATCTGAGCAGCTGGTTGTCATCCCACAGCTCTGTGCCCACTGAGGACAGGACTTGGTCCTCCTGGTCTTGATGGGAAGGAGACGGAGCTGCTCGGCTGCTGTTGCTGCTCCCTCTCCCTCTGTGTCTCCACAGCTCTGGCTCCCAGATTGGAGCACAGCCCAGAGGTGGTGCATTGCAGTCCCCTCTGAGCGCCCTGTCAGGGGGCCTTCCAGTCTCCTGGGATTCCCCTCTGAGCGCCCTGCCAGGGCCACCCTCCAACCACCCTGGGATTCCCCTCTGAGCACCCTGCCAGGGCCACTCTCCAACCACCCTGGGATTCCCCTCTGAGCACCCTGCCAGGGCCACCCTCCAACCACCCTGGGATATGCTCTCCAGGATGCAGACCTGCCAGGGCCACCCTCCAACCACCCTGGGATATGCTCTCCAGGATGCAGACCTGCCAGGGCCACCCTCCAACCACCCTGGGACATGCTCTCCAGGATGCAGACTCCGAGACAAAGGTTTGTCTTCTGGCAGCAGACTGACATGGGCTCTTCAAAGTAGAAATCAAGGATGGGAAGGAGGCATCACAGCTGGGTGGAGGGAAAACGCCAGCTACCGCAAACCTCTGGGGTGCCCTTTAGCTGGCATGACCTTCATCCTGTAGGGACTGCTATGGAAAGGAGGATGTGGCTTCAGTGAGGCAGCTCTGGGAGAGCCGCTCCCAGAGCAGTGCCATCATCTCACAGCAAATAGCTCGTTTCTGTATGCTTGTTGTATAGACAGCATTGTGCTACTAACCAGGAGGTGACTGCGCCAAGAGAGATGGCGGGACAGTAGCATGTCTGCAGGGACAGACACAAACAGTAAAGCAAAGACTCATTCAAGCCAGCGATCAGGTCTACATCATGAGTGAACAGTACGTTACACAGAAAAGAGTGAACTCCTGGGCAAGGCAGGCAGAGAAAGCACGTTGACATGATGACGCTTCAAGTGGGACTCGAACACTGAGAAGGAACCAAGCTCCGGGGACAGTGAGGATGCCGACAGCAGCTCCACGGTTAGCTCCCATGTTCCCCCACTTTGCTTTTTCACAGATCATCAGATCAGCTCAGCATCCAATGAGGCCCAACATTGGGGTGTGCGACCCCCATCTTCTAGAGCCCACCCTACCCCTTCCTCCCGGTCTCCTTCCTGGCTCACTCACTCACTCAGCTGTTGGCCTCCCTGAAGTGCCATTGCTTCTCTTGCTTCCCTGGCCTCTCCATCTCCTGCCAGCTAATCCCTCGTCCTGGTTTGGCCAACTCAAGTTCAGCAGGTTAGCACCAAAGGCTCACAGGTGGTGCCTGCCTTCCCATGAGGAACTGCACAATGTTGACTTGTTGTAGGGTTTTTGAACCCCGAATACTGCAGCAACCTCAAATTCTTGTCTCGCAGGAAAGAAGAATTTTCATGCGGACACAGTTTAGTTTTAAAGTAAGATTTATTAGAAATAGTTGAGAAAGTAGACTCCCATCCTAGTGATGGGAGGGGGCCTCGAGATCCTCTGCCATAGTAGCAGGGGGAAAGACAAGAGAGAAAAACCCTTACCTCCTGCCATAGTGGCAGGAGGAAAAGCTAAGAGAGAGAAAAAAACCCATATTAATGGTGGAGAAAGCATCTTTTAAAGGTTCCCCTCAAAGATGTTTCTCCATAAACAAAGGAAATTCCTGGTTTCCATGGTACCTGGCCTTGGGACAAAAGGCCAGAAAGGTGTCACTGGCCAACTTCCTTGGCCCCTTTCTAATGATAAAGAGGCCAGTCTGAAGCCCTCCCCCTTGGCAATGGCTGGAGACAGAATTGGGTGGAGGCTTCAGGTGGGGAATAGATATGTTAATGTTACCCTTGTCTCCTGGGGGAAACACTCCTGATAAGATATGTATTTGTCTTGGGAGAGACGTGTTCTGGTGAATCCAAGACATGGTGGGGAAAATACCCCTTTATATTTGGGAAGAAAAATGACTTGGGGACCCAGAAAACCCTAACTGCCTACCACCCAGTCTAACTCCTCTCACATTCCGCCCCCCAGAAGAAGTGACCTTAACTGCTGTTAAGGGGGACAGGGGCGTCGTTCGTTCTTAACTGCTTCCCGCTGACAGAGGACGTAGTTCAAGGGCAGCAGTTAGGTACTCCTCTGGGGGCCGGTCTAAGGGTCCCCAGTAGAATGTAGAAGTCATCGGAGGTGCCTGGTGGGTTGTCTGGGCTCCGAGTGTTCCTTCTTGTTGAAGTCTAGATGACAAAACAAAGACAATTATAATCTTTTCCAACTTAGTGTGTCATGGGATCAGTTGGAAACACTAATTTGAATGTTTGCATTTTAGAACTTAGATATGAGAAACATTTTTTTGAACATTGGACTTGAGCAGTTTAGTTTAAGGTTATGGATTAGATTTTTCAGTTTGAAATAATTCCTTTTAAGTTCAAGTTTGGAAACAAACTCAATGAACACAATAGAACACATGAAACTGAGCTATATGAAACTGTTATTTGGGTCCATTAGAACATAGAGACAAAGACAAGACTAACATGTGGCAATAGGACATGAACCCATGCAGGGCACGTAAACGTTAAGTCTCCATGGAGTTATAATTTCGTCTAGTAATGACAATTTTGAATTAAGATTTAAACTTACTTGGCTTTTGAGAATACTACAGTTGCTTTATATAGAAGTGGTAGATTTAAAAAAAAACAAAAACAATTGTACTTTACCAGTTGCTGGAAACTCTAAGAGTATCAGAAGACATTGAGCCTAGAGCATAAAGCATGACACTTAAAACATTTCATTACAAGACTTATCTGGATCATAGCATAGATGGCAAGAGATTAAGTTAGTTGTGAGTTATAATAACCCAGCAGTTGATGGCAATCTAGTAAGAATTCACAAGACTTCACACATTAGGGGGCCAAGGCAAGCAATGAACTAGTCCTATAGTTGCTACAAGCCATGTTGACAATTGGAGAACGCAAGAGTTTTAAATAGATGGACAGAGAAATTCCCAATAATTTAGTAATTGAGGAAGACATGAACCCTGCCTCAGAATAGTGAGGGTGTCTATCCGGTGAAGTCTAGTAAAAACTGAAGAGGGAGATGGCAAACATGGCGGTCAGGAGCCTGGTCAGCGCTGCAGACTGAGCAGTTACAGGCTGACTTTTCCCTAGAAAAGCTTCTTTTCGGAGCTTCAGTTAAGAATCTGTCACCTATTCTGCTCTACATAGAATCTAATGGAATATACTGAAAGTTACTCCTCAAGCGTGTTAAAAAGCTTGGAGATCTCTGTGGCTCTTAATCTCAGAGATTTATTTAAATCAAAAGATTCAGTTTAGAAATTCTCATTTACGAACACTTTATGAGTCAATTGAAATAGACTACATAGCTTGCCACATAAACATGTACATGCATACCAGATAACATACATTATAAGACCAAGTAGCTTTTTTAACAGCTTTTTGAAAAAATCTTTTGTGTTAAAGTTACCAATTATTTAGAACTATATCTTATTATTAGTAACACTAGTTAGACTCTTTTAGTTGGAACCTGTAGCTTACTGTTTAGCTTTAGCACTATCTGCAATGGATGCAATAGCATCTGTTGGAACTAGAAGATGAAGCATTCATTGTTAGAATTTTAAAATAACAAATGTAAACATCTATTTACTGTACAGGGCACACTGTGGAACCACCTGTAAGACTCACACACACACTTGTACTGTTTAGGCCTCTAGGCCTTGTTCACCAGGATAACAGTTGTAAACAATAATGCAATAAGATTATTAGACTTTAGTGATGTTTTCTCATTTGTACCAATAGCAGTCTGTTAATATTTTATAATTATGCTGGAGCTAGCTAGCAGATTTAGTCGCCATTAAGATGAAAATAAGTTAAGAAAACATCGCTTTGACAAAGAGTCAGATTTCAATTCCATTGTACCAAAGATGAACATTTAGAATATGTTGTACACAATATGTTCAATCATACCATACATCCCTTAAGAACTTGCTGTCTTCCTGTAAGACAAAATCTCACAAACGATGCTTTTTGCAAGTTAGAACATGAATAATCGACAATGCAGGAACACAAATAATCTCACAGCTTGGTACAGCTTCACAATTAAAAGACAAATTGACCAATAAACATAAGCACCAGTATATGTATTAGTAGCTTTTGAAACTTTAGTAAGCACTGTTCTAGGTGTAAACATTGTAGGCCAGATCTGATCAGAGCTGGGATGGCACTATAAACTAGTAGATAGTTAAAACTTTAAGATAAAGCAACAAAAGTAGCAGAAAACATTGTAAAACACTGAGAGCTCATCACTGAAGTTAGTTGCAATAACACAGAAAAAAACCTTGATTTAGCACATGAACACAGCGTTAACAGTGAGATACATCATGAAACAAAAGGCGCATTGAATGAAATACTCCTAGTCGAGGGCAGAGGGAACTGCAAAGGGAAAGAATCTCAGGCTAGAATGAGTTAATGAATTTTAAGTTCTCTCCTGGGGGTGCGGGAGTCTGGGGTCTGGCCCTTTGTTAACTAGTAAAATACCCATTCCTTTCTGATATCAGTGACCAAGGAGAGACAAAATGAACTTCTACCTCCTGTTAGATATCTTACAATAAAGGGTGCAGTCAGGAGACTTGACTAAAAGGCAGAACTGGGAGGAGCCAAGGTAAAAACCAGTTGTGTGCTCCACGTGGTGATGGAGCCAGCACAGCAGCATAGTTATGCAAAAAGGCCCATTCAGACTAACTCTACTCTAAAGCTCAAAGCTGGCAGCCAGGCTGTGGCATCCCTGTATTTGCGGAGGCACCCTAAGGGGTATCTCCGTTCAGCCCCCCCATTCCTGTGACATGCTAGTTCTGGGACTCCTGCCAGTACAAGTAAATCCTGGTTTTGCACCTAGACATACTCATCAGAATAGCATGTGCTGGGAGTACTGAAATGAGGATAAAAACCAGAAGCGTCCCTCAGTTTCTATCTCTCCTGAGTTTAAGACGTCTCTTAAGACTCCTATTGCTAGCCCATGGCGTCCAGGTGTACGCTGCTGAAGACCACAGAAGAAGGGAGGAAGGTGGGAGTGAAGTCAGTACACTTGACTCACGTCGCTCGACCTTCCACGCCTTGTGGGATGTGTCTCGGTTAGAACAGCATGTGCCAGGAGTGAACAATCCGCTCCTGTTTCCTGCGCCATGCTAGACCTAGGCCTCTGCCTGGTGTATTCTGATGCCCTGGAGAACATATAAGTCAGAAACAGCATGTGCCAACCCCTGCGCCACGCTGCATCTGGGACTTCTGCCGGATAAATATGCTCTCCCTTTGAAATTTGTTCTAACCTCAAGTTGACAAGCCTGACCTCAAACTTCGGCCTGATTCTATAAGTCTGTGTCCTTAACTAAGGCTAAAGAAGAATGTGTTGACTCTAGCTTTCTGCTCACATTAGCGACTACACTTGTTAAGAACGATCCTGGAAGAACTGTCTCTGCTGCCTGCCTCGCGAAGGGATTAAAGGTGTGACGCATTCTTCCCTCAAGTCTATCTCCACTGCTCATCTTCTTGATAGAAGGGCCTAGAAAGAAACCCTGCCTGGCTTTTCCCTTTTCCCTATCACAGCCCAATTGGCCGTTAGCACATACTGACCAGTAAAGTAAAACCCAAAGCATGAATCCATAAGAAGTGAGGAGACTTAGTGAGGAAAAGCTTTTGAGGACATCCTAACAGAAAAGTTAGCGGAGGACTTGTCAGTGCCTGGGGCAGTTTGGGGATTGAGGCACGCAGCGCAGGGCTCTTGGCCTCGCCGTGGGTTGCGCCCATTCTTACTGACAACTGAGTCCCCGCGGAAGGAAGGAAAGAGTGCAGATTTCAGCCCGACACCCTGACGGGCTGTCGGAGTCCGGGGTACAGTCCAGAGGCCTTTCGAAAAACATCAGGGAGTGGCCCTGACCAGAATTTCTGAGGCACCCTAAGACTTCCCCACAGTCTCGCGCGACGGGCTTAGTCTGCGAAAAGGAAACTGAGTTTGGACAAAACCGACATTCCTGGAGCTGAGGAGAGAGAAGAGAAAGGTAGAATCCCAGCTTCCTCAGACTGAGCGCCCAGGTACCTTTCCCATCAGGAAGCGCTTCACGGTCCTCTGCTCGCTAGAGGTCTAGGGTCAGGCAGACGGACTTTAGGGGAACACCAGGGAGTGCCCTGGCCAGATCTCCTATTTGTCCAAGCCTTCTCCCACATCACCAAGGGCCAATCCGCCAGGGTGGTGTTTCATGGCGCCGTGCCCACTGGGCTTCTTCGGGACTGAGGTCAGCCGACGGGCTTTCAGGGGACGCCAGGGAGTGCCCTGGCCAGACCCCCTAATCGTCCAGGCCTACCCTCCCTGCGGCGCCAATCCACAGAAGCGAGAGGAGTCGTTTCCCAGCGCCTAGTCCACCGGGCATTTGTGGGGACCAGGGTCAGCCGATGAGCTTTCGGGGAACACCAGGGAGTGCCCTGGCCAGGACCCCTACTTGTCCAGGCTTTCCCTGTCCTTCCTGTGGCGCAGATCCATGGGAAGCGGGCAGCGAGAAAAGATCAGAAAAGTGTCCCAGCTCCAGGGGATCAATTTAGCCAAACTCAGCAAGCCTCGCCCCTGAGTCTTAAGACCGGCGGCCGCGCTAGACGCATTTAACTGGCCGACAGGGACCCGGTGTTTCTTTTTCCGAGAGTTACTAATTGTGGAGAACTAGTGTCTCCGAAAAACAGGATAGAAAGTCCGCTTTGCTCACCGTCCGACGAGATGGATGTTTGCAGGCTGGCTGGAGAAATTTCGCTGGTAGGATCCGAGTCACAAGGCGCCAAAACTGTTGTAGGGTTTTTGAACCCCGAATACTGCAGCAACCTCAAATTCTTGTCTCGCAGGAAAGAAGAATTTTCATGCGGACACAGTTTAGTTTTAAAGTAAGATTTATTAGAAATAGTTGAGAAAGTAGACTCCCATCCTAGTGATGGGAGGGGGCCTCGAGATCCTCTGCCATAGTAGCAGGGGGAAAGACAAGAGAGAAAAACCCTTACCTCCTGCCATAGTGGCAGGAGGAAAAGCTAAGAGAGAGAAAAAAACCCATATTAATGGTGGAGAAAGCATCTTTTAAAGGTTCCCCTCAAAGATGTTTCTCCATAAACAAAGGAAATTCCTGGTTTCCATGGTACCTGGCCTTGGGACAAAAGGCCAGAAAGGTGTCACTGGCCAACTTCCTTGGCCCCTTTCTAATGATAAAGAGGCCAGTCTGAAGCCCTCCCCCTTGGCAATGGCTGGAGACAGAATTGGGTGGAGGCTTCAGGTGGGGAATAGATATGTTAATGTTACCCTTGTCTCCTGGGGGAAACACTCCTGATAAGATATGTATTTGTCTTGGGAGAGACGTGTTCTGGTGAATCCAAGACATGGTGGGGAAAATACCCCTTTATATTTGGGAAGAAAAATGACTTGGGGACCCAGAAAACCCTAACTGCCTACCACCCAGTCTAACTCCTCTCACAGACTCACCTCTTTCCAAGTGTAACAGGGACCCTTACTGACCATCACAGCCCAAGTCTCATGTTTAGGTTTCTATAACACGAGTGCCATACCCCAGGGCTTCTAAAAGTGAAGTGGGCCCAGACCAGCATGCGCATTACCTGAGAACTTGTCAGCCTGTGCCCGGCTGGCAGAGACGGGGTTGGGGAATGCTGGACTTGGACCAGCCTATTCTCAGCGAGGCTCCCAGCTGACTGCAAGGAGCACTGGGATGGCATTGTTCTTGCCATTTGGTCTCCTTTCACTAGCCCAGCTCTTTGGCCAACCCAACCTTTATACAAAGAACACCAGGGAAATACTCAAACTTTTCCATTGTGTAGCAGCTATCAGTCAGCTTCTCATTAATAAAAGTATTAAGGCAAGATACTTACAAGGGAGAAGGCTTATGTGAGTTAATCTTTTTTGAGGTTCATGATCCGACAAATTCTTGCTGACAGGCACCTGAGGAATTGCCAAAACCATCAGGGGACAACACGGAGCATGGAGCTAGAGTAGAGGAAGAACCAGAAACCCAGTCACAAAGCAAAAATGGAGGTAGGGTATGACCCGGCTGTCAGAATCAGCCTTCTGCTAGAACTGCCTACCAGGACATGCGCATAGCAGCCTTAGGACTACCCCTGGGCCAACCCTCTAATTGTCACAAATGGTTTAAGATTCCTCACTCAGGGCCCGGCGGCGTGGCCTAGTGGCTAAAGTCCTCACCTTGAACGCCCCAGGATCCCATATGGGCGCCGGTTCTGATCCCGGCTGCTCCACTTCCCATCCTGCTCCCTGCTTGTGGCCTGGGAAAGCAGTCGAGGACAGCCCAAAGCCTTGGGAACCTGCACCCGCGTGGGAGACCCGGAAGAGGTTCCTGGTTCCTGGCTTCGGATCGGAGCGCACCGGCCCGTTGCGGCTCGCTTGGGGAGTGCATCATTGGATGGAAGATCTTCCTCTCTGTCTCTCCTCCTCTCTCTGTATATCTGACTTTGCAATAAGGGTAAATAAATCTTTAAAAAAAAAAAAAAAAGATTCCTCACTCAGAGCTAAACCTGGGGACTGTGGGATTTCAGTAGCCAAACCCTCTACAAACATATAAACCCTTTCAGGAGAACAAGTGGCTCGCCCAGACAGGCTGTCCGCTTGGTGGCACCTGCAGATGGCACGGGGAATACAGGAGGAGAGGTGCTCCATGCGCCCTGTGTGCGTTTGATTCTGTTGCTTCAACAAACAGCAGAATCCTAGGATGACAGAGAATCTGGGTGTCAGCAGCCCAGGCACCGCAGCAACTCCAGGGCTCGCCCTGCTCTGTCCTTCTCTGCCTTCCGCACAGGCGTGTGTTACACAACACATGCCAGACCTTATTAATCCAATTTCCTGGTCCCTATCCAAAGGCAAGGGGGGTCCTGGCAGTGATCAATACTCTGGCCCTGATAATAAACAAAGACAGATGAGCCTGTGAGCCCGGCTGGGATTTGTAATTACTGCCTCTGTAGGCATCCGATTGGAGCTAATGAAGGGGTGACAGCCCCGGCTCCAGCAGAGCAGCATCACCACGGGCTCCCGGGCAAGGCATGCAGCTGCCGCCGGGCCTCTCTCCTGACTCCTCCTTCCTCCACCAGGCACAGTTCTCAGTAAATGCAACCTCCAAATGCCATCACGACTCTGCTAATGGATTCTCTGGGAAGAAGGGCACTCTGCCCGTCAGCACGCACTGGTGCTGGGCCTGCCAGTGGCATCCAGGGGCTAGGGTGCACTGCGTACCAGCAGGGAGGGGATGCAGGGGAGCAGCTCTTCCAACTCTCTGCTCAAAGCTGCTTCAGGAAGCAGGCAGCAGGAAGGCAGCACGGCGCCAGACCAACCATGTGTGCGCAGGTGTGAGCTGCAGGGGTGTCATCGATGGGGAATCCATTCAGTCTCCTCTATAAGGAATGAAGGTAGAGTATGCACGGGTGAGTGCTGCCTGACCAGCATCCACTACCTGTGGGCACAGTGGTGGGGGTTAAGGAAGTTATGCACCCCAAGTTCTTGGATGCAGCTAACCAGAGTGAGCCCAACAAAGACATCAGGGATGGCTCTGCTGCCGTCTCCTCTGTGAGGATCAATTACTGTCTGAGCAAGCATGATGTGCTGCCTGCACCCCTCATGTGCTCAGGGTCTGCCCAGTTTCGAGGGAGTTCGGGTTGATAGAAATTTAGGCCGGTTGGTACATGGATAATTATGATGGTTATGTGGCAGAGACATGGTAGATCTTATTTTTGTTAGTTTTCTGTCTCCTTGGTTAGGAAATAATTTATTCAAATATACTTAGTCTGGCCCCGACACAGTAGCCTAGTGACTAAAGTCTTCGCCTTCTACATGCCAGGATCCCATATGGACGCTGGCTTGTGTCTTGGTTGCCCTGCTTCTCATCCAGCTCCCTGCTTTTGGCCTGGGGAAGCAGCAGAGGACGGCCCACAGCCTTGGGACCCTGCACCCGCATGGGAGACCTAGAAAAGCTCCTGACTCCTGGCTTTGGATCAGCTCAGCTCTGGCCATTGTGGCTACTTGGGGAGTGAAACAGTGAATGGAAGATCTTTCTCTCTGCCTCTCCTTCTCTCTGTAGATCTGAATTTCCAATAATAATAATAATAATAATAAATTAATCTTTTAAAATGTACTCTTCTGATAATCTAGGGCTCACTGCAATGCTTCATTCATGTAAGATACCATTTTTGTTTGCAGAAGGAAGGAAGACAGGGTTTGGGAAAAAAAATGGAGAAAAAAGAAAGTCACTGGGCAACATTCCAGCACAGACTGTAGAGCCTACATCCCATGACGGTGCTAGGTGCTGCGTCCTTCTCACAGGCACGTTCCCACCTCGGAGCTGGAAACCACACAACTCCAGTCACGTGGACACTTCAGAGCCACTCGTTCCTGCCCATTTGCTGAGGTTATCACCTCCTCTCACACCCAGCACACCTTGGCTTTCTGAGGACACGTGTCCTGGGACCCACCCAGGCCCTGCGTGACCCTGGGTAGGACACATAACCTGACGATTGCGTGCTCTGGGAATGTACCTCCAATGGTTCACACAAATGGTGTGGGCCCCTTGCTCACCAAGGTCCTTCCTGGTTCAAATTGCCAATTTGCAATTATCTTCTCAGCTGTTCACCTCTGATTTCCCCCCGTGAAACTGCTTGGAACTGGTTTGATTTTCAGCGCAGTCTGAGTGTAAGGTTTCCAAAAGGGTTTCCACTCAGAAGCCCAAGACTGCCTTGTGTAAGGGAATCATTTCTGGCACTTACATCACTGCCTGGCTCTCCAGAGATCAAAGTGCTTTGCAGGCAATTGTCTCATTAATCCTTGTGCACTTTGCAGAGTTAGGGAAAAAAATCACTGTCAAGAATGAAAACTCTGCTCAAAGATCTCCCTGCACTCACGGTGAGCCCAAGAGCAGGGGAAAACAAAACATGTCTGATGCTGTCTCCTCAACCACCCAAGGAACTGCAGAGCCACGGAAGTGAGACAGGACTAGACCTTGTCCACGGGTCAGTACATACCAGCTACCCAGGGACAACACAAAGCATCGAGTCCTGCAGGCTTCAGGTCTCATTTATCTTTGAAGTGTAATACATGAAGATACACTGGTGTCAGAATTCTATTCTCTAGTAAGAGGGCCAGACTTCAAATCCTCAATGTAACCATTTGACAGTTGCAGACCTTAGAAGTTCATCTGGGGCCCAGAGTGATTGCTCAGTGGCTAAATCCTCACCTTGCACCCAGCAGGATCCCATGTGGGTGCCATTTCACGTCCTGACTGCTCCACTCTCCATTCAGCTCCCTGCTTGTGGCCTGGGAAAGCAGTGCAGGACGGCCCAAAGCCTTGGGACCCTGCACCCGTGTGAGGGTCCTGGAGGAGGCTGCTCCTGGCTTCAGATTGGCTCAGCTTTGCCCATTGTAGCCACCTGGGGAGTGAACCAACAGATGGGGACCTTTCTATCTCTCCTTCTCCTTGTATATCTGCTTTTCCAATAAAAAGAAACAATAAATCTTTTTTTAAAAAGTTCATCTGTCTTGTGTCCAAAAACAAAAGAAAGCAATATTCACTGTTTTGTTTGTGAAATTTAAATGAGAGATCACATGGCCTAAAGTTTGTCAGATCCTGAGAACTCTGTCTACACATGTTACTACTGTCATGAACAGTCTTACATTTCTGTATGTCATTTTCTTTCTCACAAGAGCTACTTTAATCTGTTAAGAAGCACAAAAAAAAAAAAAAAAATCAAGAGATCCCAAGTGAGAAACTGAAAACTTTTGGGGGATGACAGATCGTTCTGAGGGGCGGGAAACTACATTTGCAGGACAAGATAAGTAGCAGTCAGTCCAACAAACATTCATTCACTCTTATCCCGTGCCAAATGCAGATGATCTCCACGTGAGAGAGGCTTCTATGACCACCTCCATGCTAAGTCCCTCCCTCTTCCACTGTTCTTGATAAACACTGTGTCTACTAAGGAGTGACCATAACAAGAGACAAGTATCAGCTTGCTGGCCATCACCACACTCTGCCAAGTTACAAATGCACCAGCACCTCTG
Organism: Ochotona princeps; assembly: GCF_030435755.1. Taxonomy (NCBI): domain Eukaryota; kingdom Metazoa; phylum Chordata; class Mammalia; order Lagomorpha; family Ochotonidae; genus Ochotona; species Ochotona princeps. The sequence goes on along the minus strand of NC_080852.1, from coordinate 39,020,553 downwards.
TGACTTCTACTCTTGATCTTAGCTAAAAGGCTGAGAAGTGATTCTCGGTGATTTCCATAAAAACCACTGACTCCTTGTTTCCAGGAGCTCTGCCTTCGGCAGTGGCTCCACACGGTTTCGTGGAGGAAAAGCCATGGTCTAGAACATGTGGCCTCTTGACGCAGGGCAAGCACAAGAGATGGACAGCCAGGTGACCTGAAGCTTCCTGCTCAAATGCATTCCTTTGGCCAAAGAAAGTTCCATGGCCAAGTTCACACCAATGAGGCAAGGAGATACACCAAAGCTACAGAGAAGAAACTAATTATGACCACAATATACTCAGTGTAATACAGTGAGGAATGTCAAAGAGCTACTGACATTAAAACGTAAGGAAATGGAAGACAGCAACTACACTGGTGGCCTGAGCGACACAATCAGCAGTGTGCTGGGCCAGCCGCTGGAGGACGATGCGGCTCCTGGAGCAGAAACCGGGAAGCAAGTCCTAAAACAGGCTTTCAGAGATTAGCATCTGCTGCTTTTCCCGCTTTAAATCCTTCCCTAAGAGACACCATCTTCAAACAAGTTTCTATGGGGGCTGGTGGTATCCTCATATGAGTACTAATTCAAATCCCAGGGGCTCCACTTCCCATCCAGCTCCCTAAAGCACCTGGGAAAGCTATGAAAGATGACACAAGTGTTTGGGCCCATGTACCCATGAGGGAGGCCTGGCTGGAGTTCCAGCTCCTGACTCCTACATGGCCACCGTGACCACTGCAGCCATTTGAGGCATCAACCGGAAGATGGAACCTCTCTCTGTCCCTTCTCTCTGTATCTCCGTCTCTGTAACTCTGTTTTTTCGATTAAATAAATAAATATTTTTAAAGAGGATATGTATATATATATATATATTTCCATCTTAAAAAGGGACTGAAATGTCACCACTTGAGCACAACAGACAGTCTTGCTTTGCGTCTAACTATGAATGAACAGAGACCACAAACTGCAACCCGGCCCCCCAGGAAACACGGCCAGCTGTGTCGTCAGAGATTACAGGGTGACACCCACTAGCCAAGTAACGGGATTCTTACCTAAGTCGAGGTATGTTAACTGCATGCATCATCACATATGTAGTGAATATAATCAGGTCAAGGTTACATGCTTAGTAGAGGTTATCTTCCAGGTTTTCAAATAAAATAAATAAACTGGACATATGCCTCATTAGGGATGAAGGGGACAATGCACAAAGCAGCCAAAATTTCTGGTTTTTTTTTTAATCTTAGTGAAAGTCAAAGACCCTTTGTTCACGTGGAGATTTCATGCCTGAGGTAACCAGTTTCAGTCTACTACGGATGTCAATAATGCATGTTTTAAAATGATTATTCTTGCTTTGATAACTGCAGCTTTAACTTCTATTGTTCAGCATTTTTGTCACTAGCGAGAATGTAATATATGGCTCCTGGTCAGAAAATAAAATTACAGAATTAGTATTTTTGCAACCTACTGAGGAGGTAACTGAAGGTTAAACTTCAAAATAACCAATACAGACCGAACCAATTACTAACTTCTATGACCATTAAGTTGGTAGAAATTTGTTGACAGGAGAACATTTAGCCTTGTGGTTGAGAGGCTGGGTAAGAGACCCAAGTCCCACACTGGATATACATGGATTCAAGTTCCCAATAAAGACCCCAACTCCAGCTTCCTGCAACTGCCCACTCTGGAAGGCAGCAGAGGGAATCTCCAGTGACTGGGTTCTTGCCACCCACGTGAGCGACCTTGACTGAGCTCCTCGCTTCTGGCTGCAACCTGGCTGCCCATTCCAGCTCTCGCAGGCAGCCAGGGAGTGAACCAGCAGACAGGACTGCTCACGTTCTCTCTCTCTCTCGGTTTTTTACACATGCTACTTGCCTGAGCCAGAGGGTTTAGTGAGTCTTAAAGATGCTTCTGCTTCAGTGGAAGTTAATCCACACCCTGACCTCCATTTGGGAACCTAGGGTGCGATTTGTAACATAGGAGGAAATCAAAGGAAAAGATGCCAGTCCAGAGGAGGGTGACACACCCCCTGTGACATTATCTGGCTGTCATCTTCAACCCCAAGCAACCTACTGTGAAGGAGCATAAGGCCTGAGCTCATAAGGGCAGAACAGCTCAGCGTCAGACTGGCTAGACTGCCTCTGTGGAAAGCAGCACAGCATGGACCCTCCACCCACGGCCACTTCTGTGACATGCCGACAGCTTCTCTTACACGCCTGCTAAGGGGCACTTGAGTGTACAAAACTCTGCTTCCGTACATCTCTGACTCACCGACCCCTGCATCATCAAGACTACATGTTCATATACTGGAGCTGGTGCTGTGTGGCAGCAGCTGAATCTGCCATTAACAGTGCTGGCATCCCATAGGAGTGCCAAGTGGAGTCCTGGCTGCTTCACTTCTGATCCAACTCCCCGCTAATGTGTCTGGGAAAGCTGGAAAACTGGGAGCCCAGATGGAGTGTCCTGGCTCCTGGCGTTGTCCTGGTTTAGTCCCAACCACTGTCACACTTTAGGGAATGAACCAGCAAATGAAAAACTAACTCTCTCTCTCTCTCTCTCTCTGCTTTCCACTCCTTATACCCTTGCCTTTCAAATAAATCTTTTTTAAAATGTATATATTGCTTACATTGAGATAGATTCATAATTGTTTTTATATTTCTCTTTTAAATCGCAAAGGGAAAAAGTGGGTTTACAGATGAAAAATAAAAGCTGGATTTTGCATTTACTGATGCTACTACTTCTACCAAGGTTCCTTATTGCTTCACCCAACTCTGAGAGCCTGCGAGGACCTGGTGCTGACGAACTCTGCTATCTTGTGTTTGACCGGGACTGGCTGCAATTCTCTTTAATCTCTCCTTCGCCCTTGGAAGGGTGTTGAAGAGTTACTTTTTTTTCTTTAAGCATTTTAAATATAAAAGTACTTCATAAAAGTTCCTGAAATTGCATATTATGGAAAAGCCATGAAAGGTTTCAAAACAACTTTTGTACTAAAATAATCCCATCTTTAAATTCCGTTTCCCAGGAACATGTGTCACCTCACTGCCTTCTGGCCCTCGTGGCTCCTACTGAGAACCCCTGATGACTCCGGCCGGGGACTCTCCGTATGTCACAAGTCAGACCTCTGTGTTTATCTCAAGACCGTCTCAGGTTTTGAAAGGTAGAGATTATGTAGCTCACAACTGATATCTTTAAATTCATTCTACTTGGAGTTAACTGAGTTTGACTTAAAAAGGTTTCACATCTAAGAAACTCAGCTGAGAGTTTGTGGAGTATGATGTCTTCAAGCATTCCCTTTTACATTTTCCCTCCACATTATCTATATTTTTATGAGCAAAGAGAGAAAGAAAATGGAGCAAAACTAAAGAAAAGGAAAGAGGAGGGTGGAAGGCAGCTGGCTCCAGGTCTTGACAAACTGACCTGGCCCTGAAGCCCAGCTCTGCCGTGTGGCCTGGCCCTTCTGGTTCTGCTTTAGCCCTCTGTTCCTGCTTCTGTGACCCCAAGATCCACAGAAGAAGACGGAAGTTCACTCTGTGTGTTGTAAGCTCTGTGGGCTTCACAGATCCACAGCAGGGTGTGTTCCCCGTGGCCGTGTTGCAGAGAAGGGTCTCATCGCCCCCAGATCTCACTGTGGTCCCCCCACCTGCCTCCCTCTGCACCCCCCAGCTCCAGCAGGCACTGATGCGTTTTAGTGTCCCCTAGATCTGCTTCTTCCAAAATGCCACCTAGTGGAAGCCACACAAAATGCAGTCTTCCACACTGAGGTCTTCTACTTGGTTGGTGTTTGCATGCTAAGTGTCCATTTCGTTTTACACTAAATCACTCCCACTGGATGGCCGTATTGCAGTTTCCTTATCTCTTAGCTCGCCACAGGACTTCTAATGATTGGCAGTTGTTCTCAAAGTTGCTACATCATTGTGTAGGATTTGGTATGGACATACGCTTTCAATTCTTGTATAACTGCCAAGGAGCGTAATAACTGAATCATATTTTTCCCTTGATGCAGTGTAGCTCACAGAGGTAATTCTAAGAATATAATGAGAATCAGTGTAATAATGAATCAGCGCCAGCCGTAAGAGTGCCCAGGGCTCTGCATCTGCACAGCACTGAGTACCGCTGTGTTTGGGACTTGAGCCATTCTAGCAGGTGCACGGTGGTGTTGTAGTGTCATTCACTTTAGCAGTCCCCTACCGATACGCGACATTGAGTATTTTCTCATACCTTCATTTTCCTCTTGCACACTTCTTTTGTGTGTGTGTGTGTGTGTGTGTGTGCAGGGGGGTGTTGCTGTTAAGAACTTTTGCTCATTTTTAACTAAGGTGTTAGCATGGTAATTGCTGAGTTTTAAGGTTTCTTCCTGCCCCTGGGATGCCAACTCTTCACCATGTATGGCTTTGTACATATTTTTCCCTGATCTGTACCTTACCTTTTCTTTCTCTTAGCAAATGTATTTTACAGAACTTTGGTATAAGGGGAAGGAATGAGACCAGCCTGGAAGCAGAGGCCCTGGAGACAGGGAAGGGATTTGATTTTTAAGCTACAAAAGAAATTTCTGAGTGTTAAAAAATGAAAGAGAAAGATTTCATCTAGTGAAAAACATCGAAGATACAGGAAGGAGGAGGGGAAGCCTTTAACTTCTTAAAATATTGAAACTTAGACCTAACTTATCTAAAAAATAAAACAGAAGACTAAGGCCCTGACCCTCTTGTGGGACCTGCCAGCTTGGTCTCCGAGGTCACAGCACCCATCGGGTTCATTTCTATAGCGCGTATTTTCTTGTAGCAAATCAGGAAGCTTTCCTATTTAGCACCTGTGCTGCTCATAAGCAATGCCTGGCATTAAATCTAGATTGAATAAATGAATGTTGATGAGCATTACATATCCTTCTAGATTTTGCCATACATAAAAATAGGGCCCTACAATATATGTTATTCTGCAACTTTCATTTTCAACAAGACACAGGTGTATCATTGCATGGAAACCTATGTTGTTCGTTCTGTTATCTAATATTTATCTAAATTTCTTACTGAGGAAGCTCAAATATGTTTCTAATTTTTGTTACTATACATGAGCCTATTCATGTTACATATAAGTGCATGTGTGTGTATTTAGCTTTCTTATAGGATATGTTGAGAAAACATTGAATCAATTTACATTTCCCACCAAGAGTGTGTGGGTACAGAGAGAGGCGTTGTGTATAAAACAGAGTGCAAGGGTCTGAGGGCTGTGACTGGGGGACAGGCTGGACGAGGCCAAGGAAAGGTGTGAAGATAGGGGGTACCTGCGGCTATCACCAGAGGGACACACAGAGGAGCAGCTTCCGGCTCCCGCTGTCCCGGGGCTGCAGGGAGTCACCACAGGACAGGGACAAGGCACTTGGCACGCCTTCCCTGGGCCTTCCCAGCACGGTGTGCCAAAGCAGGCCGGTTCCTGGCTTCTTTTAAAGACATAATTAACATTCTCAGTGGGGCGAGCCGCGCACATTACTCACAGATGAATGCTTCCTGTCTTGTTAGCTCCCATGCTGGCTTCAGAATAATACGCCCAATAATGCTCTTAGCTCGCTTTTTCTTTAATTAAAGGAAACATTTTTTGACTCTGCTGCATTCCCACTCTTACCTCCAACAACTCTGCAAACCAGTAGTGAGCACCTACCATGTACCCAACCCTGGGCACACCATGATGAGTTAGACACAGCCCTCTCTCAAAGAACTCATCATCTGTGAAGGAACCACTAACCCCCGCGCCACCTCAAGCTGATGTGTTCGGCATTAGAAGTGCCACCTGCTCTGAAGTCTCACGGCGTTTTACCAGGAGAGGAGGGCAAAGCGGCATTTGTTGCTGCCGAAGCTGTGAGACAGGATGCTTTCACACAGCACCGACAATCTCAAGTGGAAGAGGCAGCAAAGGATTTGGCATGGCGGGAGTGGCGGGGGAACTCCAGTTTCTGGTTCTAGTTTCCCCAAGAAGCTGGGAGCCCTGGCCTGGGGTTCCGGCTTTGCACACTGGAGCTCAGGCAGAGGGGCAAGCAGAGGTAGACATGAGAAGGCCACATGCAGCCTAAGGCAGCGCAGGAGGAGGCGCACCAGCGTGTCCATGGCCTTGACAGAGCTCCTCGGCCCCAGTACCCTTGAAGGCACTTCACAGGCTCAAGCAACTTCAAACCTGGGTAACATCTGGGCTACTGCCGATGCCCCCACAGGGCTTTCTCCTTTCACAGCCAGAGGCTGCTGGTTCACACTAGCTGTTGGCCACAAGAGGTTCCCTCCCAGAGCCCTTCTAAATCACTAACTCACCCTTATCAGCTCCTCTTGGATGTGCACAGCCACTACATGCGTTTGTCACCACAATCCCATACTCAACAAGCATTTGCTATGTGTGTTCCGTCCCCACAGTGTGCTGGAAGAATCACAATTAGGCTATGATGTTGATTCCCCCCGGGAATGCAGTAGAATGCGGTCCATTTGGTTTGGCCCATCACCTACTTGAGTCCGAGATCTTCAGATGAAGATGGGCAGCAGGAAGTTCGAAGTGTCCATCAGTCACAGAGATGCAGGCCAGAACACGTGCCATCAGGTGTCCCCGCCTTGGCCCACTGCACGACCTCAGTTCCTAAGCCTAGAGCAGCTCTGGGGAGAGACGAAGGAAGAATAAAACCTCAGCTACCTATAACTGCTTCTTTCCACCAGGAGAAAAATAGCCTGCGAGTTATCTTCAAATGTCCCTAGCAGTGATGGAGCTGCTGCACTTCTGATCCAGCTCCCTGGTAACGCACCTGAACGCAGCAGCAGGTGGCCCTCTGGGTTGGGGTCCCTGCACTCAGCTGGGGAACCCAGATGGAATGCCAGGCTCCTGGCTTCAGCCCAGCTCAGCCCTGCTCCAGCAGTTTAGATCATCTGGAAAGTGAACCAGTGGATGGATTATCTCCTTTTCCCTCTCTTTGTAAAACAAAGCGATATTTTTCTAAGTTCATGAAAAAATGAAATGTGAGGTTTGTTTTGGTGCATCTTTCAAATCCATCCAGTTGTTCCATCACACGCTGTAACTGTCTGGAGACTCCTCATTGCAAAGGTAAGATCGCTAGCTGAAGACACAATGAGAAGCTAGGGCTTCCTTCTGACCTTAAAATCACAACTATGCAGCAGACCTGAAAAGGTAGCATAAGGCATTTACCAAACCAAAAACCTGCAGCACCAGAAAAACCCATGCAACAAGTTCATCGCCTTCCAGGGCCAGTATCAGCACACAGATCAACCCTTCCAGAATTCATTCACTGTCCAAAAGCAATTGGTCAAAAGCCATTTCCATAACAATGGTTTTCTATAGGTCTGCTCTCTGCCAGAAATGATGGGATCCACACAAAGTAATGGCAGTATGATTGCAGTTAAAAACCATTTTCCATTCTGCATTTCTGTTCAGCTGTCTGGTGGATGGGGGTCCTCAGGAACAGCTCTGTCCCATGGTACATAGCTCGCTCAGTAACACCACGAACTGGACAGAACGGCTGCACACTTGGTTTGACATGTTATTTACCTGTCTCTCTAGCTTGAAACACCAAGCAGAAAAGCAGCAGATATGTCGGAAATGAATTGTACACATTTCAGGAAAAGGATTGCTCTGGCTTCCTGGAAACTGCCACCTAACTGTTTAGGAATATAAGCTAACCCAATTGCCTCAGAAGCTGAATATTGCACATCTCCGAGAGCAGCCGCTAAATCTATTACATGCGAATCCAGGAACATTTAAATAAATCCAATGAGGCGCTACCTAACTGAGCCAATGGAAGAAACCACGTGATCACCAGATGTTGGAGCTGCAGGCAGTGCCCAGGTCTTGCTGTGATCCATGGCCAGCACCCCTGACTCACAGTCCCTGCCACCTCTGTTACTTTTCCTAGCTGTTGTGGGTCTTTCACTACCCACTCACTGTGACTCCCACACTCTGAGTATCCTCTGAACTTCAGAATGTGACAACCCCATTTCCCTAACTCTTCCCTGTAGTCCCAGGCCGGCGATTGGTGAGAGGTACTTGAGTAGGACACGGAGGCCATGAGCATCCATCTTACTCTGTAGTAGACATCACCTGCACCTGGTTGCCTCGTCCTGTGAGCTCACGGGTCCACACCCCCTGCCCCCATCTTCCGCCAGGAGGGGCCTCTGCCTAATGCCAGCCATTAGGTTATAAGGAGTGCCTTTGTGTCACTTTCAGGCTAGAGCACAAAGGTGGCTTTATGTTGAAATAGAAAATGCAGATTGGCCACTGCGGATGCTCCTGAGAGCTCTCAGATGACATGCCTGAATGTGAACTCAACTGCAGTCTCAGGTGGGGGGTGGTTGAAGGTGTTTCTTTCAGCAGCACCACATAGGTTGTCCTGACTAATGAGCCTGTATTAGAACCCAAACTGGCTATTAACCAAGAGTGGCTTTTATCCTTCGACCCTAGTCAGTTTTAGTTGGTAAAGGGATTATTCAATCTACAGTCCTTGTAGGCTTGGCTAGAAATGCAGATTCACGTTTGCCTGATAGAAAACGCCATTGGTTCACCAAGATGCTGTGGCCTGGCCTGCAGTTCAGAGCTGTTCGCACTGCCTGCAGACCTCCCCAGGGGAGCCTGCTCTAGGGAAAGCCAGGAAGGATCGTTAGCCTTAAGCACCCCACAGCACTCACAGCACCCACAGCACCCACAGCACCCACAGCCTGTGAGGGAGGGAGCACATTTCCCAGCCTCAGGCAGTCTGTCTTCTGCATTTTAAAGATGTTCCACAAGAGGATAAGATGCAGTGACCAATCAATTTCTGTGCACCAGGGCATAAGCAGTGATAATCCATTTAGAAGAGAGGCTTCAATTGAGTAGAATTTTATATATGATGGAAGGAATCTCATTTGCCTGTGTCGGGGCCATCCGATAGAATGTTCTACAGTGATAGAAATGTTCCGTATTTGTGCTAACCAGGTAAGCCCGCGCGAATGCTTGAGGCAAAGCTAGTATGACGAGAACTGAATGCTTACCCTGTGGGCCACAGCCACATGACACTACCCGTGACCGTGTCAGACGGCGCAGCTCTGTAATGCTAAGGGACTCCATCGCCCCACCAGTCTTTGTGTTCCATATCTCAGTAAGACATCTCAAGTGTCAGAATGTGTGTCACTCTAAGCTCAGTCTGTGCGGTGGCCACCAGACCTCACATGGACAGCTCTTCTGCACGGACATCTTCCCCGCAACAGTGGTCTGTTCGACTATGGCTTGGTGCTGACCCGCAAGGCCGGTGCTTCATGCATGAGAACAACTTATACAACCACCTTGTTTGTTGCCTTACAAACTGTACCCAGCTCCAGCTTCCTTGAACTGGCTCACAGTTCACCAGGGTACTCAGAATCCTATCACAATACTTGGCTATTCCCAACACATGCTACTGCCTTCCCACTGCTGCTTGGGTTGACCACACAGTTTCTTCAAGGATTTAGAAAACACCTTAAAACTCTGCATGTGCCCCAAGCATGAAGAACCCTTCTGCTTTTTCTATCAAGAAAAGCCCTTGGCCAGCAAGACCCTCAGTGAAAAATACAGATAAGAAACATGGTTGAAGGGGCTGGCACTGTATTGGTATTGCCAAGGTATTGCTTTCTCACACTGATATCCCATATGGGCATGGGTGTGTGTCCCGGCTGCTCCACTTCCCATCTAGCTCTCTGTTAACATGCCTAGGAAAAGCAGCAGAAAATGAACCCTTGTTTCCATGTGGGAGATCTGGTTGAAGCTCCTGGCTCTTAGCTTTGGCTTAGCTCATGGCTGGCCATTGCAGCCGTCTGGTAAGTGAACTGGTGGATGGAAGATTTCCCTGTCCCTCCATCTTTCTGTGTAACCCCCAAATAACAAATAAACAAATCAATCTTGCAAAATCAAGGTTGAAAATATTGGCAAGATTTACATCCCCGGATGCCAGGTGCTTCCTCCCGAGCAGCAGGTGAAGATGAGCCAAGGCTTCATCTCCAGCTAATTTAATTAGTTCAATGGGTTCTTCATGGGGAGAAGCTAATCAAGTCACTTCTCTCGGAGCTTCCGAAGAGCACTCTGAGGCTTTCCTTTGGGGTTTCCTCCCTGCTGGAATCGGCCGCCATCTACACAGGAAGCTGAAACCAGGAAGAAAGAGGCTGTGGCTGAGGCTCTCTGCCAATGCTGCCCAGCAAGGACAGTGGGCCAGCCAGCGGTCCCACACTCTCCAGCAGCTGCTGTTTGTCTACCACTAAGAACAGCTTTTTGTGCTACTAGCATCATCCCTTAATATTCACAGTGAAGACGTTCCAGGGATCCTATGAACACGGAAACCCAGACACTCAGGTATCCTGCAGAAAATGCTGGGATGTTTGCACAAAACTCTATGTTCCCATATACTTTAGGACACCTCTAGATTACTCATAATGTCTAAGGCAACACAGACACTGTGCGAATAGTCACTGCACAGTGACTTTCAGGACATGAGGACGAGGAACAGGGTCTGTGCACGCTCACTCAGACACAGTCCTACCCCCACAGTCACGGACTGCCCATTGGTTGAACCTCCAGACGTGGGACCCATGGTTACCACTACCTACTTCCTGCCTTGCATTTTACCATCCTCACAGCCCAGCTGTAAACTGCTATTTAATTGCCGTTTCACAGATGAGGAAAGGAGCCTGGAGAGTTAATGCGAAACCCTCAGAGACTCCAGCTTGCTTATCTTGGTATCCCAGGAGAAGATGTTGAAAATGTAGGCGGAAGCAACTCTGCAGGAAATGTTTCCATGGAGCTCCAGGAACTCCAGAGCAAGGAACAGGATCTGGATTGCATGGGGAGCAAGGAAGAGACAGCCAGGCCAGTACCCCTCCCCTGCAAGCAGACAGTGTGGGGGCATGCCCAAGCTGGCCCCCCAGCGGTGCCAGGAGCCAGATGCTTCCATTGGCCACCAGCACAGGGCTGCTCCGAGGGCTGTCAAGTTCCAGGCACTTTCAGGATTTATGACAAGCTGGCCAGAAGGTCCAACCACCTGCCTGTCAATGTTGTCTTTGTGATGAGAAGACTAGGGTGCCATCCACTGGGAGCCATAGCTAGTGATGCTTGGCTTGGATCTCAAAGTTGTCCCCAACTTGGATCCCCAACAAGTTGTCACCAAGCAACTGACCTCAGCCAGGCAGTGGGGAACCCTGCCTGCTCATGGTTCCCAAGGCTGCCAGTATGGGGTCAAGTCTGGCCTCGTTCTCTGGACAACTCCGAAGGATGCTTGCTTCACCAGGATGGGCAGTGCCCCCAGTGGCCAGCCCTACTTCCTTCTCTTGCATCATGATGAAGGAGCCCTTTCCCAGGAGGGAACGCACCCTGGAAGCCAGTGTGGCCAAAACCAGCTAAGAGGTGTGAAGGAGGACAGGGGCTCTGCCCTCAGCACGGGCCCTGGGACAGCAGCAGCAGGTTTGGCCCTCAGCTACTCACAGGCAAGCCATGCCATATGTCATTCTGCAGGTGCCATCTGTCTGGGCATATGTGTGCACGCTGGCACTTTGGGGGGCCCAGCATTTAGTGGCGCACTACACACCTAGGTGCTCCAGGATGGGGACTGCCCACGTGCCCAGGTGCCCAGATGCAGGTGTTAGCAGGGACTGGGTGGATAGGGGGCAGATGAAGCAGGCCACAGGGATCTGAGCTCTGCTTGTCCAGCACAGCCATGTCAGTCTAGCTGGGCTGTGGTGAGTTCAGTGGGCCCAGGACATGCTTCAGGCTTGCACAGTTCCAAAAACTGGAACGTGACAGCACTTTGCAGGGGGCATCTGTGCTTACAGATTGTGGAGTTGCCGCCTATGTTGTACTGCCACCAACAGAGAAAAGTCACAGCAGTTCCCTGCCTAATTCAGAACGAAATTTCAAAACTATAAACCAACAAAACCAAAGTCCTGCTTCAGAGAACCCCTGATGGGTCGAAACACCTTAAGAACCCAAGGCATTCCCTGAGTCCCACTGTCTCAATAGAACACTCGCTCTGTGCCATCAGATGGGAGACTCCATCTCCGCTTCGCTCAGATAAACAGGCATGCCCCCCTTTGTTTCTGGCCTCTACTTCTGTGCTGAGCTGAGGAAAAGAACCCACTGGGCTTCGCCAGCAACAGTGAGGACCACACAAAGGTTAAAACGTTTGAGAAAGACAGTTCCTTCTTCAGGGACTTGTATTCTAGCAGTGCAATTAGAGCCATAACACACATAATTATGGTGCAAGGCAAATTTTATTAAATGCCTGGCAGAGGCTGCATTCACAACGAGAAGGCAGCGTTAATCTTAGCTGCTTAATTTGGGATGTACCTGGGGGAAGAGAGGGTATGAGCGGGCCCTTGGGGCACAATTCAGACACTGACAGGCAGGCACAGGTCCCAAGGATGAAGGTAGGGGCATGGGGCTGCACCCGAAGGGGTCCCCCTCAGTGGCAGCCAAGCCACTCACCCTGCTCTCCCACATAAGGGAAGCGGAGGGGAGCTGCATTAAGGCCAAGAGTGGGCAGAGGGGTTGGCCCTTCAGCTGTGACGCAGCGTCAGGGCTACAGGGACCTGCCACAATAACACTGAGAGCAGCTTCCAAGGTCAAGTCCAGGAATCCAAATTGCTCTGCTGGACTCATGTATTCATTAGCACGCTGGCTGTAAATGACGTAAAGCCAAACCACACTAGCTTAAGCAGAGAGAGGCTAACAGACCAGCACAGAGTACCACCATGAGCAGGTGGTCCCCAGGGACAAATGCAACCAGGGACCTGAACACCATCAACCATCACAGGTGTGGGCCAGCATCGTGGCACGGCACGTTAAGCCCCTTCCTACAATGCCGGCTTCCCACTGGGCACTGGTTCAAGCTCCAGCTACTCCACTTCCAATCCAGCTCCCTGATATTTGCCTAGGAATGCAGCAGAAAACGGTTCAAGTGCTTGAGCCTCTGTAGCCACATGTAAGACCTGGAGAGAAATCTCAGCTCCTGCAACATGGCACCGTCCTACTTGGTCTGTTGTGACCATTTGGGGAACCAATGAGAAGCACCATGAACACATTAGAGAGGCCTACATCTGCTCCTCCCAGTGCCACATGGCAAAAGGTGACAGCAGCCCCACTGGGGTCTTTTTGTCTGAAAGCAACTTCTTCATTCGTACAGCCATTTGACTAAAAGCAGGACTCTAGATGAAGCATCGCCACGTCATGATGTGGACGGGCCATTCCACCCCACCATCTCAGACCTGTGACAGTTCCACCCTGACCTACTGAATGCTTACCTTCTGTGTCCCTCTGAATCTAAGTGAGGTGCCATGGGACTATTCTCCGTTTCCTTTCTCTTTCTACTGTCAATGCTGCTCATTTTAATGGGGATTATTCTCATTGAGAAGCCCTTCGGATGATTCCAAGCACAGCCCTCCCCACACGCCATAACGAAGTGGAGCAGGCAAATGCAACAGTTCATCTTCTGGCTTGTGTTGTCAGGCAGCGGAGTTTTCACCAAGGCACCCCTTCATCCCTGGGACCCCTGATTTTCATTTGTCAGCGGGTAAGCAGGACATCATAGCAGGTGGCTATGATCAACACAAAACTGAAAGCAAATACTCATCCAGGACCTTTGCTGAGTAGCAACAAGATCCGGAGATGTCCAGACCAGGGCTGAGGAGGCTGGACATGGGTAAACTGTCCAACTGCTCAGAACCGACACTCTAACAGGACCTCAGGGCAAAGGGCACAGAGAAAAGATAAAGCCAGCGCCCCAAGAGTGCTGCAGCCGAGATGAAGGCCTGTGGGCACCCTGTATGGTGGACTCTCACATGACCACGGTAAACCTGTGGAACTCATATCTCGGCAACGTGGGGGAAACTCATTCACCATGGGCAGCGATGTCTAGCTCCTGTCCAGGACAAAAAGGACATCAGAAGGGTGTTTCCATTTTTCGACCTTCTAGAGTGCTGCCCTGCCTAAGACAGGTCTTGGAACTTTGTGCTCTATGGACACAAGTGCTTGAGACATGCATTTCACCCGCATCGCTTCCTTGTGAGACGCAATCAGAACAGCCACCCAAACCTAAATGTGGAACAAGGCATAAGAACACACACAAAGATCAGGTTTACATGGATTAATCACAACTGCAGACAACACAGGCACGGGCTTAGTTCTCCAGTCACTGAGCTAGCTTGCCTGCCACTTGGTCACTCACCCCACCGCATTGAATGTAGCCAAACTCTAAGTTGGCGTCCACTCTGCAGGGGTTTCAAAGTCCTCAGGGTTGAAATCCAGGTCTGACAGGCCCTGGCTCCAATCTTCATCTTTCGCAGTCTCACCAGCACACGGGCACTCTCTTCAGTGGACACAAGGCCGAAGATACCGTCCTCCCTGGAGACCGGGAAAACCTCACCCAGCATCTCTCTAACAGCCACAGGTCGGTAGGAGGAGCCCAGGTTCAATGTACTAGGAAAGCTGAACTCCCAACCCATAAACCTACCCTCCTCCAAGTGCTGGACTGGCAACATGCCTCTTTCCAGGTCTTCAGATGAGGCTCTAGCTGAGCTTTGGAGCAGCATCCTGGAGAGTCATGGACTTCCGAATGGCATCACAGGGAGCCAGGGGCTCCTCTGTACCTTCGTGAATATAAGTTTGGTGCTCAATGAGGAGCCTGGCGCACAGTGGGAGGCAAGGAATGGTGAGTGGAATACAGAGGCACATGAGTGGGCCCAGCGCAGTGGCCTAGCAGCCTAAAGTCCTTTCCTTGAACACACTGGGATCCCATATGGGAGCTGGTTCTAATACCAGCAGCTCCACTTCCCATTGAACTCCCTGCTTGTGGCCTGGGAAAGCAGTCAAAGATGGCCCAAAGCCTCGGGAGTCTGCACCCAAACCCTTGGGACCCTGCACCCGCGTGGGAGACCCAGAAGAGAATCTGAGCTCCTGGCTTCGGATCCACGCAGCACCAGCCATTGTGCTCACTTGGGGAGTGAATCATTGGATGGAAGATCTTCTTCTCTGTCTCTCCTCCTCTCTGTATGTCAGACTTTGCAATAAAAATAATAAATAAATCTTTAAAACAAAACAAAACAAAGGCACATGAGTGAAGGAGCTGGACCCTGGCCTGAGCTCCTTCAGCAGCAGCAGCTCTGGCAGGGCAGGCGTCAGAGGATCCTACCTCCAGGCCTCCGTGAGAAGGGCAGTTATCTCCTGATAAATGCAAAGTGAAGCCACTTGATTTTCCTTGCTCATGTAGCAGGCAGCTAACTTTCCCCATCCTGTGAGTTTGGGCTGGGCCACGTCACTTTCCTCACCCAATAAGATGTAGACAGACACTTGTGCAGAGCAGCTCTGCCTTTCATAGTTCCCTCACCATCAGGAGGACTTACCCAGGCAGCCAGCACTGAGTCCAAATCACACAGGTGGCGGAGAGCCAGCACAGCTGGACGTGTGCCAAGAAGCATGGCTGCATAGCTTAGCCAGGCCTGTAACAAACAACCTCCCCCACGCAATCCCCCCACCCCCTGCCCCGGGAAACCACTGCATTCGGAATGCTCTGTTAGGCGGCACTGTGGCGGCACCACACAGACACCTGCTACCACCACCAACAGTAAGTAACAGCACTGACACTAGAGCTTCCAAAGCTCTAGGAACAGAACCCAAGAACATGAACTTGTCCATTTTCTGCAGCTCTGCTTACAATGGAGAGGCAGAGAGCCCTGGGGCAGCCTGGGGCAGCCTGGGGCAGCCTGGTGCTTCAGTGGGAGACAGGGAAAAGAGGAAAGCAAGTGCGGGGAAGGGGCAGGCTGAGGGGCATTGACCCACCCTAGAGCCAAGGGTCTACATTAAAGGCAGCAGCCATTACACTCAGAAACCCCCAACAAGCACCTCCCATGTTTCCATAGCACATCAGTGAGCAAATTAATCCAGCTCCAGGTAAAAACTGCTTCTAAAGGTCCTCCCCCGGCGGCTGGAGCAGCACAGTCCAGTTCAACAATGCGGAGGGAGGCATTTATCAGCGCCCTGGCTCCTGGCAGGCCGGCCATTTAAACGCAAGCCCAAACAGCTCCTCCCAATCAGCACTCCTGTAACGCCTTGCAGACACAGCCCCTGCTTCTCCCTAAGGAGGAAAAGCAAAAAGAAGACGGCCTTTTGTTGGCATTTCCTTGAAGAGGAATTTGCTGAAGGCCCTGGCAAGCATAGAGAAGTCAGTTAAGAGATGTCTGGCTGTCAGGAGAATTGGAGTGTAGCAAATAGTCTCCAAAGGGATCCTGGAAGGCAAAAGGTAGGCAGAGACGCAACGTGGGAAAGGAAGTAATTGCTGGTGGTGAGGTTTAACCATTCTGGACGTAGGAATCTCCCCCAAAACTTGGGGGTAGAAGCATCCCGTAGTAATACAGGACTAGGCAGGTAGCTACATTAGGGCCAGGAACTGGAAACCATTACCACCACATCCCCTGCCTTACGCAACTCAATCCTCCACCCACCTGTCAGTCACATGATCCCTTCCTCGGGGGGGGAGGGATACCTCCTCTCCCCTGGGACCTGGGGCCAGTATCTCAGAACCTGGGAAGGTGAACCAAGAAGGGCTGGGGACCACCCAGGCATTCCACAGCGTTACTGAGACAACGGGTCATCTTAGTCTCTGCTTTCTCTGATACTGGTCTCTTTCTCCTGCTCCCAAAGGTGCATGCAGCAATGGCACAGTGAACAACTAAGACCTCCCCGGGCACGTGCCAGCATTTCTACCCCTGGAAGTCTTCCTTCTTCACGAGACTTCATCCCTACCATGGCTGGAGTCCACTGAAGCCTTCATCCTAACCTGACCAGTCAAGCTAAGCGGACCTGGATACAGATCAAGGACCCAGGTAGAACTCATTTCCCCTGGCTCTTTCTCTCCCTCTGCCTGTCCCATATCATACCCAAGCATTCACCTAAGTTGCTGGGTTTCTCAACTGTCCTTTGCTCTTCAAGAGAGGCCATGAACTCACAGTTACACTCTCAGAAGCAACAGCTCTGTTCTTGCCAGTGAAGTCCCCATTCGTTCAGTCATTCGTCCCTGTATCTAACACTGACAGAGTCCCTGTTCTGTGTCAGACATTGTTCTTGGTGACTTGAAACACAATAGTGACAAACAGAAAAATCAATCCCTGCAGAGCCACATTTGAGTGTGGGAAGATGAGAAATCTGAAAAAAGAACAGCATGCTCTAAGATGGGCAGTGCAACTGGCCCTCAGGGACTGAGTCAGGCGAGTAGAGGAGCTGTGTGGGGGAAAGTGGGCAGGTGGTGTGGACAAGGCGGGCAGTGTGCTCCTCCTGAGGAGCTGGTATTTGAGTCAGAGGTGGTGGCAGGGTGGGCAGGAGCAGGGACCAGCTGGAGCAGAAGGCGATGTGCCTGGAGGGTTGTGGGGCAGTGAGGAGGCCAGCAGGAAGCGGGGGTGGTGAGGGAGCAGGTGGAGTCTGTGGGATGTGAAGATCAGTTAAATAGGGCTCAACAGGATTGTGCAGCGGGTTCGGGGAGAGGACGGTGCAGAACCCAGTCCTCGCCCAGTGCTTCTCATGCACATCCTAGGCCCTCTGAGTGCCCAGTCTTGGACTTCTCGGCTTCCAGAATTGGGGACTGGGCAAATCTCATTCCTCTATAAATCAGCCCATCTCCAGTATTGTACCCATGTCCAGTATATGGCAACAGAACTGACCTGTCACCCCCTTCAGGGCATGAGTGCTTCTACATGGGAATCTGGAAGGGAGAAGCGTTTGCAACCCTACAGCTCTGCCTTCACTCCCGCGATCAGCCGGTGCCTGCCTGCATCTCCAGGGCCACCGTCACAAGGACACAGAGTCCATGAGGCTCCAGAGTACTCACTGGGTTGGATCCCACTGCCCCGTGCTCAGCTCACAGTCAGTGTGACCAGCTGTGTACCACGGAGCCCTCAGTGCGAGTCTCCCTGACCTGGAAGATACAAGCACCCATGTACTCAAGCTGAAGATATTTATGGACAGACAATACAAGAAGGGAAAATGAGACCTGTCCAAACAGACCAGAAAATCAATGTGACTTAGTTAATTCACTAATCCACAGAGTTGTGCTGGGGACTTGGTGTGGGAGGCGGGGTAGGGCGCTGGGTATTCCTGGCAGCCTAGACCACAGAGGTGGGAAGGCGTGACAATGTTGTTCTTTGGTGAGCTCACCAGAAAGGCCACTTGGGGACAATCAATCATAATCACAGACTCTTACTCTTAGAATCACAAAGGCTTTTCATGCAAATGAGAGCATGTGCAAAGTAATCAGGACAAGAGACATTAATTATAGCTAGGCATTGATGATAATGTCAATATTACAGAAACACAGCTCAAACACCGCTTCCCATGCGCAGCTTCTAGTTGGTTCCAGAGGCAGAAAGCTAACCCTCTGTCCCTGGAACTAACTGGGATTAGTGGTTCACCCCTTGTGTTGGTTTTAAAAAGTTAATATTTTAAAAAGGGCCCCTGTTAGGGTACAGTGGTTAGTCACTGCCTACAGAACCAGCACCAGTTTGAATCCTCGATACTAGTAGCCCCCTACTACTGGCCCAGGAAAAGCAGCCAAGGAGGGTCAAGCCCTTGGGCCCCTGGCACCTGCATGAGACCCGGAGGAAGCTCCTGGTTCTGGACTTCAGCTTGGTTCAGCCCAGGCCATTGAGACCATCTTCAGAGTGACCCAATGGGTAGGAGATCTTTCCTGCTTTGTCTCTAACTTGGCATTTCAAATAAATAACTCTTTTTAAAAAATCATATGAGAAGGGACTGAATAGTTTGACACCAGGCGGTTCTGAGGCAGGTTCTTTGCGGTCAGACTGTGTGGATTTCAACCCCTACAGGGCCACTCATGCCTGTATCTCCTTGGGGAGGATGACTGTCACCCGAATAGGAGAGGGAGCATGATGCTGGGGGAAGCGGTAGGGAGGCAGAGCAGCCTACAGGAAGGACTGCACCTTGCATCTGAGAGCTTCGTAGCCTGAATCACCCATAAAACCTTTGCTCATCTTTCCCAAGGAGTTATCACAGAGGGATCCCATCTACATCAGCCTTAAAAGAACACTGTCAGTTCTTTTCATTCAAACACCAGCAGTCTACATTGGAAAATGAAGCTTAAAACATGTGTTTGTACTGTATATGTCAAAACATGTACCAATGATATGGAATAGCAGCTTCAATCACCAGAGTTCACATGTAAGGAACTGGTTCTCATTTCACCTGGAATAGGACACATGATGTTAGGGTGACTGACAGCCAGGAAAGGAAGTTCCACAGGTAGAGCTACAAGTGCCCAAGGTCACACAAAGTTATATAGTGAGCCAAGATTTGGATCTGGATCTATAGGATGCCAAAAACTAAGGTCCACCCACTAACTACAGTATCCTCCCATCAAATCAATACTGCTCAGGGCTCCTTCCACCTCTTCCAAGATAAACCTGAAGGGTGGCTGGAATGAGTGTGAGCAAAACGGAACAATTGGTTACTGCAAAAGCAAGCAGACTTGACCCTCACATATGAAAAAGATAAAATCCAAGTCATTTGGTCAAATCGCAATGTTCTGGCTGCTATGACATCAGGCATCCTAGCTGGGCAAAGATCCTGAGGCTGGCTTCCTCACTCTGCACTGCATGGATCCAGCTCACTGTGCACATGCTGGTACATAACAGTCAACATCTGGAGCCGGGGAAATGAATCACCCCTCATCCAGATGTCTTATGTTCACTGATGTAACATCTTACGAAGCACACTGTGTTCGTAGCACTGCACTAGACAGGTATCTGACTGAAAATTTCTTCTTGCTCACCAGATACAAACACATGTCTCAGTTCGCACAGAATGAAATGAGTGACAGCAAATGCCAGAGAGTGTAAAGCCAATGAGCCTAATTTGCACAGCATTAGCAGAAATTATTAGTAATAACACAATGCAGTTAACATGCATGGAGAACTAACGGTGCATCAAGGCAGAGGCTTTATGTCTGCTACTGCCACTTGCCATTCTCACATCATTTCCCGAGAGACACGGGGGAACTGAGTGAGACTGGCCACACAGTGAGCAACAATGAGGCTGGTTTTACAAGCTGTGTCATCTGAAGCCAGAGCCTTAACCCACTGTCACATTAGCAACTTCTGTATGTCTTTGTTACTCAATGTGTGGGACAAGAGACCAGTAACACCTGCCTTCTGGCAGCTTCTCAGAGCACTTTGCCAAGTGACCCAGTACCAGCTATGGACCACCTGCCTCTGTCACCTGGGTATGCGAGATGAAGGCAGTTCAGGATTCATATCATAACTGATTCTCACACTGTCCTAAAGTCAATCTGATATTTAAAGCCAAGGCATGTTGTATTTCTTTCCTCTGAAGTGGACAGGTGGGACAGGTGCTTTCTTTCAGAGTTGAGAAGTATATCCAAACACAGAAGGACTACAAAAAAAAAAAAAACAAAAAAAACAAAACAAAAAACCAGAATGGATCCATGCAATTGATACTCAGCTTCTGTTGGTTCTAGAGCCCTAGGAAAGATTTCATGCACTGTGTCACGCCGTTCGTCGAGCCCACCCAGTTCAGCCAGTACTATGTGGGTCTTTCAACTCAGCATCAGCTGCCAGTGGATTTTGAGCAAGCATGATGACACACAACAAGCAAAGGCAACTCAAGTCACAGACTTTGGCAACACAGCAGACATGCTCAGCACCCAGGTCAGCTCTCCTGCCTGCCCTCCTCAGCCACCTGGCTGTACTGCACCCTCCGGCCACCATCCCACCCAGGTCAGCTCTCCTGCCACCCTCCTCAGCCACCTGGCTGCACTGCACCCTCCGGCCACCATCCCACCCAGGTCAGCTCTCCTGCCTGCCCTCCTCAGCCACCTGGCTCCACTGCACACTGCGGCCACCATCCCAACCAGGGCAAGAGACTCAGCCCTGAGCCCACATGTCAGGTGCTGCATGGAATCAGTCTGAAGGACAGAGTGCCCCTGGCAGCACAAGCGCCCAGCTCATCTGCCAGCAACTAGGTTGACCTAACACATCTGACTGGAACTTTGCTTTGATTTTGCTTTTTCAGTTTCCCAATGAATAACTAAGACCAAAACCTGCTTCTCTTTCAATTCTGAACTCCTTTCTGGGTGTCTAGTAATCTCCCCATCAGCTCCTTGAAGCAGGTTAGAATCTTGATTTTGAGTATTCATTCACGTCATAAACAGATGACCAGATGGACACCATAGAAACTAACCTTCACCTATCACAGAGGTCATAGCAATGAAGATGGAGTTCCAAGCCCAGCCAGAGTGACTACCCAAAGAGCAGAACTCAATGCAGGAGCCCCTGGCCAGCTTCCCTGAGGAAGTGGTGTACACATGAGTACCCAAAGAGCACTAGGAAGGGGCTGCTGACCTGGCCTCCTGACACTTGCTGCAAACCTACCCAAAGAGCGCTGGGAAGGGGCTGCTGACCCAGCCCCTGACACTTGCTGCAAGTCTGAGCTAGTGATGGATTGGCTTGAACACAACACTTGCTTCTGTCAGAGAATAATAAGCTTTGTGCTGTGATGTGGATGAATATTTGTGCCCCACCACCACCAAATAAGACTATGCTGAAGTGATAAACACTTCCGGGGCCATGTCTAAAAATAGACCTCCAAGAAGCTAAACAGAAGCAAAGCCAATAGGGCACAGCCCTACTGGCACTGGAATATGTAGTTATTGCAGGTGAGAAAACTCCCCCTGGTTATGGACGACTACTCTCTACGGTGACACTGCACCTCTACATGCCCATGTCTCCACCCTCTGCACCTGTCCTCACCCGCCAGATGCTTACGCATCACGCCCTCATTGGCTGAGGTATCACCTCCTGCGAGAAGGCCTCAGATGCCTCTCCTCGGTTGCCATCACTGCCTCTGGCCTTACCTACACTACAGGACTGGTCATGGTTTATGATGACTCCTCACTGAAATCTGCAAGTGTAAGTTCTTTGGGTTTCAGGCCTGCCTCTTGCTCATATCACTCCCCAGAATCTGGCGGGTGAGTTACACCTGGTAGATATCATAAAACTCTTAGGGGATAAACAGTGCTCACCGTTCCTATCCTGGCTGCTCTGCTTCCCATCCAGCTCCCTGCCTGTGGCCTGGGAAAGCATTTGAGGACGGCCCAAAGCCTTGGGACCCTGCCCCACGTGGGAGACCTGGAAGAGGATCTGGGCTCCTGGCTTCAGCCGTTGCAGTGACTTGGGGAGTGAATCACTGGACAGAAGATATTTCTCTCTGTCTCTCCTCCTCTCTGTATATCTGACTTTGTAATAACAATAAACGAATCTTTAAAAAAAACCAAATGGTAAAATACAAATGTAGGTGAAGAGGTAGAGAAAAAGTCCTGGTACAGTGGTAGAGCTGCAGATTGGTGGGCCAATCAGTAACAAAGTTTTCTCAAAAAGCTAAAAGTAGAACTACCGTATAATCTAGCAATCCTACTTCTAGACACCCAAGCAAAGAAACCACGCTCCGCATTCAAGACAAGATACCTTCTTTTATTCACTGCAGCATTACCCCCATGGCCGATGCAGGAAACAGGTGATCTACTTAGCAAGGAATGGAGATAAAAGAAATAAAGACAACGAAATACACACCCAGGGCAACATTGTTTAGCCTTATCAAACAGGGAGATCCTGCCAGGTGCAACAAGAGGGGTGAACCCAGAGAACCAAACACTTCAGAGTATGCCAAGTGACGTAACCTAGACACCACATGACGTCATTTCCAAGTAGAACAAGAGCAGCCAAACTCACAGAAATCATCAGAGACTCTCTCACTTTGTGATGTTAATATCTAAGGAAAAGTGGTATCTGTATGTAGATGTGTAACATCCATATTTGAAGCAAATGTAGCAAAATGTTAAAAACTGTTAGAGAGAGAGAGACAGAGAGAGGTAGCTGCCAGGAGTCAACAGGGTGAGGGAAATGGATTGTTCTCAAAAGAAATACGCTTTTTAAGATGATTAGGTTCTGGAAATCAATGTGCACCACACCCACAGCAATAGCAATAAAGAGTAAAATTTTGTTAAGAGTGGTCTTACGGGCCCAGTGCAATAGCCCATTAATTCCTGCCTTGAAGCTGTCAGGATCCCACATGGGTGCCGGTTTGTGTGGAAGTGAAACCACTGTTCCATTTCCCATCCAGCTCCCTACCTGTAACTGGGAAAGCAGTAGAGGACAGCCCAAGGCCCAGGACCCTGGGCCATGCAGGAAACCCAGAAGAAACTCCTGGCTCCTGCTTTTAGATCAGCTTAGTTCCAGCCATTACAGTCACTTGGGGAATGAACCAGCGGATGGAACATCTTTTTCTCTGTTGTCTCCTTCTTTCTGTATATTTGCCTTTGAAAGAAAAATAAATAAATAAATCTTAAAAAAAGAGTGATCTTATGTATTCTTACCACTCACACATGAAAGTGAACTGCTATGAGGCCAATTCATTTGCTTGTTTTCAACGCAACATGTTTGCATACCAAAACGCCATGTTTTTATCTTACTCATTATTTGGCAATTATACCTGAATAATGCTGAGAAAGGACTCCTAAGATAAAAAGAAGAAAAATTATCTCTCAAGAAACTACACAGAAGCACTGTCATGGGTTTCTCAGCTAAAGGGAACGTGGCATGGTTCCTACTGGTCCAGACAAGCATGTCACTAAATATTTCGGGCACATGCAGACATTGAGTCTGAAAATGTGCCAACCTAGAATGAAGGACAAGGGCAGGGCCGCCAGTCCAGGCTTCCTCCCTCAGCACTTTCCCACCCCCGGGCTGATGACGCATCTTTCCATCGACATGGGCCTCCTTCCTCGTGCAGGACACGGGTGGCCTCTGAAGCCAGTGCCACCTGTTGACAGGCTGCAGTGGCCACAGCAGCGTCAGCAGTGATCAAAGTGAACCCCAGCAGGAAAGGACATACGCGTGGAGAGGACCAGAGACTGTGAGAGCGGCTGCGCCACCATGTCTCTCCTTTCCTTATGCTTTCTGCCGTCAACCACTGGGAGGGAGGGCACCCTGGCATATCCGGAGCCACACCACTCACCCTGGCTCTCAGCAGTGTGGCTGCTGGAGGACGGGCTGGCCACCCGGGACTGAGTCACACTTGCCGTGCCCCCAGTGATCCTCATGACCTGGCCCTACTCTCCCAGACAGGGCGGCCTGGCCTCCATCTCCCACCCGCTCCGGCCTCCTGCAGTGTTCATCTAGCAGCTGGACCCAGCCCTGGGCATACACATCAGCCTGGAGGCTGCCATCGGAGGGGCACTTCAGTCAACCTCGAATAATCACGTCTCAGTCGCCGTGTGGGTGGGCCTGCTCCAACCCAAAAGAACAAGGTCCTAAAAGGAAGAGGCATCCTGAGTCCAACACTACTGCCCAGGGTCTATGGACAGTGGCCTGGCCTACCAATTTCAGATGTGCCAAATCCCACAACTGTGTGAGTCAATCCCTTACAATGATTCCCATTCTACACATTATTGCATGGATACAGATACACAGACATGCAGATATTTCAAAATGTAGTGAAAAATGGGATTAAAAGATAATTTTATGTTGGTGCAGAAAAACATTTTGTAATCCATGCCTAAAATGGGTCTTTCTAAAATACCTGAAAACATTTATTAGAGGAAACTAAGCATAGATCTTAAAATTGACACCCAAAGAAGCTTTTGTGAGTCGGTGATTGTGCGGCCCTTCTGAGACCCCTTGCACGTCTGTCTTCCTGTGCTGCTTTGCAGGAGGTGCCTGGCTCACACCCTTCCTCGCTCTGCACATCACACATGTATGGCTCTGTGGCCAGCCCCTAGGGATCACGGGCTCGCCTCTGGCCACAGCGGTCCTGGGCGTGAAGAGCAAGGAAGGACACAGCCCGTAGCAAGGGCCTCCAGGGTGTCCGCTGGCTGACTGCAAAGCAGCAGCTGCCCAGACAAGCAAGGAGGGCGAGCAGTGCTACGTCCACCCAGCAATGAGGACAAAGCAGTGAAGAGAGGAGACACGTTCATGCTCTCTCATTTACTAAACAGCAGAGTCGGGATTCGGATCCACACATGTTGGAAACCAGGTCTGGGTAAACACCTTTCCTGGGTGTTGCACTGGCCAGAGGCAGCCAGGCTCTGGATATGACAGAGCCTGGTGCTGGGGTCCTAAGATCAGGGGGGCAAAAAGAGCTGTGCTTGCAAGTGTGTCAGCCTGGATAAGCAACCCCACCGGTGTGAGCAGTTCCCTGTGAGGCCCAGGGCAGTCAGTCCATCGCAGTGGGCTTCTGCTGGCCAGTCTAAATGCTCATGTGGACCAGACTGCCTGTTGGACGTGCTTTAACTTGACCTCTTTCTGAGACTCTAGAGCCGTGTGACTGGAGCGGAAGTGAAGAGGACCACAGAGGAAACGCGTGGTGTGTGAGTGTGTGCGCGCACGTGCACCCACATGCTTGCTGCTTCAATCACTCCCTGCTGCCCGCCCCTTTCTGAGTTTTTCCATCCTTGACACCCACATGGGACACATCATTCCAGCTCATAATGAGCCTTCATTCAAGCCACTGATCAATAGCAGGAACCAGCAGGTCTGTCTGCCCCACTTGTTTTCTCTACCTTCAATCTGCCAAGACAGATTAGGCCATTTCCAAGGTCATTCAATATTCGGGGAAGAACGGAAAACTATCTGGTGGGCTGTTCTCAGAGTAAGGCTGCAAACGGAAAGATGAGAACTCAGCCGTGTGTTCCATGACAGATTCAATTTATGTTAAGCTCAGAGGGGGATCCTGTTTTCTCACGGAAGCTTGCCCATTTCCAAGTTGCTAGCTTGTCCATCAGTCTGGAGGTAGGGTCCTCCCTAACGAAGCATTGGCTTAGCAACACGAGACCAGCCCTGCCAGCGAAACAGGCTGTGTCACCTTGCGACCTGAGGTGCCCTGGCTATGGTCCTGCTTTATCAGGCAGCTCTAGCATTCACCACTGAACACTGAATGGGTCGGGGCACAGAGCAGCTTTCCCTGTCAAAGGAATCCTGATACTTCTGTGACAATGGCTGAAGTCTGGTCTCTTCTAGAAAGGTGCTCCTCCTGTCTGTTCAATTAGTCCTGTGGAATGCATGCAGAGGAAGAAGAGCCTGTTCAGCCTCCACCTCCAGAACCCAGGGAAGTCTCCCGGTTCAGAAATGCAACACCATCAGCAGTGCCAGACCCTGGTCGGGTAGAAGCCAGGAAAAGAAAACCTGCCAATGCAGAAGTTTCCATTTGTGTGATCACCGGCTCAAAAACGGAGCCCCGGGTGGCAGCAGCCTACCTTGCTCTTAAGTTCCTCCCCAAGATTCCTACTGTGAAGTCCCAAGCTCCGGTACCACAGAGTGACCACACCTGCAGACTGGATTTACAAAGATGAAATTGAAACAGGATGGCTCTGTTAGGATGGACCCTAACCATGAAGGCTGATATTCTCGTAAGAAGCGATTAGGACACAGCAGTGTGAAGAGGGGCCATGTGAAGACCCACGGAGAAGTGGCCATCACCAAGCCAGGAAGACAGGTAGCCAAACCTGCCAACACTT
This sequence comes from Ochotona princeps, assembly GCF_030435755.1. NCBI lineage: Eukaryota > Metazoa > Chordata > Mammalia > Lagomorpha > Ochotonidae > Ochotona > Ochotona princeps. Next base: position 38,993,981 of record NC_080852.1, on the reverse strand, counting down.
TGGTCTCCACTTCTGCTCTTCAGAATGGGGAAGAACGCTCGTTTCTGTTGCTGTGGCACTGGGTTCTGGCAGCCTCGGGGCACACCTAAAACTCCTTCTAAAACCCCTGCAGCATCTGACAGCTGAAGGAGGCTTAGATGCAGGAACCTGAGGAGTCAGCCACTTGTTTCTATAATGAAAAACCCAAGGCAGGCTATTCTACAAAGACAAAAGGCTTATTTGGGTTCCCAGATCTGGAGGAAAAAGGTCCAAACACCACAGCGCAGGCAAGGGGTCATGTACGGTGGCTCATGTGCAGAGGGGGCCACACGGCAAGCCAGAAATCAAGCAGAACTACGCAGGAACAACCTGAGGCCTTTTCATAAATAGCACTACTAGAGAGCACTGGCTCGAGGGTCACAGCCCTGATGAGCTCACGAGCACCCCTCCCCCACCGCCCAGGGTCCACCCTGGAGACCACGCCTGTAGCACAGGGGCCACTGGGGGACACTGTACATCCAGACCACAGCAGGTGCCTTCTCTGAACAGGTTTTCAATGCCAATAAAAACAGTGTTTGGAAACAGATACTTTCTAGGAAAAATGTAAAATATGTAAAAACGAAGAGATTTTCTTCTACCCCGTGTCTTCTGTGATATTTAAAGTGTCAAACTCAACTCAGTGAGCCACCTGTCTTTTCAGGAGTGGTCCCTGAGACAGGATTCAATCAGTTATTCTGCAAATATTTGCTAATTATTCATTGTGAGGGTACAAGGAGAAACATGACTATGAACACAACCACTGCCCTTTGCATTCTAACGGCAGAACCTGGACACAAACAACGCACATTGAAGACAGAGCGCTGGGCAGTGACGCTGGTTATGGAGAATACACTGCTGCTCAGAGTCACCACTCTGGAAGGGCTCCTGATACTGGCTCACTCTCTGTGTTCCACCCTGCTGTGTCCCACTCAAGTCTCCTTAGCCAGGGACTGAGGCTTGCAAACTGGATTTCCCAGACCCTTGTGCCGCTCAAAATGGCTTCTGCAGCTAAAGAGAGGCAGTGACGGGACACAGGAGGAGGCAATGCAGGGGAAGCCTCTGATGGTTCTTCAAGAGCCTGTGGCTACCACGGCACCACAGGGGCTACGGAGTCTGATTAGGCAGACATGACAGCAGCAGGGCCACACGGCACCTGAGGCTTTTGGCAGTTGTGATGTCAGGAGGCAGGTGTCCCCATGGCAGTGGGAGCAGCTCCCCCATGGCACAAGAGCGTGTGGGTCCTGGGTCATGTCTCTTCCCTTTGTCTCCTGCCAACCTCCTGCCACCTCTCGCCTGCAGACTCAACTACCTCTTCAGCTCCCCCAGCCTTTCATTTGTGACCAAGCTCCTCCATGTAACGCCTGCAACATCCCTGGGATTCTGATTGGACGCCAACTGGAAGGTCTCCCTGAGTGGAGGTGTGAAGCAACCTGAGCGAGCTGGTGAGTAGTGGTGGTGTGAGCCCTCTGGACGGAGGCTTCCCAAGAGGGGGCATGGCCAGGATGTGTAGGAACAAGAAGGAGGCCAGAGGAGTCAACAGAACGCTGAAATGAGAAAGAGCCCACCATGAGCGCCTCAGTGGCCTCCAAGATGACTCCCCTGACCTCCCCCGCTCCGGAGGCTTAAGAGCCCCTATTAAACACATGGAAAAGCAGTGAAACAACAAAGTAAATTGGGAGTCTTCTTAACTGTGGCACGCTGGAGCCAAATGTAATCCTATCCCGTTGTTTAATTATACAGAAAGGCACGGTCATGAGTTACACAGGAGTTGGCGCAGGAGGACCCACAGTCCAAACCAGCCCATCACCTGCTTCTGCGAATGAAGATCTAAGGGTGCCAAGCCACACCCACTCACTTCCTTATTACAAAGGAGACTTTTGCAAGGCAGTAACAGAAGAGGGTGGCTGCAGTGGAAACCACACAGGCCCTCTTCTGAATTGTTCTTACCCCGCTACACAGAGTGAGTCGGCTCACTGGCGAGACACACAGGATCTCAGGAAGGAAAATGCGGCTGATGGAAAGCTCTGTAGCATTTACCTACAGCGCCATACACACCGGGAGAAGACCGAGAAACAGAAGCCCACACATCACATCCTGAGTCTGGAGGGTGCGGTGGGGATCCCCGAGTCCCCGGTGAGACTTGGCTCACGAAGCAAGGCGCTGCAGACAGCCCACAGCCTGGACCCTTCTGCCAGACACTGCTGCTCCAAAGCCAACAGATCCAAACAAAACCTGGTGCCCGGGGCGTGGCGGGAACTTGGCGGGGGGAGCGTCTCCGCATGTGGGAAGGCAACCCTCACTGGAACCCCGGTGTGGGGAAAAGGGGGGGAACACACCCTCGGGTCTCATGCCATCCCCCAATTCCTGATCCTCCCCACATGCGTGTTCGGCTTCATCTTTCCTTCCTGGCCAGGCCACACTCCACTCCACGCACTCTGCTGCAAGGGCCACATTCATCTCCAAGTATGGAAATTCAGCCCCTCCATGTCCTAAAAACGTGCAGAACCAGACACTAACATTTGCATCTCACAATCTCCAGATTCCCACAGACCTGAATGAGCCAAGAGGCGGTTAACACAAGCTTTCCCGGGTAGACTCAGTCTTCTATTGGCAAATAAATCTTTTTATATGAAGGTGAAACAATTGCAATCATTTTAGACAATCAGGTGGAATGTGATTGCCACATAGCTCATTTGGAAAGCACATTACCGGCTCTGAGACCCACAGAGCGGCTGACAGGAGGCGCTAGGGACCAGGCCCCGCTGCGATGGGCCTTACAGCTTCCCACAGCACATGGAGGCAAAATTTACAACTGAAGGTGATGATGAGAAAACAACGCAAATTCTGCTGAAGTGCAAAGTGGGTGGTTAGGATGACAACACCCTTCCCAAAATTACACAGGCTGTTTTCTGGGGAGAAACAGGCGCGGTGTGTGTGGCAGTAGGAAAAAAGTCAACCTGGGATTAAGAAGATGTGCACAGAGAATTTAGCCGGAAGATAGGCTCTTCAGTGGTGCAATGAAGGTTCAGTCACCTTGGCTGAGATTTCAAGGGTTCACGAGTCAGATAATCGTGTGTCCAAAACTGCCTTTTTTTGTTTTTGTTGTTGTTATAAAAGAAGACTGAATAAGATTTGTCCTTGCGTCATTAGGCTTTGCAAGGCAGGGGGCAACACCGTGGCACTTTCACACTGGCTCACCTTCGGCTCTGACTCTCCACCACCTGCCCACTATCCCATCTTGCTCCGTGGCTCTGTCCACGTGGATTAGCAGTCCCTCCACTGGCAGACACCACGGGGCTCAGCTCTGCTTTCTTGGCCCCGCTGCGGAGCTCACAAGGCTATGCCTTCTTCAACACGCACACTTGTTATTTTCCTCTTACCTTCTCAGCCTGCTGTACCCACCACCCGCCTTCAGGCACTGCTAGCCCTCAGTCTCTTCCAGCAGCTTCCACTCATTCCCCAACTCCATGACCTCTCCATGCCAACGACCTCCAAAGTGCAAAGGTCAGCTCAGACCTCTTTCAAGCTCAAGAACATTCAGCTCAGCTTTTGCCTTGGCAGTGACCCTCATGAAAGTCCCACTTGAACCCAGAGAAAATCCAACCCTGGATGCAATTCCCAAACCCACATTTAGCCAACTGCCTTCTCTACACAGTGCTCCCAGGTATCGTGACCCCAAATTCCAGAGGCAGGCTCCCTTTGCCTGCACTGACAGCCCACTCAGTGTCAACAGCTGTGGTTCTGATTCTGTCAGACATCGAGGTCTCAGTGAGCCGCTCCAAAGGCACCGACCCCTCAGCCTTCAAGCCCAGGTGTTCCTGTAATGCCATGGCAATGTCTCAAACCCAATGCTGATTCTCTCTGGAAAGATATCCACTCCCTACAGTCACTCCCGGGATCAAGCCCCAACTCATTCCCTGGTTATCCACTAACGCGCCGACCCCTTTTCCTTCTCTGTCCAGCCATACTGGCCTTACATTTCTCACATAAGCCCCATGCCACACAAACAACCATCTTGCAATGGATCTTGGGCCCTTTGACCATCCTGTGCCCCCACCTAGGCTGCTCCTGCCACACCTATCATTTCAATGTAAAGGTTATATTCGTTCTGAGAAACCTTTGCCGAGCCCCAAAGTGCAGGCTCCCCTCCTCCCCAAGCTAGGAAGAACTCACTCTGCTTCCCTAGCCCCACCCTCCTAACAACCAGAATTCAATGACTGAGGGGTGTTTCTCAGGCAGGAATGGGTCAGCACCACAGGGGGCACATGAGAACCTTGGAAGTCCTGAATCATCAGTGCAATGACAACTGAAAGAGTTTCAGGACTTTCCTAAACGTGGGGTGTGGCAACCAGGACAAGCAGCCAGACACGCTGGCTCAAGAGTGTGCTGAGATTTCCCTGTGAATCTCCTGCCGAACACATGGGACCGTGTTGCCTGCCCATCAGGAGCAGGTGAGGAATGTGAAAGGAGGCAGGACGGCTCCTGCTCACAGCTCATCAGCTGGCTAAGAGGCTGTCTTCTGCCCAAGACATAAGCAACCAGGCATTCAACCTGCAGATCTGCTCTGTGGCGCCTGGTCCTGTGTGGCTCCAGGCAGTGTCCTCTGTCCATCACAGCTCACCTTTACAACTTCCCCAATGTCAAGTGTCACTGGAAACACATGGAAAGCCCATGGCTGGCCTCAGGCTGGACTGCATTCCTTGTGCCTACTTTTCTGATGCCCACCTCTTGATCCATCCACTTCCAGCTATGTCCTACGGTACTAGACACAGTACTCCAGCAAGTCACGTAACAAACCAGTTCACACTTACGTGACTCAAAACAAATACCACGTACTATATGTCTTCATTGTCCGGGACTTGAGCAGGTGAGCTGACCCACACCAGGCAGTCTCCATGATGCTCATCGCTTCCTGACCAGCAGGCCCAAGTGAGTACAGTGATAAGGACACAGGTGCAGACAGTCTCAACACACAAGTCCAAAGGGAACCTTATGTGAGTAGCTGTCAATATCCCATTGCCTAAAGCCAGTCACACGTTTGTCCCAAAGTGGAGGGCTGTGATCATCCAGCTTCACTGCCAAATTCCTGGAAACCACCATGGGAGCAGGGCTATTGCTTGTTCTGCTACACCAGCCACCCCCAGCCACAGTGCCGGGTCTCAGCCAGCCAAGGGCGGAGGTTCCAGCACCCTCTGCTCTTTGGCTGGCTCTGCCTCCTCATTTATCTCTTCCAGAAGAGGAACCAACAGCATGGTACATGGTGGTCCCTGGAGAGAAAAGACCAAAGGAATGGTTCCAACTCAGCTGTCTTTGAAATGAGCTTCGGTCTCGTTCTCAGCAGAAAAATATCACTTCACAGATATGCTCTACTACCATGAAGTCTTTCCCTGGCTGGATGTCAGCAAAGTCCTTATTATGTGAAGCCTGGTGCTAGGTCCAGCAGTGGGCATCAGCTGTGAGCCTGTTAGCTGTGCCCATCTCAGGCCTCACACAAGGCCACTCTAAGCAGAACCTGCCTTGTAACAAGGTCCCTATGTGATCTGTAAATGTGTCAAAACTGGAGCAAACTCTGACCAGCACCAAGACCCCTTTAAAATCAGAGCAGTACCAAGAGGTAACCTTGGAAACGACAGTCCACAACCAGGATCTGACCAGCCTCATGCCCTACAGGGACAGAGAGGAACAGTCAACAGCACTGCTGCCAACCCCATCATCAGATACAGCGCTCCACTTTCCAAAGTCTCCTATGGGAAGGGAGACGGTGCGTTCCCCAGTGAACAGTCCATTTCCTTCGAAATCATAAAATTTCAAACAAATCGTAAAGAAGGTCAGGTTGAAAATTAAAGCTATAATCTTATTCGGTGACTCCTTTGAGGAAGATAAAGCTGTTTATCCTTAGTACACCACTTTTATTGAATTCCAGGGTCATTTAAAAGGGAGAAAAAAAGAGTAAATGGCATACCCAGCTCTGGTTGAGTAAAAGGAAGAATATACAACACACGCTTGCCCTGTGAAATAGTGGTTGACCACGGATGGCAAAAACAACTCGATAAACATGAAGCAACAGGAAACATGCAGCCAATTCTATCATACAAGGACACTATAGGCAGGGAATCTGCAAAAGGAAGTGAATTCTCAGAAATCATCCACTTATGCTATGCATGATCGATCTACAAAGACCAACATGGAAAGCAAAAGCAATCATTTAACTTCTGAATGTCCTCCTGTGCTTCAGCCATCCACCCACTGTCATTCCCAGGCAACTGCCAGTCTGCTTCCTGCCATTACAAACGAGCCTCAATTCTCCTAGACTTTTACAAAAATGAAGTCACACCACATGGCCATGGTTTGGTTGGATTTTCACTCATCACAGTGATTCTGAAATCCACCCTTGCCTGGTGTGCTGCAACAGTTGATTCCTTTTTCACTGCCAAGGAGTCTTCCATTGTATGAGTATGGATTATCAGCTCATGCTGACGGACGCCTCGGTCAGTGCTGTCAGACAACGTGGGTCTGAGTCTCTAGACGGACACTCGTTTTTCACTCTTCTGGGGAGAGCACCCTGGAGCTGAATGGCTGGGTCCAGTGGCAGGTGAACAGCTAACTCTTCTTCATACAGCAGTGTCAAACATTTGCTAAAGTGGTTACCTCTTTAAGTACCCCCAGGAGCCACTGAGAGTTCTAGATCCTCTGCCTCCCTGTCAACAGGTTCCTTGATTCTGGCCATTTCTGAATGGCTGAGTGTTATTTACCAAACCCTACTTTAGCTTTCATCTGCCTAATGAATATGTATCCTGGCCATTTTTATGGTATTTCTTTTCTTTCTTCCCCACTCTCCACTGGGTGAAATGATGTTTCAAATACATCTTCATTGAGTTATTTTGTTGCTGATATTTAAGCTGTTTGAGTTCTTTACAAATCTAGGATACAAGCCCTTTGTGAGAAAAGCTATAAGGTCCTTTCTCAGTGTTACCTTTTAATACCCACACTTTGGAAGCACTCCTGAGGATTCAGACACTCATGGAGTTGACTAGCCTACTAGGTATTTTATACAGTACAATTATTTGTATACAGAGGTGGTCCAGCTGTTTAAAATGCAGTATGACTCAGTTCTACTCTGCCCAGTGCCTCACAGCCAGTGTGGGTATGAGATCTATCTGGGCAAGGGGAAACAGAGGGAAATCTATTCAACAGAAGAGTCTGCTTAGGGACGCACACAAGTACATGTCCTGATATGGCAAAGGCACTATCTACCCACACAAGAAACCCTCAGTCAAAAAGGACGTTGAGAGGGGTGTATTTTTCAAAGATCAGATCTCACACTGGACATGAAGCTCAGCCTCACTGAAAGACCAATAGGTTTGCTTCCTGGACACTGTGAATGTCTGGGCCTGTGCAGCCAAGATCTAGGCCCCTGTGGTGCCTCCTGAAGTTCCAGCAAGGTATCCCGAACCAGTTTTGAGCTGAGGCCAAGGAAGGAACAAGGTGGGAGTCCTGGCTTCAAGGTGTTGGCAGCTAACCGCAGCCCAGGAGAGGACTCCGAGGGAGGCTCAGGAAGCGAGGGCAGCTCAGCCTGCAGCCTCACCCAGGTCAGCTCCGGGCCTCAGGGCTCAGCTCGACCGGGCAGAGCAAGATGCCACCTGTCACTCAAGTGCCCTGGGAGTTCTGACAGCCCAGAGCCCTGACCCCAGGGAAGAGCCACAAAGCACAGCAACACAGGCACTCTAAGTTGGTTCAGCTACAGTGTCTTGACAAAAGGGTAAGCCTCAGGGTAGGCACCAGCCTGGAAATTAAAGCCCAAATTATGACAATTGTTCCTGCCTGCAGCTTCTGACTGCAGCTGGCTGCTAATGCAGACCCCTGGATACAGTGATGATGCTCCACAGTTGGGAGCCAGCTACCTACACGGGAGACCTGGACTGAGTTCCTGGCTCCCGACGTCAGCACGGCTCAGCCCCAGCTGTTACAGGCATTTAGGAAGTGAACCAGCAGATACCTCCATCACATATATATATACATATAAAGAACCTGCTCTGGGTGGAAAGATCCTGTTAGAATTGATAGAATTAATAAGACATGTCTAAGTGCACTACTTAATATGGGAGATGGCTTAGATTCTCCTCACACAACGTCTTGATGTTCATGTCCACTACTGATAACAGAACCATATCCGGTGCTGTTGGACTCAGTGCCATTTGGGAGGACATTTGGCAGGTGGAATCTCCAGGAGGGTTGAGCAGCAAGGATTGATTCTGAACCACACTTGAGAACCACCCCAGCAGAGGCTCCCCTCTGCCTCTCCACTCCTGGACACAGATAGCACAAGTCAAACCATGGCCAGGCCCTGGTCACCGGGAATCCACTTCCCCATCAACTGACCCAAACCCAGGCTCCTCCCCGATGGCTGTCACCAGAAAGGTACCTTGTACTTCAATTGCTTCTTCCTGGGACTTCATGTCAGAATCTCTTATAGGTGGATCCAAGTCACATGACTGCATGTAGCTGCAAGGGAAGCTGGGAAAATGAGTGTCTTACCTTCTCTTGGCCAGGAAGGATAGGATGCAAATTGTGGGAAATTGTCCCAACAAACTCAGACTTCTCAGAAAATTCCTTATAGCCACAGAATATAAGGGACAGTCACACTGCACACAGGGGCTCCTTCTAGGAGATTCACACTTAGCCAGACACTGGGGACCAGGACAGACTGCCCCACAGCACAGGTGTGACAATGCGCGTGCGTCCCAGCCAGAGAGTCTCACCAATGCTCACTTTCCCTCTTATACTCTCATCTCTTACTAGAAGCTGCCTCACTGCCATGAAACCACAAGTAAACAAGCCCGAGCGGCGGCTGCTGGAGCAGCTCACACTCACACTTAGGAGCCTTTGTCTGCTCCGCACACACAGTCACCATCAGCTAACAACTGCCATTGTGTTTTGGCAAGCACGCTGAGACCTGTTCAAAAAAATACTCCTACACTTGCATGGCAGCCGAGTTAAGTGTCTGAACAATAATAAATTCTCTGGACGCCACAGAGGGTGTAGAAGTTCCAGAGAACAACAAAGCCTGTTTCTCAGATAATCTCAGGCTGCAAAGAAGGTCACGTTGGCCAGATAAAGACTATTAAAAAAAACAAGACCACGGAGATATAGGGAAATGAATCCAAACTATTAATATCACAGAGAAGCCATTTAGTTCTCCGGCTTGATTTCACGAAATAAAGATTAATGACTACTAACCAGAAGAGAATAATCAAATCATACAAATGAAGCCTGTATAATATACTTACTTTCTGATATTAAAGAAAAGTCCATCAAAAATGATCAGGCAGGTTCCTGTCTGCCTTTACCAAGAGGATTTGAGAAGGAATGTGCACACACACAACATATGCGCACACACATGCATGTGCACACACGCTCATATATGTGCACACTCTCATACACTAACACACATGTTCATACACAACACACATGTGCACACTCACACACATACATACTCATGCAAAAGACACACATGCCCAGACATGAACACACTCATACACACGCTCACACGTGTGCTCACATACACATGCTCACACGTGTCCATACAACACTTAAACACATGTGTGCAACTCACTAATACACATCCTCAGACACATAGCACATGTGCACATGCGTACATGCATGTCCACACACTCATACGCACATGCAGCACACATGTGTGCACACATGTTCATTTGTATGTACATGTATACTCATACGTGCACATCCATGTACACTCACATGCAAGCACATTTGTACACATGCACACATGTTCATGCACACTGGCACACATGTTCATACACATGCACACTTCATATGCACAACACACATACATGCTTATACACATACCCATACACACATTCATAAACACACATCATACACACACACGCGCGCAAACAGGCTGCTTTCTTTGTGGCATCAATAAAAACAAGAGGAAATTAACCTTAACAGGCAAAATTCAGAAATTGTAATATTTTTCCTGGGAGACCATTCTCAGAAACATTTCGCTAGTAGCAGCAATCCATGACTTCAACGCTGCAGTGTGTCCTGAGTGTATGCACAGTGCCACAGACACAAAGGCAGGCCTGGAAGAGGCTGCCACTGAGCCAGTGGACACTTTTGCACTAATTTTAAGGCCATGTTTCACATGTGTGAATGTAAAATGTACTGCAAATGAATGTGAAATACAATACACATTCTATTTTAACAGAAACTGTGTACAAAGGCATATGTGTGTGTGCATGTATTTAAACCAACAATGAGTATACAAGAATTGGGCCCTGGGCCTGTAAAAAAGCAATCAAAAATGTACTTCCTACCTAAGTTCTTACAGCCTCAAGTGTGGAAACACACACACACACAAATCAAGTAATAATGGATTTCTCTTCAGTGCATTTCACATGTTTATTTAAAATACTTAGATCAAAATAAATGCCTTCAGTGTGACAGTTTTGGGGATGTGCTGCGACAAGGTTCAGAACTGGCCAAGAGCTTAGGTAACGTAAGTGTTCATTCTGTGTGAATGGCTTGCTGAAAAGCCTGTTTGTTGGAAGCTATGAGTCGGGCCTAGCTGCTGGCCGTGGTGGGCAGGAAGCTGGCTCCCCAACCCTGTGCTGCCTTCCTGGACTGCAGCTGCCAGGGGCCTCCGTGTTCTGGAACTCATGGCTCTCAGAGGGTCCTCTTGGGTCCTTAGGACTTCACAGTTCCTAGGCTTTTGCATGAACTTTTCAAACCAAGCCGTCCTGTGCTGCACAGACCCTCACAGTCATCCCTGGCATCCTTACTCCGTGGCCATGGCCTCAGCGGCACTGTCAGGGAAGAAGTGCCAGGCCCACCTGGCTACCCTCCCAGTGCCTTCAGAGACCATGGGGCACAGTAAGTGTGGGGTGCAGCACATGGGTGACGTCCAGTCCATTTACCCACAGCCTGGTGGGCAATGTCCTTAAAGCATCTGCCAGTTCCTGGGCGTGGGGAGCTGGGCCTGGGCAAAATGGTGATGTTAGGAAAGTACCTCCCCTGGGCACAGAGCCAGAGGCCTGGCCCTCTCCTCACAGCGGCCCCTGCAGGCAGAAATCCTGGCATAACCTTCTGCTGCCCTGACACCGGTTCTGGGGACTCCTCCCCTCCCCTCTCCTCCCCTCTCCCCTCTCCTCCCCTGTCCTCTCCTCCCCTCCCCTCCCCTCCCCTCTCCTCTCCTCTCCTTCCTGTCTCTACCGCTATTCATGTTGGTGGACAGCTACCAATTCCTGCTCTCCAACTTTTCATTTAGATGGGGGTGAAAAGTCATCCTAATGTGTACTTACTTTGAAGAGTGGCTCCCATAAATGGAGAGCCGAGTGACAGAGTTAATAAAACACCGCAAAAGGGGCATTTTCTCACCTGAGAACTTAATTGCTGCAGCAAATTTAACAAGGAGCTCTTGACATTCTATTTCATAAAAAGTGTTTTATTCTCAAATTGTGTCTTTGATTTATAAACCGCAGGGTGAAGGGTCCATCAATGCCCACGGGCAACATTTCTCTTTTTAAATACCAAGGTATAATTTACACACGTCAAAATGGAAACAAATTCATTTGGCTTACAATATATAACTCAAAGTGCCTTTAATTTATGACACTATAGTTCTGAGAAATTAACTTGGAAAATAAATGAAACCATCACCCATCTTCACAAACATGCATGTCTCTTGGAATTATAGAGAGACTAGGACTGAAGTTGGCTCCAGGAACATTGGCAGGGAGGGCTCCAGCCTACTTCCTCTGTGAAGGTTTAAGCCAAGGAATATAAATAATCAAATGTGTCCCTCAATTACTTCTTTTACTTGACAATGCTTAATAGGGGTTTATATCATCCACCTTAAAATATTTTACTGAAGGATCTCACACAACAGAAAGTATGGACATACCCTTCTTTCAATTTTAAAAAATTAAGGTACTGAACACCTAAATGATGTGTAAGGCAATGTGGCTGCAGGAAGCACAGGGCGTACAGCAGGGCAGGTCCAAGTATTCGGTCACCATCGAAAGGTAGCAGGCAGGCAAGGGACACAGCACCTGGCTGCTGCATGAGGAGCACGTGACACTTGCAGGCACAAGACAAGACAGGAAGGTGCTGTCCCCGGCAGAAGGGTGATACATATGGCTACCGGAAACCAGGAAAACATCTGAGCACCACATGCTGTTTTCAGCCTGTTGGAACATTCGTTTAATTGCCCATAGATTGTGTCAAGGGTCACGAGGTGAAATCTGGATGACACAGCCAGCGCCCTCTCCCACAGGACAGACACGACTCTCAGGAATTCTTTTGAGATCGCTTCTCCTCCAACTCACCTCACCCCTCCAGCTGGGATGCTGACGCCTGCGTTCCCCTGGGACAACTTGGGGGGAGTTGTGTGTGTACCTGTTTTCTTCCATCTCTACAAGACTGACCTGTATTGCAGCTTAGTCCACCACACAACGCTAGCATCCCACTTCAAGTCCCAGGGTCTCCACTTCTGAACCAGCCCCCTGCTAGTGCTCCTGGGAAGGCAGCGGAAGATGGCAAAGTACTTCGGCCCCTGCCACCCATGTGGGAGACCCGGATGAAGCTGCTAATCTCTGGCAAGCCTGGCCCAGCCCCAGCCACTGCAGGCATTTGGGGAACGAACTATCAGCTGGAAGCACTTTCTCTCTCTCTCTTTCTCCCTCACCCTCCCTCCCTCTTTTTTGATAATTCTGTTGTTCAAATAAAAATCTTATTTAAAGAAATTGGCCTGTACCTTCATGGTGAAATTTAAAATACGATCAAAAGCAATCCAGAACTCATTCATCTGTGACTTTGAGCTAATGAAGGGAGCTCAGCATGAAGACAAGTATTTGCAGCACTTCCTTTTAGAAAAAGAGTAATTCTTCATGAATAGTATACCCTATTCCAAAAGGGATCTGGCACATTTTCCAAAGATACACATGACACAGAAAATGAATTACATTAAAAGGAAGGAGATACAGGGGAAAAAAAAGGAAAAGAGAGTGAGTTAGCACCATATGCAGAGGCAAGGACCTGCCCGGGACTGTGCCCCAAGTTGGGCTCTGAGTTCTCCAGCAGGCAATAAGTCAGGGAGCCACCGTGGGTTATGAATTCACGCTGCCCGTGTGGCTAGGACAGGCCAGCACTCAAGAGAAGCTTTAGTACACACTCTGGAGAGAAATGCATCCCATGGGCCTACAGAGTACAGGCTCCAAATAATTTAGCATAGGGCACCCTCGGCAGCTTCAGAAGCAGCCTTGAAGGATCGCTTTTTAACTGCTAGAACTCAAGTTAGCACCATCTATAGTGGAGGGCGCCCTCTTGTGGGCGGAGGAATTAATGCTGGCATTTCGCTGCCATGCCCTGCCAGAGGGAGTGTCCAGCCCTGACCTTCGCAGATGGGCTGCGATGCGGGCTCCCACTCCTGGATTCCAGCTTCAACCAGACATCGTCTGCCTTCATCACGAATGGTTCCAAACCACAAAGACTTCAGCACGTGGTGACAATTCAGGCAGTGGCTTCTGGAGGTGTGGGCGGTTCGGCGAGCCTGGCTCCGGCTTCACAAGCCCTGGGACTCTGGAGCAATCACTTCGCCTTTCTGGACCTTCGCTTTCCTCCTCTGATAAATCAGGACATGGACCCAGAGGTCCGGACAGTGAGAAGATTAAACTGGGTGATGCAGATGAATCCGCTTAGCAGAATTTCTGGCACAGAATACAGGCTCAGGAGAGCTTTAATAGCAGAAGTTTGGGTAGGAGAAATACTAGTCTCTGAATCCAGTCCAACCCCCAAGACAGAAACAAAAGCTGCAAGTGCAGAAACACCTGCCCACAGGAAGGCTATCTAAAAGAAGCTTCCAGAAGTTGGAAGCTTCCAGAAGTTGCCCATAATCACAGGACCACTGAGCTGGGTCCTATACATGTGAAAAGAGACGGGCTTCCTTGTCTCACACCCCTGCCCTCTTGCTCTCAGTGGGCCCGCCTGGTGAACACCATGGTCGGTGGTGGCGAGAGAGCTGCGGTCTCATGGCAGCTCCAGCTGTGGGCAGGTTCCCAGTGACAGACCCCAGAGCATGCTGAGCGCTGGCAGGAGGAGGACGTTTGCTGCCGCATAGACAACCTGGCAGGTGCTTCTGCAGGTGCCTGGCATGGGGGTGGTGGGCACTGTGCTGCACTGCAATGCTGGAAGGCTGGAGCCAGCACCGGTGCCACCAGCTATCCCCAACATTCGTGCGCAGTCTGAACACAGGATAGGGTAGCTGTGAATGCCAACAGGAGCATACGTCAGCAGTGAGCGGCTCCATTGATCTTTGACAAAGTATACATTAGGCAGCAGTACTTGATGCCAAGGGTTATGAGCACTTCAGCTGTTAAGACTGCCCCCATCACACAACACCGGGGGCCTGGGGAGCTCCCTGACCCTCCAACTGGGAAGCACATCACATCCATTCCGGATGGTTAATCAAGTGGTGAACTGAAGGGTGCCGGAAGTACTGATTTTGCACTAACATTTACACCACAAACCGCTGTTGGCTTCTAACGTGCTCCCGAAGCAGTATTCCTAATTGTTAGGAAAGCAGTCGCAACTGCTGGCCTGAACAAAGACAGAAAGTGTGGCTCTTCTATACCACATCCAGCATCCAGTCCCCCAGAGGAAGAGTAAGGATGCGTTCACGGGGGCCGGGCTGCTTCTGCTCATCCTCTCTGCTCAAGTCACAATGCCCGTGGGGACAGGGCACCCTCCCTGGCACTCCCCACAGGCCATCTCGGCCTCCTTTTCTGACCTGTCTCCTTCCCGAATGCAAGATGCTGAGGTGTCCCAGAGCCCCGGCCTTGGTGGCCTCCCCATCACACGCAGGCCTGCCAGGCTCTGGCAGCCTCGTTGCTTTCACACTGGGGACACCTTCAGCACCCAGGCTCGCATGTGCATTGCCCACCTGGCACCTCCGCTTGGATGGAAAATCACCCCCACTAGGATGCTCTGCCCGAGCGTTCTCCTTCCTTGCTGCCTTCCAGTCATTCCACAGTTGGGCCAAACCTGTAACTCTTCTCTCACAACACCCCCAGCCCCAGCTCCCTTTGCCTCAGAACTAAACTCCTCCTCCCCACCCACAGGTACTGGGCACCCCTCATTTCTCCCGGGAACTGTTGCCCTGACTCATAACTGGTCCCAAGTCTCCCTTGAGCCACCTGCACATCTGCACACAACAGCCTCCGGAGGGACACTGCCGAGCTGCAAACTGCAGGTGTCATCAGCACCCCACAGAATGCTGGTCTGAACCCCAGCTCTGCCGCTTTCGAGACAACCTCCCGCTAACACACCTGGGAAAGCAGCAGAAGCTGGCCCAATGCTTGGGCTGCCGCCATCCACATGGGAGATCCAGATTGAGTTCCTGGATCTTAACTTCAGCCTGGCCCAGAACTGGCTAGTACAGCCATTTGCAGAGGCAACACTTGCAGAAGGCCAAGCTTCCCACCCACCTGGACCAGCACCCTTTGTTCCTAAAGCTGCCGCAGGCCCCACTGGACTGGCTCCACCCTGCTCACCCCTGACCCCTCCCACCATTGTACCCCCTGTTCAGTCTCCTTAGACTATTCCCACTGGAGCCTGCCACCGTGCAGGCACAGTGCCATCCGCGTCTCAGCACATTGACACCTGCTGTTCCCCAACCTGGGATGCTCTTCTCCACAACAGCCCCCAGACTCCTCTCCTCCCTTACTTCAGGGCTTCCTCTGAAGTCACACCCGTAAATCCTGCCCTGGGCACTTTCCCTGAAACTGGGCATCCCATACCACGTGTTTGTGCTTTGTCTATGCTACTTAATTAACTCATGTATTGTTTAACCTCTGCCCTACTGTGAGAGCCCCTCAATGCAGGCATCTGCGCCCCTACTTACTGCTGAGTCCTCAGCGCACACAACAGTGGCTGACAGACACTGGGCACCCAAGAAACACTTCAGTGAGTGGGATGGAAAGGGAGTTCCATTCGAGGTAAGAGAATGGAATGTCCCACATTCCATGCACATGAAGAACTGATTACTTCAATTGTGTTTTCTAATCTCAGAAGTCCAGTTCTATGGCAAAATGGAAAAAAACTGCTCCCTGTGGCGTTGGCATCTCATATGGGTACCAGTTTGAGTCCTGGATGCTCCACTTCCAATCCAGCTTTCTGTTAAGGGCTTGAGAAACCAGCATAGGATGGCTCAAGTACTTGGGCTCCAGTACCCACCTGGGAAACTTGGAAGAAGTTCCTGGCTCATCGCTCGTGGCTTGTGGCTCATGGCTCTCTAAGTCTTTCAAATAAATAAATAAATCTTTAAAAAAAATCTTTTTGGAGGGAAAAGTAATTGCAATGATGATGATGACATTATAATGAACATGGCATGCTTTTTCTACAACTTCTGATGACTTTCATTCAAATGTTCTCCAAATATTTCTAACGTCAAGTGAGCTTTTCAAGCACTTCTAAATATTTGGAAGTTATCTGGGGATATTTTGAATTGTTTTGTATCACTTACAAAACTTCTCAGTCATCAGCAGGCTGACAAAATAAACAAGCTTACCACTGACGTTTTTTTGAGACGGTGCCTTAAGGTATTTGGATTTGAAAAGGGAGAAAACTGCACAGGAGCCCTTGTGAGAACCAAGTGTCTCCCAGCTGATCACCTCAGAGCTTAAAGATTTGGTCTCTTGGTAAAGGAGATGAAAAAATCAAATATTTGCAAGTTGCTTAGCACTGCTTCCAAATCCTACTGAAAGCAGACTGGAGGACACTAATTTTGCAGCCTACACTTGACAGTGCAAACCTGATCATTCCGTCAACAAGAAATGAATAAGGCACTGGAAAGGGACTAGTAGGATATAACAGAACCTACTACACTAAAAAGAAAAGTTTCCTTCTCAATGGGGGTGGCAGGGCCCTAAGCACCCAAGCCATCCCCTGCTGCTTCCCTGGTGCCTAGCAGGGAGTTAGATTGGAGGTGGGGGCAGTTAGGACCTGAACTGATGCTCACACTCGAGACATTAGCACCCTAAGCAGAAGCTTAACCCACTGAGCCACAATGCACGGTCTCAGCTCCAGTTTCAATCATTTGAAGACAGGTGAGTTATCCGTCAGAAAAACAAACACGAACAAACAATGAAGATGGCTACTCAAACAAGAGGATGTGAGATGTTAGGATGCATTAAATCCTGGAAGAGATTTGGAGACTAAATACAATAAGGTAGCCAGGAATATTAAGGAATGATTTCCTATAGTGCAACTTCTGCACCCAAAGCACAGAAGTCAGGACACGCAAGGTGAAGGCACACCCAAGTCTCTCAGGAGTCTGACCCCAGGGACACGAAGAGGTGGCCCTGAGGGACAAGAGGAGGTGACCCTTAGAAACATAGAGAGGTTTTCCTGAGGGACATGAAGAGGTGGCCCTGAGGGACACAGGGAGGTGGCCCTGAGAGACACAGGGAGGTGGTCCTGAGAGACACAGGGAGGTGGCCCTGAGGGACATGGAGAAGTGGTCCTGAGAGACACAGGGAGGTGGCCCTGAGAGACACAGGGAGGTAGCCCTGAGAGACACAAGGAGGTGGCCCTGAGGGACAGGTATACCTGGAGCAAAGAAGGACCCTGACAGCCGTGGCAACTACACTAGGCCGGATTAATAGCAGGTTCGACTTCATGGAAGGAAATGAGACTAACCTTGAAGCCACAGCAATGGAACGATCAGACACGAGAAATGTGCTATTGTAAAAGAACTAGCTGCAGTAAGTCATACAGAATCCTTGGAGACTTGTGAAGACACGTGTATATAACCAAGCAACCAAAAAGTTCTGGAAAAATAATGGCCAAGATAGATTCCAAATTTGACTACAATTACAAACTAATGGGTTCCAAGAAAGTAAACTATGACAAGACACACGGGGGGAAGACCTGTCATGCTCAGGTTGCTCAAAGCCAGGGGAAACAAGATCACCCAAGGCAGTGAGAGAGAGAAGGGATAAGATCACCTGTAAATAATTCAGCCAGAACGACAACCGAAAACATCTCTAAAGTACCAGAATTGTCCACTTAGAATTCGACACTGGGCTCGGCGGTGTGGCCTAGTGGCTAAGGTCCTGGCCTTGATCCCATATGGCTGCTGGTTCTAATCCCGGCGGCTCCACTTCCTCTCTGTCTCTCCTCCTCTCAGTGTGTCTGACTTTGTAATGAAAAATAAAATAAATCTTTAAAAAAAAAAAAGAATTCTACACTCAATGAGACACATTTTGCAGAAGAAAATGAAATGGGTGCATGTCCAGGCACACAGACACGGAAAGGTTCAGCAGTAGCAGACAGACACTGTTTATTTACTGATTTTAAAGTAAAATCAGGGGAAACACGAATTGATTCAAAGAATGAACAATAGTAACAGTGACTGGGTGAATCTGTGTTACTTCCTTCTCCCTAACTCACCTTTGGAAACAGGGCTTGAACAAATCCAGTGTGTGAGACAGGTAACACATGCCAACTGGACTGTCTGACAACAACACACAGACGGGGAGGAGCAGCAGAAGTGTGTTACTGACCCGTCAAGGAGGCGTGCGGAGCTGGCAGGTGTCAAAGCAAGTGGGCCAGCCCACAAACACAGTAACATGCATCCATACTTGCCCATAACTGATAAACAAGCTAAAAGACTATCTGTAAGGGTAACACTATCACCAAATTTCACCTAAATGGCATTTATATGGCCATCAATATTTATATGTTCATTAATATTTATATTCCACTCAACAAGTGAGGTACAGCCCAAACTGCCTTGCCTGTTCTTGGCACATGAATAATACAATTATTCTGGGCCACTTTTCCAGAAGACTATGTATCCTGAATTGCATTTATACTACGTTTCATGTGGACTCAACATGTAGCAAAGGGACATACATACAACTTGAAACCACAAAACTTCTAGACAAAAACTAGGAGACAGTCTTAACAATTTTGATTTAAACAAACATTTCTTGTTCTAGCAGTTTCAGGAAAATACAAAAGGCAAATTGGACTACACCAAAATTAAAACTTTCTGCTGTTTAAATGACAACAGAGTGAAAAAGTGCAACATAGATGCAACAGACAAATAAATCCAACTGTCCAAGGGGGAAATGATGAGAAAAGCCTTCCCAGCCCCAGGGGTTCTCTGACTCCAAACATTCCTGGACCTGGCCTGGCGCCACTCCCCTGGGTGGGTAAGTGGGTCGGGGGGAAGGAATGATGGGATGAGTGGATGTGTATTGGATGGGATAGAAAGGTGGATGAACGGATGGATGGATAGACGGATGGGTAGGAAGGACAGATATGTTGTAGATAAGCCAGCAGGACAGATGGATGGATGGATGGGCAGAGGGTTGGAGCATTTTTTTATTGATAACACCACAGTGGAATAACTGTTGTAAAGGAACTTTTAGTTTTCCCCTGCTCTCAGTAAAGACAATTCCACATTATTCCCTTCCCAACCAATACCCTGCAGAACATCACTTACTTTAATTGCCACAGATTTTTCTAATCATAGGGAGATAAAGGAAAAAAAACACCCATTTCAACACATTAGTCATTTTATAGCATGTTATTTAACTTCATGGCACTTTTTATTTCTTTTTTTTTCCTTCCTGTTTTTGATTTTGTTTTGTGGCTTTTCATTTATGGGGATGTATAGTAACTGTGTAATGGAGACTATCGTATCCATTAGCATGTTATTTAACTTCATGGCGTTGTAAATTTCTGTTTTTCTTCCTGTTGTTGATTTTGTATTGTGGCTTTTCATTTAAGGAGATGTACAGTGACTGTGTAATGGAGACTGTCATATCCAGATGTGAGGATACAATGCAGTATGCATCTCTACCTCCAGACCAAAGATGGACTGCCAGTGAGATGGTTCACTGTATCTTGACAATAGGACGCTCGACTCTCTGCCACTGCCCATGCCCGCAATGATGGACATATGACTTTCTGAGGAACTATAATATAATAATAATATAGGGGAACTCAGTGGGGAGGGAAGGGGACTTGGGAAGTGGGTAACTGATAATAATAATTTTTTAAGAGAAGAAAAATTTTTAAAAGTCCCACACACATATGCTAATTTCCAAGACTGACAGACTGACAGCTGTTGATGGACTATCCCACCTGCCCAGCTCTGCTCCAGGCAGGTGTTGTGTGGTGTGGCAGAAGATCCGGGAGGAGCGGGAGGGCTCTCCCCTGGCTCTGAAATGTTGCCGGACAAAGAGGCTGAGGACCAAGAGACACAGGCATGGCCCTCTGAGTTGTCGGTGACGGCGTCCGACAGAGAGGACGCCCAGCTACAGCATGGCCATGGCAGGTGATGCGTGCGATAAGCAACTGGCCAGCACCAAGCGTTCCAGGGATGCCTCTGCATTTCCCAGGTCTGAACTCAGGGTTCAGAGAGCGTGGCCAAGCTGACAAGGAACTGCAGAGACATCGCACATGTCCCTTCTGGACTGGTGCATATCAAACTTGGTGTGCCCCTTCCAAAACTCTTCTCCCACCCAGGAGAGCTGGAAACCACAGATTCTAGATGCCATAGTGAGCCAGACAGAGAGAGTCCCAAAGGGTGAGAACTGTGTCTGGTGGCAGCACACACCAGGGCCAGGCCAGGGGTTAGCTGTCACCCCTATCGCCAATGTGATCAGCAGCTGTTCAGGTGACAGGATCCACCGCGGTAGTGATGCTGAATAAATACAACGGCCTCACCCTCCGCCTCCTACTGCTCCATCCGCTAATTTAGTCCTACCGTTTCTTGCCTTTAAAAGATGCAAACACTTACACACTTCATGACCAGATGCAGATACCAGTACACACTTTATATCACAGTCTAATGAAGTGCAAGTGAGACAAGCCACAGAAAAGGGCATTGGCACCCACAGCCCTGCAAATCAAGCCAGTTTGCTTTCCTTGCAGCCAGTGTGCTACGGGGAGCTGTTTCAAACACAGCTTTCCGGGCAGCGAAGGACTTTGAAGAGCAATGGAACACACAATTGATGTTGCAGCTCTGCAGGGAGCAAGCGGCACCCAGTTTACTGTCCTGTTTCCAAGCCAGTCCACTTCATCTCAAAGCGCACTTAGAGAGGTGGTTGCAAGACACATCATTTCCATTTCAGTAGCTTCAGGGGTAAATTTAACTACCCTCTCAGGTTTTTTCCTATTACAAAGAGGATACTTCAGATAAAATAAGAAAAAATATTTTTTTTGTTCCTCTATCAGTGAGGAACAGACAGGAAAAGGAAAGGGAAAGAAAAAGTTTCTGCCTATTATATTGTTAGAATTTATCAATACATTTTCATAAATATTTGATATTTCAATATACGATTAAAAAGCACTAAGTCTGAAAAAAAAACCTATCCCTCCAGCTGTCTTTGCATGTGAAGCTGTGGCAAAGATTATTCCTGAATTTTCAGGGAAAAAAAGGGGGAAGGCTGGCAGGGTAGCCCAGTGGCTAAAGTCTTTGCCTTGCAAGCGCCAGAATCCCATGTGGGCACCGGTTCATATCCGGTGCCCTGCTTCCCACCCAGCTCCCAGAAGAGGCTCCTGGCTCCTGGCTTTGGATCAACTCAGCTCTGGCCATTGCAGCCTCTTGGGGAGTGGATCAGCAGACAGAAGATCTTCCTCTCTGTATCTCCTCCACTCTGTATGTTTGACTTTCCAACAAAAAGATAAATAACTCTTTTTTTAAAAAAAGTGTGATCACAGAAAAGGACAAAGAATTAAAAAAAAAACTATGTTTTAAACAATGTTGTGATTCATTAAATCATTAGCAAGGTGTAGAAGATAGTGGACTATCTTCTATTTAATATCAAATACTATGAATCAGTCTATTATTTTTTATTTTTATTTTTATTGGAAAGGCAGAGAAGAGGAAAGAGAAAGATCTATCCACTGGTTCACTCTCCAAGTGGTCACAATGGCCAGAGCGGAGCCATTCTGAAGCCAGGAGCTTCTTCCAGGTCTCCCTAATAGGTGCAGGGTCCCAAGGCTTTGGGCCATCCTCTAATGCTTTCCCAGGCCACACGCAGGGAACTGGATGGGAAGTAGAGCAGCTGGGACATGAACTGGCACCCATATGAAATCCCAGTGTGCATAAGGCGAGGACTTTAGCCACGAGGCTACTGCACCGGACCCGCATCAGTCTTCCCTCCACCATCCATCCATCCCACCAACTCTCCTTCCTTCCTTCCATGCATCCTTCTATCCATCAATGCGGCCTTGTCTTTTCAGCCTTCACCAAATATCCACTCATTCTATACAACACTGAGTGACACCCTCAGAGCTGTCACACACACAATGCCACTGGAAATACGGCAGAGGGTTTCTTCTAAAGGAACTGCATGAGATATTTATGTTGGATCCAAAAAGGAAAGTTGACATTTCTACAGTGTTTTCCAGGGTCGTTGTGAAGACCCCCTTACATGCTTGATTTCAGAAATTTCTGCACCAAAATAAAATTACCTGTGAACTCCATTTTGCATGAACTTTGCGAAGCCCCCTTGTAGGACAGGTTCAGCAGGTGCTGGCAATGCGGAGGAGGGGAGCTCCCTCCCGACGGAAACAGAGAAGTACACGGGGACCCATGAGGCCCACGCCTAGTCCAGGGCCTTCCAGAGGAGGCCCAGGAAAAAGGCAACTCCCACGGCAAAGCAGGTGTCTCACCTGCCAGGAGACATTCGGCTATTTCCAAAAAGCACTCCGTGAAATCTCAGTTGCTAAAAGCAGCAACCAAAGTTTTGCTTTTTATTAAAAAAAAATGCAGATCAAGGTGACAGATTTGTTTTTGAACTTGTTGAGCAGAAATGTCCACAATGCCCCTCCAATCGGGCCTTCACTCAAAATGTCACTGGCTCACCTCCTTCCATTTTTCCGATCTCTCAGGGAAATTGTTCTTGAAAAAAAAAAAAAAGCAAAAAACCAAAACCAAACAAAAAAAACCATGATAGAACATTACAACACTACTTCTATGCCACTGTCCAAAAACGTGGCATTTGGCTAATGTCAGCATTCGGGTACCATTAACATCAGGCACCCTGACTTGTTTTAAACAGTGGGTTTTGTTTTCTGACGACAGTTAAGGTTATTGCCAGCCACCCCCACTCCCCCACCAGGTGTGTGATCGGCCGTGACTGCCGCTTGGTGGCGCTGAGCGCTGACTGAGCAGCCCTGCTCCTGTCTGCCATTTTGCACGGCGCTTTCCTTAACTCCCTGGAGGCGAGCTGGGACTTCTCCCCGCTGGAGGGGGAGGCCCCGGGCCTGTTTTCCCATCAGCAGCACCGCTGTTTAATCAAGGGACCTAATCAACTGTGGAGTTCGTAATGGATGCCACTAACATTTTCTGTGCGGTGATTGATGACTTTGACTTTGGACTAAATGCCTCTGTTCAAACTCAGATGACAGTGGACTTGAGATGAACAGCACAGGGCTGCATGATGGCGGCCAACGGGAGCCACTCCTTCCTGGTGCCCGTGTCGGAGGGCAGGGCTGGCAGAGCGTGTGCTGCTGCCATTCTCATCCATACACATACTTTAATGTGTGCTAATACAAATCTTCAGTTGATGATTGCACGCCCAGCTTTCCATGGGTGATTGCAATGAAAATTCCCTCTGGAAACTGCAGGAGGCAGGCACTGGTCACAACCACGGAAACGCTGTTTGGGATGGACGCGCCCAGGCAGGAGGGCCAGGCTGGCACCCCAGCTCCCTCTCCCATTCCCACCTGCTGCTAGAGCAGAACATGGTGGGAGCAGGTGATGGCAGCTCAGGCCGTCCACATGTCCTACATGGCTTCAGCCTGGCCCAGCCCTGGCTGCTGCGGGCATCTGAAGAGTGAACCAGCAGATGCAAGATCTCTCTTTCCTTCTGTGTGTGTGTGTGTGTGTGTGTATTTGCCTTTCAAACAGACCAAACTGGAAAATATGTCATCGAAAATGAATCCTGTGTGTGTGTGTGTGTGTGTGTGTACACAAGCAGGCAAGCATGTATGTTCAATAAATTAATCTCTACTCACCCCCTCTGCTGTCCCAACTCAATCACTTGGTCATCTCTCTCTGTCCTTTCCCACAGCTCTATGCCGGTGTCTTTCTTGAAACAAAGCTGAAGAAAATACAGAAAACACAGAAAATACTTTGGCAAGCCCTCGGGCAACTCCCCTTGCCTGGGAGGTGCCCTGGATAAAGCAAGGATTCCTGCTCCCGGTGATGGAATCTGGCCATTCAATCCTCCAACGAGCACCGGCTCCAGTCGCCGGGCCTATTTTCCTCTTTCTTGATTAATCAACAATGCTTCCCAGTAATAATCTCAGAAGAACATCTTGATAGATCGCAGCCATTAAAAGACTTTCTCCACAGAGAAATGCACTTGAAATATTCCTCAAGTTCAAGGGAAGCAAGGGGAACAGATCTTCACGGTTAGAACCGAGAAAACTAATACGACGGAAAACATTCATTCCAACTCAATGGGGAACAAGTGCCGTTTTGTTAATTATTAAGTTCTTAAGACAACAAAATCACACTATTGCGCCATAAAACTGAACCAAATGCAGCTGAATCTTCAGCATAATAAACAATAATTGTATTATCCTGAGTTAAAAAAAAATGTTTACTTAGTCCCTGGCAACAGTAATCTCTGAATACAGAAACGTGCACACACACCCTTCCCATCTCTGAACACACACCTGCTGCTGTGCTAACTGGCCCTAAACTTGGCATCAAGATGCCCCTTCCAGGAGCTTCCACCACGGTCCTCTGGCATCAGTGGCTGGTGCAGGCTGGACATCTCAGCCACTCCCAGGTGCTGCACCCACCGCGCGGGCACTTCAGGCTCCACTGTGTCAGTGTCAGAGCGTCACGCTCCTTGTCAGTCGCAAGGTGAGCTCTTCCCATTCCCTCCTCAAAGCTATCAGCCCACCAGGCACCTGAGGCCAAGTACCTCCTAAAGAGGGTTTTCCCAGTTCACAGCCAGGGAGGGTCAGAGCAGGATGCCTGTGTCATGATCAGGACCCAGAGCCACCCAAGTTCACAGCACCCTAGGGGGGCAAGAGAGAACCCCCTCCGCAAGACGTGCACTTAGGCCCCCCAAGAGCAGTGGAGTCCACCCCCCACCACCATCCTTTTACTGCCCACCCCTCACAGTGGCCCCACACTCTCTGGGCACCATCACAACGGGGACCGAGCCTCTTGCACACCATCTTCCCAGTGGCAACCCATCTCCAAATGCCAGCACCACTGCTGGCCAACACAGCGGCTGGGAGGACGCTGGAGAACTGGGCAGTCAGCAGCTCTGCCTTGGCTCGTCCCTCCCAGAGAGTGAACCCAGCATCCTACCCCGTGACCCCATGGCAGGGTCTCCTGCTTTGTCACTGCACTGAAACCCCCCCCCCCAGTCTCCGTTCCGAAGGCACTGCTGACACAGACCTCAGGCGCTACCTCCCTCTGAGCCAGGTCTCATTGTCCCGCAGGCTGCTGAAGTCTGCTCTCACACTCTCCTTCCAACCTCAGCTCCCGCCCCTCTCCTCCAGCAACCCCGCTCTGGAACCCTCTTGTAGCTAGCAGATGCACCCTGCTCAGCCTAGCTCTGGGACTTGTCCATTTGCCACCAATCCGCAGCAGGATCCCCCTGGGCCCTCTCCACTGAGTCTCATTCAGCCACTTGGGCGGTCCTGAGCTTCCATAGACACCCAGAAAGGTGGGGGCCTGGGTGCAGTTCCCAGGATTAAGCCAGGGGAAAAATGAAAACTCCCCAACAGTGCTTTACCAGCCATTTCCTGCAGGCTTGCTATAATGCTGCCATAATTCTTCTATAATTCAAAGTCAACTTAAAAATAGCAATGAGCCGTATGAAAAGTCATCCAGGAAACATTTACTATTTCTCCCACAAGCCCTCTCGTGACTCCTACGTGAGTGAGGCTGTGTTCCTGAAACCAATCAGTGATAAAAATCATGCAGCAAAACAGAACTGATGATTTCGGTGAGTGGTGTGAGAAACAACACACATTACAGCCACACAGCTACACATACCACGTGCACCTGTTCCATACCCGTGGACACACTGCGTATATACACAGAGATGCTCTGTGCTGCACTGCACAATCAACACCCGTACATCCTACACATACCCTGCAATGCCATCAAAAAATCTCTACTGTGATAACTAGCATAGTCTGTTAAGTGGAAGGCGTAAAATGAGGTTTCCCAAAAAACACAACAGTAAGATGAGGCTAAACATCCAATTCAGTGCCAAAGAATACAGTGGGAGCCACACCTCCCAGCGGCTCCCTAGAAATCAATGGTCTTTTACCAAGAGGGGAGAGATTTGTCCTGATTATATGCGAGAGACTGTTGATGCCCCCGCTCCCCGAGAGGAGAGCAACACTCCTCAAGTTCAGGGCAAATATTTACTGTAACTGAGGGAAGCCTCCTGTCTCCCCCTGGAAATGACCTTCATCTGTGGTTTCATTACTCTATAGTCAGGGGAAGAGTCACAAATTGAAAACTGGCCTGGACTTTCTCTCCCTTAAGGTTTAGCAAGATTTCCATAACAGACTCAGCACAAGAGGCAGGCTACAGCCTTGCCAGAGGCTGAGACTAGGCTGGGGCAGTTGGGGCGCTCACCTGATTAGCCCCCCACCGAAAGGGGACCTCCTCTTGGGGCTCTTACGAGGTGAGTGGGTGAAGCCACCCCACCTCTGCCCACCAGCTCTCAGGATGCCACATGAGCAGCTGGGCCGACGCAGGACCCTCACTGCCATCGAGGCCAAGGCACTGTGGAGTTTAGATTTAATCTAAAATTCAATGTTGTACTTGAGGCGAGCAGAGACTCTGTGGACACCGAGTGCCTGGGTGGAGGCCTGCACAGCCGTACATCAGTCCTCGCGCCCACCAGCTTCCGGAAAATCACGTTGCAGTCCCTTCTGTAGCACTGCCATCTGAGACAAGCAGGGTCACGGGGTGTGAGCGCCCCAGCTGGCCACGAGGTGCTGCTTCCAGAATGGAAGGAGTTTTCCTGCTCTACGGAAATACTCAACAGCCTCCCGGACACCCCATTTCTGTTCAGGAGTTGCTGGTGTGGCTCCCACCACTGTTGCTTCAGGAAAAAAAAGGAGGAGGATGGGAAGAAGGAAAAAGGAGGCGATGCAGATGCTTCCTGGGGGGCCTGCACGGAGGTGAGCCAAGGCTGCCTGGTGTCTGCAGAAGGGCCCGCTCTGGAGTAACAGGACACCTGGGTCAGGGGCGAAGACAATTTTTTGGTCCCAGTTCTTGAATTAATATTAAGGAAAAGTGGATTATGAAATGGGGTGGGAGTTCCAAATCTTTCAAAAGGCAAGATAGGAAACACTTGGCTCAAGCAAAACCGTGAAGAAACCCCAACTGCTCTGGTTGAAGGTGAGAGGTGGGACAGAGGCCACACACCATGGGAAACCCTGGGTTCTTAAGGGTTGATGTCTGTGACAGCTTCAGCCCACGCCTTCCCACGACCGTCCAGCTCAGTGCTCCCAATCGGGGCCCTCAAACCACAGTGTGCAAGCTGCTCTGCCCCCTGCCTATTGTGGTGGTGGAGAGTGAACGCCAAATCTCTTGGGACATGATACCACCTCCTCTTTCGAGTGCTGGCCACTGTCTACAGCACGGGTCACGCTATAGTGAGAGAGCTGAGGGGTTGTGACAAAGCCTGTGACATTTGCTTCCTGCCCTGAAAATGCTTGTCAGCCTTGTTTTGAACACTTCCAGCTCAGAACCTGGCACCCAGTTGGCACTCGGTCAATGAGAGAATAAATGCCAGCACCCCATTCTGCACTTACAAGAAGAGAAGTGCCATGCTATTACTTGGAATACTTCCCTGTAGGAAGCCAAACCAGGTATAGTACATGGCCAAAGAGAAAAGAACACAGCAGGCTGAGCTCCTTGCAACAGGGATTGGCGTTATTCTCATCAACAGACTGACGCAGTCATGACGTCACTTCCTTTCCAGTTGAGCACCTTCCCGAAGTACTCACTGCCTCGACTGTTCCAGTCAGTAAGGCGAACTGAGGGTCTTTTTTCCTAAACTCCTAGGTCAATTTAGGTTTGGGGACAAAACTGGGAGAGAAAAGTGATGAATGGCAGCATCTACAAGAGAAATCAATTGCACAGAGCCACTCAATCAATCTAAAAATCGCCCAGTCAACCAGTGTGGCTATTTGTAATGGGTGTGTTCATGTGTTAGAAGTGTGCTTTCTGGTGTGGCGGGGTTGAGGCGGCAGGGCCTTTACGAGGTAGAACTCAAGTACCTTGACGATTGGGTCATTTGGGCTCCACGCCCACAAGAATGACTAAGATCTGAGTCTGCGTGAGTTCCTACCAGACGGGGCCGTCTGGCTTCTCCCTTCCTTGCATCCGGTCTCTCTGGAGCTCTTGTGCCAACTTGTTCCCACCACACTGTCATCTGCCGTGTGGTGCCACAGCCAAACCCTCTCACCAGAGCCAAGCGGATGCCAGCACTCCTCCCTTGGATGTTAATCTTGTGTCCAAAACTCCCTGTTTGGAAGGCACCAAGCCTCGGGTCTTTGGCTATGCCAACAGAAAGCTGACTAGTAACAAGCTAAGAAAGCCAAAATTGTGAAAACACCAAGCTAGGAAGCCCAAATAAAATGTGTGTGAAAGAGAGAGGGAGGGAGAGAGGGAGGGAGGGAGAAAGAGAGCAATATTACATTCCCTTGGAGAGCAGAGACTCATTAAGGCCAGCCCCACTTCTATTTTAACTTGAGTTTCACTATAGTCTGTCCATCATTCAAACACGAAATGCACAGGTTCCGGCCTCTGTCCACGACTGCCCTGTCACAGCCCATTCCATGGTCTCCCTTCCTGCTCTGGTGAGCTGACCTCAGGCCTCCCAACAAGGGCCTGTCTCCTAACTGTCTGAACTCTTCTGCCCTTACATGAAATATGGAATTCATTTCTGCTACCCGCTGGATTCTGTATTTGCTGTGAGTTACCCTGGCTGAAGCAGCTGCTCTTTTCCTCAGGTTCTCCTGCATGGATGGCTTGAGGGAACAGGAGGCGCAGTGGGTGCTGTCTGGGTTATCGGAGCGGAAGGGACGAGACCAACATTCTCACAGCCATCAACGTGTTTCTGAGGACGTGCCATTTCACTAAAACTCCACTCCAAGTCTAGCAAGCCAGGCTGCTCTGAACTGGGGACCGGGGAGGCCCCTGGGCTGGCACACTAGGACAGTAGTAAGGGGAGTTGCAAGAAAGGAGATGCCTGGAGGAGCTCCAGCTATAACTCCAAACTGCAAAAGGTAGCCCACGAAAGGAGGTTCACGCTGGATTCCAGCGGCCTCCTCGGGAGGAGGGACAGAGGCAGCTGACTGTCCACAGCCCCCCCCGGCACCCAACCGGGCTCTCGTCAAAGACGTGGGTACCACTGACACCCCTCCCAGGGCCAGCAGAATGAAGTGACCGGAGGCACAGGACATCACGAAGGCAGAACACACACACACACACACACACACACACAGCAAGTGTGCATCCTCCCTGGGCTGAGACACAGCAAGTGAGTGTCGCAGACAGTACCAACCTTACACACCTCGTGGCGTTGAGCTCATGCTGGGTGAGGACTTGATGAAACAAGGCCTCTACGCAGACAGCAGAACAGGCACGCAGCACTTCTCACAGGCGATTTTGGGGCAAAGAGCCAGAAACACAAAGCATTTCCACTTTCATCCCTGCAAGAATTTCTGCATGTGTGTGATGGCGACAAGGCAGAAGGTTAGCCGCCAAACAGCAAGGTCACAGCTAAAGAAATCTAACATGTCCCTGTGCACAGGAAGCTCCATAGCTTTGGAATTCCCACAGCTGCAGAGTATTTAATGATACAATAAAATGTTAAATATGTAATATCAACAGCAAAAAATTTCCATATTTTAAAGGATCTAGCTATGCATTAACATAGTGTGCTTGTGTACCTGGAAATACATCCGAGTTAAATCAGAAACAAAGACTACACGGAGATATCGCCCATGACTCTTCTCCGAACGGGAGTAGTCGGGATGCGTCTCACCTCTGTTCCCAGAGGGAACACGTGCCTGCATCCCTCCAATCTGTAAGAAGCATCTAAAGCGGACAACAACTTCATGCAGCTTCCCTGAGATTCCGTCGGGGAGCCCCAGGTAGCAGAGGGGAGATGCCACCCCGCCACAGCCCTGGGGAGGAAACGGCAAACTCCACAAGCCACCAGATCACAAACCGAGGACCCGGAGTTCCTTGACGGTGATTTAAAGGCAAACCCTCACATCTGTGGCTCTCACCCAGTGCTCACACACTCTGCTTGTGCTGACCCCCAAAGCCACAGCAGCCACTTCCCTGGGCCAAGAAACCCTTGAAAGTCAGGCCAGCCGAGGACCCATGTGCAAGTGCCTGAAAACAAAACAAAACAAAACTTGGGAAAATGCAATAGAAAGTTTATTTTGATGCAAGATAATTTTGGAAAGCCAGGCATACATTTTTCCTGACGCAGTTTCTCCCTGAATGCCCTGATGATGTCTCATGCATCGTTCCTCGGGCCGCTTTCTCAGCACGTGCCCACGGAGGGCACCTCTCACAGCCCTGACCTCGCTGCCGCGCGAAGGAAGCTTTCCACGCAAGCTCCAAAGCAGCGTAGTCCCAGCAGCACAGCTCTGGGAATGAGACTGGGTGCTGCAGCCACAGCCCAGGAGCACCAGGATTCAACTGCTCAGCACCTGCCTGACCCTGACCCTGAGCAAGGCCCGGATGCTGCCTGTAGGGAGGAGACCCTCACACAGCCTCCTGAGAAGGTCCTTCCTGAGAAGGCCAGCTCCCACACCTCCCTGCTCCCAGTCTGTGCAATGAGGGGTGCCACCGGCTCATAGCAACAAACGCTTACAGGCAGCTGGGCGGCCAGGCCAAGTCAGAGAACACAACAGGATTGCTCCAAACACCTCCGCCAACATGGCCCAGGACAGTGCAACACCAAGCGAAAGAGTAATAACAATGCAACAATGCGACAAGTCGCCACCGCTAAGAGTGCAGATTTCAAGGAAGAACATTACATTCTTGCAATGTGTCCTGCAAGTGCTAAATAAACGCTTACTGGGGCAGGTAGGGGGAACTTCTCGCTCTTTCTAAACAAAACACCCTGGAGGCATGAAAAGATATCTTTCTGTCACTCTGTGTATGTATCTGCCCCCAACTGTCTTTCAAATACGTGAAACAGCTCTTAAAAAAAGATAAAGCCACTCCTAGCCAAGTCTTCAGAGTCTGTGATTAGTAAGTATATAATTACAAGACAAACACTGTAAGAAAATGCCATCCCTTCCCTCTTCTCTCCTCTGTTCTTCAAAAACGAATGAAAATCTAAAACCACATCAACCCACTGCCAAACCCACCGAAGCTCCTAGTGTCTCTCCCACCTCCACCGTGCAGGCTGGCTCTTCCTGTCCACTCAGCGTGCGAGGAAACACATGCTTCAACTCTGAATGAGCACACCCAGGCCACATGAAGGCTCCCCACCCCAGGACTGAGGGTCCGAGCCAATCTGCAAAGCTGCGTTCAGCGCCTTCAGACAGACGTGCTAGGAGGCCCTGCGTCACTGCAAGCAAAGCCTGTCTGCAACCCATGCTCTGCAGCCACGCTCTGTTGTCAGTCCTGTGCCGCAAGGGTTTTAGTCTGTCTCAGGTCCAAGTATTTGTGATAAAGGAGCAACAGAGCAGCAGCAGAAGAAGAAATCTGAGGAAGAGGCCTAATTGTCCCTGATTCTCTGGTAGTTCTGCTTTGGAAAGTGACAGTGCCCTGGGGTCCTGGGGCCTAACCAGAGCTCTGTCTATTATGCTCATAGCCCCCCGGAGGCAAAAACCCAGATGTCTGTAGACAAGAGTTACCCCTCCCTTGCAGCCACCCTCATGCTTCCCTCACAAAGATTCATGGCCACATCAGGGGTCCCTCCAGTGATCTCCAAGCCAAATGGCAGAATGAAGACACACTTTCTCTTCAACAGTAGGCATCTTCACCGATGCTCCGGCACACCTCTCCCCAGCTTGGCCACTGGCTCTGGGACGTGGTCGCTGGACTCATGGGGTTTGTTCAGCAGCCAATGGTGCCTGACCTTCCTCATAACACAGCTTTATCATAGTGCTGGTGGCAGGGCAAACTCCTGCTTAGATCATCCCAGTGTGACTATGATTCACAGATGAAACCGATGGTGGCTTGTGACTGCATTTCCTTTCTTACACATTTTTGGTCTTCAGAAAGTTAGATACTGCTTTACTTTTCTTCTACTTACTTTTCTAGTCTCATCAGTCTAGAACAATCCAAGTGCCATTGGGCACTGGGAAATGTGCACCCCAACACTGAGGTCACGTGTGGATTTTCCATCCTTGAAGCTCATAAGTGGAACTTTAGCAATCTCCCACATGCCCAGGGCATGTGCTGGGGTGTGTCAGTAGGTGGGCAGGTGCTAGGAGCCACAGCAGGTGGGCAGGTGCGTGCAGGTACTGGGGAGTGTCAGCAGATGGGCGGGTACATGGATATGAGCCAGGCTGCATCCCAAGAGACACCCTCTATGGGTTACCCACACTCCAGAGACCCCAGACCCAGGAGGGCAAGCTGTGGAAGTCAGAGTCTTGTCCACCAACAGGGGGACTTCTGGTCACAAACTGTAGATGGCCACCGAGACTCAAGGAGATGTCTTGTGCTGCTCCCCGTGGAGAAAGGGGACTGGCCTCCCGCACCAGACAATAGTTAGGACAACGCGCCTGAGCCGGTCAGAGAAGCCCGGGGGCTGCCACCTCAGACTCTCGGAGACAATGAGTGAACCACTGCCCAGCAAGAAGGTGGACTCCCAGGGGCCTTGCCCAGACGCTGGCTTCCCTGGCCTGATGCCAAACGGGCCCAGACTCCCTGCTGAGCCTCCCCACGTGCCAGACATGGACAAAATTACCAGCAAAATCATGACTCCCTGAAGCCATTGAACTTGGGGATGGTCTACTCTACAGTCACAGCTTGCTGGATGGAGTTAGCTGGCAAAAGCTGCTCTCCCGGGACCCACTGGACAGCCTCCCCATTCAGGGCCTTTGTGCGTGTGGGGCCTCCTGGGGAGAACTCGGGGAAACCCAAGTTCCAGGAATTGTCTGGGATGACTGTAACCTCCCCACCCTCCTAAAGGAGAGGCCTCCCCACAACAGGTAGCACCCCAGTCACCCTCCAGCCCTGCTCTTGCCCAGGACCCCAAAACAGCACCTGGCACACAGAGACCCCCAACACACATGCCCCCCAGAAGTAACCCCAGGGACCCCAGCAAGCAGAACTGAAAAGCAAGCTTCTTTGAAGGCCAAGAAAAAGGTGAAATATGTGCATAAGTGCTTCACGAACTTTCTCAAGCTCCCTTCATTCAAGATAAAACCTTCTTACTCATTTCCTGTGACAGTTTTGAAGTGCCCTGTATAATTATCAAGCATTTCCTTAAAGAGAGAGGAGACAAGGTGGGCATTTGGCCTTGCAGTTAAAAGCCAGAAACCCAAGAAAGGGTCTGGATTCTATTCCCAGTCCAGCTCCAGCTCCCAATCCCAGCTCATGCAGGCCCTGGGAGGAGGCACAAGGCGGAGCTGGGAGGAACTCCTGGTTCCAGGCTTCAGCCTGCCCTACCCTGACTGCTGCAGGCACGTGGGGAGTGAACCAGCACATGGAAGATCCCTGTCTTCCTGTCAAATATGTTTTAAATTTTTTCTAAAAGAAAAAAAAAAAAAACAAACAAAAAAGCATACATTCCTGGAAGCCTTGAGGAAAGCCAACTGGGTCTCCCAGAGAAGTCACCAACTGTGACAAGACAATGCTGAGACAAAGCACAGGAGCTCCTATCCCTCGGGTATCTCTCTGGGCATGCTTTCCAAACGAGGAAGCAAAGAGAATGTTTTAAAATGCCTCTGTTTCACAATGTAATTAATGAATTTAAAATAAAATTTAAAAAAAAAAAAAATGCCTCTGTTTCTCCCTTGCGCCCTGATACACCCCAGAGACAAACAGGAGGCCACGCCCCTCCAGTCCAGGCTCCGCCTACTGGAAGGTTGGCTTTGCCAAGCCCCAACGGCAGAGCTACTCCCACAGTGCCATCCTGTGGCCTCGGCTGATTCTGCACCTACTGTGCTCCATGTTGGGGCCAGCACTGTGGTGCAGCAAGTTAAACTCTGGTTCTGATCCGGCTCGCTGATGTGCCTAGGAAAGCAGTGGAAGATGGCCCAAGTCCTGATCCACTGCGCCCATGTGGGAAACCAAGAACAAACTCCAGGATCCTGGCTTCAGCCTGGCGCAGCCCCAGCCATCCCTGTGCCTGCCAGGACGGCAATGGCACGGAGGCCACTGCAGGGCCTGTGTGTGGCCCTGAATCCCAGCTTCTGCCATGGGAGGGCCAAACTGGACTGGAAGACGTGCTCATTCACTCTCCAGCAACCAGGATACATGGGCGTCACCCACTACGGGAGGCTCAGCAGGAGCGGCCTCACCACCAGGGAGCTTCTACATTGGCTGCTTAGAGACTCAATCAAATCAGCATGACAGCAAGCAGGACCACCCAGGGCTCCAGATTGTACTGGAGGGCTGCTGGCCAGTCCAGCAGGTGATGCCATGCCAATGCGGTCGACAGGAGTTAGAGTGTGTGATGCCAAACCAACAGGGCCAGCAGGAGTTATGCTGGGCTATGCCAAGCCAATAGGGTTGGCAGGTGTTAATGGCGACAAAGGGGAAAGATGGAGGGAGACATGATAGGTGAAATCCTAAAACTGAAACTCCTTCCCCTTGGCTTTTTTGCCTTCCAAAGCACTTGGAACCTTCTAGAAAGCCCAAGACAATTCAAACAGCTCTTAAAAATCCACTGGCCATCACGGATATGGAGTGGCAGTGTTCTCTGCACAGCCCTCACTTTCCACAGCCCTTCTCATCCATCTTGGGCTTCTTCGTCTCCCCACACCGCAGGAGCCGCCAAGAGGCAGCACAGCGGAGAGGGCATGGACGGCCCATTGCTGCGGTGTACCGCCTAGGTACCCAGCTCCAAGGCCAGCTTCCCACTCAGACGGACAGGCAGCAGGTGAAGGCTTGAGTGCTTGGGCCCCTGCCACCCATTCAGAAGATCTGCATGGAGTCTGGCATCTGGCTTCACCCTGGCCCAGCCCTGGCTGCTGCAGCATTTACGGACTGAATCAGTGAATGGAACATCTTGCTGTCTCCTTTTCTCGCTGTCACCCTGACTCTCAGCGAAGTAAATAAATGTTTAAACAAACAAGAGCTTGGACATCCTGCACAAAAGCACATCAGGCAAAATGAAATGAAAAGACAAGCTTCTTCTGCGGCTCCATGATCCTGAGATCTCTGCAGCTTCCCAACATGCACTTTCCATGAACTGCTTAGAGACCCCTTGGCATGCCTGAATGTTAATGTGTTTGTCACCAAAATGAACCTTTCTGTTCATTCATTTGAAGTGCCCCTGTGTGTTTATTCTCACATTCCAGAGAGGACACTGGTCCAGAAAGGACACACATCCACAAAGCCACGTGACACAAACACCTGGATGCCTGTCGGTCAAACCCCCAAGGACCACACACACATTCCACTCAACCCCACCCAAGGACCACACACACCCCACTCAACCCCACCCAAGGACCACACACACATCACTCAACCCCACCCAAGGACCACACACACATCACTTAACCCCACCCAAGGACCACACACACATCACTCAACCCCACCCAAGGACCACACACACACACATCACTCAACCCCACCCAAGGACCACACACACACATCACTCAACCCCACCCAAGGACCACACACACACATCACTCAACCCCACCTAAGGACCACACACACATCACTCAACCCCACCCAAGGACCACACACACACACCACTCAACCCCACCCAAGGACCACACACACATCACTCAACCCCACCCAAGGACTACACACACACGCCACTCAACCCCACCCAAGGACCACACACACATCACTCAACCCCACCCAAGGACCACACACACATCACTCAAACCCACCTAAGGACCACACACACACGCCACTCAACCCCACCCAAGGACCACACACACACATCACTCAACCCCACCCAAGGACCACACACACACGCCACTCAACCCCACCCAAGGACCACACACACATCACTCAACCCCACCCAAGGACCATACACACATCACTCAAACCCACCCAAGGACCACACACACACATGCCCCTCAACCCCACCCAAGGACTACACACACACACCACTCAACCCCACCCAAGGACCACACACACACGCCACTCAACCCCACCCAAGGACCACACACACATCACTCAACCCCACCCAAGGACCACACACACATCACTCAAACCCACCCAAGGACCACACACACACATGCCCCTCAACCCCACCCAAGGACTACACACACACACACACGTCACTCAAACCCAGCCAAGGACCACCCTTTCACACCTAAGCCAAACCAATGTTATTTGTGTATCTACTGTGATGACCTGTCTGTCAGTGGCAGAACTTGGGTTGATAGTCCAGCTTTAAAGATCAGGCTGTAAGATCGGCAGGCAACTGGGGTTTTCCCATCAACAGCTGTTCAATTCAAACCAGTCTAATTAACTTTTTCCTGCTGAATTGCTCTGCTCTTCAACGGATTTCTAGATTTCTATCAAACTGATCAGTGATCTGAGAGTTGGGAAGAAAACTCAATCAAGCCTACATTCAGGGAGACAGGCGGGAAGGGGCAGTAAAAGCTGTCATTGATATTTTTTAGATAAAATTTAAGCCATGGCAAATCTCATTCCCCAAAACAGCTACCAGCAAAGAGTTCATTGATTCCCGCCTGCGTTCACTAACAGCCCACAGTCCTCCAGGACTGCGAAGGCAGAGCTCGTCTCCAGCCTTGCCCCCACGGCTGCTCCGTCAGTGACTGTGTCGTAGCCAGCAGAGGGCGCTGCAGAGCCACTGCAGGAGGCAGGGCTCCACTTCCTGTTGGGCTTTTCTGTGGGGTCAGCTCCAACCAAGAGCTGTGACCAGCAGTACTGCAGGGAAGGCAGCCGCAGGTGGTGGGAGGGTGTGTAGGGACCCCAGGGGCATCCCGCCTGCATACTCACTCACGGAGAGGTGCTGGATGGGAAATACTGGGACATAATCGGACCAGGCATCCCCGTGCAAGGGGCAGGGCCTGGAGAAGCCCCCGCCCAACTGCGGCCAAATCAGGAGGAAGACCCGAGGCATCAGGGATTGTAATAAACTGTTCCTGACCACCCGGGACAAGCGACCCATGCCCCTGGG
The DNA here is from genome assembly GCF_030435755.1 of Ochotona princeps. Taxonomy (NCBI): domain Eukaryota; kingdom Metazoa; phylum Chordata; class Mammalia; order Lagomorpha; family Ochotonidae; genus Ochotona; species Ochotona princeps. The sequence continues at coordinate 38,956,617 of NC_080852.1, read as the reverse complement.
GAGCGGCAGGGCCACCGCCTGCCCACAGGTGTCCAGGGCACAGACATGGACGAGTGGACAGTCTGGGCTTTTATGTCCTCCTACCTCTCCAGCCACCAGGGTCCCTTGTGCAGGCAGTCTGTGTAACCACCCACGGTAACCTTGACCGAAGACCCACAGAACTGTTTCCTCCTTTTGCTCATCACTTCTGGCCCGTTCATTAGTCAGTCACCATTGACTGAGTCCTCGTCCGGCCCAGCACAGTGGCCCCAGCCCTCAGGGAACGCGCTCTCCACACTGATATGAAACCTCAGCCCGACCTCGGCAAGGTGCTCCTGCTGACAGCACTGTGTGTCACTTAGCACGAGAGGGTGTAGACACAGCCAAACGACACACCTGGCCATCCAGACGTGGACCAGAGCCAGGAGTCCCAGGAATGTCACCTATGTGGGCAAATGCAGCAGAGCCCTCACCCCCTCCGTGTGAACTCTCTCCTGTGACGGTCCGGGTAGGCGGTTGGCACGGTAGCCACATCACTGTTTGGGAGGTTCACCTCACACATTGGCTGGTTCACACTAGTCAAGGTTCTGGCTGCTCCTCTTCCAGCCAGCTTCCTGCTGATGCAAGGAATAGCTCAGGGACTTAGGCTCCACCACCCCCTGGGGGACCCAAATTTGATCTGGCCTAGCCCCAGTCGCTGTGGGTATCTGAGAAGTGAGCCAGCAGACAGGGGTTCTGTCCACCTGTGTCTCTTTCTGACTCCTATACAAACTTAAAAAAACCTTTAATGCAGAGTGGCTTTACTGCCCATTCTAATATCCCTTGCTTGTCTCCCCCATGTGGGATGCTGAAGTGCCACCAAGCCCTCTCCATGGGCCATTCACACCCACGTGTCCTGGTCATAATGGACTGCAGGCCTCGGGAGTTGCCCCAAACATGGACAAATGAGGTGAAATCGCTTGCCCTTTCTGAGGAGTGGGGGCAGGATGGTACCAGATTGGACCAAGCAGAAGAAATGCTATGGTTTCTGGCACCTGTGCTGGGTCTGACACAGGGACAATGAGAGACCCGTGGAGGAGGCCATGAAATGCCACACACACGCGCACACACACACCCCTACCTGGGGACTACAGCCAGTCCCACAGCACTTCTGGGTGGAAGAGGAATACACCAAGTCCTTGCATCCCATAGTTCTGTTCCTGGGACAGCCATCCTAGACCAGACAGAGATGGGGACACTGGGGGCCCCAGGACATGGCAGTGAGGCTGACCCACCCAGCCTGAGCTCAAACCCCAGGACACGGTTAGGAGGCTGACCCACCCAGGACATGGCTGTGAGGCTGACCCACTCAGCCCGAGCCTGGCCCCCCAGGACAAAGCTGAGAGGCCAACCCACCCAGCCCAAACTCCAGGACATGGCTATAAAACTGACCCACCCAGGCCGAGCTCGGCCTCTCATTCCCGGGCCCCCCAGGACACAGCTGGGAGGTCAATCTGCCCAGCCTGAGCTCTGACCCCAAGGACAAGGCTGGGAGGCTGACCCATCCAGCCTGAGCTCAGATGCCAGGACGCAGCTATGAGGCCCACCAGCCCAACCCAAGCTCCGCCCCTCACTGACCCACTGCCTCCCTGTACCTTGGTTTCCCCTCCCACATAGGCTCACAGTGAGTACCGGGAGACACTGAGGATGAAGCACTTGGCACGTTTGGGCTGTAACGAGCCCCAGCCATCAGTTTACAGGGCTCCTGTGAGTGGACATAGCATTGCCAAGGGGTCTCCAGGAGGCAACCCCTCCTCTGCACTCCTCCTCCCACACCCAGCCCTGACCCCCATCCTGCAACCCCGGGCTCCCAACCCTACCCTCCTGACCTGGGCAGCTCTTCAGGGCTCTGTGGGAAAGCCCGCCCACCAAGGCCCACCGGTACACGGGGTCTCCCAGAAGCGATGTTCATCTGAGCAGGGGAATCCGGCATCGGGACAAAGGCATCACCCTGGTCACGTGCAGGTTCTGCCCTCGATGCGTTCAAGCGGACACCTGCCGTCCTGGTGAGAACGCCACACTGTGCAGGACAGGCTGGGTGTCCCTTGTTCTACCAGAAGCCTTTCCTGCATAGGGTTCCTCCAGATCTCGGAGTATTCACACACACACACACACACACACACACACACACACAATGAGGTGTCTCAGGGATGAGAACAGTGTTGACCCCAACTTGTTCCTGTTTCAGACACAGCCCACACACACAGCCTGAAGAAAACGTTCTGCCAGTGTTAACAGTCTCGTGGTGTAGAATCCTCAGCACTGAAGAGTTCAGTTCTGGGGCCTGTGGGAATATTAGCTCCCTTTACACAAGAGGAAAATGAGGTGTAGAAAGAGTGAATTGTGGGCCTTGTGTGGTAGCCTAGCAGCTGAAGTCCTCGTCTTGCACGTGCCGGGATCCCATATGGGCGCTGGTTCTAATCCCGGCTGCTCCACTTCCCATCCAGCTCCCTGCTTGTGGCCTGGGAAAGCAGTGGAGGATGGCCCAAAACCTTGGGACCTTGCACCTGCATGGGAGACCCAGAAGAGGATCTGGGCTCCTGGCTTCAGATCGGTGCAGCTCCGCCTGTTGCAGCCGCTTGGGGAGTGAATCAGTGGACAGATGAGCTTCCTCTCTGTCTTTCCTCCTCTCTGTATATCTGACTTTCCAGCAAAAATAAACAAACCTTTTTTTAAAAAAAAAGAGTGAATGGTTTGGCATAGCGGAGGGGCCTGATCAGACTCAGGCTGGCGGCCTCCAGCACAGGTGTGCACATCCCACTGAGGATGCTGCAAGCGCGCTGTGGTGAGAGCGCAGCACCACGCCTGGTCAGGTGGCGTAAACAGCAGGCTTGGGCGACCTCTGCTGGCCACTCTCAGGCAGCACAACCTCCAGGTCAAACTTTAGAACCTGGGTGAGCCCCAGCCTGAGTGACCCTAAGCCACGCGCTGTGTGCTGCTATGAAGATCAGAAGGGACTACACAGCACGCTGAGAAACGTGCCTGGTGCTTAAGAGTTCAGAAAGGGGCCGACATCCTTGAGCAGGGGGAATCCTCCAAATATTTCCAATGGAAGCATTTCATCTCCAGTGCTAGATCAAGACTCAGCTGTCTGCTAGTGGCCTGGCAGAAGAGTGGAGGGTCCCAGTGCTTGGGCCCCTGTACGTGCATGGGAGATTCTGAGTTCCGGGCTCCTGCCTTCGGCCTAGACCAACCCTGGCCACTGCAGCCATTTGGGGAGTGAACCAGTGGGTGGAAGGTCTCTGTGTCTCCTTTTCTCTCACTCAGCCTTCTCTTCAAATGAATAAACAAATCTGCTTTTAAAACACTCAGTGTTGCAGGAGGCAGCAAGGCGACAGAGGCCCCTTTGGCCATCTGGATCCTTGTGCTCCAGAGTCCAGGGGCTGGGGCGGGGCAGGGCAAAGGGCTGGGGATGGGGCAGGGGCAGGGGCTGGGGTGGGGCAGGGGCAGGGCAAAGGGCTGGGGCAGGGGCAGGGGCAGGGGCAGGGCAAAGGGCTGGGGCAGGGGCAGGGGCTGAGGCAGGGGCAGGGTTTAGGGGCTGGGACAGGGGCTGGGGCAGGGGCTGAGGCAGGGGCAGGGTTTAGGGGCTGGGACAGGGGCTGGGGCAGGGGCTGAGGCAGGGGCAGGGTTTAGGGGCTGGGACAGGGGCTGGGGCTGGGGCTGAGGCAGGGGCTGGGGCAGGGGTTGGGGCAGGGACTGGGGCTGGGTCTGGGGCTGAGGCAGGGGCAGGGTTTAGGGGCTGGGGCAGGGGCTGGGGCAGGGGCTGGGGCAGGGGCTGAGGCAGGGGCTGGGGCAGGGGCTGGGGCAGGGGTTGGGGCAGGGACTGGGGCTGAGTCTGGGGCTGAGGCAGGGGCAGGGTTTAGGGGCTGGGGCAGGGGCTGGGGCAGGGGTTGGGGTTAGTGCACAGACAGGACAGATACAAGGAGACGGCAGCCAGGGCCAGGGAAGAGGGCCAGGAAAGGAACCTGCAGCCTGAAGCAGTACCTGCTGCCACCACTAGATGTCATGAGATACAAAGTCCATCAGAAACAGGAGCAGGGTCCAGAGTCTAGCTCCTTGGGTGCAGGACCACATCCCCAACAGTGGGGCTCTTTCACTAGCAGGGACGTCGCCATGGCAACTACAGGCCACGAGGCACACGAAGCAAACACAGCCGGTCCTACACGGCAGCCCTGCACTCACAGTAACCACAGGTAACCACAGGTCCAGGCGTCTCCTGGAGCAGCCATGGGGACTGAGCAGGTTGGGCCCCAGGCTACGGGCTGGCACTGACGTAGAAAGGCTGGGCAGTGCCCAGCGGCATGCCCTGGAACACACAGATAGCCCGTGGGTGCTGGCTGCAGGGTGCTACCCCTTCAGGGCTGCCTTGCTTTGGTACAGGTATGAGGGGCAGGTCACATGATCGCTGTGTGTCAGATGGAATAAGGAATTTAAGCAGTAGGGGGCATGTGGAACAGGATGGACACTCCAGGAAAATCCACCTGCTCTGTCATGCAACGTGGGACTTCCAGAGAGGAAGCCCTCTGCACATCCTTCATCATTCACACAGTCGTCCTGTGTGATGCCCCTAGCCGACCTCAGCTCTCAGAACAGCCCTCCCCTTCTGTTGCACCTGAGCTGCACATGAGCCCATCTGCTGCATTTATACCCACACATGGCGGCCAGCCACTCCTGCCTTCACACTTGACCCCGGACAAGAAGGACTTGAGTTAGGACTAGATGTGGGGCGGCAGCCAACAGCAGTGCCAAGGTGAGCAACAGCAGCCTTGTTCTTTCCCAGCCAAAGCCACCTGCTCGCCAGGGCCAGAACTCCCCCAGCATAACAAGAACAGAAAGACTCCAAGGAAGAACCAAGCAGGCTGATGCTCAGCAGGCATCAATGGCAGAATCCTCCCCGGGGCCCAGAACTGGGTTCCATCCTGCCAGCCCTTCCAGGCTGGGGAGGGAGCCTGCTTGGCCACCCGAGTTAGAGAAGATAGCCGGGCAGAAGGCCAAGTGCCAACTATGGGGGTGGAGGCAGGGCAAAGCTGCCAGCTCCCCGTGCAACCTGAGCAGCTGACACAGGGTTCGTGGGTGCCTAGTGAATGTCGCAGAAGAGAAGCAAGCTGCAGGTGAGGAAACCAGATGTTTGCAAGCACGGGCAAAGGCAGAGGGGACAATGTCACCTCATGGGTTTGCAAAGTCCCCAAAGGGTTCAAGAGCAAGCCGTGAACTAGACCAGGAAGGGACGGGAACAGGGGAGGGCAGGAGAGCTGAGGACACCAAGGCCATGTGGCCCTGCACTGCCCATGTGGCGGTGGCACCAAGGGTTTCTGAAGGGACTAAGCAGGCGGTCTTTGAGGGTCCCAGAATCACCCAGCGCAGCAGCCATTTGTCCCCATGGGGTCACTGAGGGCTAAGTTACTCAAGTTGAAATATGATTCCTGGCTTGCTGATGGTGCAAGCCAGGGACATGGCATCTTTTCCTTCCTGGCTCGGATGTCCCCTAGGGAAGAGGTGAGGCTCCCAAGGCCATGCGAGGTGTCCCCTCGGCCTGGCATCCCTTACTCTGCAGCCTTTCTGGGGAGGACAGGCTCCACGGGCACGTGACCCCGCAGACCAAGGACTATGCCCCCAGATCCTCCTCCTCAGAGGGGTTTCCCTCTGTACTGCTGCCTCACCCAAGGCCACAGGTTTCAGGCAGCGGCTCATTCCCAGGGACTGGTGAGACAGGGGCATGACCCCAGGTGGCTGTGCACGCCCTGAGGCCACCCTCTCAGGCAAGGCTCAGGCCTGAGCTTACTGGACTGAAGGGTTCTGTGGGTGTACCAGCTATACCTCTGCCAGGGTCCTCCTGCCTCCCTGTACACCCGTGTTCCAGTGCCAGAGTACAGCAGTGGAGATGGGGCCACGCACAGGAACCAATGGTGGACGCCTATTCTGGAAGCTGAGAGGCTGAGCTCATGGCAAGAGCAGCATACCACTTTGACTCAGAGCAGAAAGTGCAGGGCAGCAGGTACATGCAGCAGAAAGGGAGCATGAAGGGTGTCCTTGATTTTCAAAAGAGAAGATGCTCCCCCACCCAGAGCAGAAAGGTGAACCCCTATCGGGGAACCAATCATGGCTCAAAGCCCCAACTTTTGACACCACCAACTTAGCGCGCGCACACACACACACACACACTCAAGCCATAGCTCTTGACAAAATGGGAGGTGTAGGGGTAACATAACTCCTTTAGGTATGTTAGTGGCAGCTCTAACTGCCAGACAACACAGTGCTAAGAATGGGCCCTGGCTGCTCTTCTCATCATAGATACCGAGGGTTCACAGTCCAGTGAATTAGGTGCCACAGCTGAGGTCAAGAAGACTGGGACACAGCAAGTGCACACGGAGGAGCACACACAGCAGGTGTACAGAGCCCTGCAGCCCCCCACGGGGGAGCACACACAGCAGGTGCACGCAGAGGAGCCCTGCAGCCCACCATGTGGGAGCACACACAGCAGGTGCACACAGAGGAGCCCTGCAGCCCACCATGTGGGAGCACACACAGCAGGTGCACATGGAGCCCTGCAGCTCACCACGGGGGAGCACACACAGCAGGTGCACATGGAGCCCTGCAGCCCACCATGGGGGAGCACACACAGCAGGTACACATGGAGCCCTGCAGCCCACCATGGGGGAGCACACACAGCAGGTGCACATGGAGCTCTATGGCCCACCATGGGGGAGCACACACAGCAGGTGCACATGGAGCCCTGCAGCTCACCGCGGAGGAGCACACACAGCAGGTGCACACAGAGGAGCCCTGCGGCACACCGTGGGGGAGCACTCACAGCAGGTGCACACGGAGGAGCTCTATGGCCCACCATGGGGGAGCACACACAGCAGGTATGCTCCAGGCCAGGGCCTGAGTCTGGCTCCTGAGCCACCAGCTGGAGATGTTTTGGTCCCAGGAGACTTCTCCCACCCTTCAGGAGATCAAAGCTGCTCCAGTGCCCTCCCTGCCCACCCTGTCCCTGACTTAGCACCATTCTGATAGCTAGACATTTACAAAGCCATTTGGCTGTCCTCTGGCCACGTGAGGCTCAGACAGTCGTGCTCCCCAGTTCCTGACAACAGGCACGCAGAGGGGGCAGGAGGGACAGACACCTGAGCAGGCTCTGACTGCTGGGCCCCGGGTCCCTGCTCACTCAGAGGCGTTACGGACCGTGGCAGTGGCAGCCAAAGCTAAGTCTCTGCTAACCAGCATCCACAACCCAGACCTAGCAGAGGAGAGATGACTGCTGGAGGAGCGGGCGGAAGAGTGATAGCAGACGGCGGGTGGCACGGTATCTCCAGCAGGGGGCGACTCTGGGAGGGGACTGCAGAGCTGACCACTGGTGCAATTTCATTGTAGACTCTGAGGCAGCCAGGAAGCGTTCTCACAAAATGAGCCGGCAAGGGCCAGCACAATGGCTCAACTCACTAATCCTCCAAATGGGCGCCAGTTCATGTCCCAGCTGCCCACACTTCATCTAGCTCCTGCTTGTTGCCTGGGAAAGCAGAAGCGGGTGGCCCAAAGCCTCGAGACCCAGCACCTGCGTGGGAGACCTAAAAGACTCCTGGCTCCTGAGTTTGGATCAGCTCAGCTCCCTTTGGGGAATGAACCAGCAGATGGAAGATCTTTCTCTCTGTATCTCCTTCTCTCTGTAAATCTGCCTTTCCAATAATAATCTAAAAAACAAACAAACAAGAGCCAGCAGGACGAATGCAGTCAGTGGTGACAACAGTGGTGGGAGGAGTCGGACGAAGGAACAGAAGCCACGGGAGGAGCCAGCTCTATCAAGGCCTCTATGCTCTCAGGCCTGACCTACCCTGCAGTCCACCTCCCGCCGCCATGCCCATTTCGCAGATGGGCAGGCTGACACCAGCATATCTGACGCCTGCCCAAGGCTACCACCATCGCTCCCGAGGGAGTGACCACGTCCTCGCAGACAGTCTCACTGTGCCGAATGACTTGACATGCCCCCTCCCATGTCCTTGGAATTAACAGAGAATGCGGCGCCAAACGCGCCCCAGTGGGGCCCCATCAGAATGTGCTTGTGGAGCGCCCCCTGGTTGTGTGAGGTTCGTTGTCACCCACACACTGCTGGCCTTTCCTTTTTCAAGGACATAGCATGCATTCCTGGGCTGCTCTCAGACATTCTCACACATTTTGGAGGGCTTTTTTTAAGACTATTTCTGGAAAGATGCAATCACTGGAAATGGGAGGCAGGACCCCAAATCCTTCTCAGTCAACACGAAGGGACTCTCCCACCCTGAGGGAGCAGAAACAGCCTCAGAAAGGGCTGGAGGAAGTCAAGGCAGGCTCCCTGGAGGGGGTGCCGACAAGTAGAAGGCATCCAGGGAAACATGGCTGACACTGAGAAGTATCCTGGCAGAAAATGAGCGGCTGACAGGCAGGCGTGGAGGCGAGAGGGGATGAGGAGCTGCAGAGGACAGAGCAGGTGCCTCCTGAAGGGGGCGGAGCCTGTGCCCCCTGTGGCACGAGCACCTGCTACCACACAGCAGGGCACCGGTCCCTAACCCCGGCTGCCCAATGTCATCTTTTGTCCTGGAAATTTTTCCTAGACAAGACTTAGCATGTCAATTCAGGTCAGTCAACAGCGCTCCACGTCCTACCCATGTCTCAGTAAACTTCCTTATCACTCCTGGGTCACTCAGGATCCCGAGTGCCCAAGCGCAGGGAGCCTTGGGGGGCACCGGCCCCTCCCTGGGCAGGGCTGGGAGTGACCCAGACCTCCTGTGCACCTCCCCATCACCCCCCTGCCACCTGCACAGAGATGGGTTCTTCTTGTGCTCCTGAGATTTATTTGTGTATCTGCAGGTCAGAGTTACAGAGACAGGCAGAGGAAGAGACAGAGAGCGATCTCCCATCTGTTGGCTCACTCCCCAGTTGGCCAGGGCTGGGCCACGCCAAAGCCAGACACTCCATCCACACCGCCTACACGGAGGCCCAAGAACTTGGAGCATCTTCTGTTGCTTTCCCAGGCCAGTAGCAGGGAGCTGCCTGGAAGTGGAGCAGCCAGGACTAGAACCAATGTCCATATGGGATGCCAGCATCACAGGTGGTGGCTTAGCCTGTTGCGCCTTTTCTTGACTTTCTTAGACCAGGTTATGCCTGGCTAGAAGGGGAGGTGACACATTCCTGGCACTGAGAAGTGAGCAGCCATCCGCTGTGCTGGCAGCTGCTTTGAGGGCTAGTAACAGGTCGTCTAGTGAGGACCATCTCATGTGAGACAACAGAAGCCACAGCACGGCAGGGGCACAAGGGAAGGGTCGGGGCAACCTGGCCCTCGGGAACCTCCTTGAGCTTCCAAGCTAAGCTGCTCCGAGGCCTTGGGGAAAAACACACACCGTGAGGCTGTACAACGTAGAACTGGGCCTTCAGGGGCCAGCCTGTGGACTGGCAGGTAAAGCCACTGCTATCTGACACCTGCAGCCTGTATGGATGCTGGTTTGAGTCCTGGCTGCTTCACTTCTAGGCAGCTTACGGTCTGACGGAGTTCCTGAGGAGACTGAAGGAGATCATGCACGTTGCCAAAGTGCTCAGCCTGTGCCCAGGCTCCTGGTGCCAACCACAGCCACCGTGGACACGTCCAGACTGATGGGCCGGGGTCCAAAGAAGCACCATGCGCTGTTTTCACTCATGGCTCCATGGTCTCGCAATCTGCTTTGAACGCAGAGAGAGAGAACTTGCCACCCACCGATGTGCTCTGCAAATGCCTGTAACATCTGGGGCCAGACCAGACAGAAGCCAGGAGCTCCGTGTCCTGCAGGGGAGTGTCAAGAGCCCAAGCATGCAGCAGGCAGGCTGTCTCCCGGGCACATTAGCAAGAAAGTGGATCAGAAGTGGAGGAGCCAGGACTGGAACCAGCACTCTGGGAGGAGACGTGAGGGCCCCGAGTGGCAGCTCACCCCCACTGCACCCCAATACCAGCCTCTGTTGAATTACACTGGATGCAATTCCAGCAGGATGTGAGCACTCGCGTGGCCTTAGGCACCCTTCTCAAACAGCACGGATCCAGAAAAAGAGGGAAGAGAGCAGGCATGAGAACATACCCGCACCCCACATTCCCACACTAACTGGATTCCTTTCACTCTTGTCCTATGCCCTCTGCCCTCACTGCCCCCGAGTGTCGGCGTCAGCCGTCAAGTGGTCCCTGGGAGCGCCCACACATGGGGGTAGGAAGCGGCATCTGGTTGGAGCCTGGGTCAGAGATGGGCGTGTCCTCGTGTTCATCTCCCAAGTGACCCGAGTCCGTGCCAGACCCTTCCACTTTCAGAACACAAACCCTCTGTTGTCGCTTGGCACTGCCTAGAACTGCCAGGGCTTCCCGACTTCAGCTCGGGGGCTGCGTCCACTTGAAAGTCCTGACCACAGGGCCAGAGGAGCCAGACCTGCTAACTAGCCAGACTTGTTCGCTCCCCTGGTTTCTGGTGCCTCGAGTCCCAAGTACACTTTTTTTTCCAGCATTCTGAATGTGCTGCCTTTTTCAAGCCTGTTTTGGTTGGAAGATCCTGGTGTTCTCATCGCAGCCTTTCCGATTTTACCAGACCCCAAGCATGCCCTTTGAAGAGTCCACCACTGCTGATTATCTCCCATGTGCTCCCAGCAAGGCCCGGAGAGATGCCCGTGGGCAGAGCAGGGGCGGAGAGGAGGGCAGCGCGGTGGCGACAGGGCCACGCCGCAGGCCGGAGCATTCCTCATCCTGTGAGCTGCCTGCTTGCAGCGCCGCCTCCGTTCCGGGGATTTCAGGCGTGCTTTCTGATTCAATGGGAAAATGGAAGGAACAGGTCGCTGAGACCTCTCATTTTTCTCATTCCTGTCACACAGACACCCAGAAACGGCCCTCACTGAAAACGCTACGAAGTCTGGGCAGCCGAGGGATATTTCAAGCTCACGGCCCAGCCACTTCTCCGTTTTCTGTGGCTTCCTGAACTCAGATCCAATGAAAATAGTTCTTCCCATGGCAACAACACATAGAGATAGGGTAGGCTGTTTGTTGTAGCTTTTTTTTTTTTTTAAGAAATTCTATTTACCTTGAAACTCAACCAAATCCTCCCCCATTCCCTCTCATTCCACAATCACACCAGGGTTGGCAGTCTCTCCTGAGGGCATCTGGGGACACTTGGCCACCCTGACCAGAAGTGCGGCTTTCAGGGCCCCTCCATTTCCTGTTGATCCTGTGCCCCGTAATCCACTTTTAGCCTTTTGGGCATGTGTCTCAGAGGCATGCTCGTGGCCATTCGGTTGCCCTGTGTATAGGTGGCCACTACCCTTCCCCAGCTTCTACATTCTTCCTCACAGCGCTCAGCCACAGCCCTCACGACCCAAACGCGCCGGGCCTTCTGTGGTCAGGCTGCCGCTGACGGCCCTGCGGTCACACACCGCATCATCTCACACACACACCTGCTGACACACGCACACAGGAACACAGGAATACGTTCTCCGTGGCATTCAATGGTAAAGGAGAGTGGGGGAAGGAGGACAATAGCAACTGTGCTGTGCACCACCGGGCCAAGTGTTCTCAGACACATTTCACAGCATTTCTTCCAAATTCCCTCCCAACAACAAAACCGTTCTAGGTCGTGTTGTTCCTCCTCCAAAAGCAATCCGGCAGTTGATGCTCCCCCGTCCCTCCTCCAGCTCAGCGGCCGTCACGGGATGCGGGGGCGGCCAGGCAGCCTGGCCGAGGGGTTCAACAAAACCCAACCAGACAGCTCCTGATGACCCGCACCTCAGGCTAGTCTCCACGTGGGAGCCGTGAGACCAGACTCAGGCCATCCCACCACGCCCAGCCCACCGAGGGGCTAGCATCCCACGTCCTGTCCCCTCTTCCTACAATGCCACTCCCGCATGGCTAGTCAGATGAAAGCTTTAAAGTGTCAAGACCCAAGTCAAGAATTGTCCTTAAAAAAGATTGCTTTTTCTGTGAGGCGAAGAGAGAAAGGGAAGGCCAGAGCTGGAGGGGCAGCTTTCCCGTGTGTAGACTGATCCCCACACGGATGCAACCATGGCTGGAGCAGGCCAAAACCAAGTCACCAACACCACGCTGACCTCTCACATGTGGAGCAGGGACGCAAGCGCTTGGTCACCTTCTACTGCCCTTCCAGGCATATCAGCAGGAAGCTATGCTGAACACTGAGCAGCCAGCAATCAAACTAGCAGCACAATATAGGACGTATTGCAAGTGGTAGCTTAACAAGCTTCACCACCACACCAGCCAAGCATCACCACATCCGAGAAACCTTGGGGGAAATTCAGACACATTTCCTTATCCAAGGGAAAGCCCAAAGTCCTGGCCGACCGCTGTGACAGCACTGCTCATGGTCTCTGGGTTAGCAATCGCTGTTCACCCTTTGAGCTCCTAAGACCTTCAAAGCGAAGTCTGCACACACCTGACTCCCCAGAATCAGCTTGCCACACAGGCCACGCTCAGTGTGGGCCACACACAATGACAGCGGAGCAGGTGTAGTCCTAGCACGCCCACCTCACTGACAGGCCTGTTCCAGTGATCACCGGGTGACACTCATGCCATTGTGGTCTGTGTAAACACTCTAGGATGTACACACAACTGTCCCCCTGTCCTCCAATTAACAGCCTCATTGGAACATATCCCTGCCACCCTGTCACAAGCAGTACATGGTTCTATTCCCAGGCACTGCTGGGGAGACACCAGGGGACTGGGGGGTGTGCTCTGAGCACCTGCCAGACAAGAACTCCCCTGGCCATCACCGGAATCCATCTCAGTAAGTGCTACTGTCATCCTCATCTGGCCCTTGAGTTTGCCCATCAGTGGAGTTCTAGGCCCAGACCTACTCAGCCCAATAGGCCTAACCCATACAACTTCCTCCACCGAGGCCCGAGGTCACACAGAGAAGTTCAGAGTGGCTCTCACTGCCAGCCCTGAAACTAAACCAAACAAGAGGACAGTGCAGAGCTGTGGCAGGTAAAGCTGCCACCTGGCTAGGTCGGCATCCCATATGGGCTCTTGCCTCTCCAATTCCTATCCAGCTCCTGGCTAGTGCATCTTGGGAAAACAGCCAAGTGCTTGGGCCCCTGTACTCACATGGAAGACAGAAGGGAGCTGTGAGCTCCTGCCTTCCCAGCCTGGCCCAGCCCTGGCCAGCGTGGCTATTTTGTGAGTGAATCAATAAATACAAGATCTCTATCTCACCATGCCTGATGCAGCTGCTCTCCATTTATGAGGCAGCCAAGGAGAACTGACTATGGCCAGGGTACAGGTGGCCGTAGCCACGGTGGAGGTGGCCATGGCAGGCAGTATGAAATGAGTTACTATGCACCTGTCTCCAGAACACAAGATACATGCCCTGCTCCCTGCCAGGCTGGGCAGAAGCTCATGAGACCACAGCAGCAGCCACCAGAGTGCACGTGGAAGGCTGGGAAGCTGCGTTGTAGGGGGAAAAAAGGAACAAAATCTACTTTGTCCCATGCGGGCCCCATGTGTGGAGGGCATGCCTAGCCAGACAGCAGCCACTGCGGACGGGGGCCCATGCTGGCAGCTGCCTGCTCTGGGTCTGCTCTCCCTCTAGGCACCAACCAGGACCACCCAGAGGTCGGGAGCCTGCAAAGACTGTAGCTGGAGGGCACACTCACACCCAGGGCTGTGCCTGCTGGCACCCAGGCCAGCGAGATGAGCAGTGCCTGGGGATCAGGTAGGGTCAGGGGTAATGGCCGCACTGCACCAAATGCTGGGAGTGCCTGGGCCCCGAGTGTCCACTTCCCTGACCACTGGGAAAGTCCGGTGACGCTTTGCTGATGCCCCTGGGGAGCTGTCCTCATCCCTCACAGGTCATTACAGTCACAACGACTGTCACCAGGCACCAAAGCTGTTTTTGAAGAGGAAGTGCAGAGACACAGAAAGTAAACCATCAGAGCGCAGCACTCCGGGACCCATGTCCTCCCCTGGCCCATCTCCATCGCCCCCGTGGAGGATCTGACTCAGCACCCAGGCGATAACCAGTGGGTCCGTGGGGTGGACCCCAGCATTAACAGGGGGCTGCCGCTTTCTGGGGACAAGGAGAGTACAGATTGAGGACCAGCTGTCTGGGGAAAGGCAGGGTGGTTAGAGCATCAAGAGAGGAGATGGAGAGCAAGGCAGACACCAGGCAGGGTGAGCGAGCAGCAGGAAACCACAGGGAACACCAGCCCAGGCTCAGGCAAGCTAAATCCCCAAGCCCAAGCCAGCCCTACTGCTCAGCAGGGCCAGCTAAGAAGCCCTCTGGGGGCCTTGAACCCACACTCCTGGGGGTCTCCTGCACCCTGCACTGTCTCCGAGTGAGAACCTCTAGCCTCACAGGCCTACTTCCATGTTGACTGCCCCTGGACACCCCACCTGACTCCCACTCAGCTGTCCCCAGCCTCTCCAGGACCTGGGGCCCTGCACCTTGAGCCCACAAGACTGGGCTTCCTCACAGCCGGCCAGGGCTGACAGGTGCAGGGGGAGTCACCCAGAACACAGCCTCCCAAGTCCCCAGTGCCAGTGATACAAGAGGGAGAGTCTCTTGTATCCCTGCTGCTCTTGTAGTCTGCTGCTCGCTCACCATGGTGCAGAACATTCTGTGTGGGGCGCCTGAGGAGGTGGGGAGACCCCACTGGCCTCGGGCCTCCCATAGGTAGGGCAGCAAATGCAGCTCAAGCCAAGGGTACAGAAGACACCAGGGGACACAGCAAGGTGAGGGTGACAGCCTCGCCTTGCCTTGCACCCTGTCCCCAGGGGCACTCAGCAGGCCCCTCTGCCTGCCCCCTTGCCACTGACCATGGCTGCCACGTGCCTGGCCTTGTGCTTGGTGAGGCTAGGGCTGCAGCAGCCGTGCCAGGACCCAGAGCAGCCTGCTCGAGTGGGAGGCGGCCATCCAGGATGGTCTGTCTTGGTGAGTTATTCTCTCCGGAGGCTGAGCACTCCCTGCCCCTGCTCTAGCTCCAGATTCCTCTGGCCTGTCTCGATTCAGTATTCCTCAAGTGCCTTCCACGGAGGTGCGGTCAGGGCACCTCCCACTCAGCTGCCTGGGAGTCGAGACGACTCGGCGTGTGCCAGCGCCTGCGGCGCAGCCCGGCCACACAGAGGAAGCCGGGGTTACTCCCGGTCGCCTGCAGTCCCCCACCCCTGCAACGCGTCCAGGAAGGGCTGAGGCTCTTTCCCAAGCCTGAGTGACAGTCAGGGCACAGGATGCATCCTGGGATGCCCCCCCCCCCCCAGTCCAGGGAACCAGCAAGAGTGTGGCAGGTCAGCGCCAGTCCCTGGGCCCAGCCGACGGGGTCTGCCCCAGCCCTGAGCCAGAACACCGCCTCTCCCAGACTTCTCCAGGCTGCGGTCAGCCGGTCCAGAGATTAAGGAACTTGCCCTAAATCTCCCAGGAAGCAAGAAGCAGAGCCCAGATCTGAACCCAAGCCTACTTCCCAAGCTTGCCTCTCTAGCCAAGTACCCACTCCTGACACTGAGAGTGACCACGCATCTAGGCTCAGTCACACTCTTCAAGGAGAAGCTGCAACCCCAGGGCATGTGTGACCTTGCTGATGTGTGTGACCATGGCAACCCCAAGGAGAGGAACGCTTTAGGAACAAACCCAGCTGTCACACACAGTCGAGCTGGCCCTGGAGCTCACCTTGGCCAACAAGTGGGAATGAAAACAATGACAGCAGTGGATGTGAACGACTGTCCATAAAAGTCGCTTCTTGGATGAGAACCATTAAAAATATACTGCGAAGGGTCACACACCCCTAGCTCCAAAATATCCGAAAATGGAGATTGCACAGATAAACTGGAACAGAAAGAACCACGCTGCCCAAGGGCTTCAGGAGCCAGCAGAAACATGGGAGGGGCCTCTGAATGGATGGGCCACGGTGCCATCCCTGAGTTTGAACCCTAACAAAGGAAGCCAAGGACTGCTCTCTAAACACCTGCTCTTCTGTTTGCTTGGCTGGGGTTCTGCGGCCTGGTGCCTGCTCCTGGTCTCCATGGAGGCTACCAGGACTTCCTGGAGGGAAGAATCCCCAGGTGTGGGGAGGAAGGCTCTGTTCCCATGCCAGGGGACCTGACTGAGCGGTCAGGTCTCCCCACACGGCTCCTGCCCTGGGCTCATCAATGACTGGCTTGGGGATAGCAGACAACTCGGCGGATCCTCTGCTAGGGCTCAGCAGCTCTGCCCTGCGTCCTGGTCACAGGGTTGCAGGTACATGCAAGAGGAAGTGGGAAGGTATGTGTGGAGCCACTGACTGCTGACCATGCTACAGGACCTGGGTAACCGCTGCATTCCTCTAGGACCAGAAAGGCACTGTAGGAGACAGGGTCTACTGCTCCGTCAGGGGATGGCAAACACCCAACTAACACCTCACCAGTGAGGGAGGCCCGGCAGAGGGGCACACAGCCCCCAACCTGGACTGGAAATCCAGCACCATGCTCTGGCACACCCCCTGGCCCAGGAGCATGAGCCATGTAAACCTCTGCTCTCTGCAAACCGCCCAGTCAGCGGCTTACGGGGCCTGGAAGTAGACGGACACCACACTGTCAGCCATACCCATCAGGATCTGCACATGGGGTGCTCCTCTGTGATACCCCAAACTCAGACACCACACAAGACAGTGAGATACAAGGTGAGAAAAGCATCAACCTAGGGTCTATCCCTGGAGACCAGCCTCCTCCGTCCTTGGAGACTTCACGTCATCCTTTGGTGAATAATCAGCTGTTTCGGGGCACAAGAGACCTAAAAGGACAGTCTTGGCCTCATTTGTGTGTAGCCAAAGCACGGTGGAGTCCCACAGCCCTGCTCCCAGCCCTGGCTCCAGCACTCACTACTGATACTTGGAAGGAGCTAGATGCTCCATACCCAGCTTCCTTGTCCATAGAAAGGAGCTGTTGTCAGCACCACCCTCGCCACCAGGTTCTGGGAGTATTCAACAAGTTATTATGTTCAGTCCACATCCTGCAGGGCCCAGTCCCAGTCTGGGATTCCTATGTCAGGGTGTCCTATCACTGGTATCAGCACAGACCTCAAGCATCCAGCCTGAGCACAAAGCCCTTGCCAGGAGATGATGTGTCCATCTCCCTCCATACAACTTCAAGCTGCAGGTGACCTCCTTAGCAACACCGACCCAGGGCCCTCTCAGGAGATGCCACGCAGGTGGCCCTGTGTGTCTGGCTGAAATCTGGTCACACCACAGGAAATGCTGTAGGTTCTCCAAGAAGAAGAGCGGGCCTCGCTCCTAGCCATGACCTGTTTCAGTGGAAGGAAACCTGGGACACCCCTACCACCAAGTGTCGTGGGACAAACATCCCTCCCGGGAACCAGAGCCATGCAGCTCCATCAGGGCCAGTTCTCACACAGCTGGCCAGCCTCTCCTGGTGAGGACCCCTTCTCCTTGCTACAGAGTCCCCCAGCTTCCTTGTACACTGCTTCCCATCTGGCTGTGAAGAGATACAGCGCCAATCTATTTCATTTCCACAGAAGTGCTGAGAGATCAAGTAAGGAGCACGGGGAGTCTCCCACTACACCTCCATACCTGGAATAAAGGGGAAACTCTCCAGGTCCCAGGTCCCCGGGGGTGCACTGTGAGTTGCTCCTGGCCCTCAGCCAGCGTTGGCGAGGACACAACCCTCGTCCACCCCACTGGCTACAGGAGAAGCACAGAGCCAGGGAGTGGGACAACAGTGGCCCAGACAGCCTTGGTCCTGGCCTCTGGTGAGCTCACACTGCTCACTCTCACAAGCAGCCTATATCCCTTCATCTCTACAGAACAGTCCCTACATCAGAACACGGAAGGCCCTACAGATGATGATGATGGTGATGGAACAAGGATACACACCAAGGGCTGCCGCTGTCTGGATTCATTCCATGCACTCACCAAACTGGTGATACAGGGGAGCCACTCTACGGATGGGAACACTGAGAACTCACAGCTCACTGGGAGAAGACAACAGTAGACCCAGAAATCAAGGTTCTGAGCCAGTATGCCTTGCCCGACCCCATGGGAGTAGAGCAGACCCAGTCCCTGCCTACTCACTGAGGAAAGTGGGCACACAGGGTCATGGCTGGCTCCCTGGCCATGACCTGGTGCTCTGGGGGCATCCATTTCAAGGGTGGAAAGTATGGGTGTCCATCAGGCCACAGCTCTGAGTTGGAAAGTCTGCAATGTGAAAACCAGAGCCCAGGAACTTTCGCCCGTCCAAAGCCGCCAGGTCCTCCACAGTTCCCTGCCTTTGCACAGCTCTCCTCTTCATGGAAGGGTCTGGCTCGCAACCTGCCATGGGTTATCCATGGTGGCTCCCACCAGGGCAGAAGCAAACAGGGCTGAAGCTTGCCTTGAAGCCACCTTGCCTACCCACCCCTCAGCTGCCAGGCAAACATCAGAGCGAAAGCCGTGAACATGCAACTTCCAGGAGCCATCCAGGACATCATGGCCAAGAGAGGCACTGAGCTAAGGGCCTGTCTCTCTACTTCTCAAGCCCAACAATGGGTACTCCTTGGGCCCAGCCTGTCCATGCTGGGGAGACTTCGAACGGTCCCAGTGCATGGTGTGGATCCAGCACACAGTAGGCCCACTTTGGATGGTCCAGGGACATGGCATAGACCCAAATGGCAGGCCCACTCCGAATGGTCCAGGGATACAGTGTCAACTTTGCATGCAGTAGCCCCACTTTGAGCAACTCTAGTACACAGTAGGCCCTGTGTGCGCAGTCACAACACACAGTGTAGGCCCAGCACACAATAGGCCCACTCTGGAGAGTCCCAGGGCATGGCTTGGACCCAGGACACAGTAGGCTCACTCTCAGCAACCACAGTCCACAGTAGGCTCACTGTGAGCAGCCACAGCACACAGTGTGGACCCAGGACACAGTAGACCCACTCTGAGCAATCCCAGTATACAGTAGGCCCACTGTGAGCAGCCATAGCACATAATGTGGGCCCAGCACACACTAGGCCAACTCTGAGCAATCCTAGTACACAGTAGGGCCACTGTAAGCAGCCACAGCACATAGTGTGGGCCCAGCACACAGTAGGCTCATTCTGGACAGTCTCAGGGCATGGCACGGACCCAGGACACAGTAGGTTCACTCTGAGCAACTCCAGTACACAGTAGGCCCACTCTGAGCAGTCCTGGCACAGAGTATAGACCCAGCACATAAGAGGTCCACAGTCATGGCCATCCCTAAGTGGCTGATGGTCACAGATTAATACGACTCAAAGGCAGCTTGAAGTTGGCCAAAGAAAGCAGCTAATTCCAACCGAGTCAGCCCGGCGGCCACGCTGATTTTTTGAATAAATGTAGTCTCTCGCCATCCCCAACTGTCCCAGGCCCAGGCTTTCAAAACTGCAGGCCTGGTG
Source organism: Ochotona princeps (assembly GCF_030435755.1). Classification (NCBI taxonomy): domain Eukaryota; kingdom Metazoa; phylum Chordata; class Mammalia; order Lagomorpha; family Ochotonidae; genus Ochotona; species Ochotona princeps. Next base: position 38,937,235 of record NC_080852.1, on the reverse strand, counting down.
ACTTCCAAAAGCAACCCTGTTCTGGCCAGTAAGCTCTCGCAGGGGCCACGAGGTCTGCACGTCCTCTCCCTCATGAGGCACCAGCAGGCTCGGGCTCTGGCCCGTGCTCCAGATGCCTCACACCTGGCCAAGCCGCAGGGGCCAAAGCGGCGGGGGCCTCATGGATGCAGCCCTCCCCTGGGGTGTGGGTAGGAGCCGCCGTTCCCCTCCCACGTGACACAGACAGCACAGGAGCCACTGCGGCCTGCTAAATCCTGCCAGGCTCCGAATACAAGTCGCCAGCCTTGAAAACATGTTTCTGTTTCCTTTGGCAAGCGGGCACATCTGGTCCTGGTTTCAGATCAAAAGGGAAACCGGGTAAGCAGAGACACAATGAGGGGCGCCTACCTTGGGCCAGCGTCTTCCCAGAGAGCCCCGGGCAAGAAAGGCTCCTGAAGTCTCTCTCCCCACGGGGAAGGGCAGCACTGAGTCTAGAACAATCTCAGAGCTTGGCAGGTGGCAGCAGGCAGCCCTGCTCTGCACCTTCCAGAAACAAGGGGAGCCTGGTGAGCTGGGCAGCAGGCACTTACCCACCTGACCCCCAATCTCAGCATTTAGAGAGAAGGAACAGTGCACAAAGAAATGGGTGCGGGCTCCTGTCAGAGCTCTTGGAAGCACAGGCTGCCTGGACAGGCAGCTAGCTCCCCACCTGTCCAGGAAACAGAAAACCATGCCCTGGCAGCTCTCTTCCTGGTGACATGGCCTGAGAAAGTGCCTGAGCCAGGCGTGGGGCTGGGCGGGTTGGGCTGCAGAAGACTAGCCTGCAACCGAAGAGCAAAGGGTGTTTCTCTCTCATAGGAACTGACAGACCCCATGAAGCAGTAAGGGACCCTAAGATTTGGACACAAGAGACAAAGAGGATGGTTGAAGGTGGCTCCCTCTGAGCAAGCCTCAAGATTTAGGGCCCCTGGTGTGTCTGAGAGCGGGTTAAGACAAGGACACGAACACCAGGGCTGCAGGGTGCAGGGGACTCAGAATGGAAAGGGCTGGCATGTGTTTCACTTGCTGCTGCACCCCCAGGTCTAGGACGCTGGGACATACCAGGTCCCCAGGACCTATCTGTCAAGTTGTGAAGGACCCAAATGACAGCATCCGCTCCTCTGGCTTCCTGTGGCCCCCAGGCCACTGCTGCCCCTCCTGACAGCCAGTGGAGGGGCCTGGACCTTGGCAAATGGTCACCTTCAGACTTAACTTTGGATAGTCCAGGAGGTGCCCACGGCTGTGCCTGGAATCTCAAGGCAGCTCCTGACCATTTGATCTAATGGGGCTATGGCCACTGTCCCTCTGAGTCCAGCAGCAAAGCTTAGGAAGGAAGGTGTAAACCAGGACCCTGGGTGCCAGGTTTATAGAAGGCTTCCGCTGTCTTTGACGTCCAGCCTGCTTGTGGTGTTGTTGATATTGAAAGCTAATTGTGTTGATGCTGGTCTCCAAGGTAAACAAAGCTTTACAGGGGAAATGTTTGGAACTGGAGATTCCTGTTTGCTCCAAGTATGGGCTAATGGCCGGAATAAAGAGCATTTCCATTCATTTCCTTTTAAAGTGCTCCTGATAGCAGTGCTAAAGGGCCCAGCCCCAGACCGTTCCTATTGGGCAATTATCAAAAACACTCCCTGGAACACAATCAATACCTCCCACTCCCATGGGCCTTGACTTCGGGAAAATGTGAGAAGGAGCCTCGGCAAAGGACTCCTATACCCTCCGTGAGCCAAGCCCGTGCAGTGAGAGAGAAGGGAAGAGAGGAGAAGGGAGAGAGAGAGATGGGAAGCTGGCATGAATACTGATAACATACCTGACCCACGGGCACACCTGTTCAACACACAGTATCCTTGTGCACCTGTCACAGCCCCGAGAGAAAGGTCTTGTTCCCATCTTACAGACAGGAAGTCAGAGGCTCAGAGCCAACACAAGCTCCCACAACAGACGCCACCACACTGGGACTGGAGGTTCTCCCTGGGCTGCACAGCCTCTGCAGCCTGCTCTTGTCTCTCCTCCACAGGGGATCCTCCCCCACAGTGCAAGGAGGTTCCTAGGCCACACAGGAACTCCTGGACTGGAGAAAAGGGACAGAAGTGTACTATAAAGCAGCTGACAATGTCTCCATCTGGGTCCAGCAAAGGAGCTTGGGGCGGGGGAAGGGGCTCCAATGGATCTGACCTTCCGGGAGGGGCCAGGGCAGAACTTAAAAGTCAGGAGGAGCTGACTGCTTGTGCCAACTCCCCTGGGGCCACAGGAAGCCAGACCTCGCTGGGCAGAGGAAGTTGTCTAGCCCGAGACTGGCACTGTCAAAGGGCTGAGCCAGGCCAAGCGCAGCCTCCTCATAACCCAGTCTGGGAAGCTGGCCTCTGTTGGGTTTGGCAGAGCGGAGCCTGTGTGAGCTTGGAGGCAGGGAATGCGGTGTCCCTGGCTCCAAGGGCAAGGATGTGCAGAAGCGAGACCTCAGCTCCACCAGCATGCAGGGCAGTGCCTTCTCTCCAAGCTGCCTTTGGCGGCTTTTTCTAATGATTTCTTTATTTGAAAGTCAGTGTTACAAAGAGAAAGAGGGAGACAGAGAGAAATCTTCTATCTGCTGGTTCACTCCCCTAGCAAAGGCTAGGGCTAGGCCAGAATGAAGCCAGAAACAACGTCTGAGTCTCCCACACAGTTGGCAGGGGACCAAGCACTTGGGCCATCTTCTGCTGCTTCCCCAGGTGCATTAGCAGGGAGCTGGATTAGAGGAGGAGCAGCAGGATTTGAACTGACAACCACAGAGGGGTGCTGGTGTTGTAGGCAGCAGCTTAGCCTGCTGTGCACAGTGCTGGTCCTGCATTGGTTTTTTGCTTTTTTGTTTTGTTTTAAAGATTTATTTTTATTGGAAAGTCAGATATACAGAGAGGAGGCGAGACAGAGAGGAAGATCTTCCGTCCTCTGGTTCACTCCCCAAGTGACGACCCAATTGACTGCCATGGCCGGCGCTGCACAGGAGCCAGGAACTTCCTCCAGGGTCCCAAGGCTTTGGGCCGTCCTCAACTGCTTTCCCAGGCCACAAGCAGGGAGCTGCACGGGAAGTGGGGCTGTCAGAATTAAAACCGGTGCCCATATGGGATCCAGGCATGTCCAAGGCAAGGACTTTAGCCGCTAGGCCATCGTGCCAGGCCCCCTTCGTTTGTTTTCTACCATGTGTGGTGGCATCACAGCCAAGGGCCATCCTTGGTATCCGGGAGCCTGGCGCTCTGGGAACATGTGACTGCAAACAGCCTAGAGAGCACACAGGTAGCCATGTCAGCCGGCTGAGCCTCAGGGCCACCCAGGCCTGCAGGCAGGGCCTGCATGTGATCCAGACCCGGGAGGCTGCTGCCAAGCCTGAGAATCCTGGCTGTGACCACCGAGTCACAATCTCTGGGTGCCTTTCTCAAATCTAACTTCCAAGCCCCCGGAATAAATCGGAGAGGCCTTGAAGAGCAGTGAGCAGGACAGGAACCTCTGCCTTGTAGCATCTGAACCACGTCTCCCTTGTCCACCCACTCCCCACACCCAGCTGACTTAGAGTGGGCACAGAAAATCCCACAGGCTGGATTGTAGTCCATCTGCCTCTCTTCCTTCGAAGACTTCTTCTGTGTGAAAGGTAGAGTGACAGAGATAAAGTCTTCCATCTGCTGGTTCACTCTCCAGATGGAGGCAGTGGCCAGGAACTCCAGCCAAGTCCCGCAGGTGAATGTCAGGTACTTGGGCTGTGTTGGCATGAACAGGGAGCTGGACTGCAAATGGGACAGTGTTCTGAGGAAGGATGCCAACATCCCAGCTTAATCCCCAGAAGTTCTGTGATCAGCAAGAAGCAGAGCAGGTGGCTGACAGCAGAGCAGAGAGAACAATGCAGGAACTCTTGGCAAGCACCTCCCTCCACAGTCGGGGTGGGACAGAGCTTTAAACCCACACTGGGTTCACGTTACTCTTCATTTTAAATTCCTTTATACTCTATGTATTTGAAAGGCAGAGAGGGAGAGAAAGATCTTCCTTCTTGTGGTTTATTCCCCCAAAGGCCTGCAACAGCCAGGGCAGAGCCAGGCAGAAGCCAGAGACCGAGAACTCTGCTCGGGTCTCATACAAGCACTTAAGCCATTATCTGCTGCCTTCCAGGGTGGGCACTGGCAGGAAGCTGGAGTCAGAAGCAGAGGCCCCAGGACTTGAACCCAGAATCTCTGGAATGGCGTGCGGGCATCCAAAGGAGCACCTTAGCTGCTGGGCCAAGCATTCACCCCTCATGCTATGAGATTTTTAAAGATTTATTTTTTTAATTTTTGTTGGAAAGTCAGATACACAGAGAGGAAGATCTTCCATCCAATGGTTCACTCTCCAAGTGACCACAATGGCCAGCACTGTACCAATCCGAAGCTAGGAGTCCAGAGCCTCTTCTGGGTCTCCCACATGGGTGCAGAGTCCAAAGGCTTTGGGCCGTCCTTGACTGTTTTCCCAGGCCACAAGCAGGGAGTTGGATGGGAAGCAGGGCTTCTGGGATTAGAACTGGTACCCATATGGAATCCCAGAGCATGCAAGGCAAGGATTTTAGCTGCTAGGCTACCATGCCGGACCCTGTGCTATGATTTTTAGATTGTAAGGTATGTTTTATTTTGTTCCTATTTTCTTGTCAAAAAAGAGCACTTATACTCAAAGACATGGATGACTCCTTGGACTGGTCTCTGGTTCCTGGCTTGTCTCTACTTTTTCCTCCCATGCTCAAGTTTTGTTCCCATGGGTGTGGTTGCCCAAACTCCAACCATACCCCATAAACAGCCAGCTCTTGGGTCTTCCTTGGGCCTACAGGTGGATGGTCATGTGGTTCATTCTTAGGAAGAACAGAACCCAAGAAGAGGCTCAGTTATTCTGAGGGATAGAGGGATTAGGACCTGGCAGGCAGGAAATTCCCCAGTCCAGGATCCTGACTCAGAAGGGGTAGGTGATCAGAAGAGGACCAGGACTGGTAGCTGCCTGGCTAATAGTGACCGCGATGGTCTCTACTTACTGGAGTCCCCTCGGAACTGGCAACCACAGGATATTCCCATTTTCCAAATATGCTACCAGATCCTCCAAGACAGAAGCCATAGCTGTTCAACCTAGAGAAATGAGGTTTACACAGAACCTCACAGATGCCCAGGCTATCCTAGAAGAAACTGAGAGTCTGCAGCGAAGAAAGAGACTCCTGAGGGGTCACACTGCAGACAGCAAGAGCAACGTGAGAGTAGTGTTCCTGCCGAGCATTGGCAAGTAAAGCACCTGCCACAGAGGAGACCAGGAACCGAGCAAAGTCACGTTCTTCCGAGTTCGTGCTGAAGCCGGACTCCTGCCAGAGGAGGGTGGGCACCGGTGTGCAGAGGACCACATGCTCGCAGCGATGCAGCTGCCCCTCCAGCCTTCAGGGAGGTGAGACAGCTGCAGACAGACAATGTGAATGTGGTAGGAAGACACGAGCTTGGAAACATCGATGTCGCGGCGTCATGGCCAGCTTAGAAACGCCTTGGATCGGCTCAGCTCCAGCCACTGCAGCTGTTTGGGAGTGAACCAGGGGATGGAAGATCTTTCTGTCACTCCTCTCCATAAATCTGATCCATATTTCCAATAAAAAAAATAATTCTTGAAAGGAGGGAAGGAGGGAGGGAAGGATGGAAGGGAGGGAGAAAGACCTAACTTACTACTGACAAGACCTCAGATGAATTAGTTTTCTTATTTGAGACTTCTTTGTGGCCTGAACACAATGGGATCCCAGACAGCAGTGACTACAGTCAGCTGAGATAAGGGTTAAGGACAGACAGCCTTCGACGAGCCACGGGCCTCGCGTCATAGCAGCAGTGGTGACCCCATGAGAGGAGTACTCACTGGCCAGAAGAGGCCACAGTAGGGAGTAACAGGAGGTGTGGGCAGGTTAGGTGGATTCTGGGGACCCCTGGAATGACAACTGAGATACCAGGGCAGAGGGATCTATTTGGGGAAACATCAAGTGTTCAGACTAAGCCCTCGATGACCACCTCGGAACTGCCAAAGAGAAGTGATGGGCAGACCCAGGCAGGCACGACTCACTGGCACCGTCATTCAGAATGTGGCCCAGCGTCAGCAGGACCCAGGGGCCCAGGGCTGTGCCAGGCCACACGGGGGACACCAGAACGAGCTGCTAAGGGAACTCACCTGGCATTCATGGCCGTGCAGACTGCACCTAGTCACTGTGGAGACTCGGCAACAGCTCAAAGGGTCTGAGTCGTCACTCCCATGAATAACTGCCCCCAATCCTGGCCAAACTTAGATGCTACTCAATGTAGATGAATCAGTTCTAAAATCAGCATGGAGATTTCCAAATTAGCGCAAAATGATGTAACATCTGGACAGGAGCTACATGCTAGTGAGTGGGGAGAAGGGGACATAAGGAGTGGGGGAAAAAATAGAGAGAAGACTATGTTCTTTGAGAAAACAATTTATTTTCTTTTGAAATACAGGATCTATTTTTGCAATACTGGCTGACTCACTTTATTTTTCTGCTCATTGAAAAGGAAAGCGGGCGCGTGTAACGGACTGCTTTACAGCCAAATAAAGATGTCATGTGGACATGAAGCTTTAAACTTGGTTTATATTATTCCGGCCACATCCAGGATGTACACACACATAAAACTGATTCATTTTTGGATCAGAATGCCTAAGATCTTTCTACATTTAAAAGTGACTTCCCACAAGACTTTCTCGTGCCTTCTGGAACACAGGGGCAGGGCTCATCCCAAAATGCTCTCTGACCTGTGCACTCCCAACCTGGTATTGCCCCACTTTGGGCAACTTTGGGGTCTTGGCTGGTTGGGCTCTCCTTGCCAGTTCTCCTGGCCTCTAGTCATGGTTTTTCTGGTTCTGGTGCTTACACGGCCATGAGCAAGAACCCTGCAAGCAGACAGACTGGGGTTGAACTGCTGCTGCCTGCCATGGCTGTGTTGGGCTCCAGAAAGACTGCTTATCATCTCAGAGGTTCAATTCCTCACCTGTAAGATGGGGACACTTAAGAGTCCTAACCCACAGGATTACTGACGGATTAAGTGTGACTGTCTCTGCGAAGGGCTTGGCCTGGTGCCTGGCTGCATGGCGAGAGCTCCATGGGTGTCAGTTCTGGCTCTTTCTAAGGCAGGAGAGTCTGGGCTTATTTATTTAGAGGCTGCAGAGGCTAAGCCCCTGAAATCCGGTGTTTTCAGTGACAGAGAACTGTAAACTCCAGCCAGACTGAGCTGCTTTTGCTCTGGGTGCATACTGCCCGTCAACACGGCCCCGTGTATCCTCTTTGTTTGGAATCACTCGCTTGCCGTCTGTCTCCCCTAGAACATGGGTGCTGTGTGTATATGTGTATATGTGTATGTGTGTGCTCTGTGTATGTGTGTGTTTTCACCACTACACACACAGCTCTTGAAACAGGAGACACACCAGTTACCAAATGGATAAAACACCCGTCAGTGAACCAACAGAATGGCAGACTGAATCACAGACTAAATGACAGACAGAATGACTGAACAGGTCAATGAATGAATAAATGAACTAGACAACTGAAATTGGCCATCTATATCCAACTGCAGCAAATGAAGGTGCTTTGCTGGTATGATGCTCCATACTGGGTTTTGACCTGGAAGCAGCGAGGTCTTTGGGGGAAGAAATGATAACTATCTGTAGTGTCTGGAAGAGTTCAAGTTTATTTTTGTTCTCACCAATGGGGAAAAGGTGGTCACCCCTACTGGAAAGCATTACTCATGCCACTCACATGGGCCTCGACTCACACATCCCTCCCAGCCTCCACCACAAGCCAGGATGTGTCTGACAGCTTCTGATCTTCATGAGTTCGTGTCAGATGACATCACTAGCAAGCCATGCGTCTTGGTCCCTGAGAACAGCTGGGGGAATCCACGGGAAGGTTATTTCTGATAACTAAGAATCTTTCCTGCTATCTCCCACCCTCCCCCTGCTCCTGGATGACCTCATCCAGTCTTTCCAGAAAGGCTGGTCAGCGCCAAGGCATTGCCGGCCTCCATCGGGGGATTTGGTGTCTTCATACCTTATTCATCAGCCACGGACACACTCATCTCTCAGAAGCTCTGGAATTCTGCCCACAGCCATCTGGATCATACTGCATTCCCAGAGGGCCTCTTAGGACACACACACGGAGCCACAGAAGCCCTGAACTATGTTTCTAAATCACAACATGCCTTGAATGCACACTTCCAATGACCGTTGACAACCCAATCATCCCAAAAATCATTGATTGTAGAGGGTACTGTTCCCACAGCTGAGCTGCCCATGAATCATGTCAGAGTGTGTGGATTCTACACTGGGCTTCAGCTCCTACTTGCAGTTCACTGCCAACACAGACCCTGGAAGGTGGTGGCGATGGCTAGACAATTGGCTTTCTATCACCACTGTGGGAGACCTGGCTTGAGATCCCAGGCTCCACCCCAGCCCAGCCCTGGCTGTCACAGACACCTGGGGAGGGAGCCAGGGGGTTGGAGTTCTGTCATTTTGTTGACATTGTGAGGTCATGAAATAAGCAAACAGCTTATTTAATGCCATGTTTCTGTCACAGAGAGAAAAGACTATTTTTTAAGATTTATTTTTTTTTTATTGGAAAGGCAGATTTCTGGAGAGAAGGAGAGACAGAAAGACCTAAAGATCTTCCATCCACTGACTCATTCCCCAAATGGTGCAACAGCCAAAGTTGAGCCAATCCAAAGCCAAGAGCCTCTTCTAGGCCTCCTGCACGTGTACAGGATCCCAAGGCATTCCTACTGCTTTCCTAGGCCATGAAAAGGGAGCTAGATGGGAAGTGGAGCAGCCAGAATACGAACTGGCATCCATGTGGGATCCCGCACTTGGAGGTAGAAGATTAGCCAATTGAGTCATTGTGCTGGCCAAGAAAGGACTTCTAATTTCAGACTGATGAAAGCCTCAAGGATCATGAGGAAGATGTCCTAGAAGAATCACACATGCTGATCACCAGTCTAGTATCCAGCAAACACCAATCACACAGCTACACTGCACCAAACCCCTTCCCCAGAGCCAGCACAGCTGTGCCTCTGCACACACGGACCCCGCACAGCAGTGGTGTGGCAGTGATCTTCCGGCCTCAGTTTCACGGGTAGCTAAGCTGAGGTCCCAAGCAGGTGGCTGACCAGGAAGTCCCTCCAGCGTCTCACTCCAAAACAGGTGTTCCTACAGGAGGAAGAAAGGAGGCCAGCAAGCAGGATGTCATGGTGGAAGGTCACAGTCAGAGAAACAGCATCGAGGCATGCAAGCAACAAGCCGCAGGTCTCCTGAGCACATGACTGGCTTCCCAATAGATCACCTGGCCTCATGGGAGAAAGGTTTGGGGATGCACACATGCATGAGATCCCAGAGAGCTCCACGTCAGCTCAAGGTCAAGGACAGGTGGGCCTGTCTGGTGGGGAAGGAGCTCTCCGACATGCAGGGTTTTCACACAAGAGCAAGCACAGCCTGTCAGCACCTCTGAGACAGTGGATGGGTGCCCTTGACCCAGATCTCTGGTGGTTGTGGCTGGCTGCTCACCACCTCGCACGCAGCTGAGTGCTGGCCCTGCAAGAACACATGGGCGGAACTTCTGCAGGGCCAGACCAGCCAAGGCCAGCTGCTGGGGGAAGAATCAGCATGGGCAGTTGCAACTCCTGGTCTGTTCTGGACACTCATGGAAGCGCTGGGAGGACCATCAAAGGGAGGGGCAGCTCCAGAGGGGAAGGCATCCGTGGGCACAGTGTTCTGAGCCTCAAGGGCTTACACTGTACATGCAGTCCCTCATTCTAACAGGGCATCGGGTGGGGGCTAATCACTCCCATTTTACAGCTGCAACAACACCTTTTAGAGCCTCCAACACCTTTGGCCCCACAGGGAACACACAAACACACCTTCATGGCTTGGCAGAGAGCTGAGCAACTGCAGTGCCCGGGTAACAGTTTCAGCAAGTTTTAGAAAATTAAAATGAAAGTCTAGCAAACATGCAAACTGGGATCGTGCAAGAAGATGCTAATAACATGTCACTTCCCTGCTTTGTATCTCCTCTGTCCTCTCTCTCTCTCTGTCAAGCTTTCCCAGGAAACAGAGGAGTTACAGTCCTTGCCTGTACCGCTCACTAATTAGAGATTTCCTCATGAGTTGAGCAAGCCCTATTTTTCCCATTATCTGGGTTGCAGCACATTACTTGGAAATGAAATGCTACTCTCAACACTCCCCATAATCAGGCTGCTAAGGACCACCTACGGTTAGCCCATAGAATGATAGAAAAAGTAATGTTTATTCCCATGCCAAGGTTGCAGGAACACAGTAGATACACAAGAAGTGGTTGTTGGTGTTTTAGGTGTTTTCAAGTTTTGTTTATGTTAAAGGCATGCAGATACATACATACATACAGAGAGAGAGAGAGAGAGAGAGAGAGAGAGAGAGAATTGGGTGATTCACTCCCCAGATGGCAGTAACAGAGCTGGGTCAGGTCCAAGTCAGAAGCTAGAACGCGCTCCAGGTCTCCAACGTGGGGAGCAGGAGCCTGATTACTTTGCCACCCCTGCTGCTGCCCAGAGGTGTGCACTAACAGGGAGCCGGAATGGCCGGAATGGCCTGGGAGCCGGAATGGCAAGCGGAATGGCCTGGGATTGACTCAGTCCCCGGATGAGAGGAAACTTCATGGTGGAGGGAGAATGCTTGCACTGGACGTGACTGCATACGTGTGGGCTGGTCATTTGTGACACAGGCCCTGGGGTTCTCTCCTGTGTCCCCTGGGCAAACAGTCACACCAGCAACAACTCCCACGTCTTGTGTTCTTAGTGTTACTTTAGACAGGAGCCCCCCACCTGCCCACCCGCCCCCACCTTTAAGAAGCCGCAATCCAGAGAAGGGGAGCCCAAAGTACAAGGGACCAGGTGCCTGACCTCACTGTCAGTGACTGAAATAGCACCCAGGGCAAGAGCCCAAAGCCCACCATGCCACCCAGCACCCCTCACTGGCTTTCCTATTCTGATTCAATTCAAACCTTTAAAGAACTTTCAATTTACACAACAGCCAGAGAGCATATTAAAAAATGCCCAGGGCAGTCCACAGCCTAGCAGATACTGCCACAAACAGCAAACCAGCAAGCCGGGCCAGGGGAGGAATCAGTTCCACACCGTCCACTCCCTAAGTCAAGGACAGTCCAAGGACTTGGCAACTCCCTCTCCAGGACATGGGGAGAGCGCTGGGCAGGCAAAGGGTCAGAACAGCAATTGTCTAGACTCAACAAGTGGCAGAAAATGAAATATTTACAGCAGACCCAAGAAAGCAGACAATATTGGACTGATTTTCTGGTCTGTCAAAGGACTGCAAGATCGCAGTTTAAAGCAATCCTCCCTTACCTGCCTTCAAAACCTGGCTCTGCTCCCCACCCCAGCTTCCTGCTAACACTGAGCCCGCCAGACAGCAGCAAACTTCAGACCCTGCCTCTCACGTGTGAGACCTGCTCCAGCTCCCAGCTGAGGGAAGCCTGGCCCAACACGAGCATCTGGGGAAGTGAATACTCTTACATGGATGTTCCTTGGCTTAAAATGGGGTATAGTCCTGAAAAACCCATCACCAAATCAAAATAAACCAAAGAGGCCCTGAAAACCCTTAACCTGCCCCATATCACAGCCCTGTGGCCTGGTGCAATGGACAATACAGCAGCTGCCCCATGTGAATGAGACAGGGGACAGCACAGCGCCAACAAAGACCCAGATTCACCACATGGGCTTTACTCTCACGTCATCATCAACTGAAAACTACAAGTGAGGTCAGGACAAGGAGACCCCTTGAACTGTATCTGTACCAACTGAAGCGCAGACACCTCAAGCCAGGTGCCATGCTCAGGATCCTCCACGTCTTGAGTGCAGGTGCCAAGGGCCAGGAGGTCCCCATCCCAGCACCCAGGAACCTCCTCTTGTACACAGGTCGCATGGTGTCTTCAAGGCAACAAGCCCAGAGGACAGAGAACTAGCGTCTCCTCACCTCCTGACGGCAGGTGCCCTCGGGCACACATTCCTGGTGATCAGCTTAACTGTACCTGCAAGCCCCTTCACCATTTCCTTAAGAATCAACATAGTTAGAAGCTGTAAAATCCCCAACACCTACAGCACAGCCCCTCCCCCCCCAGTGGAAACAAGGCCACCCTGCCACCCTGGAGGGGAAGACACAAGGTAGAAGGCATAGGTCTTCAGGGCCCATCTTGGCACTCTGCCCACAGTAGCAAGAGAAGGACAAGAGGGTTCCCTCTTCCTTGCAGGAGGAAAGAAGTCCACGATCCTCGGAGACTCAAGTATCCTGCTCAAACTGTCCACTCCCCTACTGCCTTACAGACAAGGGCACAGCTCCCGCAGGCCACCAGGCAGGGCACCTCTGACATCCAGGGCAAATTCCTCAGACACGTTCAGCCAGGTCGAAGTTGCCAGGTGCCAGCCTCATCATCTGCTGCAGTCCAGGGGCAAAGTGCGGGTCTGGGGCACCCGACCCATGGCATCCCACAGCCGGCAGACTGCTTCCTCACCTTCCCCCACAGGAGGCTGCCTTGGGACCAACAAGCAGATGCCTCAATCCTACAGAAGGCTGTTCTACACTACAGAGAAAATCAGGTAACCAAAAAGTAAAGTTCCTGAAAAAATGGCAGGAAACCAAAAAATTTAATTCATGAGCAATTCACACATAATGGTACCTCCAAACATCTATGAATGAATTAAACTAACATTTACCCTGGGGCCCAGCGCAATGGTTTATAGTGGCTAAATCTTCGTCTTGTACAAACCAGGATTCCCTATGGGTGCCAGTTTGTGTCTGGGCTGCTCCCATTCCCATCCAGCTCCCTGCCTGCGGCCTGGGAAAGCAGCTGAAGACAGCCCAAAGCCTTGGCACCCTGCACCCGTGTGGGACGCCTGGAATAAGTTCCTGGCTCCTGCTTTGGATCACCTCACCTCCGGCTATTGCAGCCACTTGGGGAGTGAACCAGAAGACAGAAGATCTTTCTCTCTGTCTCCCCTTATCTCTGTAAATCTGCCTTTCCAATAAATACATAAATCTTTTGGAAAAGCTAACATATACATTGACTTTGGTACAATACACTTTGAAATCCATTTATTTTTTTCTCATAGGTATTCTCCAGGAACATCTGGAAAACCCCTCCTCACTGCATGGATCTCAAGCTATACTGAAATAAACTTCCTTATTTCCATTTTCTACCAACTTTTCAAAGCAGCCTGACACATATGGTACAAATGATGGTGCAAGTTAATACAAATTTGAACACATCACGTGGCCTATGGATATTTATATCAGTTAAAGAATCTGCCAGGCCTTAAGTTTTTAATGAACACAGTATGGCTTCAACAATCATAAGCAATTGGAAGCCATCTTTCACACTCACATATTGAAACCAGTTGCGCCCTGCTTGCTATACTATAACAATAAAAACGTCACTGCGAGCCATGCTCCTTGGAGATTTATGAGAGCATCTGGCATGAGACCAAAAGGTTTATGTTCAAGGTCTTCCTTGCCCCTTCTGGCTTTGTGATTCTGGCCAAATCCCACAGCCGATCATCACTTCTCCGTTCCCAGCCTCTCCATCCCAATACTGCCTGGGGTTCCGTAAGCACCTCCTGGTGTCCCCACTGTGAGTCACACAGTCAAACACTGTCACTCCCCGCTCACGCCTCTGCCACTGCCCTGGCCCACTTGGGGGCCACTAGGGACACCTGACTCCTGGGCTGAGCTGAACAGAGCCAAACCACCCGTGCACCAGGCTTCGCAGATGTCACACCGAGAAAACACCACAGAACATTTTTCAGATCCGTCACCGGGGGCAATGACAGTGTTGTCCCGATGCTGGGTGAAACCCAAGTTTGTAAGCACAAATATCACCAAGCTCAGAACCGCCAGCGTGGCTTGCACTGTGCTCCATGTGGCAGGCACGAGGACCTCACAGCCCTCTTGTTCTCAAAGAAGCCAAACACCCGAGTGTGGCTTGCAGCACCTGGTGCGATCTGGACCCCTCCCAGCAGCCCAGGCCTGCCTTGGGGTCACTTCATGATTCCCACCTCCTGGAATATTCTCTGCTAGGTGACTTTGCTGGACCTCCCAGGACCACCCTGTGTCATCCTTGGTGCCCCTGCCATCCTGAGGGCCTCATCCTTGGGCCTGGTCACCTGTTGAACACCTGTGTCCTATACTGGACCTGCATGATGACAGTGAACTTCCCTGTCTCAGTCGCTGCTGTAGCCTCAGCTCAGAGTCCAAGTCAGTTTCCCTGCTCCCTCCCTCCTTCTCTTCCTTCACGAATAGTGAGAAAAGCTGGAGACTCAGAGCCAAAAAAGCCGGTTAGGACCCACCCAGGACTGTGGCGACAGCAGCAGTGCTGCCTGTCCCCTGGCATCAGCCCTGCTCAGTCCTGGCAGTGTGGAAGGGTGAAGGGACGTGCAGTCTAGAGCTAGAAACCCTGGGATTGAATTTCAGCTCCCCAGCCTGCCAGCCACATGACCTTGTCTAAAGCCCTTGACTGCTCACAGCTCTCATTCTCTGTGAGACAGGTTGGCTCAGAGTTCAAGCAGGTGCCAGCACTGTCGCCCAGACAGGCCCAGGGTTTCCCAAGGGGAAGGATTCCTTCTACTCATCACCCAGATGTCCCCTGACCTAGCACCAGGTCTAGCTTAAAGTGGGTGTCCACACAGCTTGGTAGAGGAAGGAATGCTGAGAAATAAGCCCTAGGACCACCCAGCAGTAGATCTTGGGAAAATCAGACCTCTGCAAAACCACCCTGTTTCCTTCCCAGGGGAAGCGGGAAAGACCAGAGCTCGAATGAAGCTAGTTTCCCTCTACGGCCCCAAGAGTAACCGCTTGCCCAGACGTGCCCAGGTGGCCTGCTGAGTGTGCAGGACAAGCCACAGGCTTCAAAGGCCACAGTCAGCCCTGGCAGCTGGGAGAGGGCTTGCCTGGCCCAGGCAGGTGGGCACTCCCTGCTCACTGCCTGCATCCTTCCAGAAAAGAGGAATAGGCCACACAGTCGGCAAGTTCTGAGAAGCAAACGCAGCCTTCGCCTGCTACTCTGGACCTGCAGCCACAGGTAGAACAAGAGGGCAAGGGGGTGACATTTGGAAGTAAGCAGTGGTGAAGTGAACATAGTCAGCGATTATTCTACAAACAATGATCTCTCCAGACAGGCAAGCAGGGTGTCGGGGGAAGCGGTGGGAAATGACCTCACTGGGAAGGCTCTCGCCTCGGTGCAAGGCACAAAGCCGGCCTTTGTTACACCCCTGGCTGCTGCGCCCATCACTCCACAGAGGCTCCTGGCCAGGCAGCCTGGTCCAGCACGGGGCTCCCAGGACTTGCTCATGAAAGGAGCACTCACACAGAGGCCGCCCCTCCCCCGCAGCCCATACCTACTCTTGCTTTAGTGTCCATTCAGGTTCTGCAACCACTGTCAGAGGCCTGCTAGGACCAAGCTTCTGACCACAGCACCACCTCTCCCTGTCTTGCTGGCCCACTCACTGCCAACTCAAGACCAGAATACAATTGCTAGTCACTCAATGCACGCCTGGTCTCTACGACATAGAGGGCTGAGACTAAAGCCAGAAGTGAGCAAAGAAAGGAAATGGAGCACAACTCCAAGAAAGAGGCCCCAGGACCGATGCTGTGGGCACCTGCAGTGATAGCACCGACATCCCACATGGGTCCAGATTCGGGTCCCCACTGCTCCACTTCTGATCCAGGCCCTGCTAGTGCCCTGGGAAGGCAGTGGAAGAATCATCCAAGTGCGTGGGCCCCAGAACCCAGACGAGAGTCTCAGGAGAAGTTCCTGGTTCCTGGCTTCAGCCTGGTCCAGACCTGGTCAGTGTGGACATCCGGGGAGTGAACCAGTGGATGGAAGACTGATTCTCTTTTTCTGTAACTCTACCTTTCAAATAAATAAATAAATAGCCTTTTAAAAAAGAAAGAGGGCCCGGCACGGTAGCCTAGTAGCTAAAGTCCTCACCTTGCATGCACCAGGATCCCATATGGGCGCCGGTTCATATCCCAGCGGCCCCGCTTCCCATCCAGCTTCCTGCTTGCAACCTAGGAAAGCAGTCGAGGACAGCCCAAGGCCTTGGGACCCTGCACCCGCATGGGTGACCTGGAACAAGCACCTGGCTCCTGACTGGCTCTGCTCTGTCTGTTGCAGCCATGTGGGGAGTGAACCAGAGGATGGAAGATCTTCCTCTCTGTTTCTCTTCCTGTCTATATATCTGCCTTTCCAATAAAAATAAGTAAATCTTAAAAGAAGGAGAAAGAAAACCTGCGATGTCATCATCCCACAGGAGTGCAGGTTCAATTCCCAGCTGCTCCATTTCCAACTAAGCTCCCTGTTAAGGTGTTTAGGACAGGAGCAGCAGCTGGCCAAATGCTGGGGCCCTGCTCCCACGTGGGAGACTCGGATGATGTTCCTGACTCCTGGTTTCTCACTGGCCCAGCCCTGGCCACTGCAACCATTTGGGGAGTGAACTAGCAGATGGAAGAGCTGCCTTTCCTGTCAAATAGATAATATCGTCTTAAAATAAATACATCAATATAAGTAAATAAAAGGTGAGTCAGAGACAAACTTTTCCATGGGAACGTGAAAAGGGGATCCCTGGCCAAGATGTGGGACGGCCAGAAACCAGGATGCATCAAGAGCTAAATCAGAAAAGGGAAAAGGAGCCTCAGAAGGAAGCTTCAGGCCAGGACCCCCATCAGGGGGGCCTTATCTCCCTGATGTTCCTGCTGGGGAACCCCTGACAACACCAGACAACCGGCAGGGCCGCTGGGGCTGCCAGAGCAGACTGACCTCAGGACAGGGCAGGCACCAGGCTGGCACAAACTCAGACGGAGGGTAGCCAGAAGCCAACTTGTCCACAGATAGCCAATGTCCAAGTTCGCCAACATTAATCCTGCCCTGCGCCTCGCTGAAGAATATGCACACGGGCCACCCCCTGTGACCACTGCCCCTCCTAGGGGTCACTATGAGGCTACAGTGGGAGAAGCATGCGCATGGCCAGAGCAACCAGGGAGAAGGCACCCCAACACCTGGAGAAAATTCATGTAAAAAGCAACCATGGCTTCTGGCATCTCCTGGCCCCATGCCAGCAGATAGGGCCTAGGGTGGGCAGGGGATCCCTATTCAGTCTCTATTTCTGGACCCAGCTTACTAAAAATACTTCAGCCCTCGCGTTTGATCTCCCTTTGACCTGAAAGGATCGCAGACCCGCCCTGTCCAGGAGAAGGGCGTGGGCACGGACTGCGCTGGCCACCCTGACGTCAGCCCAGCGCTGGGCTCCCAGCCACCGGCCTGGCCCTGGAGGATGGGCGGGAGAGTGGGTCGGGGGGGCTGGGCAACCTCGTGCTGTGATTGGCTGGCCAGGAGAGGCCGCGCGCGCGGATTGGCTGGCACGATTTTAGAGGGAGTCGCGCTCGCTGATTAAAGTGGCCCAGCGGCGCCCGCGCCTAGCAGAGCTCCCAGGCGCGGTGCGACTGTGGCCCCAGAGCTCCGCAACCCCGCCTGGTGCCTGAGCAGGAGCCTGTGCACAGTCCCTGAGCCCAGCGCTCCCCGCCTCCTGAAAGATGGCCAAGATGGCCAAGGATCTTCGCCCTGGAGTTCAGAAGGTGAGTGGGGAGCAGGCTGCTGCGCCACAGAGTTTCTTTCTCTTATCTGGGCCCTATCCGCATTTGTGCGCAGAAAGCCCCTGGAGGTAAAGAGAAGCGGGCGGGTTTGCGCATCCGTGGGAATTTGGGCTCCAGCAGCCGGGGGCCCGCACCGCTGTGCGCCCGAATCTTAGCTCTCGGGAGACATGTGCATTGAAACGGAATTCGGGCAAAACTTTTATTTCCTGGCATTCCTGTGGTCTGTGGTGGGAGCTGGGTGTTTGCTGTCCCGTTGGGTTCCATGCTTTTCCCCAGAGGGCTCCTGTGCTGCTGCCAAGACAGCAGCTTCCTCGCACCGGGCAACTTTTCTCCCCAGGGTCTGCATGGTTCCAACAAGGGAGCCTTGAGCTGGCCCTGAGCCCAGAGGGTCTTGCAGAAGAGAAGGCGGGAGGGGCCTGCATGGCTTGGCGTCCCAGCAGCCAGCACCTTGCTTTACCTGCATATACTTAGGAGTGAACACAGGCTGTAGCCTCTTGCGAGCAGTGGGACTCATCTCACAGAACCCCTCTCCCAGGGCAGTCACTGTTGAAATTCTGATGGGGGGGCTGTTTAGTCCTGCAGAGCCGTCTACCACCATCTGTGGGGGCAGAATGAGTGAGCACGCAAGGGAGAGGGAATGTAATAACAGTAATAAAGCACACGCAAGCCGCCCGCTCGTGGGCCAGCACCCCTTTCCACAGCCGCTCCTTCCTACAGACAGCACGTCCCCCGCCTCCCTCACCTGGCAGAGCCGTGAGTCCTCCTCAATCTGCTACCCAATCTCTTTCAATCTGGGTGTGTCTGGGCTGTGCCATGGCCATGGCCTGTCCACAGGTGCTCAGAGCCCTCAGGGCCGTGCACCTCGGCTCCTGTGTCTCTGTGTTCTCTGGGCTGCAGCACAGTGGGCATCCAGGAGCTCAGTGGGTCCCCAAGGCTGCCTGTGCAGCGGCCAGCGGGGTGTTGGCCTGTAGCACACTGCCTGTGTGAGTAATGAGGGAGACCATGTGTCTGGATGGCCTCCCAAGCCCAGAGCTCGGGGAGGTAAGGCGACAGAGCAACAGCATGCTGTGGGTGCTGGGAGAGCTGCGAACCGGCTAAGATACCACGGGGGTCCACAGCAGTGCTCGAGGGGCTTTGTGTTCCTCCTCTGCAAGGCCAGTGCGATGACCCGGATTAGGGGTGGGACATGCTCTTCTTGTCATTCTCCAGGGCCAACTTCCTTGGCCTGCAGAGGCTTGATGGCCCGTTGAGCTCCAATTGCAGGCTTAGAGAAAGGATGCAGTGGGTACAGATAAAAGGGTGGATTTTCTTTTAATGCTCCTGGAAATGCTAACGAGTACCAAGGTCACCAGTGTGTAGAGTACCCGGTGCATACAACTGGTGTGTACAATGGGCTGGCTGTGCTGCGGGTCTTGCCTGTGGGTTTTAGGTGCCGTGCTGTTTAAAATGCTGCTTATGAGAAGGTCCGATTGTGTATCTACTCTCAGATCGCCAACAGCAGGGGGTTTATATCATCTGGTCTCATGATGCATAGTCACACTTCAACATTTAGAAGCAATTTCATAGACTCCAGGAACAGCAAATGGCGTATTTGCAAAATGATAGATGGCTTTGCATGGACAGTCTCCACTACCCAGTGCCCAAAGCTGCCACAGGACTCCCCGTAGCAGCAAAGGCATCAACGTTCCCCAAGAGAGAACGTGAAGTCCCAAACTCAGGGCAGCCTGGGAAGTCAAGCAGCCAGCCGCAGGCAGGTGGACAGACTCGTCCAGCCTGGTGGCCCTGAGAGGCAAGCTCCGAATCAGCTCCTCCAACACCCTGCCTCGTGCTCAGCCGGACACTCCTGCTGGCTGCCTTTGGGCTGTCACTTGTTTTTCTGGGTAGGAGAGGGAAGTTTACTAGCACAGAGCATTCTCTGCAAGTCATGGAATTACCAGCATTCCTGGGTGACATGGGGCTTCGAAGGCCAAATGCCGTTCCCCTTGCTGGGGCCAACCACTGCTGTGGCTGTGCCCACTGTTTGCTAAGGAGGCTGCTTACCCAGACAAGCCGCCGCCTCACGTCTGGATCCAAATCCCAGCAGCTCTCCCACTTCCTAGCTGTGTGCAGGCAGTCGAGCTCAGGAACTTGCGGGTCTGTGTTCTGGGTTTGTGGAGAAGTGGCGGGGGGGGGGGGGTCAGCCCAGCTTCTGCCCCTGAGGGGCTGAGCCATTTAACAGCCCAAGGACTACAACAGGCCAGCAGCCCCTAGGACTGTCACTGGTGATGGTGCCGCCTCCCAGCAGCCACGTGCATGTTGGAAGGATGCCTGCTCAGGCGTGTCCACACTGCAGAGCCTATGTCTGTGTGAGCCACAGCCGTGCCTCAGCCCAGATACCCCAGGCCTCGCCTTCCTCCTCTGCCAGCACACACAAACCTGCCCACAGGGAACTGGGGCCCTTTCGGAACTCAGAGCAGGGGCGGATGTGTCATCCCCGGGGTAGAGAGAAGCAGGTCTAGCAAGGGGCTTGAAGCTCAGATACCTTGAGAAGTTGTTGAGGGGTGCCAAGGAGCCCATTTCAAGAAAACTGAGGCAGGCTCAGAGCAAATCGACCCCTACACCCTCACGCTGGCTGCATGCATGCCAGCAGCATGGCTCCAAAGTATTCTGGCATGCCCCTAGCTCCCACAGCGCCACACCCAGGGAATGTTCAGCCAGCACCCCTGGCTTTCCTGGCTTCCAGGTTGATCCCCACCTCTGTGCTCAGCCCTTCCTGCCTTGGCCTCCAGTTCCTGCAGGGTGCATGGCCCTGGGCACGCTTCCCGGGCAAGCCCGTCCAACATAAACACTGCTCCTCCAGAATTGTCCTTGGCTCCCTCCTTTATCTGAAAACAAATTCAGCTGTCACGGATCATAACAGCCCAGGCACTGGAGACGCGCCCACAGGTGTATGGGAAGCTTGGCTCCAAGGAGAGCCATGTCTCAAGGAAGGGGCACGAACAACAGACCCAGCCAGGCCTTCTTCAGGGGCCTCAGGAGGACCTGCATGGCAGGTCCTTGTCCTGGACAGGGGGCTGGGGCTGAGGATCAGTCAGCTCTCACCCAGGGGTCTACCTGGCCGGTCCTACCAATCCCACTGCACCCCTTCTGCAGCACACACACTGCTTGCACTCTCCAGGAGAGATGCCTGTGACCTGAGGAGAGCTGTGCTTGCTTTCTGACTCACACGTTCAGATCAGCTGGCAGGTGACTAAACAAAGACCAGCCGTGGCGAGTCACACACCCAGGTGGCTCCAAGTATCCCCACTGTGCCTCCACGGCTGTGTTCACTCTGGCAGAGGGATGGAGTCACTACAGCGACCATGGACTGGGTAGCCTCTGGGCAGGTCCCTTGCCTTGGGAAGGGGCGTAGTATAGAGGAGACCCAGGCTTCCATCTGCCCCTGACCCACTGACCTTTCCTTTGCATGAGACAGTCTTGCAAATAGCCAGTGATCACAGCAAAGGAGACCAGAGGCCCCATGCTTGGGAGAGTCTGCCAGAACCCCTGACACCCCAGCAGGGAAGGGGAGACAGCTGTCACTCTTGATGGCCTGTATTTGGAAACATGGCCCTTTCCTTTCTGTTGACAACAGGGAAAGGATTTGGCTACCAGCTGCCCCACTCTCAGCAGGTGCGGGCCCCAGCCACTTCCATGGGAGCCCCTGGGGATGCCGGTCTTCTGTGGGGTGCAGCAGGGAATGAGCACAGAGCTGCAGAGGCTGTAGAACCTGCTTCCTGGGCAGGTGTGATGGACAGAGTCACCAGCAAGTCAGGTCTCCTAGGTCTACCAGGACTGTCAGTGGCTAAACATTTATCAGACATCTAAGCAGAATTCCTAGATAAGGAGGCCGGCACCTTCACAAACAGAACCCGCTCCATGACTCGGAGCCACTCTAGCTCCCACACACTCCACGCTGTGAGACGCCTGCTCTTGTACAAGCCGCCCCAAAAGGCGAGTGTCTGCTCTTCCTCTTGCTATCTGTGTGGTTTCTTTTCCTCCCAGCAGCAGATCAGCCAGGGAGAGAGAGAAAAGCAGCCCAGTTAGGCGGGCACAGGCCATGTGACCTGCCCTGGCATATCAGGGACCTGAGCTGCAAGGACACCTTGCAGAGCAGTGAGGGAGGGGCTCAGACGGAGCCGCTCGGTGCCCCTCCCACCAGGGACACGGCTCCACTGTGGCTTCCGTAACTCAGTGACCTCGCTGTGGCCATCCTCTGACCCAGGACCGCGTGGAGTGTGGTCAGCCGCAGGGGGTCCTGTCACCCACACCAGTCCCAGCCGCGTCCCAGGACACTACTGGCCTTGTGCCTTAGCAGCAGGGAGCTCTCTGGCAAGAGGCTTGATGAGGGTAGCTTTTTAAAGGTGTCACACAAATTATCCTGACACTTCAGACACAAGCCTGGAGATCCCAGGCGGGGGCTTCCAGGAAACGCTACGCTCAGCTCAGCCTGTGCAGCCCTGACTCGTGCCCCGCCCCCATGCTGTGTCCACCTGTAGGGGCACCCCACAGCCCAGGCTATGGGAGAATGCCCAGGGCAAAAAGATGGAGAGGCTCCGGAGGGACAGAGGAGCAAGTGCTTGTCCATGGTTTTCTTCTTCCTTTCTCACTGGAAACTTCTGTGAGATCTGTGCATGGAGACAAACTGACAAATTGCTGTATAGGAGAGCTGAGTAGGATCTGGTCTTCCTTTGGGTCAATCTCTTTCTGTTGGCAGTAGGATGTGGAGGAGAGAGGACACATCCAAACGTGTGGTATGTGCACCTTGAGTGTTTATCCTTCCCTCTTCCCCTGCCACAGACATCCCAGCCTGACCAGCTCCACAACCAAACAGCAGAGTCGGTTTGTAAGAGTACTCCTCCCAGGTAGCACGTCTTAAACAGGGCCATGGGGAAGACAGCAGAGGCACTGGGTAGACCAGTTGTGTGGGATCAGCAGTAGCATCAGAAGGCTGTGTATTGAAGTGGTGGTGTTTTGGTGGTGCTGTTGTCAGGGACAGCCTAGGACAGAGGCATGTGGAAAGGGCTCCTGCTGACTGCTGTCCTTAAGAACAGAGCAGCTATTTGGGCCATATGACTAAGTAGCATTTCTAAGTACTGATGTATTAGAACGACCACACAGGTGACTGACACGGGACATCTGGCTGGCTGAAGAGGCGGAAGGAAGGTGGGGCTGAGCTCATCCTGGGCCACAGCCACCCCAGCCAGCCAGGCCAACCCATGTACCACCCAGCCAGTATTCCTGTTCAGGGGACATGGCCTTAATGGGCTTGGCAGGTCAGCACTGGGGCACTCCTTGGGCTACAAGGACGAGAGGGAGACATGGTGGAAATCCTGTCTGCAGACAGAAGGGAGGGATTTCATCAGGAATCGACACACAGAACTGAGGTACCGAGGAGCGCAAGTGCTCACTGCGTCTTCGTCTCCCATCCTCTCCACCTGACCTGTCACGTTTGTCATGACGGTAAATGAAGGCTGGGGTTGTGGAAGCTTCCCAGCCCCTGTGCCTTCGCTGCCCACACACTCCCTGTTGTCACATCCGCTCACCTGGCCAAGCTCCACGCTCAGTGTGTGATCAGAATCCACCTGCTCTAGTACCCCTGGTTCCAGCCATGCTAGCTGCTGTCCTTAGCCACGTGGAGGCACGTGTTTCTGATCACAGACCCGTCCATGTCAGCAGTCCAGCCATGTTGGAGCACCTGAAATGCTGTCCTCAGAGACCTCTATGTAAGACAGCCAGGAGAGCTGTCTGCCCTGAAGCCCTGAGACTGCTCTCACCATCCCAGAGGGAAACAGCATGATGTCCACAAGAAAAAAATGGTCAACATGGGTCATGGTAACTGTGATGGACAGAAGCAGCCAGGCAGGGAAGAGCACACTGTAACTCCGTCATCAAAGTCAGAGAAGGAATCCACCCCGACAGAAGTAGAATGGTGTCCCCCTCCTGAGTCGGAGTCATGCTTGCCCACCTAGCGGCTCACAGCAGTTTCTGGCCACTCAGAGACATGTGTGTGTGTGCATGCACACACATGTGCATGTGTACGTGTGTGTGTCACGGGGGAAGAGAGCACACAGAATCTGTGAGCTTTTCCTACAGGTGAACTTCACCTTGCAGACCTGCCAGGAGATAATACAGCACAGTGTTTGCTGAGCTGCTGCAGAGTGAGGAGTGCACAGGTGCCAGTGGAGGGACACAGGGATGAAGTGCCAGCAGAGGGACGGAGGCCCAGCCCTCTTTGTGGCACAGGTGACTCCATACTGGAGACCCTGTCCCAGTTTCTGCGCCTCATCTTCCCCCTCAGTCCTGGAACATGCTGTTTCAACCGAGTCTTCATCCCCAGGCACAGACAGATCAAGAGAGGCCTGCTAGCCCACGAACGCGCCTGTCTTGCTCTGCACGGCCCTGGACATCGGCAGGTGCCGTCTGCACACTCCTGGAGGACACGAGGCTTCACTGTCCTTTAACCCAGAGCACAGCAGGGGGGTGGAGTCGGGAAACAAGAGGACAGGCGTGCAGGCAGGCGAGGGCAGCTCCATTCTTCCTGTCCCCCAGCAGGACACAGGAGAATGACACAGACCTGACCCTCTTCTGGTGCCTGCGTGGGGCCCGTCTGGTGCTGTACCCACTGAGCAGGAGAACGGCAGGGGTGGAGTGGGGAGGGAGAGAGAGGAGAGCAAGGGCCTTGGTGATGGTGCTGAACCAGGCTAAGACACAACAGCGACTTCAAGACAGACCCTGAGCCAAGCGTGTCTGTGCAAGAGACTGCCTACCCAGAGGGGCCTCAGTGGAAGCTCTGCTTCCTATCCCCACTTTGGACAACTTGCTGGACCCATCCTGGCACTCCTGGCACAGGAACAGACTCCGGCAGTGTCCCCGGCCCAGACCTGATCATGAAGTCGGCAGAAAACCAGCCACCAAGTATTCAAAACCACACTTCGCTCAGGGCCTAAGCTCAGGGAAGTGGCTACAGCCTGATGAACATTTATGCCAAAACAGGGCCAGGGCAAACGCTCCCATCTGCACAGGTTTGAAAGCTGTGCCTTTCTTCAGCCACACTGACTGAACTCAGGAAAGAGCTAGAAAGTGCTCCAGTGCTTGCCAAGTGCACAGTCTTTGAAGTGCAAGAAATTCTGAGAAGGCCCAGCCCACAGAGCTCCCTGAATCAGAGCCTCTCAGTTCCATACAGTTTCAGCCAAGCCTCTGACAGCGTGCTGGCCACAGACACCCGAAGGAAGCCTATTTATTCTGAGTTTTGCTGGGAGGGAACCTACTTCGTTGACTGGCATTATAAAACAGGCTGCTAAAATCTGAATGGCCCAATTAATCACCTTAATTTTGCCCTTTCCTAAGTGTCTTCCTCTGCTTTCAACACCGACCAATACTGCTCAGAGCCCTGCCACCAGCAGCTCCAGCCCCGTGGTGCCCATGACTGGGGGAGGAGGGCACAGAGAAACCCTGCACACACAGCTGTCCCAAGGTCAGCTGCCCATACCCAGCATGGACCACACCCCAAGCCTTGGGCTACATCCCTTTCTCCTCACCTTTACAACCAGCCCAGTCTGTAGGTGAGAAGACTGAGACTCAGCGGGGCTGTGTGTCATAATGCACGTGAATCAGATGCAGGAAATGCAACCCCCAGCGCCTCTGTGCGGGCAGTGTTCCCAGTGCTAGGGAGGTGCTGTGAGTTTGGCCACAGGTGAAGGCAGTGGCTCCGTAGACACGCCCACCACTGAGCCATAGTCGCTGCAGCCTCTCCTCTTCCTGGCAGCCTCCACAGCATCACGGGTGTGCTATCATGGGCAGTTCTCGCAGTCAGCCCCGGGACCTAGCAGGGCAACGAGGCCAGGTGGCGGGTCCCTCACTGCGGCACCCAGAGCCTTCAGCAGCTCCAACGCCACTGGGTAACAGTGAGAGCAGAGGGGCAGGCTGAACCCATGTGAGTAGACATCTACGAGGAGCCGATGCCCCCATCATGGAGTGGGAGGACACAGCATAGTTGCCAGGGTGCTGAGTGACAAGCAAACAATCTAGGGTGGCTCCTGCTCCTCCTGAGGCCCCTGCAATACTGGTGTCAGACAGAGGATCTGGAACCTGAGACCTTTTGCTGCAAAAACGGTCAAAGGAGTGGCCTCAGTCAGCATTTCCTGAAGACCTACTGTGTGCTCAGGGCTGCACGAGGCACTGAAAGTAGGTGAGCTGCTTGGATCCAGCAGGAGGGGTGGCCTCTCCGCCGTGCACACAGTGAGGGTACCCCTGGGTGTGCAGGGACAGGTCTTCCTGAGTCCATGCAGGGGAGTGTTCAGCAGACAACAAACGAGGTGCAGGCCAAGAGCAGTGCGCGTGGGCAGGCTCGAGGCACAGGCGATGAGGCGCCTCCCCTGCGCTGGGGAGATAGTGAAGTGAGTAGTTCAGAATCCATTCAGGGGAGAATCTTCTGCAGTCACAGGCTCCTGTGGCTACCATTCTGTATTTCAGATCTGTGGGGTGAGGCGAACTGCAAGTGAGGCCATGGAGTGGGTGGACTTTCTAGCAGACTGACTCGTCATCTGCTGGTCTGTGCACTGCTGAGCTGGGGTTTAGGAAGTTTAGTTGGTGCGCTCCGTGGGGTCCTTCCTACCCTGGGGCTGTGATGTTCCTGCACCAAGAACCTGCCCCTGCCCACGTGTGGTCAGTCCAGCTGGGGTAAGCAGACAGGAAAAAATTCAAGCCAGAGTGAAAGGTTTGAGCTAGAAAGCACACATTTACTGTGAATTTCAGAAGCATACACCAGCAAAGGGGAGAGAACAGGGGAGACACTGTTGAGATGGGAAAACATTTTGCCAAAGCCACAACTGTGAAACACAGCAGGCAATTCATTGAGACAGCAGAGCTAGTGAGGGAAATTCCTGCCCATGTGTGTCTGTGTGAGTGTGTGTGTGTGTGCGTGTGCACATACATGTGTGTGTCTATGTGTATATGTTTCCATTGTCACACAAGTTTGAGGAATTCAGGTGTGAGATTCCCAGCTTGCATCATTTGCACAAAGTCTTCAGTTTTTTAATGGTACTGTCCTTTTACAGCACATTTCCTTTTAAGACTCAGGCAAGCAAGATGAAAAACCCACAACTTGGTTTGCTCAGGCTCCCCAAGTTCCAAAATTAGCTCCCATAAAAGTGTGTTGTCCTTGGAAAGAGCTATCATGCTGCAAATTTAGAATTCAGACACACGGACCCAGTGACATTCTTAGAGGAAGACGTTCTTAAGACATTGGGCTACTGAGACCCAGGGAGTCGTAAACGACCTTGGAGGTGTGCTGAGCTGGCAGGAGGCCTGGAGCTCCGTGGTTCTGCACTTGACAGTCTATGAACTCTAAGAGCCAAGAACTTAGACTGGAGGCCTGGGGACACCAACTGCTTGTTCCCATTTAGTAAATGGGGTGAGGAGGGGAAAAAGCAGGGAGTGCCCAGGGGGACTTCATTTTCTCTTATCTGACTTCCCCAAAGCTATTTAGTAAATTTGCAGATAAGATTCCCTGGAGTAGGTGACCAATTTGGGGCTAGTGGCACAGTATGTCTGAGACAGAAAAAACAAAAACCAGACAGTACTAGACCAGCCCTGCCCCCACCTCATCCTGGTTGGATCCCTTCCACAGCTGAGCAGCGCCTGCCCCTGGGGACCCTGCGTGGCCATAGAGTCCAGAGGTGGAAGCAGACAGAGGACCATCTTTTCACTGATGAGTCTAAGGCTGACTTTCCAAACTAGCATGTCTCCGCCCCCCAGGCTGGCTGTGTGGCTCACTCTTTGCACACTTCATGGTTTCTAGCTAGTTAAGAGGCAGCTGGCATGAGAGGAAAACCAACCCTAGGTCAGTCTTCAGACTCTGACATCTTTGTGGACATGATGGTGCATGGACACGAGCCCTCAGCTAGGAGTTGGTGGCCTCTGAGCCCAGTTCCTTCTTGCCCGCCCATGCCACCGCTGCCTTGCCAGCCAAATGCTAGACAAAGGCAGCTACACGCTGGGTCTGGACTGCTAGCACTTGAGAATTCCTGAGCACATGAGCCTCGTCAACCAGGCACAAACTGCTCAGCTTAGGGCCTGAAACTACGTTCCTGGTCCCCTACTGCTCTTACACAAAGTGACTGCAGCCTCAGCACCTTAGGAAAGAAAGAGCCGGGCTGAGCAGTGTCCCGGACTCCCCCTACTTCCACTCCCTTCCCCATCTTCAGCTCCTCCGGCCCCCATTGGAAGAATGAGCTCACAGCCCTTCTGTGGCTCTTCTGTCCCATGTCCCTCATATGGGGCCTTTCCAAGGGTTGCAAATCCTTGAAAAATGTACTGATTGGACTCTTATCATCTCTTGGCCCGTCTTTTGATGCAAGTGCTAAAAATATGAAAGTGAAATCATCCAAAAGTCAAATGGCAAGAAGGGAAAGCAAAGGGGAAGGGGCACAGATAATCCTGTCTGTGGGCTGGCCCAGCATGCCCGGGCTCTGCTGTGTGATGCCGGTTGACAGTAACCCGGGAGCACGGGGGACCCTGTCAGGCGCTGGGCAAGGCAGCCCAGGGGACGTCTGCTCTACGCACACTTCGCCGTCACCACCCCCTCGGCTGTCTGGCCCAGGCTAATCTTTTTCCAACACATACATACTCGCACAGAGCTTAATTTCTACACAAACCCATGACGGAACAACAGGCCGTGATAGGAGTGCCAGCATCACTACTCCCAGGTGTTACAGCAACCTCACTTGAACAGGGCACTCCGACACCACAGCACTCAGGCTTCCTCCTGTTCCCCGTCCCCTGCGGAGAGGACAGAGTGTGATGGGCCCCAAACCCAGGCCCTCCTACAGGTGACCTTAGAGCAAGAATCTTCAGGGACAAAAGTGAAGCGAGGGAGGGAAGAAGGAAGGAAATTGGAAAGGACGAAATGTAGAAAGAGAACTCCATTTCTGACGTAAGAGCACGAAAGCATGTCTTTGGTTCAGCATTTGCTCAGCATTTCATTTGGGACCCCCAAAACTCCTACTGTCTTGAGGCAGGTCCACCTGACTCTCCATTCCACTCAGCCCTCCCTACCCACCCCGGGATAAATCTTACACACCAATGTAACAAGAAAGTGAACCTTGACCCCAAGTCCTGCCAAGTGAGGCCCTCTGCCATCGGCCTGGCATCCACCAATTGTGTTTGCATCCTGTTGCTTTAAATAGGATTGAGCTTTAAACAAAGCCCAAGTTTCCATCGTAGAGTTCTGCGTAGTCAATCACAGGACTAATCTCTGTTTAGTCTGCGCACTTCTATCTCCGTTGCACAACTCAGGGAGAGAGAACCACACCAGAGGGGTTTCTTCACGCCACGCTTGTCCAGACGAAGGACAGACACGCCCAAGGGCAGCCACAGCTTGGGAGACTCGGGCATGCACACACACATGCACACTTGTACTTGAGTAGTCACATGCATAAACATGCACACATATGTGCACACACACACACATTTCTGCACATCCCACTGCTGTGGTCATTACACTGGGAGGCCAGCCACTTTCAGTATATGTGGGATCCGAGTTACAAGTCCCCAGAAAAGGCCATGATTGGGGAAACAGGGGTCTCATGGCCACAAGCTGCAGCCAGAACTTGGGGCAGTGGAGAGGGAGCTACAGGATGAACAGAAGGTGTCAGTCCCACTGGAGGCATGCAGAGAGCTCCCTTCATACCCCAGAGGACACCTGCCAGGGAATGGAGGCCCGGGAAGCATCTCTGTCTGCCCTGGCCACTCCCCGGTGGCCAGGGCTCCCATCCCTTAGGTCAAATGTGGGAGTGTGCCACATCCCCGAATCACCCAGCAACCACCACAGACACTGGGGCTGTGTCTCTGAGCTGTTGGAAGGAGTGAGTGAAAGTGGGCCTGTAGGTGCATCTGAGGTGTGCACTCCTGGGTGTGCATCCCAAAAAAGCCCACACTGTTCTCCATCATGGTTGCACTTTCTTACCTTCCTGGCCATGGCACCCAGGCAACAGGAGTGAGCAAGGATTCCCAACCAGTGAGCCCAGGACCTTCAAGTTTGAGCCGGAGCAGAGGAGGACCCAGTCTGAGGCCACAGGGGTCATGGGGTTCCCTGAGGAACCCCAGAGATGGTTGCTAAATTGGCCTGTCATGTGGCTTGGACCTTGGAAGCATTTCAAGGTTCCCCAGGAGTTCTAATTTGCACATAAGTTTAAGAAGCATGGCAGAGTTCCTTGCAACTCCAAGTGTGGTCCCTGGAACAGCAGCAGTGTTTTCCCTGAGAGATCAACAGGGCTGGGCAACGTCGCGCTTGGCCCCTTGCTGCCGAGCTGGAGTGTGCTCTTGTGCTGGTCCAGGTGAGCTGTGTGCTAACCAGTGACTCAGGAACAAGTGTGGCTATCGCCTGCTCAAGTGCAGTCCTTCCCAGCTCTCCCTTTCTGACTCTTCATTCATGAGTTATCTGGAAAACCACTTCCTGGCTTATAACTGCAGTGTCTTCTTTCAATTAAAGTGTGGATTTCAGCATTCACAGATGCTTGTATTCAAGCTTTCATTTGATTCCCGGAGAACTCTGAAATTTGGGGGAGCTGACTTGTCCTGGCGCCCTTGGCTTTCTGAGGACTAAGTCTGACATTCTGAGGACTAAGTCAGACAGTCACTCCCCCAGCAGCACACTCCCACACGTGTCTATGGTTGCCAGACTCGGGGTGTGCGTCAGAATCACCCACCATAGAGTGCCTGCTTTCCCAGGTCTGGGGTGTGGCTGGGGATCCCCAGCACCCACAGGGTGAGCTCAGGTCTAGCCCAGTGCCTGGAAAACAACACGTCCCTGCATGGGCATCCCTGCAGACCTGCAGGGGAGGGCCGCGCTGGTCCCACAGAGTGTGCAGTGCCACAAACCCAACTGGTCAAGGAAACAGGAGACATTTGGACACATAAGCAGGACCCTGTCAGCGAAGCCCAGTGACCCCTGTGTCCAGCAGCCTTCATCCTTCCTTCACAAGGGGTTCTGAACTGTGGCACCAGTGCCCCAAATCCACACTCCTGGGAAGCAGGACTAAGCCTGGGAGTGACTTGCCTCTTGGCCATGGGCTCCGCTCTTGTTTTTGTACTCAGCAACACAGCAAGGTTCGTGCCCTCAGCAGCTCGCTTCTCTTACCGATCTCCTCAAATCAGCGAAAACCCACTGAGGCATGGGACTCCACATGCTTTGCAGACTATAGAGTGCCACGCCTAGGGTGACAAACATCACGGCGGATCCAACAGAAGCAGCTGCCCAGTGTGACAGCCTGGCACCGCAGCAGCGTGAGGCCTCGGCTTCCTCATCAAAGTCCTTCTCTCATAGGGTCCCCCACAGCATAAAGGAATTGTGAAGGTCGTGTAAAGTGATGGGAAAGATGAGTTGCTTTTTGCTTCAATCAGAGTAGATAGAGGAGGCACTGCCCCCCACTCCAGCCCCTGGGCACTGATGGGCAGCCCACTTATCCACCCTGCATGTCCACTCTCAGACCTGTTGGGGAGGAGCAGCAGTCACACCTGCTGGGTATCACACATCCCAGGTATCCTTGTAAGTGAGAGTGCGTGACAAGTGGACTGGCAGCTGCCACTGCGGGGATCACTGGCCTACCTGACTTCCAAGTTTGGGATCGTTTTAGTGACAGTAAATACCTCAAATAGCTACACCAACCCTGCTGATGCAAAACAGTCATGAGACAAGAAGTCACCCAGGAGGAGGAGGCTGGCTGGGAGCTGTTTTCTCTAAGCTCCATGCTGCACGGCGCCATGGGCCCCTCGCCATTCCCTGCCCCTGCCCTGGCTCTTGGCGATGACTGTCCCTGTGTGTCTCTCCAGAGAGACAAGTCCCAAGATGGAGCCCTGCTCCGTGCACCACTCAGGGCCTCTCAGTGCAGCCCTTCCAAGTCCCTACCAGATGAGCCACATCCCACCATCCTGAGCAAATGCCCACACAGTGCTGGGTTGGGGGCTGCATTCCAGAAACTTCTTCCCAGGTCTTGGCTCCTGGGAAGGAATGATGGTGTGTGTGTGTGTGTGTGTGTGTGTGTGCGCGCGCACACACACACGCACACGCAGACAGAGCCTGCTGTTTATAAACCTGCATCTCTGGTTTTGTACTGCTTCTGGCTGGAGTTCCACCCCCCTCAGTAAACAAGGCCAAAGTTTTCTCTGTGGGAGATGGCGGGCCTGTCTGGCTGCTAAGTGGAGGGCACATAGTGGACAAAGGACTATTCACTGGGTCACACAGCCAGCCAGCAGGGTGGCCTCACAGCTATGTCTACTGCTTCCTGGCAAGGTTACATATTTTCTTGTCCCCTGCAACTGTCCTCACAGGACAGAAGCCAGAACCCCTTGGGCTCCCAGCACCCATGTGGAGTGTCCCGCCAGTCTCACCTTCTGCTGCTGGCCTGTGGGCTCCTGCTGTCTGCTGCCCTCGGGTGACAGGAGCAGCTGGCTTCAAGGGCAGATGTCTGGCTCTGCCAGCCGGCTTGGGGAGCACCACAGCAAGTCCACAGAACATGCAGGCCTCTGCTTGCTTGTGTTTTTCTACCCTTTATTCTTGTGTTTACACGTGAAAGCCTTCAGAACGGGCATGGAAAACGGTACAAGAAAACCTATGCATGGATTTCAGATTTTTTTGTACCACACTAAGCTTAACCTTGTAATCCCACTTCCCCTTTGAAAAGTCCCCTGTGCAAATGCATAAGACACAATTAGCAAAAGTCCTGGGAGGGTCAGGACAGGAAGATACATCTTAAGGACCACCTATCCAGGGGGCCTCATGAAGTGCCTTTCACAGGCATGATGACAACGCTTGGTGCATATGTGCACCCTCACCCTTAGCAGTGCAGACTCCGTCCGGCCCGACGCAGGTGCAAGAACCACAACGTCACGTCCACGTACGGCCGAGGCGAGAGCACACGGCCACCTACTGTGCACCTCCCCTCTCCAGTGCAAGCCTGTCACGAAGGCTTGGGAACGGTCACACACTGAGCGTAGCACACCGCTGACTGTTCACAGGATGTGAGCAGCCCAACTTCATCTCACCGGGTGCGCCAGACGCCGCTCCTCCCCCCGCCAGAGGAGAGTTAGGGATGTGCAGATTCCTGGCCACTGTGTCCAGGTGCTACTCCACCTCGTCTCTCAATGTTAATGGAATGGGATCTGTGTTAAAACACTAGCTCTGAATCAGCGGGGCCAATGTGGGCCCCACACTGCCTGCAGGCTCTCATGGGGCGTGCTGATCACCATGGCCCGTCTGAGAGCCATCTGGGTTTGACCACAGCACCAGTGAGTGCTGTTGACTTTGGCTGGTACGGGACAACAGAAGCCACCTCACTCACTGCTCAGCTTCCAAAGCTGTCCATGTGTGAACAGCGTGAACTGCACTTCAGGCTACACCGTTCAGCATCACACACACTTGTACCTGTGGCTTTGGTTTAATCATACCTTACCAGTAAATCAGGAATAAATTAGGAAGAGAAAACACCAGAAGATTCCATGGCAGCAACAAGTGAAGGCAGGGAAGGGCAAGCCACCAGCCTTGGTGTTTGTGACAGCGCAGGCAGCTAGGCGTGGCCACCATGCAGTTTCTCTGGGCAGGATGGGGCCACTGGGCTTGCCTGCCCCATGGCCCCATCTGTTCCCGGACAGTCCTCCCTCTGCCTGGCTGGCAGTGTCAGCCCACAGCTTTTAGTCCCTGCAGCCCCACACAGTGCTCTGCTGGCAGACCACGTCCTTTAGCAGTCCAGCATCCTGTCCAGGACGTGTGGAAGGATAACACCCTTTTTTCTGCCTCCTCTTCCAGATGTCTCTGGGCCAGCAGCAGGCAGCAAGAGGCGTGGCTTGTCTGAGATGCAAGGGGTCATGCTCGGGCTTTGAGCCACACTCATGGAGGTAAGAGATTCCATCGGCCCTGGAAAGGGAGGCAAGAGGGTGCTGGCAGCCCTGGTTCACCTGGCAGGCCCGATCAAAAACAAGGGCAGGGTCCTGGAGAAGCAAAGATCAGAAGGACAATCTCTCACTTCATAAACCGTTTCTGGGTAGAGGCCAGCAAGCCCAGCCAGCCAGGGACTGCTCCAGAAAGACGTGGGCAAGCATGGGCTGGACCCTGGGCTGGGAGCCCCTTCCTGGAACACCAGCACAGTGGTGGGTGTGGAGAGCAGAAATGAAAGTCTTTCTGTGCAGGGCCCTTGCACAGCACTTGGATCTGTGGTGTTTTCTTCCATCAGCTAGGGCGAGAGTGTCACATTGCACAGGTCTCCAGTGTCCCTATGCTAGCACCCCTGCGCCTGTGAAGGAGGACGTGGGTGCCCCCAGTGCCATGGTGTCTGGGCTGTCAGGTGGGGAGCACTTTGGGAAGGATCCTCTCAGTGATCCTGCCTGACCTCCACTGAGACTGCAGGAGTGGCTGTTTTTTAAAAAAGTTTTTTTTTTTTATTGGAAAGTCAGATATACAGAGAAGAAGAGAGATGGAGGAAGATCTTCCGTCCATTGATTCACTCCCCAAGTGGCTGCAACAGCTGGAGCTGAGCCGATCCAAAGCCAGGAGCCAGGAGCTTTTTCTGGGTCTCCCACACGGGTGCTTTTAAAGAGTTTAACTGTATGTGGTTGAAAACCAGAGGCACAGAGAAGTCTTCCATCTGCTTGTTCACTCCCAAATGCCCACAACAGTTGGGGCTGTGCCAGACCAAGCCAGGAGCCTGGAACTCCACCCAAGTGACCCATGTGGACTTCAGGGGCCATGAAAGCCATCACCTGCTGCCTCCAGGACTCAAATCAGCAGGCACCTGGGTCCGAAGCAGAGCTAAGCCTCAATCAGGCTCTGCCATACGGGATGCAGGTGTCAGCCAACATTGTAGCTACCAAAACAAACATCCATTTTTTTCTTCCAGTTGCTGGGAAGATATTTTGGTGCCCAGACTGCCAGCCAACTTGGCTGAACAGGAAACTCCCCTCTCGGCAGCTCAGGGCAGGCAGGGCTGACCTGCAGGCTGACCTGCAGGCTGACCGTGCCTGAAGGCCTCTGAGTGTCCCCCACGGTTCCCATGCCTGGAAGAGTGAGCTGGATGGGAGGGGCTCTCCCGCAGCTACTGAGTCCCAGCAGGAGCAGGACGCACTGGAACAGGAGGAACCGCTCAGGATCACCTGGTCAACCTGACCATCTCCCAGTGCATCTCCACAAGCTCGCCCACAGCAGCCCACACTCCTGAGATCTCAGTGGGTCAGGAGTGGCTTCCACGTCTGGTTGTGCCCATGGGAGGTCAGACCTGGCATCACAGTGGTCCCTTGGGGGGCCGATTCTGATGTTTCTCAGTTTACAGCCCAGTGAACATGACCTTGACCCCATGAGCCATCCCCAGCACATTCCTATGCCATGCTGCCCACAGGGTGCACAAGAAAAATGTGCAACCCATTGTGCCTCTGTGCCCCAACCATAAAGGCCCAAGGCACCTGGTCTGGCTCCAGTCCTAACCTGGCTTCCTCTGCCTCTCCCACTCCTGTGCCAGCTCCTATGGGCTTGTGCGTGATGGCTGAGGCCTTCTACACCAGCACAGGGACCTGGGCACCTTGCTCATGTGTAGGGTTGCTCTGGGCAGCCTTTGGGAGCCAGCAGTGCCCCCCTTCCCTTGTGTGACCATCAGGAACCTTCCCAGGTGGCTCTGCCTCATTTGGAAACTCCTGCTGTACCCTATCGCAGGTGGACCCCACTCCATCCCGGCCTAATCAGCTCATGCAAGTTGGGCTCCTGGCTGAGATCCCCTCCGCCCGCTTGCCGGCCCTCCCTGTGCTGGCAGTCTCTCCCAACTCCCTCACTTCCCTCAAGCTCTGACAGCAAAGGCACTGTAGCAGCCGACATGCAGCACAGCGACCTCACCACCCTTAGCCTCAGCAGCAAGAGGGCAAGTGTTTCGTTTCATCACTGGCAACGTCGCTTCAGGAGGCCTGTCCACAGCCCTCCCAGGACCCTCACTGGCTGCTTCCCAGTTTACTCCCCCAACCCCATCCCCCAGCGCATCCTGTCCACAGGTTTCGGGACAAAAACACCACCCTGTACTCTCAGGTGCACGCTAAAGAGGTTGCAAGTGGCTGAAATGCAGACTCCTAGGTCTCAGGAGATAGTTCTTTAGAGCGAGGGTTAGCAGGCAGTTTTGGTCAAGCGCCAGAGCAGGGAGTAAATACGTAAATGCACTCGGCTCCACAGCTGTGGGCCCAGAGCGGTAACCAACGGCACGGCCCCAAGGCACACCAGCAGCAGCTGGAGTGTCACAAGCTGCTCCTTCTACCCACGAGCCACATGTCCCACACTGCCCCCGGGCAAGCAGTCTGGCACAAAGGCTGCTGCTTCTCAAAAGTGGTGTCCTGGCCCAGAGCCTCTTCATGTCTCTGCCTGCTGCTGATCTTCCCAGGGTGCAAAAGCCAGAAGCTGAGTCCTCTTCCACAGCAGGGCAGAGGCAGCCAGCGGAGACCCTGCCTCTCTCATCCAGAGGGCCATCTCATGTGTTCACCTCCTCTCCTCACCCCCAGGAAGATCTGCAGGTCGTGCAAGTGCAGCCAGGAGGATCACTGCCTGAGCTCCGACCTGGAAGACGATCGCAAAATCGGCCGCCTGCTGATGGACTCCAAGTACTCGACCCTGACGGCCCGCGTGAAGGGCGGGGACGGCGTCCGGGTCTACAAGAGGAACCGCATGATCATGACCAACCCCATTGCCACCGGCAAGGACCCCACCTTTGACACCGTAACTTACGAATGGGCACCCCCGGGGGTCACCCAGAAACTGGTAAGACACCCGCTCCCTTACCTTAATAAGTAACAGCCACCTGGGCGCTCCTGATCCTTAGAGATGAGGCAGTGGGAGGGCAAGGCTAGGACGGTGGAAGGGATGGCAGTGGAATCAACCCTGCTAGCTGGCTTCAGTCTTCTGCACCACGCACTGGGCACAGGGGTCTGTGTGACTCCCCAGGGCCTTCCAGCCCTCACACGTACATCCCCCCCCCTTCCCTTCTGAGCAGGGCTGGCTAATCACTCGGAGGGGGTGTCTCCATGAACAGGAGGCTGATTTTCCCCACAGAACTGGGATGTGTCCACCACCAGCCCACAGGAGAGCAGAGGGGCCTCTTCAGTCCTTCCGAGAAAGGGAACACAAACAGCTTCCCATGGCAGGAGTCGGGGGCAGATGGGAGGAGCAAGTGCCTCACATGGGTCCCACTGTGCTACTCTCCAGGAACTGTGATGTCATGACAAGTCCCTGTGCTGGGCCTGGTCCCACAGACACCAGAAGGGAGCCTTCCAGTGCCGTCAAGGGGACCCCAGCAGCAGGCCCCTTCCA
This sequence comes from Ochotona princeps, assembly GCF_030435755.1. Taxonomy (NCBI): domain Eukaryota; kingdom Metazoa; phylum Chordata; class Mammalia; order Lagomorpha; family Ochotonidae; genus Ochotona; species Ochotona princeps. Next base: position 38,900,178 of record NC_080852.1, on the reverse strand, counting down.
GGGCTGTGCTCTGGGTCCATGCTCCTCCAGCTGCAGTCTGTACAGCCATCACTGCCTTGAAAAAGGGCAGCCACAAGGCTGAGGGCTGACCACTCCACAGTGGCCAGGGCAGGGTGAGGTCAGGAAGTTCCACAATTCCAGAGCTGCTGGCAGAGGAGGAGGAAGGGAGACCATGGGGTGTGCAGGCTGTGCCAGGGGGCAGCTTCCCCTCACTAGGCACTGTGGGACCAACCTCGTGTTCTCCAGCCCCAGGCCTCTGCCCTCCCCACAGCCTCCCTGCCAGCATCTTTGCCCTGCTTTTTCCTACCACTCCCTGGAACTCTCGGGTCCCCCATGGTCCCCTACCCTACCACCATGCGTTTTCTTGCTGTTCTGTGTGACCAGCTGGAATGAACCCTTGTGAACTCCTGCTCCATGCTGGAGAGAATTGAAGAGCAGACCACGTCTGTCCCTGAGACTGACCCCCAGCCCCTGGTGCAGGAGCAGCACATGCAGCAGGTGTAATGACCTCCGGTGTGGTATGGCCTCTAGACCAGAGATGCCAGGCTCTCAGAAGGTTGTGGCAAAGTTTTGAAGTCCGTGCATGGTTGTAGATTACACACATCATCCAGGGAGTTCCTAAAGAACCCTCATATTCCAGGTGTGGGCTGTGGACTGAAGTCACTCCACAGTTGAGACAGGTGCATGATGACAACAGTTCAGAGACTGAGAAATGCTGGACAGGGTAGGAAGGTCCATTGTGTGGGTAAGCCAGGTGCTGCCTCAGGGGTACCAGCAGTGACTCCCGGCCAGCAGGACAGGAGGTGTTAGCAAGCCACACTCCCACCCCCACCCCAGGCAGTCCAAATCCCAGATAGCCACATGGGGGAGGGAGTGGAGTCCTTTCCAGATGCAGTGAGGACAGGCAGAACTTTAGCTGTCTGCCGTGAGGCGCTCACCCAGCCTCCATGTGGGGTGGGAACTGATTCCTAAGGAGACCAAACACAGGCCTCACTGCCTTCGCCAAGCGCAGGCCACGGAGGGGTCTCAGACAACAGAACCCACATCCAGTCCAGAAGCCAGGCCTGGGACACCTCTCGGGCAGGAAGTGGAGCCAGGGGCTCCAGGAGGAGCCCACTGCAGGCTTAGGGCGCTACCAGCCAAAAGTCGCCCTAGGAGTCGGTGCTGAGCACCGCCCCTGCTCTGAGCTGCATGGCCAGGAAGAGCCCTCTGGCTGCCCTGCCTGGGCTACGGACGCACACCATTCCTGCCTATCCCTACTCTATCACCCAGCAGTAATGAGACTGATGGTGTGGGGACTGGGACTGGCCCTCATCTCTCATTCTGCGAGTAGGCGGGGTGCTCACCGCATACCAGCAGCACCATCTACTCGCCACAGGGACCCACCTAGGGGTCCAGTGCTGCTTTACCCAAAGAGGGGCAACTGAGGCTTGCAGGGCCTGGACCAGCCAGTTTTCCCACAGTGGACATGAGTGGCCCAGCCAGGTCCTGAATGCAGGGCACTGACTCCCAAGCCTAAGGTCAGGCCAGAGAACCTGCAGGAAGGGAGGGGAGGCAGGAAGGAGTGGGTGCCCTGGGTTAACAGTTTTAGGGAACATCTTCCAAGCACAGGGAAGAAGCTTGAGCCAGGACTGGAGGGTGAGGGCCCATCCCCTGAACGCCTCACCCCTCCCTGGTGCTGAGTGAGTCCTGGGTGTCTAGGCTGCTTGCCAGTCTGTGTGGGGGCCACTCCCTCAGCCCACCTTCCACCCCAGGGTCCATCCCAGCACAGCCCTGTAACAGGCTTCCATTGCTGGGGTCGACCTGTGCAGCTGAGCTCCTCTACCATCCAGGGCTGGCAGCAGGGGCATGGGGAAGAGAAAACTCGGGCCCTACCCCCTCCATGTGCTTCTGAAGCTTTCATGGCTGTCCTGACGAAAGCAGGTCCTGCCTGGGAAGCTCCCAGCCAGGTCGGTCCCTGCCAGATGGCGGAGTAACAGAGAATGCAGAAGTGCCTGGAGGCACAGCACCGCCCCACCCACTTTCCCAGGGGTCCAGCCTTGGGAGCTTCTGCTCAGACCTGGAGCAGCCTTGACAGAGTCAGAGCGGCACCCAGCCTCCCTAGCACTGGCCACCCCCTTCTCAAGTCCCCACAGTTAATCCTGATGTCCCAGGGGGCTGTGCACAGGGGGTTTGGAGAAACCTACGAAGGGTCACTTAGCAGTGTCTGTCCCAACTGTGACCAGGGAGTAAGGCTAGGTAGGTGAGACCAGCTGGAAGCCTTGGTCGCGACACCAGAACAGAGAGACAGCCATGAACACCCACAGTCAGAGCAGAGCCAGGGGCAGCTGTACGCGGAGCAGCAAGTGGCAGACAAGGCCAGAGGTGCAGCCCTGAGTGCCGGGAACCCTGCCCTAAAGTGATGACAAAATGAAACCCCAAAGACTGTCCTGGAAACCACCCCTGCCCTGTGGGCAACAGAGAAAAGCTCACTGCCCCGGCGCCAGAGCTGACAGCTCTGTCACACCTGCTGGGCGACCGTGGTGACACCACTGAAACTGCCCCACCTCCAACAGCAGCATCTGTCCCTTAGATTCCTCAAAGTCCCAGCGTCCACAGCCACCCTCACTCTGAGTCCCACAGGAACCCACGGCACCTGCTACTCCTTTATTTTTAAGATGCATTTATTTGAAAAGACAGAGTAATGGAGAGGAACTAGAGATCAAGATCTTCCCTTTGGTGGTCCACTCCCCAGTGGTTACAAGAACCAGGGCTGGGAGCTAGGGGCTTCCTCTGAGTCTCCCACGAGTGCAGGGGCCCAAGGACCTGGGCCATCTGCCACTGCTCCCCAGGTGCATTAGCAGGGAGTGGCTCAGAAGTGGAGCAGCTAGGAAGAGAACTCATTTGGTGCCCATATGGATGCTGGTGTCGCAGGCAGTGCTGAACCTGTTAACCCACAACACTGGCCCTTGCCTCTCCCTTTTCTAGAGCACGACTCATATACCACACGCCCCAGCACTCTGAAGCAGCTCCCTCCCCAAGCCTCTCCTCCCAGCTCCCCAAGACCAGACAGCTGGAAATGACCACTGTCATTCGGAGCCACCAGTCGACTCCTACAGTTCCAGCTGAGTCCAGTCCCAAGAGACAGCAGCAGGCAGGTTCAGGGAGCTGCAAGTGGCAGTGGCCCTGGGCCAAGGGGCACCTGGCCGGCTGAGGACCAGGATCAGGGACCTGACAACATGGCCACCCAGGTCAGTTTGTCTCTCACAGCTCCATGTGCTGTTATCTGCTCCTTCATCTGTGCTTGGGACCCAGGCTGGAACAAACTGCCCGCAGGGACAACTAACATTCATACTCAGCCATTCACATCCACACCCACGTGGAAACACTGCTGACTCAAGGCCCTGTCGACTGCAAGGAGGATCTTCTGCATGTTTTCAGAATGATAAATTATCAGACCCCGGTGCCCGTTACGATGTCTCCTGCCAATACTACCCCCCGTAACAGCAGCAACAGGGGTCTTTTCCCCAGAACGATGTCGCAACAGGAAGACAGCGCTGCTTCTCCAGCTAGCGGGGAACCAGCCAATTGATGAGCAGGTGGAGAACACAATGGCAAATGCAGTGTCTCTCACATGTCAGAACCACATGTCACATGCCAGGGGCATGGGCTGTCACCACCACTGGGGACACAGAGCCACCGAATGGGGCCTCGTTTTAACCAGCATTCTCACACACATAAAGAAATCACATCCAAATTAGCTTCGGGAAACACAGAAAAAACTCCAGAAGGAGAAATGCAGCTCATTGCCATGGGTTAGGGCGTCACCTTTTAGAATGTTTTTGAAATCAGAGTCTGGAGCACATGGTGCAAGTGTGGATGACCTGTAACACCCACACTTGCATGGCAACAGCCACTGTGATGGAGACAGTTTCCTGCACACTCAGGGGCCGAGGCTTCTCCCACATTCTCATGCTCATCCGTGCCTTCTCAGTTGTGATGGGCACGGATTACCACGCCCAGGCAAAGCACAAAGGCTGTGTGCCTTCCAGCTGCTGATTAGATGGGAAATGCCACGGCCTGGGCTCCAGGTGGCTTCTGGGCAGCCCTCCTGTCCACTGATCCAGTCTCCTTCCCACCTCCTCTCTAGGGTCTACAGTACATGGAGCTCATCCCCCAGGAGAAGCAGCCCGTGACGGGCACCGAGGGTGCCTACTACCGCCGGCGCCAGCTCATGCACCAACTCCCCATCTACGACCAGGACCCCTCCCGCTGCCGTGGACTGTCAGAGGCCGAGCTGCCCCTGATGGAGGAGTTTGTCAAGCAGTACAAGAGTGAGGCCCTGGGCGTGGGAGAGGTGGCCCTCCCTGGCCAGGGTGGCTTGCCCAAGGAAGAGGGCAAGCAGCAGGAAAAGCCAGAGGGTGCAGAGCCAGCAGCACCCACCACCAATGGCAGCCTGGGCGACCCAAGCAAGGAAGTGGAATATGTGAGTGTCTCCTCTTCAGGGGTCAACAGTGGGTGCTCAGGCACAGGGGGACATGGCTGGGTGGCTGGGCTCTGCATTCGCCCCTGCAGGCTGGCACTGAGAATGCACCTGCTGCTCAGTCATTTGAGCTCCAGTAAAGCACCATTCTTGAGAGGCCTGCAGGAGGTGGCTGTGGGCAACTACACTGTCACAGCTTAGAGGGAGGGCATTTGCACTTACTATGGGCTCTGAGCCCGGGCCACAAGGAAGCAAGGGCCCAACTGCCCCCAGGAAGAGCAGGCAGTGGGTCCCAAGGCTTTGGTTTTCAGTGGATATGAGCAGGTGTACACGGAACTCAGAGCTGCAGGAGGCATGGGACAGTCAGAGGCTGGCTGACAGTGTGGTATTGGGGCCGGGGCACAGGGCTGGGAAGGGGGATGGAGCAGGGGTTCCCTAGAGCTGGGCTACCACCCAACCATCCTTCCCATCTCATCTGCCAGGCCCAGGCCATCAGAGGGTGATGTCCTCAGAGTGGAGACTGCCCTGGGCTTTCATCATGGAAGCCCTTGCTATCTCACTGCTGGAGGGTGTCAGATGGGAAGGAGTCCTGATGCCACTGGGACTTTCCCCAACTGCCATTCCTATGAGCAAGCCAGTCTGAGACGGCTCTTATCCTTGTGTGAGCTTCACAGAGTTGTCCGGCCTGGAACTGGAGCAAAGGCTGCTGCAGCATCTTCCCTCTCTCAGGGGACTCTGGGAAGCATCTAAATGGCTTTGGGAGCCAGGCGATGGCAAGCTCCCGGGATGGGAACAAGCGGGGTTCTGGGGACAGCAGCGTGATGGCTGGGCTGGCTTCCGGAACATGATTGCTTCCTCACCTGCCTTGTCCTCACGCAGGAGCTAACTATGCCCTTATTGGATTCATGTTGGCCATCTGGTCCACATTCAAGGACACTGTCGTCTCACAGATGTGACCTGAGCTGGATCCTGGAGGCTGGGAGCATCTGGCCATGGGCCTGCAGGTGGTGAGAGCACAGCTGTGTTGCTGTTGGATACCTGCTCTGGCCCCGATGGCCAGGGTCTACATGCTAGCACATGCCTGAATAGCCCCACCCTCCAGGGAAGGAATCTGGGCATCAGGGCACTGAAGACTCCAGGAGCAGAACCTATGCCCAGCTTTCTTCCTGCCACGTGTTGTGCCGAGCCACCCAGCCCTGGCCTGCCCTGCCAAGACATGGGGTCAGTGCTCTACAGTTTGCAGTCAGCGTGGGCACCAGCCTGCTCCTGGGTGGCACTGTAGTCCCCAGGGGTGGCTGCAGGAGGTGGACATGTACTGGCCATCCTGTGAACCCACACTCTGTCGTTTCTCGGAAGACAGCCAGGCAGAAAGCCTGGGGACTCACCAGCTCAGGGCAGTGACCTTGTGACGAGGAGTCAGGGCGTCCATTGTGAGAATGTGGGTGTGCTCAGGGCAGCAAAGAACTTGGCCTGATACCCTCAGGCTCAAAGGGAAGAGCGCTACATGGTAGTATGCAGCACCTTGCCAGGAACTCCTGTGCTGGTATTTGTGGTCATGGATATCACTACGAACATGGCAGTGCCTGGGCACCTAGGTACCCCTCTGAACACTCTCACCATCCAGTGCCACAGCAGGCTACAGGGCTCAGCATGGGGATTCCACCACGTGAGTTTATGTTCACTGCTGTCCCTATTCCCACCAAACGGAAACACAGGCAGTAAGAGGGCCTTGTGGCTTAGAGGTCTGAAAGCTGCCAGTGTGAGCCATGCTGTGTGGGCATAGGACTGTCAGCCTTCACTGGGCTCACGCGGCAGCTGGCAGAGGCTTATTCACTACTTTACCCATGCGGAGTTCCCTCCCGCAGGTGGCCCCACAGACCCAGAGCCCTCCTCTCTGAGGGACAGGCTGTCCCATCAGGTGGATGTGCAAAGTGCAGTCCCCTCCCCAGAACCTCAGATGGAAGAGGACAGGAAGCCCCCTGGTTTGTCCCCGAGGGAGGAGGCATGTGGCAGAGGCTCCATCTCCATGGCTTCATGACAGCAGTGAGTGGGGCTGGGGCTAATGTACCGGGGACAGAGGAGGGACCTGCACTGCAGGGAAGGAACCAGCACGCCAGTGGGTGCAGGAGCGCAGTGTCCAGCCCAGCTCCCTGGAGTCTGGCAGTGCTGGCACAAGGCCTGGATGGCAGGCCCCACCCAGCTGGGACACATGCATGTCTTTGTGTTGGCCAGGGTGAGGGCAGCATGTGGTGCTGCCTCAGCCTTTCTACCACGTGCTAAGCACTGCGGCACCCCGGTTCTATGCAAGGCAGCTTCTTCAGGGCTTGGCAAGCACTCGTGTTTGGGTCTGGTCAAAGCCCCCACGTCCCACCTCCTACATCCCTCCTGGACACCACCCGTGGTCATCATGCCCCAATGCTTAGCAGTTCTCCCCAAGTTTGGAGGCCGTGGACTGCATATTTTCTCGGAAATTCAATATTCAGATCTCCCTGGGTCTGGTCATCTTGCCCAGGAATTTCCGCCCTTCTACACCCGGGCAGAGTGAGGACGCAGCCTCTAATGTCCCCTCTGCTTCACTTGTGAGGGTCCATTGCCACACAGGAACCCCTGCACCCTACCCCTCTGCCTCTCTGGTGCAGGGGAGGAATGAAGGTGCCCCTTTCCATGGGCAGGGCCATGCCATCTGGGGGCTCAGAGCCCACAGCAGCAGGGGCCAGCCAGCAGTCTGGCTTCTGCACCCCCATCTCCCCACAAGAATGCAGGAGCGGGGAGGGCGCGGCAGCTCTGGCCCAGGTCTGCTGTCCACATGGAAGCTTCTGCAGCTGGTGGCGGGGTGGACCAAGTGGGAATGTGGAAGTGTGTGAGTGAGTAGGTGTTTGACTGCAGCCCAGGCTGGCTGCCTTTCCCGCCAGTCGTACAGGGCAATCTGCTGCCACTGGCCCTGCCTGCGCCCTGAGCCCTCTCTCCTGGGACGGGTGGAGGCATGGGGAAGAACCTGCCGCTGCCCAGTGTCACCACGGTTACCAGGCCCCCAAGAGCCGCCTGCTCCCCACTTGATAGTAATTTGTTGGCGACACTCAAGGAGATCTTTTTCCAAGGAAAATTCCCTCTATCCCACTTTGTATGCTATAAATGCTTTCTCGTGTGGCTGCATGGCCCTCGCTGTTCTTCCTCCCTGGGGGCTACGTAAGATCCCGCTGACTCACGCACACTGGTTGGCTCTTTCGGTCCAGGGCAGTTACTGAATCTGGAAGGCTGGTGGGAGGGGATATGGGGGAACCTAGGGCCACTCCTCAGCTCAGCCCATGAAGCTGAAAAGCTGCCACAGAGCAAACCCCATACACAGCCACACTGTTCCTATGGAACCCCAAGACAGGCATGGGCCGGAGGTGGCTGCCGACCAGGGGCTGTGTGCTAATCAAGAGGAACTGTGAGAGATGGTTTTAGCCTCGAGTTAGTTGCTTCATGATTACAGGTTAGGTAAGGCACAGGAGGACCTCACTGACTATCACACCAGGCACCCTGCCAGAGCCTACCTGCTGCTGTCCCACCCCAAGCTTTGTGTTACAAAGACCTCCTGGCAAACAGTGCTACACTCTACCAGCATGGAGCTAGCAGCCAGAATTATTTTTAATTTAATGACAACGACAACAACAACAACAACAAAAAACCTGTTTCAGGACCCCCCAGCTCTCACCTGCACCTATGGCCACAGTCTGCAGCACCTTTCCAGCTGCCACACAGCAGTAATGGGAAGACGTGGGCTCTCCGTCCACCCTCTGCAAGGCGGGTCACACACCTGCCCTCCCAGGGGACTGAGGCGAAGTCTGCACGCCAGGTTATGCAGCCAGTACTGGAAATATGTTTCCAGACTGGCTCTGACCCCACAAAATCAGGAGCGTGTGAAGAGGCCACGGCAGGCCCCATGTCACGGGGGAAGGGGCCCTGGGGCGGGCCACATGAGGTGTCTTAAAAGCAGTCTGGGGTGGGAGCATTCCTGGGATTCTGCTTGGCTTCTGTTGTAAGGGAGCCAGAGGGTGATGTCATCAGTGCCGAGCAGCCACAGAAGGTCGTGTTTTGACGCCTTCCAATAGCAAGGCCTCAAACTGTGGCTCCCGACCATGTCCCAGACCTGGGGGCCTTATCAATTCCTGTGCCCAGACTTTTCTATCAGACGCCAGGAGGGCAAGGGGCAGCCTCAGTTCCAACAAAGCCACCAACACCCTGAGGCCCCACCAGGGCTGGGAGCAGGGGGAGCCACTCCATCCCTTGAGGGGGCTGAAGGAGGGGCTCACGCTGAATGCCCAGAACCACACCTTGCCTTGCACAGGTAGGCAGAGTGATCCCTGCCGGTGTCACAGGACGAAACCCAGGCCTCCAACACTGCCCACCTTTGTCTTGGGAGGGTAGTTCAGCCCTCTGGGCCTTAGGGCTCTATTCTAGCCCTTACAAATAGGAGATTTTAGCCAATCATAATTGAGCCTATAAAAAAGCCCAGGAATCTCAGATTCTCACAGCATTGAAGGTCAGGGCATCCCACAGCCGTGGTCTCTGGGGCCTGCATTCCCATGGGCAGGGAGAGTGGAGTCAGAATTCTAGAAATAACTGACATCCTAGAACGAAGTGCTGGTGCTCGCACAGATGATCGGCGCGTTCACTGAACTCTCGCATTTCTAACATGCCGTTTCTCTCATGGCAAATGTCATCAGTTGGCACTCACATGGACCTCTGGGGGTCTTGGGCACTGGGTCCTACGAGCAACATGGGTGACACTGCACTCAGTAAATCACCTTAGTCCTCATGAACAACTCACCAGGAGCAATAGTGTCAGTCCATTTTACTAAAAACAGAACACCCAGGTGCAGCCACCAGCCCCAGGCCATGCAGGAGGTGGGGCTAGGGTGTGGGCTCCTGGCACTGAGCTGACGGCCTCTCCTGGCCTGGTGTTCTTCCCTACCCTCTAGGTCTGTGAGCTGTGCAAGGGGACAGCCCCAGCCGACAGCCCGGTGGTCTACTCGGACAGGGCGGGCTATAGCAAGCAGTGGCACCCCACCTGCTTCGTGTGTACCCAGTGCCGCGAGCCACTGGTCGATCTCATCTACTTCTGGAAGGATGGCGCACCCTGGTGTGGCCGCCACTACTGCGAGAGCCTGCGGCCCCGATGCTCGGGCTGCGATGAGGTGAGGACCCCAGCCCTGCTCCCAGCCTCTGTCTGCTGCCCTGTCTGGATGGGGGCTTAGCCTGGTCCTTGCTCACTGTGCCATCAGTTTCCCACCCCCACAATGGCACTAGGAATGGAACCTGGCCTGCCCCCACAGCAGCTGGGGTCCCAGGGTCCAGCATGGCATGTAAAGGGAGGGGCATGGCAGCCAAGGGGAGGCCCTGTGGGATCAGAGCAGCGAGGGACTGTCAGCACCGAGGCTGTCTCTCCGATGTCCCAAGGCCTCTGTGTACAGCAATTCCCTCAGCACAGGTCAGACCCCACGGGAGAGGATGCCAGAATCCCAGACCTGGGGACGAACATCAGCCCATTTGCTCCATCTGAGGCCCGCTGGCCGGCATGCTGGCCACTGCCTAAGGTCACTGGGTTCCTGGTCCCATGGGACCTCGCAGCTGTTGTTCCTGCCCATACCCCTGGTGGCTCATTCACCTTGGAGCTGCATTCCCAGGGGTGTGTGACCCCCGCTGACACATCCCCAACATCTCAGGTGCTGGGACAGCAGAACATCCCCCAGCAAGGAGGAGCCTTTTTTGTCTAAACCTTGGGTCTGAGTCAGGTGTCACAAGGGCCCACCAGGTCATAACCAGAATGGCAGGGGATGGGAGGAGCCTACCCTGTAGCAGTGGCCACTGCTGCCATATCTTCTGAGTGGCATATGGAAGTCACGCGTGTCCCCCTCCCCGCTCCCAGATCATATTCTCAGAGGACTTCCAGCGCGTGGAGGACCTGGCCTGGCACCGGAAGCACTTCGTCTGTGAGGGCTGCGAGCAGCCACTGAGCGGCCGCGCATACATCGTCACCAAGGGGCGGCTGCTGTGTCCCACCTGCAGCAAGTCTGTGCGCTCCTGAAGGCCCACCCCCAGCCACAACCCACAGGAACACCCCCCCAGCTTTGAGAAGCAAGGCCAGGCCCACTGAAGCGCCCCAGCCACAGACAGCATCCGTTCAGGTCTCTGTTGGAGGCTGGGTGATGGGGGCTTCTCAAGGACCTGAGATTTCCAGTCCAGAAATATGCTGAGAGCCGAGGACCGAGTGGGGTGTGCAGGTGCCGGAAAGGCAGTGACCCCAGGAGCAGCCTCCAACCCCAGGAGCAGCGTGTAATCCCAACTGTGTCTCTTGTTGCCTCTTGTCCTAAGTGGAATCTGAATTTTAAATAAACAGCTCTTTCCGGCCTGATGAGCATACCAATAAAAGTTTCACGAGTGCACGTGCACCATTATCTAATTCTTGACGTCAAAGCAGATCTGGCAGCACCCACTGAAGCCCAGGGCTGCAAAGGGCACAGTCAAGGCCACTGACTCCACACCCAGCCGTCACCTAAGCCAACCCCTGGCAGGCAGGACACTCCCAGCATGCCGCCTGCCACATGCTCCATGTCACAGCCTCCCAGGAACAGCAGAGCCACTCTTTAGCAGGGACTCCTCTCAGCTGCCCACGGCGCTTGGAGCAGACAGACCTGGCATCGTTTGGGATTTTTCTCCACCTTTAAGTGTTGCCAGCAGAACACAGAGCAAGCCCCATAGGAGGGCCTGGGGACCAGATTCTCTCTTCCCGTTCTGATCTTGGTGAGAATTGGTTCCCTCACCACAGGTTAAAAGGAGGGCGGCAGGGGAGGGTGGACTGCTCTGGGGGATTTAAGCACCCAAAATGCACAGGTGCACCCGGCCTCCTGTCCACCCCAAAGCCTCAGCTTTTCTCTTGCCGCCTCTCACCGGTGGAAGCCCCATCCCTGGGCTCTGACGGTGCTGCCACAGCGCCTGGCAGCCATGGAGACAGCAGGGCTGGCCCTGCACCTGCAGCCACTGGGCTCTCCGGTGCTTCTGATCTGCAAGAGAAGCCGCAAGCATGGCCCCACCCCACTGCCCAGCGAGTTGCAGGGCAAGCCCCTGACAGGTGCGTCCCTCCAGACCCAGCCCTGCTGGCCGCAGGACCCTCCACTTTCCCCCGATTTCTCCCAGACTGGCACAGGATCCCACTCATCAGTCCCGCCATGTTTGGCTAAGCAGGGGCTGGCTATCAAAGGCCAGCTCCTCCCACCGAGGCTCTGTGCTGCCCCACTGCACACCTCCAGCAGCCTCTGCACTGCTGGTCTCTCCCAGGCGCACCAGTGGAACCTGCCCTGCTCATTTCCCAATTCTCCCCCGAGGGACTGCGGAGCACACAAACAGGAGTCCTGCCCCGTGGACTCCTCCAGTCTGTAGGAGACACAGGCCTCAGACAGGTGCTTCTGCAGCTTAGTGCCGACTCACAGCCCTCAGCCCACGTGTGTTCCCAGAAAGCCTGCACGACAGCCCAGTCATGGAACATCGAGAGAGGTCCCCAAGACAGCAACACCTGTATCAGCACAGAGGGCAACGATTAATGATGAGCACCAGAAGTGCCTATGCAAAGGCCCTGTACCCTGTCTCTTCAACACCTGCCTGCGGCACGGGAGACACAATGGAGGAGGTAGCTTGTGTCTGGGGCTGCAGCAAGGCTGAGGCAGCCGACACTGTGCTGCCAGACATGGCGGAGCCAGCCTCCTGAGCTGCAGGACAAGGCCTCGGTCCCGGGAGCCACAGGGGATCCCAGACAGGGACACTGCAGGACACATACGCTCTCCTCTGCAGAAAGGCCAGCATGGCACTGGGGGACTTTGTCCATGGGGGTGTTATAGTCACAGGCTGGAGGCGTCTCAGGCAGCAGACAGCCCCGGACTCCACCTAGTATCACAATGCTTGCACAGAGAGCATGACAATAATGGTGGGTACCCCCAACCCTTGCCCTCCCCACCACCGCGGGTCCCACAGCCCAGGTCTCTCTCCAACATTTCTTCACATCCCTGAGGTTCAAGGCAGAGCTCACCTGCAGCATCTTCTGCCCTCACTGACTCCAGTGTCCTAGTGACCCCGGCATGACCTCACCCTCTGCACACTCAGGCCAGGCCATGCCCTGTCCACTTCCAGAACCATGAGGGCCTGTGCACACACCCAGACAAGCTCGTGCCCTCTTCCTCTCAGGCCCTGCTTCCTTTCCCTGCCCCAACCTCAACACCGGCCCTCTGCCCTGCTCCCCTCTGAAGCCAAGTGCAGTGTCCCCCTCCCCCAGGCTGCTCCCTCTCCTAGCAGCTCCCTACCCTGCTGCCTCCACCAGGAGGCTGCCAGGATTTGCTGTGCTAACACGGGGGTTGCACACTAGCCCCACAGCCAGGCACACCTGCACACCTCCTTTACAGGAGTGCCTTGGCTCAGTCCCAGCTCTGTCCCCATTCCAGCTCCCTGCTGCAGCCCAGCCTGGGGCAGTGGTGACAGCTCCCCTGCTGCTGGAAAGCTTGGATGGTGCTTCCAGCCCTGAGGCATTTAGGGAGTATTCGAGACTTCTCTTTCCTCTCTCTACATTAGGAAATTTTAAAAATGTTTCTGAAAAGGGGGTGCTTAGTGCTAAATGTGAACCCTCACAAGACTTCATGCTCCTCACTGGCCAGCAAGAAATGCAGCTGCCACTCCCTTTGCCCCCACTTTCTAGAGACCTCCCTGGCCTCCTGAGGCATCTCGGTCACCCTCTGTCTGCACAGATGTAACACCCCCGAGCTTACCCCGGTGCCTGCATTGTTTTCACAGCGCTACAAGTGTTTACTTATAAAGGCTCTCGCTGTGAACTGTCTCAGGCTCTGTATACAGTGGCCACACAGGCTCTATTTACGGGGTGTGCTGCGACGACGTTCTGGCAGATGTTTACTGCATGGGATGAGCTGTGCACGTCCTGGGGATAGTCTGGCAATCCTACCCCAGGTGCCTGTGACACCAGGCTTAGAAGCCCAGTGACAGAGCCAGCAACCGGGGCTCCCAGCGAGCTTACCTCTGCTGGCTCTCCAGGCTGCACGATGGAGACGCTCAGGGCAGGGTGGATGCTGCGAGCACCATGCTCCCCCTCTGTGCGAACCGCTTTCCCAGCATCCCATGCACGAAGGGAAAGGGCCGGGACCCGGGGCTGGCTGCAGGAAGAGACCTCTGGACAAAGGGGCCCCACTTGCCCTGCCTTGGCCTCCTCACAGAATTTCAAACTTCAGACAGAAGGCTTGAGAATGCAACCCAGAGCAAGCTGCGGCTGCTGCTGGCTAAGCACCCCAAGGCTAGAATATTTTAGGGTACAGTTTTCGCTCACACAACCATGATGGAACCATCAAAATCAGGTCAACAGATAGGTCTCCACCATCGTATCCTTGGGTCCAACTCAATAGCCACACTTGTCCCAGCTGGGATTGCTACAGCCAAGAGAGGCCACTGAGCAGCACGCATCCTACTCAGCCTGCTCTTCAGTCTGCGGAATTAAGTGTTCCTTTTTTTCAAGATTTATTTATTTATTTTTTATTGCAAAGACAGACACAGAAAGACACAGAAAGTGCTGGCTCACTCCCCAAGTGGCTGCAATGACCAGAGCTAAGCCAATCAAAAGCCAGGAGCCAGGAGCTTCTTCTGGGTCTCCCAAGCAGGTGCAGGGTCCCAAAGCTTTGGGCCGTCCTCTACTACTTTCCCAGGCCACAAGCAGGGAGCTGGATGGGAAGTGGAGCAGCGGCGGACGCAAGGTGAGGATTTAGCCACTAGGCTATTGTGCCAGGCCCAAGTGTTCCTTGTTCTTTCCCTAATACCCATGACCTTGATGTCTTAGAAAACAAAGGACTGGGCCCAGCGGCGTGGCCTAGCAGCTAAAGTCCTCACCTTGAACACACCAGGATCCCATATGGGCGCCGGTTCTAATCCCGGCAGCTCCACTTCCCATCCAGCTCCCTGCTTGTGGTCTGGGAAAGCAGTCGAGGACGACCCAAAGCTCTGGGACCCTGCACCCGTGTGGGAGACCCGGAAGAGGTTCCTGGTTCCCGGCATTGGATCGGCACAGCACCGGCCGTTGAGCTCACTTGGGGAGTGAATCATCGTATGGAAGATCTTCCTCTGTCTCTCTTCCTCTGTGTATATCTGACTTTGTAATAAAATAAAAAATAAATCTTTAAAGAAAACAAAGGACCAAGCGTTGAGTTTAACATCTAAGTGATTTGGTTTCTATGATGTTTCCTCTGAATTCATGTAATACATTTCAGCAGGCACACCTTTAAGCAATGCTGGTTTCCTTACATTGCATCCCATCACCTGGCACCAGGGTGGGTTGGTAGGTTCTGTTACTGTAGGCCTTGATGTGCCAGTCTCTGAGAGGTAGTTTTTCCATTATAAAACGATTCTTCTCCTCCAACCCCGTGTCCTTTGTCCTCACGTTGGGGCTGCCAGCTCACAGAAGGGACTTGAAGTCACAAAAGGAATGAGTACTATCCGGGTCTCTCATAAGTCAGGTGAGTCCAGGCCAAAGTAGCTAAAACCAAAAAGGAGGGGAGAGGCCATCTACCTTCAAGAACTGACTTGTCAGTCTGAGTTCACACGAACGGCAGCTGCAGGAACAGCCGCATCCAGCAGCCCAAACGCCCAGTGAGGGCTCCGCCTCTTCTCTCCCTTTCTCACCTGTTCTCCACCAGGCTGGGTTCATTCCCGGGCAGAATCGTGGGGCAGCAGCTGCAGGGGCCCCAGGAGTCGCCAGGCTCATGTTCATCCTGGGCGTCCATGAGATCAGGGCAAAAGCAGGGGGACTTCCAGGAAGTGCTGCCCACATGGGCCCCGTGCGCTTCCCAGAGCCTGTGTCTGGAGCTCTGGCCACACTGACCGGCAGCGGCAAAGCTTGGTCATGAGCCACCTGGCCAAGCTTTGCAGCAAGAGAGGAGAGAGGGGATGCAACAGCCACATCCATAGATGGAAGTGAAGAGAGACCAAGGGCTCCTGGGAGCAGCCCAGTTCCCACAGAGCCACAGGGCAGCACAGGTGGATACAACAGGAGGGGCACAGCACGTGCAAGGTGCAGTCAGAGAGTCTACCCAGGGCCCAGGACCCAGCGCTCCTCTCTCCTGTGACAGGGCAAAGGGGTTCACACACTGGCTGCTGCAAGGAGCCTCAGCAAAGAGACAGAGTGCAAGGCAAGGGGCCTGCCCCTCCTGAAGTCAGTGCAGCACCCCAAAAACTCCGGCCTTTCTCACTGCTGCTGGAGCCCAGCCGCAGCCTCGCCCCTGCTGTGCAGGACCCACAGCCATGAGGTCGGAAATGGCCAGTTCCAAAACATGAAAGTGAGCCAACAGTTCATGATCCCCAGAGGCTAGACGAGGAGGCTGCTGGCCCCAAGCCTGCACAGCTCCTAACCAAACATGTAAAAGATGAAATACGGACATGCAGCCTGCAAGCCGTGGCCCTACAAGGAATGGTTTGTGCTGCCCTTGACAGGAGAGCTCTGGGCAGCTCATCTTCGGCTGATAAGGGGACCTGGGCAGGCAGCAGATGGACAGGCTTCCTGGGGACTACCAAAGGCAGATGGGCAGCGGGTTTCAACCCCAGCTCCAGGACACTGCCTGTGTGGCCAATCCCAAGCCTGTGGCCAATCCCACCCTGACAGTATCCCCTCTGTTCCCTTTGCTTTCGGGAATCAGGTCAACTGCCACCTCCTCCAGGGAGCCTTCGCCACATCTTCCCCAGGTTCCCAGGGCCTGCAGTGCCTATGAGCACCTCAGTCCATGAGCAGATGGCCCCTTGGACAAACTCTGGGGCTTGTCACCCCCTGCAGCAGGCGAGTGGCCCCTTAATGCTCTGACTCTGTGGCCATGGAAACGCTGGAGACAAGGGACAAGGTTGGTGGGGTCTTGCCCCAAGGCAGGGGACACCTCTCAGAGGACACAGCCAATTGCAGTCTGCTTCCAGTTCAGCCACACCTGAGTCCCTTCCCAGGACACCCCACAACTTCCAGACTACAGGTGAAGCATCCCCTCTCCCTCACCAAGCAGCTCTAGCATCAGAGACAGCCTCAGTATGCCTCTGGGCGGGCACACACACACACACACACACACACATCCTTCCAAAAAACACTTTGTTTCCAACATCCTCCCAAAATGGGGACAATGACAGCAACGCCTTACAAGGTTGTCCCGGGAGCTAATGGCACCAAGGTGAGGTCAAAGGTTATGAACACTCCTGGCACACAGCAAGTGCTCAGCCAGGAGTGGCCTCTGTCTGCATCATTGCCCCAGGAATCCCAGGAGAAGACCCTGACTCAATGTAGGCTCTTTCAAACAGCAATGTTTTGGTTTTTTGTGTCTAAGATTCCGGAATTAAGATTTGGAGACTGTACCCCGCTAAGTCCCCAATCCACTGACTGCACTCCAGGCCAGTGACTGCTACAAGGTTAGGGTTAAGGTTAGCCCCCTGGTTCCCCGACTGGGACTCCACAGGTCAGGGTCAGGCCTGAGGCTGCATCTGTACACACTCTGGGTCATGCTGCTGCCGCCCTCTGACTGCACCACGTGGAGAGGAAGGCCAGATCGTGCAGGAGATGGACCACCCACCAGCTGACCTCCAGTCTGCCCAGGGGCAGGAGTGGGAGCAGCCCTGGCCACATCGAGACCTGGGCCTCCTTGCCTGGAAGCAAGGGTCCTTCCTGACTGAGCAGGAGCAGGCTTCGCTCAAAGCACAAGGCATGCCAGGTGGCCCCAGTCGGGGACACGAAGCTGCCTGTTCCATCTCCAGCAACGCACACACATCCAAGGCCATCACTATCCCCCAGGCTGACCCTGGCATCCCTCATAACCAGAGCAAGGGAGTATTCAGACCCTGGATACCACATCATCTTGATCACAGCTCCTTGGTTCCAATCACACAAGGCCAACATCAAACCACAAACACACCTGTGGATGTGACCACGTTCCCAAGAAAGCTCAGTTACAAAGCCAGGAGTGGGCCGATTACGGCAGGGGACCAACACCTGCTGACCCCTGCCTTAGCCGATGAGGATGGAGGGTTGACACAGGACAGAGTTCATTTCTAATCATTTAATTTATTTATGTTAGAGGCAGCCAGATAGAAAGCAAGCACTCCATTCACTGGGTCACGTGCTTGAGACCCTCAGGGAACTTGGGAATTCAATTTGGATCCCCCACATGGACGGTAGGGACCCGGGCCCTTGAGCCTTCACCCCTGCCTCACAGAGTATTGGCAGGAAGCTATAACAGGGAGTGGGCTGGGACTCAAATCTGGGTACTCCCATTAGAGGAAGGTGCAACACAGCCTGTGTGTGTGAGGGGGAACCTTGGGAGCAGCCCAGGATTTTATACCACAGGGTCCCAGCCTTCCCCCTAAGGAAGACAGGCACTCCAGAAAAAGCCCGTCTGCAGGACCCAGTGGCCCACTCAGCCTAATCACACCAGGAACTAACACTTTGAGATGAATCTCACCTTTCAGACATCCAGCAAAGCCTGGGTCCAGAAGGGTGCGGGCAGAAAGCAGTAAGTGGACCCCACTCCCTGAGGGCCCCAGGGTGTAGGTGGGCTGCACGCTCCGCCCACTCACTGCTGAGAGGCCCACCTGCCTGCCCCAATCCAACGGACGCCATACCTTATTAAAACTCTGCTTCCCTGCTCCCCACTCCTGTGTCTCACGCCTGAGGACACTGTGAGAACCTGATCCTGTACCCCACCTGTCTCTAACACGCTGAGGGGTCGCAGTATCTTAACTTGCAGGCCAAACACACACGCGCAAACCGTACTTTCCAGGCCACCCAGCCCCCAGGGGGGCAGAGGGCACAAAGCCGCGGGTCTGAGGCCCAGACACTGGGTCATGGGAGGTGAGGGGGACCCCCGACATTCGAGACCTCTCCACACCCCAGCACTTCGATGTGCCAGGCACGGGGAGCTCCAGGCCGGCCCACACCACACAGGGCTGCTGCCTGGCCAGCGCTGGGGCACACAAACACAAGGCCAGGAGAAGCCCGGGACGCCCGGGCCCGTGTCCTCGGGCCTCCTTCCACCGAGGCCAGGAGAAGCCCGGGACGCCCGGCCCGTGTCCTCGGGGCCTCCTTCCACCGAGGCCAGGAGAAGCCCGGGACGCCCGGGCCCGTGTCCTCGGGCCTCCTTCCACCGAGGCCAGGAGAAGCCTGGGACGCCCCGCCCGTATCCTCGGGGCCTCCTTCCACCGAGGCCAGGAGAAGCCTGGGATGTCCAGGGCCCGTGTCCTCGGGGCCTCCTTCCACCGAGGCCAGGAGAAGCCTGGGATGTCCAGGGCCCGTGTCCTCGGGCCTCCTTCCACCGAGGCAGGAAGCCGGAGCCCGGAGCCCCTGCGCACCCAGGACGGCCAGAAGCCCACGACCACAGGCCAGGCTGCCATCCGCGGCCTTCCCTCGCCTGCTTTCGCCCCCCACGCCCTACACACACACAACAGCCGCTTAGAAAGAAGGAACATGGATGGCACTCACGGTTCTGGAGATTTCGTCCACAAGACGGGGCTGTCCAGGCTGTGAGGGAGAAGCCCGCGCGGCAAGGCTCCTCGTGCCCTCTGACCCCCGAGACCACGCCCCAGGCGCACCAGGCACTTCCGGCTCGGGGGCTTGGCGTCCACCTGCAGGCAGGCGGTGATCCTTCGGAGCCCAGGAAGGCGCCCTGGGTCCTGACAAATGCCAGAAAACTTGGAAATGGGGTGTCCACACCTTCCCACTCCTCCCCACCTCCTTCCCAGTCATTCCCGTTTGCAAGTGAAAAAGCGAACCATGACCCAGGAAGGTTGGGAACAGGTAATCCAGGGCCACACTGCCCCAGCCGGCAGACCTGGCTAGGGGCCCCTGTGTTTGGCAGGTCACCAACTGAGATAGAGTCAGGGCTTGCTCGTGACCACGCAGCTGGCTACCAGCTCCCCAGCCTCTCCTGAGGTCGCCTAGGAGAGTCCACGGGAGCAGAGGCAGCAGCCATGATGAACGAATGGCAGTGCCTTCCCGTCCCTTTCTTTCTTTTGGATGGCTGTAGGAGAGTTGAATTGAGGCAGGCTGGCAGAAGAACCACTGCACTAAACTTTGTTTCTCTTGGTGTTTCACTGCAATTCTTCACCTGGACTCCGCCATCTCAGTGCAGAAGCAATGCCTACTGCAACCACTCCCCATTACTACCCCACACTGAACGGGGGCTCTCTGCTGACAGCACTCCTGGGACAGACGGCATGGCAGCTGCCCCTACAGTCACAGGAGCAGCAGTTAGGGATGCCAGCATCCCATGGTGGAAGGCTTAGGTTCAAGTCCTGATTCTACTCCCAATGCCAGCTTCCTGCCAGCACACACCCTGAGAGGTGGCAGGGGATGATGGTTCAGGGACCTGGACCCCTGCCAGCCACATGGGAGACTTCACTGAGTTCCTGGGTGGCTTCTGCTTGGCCCCGTCCTGTCACCCGGTAGATAGACTCTCTCTCTGCCTTTCTGACAGATGGAAGCTGAAGTGTCAGCAGATAACCTTTGAGTCCACACCTCTGTGTACTATGAGATGCTTCCCTAAGAGACTCAGCTGCAGTGGCCCAAGGCCACAGCACAGCAGACCACGCTCGGGGAGTCTTTTCGTAGTTGGCTGTTACAGCTGTGGAGAGAGACAAGCCTAGGACCCAGGACCTTCTGCAATGTGCTCCCCGGGGAAGAGGGGACTCCAGGGTACAAGGTGGAGCTTGACGTGCAAGCCTCTGGACAGGGCCCCCGGCCTCCCCATGAAGCCCTCTGCTTGCTCACTCGCTCACTGCTGCTGCCCTCACACCAGCCACTCCTGTGCCCCAGGTGCGTACCTCGGGCTGCACCATGTAATCCATCCGGATCCGTAACCTGTGAAGTGACATTGCAGCTAGCACCCAGCCTCAGGGCTCTGCCAGCCAGCTTGGTGGAGTCAGACAGCTGCACTCCCTGTGGCAGTCTGCACCTTACTGTGAGCGGCCAACATTCATGTGTCACTAGCCAGAGAATGTGGAACTGTCCAGGAGGCCCCATGACCCCAGCCCTAGGACACCTGTCCACACCCCAACAGACCCCTCATCTGTCCGTCCTGCCCTCCTCTCTTCAGTCTCCCTCTCACTGCAGAGACCCCAAGAGATTCTACCCCCATGTTCTTGCCACAGGAATCTTACCAAATACCAGCTTGACATGTCAGAGCATGCCCTGGACCCAGGTGCCTCCTTTTGTGCTTCTATACAACATAACAATTGTGCTGGAGCTGACATCACAGCACTGCCGGTTCAGCAGGCACCTGGGATGCCAACATTCCATGTGAGTGCCAGTTCAAGTCCTGGCTGCTCCACACCCCTCCAGCTCCCTGCTAATGCGCCAGGGAAATCAGCAGAAGGTAAGTGGGAGACCCTGATGGAGAGCCTGGCCCCTGGCTTCAGCCTGGCCCAAGTCGCTATTCCAGCCTTTTGAACAGTGAACCAACAAATGCAAGTTTTCTTTCTCCTCCCTTCCCCAAACCACCCATAACTCTGCCCTCCATGTACATAAATCTTTTATGAAAAAATGGATAACATCTTCACGCCTCCCTAGGACCTTGCAGCCCTTCACAGCTCAGTCTCCAGCCACTTGGTCAGCCTCACTGCTCTTCATTCACTGTGATGCCGGCTCAGTCGGCTGCATCCTATGGAGGCAGAACAAGGCTTCAGATGAGCTAAGGGGACCCAGAGGGGAGTGTGTGATCCAGCTCTTTGTGGAGCCATCCAGAAAGGCTGCCCTGAAGAGGTGGCCTATGAACTGAGACTTGGAAGGACAGAAGAATTAACGCCACAAAGGCTAAGTCTTGTGCATTTCCATACAAACTTCAAACGCAGCTCATCTGTTTCTATCCAAGAGTCTTTGGGGGATTTTTGAGGGATTGTGTATTAAAAGACAGGAAATATGGAGCTTCCAACCATGGATATGGTATGCCCTCCATTTATTTAGTTGTTTTGGTTTTTTTGTGTGTTTTGGGTTGTTTTTTTTTTTTTCATTTCTTATTCAAGATACCTTCCATTGTAGAGGTTTGGGCATCTTTCATTGAATTGATTTCCAAGTTGTAATTTTTTAGAAATTTGATTTTCTGGTTGTTTGTTGCCACTGCTTACAGATGTTCCCCTGGCCCCCGCAGTCCCAGGACCAGGAGTCTGTCCATAGGTGAGGGCTAAGGACAATGAGGTAACATACAGTGCAGACAGTTAGCAGCCTGAGAAACAATGCAATTGGATACGACACTTACCAGGCCTGCTGCAAAACAGCACCACTGGCAGCAGAGGAGTCACAGACCCTTGCGGTCCTGCAGGTGCAGCTGTGAGGTCACAGGGAGGGCAGGGCTAGTTCTTCCTCAGGACCACAGGGGCAGGATCCTTCCTGTAGACTCCTTCTCCCTGTGTCATCCCCTGTGCGTGTCTGTGCTCACTGTCAACCCTCAAGGAGACTGTACTGGATTGAGCACCAGCCCTTGTGCCCGCAAAGACCCCCTCCCCAAAGAGGACAACATCTTGAGATATGAGATTTTAAAAAAAAACAGATTTGTAAAAATATGTATTTTTTAAAAAGTGGATTTAAAAAAATCCATTAAAAAGAAAGGAGCAGGGCTTGGTGGTGTGGCCTAGTGGCTAAGGTCCTCGCCTTGATCCCATATGGCCGCTGGTTCTAATCCTGGCAGCTCCACTTCCTCTCTGTCTCTCCTCCTCTCAGTATATCTGACTTTGTAATGAAAATAAAATAAATCTTTAAAAAAAAAAAAAAAAAAAGAAAGGAGCAAATAAAATTTCTCATCTGAAAATTCATGAAGCTTCTACTTTTCATCTTTCCTAAAACATGAGAATTTTAATTTTTGGTTGCTTTCCTCTACCTTTGAGTAATGTTCCTCCGGGAAATGATACTGACGATTCTTCTGGGATAAGGAGCAGGTTATTAAAGGCAAAATGAGAAACAGAAAATGGCTTCTGGACAAGTCTTTAAGAAATGAGATTACAGTCGGCTTATCAGCTGAGCCCAAGGCACCAATAAAGCAGACATGTAATCTCAAGAGTTTGCTAGAAATTTCCAAGATGGTCAGCTGGGTGTCCTTTCACACCTGTGAAATAGCATTTTCTTTGGGGCAGCAGACATCGCAGGCTCATCTAACTCTGCACCAAATGCTCCATCCTGTGACAATGTTTCACAAAGTTCATGGGAAGTGGAATCAAAACATCAGTGGATTTTAATGTAAAAAAAATATTGCAATCCTTGCATAACTTTTTCATAAAACACATTTTTTATGTACTTTTCAGTGGCCCCTAGAATGAATGTTCAGTTTGGGGGATTTTTTGGGTTTTATGTTTTGTTTTGTTTTTGCACCGAAACACACTGATCTCTGTGTCTCCCCCGAATTTCTGTCTTTCAAATACATAGTTTAAAAAGAAAAAAAAATAAATGCCACTATCGATTATGACCTTGGGGGTCCAGCACTGTGGTGCGATAGCTTAAGGCTCTGTCTGCAGCACTGGCATCCATGTGGGTGCTCCACTTCCCGTCCAACTCCCTTTGAGTGACCTGGGAAGGCAGCAGAGAAGGGGTCACCTCCCTGCACCCACATGGGAGACCCAGCAAAAGCTCTTGGCTCTTGGCTTCAGATTGGCCCAGCTCCAGCTGTTTCTACCATTTGGGGAATGAACCGGAAGATGGAATATCTCTCTGTGTGTCTCTCCTTCTCTCTGTAACTCTACCTCTCAAATAAAAATAATCTTTAAAAAATTATGACCTTGAACCTGTCTCAGCCTCTTTGAAGGTCCATACTCAGGCAACACAGCCAAGCATTGGCCATCACTCATAGTCTGCCCCGGGGCCAACCCTTCCTCCTACTTGGATTTTTTCCTAGTTCCTTCAGCAAAGATTAGACACTGTTCTCCTACTGTGTCTCTGGGAGGCGGTCCAGAGCCAACCATGATTCAGGCCTGGAAAAAATGAAGAAATCCCCCGAGGGGTAGCCATTCATTGGGTTGCAGATAAAGATGTAAGGAGACTCATTAAAGGCTTAGTGTCTGAGGCAGGTTCTGTTTGGAAAACTCCATGACCAAAAGCCCTGAGGAAAGGGGTGCAGCATCTCAGGCAGGGGGCCAGTAGAGAAAACAGCCAAAGCAGAGGTAGCCTGCCTTCCAGGGTGTGGGGCAGAGGAGCCAGGTGGGGGTGCCAGGGGGCCCCCAGAGCTCCTGTCCCAGAGAATGGCACTCTGTGAGCTTTTTATCTCCACTTGGGTGTAGGGACACAGACTGAGCCAGCCTAGGGGTCTCAGCTTCCACACCTGAAAACGGGAACTGTAATGTCTGCCCATCACCTACAACATTATCCTGAAAGTTCACAATGATGTGTTGAGTGACGACACAGCTTTGCATGTGAGGAAGTGCCAGCAAGAGCCCAAACTTCAGGTGCCCTGTGTCCTGGCTTGTGAGCCCTTCCCCACCTCGCCTTGACACAGAGCTTGACATTCCGAGATGTGTCTTGGCTGTAGCTGACATGTAGCCCCAAACCAACAGACTTTGACCAGACACACGTGAAATCCTAAAGTTTGCCTTCGGCACATGCTGATCATATTAACGTGGGCAGGTTTTTTACCCTAAGACTACTGTTTCTTTGGGACAATGAGGCTATACCATTTTCCTTGTAGGGTTAGCGTGAGGATTAAATACCAGATCAACAGCAACTGATGTGCAGACAATCAAACAGCCATCCTCTTTTCCTCTCCTGCTCTCAGCACATGCCCTGGGGATACAGATGAATGCATGCATGGGTGGATGGGTGGGTAGTGGATTACAACATGGTTGGTCTAGTTTCTTGATCAACTGACAGTGCATGGCCTAAAGTCCCCAATCTTAAGCACACTGTTGGCCTCTCTGGTGTGGATCAGTCCCACCTGAAATCTCCCTGCTCCTATCTTGAATTGGCCCTGAGTACACAACAAGAACTTCTCAGAAGTCAAGGACAAGGGCCAGGCTGGTCCCAGGGGCCAGGCTGAAATGCTCACTCCCAAACTCCTTCCATACACACAGAGCTGCACTTGTGTTTTACACAAAGTATAGATTGTTTATCAATGCACAGAAAAAGACAGGGATGAAGCATCCCTAACTGTGAAGTCAGAATTCAACACAATGGGACCCAAGTATTTTACTCTATACATTCTTCCTGTAATCCTCTATTTTCGAAAAACACTTAGTTATTAATATTTGAAAGGAGAGGATGAAAGGGAGAGAGGGAGGAAAAGAAAGAGGAAGAGACATTGCTCTATAAATAGGTCAAAATCTGCTGACCCAAGCTAGTAGGGGAGAGATGGGCTGGCCATGCCACAGGAGTGCCGAGCTGGAAAATCCTGAGGAAAGGTCACAAAGTGTGGACTCGGGCGGATGGGGAGGAAAGGAGACATCACGAGACAGTAGGGTGACCCACGTGAGCTCACGGCAAGGCTGATCCGAGTCCCTCTAGGACACATAGGGGGCCATAGCCTGGATGAAGAAGGTAGCCTTCATGGCTTGGCCTGGCATGTGGGGAAATGGAACTGAAGGTCACAGGAGCTGGGGCACCCTCTGCATGCTGAGCTGCATGTCCCGTGTAGCCTTGGCTAGCAGCCCAGGAGGAAGATGTGGCAAAGTGCCCTGTCCCTCCTGCAGGTCATCAATGGCCCTGTCCCTTTCTTGTGCCAACCACAGCTCTCAATCTCAGCTTACCACACAGAGCAAGGCAGCCCTGCCCCACCCAGGGGTGGCCATCAGGACATACCCCAGTGCCCTGAGTGGACCCTGTACTAAACCAAAGCAGGGTCTGGAAATGCAGCTGAGGAAACCCAATAGTGAAGAAAGGCAAACTTACACAGTCAGCTGTGCGAGAGATACCAGCTGGAAACCACTAGGAACCATCACTCGAGCACCTGCCGGCCTGCGTTATCCATGCTCTCCACTGTATGTATGTATATAACTGGAAAATGTTTTTATATATTATAAATAAACTACATACATAAACATATAAACTATATATATATAAACAGTTGGACATTTTCAAAAGAGCTCAGTGCACCCGTAGATGGAAAGTAGTAGAGCAAATATGACTTTCCAATAAAAATTTTTAGCAAAAAAAGGAGGGAAGGAAGAGATGGAGAGATAAGGAGAAGAAAAAGAAAACCCAACACAAACCCAGGACTGTGATATCAGAGCTGTGTTCCCTCCCGGGACACACATGGCGCCTGGCTGCCCCACTCACCCAGCCCACGGCTGGCTCTTACTCCAGGGAGACCCTCCTAAGCCTCACATTGACCTCCGAGAAGCCAGGTTGACTACACTGGGCCCAGTAGTGCTCCCAGCCAGGCTCCATCCGCTTGGACTTTGAATCTCCAAGCAACCTTGGGTGACTTGAAGGTTACCATCCTCTAACTCCAGCAATAAGCCCAGGGTTCAGCAGAGCCATGTGTCATGTGGCTCCCAAAATGTGGGGGACTTGGGTCCTTTGGGAAAACCCAGAAGTGATTTTCCCAGGGCAGGGCCTCCAGCTGAGCAGGACCCAGCAGCTCCACATTCCCATGGGGACCTGTGTGCACTCTGGGCCTGCCTCCTCCCACAGGCAGTGTGCTTGATGGACAGCAGTCTCATCCACTGGGAAGTGAGACCAGGAAATGGGGCGGGGCCTAAGGTGGCTCTGCATTCCCCAGTGGGAGGGTGCGGGTGAGTACAGAGATGGTGACCAAGAGGGAGAACTCGAAAGGCAGGAGGGGGAAGGAAAGGGAGAAGGGAAGGGAGGCAGAAATAGCACCTGTCAATCACCCCCAGACCCCCAGGTGAGGGGAGGGGCTGGGGGAGCTGAAAGGCTGCCTAAAGGGGATTGCAAGGATTCCAAATGTCGGACAGCCTGGGACAGCACAGAGGGGTGAGCAGGGCAAGGCTCTGGCCATGGGGCAGTTGGTGGGAAGCTGTGAGCCAGGGCTACTGCAGGCCGGCGCCTGGGGGTTGGCTGAGCAGGTGCGGGAGGATCAGAGCAGAGCACCCCATTGGCCAGGGCCCCCTGCCCGAGGAAGACAGGGAAACACTGGGCCCCATCCAGTGGAAAAGGAGGAGGTCAGCACAGTGGGCCAGAGCCTTGTCACTGGCACATGGGTAGAAAGAGCTATGTTTAGCCTGAAGAGGTGCAAGGTGGGACAGTGGCAGTGTCCCCCAGTGTCCCCAGGACACTGGAGGTGATGAGCAGATCTGGGCTCAGTGGGAGTCAGGGTGGCATCAACTTAGCTTGCTGTGTCCAGGGAAACTGAGTACTTGTTAAACATCGTTGTAATCACCTCCTCTCACGGGTACTGGGATGGTCCCAAAGGCCTCCACGGCCTATTTCCTCCACAAAGCCAATCTTCTCCCTGGTTGAGGGACCTCAGGACTGACAACCCTGCTGCTAGAGCCCACTGCTCCAATGCCCCCGGGTCTTTGTGGCACTCCCAGCTGCCGCCCCCTCCCCAACCCCACCCTGGCCCCAGCTGCGTTCCTTTTTCTAAATTAGGCTCCAGGGCCTCACTTGGGCAGGAGACCAGAGGCGAGGTGCCGACACTGTGGCGTCCAGCACGTAATCACGGCCATGACATTCCCAGGGGCGCCAGCCAAGCTCTGGTTACCATTCTTACAGCAGGTGGGCAGTGACCAAAATAGCACTGGACATAGGGGCTCAGGCTGTCACCCAGGGAGGGGACATCTCTGCAAGGACATGGGGCATCGAGGCCTCCACTATCCCCACCCACTCCTAGCGCCCCTGCCGACCACATGCAGGGATCGCGGCCTGAGCAGAGGGGCTGCTGAGCTGAGACCCTTCACTCAGAGGGTGGGCATGCTCTGCCTGCTGAGCCCACGGCTCCAGGACAGATTGTTCTAACGGTGGCAAAGGAGACTTGACCTCCAGGAGCATTTGCTCTCACAGAACACGAGGCTGCTGCAGCCCAGAGGCACTGTGTGAACTTGGCCAGGGTCAAGGCTGAGAGCGAGACCCATGTCCCCTACCACCTCAGTGTTCTTGGAAATGGCCCAGGAGCACACAGAGGTCTCTTGCAGCCTCTGATCTGGGGGTCCTCCAACTAACCTGGTAGGCTGGGAAGGGAAAAGCAACCCATACTCACAATGGCCACCAGGGGGCTGCAGCCATGGCTCTGTCTTCACACCCGCCCTCATCTGCACCACTCCGTAATTAAACATGGAAGACAGGAAAGGTTGCTGCTAACAACCCCTCAGCCTAGGAGGAGGATTTCAGCAGGATGCAAATATTTTGTGGAGGTCGATTTTGGTTTTCCTAACTCATTGGAGCTCTGGAAGTCACACGAGCCAAGTGCTCCTGAGCACAGGACTGTATAAAGGACACTCACTACAGAGATGATGACAACGCCGCTTACCCCCACTGCACACGCCTTCTCTCGAGGACCTCCTTTCCAGGGGCCCCACAGAAGCTTGTGGGAACTGGAAGTGGGACTCCATGGTGCTCTCTGAGCGAGGCTGTCGCCAGGGGCTGACACCATCAGCAAGTCGGCCCTGGGTATTCCAACCTGCCACTCCTGGGCCTTTGTAGGGCCTGGTCCACTCCAAAGCCAGATGCCCAGATGCCGTCTCTAAATAGAATCCCTGCCTGATGGCTCCCCTCACCTTCCTTCCCCTTGCCTGCAGCCAGCTGAGAGGCCAAGGCGATGAGCTGGCAGCTGATTTTTACCTGTGTGCATGTGTCAGTGTCGGCTTGTACAGGTCCTGAAGAGTGCAGGCAGGTGGACTCTGGCAAGGCAGCCTTAAGAACAACAGCTCAAGGGGTCTGAAGATTCAAGTCCCCCAGTGTGGACTCACCAACAAGAAAAGGGCCCAAACGGCTACGGCCCATGGTCAGGGATCTTCGCATCCTGCTCCAGGGCCGGGCTCCTGGACCAGGGTGTGTTGGACACCTTTCCGGCACTAAGCCATCTCCCTGGGTAGCAGATAGGGAACTGGCCTCGGGAAACAGGATGTAGCTAAAACCTGGCAGCATGCTCTGATCGTCATCCCGCACCGAGCAGCCACCTTCTTTCCGGACAAGCAGGAGGCAGGTGAAGCACGTGTCCTCGTGTGGTCTACACACTGCCAAGAAATGGATCTACCATGAGGCTCATGAAGTCTGCGTGGGCTTTCTGGGGGCTGCCTCAGCTCCACTCAGCAGGAGGCAGCATGCGGAAGAGGGATTGGACAGTAAGACATCCCACCTTCCCAGGCCCCAGAAGTAAAGCCCGAGGCATTTTTGTGGGGATTTCCCCTCAACGATTCCTCGGTTGCCTAGCCGACAAGATTCCTTCAGATCAGTCACCTCTGCCCCTTACAGTCAATACCTTCGTCATCACCATCCTCTCATCCGTCACTACCCTCTTCCCCAGGTGCTGCTGAACACCTAACCATGACTGCGTCATAAACTTCATCTTCATCATGACTACCATCACGGACCTGGCTGTCACCGCCACCACCATATCACTGGCATCAAAACCAGAATCCCTGACACACCAGCCTCTCGATCATGACTGCATGGCCATCGTCACTGCCACCCTCACCATCGCCGTCATCACCATCACCACCACATTCTCCTTCTCCTCACTCTATCACCGTCGTCCTTACATCTCACCATTATCATCACCATCACTAACTAATGATACTGACCAAGTGTTCCTTAGGAACCATCGCTGTGCTGGTCATCACTGGAGTCGGTTCAGCGGATTCCTCCCCAGCAGAGGTGTTGTAAGTCAGTCTTTTATTACAGATGACGAAGCAGACTTGGAGAAGTTATGTGACTTTCTCACGTCTAGACACTAAATAAGCAAGAGTCAGGATTTGAACATGTGTCTTTCATTAGAGGTCAAACCCTTAGTCACTCCACCTTTCTGCTGCTGGCTTCAACGTGGCCCTGGCTGAGACTTTCCATTTTTCCTTCCTGGACTTCACACTCCTTCCCCACCCCGTCTGCCTCCTAATCCCCCTACTCCCAGGAGCCAGGCGGCCACTCTAAGCCACCAGAATAGCTATGTGATATTCAGTCTGCTTCCCTCACTCCCCTGCCTCAAGACTCCCCAAGTAGCTCCACCCCAACAGCGAGCAACATCCCTCACACCTGTCGGGATTCCTTCATGCAACGTCACAGAAGAGCTGTGCAACTAAGAAAGGAAGAAGGGCCAGGGTGAGGAATTTACTGGAAGGAACCTGGATCAGTCCCTGAGGGTGAGCGTGGAGCCGAGCTATACCAAGTCCTTCTCACGTGCTTGCTGCAGGCTAAGGCATCGAGGGGATGTGGGGATGAATGAGGCAGGCTGCTTGGTGACCCCAGTGGTTTATAAGCAGAGCCACAGGGAGCCAGAGAACTGTACCAGGAACCTCTCATGATGGAGGCTCTAAGCTCTCAGTCGGTCTCACTCAGGGAGAAGTGGGATGCAGGGGTCCCCTTAAGATGGGGTAAGCCCAAGCACGCTCTGCCGGTATCATTCCTAAATCAGCTTGGTTCAGTCAGCTGGCCGTGGAAGTGGGAGAGGGCCTTGTCCAGCGGAGTGGCAGGTCTGGGTTTCAGTGACAACCTCTGCTAATGTCCTTGGTGCACCTGCAGAACCAAGGAAAGCAGGAGGAAGGTGAACAGTCAGATGGCTGAGAGATCGCACCACCCTCCAGCCAGCAGATCGTGGAGTAGAGTACACATTCAATACAGGATGCAACAGATCACGCATTGTGCACAGATGTGTGTATAACAGAGCATATACTGTGTGTAATGTGACAGAGCACGCATAGCATGAGTGTGGTGCACTAACACATTGTGTGGCTGACATAATAGAACATGTACTGTGTATGGACTATGTACTACAACATGCTATAAGTGTGTGTATGATGCACTAAAATGTGCATCGGTGTGTATGATGCAACAGAACATACCTCATGTGTAATGCATGAGAGCACATGTTGTATGTGTGCAAAGGGATAAGGCTCCAGAAAATGTTTCCACACGAAAGCACAGTCAAGAGGCTGCGACCCGGAGCCCACTTCTGGTTCTCCCTGCAATCCCAAACCAGTACACGCCAACCCTGCCATCACAGCCGCTTCAGAAAACCAAGAGGTAGCTGCTCTTGGAGGAGGCATGGGGCCTCTCCCTCCACCTGGACTCAGGCTTTTTGCTGAGTGGGTCACACCCTTGCCAAAAGTTGCCTGTGCTCCCTTGGCTCAGGCCCACACATTTCCAGAAACTGGACGCAGTGGGGAGAAAGTGGAAAACAGACACCTCCTACCCTTGGAGCCAGAAGCCAGGCCCCTCACATTTCTGTCTGCACTCAGAAAATACAAAATGCCACCGCATATGGGAAGAGTTGCAGAAGCAGCTCAGTAAAAGCTGTATCCTAGATGACAGAGAAAGTTCTAGAAACCGTGTCTGTAAGCAGTGCTTACTCACACTGCTAAAGCAGAGCGCAGTTTCAAGGACAGAAGAAAAGTCTGGAAGGAAATGCATTGTGACAGTCACAGGATCACGTCCAAGCAGTACAGGGTCATGGGGAATGCTGTGCTTGGTTTTCTAGATGCCCCGTGACACATCTGAATGCTTTGTATACTCAGAAAAGTGGCAACATCTTCCCAGCCTCAGCACACGGGGCTGGTGAGCCAGGTGTGTGCCTGCCTCTGGCCTCTGCCCACCCTGACCCCGTGCTTGTACCTGGCATCTCTGGGCTGCACCATGTCTTGTTGCAGACCAAACCCTGGTTTCACATTCCTGCAGCTCTCAACACTCCTGCCACTTGACACATGTCCTTGAACCTCCTGGCGGCTCAGGGGCCCCGTTGATGAAATGGTCACATTCAACAATCCAGCGGGTGGAAGATCCCTGCTGTAACCCCAGCTGGGGTGAACCAGGTTGGAACGTCCATGTTCCAATGACTGCGACTGCCAGGGGCAGCTAGGCTTCCCACAGGCTCCTACAAGTCTCCAGGTATCTCTGCATGCCCCTGGTCAGGATTAGCTGCAGAATCCTGTTTGGGGAGCACTGCCAAGAGGCTCCATGGCTGCTCCTCTGAGCAGGGTCTCTCCTTGAGGGAACTCAGAGCCCAACGGCAGGAGCAGGAAAGCCTCAGCAGACACTCGCACGGGGGTGGTCAGGTTTTCACAGTGGAAACTAGAGTGGACTCCTGCCTGCTCGGCCATGGGGCCTCGACTCCTGCCTGGGGACCCACTGCCCACACACCCCACCATGGCTCCTGCTGCCCATCTGTCCCCATCTCCATTTCCCCAAGTCTCCTGGACTCAGGCCTGCTGAGAAGGAAAAAGGGGAACTTAGAGGTGGCCCAAAGTTTACCAGCGTAGATGCACCTGCTGCTGTCGGGAGGGGCTGGTTTATGTGTGCATCTGCTGCCCCCTGGTGGGCAGCAGCAGAGGCAACAGGAGGCATCTATAAATACAATAAATACACTTTGTCAAGCTTTGTACACACATTTGTGAAGTGTGCTTGCAACACGCTTCCTCATTCAGAGTATTGTGTGAGCCCTAAAACATCCCTGGGATCAGCCAACACCCTGCCCACACGCCCGCTACGTCATACCTGGTGGCTTTTGTTAATGGTCTCCGGGAGGCAGTGATGAGCTAACAGAAGGGTGACCCCAAGGAAGGCTCCCTGGCAGAGCGCAGCGGCCACCGGGCAAGGCCCCATGACCAGCTGTGCAGCCCTGACCCCCTGCGGGCCTGGCTGGCCACTGACCCTCCAGGGACCCAGCTCCGAGCACCTGCTCTTCCCACCCTCCCTGCCCATGCTGGCAGGGCGACTGGTGCCACCCATTACACAGGTGAGGCTCAGCTCTGTGAGATCACGGACACTGGCCCACGTCACACAGCCACCAGTGGGCCCATGTGTCTCACTGCCAAACCCACGCTGCTCCGAAAATCCCAGACCAGTGATGCCAGCAGAGAGAGGACAGACAGGAGCCCTGAGTGCAAACTAGCAAGAGCCAGGCCGCCAGGCCGAGGGTCCTCTTGGTCATGACCCTGGTGCAGCCACATTCCAGCAAACACGACAGAGGCCAGGGTGCTGGGAAAGGACCGGGACCTGCAGGGAGAGGGAAAGAGCTGAGGGAAGCAAGGCCCTCCTGCTCTCCCAGCAGCGGCCTGGCAGACACAAGCACACACACCACACATACTTCACACCCACGTATAATACCCATGTACACACATCACACAGGCAACATGCCTCCACACACTCACACCATGAACACACACCCCGTTCATATGCCATGTCCCCCATGTGCACACACACACCATATCACACCACCGCCCCGTGCTCACCCATACTTACACTCTGAATGAGTACAGCACACACGCACCAACAGGCATCCACATCCCCTACACAGCCATGTGGACACACATTTCAAATCACATCCACAGGCCCGTATCTCACACACACCCATATACACTCCACACACCCTTCAAACACACCCCATGCCCATGTGTGCACACACCCACTCATGCACACCTCACACACACTCCAGGAGCACATACGGGTCCTGGTTCTGATTTTCAACAACCAACAAGCAGTCACACAACAGCCCTACAGCCCTCATCCACCTAGGAAACTCAGGAGGGAAAGAGAAGACTTGGGCCCAACCTCCCCCATGCCCAAACTATGAGACTTCACCTTGGGCAACATACAGAAGGTTTCAGAACACCATCTGGACACCTAGCATGTGCTGTCTGTCCCTGCAATGGACCGGTGATAGCTCCGCTTGTCCACCCTTCAGCCCTTTCTGATTTGGCCAAGGCTCAAGTGAGCCTGGGCAGGGGTCACATGATCCTGAGTTCAGCCTTGGTAGTTCCTGGGCAGCAATTGATTCACAGGTGGTCACGTGACCCATGCCAGGCTGCTGAGAGCCTCCCTCAGGACTTTTTGGGGGATGCTGTTGGCAAGCAAACTTGCAGTGTCTGCTTGCTTGAGTCTTGGAGCTCACAGGTCTCCTGGAGGTTGGCCACCATGGGGAGCAGGACGGGGAGAGGGGAGCCTGCTATCGACAAGCTCAAAATGGAGCAAAGCACAGAGAAAAATCAGGGCAGAGGGACAGGGGCCTGCAGGGAAATCTCACAGCCCAGATCCAGCTGCATTTGCAGCTGGCAGACCTTGGCATTCCTCACGGCGTTTCTGCTGAAGCTGACTTCATGCTACTGGCAACCATCACTCACACACACACACAACCTCCAAACCCCTGTGATCTGATGTGGCCTCATCTTGTACCCGAGCTGTCACTTGTCCCATCTGTGCAGCCATCCCTACTCTGCAGAGCCCTTGCACTGCCCAGCATGGCACTGGCCACTCCAGGCAACCCAGGACCATGGTGACCATCAAATGGCAGGGTTGGTGGTGTCCACATCAGCATCACCTTTCACGAACCTGAACTGAGCCAGCCCATACCCAAAGACCATGGTGGCCAGCGTTGAGGGTCAAGGTGTCCCAAGGCCTCCTCTCTGCCCCAACGGCTTCAGCTGGCTCTGAGACTGCACAGCCACAGCGAGGCGAGCCCGAGGTCAGCAGAGCAAGTGAGAAAGGGCAGAGGAGCCAGGCTGGCCAAGGCAGGACATGTGCCACAGCCACTAGGATGGAGTGTCCCCACAGTTGGGGGACCAACAACAAGTCCTCTCCCTTCTGCCCAGCTGCAGCATCCACCCCATTCCAGCCGACAACTTCCTGTCTAAGACACCGGGTCTCAGCCCCAGCGGCCTCGGCACCCTCTGAACATCCTGAAACCTGATGGACACAGAGCTCACCCACACGCTCTGCTTTCACAAAAGCACCTGAATGTCAGGCGGAAGGACAAGGGGAGCCGAGAAGACAGCCAAGTCACATGTATTTTGATCTGTGGATACTCAGGCGCAAGCCAGGAGAGCTGTGAGGTTACCCGCACCGTAGGTGTGGGAGACATAAGAAGAGAGAAGTCATCACTAAGAAGATGTATGGGGACAGTCAGGACAGGGTGGACACTGAACGGCCACCACATCACAGCAACCACCACGGAGACTCAGCCAGCAGCCTCACAACCCCTGCACAGCTGTCCCTGGCAGGCATGCCTTCGGATGTCCAACATCCCTGGGCCCCATCCAGCAAGTGCCAACTGCCCCAATGCCAGTCGCTGAAACAATCCCAAGATGGCCCTGCCTTTGGCTCCATGCTCAGTGGGCAGAGAAGCACTCTGAGGACCCTGAAGGCTGGCTGTGGTGACATGGGGGCAGGTGTGATGGAGCTTCGGGCAACATGAGTTGGGATCTGCCCTGAGGGACCGTCCCTCTTAGTTCTGCCACCAGTGAGTGAGTGCGAGGACAATCCCCCACGTGCACCTGGTGGTCGGTGCCACAGATGTAATACCCGTCAGCCTTCCCTTGGTAGCAGTAGTGCACCTCTGTGCGGGACACCAGCTCAATGGTCAGCACAGACCAGGCTGTCCCCCAAGGCCAGCCACCACCTGGGCCCCAGGGCACTCCTGCCTCACCACACCCCACCCCTAAGAGCCTGTGGAACTGCTGGAAGTCGTTGCTGGAGCCCACAGTCCCTGGGTTCTTGTCCATCTGCTTCTCCATCAAGAGCCCCTGGGCTCTGAGTGGTCCTTAGGGAGGAGGGTCCCAAGCCCCCGCCACCCTCACCTGCCAGGACCATCAGCTGCTAGGCAGACCCACCTTCACAGGGTTCAGCCAAATTCAACACATGAGCAAGTGCATAGCACATCTGGGTCACACCTGGCTTAGTGAACGAGCTCACAGCCCAGTGCACCTGTTGGAACCCACATCCTTCCCACCTCCCCCTCTCATCCCTCCCACAGGCAGGCACCACGCTCAGGACCAGCCAATGGCTACTTGGGCACCACGAGCACAGCCACATCACCAGGAAGTGGAGGCAGGTGAACTCCACACCCCTCAATCACCCCAGGGGTCCCCAGCTCTGGGAGCCACAACCTTCAGGGAACTTCAGCTCCCACCCTGGAGCCATCCCACCTCGAAGACACTGCCCAGTGAGCCCCCTCCCCCTGCCACCCTCCGACGCTGCCCCACAAAACAGATCTCATCCATCTCAGGCAAGGCTGAATTCCAGACCCACGGGCAGGGGACAGGAAGTGAACATTCTATGCCCACATGCATGTTTTGTGGAGCACCAGGGGTAGCAAATCCGGGGGCATCTTGAAACCTGGCAGTCATGCTCAGCTTTGCACATGGCTCATGGGAGGAGCAGCACAGACAAAGCCAAGCAGAAGCAAACTCGAGCTGCAGGCTCTGTGCGGGCATCAGCTCAGGGCCCAGAGCCAGGGTGCCATGGTCGGGCTTAGTCTCCAGTGCATCCTGCAGGAACATTCAAGAGCTGCTCAAGTCCTGGGACCTGAGTGTCCATTGCCACCAGCCACCCTGCACGGAGGGGTGGGCTGGCCCGTGTGGCACAGCAGGCGTCCCAGCCAATCACCGCTGGCCGCCGAGCCATGGTACGAGGAAGCATAGGCAGTCCTGAGGAGCCCAGGGGTCCCCCTTGGCCAGCTGTGGCTGTCAGAGGACGGTGCAGCCGCAGCAGTGCCGATGAGGGTAGTCCTCCACGTACACCTGGTGGTCGGTGCCACAGATGTAGTAGACGTCAGCCTTCCCTTGGTACCAGTAGTGCACCTCCGTGAGGGGGACCAGCTCGATGGTCTGGCGCTGAGGAGATACACGGCCAGGGGTGTCAGCGATCTGCCCACGCCATCACTCACCTGCTCAAGAACCCCCCCGAGTTCCCTGCTGCCCCTGTGGGGTAGCCTGTGTCCTCCATAGCTGGGCTGGCATTCAAGGCTCTGCACGGCTCAGTTCCCAGTTTTCATCCCATTCCTTGCATCCTAAACTCACCTGGCATCTCCCCGGGAGCCACACTCTGGCCCTAGATCTTTCCAGAAGAAGCTCAGACACAAGTCCTTTACAGGAAAACAACCACGGGAAGATGCTCGCAAGTGGCCTGCGAAGCCATCTCAAGCTCACTGGCCTCCTCCGGCGCTGCTGCGGACGCCGGCACAGCCAGCACCTCACCAGGGCTGGGCCGGTCTTTCCTGGCTGTCCCCATCCCTCCGCACACGCAGACTGGTCCTGCAGGCTCCAGCAGCTTCAGATCTTGAGCACTCACCACCCCCAGTGCCCATGTCAGCCTCAACACCCACAGTGGCCAGTGAGGCCCAGTCATTGCGTGACCTGGAGCTGCCTGAGATGAGGACTCATGGCTGGGCCTCCTTCCCTATGGACAGAGCTGTGTGTGTGTCCCAGCACCCTCCACTCTCCCGAAAATAGGGAGCTGTGGGGTGGGGAGGGGAGGAAAAGAAAGGACGTGTTCTTGGTTAACGACAGAGGCAGGGGGATGTACCTGCTGCACACAGCCTCCCCAAGGCATGCCTTCCTGGGGCCCTCGGTCACCCTGAGGCGACCGGCAGGACAGAGCAGGCCAGCCTGGGGTCACCCGGAGTCCATGGTGCCAGGATCTAGCGCAAGGGGACCCAGATCCAGATCCCATCTTCAGTACCCCCTGAACACACACTGCAGTTCAGCCTTGGAGCTGCACCACCGTCACCTGGTGGCCAACAGCACACAGTAGCCGAGGCGGCTCTGACCCAGGCCACAGGCCTCCCCAGTGAGGCCTGAGAAGTGGCCTGGCCCAAGCAGCAGGACACCAGCCAGCAGGACCTATGGCTTTGATCTAGAGCTTTCCACACCCCCAAATCTGAGTATCAGAACCCAAATACTCCCAACCCAGCAGTGCTTCCTGGTCCTTCACCATGATCCCAGACTTGGGGAGGTGGGGGACAGTGTCCCTCTTGTTGGTTTCTGTGACCTCACACAGCCCTGCCCTGTCCCTCTGACCAGTCCACCTCAGCACTACACACTCCTCCCACTGGCTGCTCCCCTTTCGCAGGAAAGAGCTACCTCCCTGAGACAGGCCCATCCTTTCTCACCAGCCAGGCCACTGCCTGCCGCCCCATCCCAGCCCCCGTTCACCTGCTGCAGGATCCGGGCCCGGGAGCCCAGGGCAGTGCTGTGCTCTGCGATGCCCCTCTGGGAGGCCCGGGCAATCTCAGGCAGGGGGAAGTCGACAATGGGGTACACCTGTGGGAGAGACACAGCCCACTGCTTGTGTGGGAGCCAGGGAAGGCCCCCAAAGCCTGGGAGGGCCTGCAGCTGACCTCAGCCAGAGACACAGGGCAAGCCTCGGTGACTCAGTCTGGCTCAAGGCCCCTAACCCACCTCATAGCGCCCACATCCAGGATGCTGGTCAGCGTGGCATGTGCAGAGGCCTGCCCTGCTCGGCTGGAGCCACAACCTGCTCCTCACTTCTCCCTGTGCTTCCCAGCAGCTGCCTTGCTCACTGAGTCCTCCCACTCTTACAGCAAGGGGCGCTTTGGTGTGCCTGCCCCATGGCCCCCAGCGGGAAGGAGGGGGTCTCCAGGTGTGCAGAAGGGACAGAGGCCTCAGGGGGAGGTGGGCCATCCTTGCAGCCTGCAGCCCCGCCTCCACGTCCCCCTCGTCCTGCCCTGTATCTATGCTGTCGGGTGCATTCCGCGCCCACTGCAGACCCGCTCCCGTGGTGCCGCCCCCTCACCGTCACGTCCTCGTCCTTGAAGAGGCTTTCCCCCTTGGCTTTTGCCAGGAGCTCCCCGGGGCAGCTGAGCCGGGGCTGGGACACGAACTCAAACAGGCTGTTCTTCCTGGACGGGAGCAGGGACGGGTACCAAAGGGCTCAGGGTTAGGAACGTGGGCTTGAGGGGCAGGGGTGGCGACTGAGCCTCAGTTTCCCCATCTGCCCAATGGGAGTGAAGGTGCTGCTGGCTCAGGCCCTCGCCACCTTTCACTGCTGCCCGGAGGCACTCAGCGTGACCCTAACTTCTTAGCAATCGGCTACTGCCTGGGTCTGGGGAGGGAATGTGCTAGCTCTGGCCTCAGGCGGCAGGGAAAGCAGCAGTAGGGGTCAGGAGCTCAGGCCTCCCTCCCACAGGGCCCCAGGCTGAGCCGTGGCCACGCACCATGCGATGACGAGCTGGACGGAGTGCAGCAGCTTCCTCTCTCCCTTGCAGGTGGCACAGGTCTTGCTGCCACGCCCCGAGCATGTGCTGCATCTGTTGTGGGTGGGGGGATATCCCCTGGGGTAGTTCCAGAAGCCACACCCCCAAACCCATCTTCACAAGGATCTTGGGCTCTCAGTCCAGCTCAGCCCAGCCCAAGCCTAGCCCAGGCCTCTGCCTGGCACACTTGGCTAATGCTAAGAGGGGCTTCCAGCCCAGGGGGCGCTAAGCCTGGAACTCCTGGTGGCAGGGCACAGCCTGCCCAGGAATGAGGCCAGTGCCAAGCAAAGGGGGTGGCATGGGGACAGGTTCCCAAGCCCCTGGATCCACCTGGGCCTGAAGCTATCCTGGGAACTCACCCCAGGGTTGCCAGTCACCGGAGCCTCTCGACGTCTCTTGACTTTGTAGTCAAAGCCAGTTTGCACTGAGCTCTCTCCCTGTACATCCTCCTCTCCCAAGGTGTAGGAACCCCGGCTTGCCAGGAGGGCTGGGCTGGGCCATGATGAGCCCGCGTGGGGCCCCTCTGCTCGCAGCCTCCCTCTGACAGTTTATCAACATGTGATTTACAGAACACAAAATCACACACTGTGGGCAAAGCTCTGCGGGCAGAGCTGGAAGGTCTGTGATTGCATAGCCAATCAACTAACTCCCTGACTTCTCCATTCAGGCCCCCAGCAGCCATCAACCTTGGCTTTCCCAGGACCTGTTTTTACAGAGTTAACTTGGTCACCTTCCTGGGGCCTCCGACATTGCCCCCACCACCACCACATGGCAGGAAGGGGTCTCCTGGAAATCCCACCCCCTCCTGGCAGTGCCTCCATCCACACAGGAGTCCCAGTCCTGGACTCCAAGCACGCAGCAGGGGTGAAACTGGGCAGCTATGAGGAGTAGCCAGGCAAGGGCAGCAGCTCTTACCTACGGCGGCCAGTGCCAGAACACCGTGGACACCTCCGCGCTGGCTGCCGGGCTCTGCGCTTGCTCCCACAGCAGGCCGGGCATCGGACCTGCGGGCACAGGAAAGCCTCTCCAGACAAAACTCCAAGCCCTCCCCTGAGCACACCCCATCACTGTGTCCCCTGCAGCTGGGACTCCAGGGACACTGCTGCCCCAACGTGGCTACCTACTGTCCCCCTTAATGAGGAGAGCAAGCACCCAGGCACACCCGACCAAACCCTGCCGTGTGGGGAAGCCAAGGCGAGTCCCTCCCCCGCACCTCCTGCACCTGAGCCCCACCCACGCCCCACCCTTAGACAGGAGAAGAGCCCAGGCCTCACTCTGAACCAGGGCAGACGCAGGTGGAAAGGAGAGCAAAGGGAAAAGCCAACTCTCTAGAGACCATGCAGGCCAACGGCTCCACTTCACTGACGGGTAGATAGAGGCCAGGAAGGACACGGCCTGAGGGGACAGAGTGAGTGCAGGAGCCCCAGCCCCAGCTCAGCATCCAAACACATGCCCACTGTACACTGTGGGCACACCTCACACTACACTGTGGGCACACCTACACAATGTCACTTACCCTCCCACACACACTGTCACTCACCCTCCCACACACACAGTCACTCACCCTCCCACACACTGTCACTCACCCTCCCACACACACAGTCACTCACCCTCCCACACACTGTCACTCACCCTCCCACACACACTGTCACTCACCCTCCCACACACTGTCACTCACCCTCCCACACACACTGTCACTCACCCTCCCCCACACTGTCACTCACCCTCCCCCACACTGTCACTCACCATCCCCACAGTCACTTACCCTCCCACACACACTGTCACTCACCCTCCCACACACTGTCACTCACCCTCCCCCACACTGTCACTCACCCTCCCCCACACTGTCACTCACCCTCCCCCACACTGTCACTCACCATCCCACACACACTGTCACTCACCCTCCCACACATACTGTCACTCACCCTCCCACACACTGTCACTCACCCTCCCACACACTGTCACTCACCCTCCCACACACTGTCACTAACCAGACCAGCTCCATGGCAGCAGCTGCACTTGTAGCGCCCACGCCCGTGGCACTTGTGGCATTCCTGAAAGTGAACGGCTGCCTGTGGATCTGGTGTCCCGAGGGCCACCTCTCACACACACATGACTATCTCCAGCAGAAGGGCTGTGGCTTGGGGCTCGCCTGGGAGAATTACGAGATGGGACCCTGGAAGTCTGTGGAGGATCTAGACATGCCTTCAATATTCAGTGCAAAGGACACTGTCACCATGTCCTCTCAGCTCCAGCGTGGTCCCCTGGGTGCTAAGAAAGGGATTCCTGAAAATGACCAAAGCCTCGGGACCTTACAGCCAAGTGGGAAACCTGCAAGAAGCTCCTGGCTCCTGGCTTAGGGTTGGCTCAGCTCTGGCTGTTGTAGTCACTTGGGCAGGTAGAACATTTTTCTGTCTCTCCTTCTCTCTGTAAATCTGATCTGCCTTCCCAATTATGATAAATAAATGTTTTAAAAAAAAAAAAAGAAAAAAGAAGGGGGTTCCTGTCCTTTGCACCTGGGATCCTAACCCACACCCTAAGGTTTCCTGCCCAGTTAAACCACCACGCCCGAGGGACCAGAAGTCCTATGAAGTAGCGGCTTTGGGAGGGACAGCGGGCTGCTGGCTGGGGCAGGACCAATCACCGAAGCAGAACAGCATTGCTCAGAGTGTGTGACAATCACAGGTCAACTCCTACAGGCTGCTCGAGGCAGCGACGACATCGGAGGCACTGCCTGCGCTCACCCACGGCCCCTGCCAACTTCCGGGCAAAGTCCCAACCACGCTTTAACTGCTGTTTCATGTCAGTTTCATGCAATGCAACAACTGTCCACCAAGCACAGGAGAGAATGGGAAAAGGCGAAGGGACATGTTTTAGAAGCCCACAGTCAGCCGCTTGTCCTGGAGACAGTGACAAGGGTTGTTCCTCTCGTGGGAGTCACAACCCCTGGTGAGCGTGGGATTTTGCAGGGGCAGCACCCCATGTGCCACATTCTTGAGCAGATGTATCCACAGCCAAGACCCCTGCACTGGGGGCTGAGGGTTCTTCTCTCTAAAGAACAGAGCATGAGGTAGCAAGCAGGTGCAGGAACTCAGGCAAGGACAAATGCCCCAAGTCGCCTACCTTGACCAGGGATGAGTGGGGCACCTGTAGCTTCTTGGTGTCTTCCTGGAACATTGGGGGCACCTGGACCTTGATGTCCCAGAGTCTGGGGGAGGGGCCTTTCTGAGGACCATCAACTGCATGGTCTGGCCCAAGCAAGGACCATGGTAACAGCAACCAAGGGAAGCAAGCAGAAAAGGGTGCCAGCATCAGGCAAGGTCCCTCGGCCAGGGTCATGCGAGAAAGTACCCCTGGAGTCCACGGTCAGCATCCAAGCTTTATGGTGGTGGGACAGGTGGACGGTGCCAAGCACCCAGGCAACAGCCCAGGTCAAAGGCCAAGACCAGGCTCTCCCAGGCCCCTGCAAGCTCCTTCCCAGGCAGGAAGCATTTGATGATATCAGTTCTGGAAGCATCTAAGAGGCATGCCCATCCTCCCATGGGTATAGGAAGGTCCCAACCCTGGGTAGCTGAATGTCCCCTTCAGGGCTGGCAGACCCGTCACTCACTGGTAAAGGGCTGGAATGTCCACTCGCTCACCCTGGATTCACTGAAGGTCTCAAGTCGATACTGAGAAGGGGAAACAGCATGGTCACACCTATGACCTGGGAAGACAGAGCTGTGAGCAGACGGAGATGGGGGCAGCAGGTGGCAGGGACAGCACCCCAGCTGGCATAGAGCAGCCCTGCACCAGCCAGGACCCTGCCAGGTGCCCCAGGAAACCCCCTGACAGGCCATGAGAGCAGTCACACAGGTGCCCAGGAATGCAGGCCCAGCAGGTGCTGAGAGGCGAGCTGGGAGATTTGAGATTCGGGCAGCCGGGGCTGCTGGGAGTTCTGGCTTCTGGGTCCTCAGCTTTTGGGCACTCAGGGAGTGAACAGGTTCGTGGAAGATCCCCTCCTACCTCTCTGCTGCTCAAATAAGCATTTTTTTCCTTAAACAAAAGGTTTATGTTGAAACAAAATGCATCAAATGTATAGCAGAACTGCACAGGTTCCATGCAGCACAGCACCAACTTGCAGACAGGGCGGGAGTCCTTGTGGGTGGTGGGTACCATGGGGTCCTGGAGCCCAGCCCCACGAATACCAATTTGTAGGGGGGATCTGTGCTGCCCCACCCCTGCCCCACTGTCCCCAGGCCCCTCAGCCCCTCACCCGGCACACGCTCTGCTGCTTCAGCTCACGAATGATGAGGTCGCCAGCGGCCGCGTGGCCATAGCAGCATTTGGAGCTCACGAAGCTCAGCAGGGCTTCCCGAGCCACCTCCTCTGTCACCACAGGGACCCTGCTGGGGACAGGGTTGGGGGCTTGTGGAAAGGACATGGAGGCTTACCCAGGCCAGGGCCCCGCAGTGTTGTGGGAAGAGGGCTTGGCAGTAGCCATACCCCCAAGAGCTGTGCAGGGCAGGGAAGGCATAGGCAGTTCAGATCACAGCAAATATGGAACCTGGGACAGGGGTTCCGGATTATCAGAACTAAAAAAAACCTCTGAGAGCTGAATCACTTCATTCTACAAGTGAAAGAATGGAGCTCCAGGGGGCCATCACAAAGCAAAGTTAACCTTGACCAGAGGAGCTCCAGGGGGTGGAGGGCGGGTGCTCTGGGAGACACCTCTACGGCAGGCCCTGGCTGCCCAGCAGCTGCACCTCACCGGGCACCCCAAGCCCTCTCCACACAAGGTGGGCACAGCCTCTCCGAGATCCAGGCCGGTGATTGGCTGGAATCTTCTGCAATCGCCACCATAAGTGATACACAGCTGTATGGGCAGGGCCTGACCTCACTGCTAAAGGACGCTCCGCTCGCAACATCCCACGGGGTCTACACATGGCCCAGGGTGAGGGTCTGCTACCCCTGATGACCCTGAGGCAATCCCAAATGCAGGCCCTGGGCCCTGGGGGTCCTGATGCATGCCAGAAGATGGAGGATGGAGCCTTACCTGTGTCCCAGGAACCAGGACCATGACCTCTGTCCTGGGGGTCTCGCTGGGACCTCCAGAGGTGGGAAGAACACCTGTCGTCCTAGGGCAGAGACAGGGCAGGGGTGGGGATGAAGCAGCAGGGTGGGGACTGGGCCTTGCTGGCTCCAGGAAGGAGCAGGTGCAGTATACTGACACCGCATTAGAACGTCAGGACATCGGAACCACCAAAAGTTCCCGGGCCGAGGGCCCACCTCCCCGCCCCTACTGTAAGAACCAGCCTGAGGCAGACATGCCCCAACCTAAGCAGAGGGGCAGTGCTCAAGGGTCCAGGGACTCACTGCTGGCTTGCGGGAGCCAGTCGTAGCCTGGTGGTCTCTCCAGTAGCTCAGCAGGGGGCGCCAGGGGACTCTCTGCCTCAAAACTGAGGTCCTCATCACCTGTGGGCACACACGGGCAAGACAGGCAGGGTGGGGGTGTGCATGAGCTGCCAGTGGCTTCCCAGGGGCGTGGAGGACAGGGCAGTCCATTGGTTCACACTCAGCCCTCTGGGATACAGGCATTCCTGCTGGGGTACCAAGGCCAAGGGTGGCAGCTCCTGTCACCTCTGCTGTGATTGCCACCACTGTGCTGT
Organism: Ochotona princeps; assembly: GCF_030435755.1. NCBI lineage: Eukaryota > Metazoa > Chordata > Mammalia > Lagomorpha > Ochotonidae > Ochotona > Ochotona princeps. The sequence continues at coordinate 38,855,953 of NC_080852.1, read as the reverse complement.
CCCAGTTCCAGACTTGGACACAGCCCCCGGTGAGCCTCCCCAGAATGTGGGCAGGCAAGGAACACTCCCACCCACTGTAGTGGAGGCTTGGGGGAGGTTGCTCCCACGCACCGCAGTTGGAGAGTCGGGGGGAGGGATGGCAACCTCCACCTCTCACCTCCCAGCCTGAGGACCACAGGACAGCAGGAGACCCTGAGACCAGACGGGGAGGGTCCCACAGGCTCCACAAACCACCACGCCCAGGAGCAAAGTCTGAACCAGCCACCCATGGAACACGTGAGTGCCTCCAGCAGGCACCTCCACAGGGGGCAGCACCACCTCCCCACCATCCCCTCCCCAAGTTCCTGACCCTGGAAGCCACAGGAATCTGAGATGTGGAGCGGTTGGCTATGCAGCTTCTGCCCTGGGACACAGATGTGACTGGACATCTGGAAGCCACACCACAAACCCCACCTCCTGCCACCTCCCTCCCCTTGTCCCTTGAGGTGGCTCCCAGAAACAGCTTGCACGCCTCATGCCTTCTGGCTGACTGCTGCGTGGATGACCCACACAGAATCCTAACGGTATCCCCACAGTACAGATGAAGAGACAGCTCAACGCATGGCCCTCCCCAGTGTCCTGTAGGACAGCGTGTGTGAACCACTCACGAAACACCAGCTCATAGTGTAAGATCAGACACTGGAAAAGAGACCGTCCCAGCCCCATCCCAACCCCATCCCAGTTCTGCCCCAGCTCCGCCCCAAGAACTCCTGGCTCTGCTGGGATTTCTGCAATATTTAGGGCTCAGCATCACCACAGGGTTCTCCACAGAGAGGACAGACGCCAGCTGACCCGTAGGGGCATGCGTCATTTCCCAAGTGGCTGCTAGTGACCACGAGGGGAGCCCAACGTCATCATAGGCACTAAGCCGTACTACCTGCCCACACATCGGAGCTGAGTGGCAGGGCAAGTGTCTAACTGGCCACCCAGCCCTTACACAAACCCAGCCAGAGATGACGTGGGATTCTGGACAAACAGTTCCCATGTGCAGAGTGACAGAGACCACGCTTGCAACTGAGACCCTCACCCTGGAATGATGACCATGGCGCTGCTCAGCAGCGTGTGTGCGTGTGTGCGTGTGTGTGTGTGTGCGTGTGTGTGTGTGTGTGCGTGTGTGTGTGCGTGTGTGCGTGTGCGTGTGTGTGTGTCCCAGGGAGCCAGGGAATTGGACAGGAGATGCTGGCAGAGCCAAGCCATCCCTCTCAGCAGCCACACAGGGATTCCTCCTTGGAACGATGACAGTCACTCTTATTTCCCCTTTTAAAAGGCCACTCGGACGACACCGAGGAAGCCAAACCCCCGACTCCAGATGTCACCAACTGAGAAGGCCCAGAGTCACAAACACACGGCTCCTGTTGTCATTCCAGTGTGGCAGTCACCTTTGGCCAGGGACCCTTCCCTCTTGCCCACCCTGACGAGGGGTCCCCTGTGAGTGGGGGTCCAGCACTGCAGAGCAGTCCAGATCCCCCACCAGCCTAACCACTGGAAACCCTGCAGGTACCACACCACTGCCCTGGGTGTTGCAGGGAGCCCCAGGACAGACGCAGCGTGGTGGGCACTGCGAGGGGACAGGTCAGCTCTCTTGCCAGCTATGCCAGGGCCAAAGCAGGAGTCCTGCAGGGCACCGCACTCCATGCCAATGGCTTTTGGCATCCAGGCTGGGGGACATCACCTGGTCAGGCCAGGGGGGTGGACCGGGCACCTGAGAGCTGGTGAATCCTGTACCAACATTTACAAGATGGCACCATCCCCAAGTTCTTAGAAAAAAATAGAACTGAGAGGCTGAGAGATTAAAGCAATGTGAGAAGGCAGAGCTGGATGGGGAATCCAGATCCTATCCAGCCCCATGCTGCTAAGACAAACTCCACTGAGGAGGGTAAAACCCACCACGGAACAGCACCTCAGAGACAGCAGCAGGGGCTGGCATCAGTGCAGTGGATTAAGCTGCCCCCTGTGATTCTAGCAGCCATACTGATGCTGGTTCAAATCCCAGCTGCTCCACTTCTGATCCAGCTGCCTGCTAACGGCATGCGAAAGGAGATGACCCAAGTGTTTGGAGCCCTGCACACATGTAGCCGACCTAGAAGAAGCTCCGAGAGCCTGGCTTCAGCCCAGCCCAGCCCAGCCCAGCCCAGCTATAGCAGCCATTTGAGGAATGAACCAGCTTCTCTCTGTCATTCTTCCTTTCAAATAAATAAATACATCTTTTTAAAAGAAAACTCAGGGGCCAGCACCATGGCTCAACAGACTAATCTTCCTCCTACAGTGCTGGCATCCCATGTGGGCACCAGCTTGTGTCCAGCTGTCCCACTTCCGATCCCACTCCCTGCTTGTGGCCTGGGAAAGCAGCAGAGGATGGCTACGTATTGGGTGTCTGCACCCATGAGAGAGCCCTGGAAGAAGCTCCTGGCTCCTGGCTTTAGATTGGCTCAGCTCTGGCTATTGTGGCCATCTGGGAAGTTGAACCAGAGAGAGAATTTCTTTTCTGTCTCTCCTTCTCTCTGTAAATCTGCCTTTCCAATAAAATTCTTAAAGGTCTAAAATTGCAAAGAAGTCAGCAGGGGAATGTTAGCAGAGGGTGTTTAGACAGATACATTCTCCCCAGACAGGAGCTGCACCAGCCCCACAGGCCATGGATCTGGACAGGAGAAGCCCCTCCCAGACAGTACACCCTGCGGGGCGAGCCTCAGCCTAGGACACTCAGAGCCTCGAGGCCCTCACATAAAAGATGACAGAGGGTGTCTAGCCTTCAGAGCACTTCCAAGCCACCACGCCTGGTGACAATGAGGCTGCATTAGGGTCATGGACCTTTCTTGGCACTCGGATAAAGCTGCAGACCCCCACCCACCTGACATATCACGCACAAATCAGGAGTGCCTGCCCCCACCACTGTTCAGACACACAGGGAAACTGAGGCTGAGGGTAGCTACATGTTTGGGCTGAGATCCTCTGGGCCCAGTCTCAGCCAGGACTCGAACCCGGGCCTCCCCAGTCTCAACTTGATGGCCTTTCCATGCCACGTCACTGCCCATTCCAGGCCCAGGACGAAGAGTTTCCTGTTTTGAATGCAACACATTTCTTCCTAAAATGCCACTTCCTCCTTCACGGTTTTAAATAGTGCTTGGAGCCCATTGTGCTTCTGGGCTGATAACGGTAGGAATGAGCACAGGCTGTCTACTGTAGCAGCTGCAGGCCTCCTGTGGATCTTCCGTGGATGAACTCATCAAGACGTGAATGAGCCCCTCGCCCTGACACGCCTGCTCACACGTGGCCCTGGGAGGGTGGGCAGGGGCACCCCTGCAGCACATACAGGGAGGAGAAGAGCAGGATCGGGCAGCGCCACTGTGGGCAGAGCCGAGGGAGAGGAAATGGGCTGCAGACAGAAAGCAGGCTCCCTTCTCCCTTCCCAGAGGGCTGGATGCTGTCACATCCTGGGACCATGTCTCTCTCAGATGGCCATCCACGCCCTCTCCACCGCTCTACTTACCGTTGGCTTCCCTGGTCAAGCTGTCCATGGTCCAGACGTCCAGCCAGGGCGGCAGTGACCTTTGCAGTGGCCCAGGCACAGGGAGCTGCAGAACCAAGCTCGGGCTCCTCCCAGAACGGGCCCCCAGTGGGACCTGATTTGAATACAACAGAGGGAAATGCAGGGTGCCCATCCGAGCTGCACCCTGCCCCCAGCACCCCCCTCCCCTCGGCAGAGTTCTAGTTGCTCCTACCCAGAGCCATTGGCTCTGGAGATGCTCCTGGTGGCTGGCGCCCTTGCCCAGCCCTAGGAGATGTGGCACCTGTTTTGCAGGGTTGAAATTCACACCCTTGTCTACCCAACTTTCAGGGCCAAGTACCTGGCAGCTATGCTGCAATGAGCATGCTCAGTACACAGGCTGCAGGGGCTGGGTGGAGGGTGCCCACAGAAAAGGGAGCCAGGGACCTCCCCGAGGAGGGGAAGATGGGGGAACACAGAGGTCCTGGGCACCCAGTCTGCTCCGAGCCTGGGACTGAAATGCAGTGTTCCCACCCCAGGGGGCCCTGGGGCCACTGCTGTTGCCGCTTGGCCTCCTCCCCACCCCAGGAACACCTGTGAATTTTTAAATGACCTTTTCCTAAGCCTTTGGCACTGCAGCTTGGAGCTCCTTCAGCCCCAAACCTTGGAAGATGAGCCCCCTCCGTGGAGTGAATCTAAGCCATGAACCCTATAGCTAGGTTGGCCGCAGGGATAGTGTACTGGTCCCGGCCCCTCCAAAGCACCTTGGAAATGACCCCTGCAGCTGGCCCAGGGTTCTCTGGCCAGGGCATCTTTGTGCCTTGTGTTTGCCTTGCCGTGCCCAGCCAGGCAATACCCACAGGGACATGTGGTCCTGCCCCTTGCTGAGGATGGGATGGCATTCACTAGGAAGCCCTGGGAATGCTGTGTGGGCTGATCCAGGATGGATGCCCCACACCCATAGGAAACTCTCGGCCACTCCAGAAGAGCCTGTATGCTCTGTGCCCTCAGCACTGGTCACTGCCACAGAAAGCAAGTGACGATCCCCAACACAGTGGCCGTAACTTCACCAAGGGCCCAGCCCCACCCTCAGACACTGGACACCTGGAATCTGAGAGCCCCGCAGGCTTCCTTTCCACACCTTTCTAGGTTCCCACAGCTGGCTGGAGCCCACACAGCCAGAGGCCGGGTTCCCGACCACTCCAGGATGCAGAGCCATGGCGTGTACCCCTTTGTCGGGGCACACTCCCTGGGCTGTGCCCTCTCAGCTGCCCATCAGTCTGTCCACACCTGAACACATTCAGTGCTTCCACAGGAGCCAAGGCTGCCCAACCAAGGACAGTGCCCACACCACCTGGCAGCCACGATAACATTGTTCCTGCCGTATCTGCAGGCTGGGTAGGGCAGTGCCCATGTGCTGGGGGGTGGGGCATGGAGTGGGAAACAACATACAACTCCACCCCTGGGAGCCAGGGGAACGGGCACTCCTCCAGGCCTGGGTTCCCAGCAGGAGCAAGAGAAGGCGCCACCACAGCCCAGCCACACCCACTCCAGAACCGAATACTGGTGCCTCCACAGATGAGCCAAGAGGCACCCAGAGAGGGTAAGGTGCTTCTCTGACATCACACAGCTCCTCCCGGCACAGCTGGGACTGGAGCTCCATCAGCAGACACCAAGGCTTTCGGGGAGGTCTTAGGCAATGCTGTGCTAGTTAGGTGTCACTGTAGGGAGGCAGGAGGGCAACAGGGCATTCACTGACCTAGTAGTGCAGTGACTTGGACCAAGCCTGGGCACCAGGAAAACTGAGCAGGACCAGGTAGAGAAATTCACCCTCCCTGAGCCTTCTCCTTCCTGGTGGGTGGCAGGCATGTCCCCCAACACCCACTGCACCAGCGCCACATTTTTGCGCATGTCTTCCACTGCTTTCTGGAAGCTTCCGAGCTACCATTCTGTTCTGCGGCTCTGCCTGCTGCTCCCAGCTTCCTCCTCTCTCCCCCGTTAGGCCTCCTTCCTGCTTCTGAGCACAGAAGCGGGGGACCCTCCTGGAAGTCTCTCCAGTAGGTGTGTCAACTCCTAGTACATGGCAGGGGAGACTACCACATAGGAACAGCCCAGCAGGTCCAGGACAGCGCGGCAGCAGAGACCCCAGGGCCTTGAGCCTGGTCACCCCCCCAGTGGGTGCTGGGCTGCCTCAGGACAGGACACTCAGTCCCCAAATGTGCTTGTGTTCATGTCACCTCCACATTGGTCACCAAACCAAGTCCCCAACTCTACCCACCCTCGGAGCCATTCCCAGGACTGCATAAGGCCAGCGTGGTGCCCCAGGCCTGGGCTGCCAGAGCTCAGGTCCCTTTCAGCACCTACTTCCTGGGTGGTCTCATCTAGCAGCAGACCCATGGGCAACTCTGGTAGCCACCCCTGCTAGGCCTGTCCCCTATTTCAGGCTGGCCCAGCCCATGGTCACCTGTCTTCTCGTGGGCTCCCCCTGGATACATAACTCCATCCCTCCCACAGGGACATGCAGCGGCTTCCTCCCTCCCTGTCCCCAGCTGCTGCCCCACAAGCCTGCTGCCTGCCCAGAATCCCCCAGGTCTCCATGTGACTAATCCCACCCCCAGCCTGCCCTGCCCCCCACTCTGCACAGCCCATCTTGCCCACACTCTGGCTCCTGTCCTCAAAGCACTGGGACTCCACCATGAGAACCAGCTCCTATCTGAGTTGGGGGGTTTATTTTTAAATGATGCACCTTCATTTATTTGCAAGTCAGAAAAAGAGGCAGGGAGAGAGAGAGATTTTCCATCCACTGCTCCACTCCCCAGATGACTGCCTTGGCCAGCGTTGGCCCAGGCTGAAGTCAGGGGCTTCTTCCTGGTCTCCCATGTGGGGAGCAGGACCCATGCATCCCCCACTGCTTTCCCAGGAGAATCAGCAGTGTGTGGGACTGGAAATGGAGCACGCGGGACTCAAACCAACTGCTGGCATTATAGATGGTGGCTTTGCATCTCACTGTTCTTTCCACTGTTTTGGTGGGTGTCTGGCCACCCTATCACCAAGTGGCAGGCTGCAACAGACAAAAAGGCAAAGCCAGATTCTGCCTAGTTCCCTGCGAGGTACAGCAGCCTGAACAGGCCCCACAAACAATGGGTGAACACATGAGTGACATGACAACAGCAGCTGGGCGCCCAGCACGACGCTGAAGATGCTGCCTGGGAACACCTGCAGCCTGCATGGGAGTGCTGGGCTTGAGTTCTGGCTCCTCTACTTCCTGTTCTGCTTCCTGCAAATGCACTCACTGGGAGCCTGGCTGCAGCAGACACTTGGGGAGTGAATCAGCTAATAGAAAACTGTCAAATAAATACCTTTCAAATAAATGAAAACAAAAGAATGAAAACTTGGGAACAGAAAGAGAGCACATTTTGACTTGCTCTGCAGACCTCTGTCTGCCCAGCTTCCTGGGCACCCAGCAGCAGTGCTCAAAGATGCGCTCTGTTCCACGTGCAGGGCAACAGGCAGAGGAGAGACAGCCCATGCTGCTCACGGCCTCCAGGGAGCCTCCTGCCAGGACCTCGGAGCGAATCCTCGTGTGCTGGGGACACCGGGCTCTGTCACAGCCGTCATGCATGGGGCCTGGGTGCTTCAGGCTGAACCAGTGGGGCCAGCCTGCAATTCTCTGGCTGGGTGACCAGGGAGGCTTCTGCCAGCTCCTGGCAGGCAGACAGGCAAGCAGAGATGCTAATCTATCAAGGCAGAGGCCATGCCCGCAGCTCCACGGGCCTCCCCCCCTTTCTGCTAATCTGATCCAAGCGTCTCCAAAAGCAATTTGGACTCTGAAAAGGGCAGTCTGTTTGTCCACTGAAACTCTCAAACAAAAATTCAATTTGTTCGAGGAGGCGGCACCACCAGAGGACACGGGCCCTGTCCGCCAGCCCACAGCGCCAGCTTTCACCAGGAACGCCCTGGGGACCTGCCCACAGCATCCTCCCTGGTGAGGATGTTTGTTGGCATGATGGAAACTCCCTCGTCCAACCTTCTCACTAGTCACACAGAGAAGCTGAGCCCCAGAGAAGGAAGGGACGCAGCCAGGGCCCCACATAGAAGACAGCGAGCCATGGGCCAGGACTTCCTCCATGACAAAGACCTTGGGGCTAGCACTGAGGCACAGCAAGTTAAGCCTCTGCCCGCAGCACCGATATCCCATGTGGACACCAGTCTCAGCTGCTCAGCTTCCAATCCAGCTGCTTCTTTTTTGAAGATTTATTTATTTTTATCAGAAAGTCAGATACGCAGAGAGGAGGAGAGACAAAGGTCTTCCATCCACTGATTTTACTCCCCAAGTGGCCCCAACGGCTGGAGCGGATCAAACCAAAGCCAGGAGCTTCTAGGTCTCTCACGCAGGCACAGGATCCCAAGGCTTTAGGTCATCATCGACTGCTTTCCCAGGCCACAAGCAGGGAGCTGGATGGGAAGCAGGGCCACGGGGATCTGAACTGGCACCAACATGGGATCCCGGCTGTGCAAGGCGAAGACTTTAGCCACTAGGCTACCATGCTGGGCTCTCAGTCCAGCTTCTTGGTAATGAACCTAGGAAAGCAGCAGAGTATGGCTCAAGTGCTTGGGTCCCTGCCCACCCATGTGGGAGATCTGGATGAAGTTTCTGGCTTCTGGCTTCTGGCTTCTGGCTCTGGCCTGGCCAGCCTTGGCCATTGCAGCCAATCGGGAAGTGATCCAACGAATGTAAGAACGCTGTTTCTCCCACTCTCTATCTCTCTCCCTCCTTCTTCTTGAAGTTGCTTTTGAACAAATAAGTTCTAAAGAAAAAAGGGAGAGAGGCCTTGCCATTGCACCGAGGCCCCCAGCTTCAGGGGAACTGCTGGAGCCCCCAGCAGCAGGCAGTGGCAATAACGCGCTGCCTGCTGCTGGCGCAGACCTGGCCAGCGCAGGGTCACTAGGTACCTCAGTAGCAGCCCCCGGGAGGCCCCTGCCTGGACACAGAGGACACAAGGTCCCAGTCCTCTTGTCCCCAACTCCAACATCTTCCTCCCCCTGCCAGGCCTTCTGCCTCTCCCTCCTCTAGCTGCACAGCCTGGTGATCTCTGATCACACCTCTCCTCCCCGTGCCCCCCTATTCTGCTTCTACCCCACCCGGTCATCGCCACGCACCCCTGTGTCACACACCTGGCCCAGCCAGCCCAGGAGCCACCCTAAACCCCACGCGGGACAGGGAAGGGCCCTAAACCCCACGTGGGACAGGGAGGGGCTGAGGTTGCGGGTCTTGCATCAGAAGCCCCTCCTCCACCAGGGCTGCGATGACCCGCGAGCAGCAGGGCAACCACTGGGTAAGGGACGGCAAGGAAAAGACCAGCTATTGGGGCTTCTGAATAGAAAGTCCTGGAAGCTAGCAGCCTTGGAGGCAATAACACAGGCACCTCTCATGGCACAACATCAACACCCACTCCAGGGAGACAGGCCAGACAGGAAAGAGTGGGGAGGGACTAGAATTTTCTTTCCACTGTACTGGCACATGACTGCCTCCCCTTTTAAGCCTTTTAGGGGATACATGCAAATCTCCCCCTCCGGCTCCATACAGCCTCTCCCCAACCCACTCTGCCCCTGGTTCTTGGCCATGTCACCCCACAAGCCCTGACACATGCATTCAGTCACTCAGCCCCAAGCCTCCGTGCAGAGCTCTCACTCAGAACTCCTCCTCCGGGAAGCCTTCCCCGATTTCCCTAAGTAGAACCACATGTTCTCTCCTTGTCCTCACAGGGCTATCATTTAGGGAGACGTGCAGGAGATGAACTCCCCTGCCCCCCTGGGGAGGAAGGCATGGGGCCAAGCACCCCTGCACAGCCCTGTCCCGGGGGCTGGCTACCTGGACCTCCATCCTGAGCCCTGGCCTTTGCCCCCGGCTTCCAGGGTCAGGTGTTCCCCAAACCTGACCGCAGCGAGACCGTGAAGGGGCTCTCCCAGACATGGCAAGGCTGCCAGTCTCAGCACATCCAACTGAAGGGGTCCCCGGTGGGCAGGTCCTGGACTCCAGCTACCCCAGACCCTTCAGTTCTTGTCCTTTTTAGCTCCACTGCTTTTTCTTTGTGAGGGCTTATTTTATCTATTTGCAATGCAGAGCAACAGAATAACAGAAAGATCCTCTCTTCACTGGCTCACTATGTAAATGGCCCTAACGCCCAGAGCTGGGCCAGGCCAAAGCCAGGAGCCGGGAACTCCAGCAAGGCCTCCCACGCAGGTGCAGGGTCTCAAGGCTCTGGGTCATCCTCCATTGCTTTCCCAGACCGGGAACAGGAGCTGGGTCGGAACAAATCAAGGCTGTAATACCAGATGACTGTGCTGTAGGTGACTGCGGAACCCACTGCGCCACACCCCTGCCTCCTCCCACCACTGCTCTTCCTTCCTTTCTTTTTTTAAGATTTTCACTGCTTTATGTTTATGAAACAAACACTCCAGAAGCTCCGTGAACAAGTTTCTGGTCTCCACGGCCCGGCTGATGGGAGGAGGAGGTGCCTGGCCTCCTGCCAGGGCAGTAGTCCCTGGAGGCAGGGCTGTCTGCTTCCTGCTGGCCAGGAGACGCCTGTGGCGGTCAGGCTGGCTGCGGCGGGCTCCCCAGGGTAAAAATAGCTCTGCTTTGTTCGTTCCAGCCAGAGTGCACGCCAGGGGCCAGGCAGGCTGTCCATGGCATGGGCAAAAGCCAGACCACCTCAGGCTGTGAGAGCCAGAAAGGTGTTGGTGCCCCATCACCTTGCCCTGGGGCCGCAAGGAAACCTTGGCTCCGTGGTACCCCAACAGCCACCGTCACAGTCCACCTGGCTAATCCAAGCAGCACCTGAGTGTTCACCAGGGAAAGCCCCTGTTCATAGCAGTCCTGGGAGACCAGACCAAACCAAGGCTCCCGGGTCCCTGCAGCCCATCCTGGACAAGGCTCCCAGCTGCTGGCCTGGACCTGGCAGATGTGGCCAGTGAGGCCATCTGCGGAGTGAACCAGCAGATGGAAGGTGGGGGGAGTGGGGGTGTTTCGCTCGCTCTGTAACTCTGACTTTCAAATAAGCAGATCTTTTAAATAAAAAGGGATATGGAAACAAATCAGGTGTCTACAATTCACACATAACAAAGACAGCAATTAGAATACAATGGGACTTCAAAAAGTTTGTGGAAATGCATTTAAAAGGTAAACTTAATTGGCGTGAAATTGAGATCCACACATAGCTTTTTTCATAATATAAATTCTCCACAAACACTTCAAAAACACTTCATGTGCAAAGATTTACATTTTATTTTAACCAAAATGAATTTAGATTTTGTTCCATTTTCCACAAACTTTGTGTAAGTCCCCTTGTCATTAAGCCATGAAGAATGGGAGGGTCAGGGGTCATGGACGCCTTCCGGGGGCGGGGAGCAAGGGAGACCCTCCAGGCAGTGACGGAGAGCGGAGGCCGACTGGGTGCCCTGGCTGTGGCTCCCTCTTACCTTGTCCCACCAGCCTCTGGGCCAGCTGAGACCTAGGCTGGCAGGTTTAAGAGTTCATTTCTGGTCCTGGTGCGGTAACATAGTGGTTAAAGTCTTCTCCTTGCAAGCTCCAGGATCCCATATGGGTGCCGATTCTAATCCTGGTGTCCCTGCTTCCCATCCAGCTCCCTGTCCCCAGCCCAGCTGATCCTGTGGACCTGGCTCCCAAACCCTTGGACTGACCACCCTTGACCTTCACACCTTTGCGCCTTCATTCCTTCGGCTCCCTGCCTCAGAGTCCCTTGCCCGTCCCCGTGTCCATCACAAGTCTTGCCTCTTCCAAGCTAGGCTGCAAGAGTCCCTTCCTCTGTCCGCTTGGAAAGCACCCACCCTCAGCCCAGCACGGCCGGCTGTCGGTCATCCGTGCACACGACTCACGCCACCCACCCACCCACACAAAACCAAGTCAGGGCTGCACACAGGCTGGGCCAGGGAAGGTGCGGAGGAGCAGGGAGGTGTGTGTGAATGGATCCATAAAGGTGCAGCCAGCCAGCAGTCATCTCATTCTCCTTGCCCACAGTATGGCGGAGTGAACACGATTAACACTTTACTATAGAATTCAGAATTACTGTGAGAGAAAGCTTACCATGCCTTCAATGCAAATAAAAGACCAAAATCCGAGGATATAGAACTGATCATCACCCCATGTGATCATAATACACTATACAAGGTGTCATGTAGGAGCCCCAAAACATGTGCAATACTTCGTTAGTTTTTAAAGAATAAGTAGAACAGGGTCTGGAGTGGTAGCCTAGTGGCTGAACTCCTTGCCTTGCACATGCCAGGATCCTATATGGGCGCCAGTTCATACACTGACACCTCGCTTCCCATCCAGCTCCCTGCTTGTGGCCTGGGAAAGCAGTCGAGGACAGTTCAAAGCCTTAGGACCTTGCACCTGTGTGGGAGACCCAGAAGAAGCTCCTGCCTTGATCAGCTCAGCTCCAGCCGTTGCAGCCACTTGGGGAGTGAAATCAGTGGATGGAAGATCTTCTTCTCTGTCTCTCCTCCTCTCTGTATATCTGACTTCGCAATAAAAATAAATAAATCTTTTTTTAAAAAAAAGAAGTAGGACAACAAAACAACAAAAAGTTTTCATCTTTTGGGCTTTGACACTGCTCTCTCCTGGGCCACCTTCCGTCCATCCCACTGGACTCCAGGAAGTGGAAGGGTCCAGCTAGGGCCAGGCCATCCTTAAATCTCCCAACTCCTACTTCCTCTGACTCGGGAACCCAGAACCTGTCAGGAACTGCAAAGGAGCTGAGGATGGACCCTGTCTGTCAGCTAACAAGTCAGCCTATGGCGTTCACAGATCCTGCAGCAGACCCAAGACTTCAGGCTCCAAGACGAAAGACTGTCCTGCACCCAGCAGCAGCCAGACAGGCAGCCCTGACCTTCCAGGACCCTGAGCCCCAACTCCCACAGGAGCGCAGACAACTGGATGGCAGTGGGGGCATTGCCTGAGGGACACCAGGCGCTAGGAATCCAGATGACTGGGCATTCTGCTTTGCCTGGCCATTGTCCCCGTGAGACTGCCTCTCTTTCTACCAAAGGTGTTTGCAGGGAACTACTTTGGAACAGGACAGATGCCTGCTGGGTGTGAAATGCACACTTGTGGCCTCACGTGCGCCTCTTGGCAGCACAGCCCCTGAATCCCCAGTATCCACAGACTTGGTTTATGCCCACCCCTTCCCTCTGGCTCTGCCCTCATTAACCACCCATACCCACTCAGCTACGGATGGTCCCAGGCTTCCTGACTCAGGGCACCCCACCCCTAAACACTGTTTCAGTCTTCTCAAATGCAAAGTAAGTCCCCAGGCACCACCTGTACTGCTGTGCTATCCTCCGTCACAAGGTGGTGGGCTCCCTTGGAAGCCACCGCAGGGAATGGCTCAGCAGAAGATGGCCGTGGCATAGACAAGGGCAGCAAGGTCACTCCTGTGCCAGCCCTGCCCTGACCCTTGGCATGCCTGCTCCTGTCTGACCCTCATCCCAGCCCCAGGTACGGCCTGTTCAGTGTCCTGCACACTTGACAGCTAGGGAGGCTAACGCACACGCATATGAAACAGCCTCCCGTGTCACAGGGAGGAGCAGAGGCTGAGAGAACTGTAGGACACGCACCAAACCAGAGGACGCCGGGCTGGACTCAGACCGCTGTCCTCCCTCCCACCCTTGCCCCTGGGACTCCCACGGAAAATAACTACAAAACGAAGGTGCAGGCAGCAGCTGGAGCAGGAGGGAAGCAGAGCAGTGGAGTGCGTGGGGTCTGGGCTGCCACGCAGCGATGACCAGGTCACCAACTGCACTCTCCATCAGTGCAGGGAAAGCCACCAGGGGGCGCTGGGAGTCTGTGGACTCACGAGGCCGCCTCATCGCAAAGACCTAGCCAGTAGCTGTCCCTCCCTCATTCCCCACCCACCACACCCTGGGGTTTCGGGGTGAGGGATATCCAGGGAACATGAGGCAGAAGGCACATGGGTGAGCTTCAAGTTTTTTTTTTTTTAAAAAATACTATGTATCTGTTAAGAAAATGTTGCGTTCTTGCCACTGCACTTGGCAAAAGGGAAGAACTTTATCCCTGACAGGTGAACGAACTCCTTCCCGGGTTAGGGACTGAGATTCTTGGTTCTCTACCGAGGTGGGGCTGGGGGGGCTTGAAGACACAGATGACTCAACGCTGGGCGCGGCGGATCCTGCAGCCCAGTCAGAGGCTCTCCCAAGGGTACTAGGACTCACCAAAGTGCCGGGCCCTGATGCAAAGAGGCCCAGTGTTTACACAGAGCCCACACAGGTCCTCCTGGGTGCTTTACGTTGTCACCCGATGGCTTCCACACAGAAGTATTCTAGCACAGGACGCAGGGAAGACGCCACGTGCAGAATTGCCATCCTGTCTTTTCACGGACCACTGGCAGGAAGGCAGCTTGTGCATGTGCAGTGCAATTGCAAAGGTTTAAACACTTCCTTCTCTGAAAATCAGAGACAGCACAGGGAACCTTGGAAAGAGAACGAGAGATCTTCATTCCACGGTTCACTCTCCAAACACCTTCACAGGCCAGGGCGGGAAGCAGCCAAAGTCAGGAGCTTGGAACCCCACATGGGCCACCATGCAGGTGACAGGGACCCAAACACCCAAAAAGAGAGGCTTAACATGCAGTGCCACAATGCCAACCCTACTTTTTAAAAAATTTTCCAATCTGCAATGAATTACTATGGCTGCAGAACCCATGGACATGGAAGGCCAACCGCGTGTATGTGTGATGGTACTTGGAGCAAAGTAAGAGACAGGCGCAGTGCAGGTCCTTGGTCCACGGCCTGAAACGCCTTGAGGACACCCAGTCCTGTGGCACTGGCTTCCACGCTGACTCCCGACTCCCACTTCCCGAGAGGCAGCAGTGAGGACGCCGAGGACGGCATCCCTGCCACCCGTGGGTGTCCCGTCCACCGCTCCCAGCCCTGGATCTCGCCCGTGCCCCAACCCCAGCTGCCAGGCACTTGGGGGAGTGAGACAGCTTCTCTTTTTTCTCTCTCCATGATAAATAAACAAGACCTTATTACAGGCAAGTTTTTTTTTTGGGTGCAAACATAATCTTTGTTTTTTTTTTAAGATTTTATTTTTATTGTTATTGGAAAGCCGGATATACAGAGAGGAGGAGAGACAGAGAGGAAGATCTTCCATCCGATGTTTCACTCCCCAAGTGAGTCGCAATGGGCCGGTGAGCCCCGATCCAATGCCGGGAACCAGGAACCTCTTCCGGGTCTTCCATGCGGGTGCAGGGTCCCAAAGCTTTGGGCCGTCCTCGACTGCTTTCCCAGGCCACAAGCAGGGAGCTGGATGGGAAGTGGAGCTGCCGGATTAGAACCGGCGCCCATATGGGATCCCGGGGCTTTCAAGGCGAGGACTTTAGCCGCTAGGCCACGCCACCGGGCCCAAACAAAATCTTGATACACATGCAGCTCTCTGTACAGCCCCCCAACTCTTTCCTTTCTTCTCTCTTTCCCTGTGTCTCACCCAAGCCTTCAAACAAATTTTTTCATTAATCTTCTCTTAAATTTATATTCCAAAATGCTAATCTTTAACCTAGCATTGCCAAAACACCTTCAGGATACCCAATCTTCCTCCTCTCCACCCCCCTCCCCCTGGTTAAGCTCATTACTTCCACAAATTTCCACTTTCAAAGTCTCAAAGCTTCAGACTTCAGGAGAGGACCCAGGGCCCAGGAACGCCACTTCCGGTTCAAAGTCACACGCCTGCATGAGCAGTGAGCATTGTTCCCTTTATTGGTAATGAATGAACCTTGAAATCTGATTTTCTCAGCTAAGTCATCTTCCCAGACTCGGACCATAAAACATGACAAAACACCACTCTGGAGTCTATCCGTCATTTTCCTCCCGAGAGGATTCTTGGCAACGCCCGGGGTCACGTAATTCACGGGTTTCCCTCACAATGCAAACTTCTGGCTATGTTTTATGGTG
The DNA here is from genome assembly GCF_030435755.1 of Ochotona princeps. NCBI lineage: Eukaryota > Metazoa > Chordata > Mammalia > Lagomorpha > Ochotonidae > Ochotona > Ochotona princeps. Next base: position 38,840,442 of record NC_080852.1, on the reverse strand, counting down.
GAAAAAAAAAGAAAAGAAAAACCATTTCACAGATTCTGGTAACGTAGGTAGACCTCTGAGTCTATATTCCACACATATGGCACCTGTCGAGAGACAGAGAGAGAAGGAAGGAGGGAGGGAGGGGGGAGGTGGGCAGCCAGCCTGCAGCGACCACAGCAATAAAATCAGCAGTAATGACATCTGACGACAACCCGAAGAATCAAGTAAACAACCCTAGCCCACAGGGACACAAAGATGACTGCCTAAACCACCAGTGAAGGAGAAGGGCTAACTCTCCTACAAGCAGAGGAGTCAGGGAACAGGAACACCCCCCACCAGCGTGGGAACGTGACAGCAGCAGCCACGGCGAGAATCCCTGTGGAAGGCCAAGCGTGAGAGCCAATGGAGAAACAGGATGTTGGAGGAGCTTCCAGAATCTTCTCTCAAATATACATCCTTCACAAAACCTCCCAGAGAGGAAGGCAGGCAGATGAGACCTGACTAGGAGTTCAAGGCCAGTGTCCCCAGGGGGAGGGGGATGGCAGGCAGTGGCTTACAGATGCAGAGGGTCACCATCCCGCAGCGGTTTCCCTCCCTATACCCACAGCCTTGCTCGTTCACGCTCACACAGCACCTGGGCAACCCTAGGAGGCCATGAACGGTATCCGCAAGAACTTACAACCCCTGTGCTCCACACGTGGGAGCATCCCAACACTCAGGGGCCCACCTGCCGACCACAACGTGGATGGAGGCACCTCTGCTGCCCACCCCAGCCTACCCCTCGGCGACCACGTGTGTGAGAACGCTAGGACCTGTTTCACTCATAACAACATATACACAAAGGTGCTGTACACCGCTCACAGGGACTTGAGTTAAAGGATGAGTTCATTCTGGTACAGAGAGTTTGAAAGCCCTACAAATGGAGGATCTTCAAAAGGTACATGGAAAACACATACTGTGAACCAACCTGCATCAATGGCAACAGTCTGCACCATACTAGCTTACCTTTTAATTCTGCTTTTCCACGCATCTTCAGAAGCCTGTTGGTATGTCTGAAGTCTCTGCCATGCATGGCCACTGCTGGTGGGGAGCCGTCCCCAGAGCCGGCCTCAGGCCTCGTCACAGCCAAAATGGAAACCAGAGGCTCCCACAGCTACCAGGGCTTGGGTCAGTGGGCATCTCTCCTGGCCTCTGTGCAAGTCTTTGCATTCTGAAAGATGAGCCCACATGAACGACTTCTTCCCATGTTGTGTCTCAACAGCACATTCGTACAATGGTTAACCCCACTTCCCGCCAGCTCCCTGCTGTGGCCTGGGAAAGCAGCAAAGGATGTCCCAAGTCCTTGGGACCCTGCACCCACATGGAGACCCTGAAGAAGCTCCTGGCTCCTGGCTTCAGATCAGCTCAGCTCTGGCCATTGCTGACATTTATGGAGTGAGCCAGCAGATGGAAGCTCTGTCTCTCCTTCTCTCTCTGTAACTCCACCTTCCTAAAATTAAAAAAAAAAACTTTAAAATATAAATTATTATACAGCATTCCACTGTAAGTATATGTAAGTTCATTTATTTCTGGCTAGTTACTGCCAAAAATACGGTGGCTTTTTTTTTTTTAATTTAGAATTAGATGGCTTTAAAGATTTAATTGAAAGGCAGAAACACACACTCCACTATATGGCCACAACAGCCAGCTCTGGGCCAGAGTGAAGCCAGGACCCAGGAACCCCATCCTGCTCTCCGACATGGGCATGGGAGTCCAGTGTTCGGACCATGTCTACTGTCTTCCTAGGCTCCTTAGCAGGGATCAGAAGTAGGGCAGCCAGGACTCAAAACAACATCCCTGGTAGCAGCTTGACATGCTGTGCCACCACACCGGCACAGTGGGCATGTTTAATGAGCTTGAAGAGCTGCCACACTGCCGTGTTTCAATTCTCACCTCCACCTGTGACCACAGTGGTTTTGCTTCATACTGATTCCTCAGACTGTCTGTTCTCCCAGTGGTCCTCCACAGAGTCAAGGCATTTTCCCTGGGTGTGGACGTGGCAGGGGGTACCACCTGGGCCTGAAGTGACTCAGGAGATGGTTGGGTGGTCCTGGGGGGCTGCCCCCATCCCAGGGCAGCTGCCTCAGTCCATCTCATCCCCACCCCCACCACCAGCCAGCCACATGTCTCCCTGCAGTGATCAAATGCCACCTAATCTGGGAATGTTGCCTTTCAGAGCGTGACTCAGACAAAGCCAAGGCCACTGTCTCGCTCAGTGCATGCCCCAGAGCTCTATCCCACAGCCAGCACCCATGCTGGAGACAGAATGTACACAGGGCACTCAGCTGACCATACGGATCCCAGCACGTGCGATGATGTAATGGGTTTAGAGGCAGAAGTGTGGGAGGCAGCTGAGAGAAGTGGCAGTCCAGAGCGCGCAAAGAAACACAACAATGACTGTGAGCACCAGCGAGACTCAGACTGCCCAGGGCTAGGGGCCAGTGACAGGGCTAGCGGCTGGGGGCCCTCCCAAGGGGGGAGGAAGGGAGGGGGGCTTCATCTGACCAAGACCCAGGAGGGTCTCCCGGCCCAGAGAGCCAAGGGAGCAGCTGCCTGAGGGTGCACAGAGGTCTTCCAACCTGTAGCACTGGCCATAGCATGTTGGTTCTGATGGCTGACCTCCCCACCTCTGGCCCCAGACAGTGGAGCCCAGGGCTGGAGCCTGGGGCTCCTGTGGGGGCAGCCTGGGATCTGGGCTCTGCCCCTGGCCTGGTACCCTGGCACCCGCAGGATTAGCCACCAGGGAGGCCCAGTGACAGCATGGCAACGGAGAATTCAGCTGCATTGCACTCAACTGTGTTGCACACACACACACACACACACACACACACCCCACACACTGCCACTGGCTCTGTCTGCATGACACTTGCAAGCCTTTTTTTGCCCAGTAGATTTTGTGACAGTCTCATCACCTTTTTGGCTTTTCCCTCTGAGAGTTGCAGTCTTTACAATGCTGTGTGTGATGTGTGCAGAGCTGTGCCTGGCTGGGGGGAGGGGAATGGCGGTGACTTGGCGTCAACTCTACTGGGTGTTGCCCATGAAGGTCACCCCAAAACTGAAAACCAAATCCTGGAGGACACAGAAATCCTAATGTTCAGCTGAGTGGGCGAGAGGAGACTCAGACCACCTTACCTCAAAAAACAGGGTGGCAGTCCAGGGAGCCTGGGGCCAACGCCCGGGAGAGTCAGGTGACATCTCCCTCTGCCGGCAGGTGCCTGCAAATCCCAGTCCTCAGTGTGGGTGAAGACGCAGGATGTGAGTCGCTAGGGTAAAGGGGGAACCAGGCTATTGTTTGCTGGGACGCTCCAGGGCAAGGGAGCAGTGTGTAGAGATGGCCCGACTCGGGACTCTAGAAGCAACACAAGGGCCAGGTAAAGGCATGCAGGACACAGCCGTGGGCCTGCCTACGTCTGTCCCAGGGTGAGCTTGCATGTGGGAAAGCCATGGTGACAGGAGACAGGTCTCAGTGTCACCACCACCATGAGCGGAGCCTGGCAGATGATGGATGGGTGAGCTACAGCCGCCAGTGCTCATGCTGGGAAGGAGCCTCCCACGAGCCATGGCTTCTTTGAACCAGGCAGAGAATCAGGACACAACGATGAAGATCTCAGAAAGTGAAAGTTTAAATCAATGCTGCCCCTGCAAGAGAAACAGAGTTCAGTGTGGGAACTCTGCAGATTTAGGGGTCCCTGGGGAGGAGGGATGGGCAGCCCCCTGGGGGAGAGGACCAGGCATCAGCAACTGGGGTTTTCACTCCTCTTCTGCCTCATCCTTGCCAAGGAACGTGTCTCGAGGCTGGGATTCCAGTCATGAGGCACATGGATACCCGCAGGTGCAAGGATCCCAAGGAGTTCAAAGTAAGGACAACGTACCCTGTGGGCTCAGTCATGCTATGGAAACGGTGTAACACCTCAGCCAGCAGGGCAGCCATCTGAATCCTAGCTGCCCCCAAACAGCAGCTGGGAGTTCGGGGATGGGGGACACACACACACCTAGGCTGGCTGCCACCACCCTCAGGGCTTTGCTGACCAGCCATAGCTGCCCCGCTGCAAGGTGGGACTGGCCTCAGCACTGGGGACAAACTCCTTTGGAGGTGAGCCGAACATCTCCTAGAACCCCCTGCAGCACTGGCTCACCCACTCACTCCAAGGCCACTTCCAGAGTGGCTTGCAGGAGGAGGGCTGTGTTCAGGCTGCCTGAGCCACTGCCTCCACCGCCGAGGGTTTTACTCAGCAGTCAGCCCATCTTGTTGTAACTTAAAGTATCTGGTAAGTAAAGAAGTGGGTAGCTGATCCTGGGAGCTGGGAATTCAGGGCTGGCAGTCAGCAAGCGGCTGCTGGGGACACCGTGGTACACGGCTGTCCCAAAGCTCCACGCCTCAGCTGGCCAAGGTCAAGGATTGGAACAGAGGTGTGAGTTGGGGTGGCAGGCACGCAGGTGAGCTCGGGTGGCCTGGGTGCCCCACACTCAGAGGAGAAAACCTCACTCTCTGGCTGGTGTCCATCACCTGGAGAGTCAAGGACAGCTCCCTAGCACCTGGAAGTCCCTAGATGTCCATGGAGTCGGGGATAGAGGATGAAGGGCAGGGAAAAACAGGGACAGATGGCCCAAGCCCACCCCAAGACTTGGAGCCAGGAGCCCTGGGTCTGCACCTGGATGTGCACCTGGGAGCTGTGTAGGCTACGAACTGTTCCCTCCCCAGCTTCAGCCTCATTTCCCTCTGAGAGAAACCAGTGGGAGCCAAACCCCACAATCCCGAACACCTCCGGGGCTTTCCCAGGAGCCGCCAGAGTGATTCTGCTGCACACACACCTCAGAGGCCCCGGGTTGGGGATGTGGGAGCTGGGGTCCTGACACCCTACTCCCATCACTGCTGGCTGCACCCTCTACCCCAGTCCCAGCTCCCAGTCCTCCACCCTGCCAAAGCCCCTCACATCCACTCCTGCCCACCAGCCTCAGTCACAGCACCTGGATCCAGCTGACCACAGTCCTTGTCAATCAATAGGTGGAAAGCACCTGAGGCCTGCGGGAACCCAGCAAACCCCTCCACCTTCGACCATACCACGCCTTTACCTGGGAACTGCAAACTGTGGACACCGCCACCCCTCACGTTTCTCTGGCACTGCCTGAACGCAACATGCATTCAGGCAATTTTCCTCACCAATTTTTCATAAAACCATTCCTAACAGCCAACACCCGGGGACTGCCTGGTTTAGATGCTGTTAGAATTGTCTTCAAGTTTACCCTGGACACCTGCTGGCCCATGCCACAGCTCCCTGCTCTGAGGCCTCTTCCCGGCTCTGGCCTAGGAGCATGAATGCCCTGCGTCCCACGCACATATCTGTGAGAGTGGACACCATAGGCCCCACCCTAGGCCTGCTGCTCAGTCCCCAGGGCCCACTGACAGTACCAGCAGACAACAACCTGATCTCTCTCACTGCTTTAAAACCTCAAAGCTCAGGGCCAGCACTGTGGGGTAGCAGGTCAAACCTCCAGCTAGTTCAAGTCCTGGCTGCTCCTTGTCAACGTGCTGGGAAAGCAGTGGTGGATGGTTCAAGTGCTTTGGACCCGCACCCTCGTGGGAGGCCCAGAAGCACCTCCTGGCTCCCACCCAGGAAACTCCGGCCCTGTCAGACTGGCCACAGCCCAGCTTATCTCCTGTGATGAGCATAACAACTTGTTTAAAAATATGTTTGTGCATAGCCCATTCCCTTAAAATGTGGAATATTAACTGTCATAATGTTTAACCTGGGTGTGAAATGTGTGAAACATTCATCAATGAAATGTAGTTGTGTGTAACTTAAGAGTAAGGAGCACTTGTCTGCGAACCAGGACTGGCTTCTGGGCTGGGCAGACGCTTCTCGCTGTTTGCACCGTATTGGCCTGTGTCTTCCCGCAGCTCCAAGCACAGGGGTGTGTTCTTCCACTCCCCCAGCTCCCTGCTGCCAGCACTGACTCTGAAGGCATTTAGCTTTGCACCCCTGGGCAAGGTCCTGGCCTCCTTATAGGCTCGGGGTCCTGAGGCTTGGGACTTCAGAATGCAGGGCAGTTTGAGCCAGGAGCTGAGCATTCCAGACTCCCCCATCCCTACTTGCTCCAGAGAATCACCACCACAGACCTGCCTTTCCCAGGGGAGGGGAGGGGGTGAAGATGTGTATGGGGCCATGGGCACGGGGCATGGACGTGGCTACTGCAGCTGCAGTGGGACCCAGACGCTCAAGAGCCAGCAGGCAGGAAGCACAGGGAACCCCCAGGACCTGGGACCAGGGACCCGCACACATCCAGGGGTGGTAGGGACAGCCAAGAGCCTGGAACACAGCCACCTGTTTACAGCTGAAGCCAAGTTTGCTTTCACCATGGCAAAGTTCTCAGTCACTTTCCAATGCAGGCTCTGTAGGTGGGGAGTCCCCCTAAAACAGGCCCCATCCCACCCAACAACTGCCAATGCTCCACCCCCTCCCAGACACCTCCACCTTTCGGCCCCAGGGAGCAGCCAATTACCTCCCAGGAAAACTTGGCTCCCTTTGGAGCAACTTTCTGCACTGGGCCCTGGGGGAGGCCAAGCCACATGCGACTCACTCACCAGCAGGTTCTGTGGCTTCTCTCCTCCACCCCATACCACATTACCCCGCCCCTTTAAGTGCAGAGTCCCAGCAAGGCTCCAGGTATAGCCTGAGCAGGGCAGAGTTGGGGGACTCAGGAGCAGTTCCCTCTGTGCTCATCACCCTGGCCTGGTGGGAGTGCCCAGCATGCTGGCAGCCCGGGCGTGCCACTCCCCCAGCCCCAGGCCCCAGGGCCTCGAGTCTTGTCTCAGGACGCCCTCCCCCCCTCCAAGTCCAAATCACCCTGCACGCCATCTACAAAGCTTCCCCCTCTCCTACCCCAAAGTGTCTGTGAAGTCAGAACGTGGCATCCTTCCTAAATCTCCAGGCACACAGGGCACCCTCCCTCCCTGCCCATAGCCTCTTGGCGTGGTCTTCCAGCGTATTCTGCACACCTTGTGTGTCAGGGCCACCTGTGCCTGCTCGTGCCCCGCTAGGCTCTCCCACATATGTGTGAGCGCAGCGTTGTGAGCGAACCAACACAGCAAAATGTATCACCTATGGAGGACCCAAGAGGGAACATGGCTGGCCCCAGGTCCCAAAGCTGATGGACCGGGCTCTTCTCACAAGGTAGCGTAGAGATCCGTCCCTTCTCCCAGTCCCTTCCTTCGGACCAACTTCCAACCCTGCACCCGGAGATGGGTGCCGCTCACGCCTGAGTTCAGCGCTGAACTCCTCCAAATCACAGACACCCAGAGGCCAAGGGCGTCTAGGGTCACCAGGCAGGTGGGTGGAAGGGAGAGCTAGCAGGGCAATGCTCCCTCCTACCCCTGGAAGAGCCCCCCGACAGCGCGCAGTGGGGCACGCTCCAAGCCCCTCGTCCGGCCCCCTGTGCAGGCAACACAGGGGGAATGCTGCCTCCCAGGTGCCAGCCGCCGCCCCCTTTAAGGCAAGCCCGGCCCTCCAGGACGCTCCAGTCTTAATTTTAGCTTGGAGGCCTGCCACGGGCGGCTCCCGCGAGCGAGGGCTAAGTTATGTGGGGCAGCTGTCAGCCGGCGCCCAGGGTGGGGCCTATTTAGCTGGTAGGGGCTCCAGGCGGGGACCCTGAGCTGGTCTCTGCCCCCAGGGCTGCCGCCCCGCCGGCCCCACGGCTCCGAGTGGCCCTCGTGGGCCCCTCAGTACCACTATGATGACCGAGGAGCACACAGACCTGGAGGCCCAGATGGTCAAGGACATCCACTTCAAGGAGATCGACCTGGTGAATCGGGACCCCAAGAACATCAATGAGGACATTGTCAAGGTAGGCCCCACGGCCTCCCCAGATCTGGCCTCAGATGCTAAATGACGGCTCCAGTCCCCAAACTGCAGGCAAGAGTGGAACCTGCTGCCTAGATGTGGCCAAGTGTGGCCGGCAGGCGACCTCATGACCAGAGCCTCTGTTGCTTGCTGCTGGCCGACGGCCCAGGAGGAACAGTGACCAACGGCCACACGGGGTCCTCTCCCAGGCCAGGGGCCACTTCTATGGTCTCTGTAGTGGGACATTCACAGTCCCCCAAAGAGCCATGCCCAGCCTCTCCTCCAGCACCTGCTCACCCCAGGGCCTGGGCCAGGCCCAGAGAGCACTGGGTCACTGAAAGGGAGTATTAAGGTTGCTGTGCAGCCACCAGGGAGTCCCTGCCCTCACCCCATAGCTTGAAGTAGGGCCTCTTTCCTGGCTGATGACCCCAAATCCACACCCTCCATCCAGCCTCCCGCCCTGCAGCCAGAGGGCTCACTGAGGGGGCTGCAGAGCCCCCAGCTTCAGACACGGCCAGGGGCCCTGGGTTCTACAGGGTCCGCCAGAACCTCAGCCCATAGAGGCCCAGTGTGACCTGCGACATGGGACCACACATTGAGTACGGGAGAAACATCTTAATCAAAGACTAGAACATCGAATTCAAAGGTAGTGGAATTTAAATGCTTTGCACGGGTCCACATTTCCTGGGACCCCATGGCTGAGGGTTTGTGTAGAGCCCAGGGCTGGGCTGACACCCCTTGGTGATACTGCTCCAGGGGAGGCCTCACACTCTGCCAGGCTTGCTCTGGCACATGAAGGCCACCCCCCAGCAGGATACAGCCCATGCCCTCCTGGGAAGGGGTCACCTGGAAGGAGTTCCAGCACATGGTGGATGCCCCACTCAACTTTCATGGCCCAACCCTCACCAGCTCCTTCAGGGAACCTGGCCACCTCCTCCAGGTGGTCAGTTGCTGCTGCTTCTTGCTGCCCCTTCACATAGTACACTCATGTGACAGCTCACACTGTACCATAGGTTGTTTCCATAGAAACCATCAGTCATGGGGTGGGGGAAATCTATTCAAAGAGTTCATGGAAAATGCAATTAGAAGATAAACATATCTTGGTGTAAGTAAAAATAACAGATTGGAATACATGCCTACATCTTTTTTTCCATAAGAAGCATTTGCCAGGAACATTTGAATATTCATGGCCTTCCATTTTTTTCACTGCCAAAGCCCTCATATTTTCATTCCCTTTCCTACTGATGAAAGTCTCCGGGGTATTAGAGTGCTGTAGGAAACACTGCCTTGGGGAGCAACACTTGCAGGTGACACACACCAGACATAAAGTGTCACTGAGCACGTTTTCTGCTAGGGGCACCACCCTGGGTTTCATGCAACACACATGAGCTCGAGCCAGGCTTTTCTGCCTGGACAGTGGAGCAGGGGCAGTACCTCACTGCTCCATCAGCAGGTGCGACAGAGCTCAGCTGGAGGCAGGGTCTGTGGACAGATGAAGGAAGGAAGCCTGGACCATCCCCCCCAACACACACACACACACATCCCTGCTCTGTGTCACCCCCAGGAGATGCTGTGAGCCACAGGGAGGGGCCTGACTCACCGCTGTCATCATACCCAAGCCACAAAGGCCCACTCCCCTCTCCCACGCATGCCTCAGGACTCCAACGTCACCCCAGGTCCTCTGACGGGCTCAGGGCAGGCTTGGCCAAGCCCCAAAGCAGCCCTGGTGGACACCAGAGTGTCACACAGTGTGGGTCTGGATCCTCTCGGATCCAGGGAGACGGGCCTGAGGCCTTCTACACAGCACTTCCTTCCCACCCTCAACCACACGCGCACAGAACTCCTCCAGGAAGCCTACAGCAAGCCTAGATTCCACGTGGGATGCGGCTCCAGAGTTCATGAGCCCCGAGAGGCTGGGCCTGCGGGGCCTTCCTTCTACGCACCCTCCTGTACCATTCCTTTGCTTTCCAACCTGTGAGTCTGCTGAGAGGCAGAGCAGGGACTGCAGGGAAGAGGCCAGGTGAGGGGTGGGAGGCAACACACTGTGGGACGCTCTGGAGTTCTTCCAGCAGGTTCTGTCCTCCTGCCCTGTAGCCCCCTCTTTCCTCCCACTGTTCCCAGCTCTTTGCATTAACCTAGGTCCCTGTGTGCCCATCCCAGATCCCAGGCCCAGCCTCCTTCCCTGTGCACTGGGTCATGGCCCAGAGCAGGGAGGGTCCGGGGGCCTAATGTGGGCTGTGCCATCAGGCTAACTGGGCATCACCCTACCTGTTCCTGCCATCATGCAGAGAAGCAGGTGCAGGCACATGGCCAGAGGGGCACCGTGAGGGCCGCGTGCATCATGCAAGTTGCTGGGTCCTCTCAGACTGATCGAGTTCTGTTGTGTGCAGTTAATCCTGGAAGCAGTACCCCGACAAGTGGATGTGCAGATAGAAACAATTTTATATGATGATCGGGGGTTTAATAAAATAAAATCACTGCAGGCATTGAACTACCATTTCTGAATACCTCCCCTCAGTTCCTGAACCCACCTGTTGGGGGTGCTGGGGAGCAGTGAGCATAGTCTTCTGTGTGAGAAGTCAGGTAACAGGTGCAGGAACTGGGTCTCTGCCAGGCAGGCCTGTGTGTCCCTAGGAGACCTAGACCCAACTCTGTATTGGGGTTGGCAGGAGGAAGATCTCAACAATTCAGAAGGAAAGTTCCACGCCTCAAACACACAGCAGTTCAATGGCCAGCTGGAAGCTGGGCCCAAATGCTCACTCTTGCTGGAACTATTTCCACCCCACCTCCCGCTTCGAGATGCCCCATGTCTGCGTTGTCCAGGGCCAGTCTGCTGCAGGACAGACTCTCACAGGGCACTGGGGAGAGGTCTGTGCCAGGGGTAACTGCTGGCCTCCCCCGCACCCTCAGGCCACACCCGGCCCTGCCTTCCTGGGACTGTGGGGGCACACTGGCTGATTCATATGAATCAACTCTCTCCTGCTGTTCCAAAAATAAACAAGCCAGAGCGGGAGTCTGGGTTCCAGCGACATGAGCAACCCCAGCCCTTGCTGCCCACGTCCACCCCAATCCCCAGCTGCACACCAAGCCCCACGGGTCAGGCAATGGCCCCACAACTCAGGAAAAAGATACCGAGGAATAATGTCACCACATGCTTCCGGCATCCTGGCTTGGTGGCTTGGGCCCCTAAATACCTCTCCAAGTAGAACACCTCAGCTAGAGTACACTCCACCCTCAGATCCTGCCAGTGGAACAGCTGCCCACCCCACCCCCGCCCCCGGCCCAGCACGCACTCCCCCACCTCCCGCAACATGTTCCAATTCACAGAAAACACAGCGTTGCCCGGCACAGCACTCAACAGTGATCCCTGGAAATCATTCAGATGCCCGCACCAAGGGATTCCGAGAAAAATCAGCAATTAAAAGACACAGCAGAAAGGTCCTTGCTGCGGGAACGTCCCCACAGGCAGAAAATGAGGGACAGGAGGATGTGGCAGCTCCCCTGGGGAGCTACACCCACACACGTCTGTTCTGGGGCACCTGGAGACTGACTGGATTTCAGCTACTTCTTACTATTGAGCACCTGCCAGGTGCCAAGGAATGTGCTACAGGCTCCCAGGAGAGGCTGTGCCTGGCACACCATGGGTCCTCTGTGAGTAACCAGACTGGATGAACGCATGTGTAGGTGAGTAGGTGGAGAGAAAGACAGACAGATGATAGACAGATAGATGGATAGATAGATAGATAGACAGATGATAGATAGATAGATGATAGATAGATAATAATAGGGCTGGGTGGATGGGTAGACAGACCCAAGCTGGGTGGATGGGTGACAGATGAGTAGATGAACAGGCACGCGGACAGGTGGATAAATAGAAGGGTAGGTGGACAGACCAATGGGCATGGCTACGTGGAGGCGTGGATGGGAGAAGCATCCTCTCCATTCTTTCCAACAAGGTTATAAGTAATCTCACCCCGTTTTACAGGTCAGGAGATGAAGCTCAGAGGAGCTGAAGGCTCTGCAGACTCTGTCACCAGGTCCCCAACTGCGCTGGTGCACAAACCCACCCCTGGGCGTCCAGCTCTGTCCGTCTCCACCAGCAGTGGCAATAAGCAGCCACTGACCAGGCCCTCAAGCCACACGCTGTTCCCAGCAATTCTCCTTCACTCATTTCATCTCTGGACAGCTTCTCTGGAAATTGATGCTTAGGAGAGCTAAGTACCTTGCTCCAGGGAGCTCAGATAATAGGTAGCCATAGGGGTGGCAGTACTGGTGTCAGCGACTGGGCACAGCCCACCAAATGGGGGGAATGGAGGAAGACAAGGGAAGAGGAGCAAACTGCTGAACCGTGGAGGGGGAGGGGCTAGCAGAGGAGGGGGCTACCCCCATCCTGGACAGTCCGAGCCAGCCAGCATGACCCATGAGCCCACAGAGTCGGGATGCTGGAGCTGTGTGCCCAGCTGCAAGGTGAGGAGGTAGGGCTGGGTCACCTGTGCAGGTCCTTCAGGCCAGCCCAGGAGGGCTCAGGCAGGGGTCCTGTCTGGGGCCTCATGGTAAGGCAGTGTGCAGAGCCCAGGAGTTGGCAGCCAGCAGCCAGCAGCCAGCAGCCAGCAGCCAGCAGGAGTCAGGCCTTGGGGTGTGCACAGAACTCAGTAAGTGTGATGGCTGCACAGAGGTCAGGGTTGGGAGGCCCCGGACCCACAGTGGCCGGCTTCTTGGGCCTGGAAGCTCTGAGGACAGGGCAGCTCCAGGCTTGTGCCCCTCCTCTACCACAGGAAACTGGATGTGGCAGATGCCAGGGGCTCCTCTTTTGTAAACCTAAAGAGTCCTTCCCGACCTGGGCCTTTTCCAAATATCACAATCAGGACGTGGCCAAGCAGTACAGGCTCCCGAACCCCACAGAAGCCCCGGGTCAGAATCCCTGGTGTGTGGGTGTGAGGGAGTGTTACAGCTCTTGGGGTGTGGCCAGGCCTGCATGGGCCTTGCTGCCCAGGCCTAAGGTCCTGCTTCCTCCCTCTGCAGGTGGATTTCGAAGATGTGATTGCAGAGCCCGTGGGCACCTACAGCTTTGACGGGGTGTGGAAGGTGAGCTACACCACCTTCACCGTCTCCAAGTACTGGTGCTACCGGCTGCTGTCCACGCTGCTGGGGGTCCCACTGGCCCTGCTCTGGGGCTTCCTGTTCGCCTGCATCTCCTTCTGCCACATCTGGGCGGTGGTGCCATGCATCAAGAGTTACCTGATCGAGATCCAGTGCATCAGCCACATCTACTCGCTCTGCATCCGCACTTTCTGTAACCCGCTCTTCGCCGCGCTGGGCCAGATGTGCAGCAGCGTGAAGGTCCTGTTGCGGAAGGAGGGTTGAGGCAGGTGGAGACCCAGCCCCGCACCATGTCCCCTTCCTGCCCCCCTTCTCTGCAGGGACTGCTCCCTTCCACCTAAGATGGGGACACCTTGTACAGGGAAGCCAGGGAGAACAGATAGCCCTCCCTCCCTCCTCACTCCACCCTCACACCCCAGGCAGCCGGGCGGGCTTGGTTAAGAGGCAGCTACTGCAAGTCTTTGTGTCCACTTGCACTGTGATGATCCCAAGCAGCCCAGGATTCCTCAGGGGCAGCCTGCCCACGTGTGCCAGGAAAGCCCCTGGTGACTGCCAATGAGAGAGGGCAGCAGCAATAAAGGTCCGCAATAAGGGAATACCATGTGTGCTTGCTGGCAATGTTGGTGGGGATGTATGTGTTCACATGTGTGTGCACACAAGTGATGCATGTGTGTCAGGATGCCTCTGTGTGTCACACATGTCTGCATGTGCACGAACGTACTTGTGCGCATATGTGCATGTTGGTGTGCGTGAGAATGACAGAATGCAGGTGTGTCCTGACTCCACACGGGCGTGTCTGCTGGGAGAGCTGACTGGGCACGGGCTGGGTGAAATCCGAGAGCCAGACCGGGTCTGCACGGCCCAGGATTCCACTGGTTGGCTGCGCCTGTGGCCTGCGGTTCCTCAGGATGGCTGCCGGATGAGCAGGCCTTGGGCTGGCAGGGCTGGCTGAGCCTTACTCCTTACCCTGAGGACAGGGCCAGGGGTTACACCGCTCTGCATCTGCCCTGCGGCTCCTGAGACCCCGTGCACCCTGGCTGTGCTGAAGGCATGAGGTTCCAAACATGCACGGTGGGCCGGGAGGGAGGTGCTGTGGGCATGAACAGAAGGGAAGGGGGGCCCACCTCTTGCCCCCACAGAAACCCAACGCCCAAAGCCCAGCAGCCTCTGTGCAGACCCAGGACCGGCCACACTTGCTGCCAGGGAGGCGCTGTTGTGTCCACTGTTTGAAAACACTGCCTCTTCCGCAGACATTACATACTAAAGGCTCTGACAAGTCCTGCAGCAAAGACCACCCCTGCCCCTCAGGCCGATCTTGTTTCCCTCTCACCAGACCAATGCCCCAGCCTCACGCGCAGCAAGGGGCACAGCCCTCGGCACTTTTCCCAGGCCTGCTCTCACCACACAGGCAACCTGCACGAGGGAGCTTGGTGGGGTGAGGCACACGTGGGATGTGGGGACATTCACAGCCTCCGTGCTAGTCCCGCCTCTGACCTCAGCTACCTCACCCATGAGATGATCTCCAATGTCCATGTCAGCTCTAGAAGGTCCCCCTGGAAGGAGTTTGTAGGGTGCACCCTGGAATCTCCGCCCAAAACACTGCCTGCCCTTTCCTTGCTCACCGACCACCCCCATCCGTCCCTTTGCTCATCCACCCTCCACCCACTATTGAGAGTTTCACTACCAGCCAGGAATGTCCAACGGCAGACATTAGCTTACTCACCCATAGGCACTTGGTCATGCCACCCTGTTTCTGCATATAAGCTGGTATTAGCCTCAGAAGGCTGACCAGCTGCCCCAAGGCTGCACAGCCAACAACACAGGCACAGTGGTTCCTGCCTGCTGTTCTGTGCTCTCACTCCTGGGGACTTGACCACACACTTATGTCAACTCGGCAAGTCCAGGCACCTCCTGCTGAGAAGCCCAAGGCTGGAGTCACCTCTGTCCTGCCCAGAGGGTCAGTCAGCCTTGCGGAAATTGCTGGGCAGTTGTTTTTACACCTGAACTCCTGGGCTGCGCAGACTCTGACCCCCCCCATGGTATTTGCTGCAATCATCCCAGACTCTGACGCCAGCCCTTCTGGTGCTTTCTCGAGGGGCTGACCCTGGCAGGTGCTCCATTGAGCTACCTATATGTCCCAGCCCTCCTGGGCCCTCCAGGATTCCCTGAGGAGCAGCAGGTGAGAGGATGGTCAACTGGGTGAGGAGGGCATGGCCAGCCAGCAACCTGCATTTTAGCACAAATTCTTGGGGATTCTGTTGGTAGCCCCCAGTCGCGACTTAAGAAGTGTCTATTAGGGTCCTTTGGGGATGACAGTCTCCAATTCTACTCTTTCTTTTTTTTTTTTTTTTTAAGATTTATTCATTTTATTACAGCCAGATATACACAGAGGAGGAGAGACAGAGAGGAAGATCTTCCGTCCGATGATTCACTCCCCAAGTGAGCCGCAACGGGCCGATGCGCGCCGATCCGATGCCGGGAACCTGGAACCTTTCCCGGGTCTCCCACGCGGGTGCAGTGTCCCAAAGCATTGGGCCGTCCTCAACTGCTTTCCCAGGCCACAAGCAGGGAGCTGGATGGGAAGTGGAGCTGCCGGGATTAGAACCGGCGCCCATATGGGATCCCGGGGCTTTCAAGGCGAGGACTTTAGCCGCTAGACCACGCCGCCGGGCCCTCCAATTCTACTCTTTCTACGGTCAGACTCACACACAGCACATTTGGGGACATCACCCAAGAGGTTTGCACCCAGGTCTTAGGGCATCTTTCCATAGAACCCTAGCAACTCGTGTACCTGGGACTGTAGAGTGGGTCTGGGCCCCCTCCTGCCCCAGCTGCAGGTGTGCCAGGCCCCTCTGCCACCTGCAGGCAAGAATTCAGCAGCCCGTCCAGCCACCAGATGCACCACTGCCTGTCCCTGAGAGGAAGAACACAGGCAGGGCAGATAGAAAAAGCAGTGTTTATTCAGTGCACCTGTGAGGAAGCAGTTCAGGACAAGGATCTTATGAAGGGCCGCGTCACTCACCAATTAGCACAGCATGCAGGGGTACCACAGGACATCACCATGGGAGAACACAATCGAGGAATTCACATTTGTGTTAGACAGCATTTCCAATGACAAAAAATGGCTAAGCACTTAGAAACCACGTCTAACTCTGTGAGAACAGGGACAGAGGCCATGAGCTCCCCGGAGCAGCAGGACCCCTGCTCCCATTCTTCCAGGCTTAGGTTTGGGAAAGACTGAGAAATAACAAAAACATCCCAGGGGATGGGATTGAGGGAAGTGCAGATCCAGGCACGCTGTCAAAATCAGACGTCACTGGCTCGCCGTCCAACAGACTCCTATGTCCTCATGGCCAACGTCCCAGCCCAAGCTCTCACACCAAGACACAGAGGAAACACTTCCCTGGCCTGAAGGTCAGGACCCTCACAAGCCCAGGGTCCTCAGGAGGTCCATGCCCCTGGCCGCCATCGCCTGAGCAGCCACTGCTGGCTGTGAGATGGCAGCTTCCCTGGGCACAGCAACAGCCCGGGACACTCCTGTAGGGAGTAGCAAGGCCCAGATGCCAGCAAGGACCAGGACCACACTGTACAACATGGCAGCCCACAGGTCCAGGCCATAGGCCCAGCACCCCCAAGTCAGCATTCTGCTAGCTCCCCAAAGAGCAAGCACTGGCCAGTGCAGATGCTGCCCCTGTCACAGCCTCACGGTCCGCTGCCTGAGCCCACATCTGCCAGCAAGGACTGCAGACCTGGGGCTGAACCCTCGGACCTTGGACATGAATGTTTCCATGCATGTCTGTGTTCTCCCCAGACAGCCAAAGCACGCCAGCTTGATCAGGAGCATGTTCACACACGTGTGCTGCTCTGTGGTGCGAGAGCAGCGCGTGACAGTAAGCGAGCACAGTTCTGTGGCTTCCTTTGGAGAGGGCTCTTGCTGTGCTAAAGCCCCAAATCGTCTCTGCAAACATAGCATAAAGGGGGTCCTGGACAGCACCGAGCCGGCCAGTGCCTTGTGCGGAAGGACTACAGGCATTTCCCAGGCAAGGTCATGTCCAACGCTGCCATCTGTCAGGGTGTGGAGACTGTGTTAATCAAGTAAGAACCTGGAGTTCTCTGTGGGAAGTGCTGGTCTGTGGCTACAGGGCCTCACCAGAGCCGTCTCTGTGACGCGAGGAGCACCTTGTGCAAAGACGCATCCAGGGAGCTGAGACTATGAATTCACCGCTATGCTGGCCTCTGCCGGCCAACCATTTGGAGAGGCTTTTCAGTGAATTCCCTAAATCATGCTTGACTGGGGGCTTGGCAGCGTGGCCTAGTGGCTAAGGTCCTCGCCTTGATCCCATATGGCCGCTGGTTCTAATCCCGGCAGCTCCACTTCCTCTCTATCTCTCCTCCTCTCAGTGTATCTGACTTTGTAATAAAAAAATAAAATAAATCTTTAAAAAAAAAAAAAAAAAAAAATCATGCTTGACTGATTCCAGTTGCACAACCCACACCCTCACCAGTCACAACCCACTCTTCTGGCCTCTGGCCACAGGGCCACCATGTCCATCACTGCTCTGTCACCAGAGTCCTCTGTTCTGGACATTTCCTATAAAGGCAACCAATGCGGGGACTTTCCCCAAACACCTCTTCACTTCCTATGAAGCATTTCTGACCCATCTATGCGCCAGCACGGATCAAAGCCTCACAGCTTCTACAGCGGAGTGCTTACAGTGTTGGTGCACTGTATTCCATTGGGTGATGGATGCTTGGGATGGTTGTACTTGAAGGCAGTTCTTAGAAATGGTGCCATGAGTTCTGGGGTGCAGGCTGTTTGTGTCTCTGCTTCTCCCTGGGTAGATACCCGGGAGTGGCACCTGAGTGTCACCTAGGAGCTCTGTGCTGACCCCTGAGGGATGGCCAAGAAGATTCCAATACCTCATCCTGCCCACTTACTCACTTCCATCTTTCTGGCTGCGGCCTCTCCAGGGGCTATGAAGGAACATCTCGTTGCAGTAGTGATGTGTGTTTCTGAGCCGAGTCCCCGCAGCCAGCAGCTTTCCTGAGCTTGCCAGCTGGTCTCGCTCAGTGGAGAAGCGCCTGCTCGAGCCCTTCTCTTAGAATGGCCTTCCTTTTCTCTGTGTGGCCGTGCTGGGGTCTCCATCCATTCTGCATCCAAACATCCAATAAGAGATGTGCTTCCCGCTTCTTTTCCTTCATTCTTTAAATTCTCTTTTTCTCTTTGAACCACAAAAGGTGTTAGATGCCTGCAAAGTTCTTTAGGTATTTTTCCTTTGGTTGCTTTCATCTTCAGTGTCCTAGGAAAGCAAGGCCTAAGCCAAGATCATGCAGATATATGCCTAGGTGCCCCTCCAGGAGTTCCATAGCTTTAGCTCTCACATTTGGGTCTTTGATGATTCTAATTCTTGTGAGTGGTGGAAGGCAGGCAAAGACCCAACTTTGCTGCCCTGCTTGGACACCCATCTGTCCTAGTACCCTTCGTGCCCAGGCCAAGCTTTCCCTGATGAACTGCCAGGGCTCTCTTACTGCAGATCTGTGGTGCACCAGGGAAGGCCTGCGGCTGGACTCCCTGGTCTGTGCTGATGCTCCGTGCGTCTCACTCCAGGCCACTGACACCCCATTTTGGTGCCTGTAACTATAGAGCAACTTTAGGGTAAGAAAGTGCAATTCCTGATTCCAACTGTGTTTTTATTTTTTCAAAGTGAGTTGGTTATTCTGGGTCCTTGGCATTTGCTTACAAATTCTAGGGTCAGTGTAATGATTTATCCCCAGTAAAAGCTCCTCCCACCTCTAGGAATCTAAGGACTGCAGTGAGCCTTCCGTGCCCTCAGACAGCACTGCCAACCGAATGGGCTCAGCATCAGGCCCCGGAGCACAGCACGCATTCCTACTTGTTGATGTCATCATTTAGTTCTATTTTGTAGCATTCCTTGGTGACATTCACCCTTACTTTACTCTTTCTGATGCTGGTTTCAACTGGCTGGCTCTGAATTCCACTTCTGCCTTGCTCGTGGCTAGTGTGAAGAAACACCATGGATTTTTGCAGTTGGATTTGCATCCTGCAACCATGCTGAACTCATGTTCAGTTCCATCAGGGTGACTGTGCACGTGTGCATATGTGTGTATGTGTGAGTGAGTGAGTGAGGGGGGAGTGCTGACAGGGGGACTGTGTGTGTGTATGCGTGTGCATGCACACACGTGCACACATGAGTACTCCTAAGGATTTGTTACATACAAAGCCACATTTGCCTACAGACGTCTTCCCTTGCGTCTTCTCCATCTGGAGGCCTCTCCTTTCTTTCTCTGCCCCAAATGCTTCTTGAACATTTGTCAGCTCCGCGCTCTCTCACTCCCATAACAGGGCCCTGAGTACTCACAGAGGCTGGGCTACCTTCTCACCAGCTGACCCTCAAGGCTGCTGGCAAAGACAAACGCACTCTGGGGTCATGACAATATTGGCACCGCTTCCCGCCCACCAACCCATCTAGAACCCCCTTTCCACTCCTCACCCCAAGCCTGGAACATGGGACCCCTTCCAACCCAAGCAGCCACCACAGCAAGATGCCAGCCTGAAAGAGTGACCAGCTCAGTGAAGGCCCAAGTCAAGGGAGGAAAAAATCCCTCCCACCACCCTTAGTGGCCATGGGGTCAGGAGCAGCAGAAGCACCTGCGAGCCCGGGAATGCCTGGTGGCTGAGTGCCCTGTCATCTCTACCAGGGACCTCCTCGCTCACCCACTGAAGCCACCCCAGGTGTGCAGAGCATACAAACCAACAGATACCTTACAGCATATGTACATGCAGCCCCAAGGGGCAGCCTGTCCCTGCCCACACACCCTGGGAGCCCCCAGGGGCAGCCCTGGGCCGGGCCAATGGTCACACTGGTCACACTGTGGCGGGCTGCGAGCCACTCTGCTGGCTGGAGCTGCGGCGGCTGAGCACGAAGGTGGAGTTGCTCTTCTTGCTGGCGCTTGTTTCAGCCTGCCGGCCGCTTGTCACATAGCCTTGTGAGCAGCACAGGAAGCGCTGCACCAGTTCATGGAAGAGATGGCCAGTGAACAGCAGGTAGATCCAGGGGTTGCAGCAGCTGTTGAGGCTGGCCAGGAGCATGGCGATGATGAAGGCCGAGGCTGCAGAGAGAAAGACCAGCAGAGCGTCACTGTACGGCAGCACACCACCTGTGCTGCCCCAGCCGTGCGCTTCCTGGGACCACACCCTGGACCCTAAGATGGACAGGTACTGCCCAGGCACAGCACCTTCCCCTGCACCCCGCCTCTGGAGCCCTCTGCTCCCAGGGTTGGCCCTGGAACTGCCCTCCCCACCCTACTGTCTCCCACACAAAGCTTGCCCTCCCGGACCGTGGGCTTCCCTCACAGGTGCACCTGGCCAGTCCATCACCCAACAAGGGACAGACACCCAAGGAGCCTGGGTAGCATCTGGAAGCTACCAGGCCTAGCTTGTGTCCGAGCCCACCACAGGCTGCCTCCGGCACCTGTATGAACCTAAGTTGCTCGCACTGTCAATGGGAACAGGGTGGGGGTGTCATGGAGCCTGAGGGGGCCTGGGACACAGTGAGTGCCCAATCAGCAGTGGCTGCTGGCAGCACCACATGCCAGGAAACAGGCTGTGGGTCCTTAAGGACTGCCAGGACGTGACACCAGAGCATCTGCGCTGCTTGGGGTGTGTGTGGCAGTCAGAGGGAGGAGGCAGCTGAGGAATAGAGGCTGAGGGTTAGGGAGCGGTGCTAACTGCACCCGGGGCACAGGAGAGGCCACAGCAATGCAGGGAGCAGGGAGAGGGACCTGCAATGCAGACTGTATGACCTTCACTCCACAGGTAACAGGGAGTTAAAGAGTGGCCGATTCCACTCCAGCCTGGCTTTGGACATCGCCCCTCTGTGGCCAGAAAGCCTCCTGGGATTCCCAAGGAGCCAGGCAGTGCTCAGCAATCACGACTGACCTCTTCCTGGTCAGTTAGAGACACCCAGGAGGTGCTGCTCCCCAGGGCTGCCAGCTGGCTTCAGCGCCATGTGGCAGAGTGTGCAGGTACATGCCCCTACCTGCACACTTAGACCCCAGGCCAGAAGCAAAATGCCAAGATCTCCAATCCTGGCTTATCCGCCAGCCTGGCCCTCACAGCTGGGAGAAGCTACCCTCCCACTCCAGCTCGCCATATTCCAGCTTCCAGCACCAGGGCCACCTGCCATCCGGGTGCTGCGCCATGTAGAAAGTGCTCTAACAGTGTCCACTGCTTCCCTGCAAAATGTACATGCCTCCAGGGAGTGCTCTCAGGTCATGGGCTGAGACTCAACAGATCTGGCCGCTGCCAACATGCTGAGCCTGACAGGCTCATGAGGACTGTCTTCACCTCCCTCCCCTCAAGACCCAGGCACTCAGGTCCCCAGCCACCGGCCAGCTCGTGCCATCTGCTCCCAGCCAAGGCACCATCTCTGATCACAGAGAGCCAGAGGCCCCAGGGCCACTCAATGCAAAGGTTAAAAGGCCGGGCCCTGGGCCCACACCTAGGCTGCCCTGCAGAGCCTGGCAGGCTGACAAGCCCCACGACACAGGGTCTGGCCCCACATCCTACCTACAGCAGTGGGGCAGGGACCCAGCAGACTGTCTGGCTTAACTCTGCAACCCAGGAGACAAGAAGCCGCTGGTGGTGCGGGAAGCCAGGGCATGCAGGGACAGATGGGGTACACCAGGCCCATCACACTCCCACCTCACTCACACCCCCGGGCTCAGCCTTCCCAGCTGCCCCCTCCCCCAGCAGGCTCTGAAGGCTCAAATTAGCCCTGAACAGCTGCAGGGCAGGTGGCAGTGGCCTAATGGCTGCGCTGTCCCAAGGAAGCCCCACGTCGCCCACACAAACCCTGGGCACAGGTTTGCTGCCAGTCAGGTCACCACAAGGCTGCCCCCTCCCTCCTGCCACCATGCCACCATGCACTGTGCTGACCTGGGGCAGCCCCACGCCCCCCACACAAACCCTGGCACAGGCCTGCTGCCAGCCGGGTGACCGCAAGGCTGCCCCCTCCCCCAGCCACACCAGAGGGAAAAATGCAGGGAAGGCCCCTCAGTGCCACCCAGCTCTCTTTGGAAGCAGGTTACAGCCGAAGGCTGTCAGGGCAATGACCCAGTACCTGGAAGAAGACCACCCTATCTCTAACTCTGACATCTCTAAAAACAACAACAATAATAAAAGCTACTTTTAGCGCATGGTCATGGGAAGCTTGAATCGTAACACATCATAGGCACCTTGTCTCCAAAGAACCAAAAACCACAACCTTCACTACCTCATTTCCTCACACTCACAGAGGTGACCGTTGCGGAGACAGCCAGGTAGGCAGGAGCTGCTGGACATGCCAGCCTCCCAGGGCTGGGCCTCAGGCACGGGCACTCTGCCAAAAGGGAGGCCAGACCCTCGGATAGTGGGGCCTGGCAGCCAACACAGGGCACACATGCACAGTGGCTCTTTTATGTGTCCACACAGTAGGGCTTATACAGTAGGTGTTACGGTGCACATAAGCACAACAGATCTTACATGCAGGTCTTACACACACAATGCATCTTAGTAAAAGAACACACAAAAGCTTTGCTACTCATAGCTCTCAGTGGGCAGCGGCCCAGCATTGCAGAGGCAGCACCGCTGCACCTGCCCACACCACAGGCTCCCGGGGCCCCACTCTCCACCTGCTGGCAGAGAACCTGAATTTTCTCAGGTCTCCCATCTGAAATGTCTCGTTGCTGGCTGCAGTCCCCAGGGAGTAAGGGGAAGAACAGACTGCCCAAGTCCGCACACAGTAGGTGTGTGTGCATCGCACCAGCAGGCTCCTGCGCGTCCTTCAACACCCTTTGCAGAGGCTGCTGTCTCTTGGAAACCCTGATTGCTTTTTCTCCAGAATCAACTTGGACTTGACAGAGTCGCAGGCCTCAGGCCATGACTCCTGGGCATCCTGATATAGCCTGGTCTCTGGCTGCCAGTGGTGACTGGTGACTCGAACCGTGCTGTGCGCAGCAGGACTGCAGCCTGCAGGAAGTCTGGCTCCCGACATCCCTGCCACCAGCATGCAGGAGAGGCGCCAAGACCAGCTCCCTGCCCCAGGACAGGGACCCCAGTGCAGCTCGTGTTCAGGCGGGAGGAAAGGGGGAGAAAAGGATGAGTGAGGGCACTAGTGCAGCAACCCTGGTGCTGACGGACACCCTGGGCTAACAGAGCAGAAGCACCAACTCCCAGCAGGGCACACAGGAGGTGCTGGCAGAGACTGGCCCTAGGCAGCCTGGGGTCAGAAATCACATGGGACTACACCTCAGTGAAACCGCTCCCCAGGACCAGCTGTGGCACCCTCAGAGCAGGGGCTAGGACCCTCCCCCTTGCACCTGGCGCCTTCTCCTTGCAGGATGTCCAAGGCCCTCCACCCATGCACTCTGGGTCCAGCCCCTGACATGCTCCCCGCTTAGCACCCAGGGACTCCAGGCCGGTGGGCACACCCAGAGCTCTCACCAGCCTGGGCCCCTCCCTCCCTGGCTCCTTCCCCTAGGCTGCGAGGCCTCCAGGCGCCCTCTCCCGCCCGGGAGAGGGACTGCAGCAGACCATCCGTGCTTTCAGGAACCGACCTCCAGGTGGGAGGCTGGGGGGGCGGGGAGCCCAGAGGGGCACAGCAGCAGGTGCTGAGCCCACAGACCATAGTGGCAGACGGAGCAGGCACTCACCACAGGGGACTTGACTTTCGAGGCTGCGTCTCCATGGCAGAGGCAGGCAGGCGGGGAAAGCATCAGGACAGCTGCTAAGCAGCAGAGACACGGGTGACGAAACCTGCAGCCATCAGCCCAGGGCGCCATCTGACCCTGGGTGGGGGTGACCAGCCAGAACCCAGAGCCCAGAGCTGAGGCCGCAGGAGATGACAGGGTGAGCTGACGTGCCAGCTATCGGGCAGACCGCAGCCCCAAACCAGAGCTCCCCAACCAGCAGCAAGTCTGCCCCTCTGGGGACCTTTGGCAGTATCTGGGGATATTTCAGAGGGGCAGAGCCGGCAGGAAGGTGACAACGACCTGCCCCAAGTAGAGACCAGCGGTGCAGCTGATCTTTCTGCAAAGCAAAAGATGGCCTCGCCTCACAAGACACATGTGTACCCCCCACATGCACACACACATACTCACACACACCCACGTGTAGGCACACTCGTGCACACCCCACATACACACCACAAGTACAAGCACACACGTGCATGTACACACACATACGTGCTCAACACAGACTGTTCAGCCAACAGCATGGAGAGTGGCAGAGTTGAAAACTTGCCCTCCAGGTAGTGAAAGACCTGGCATGCAACCTGTGTGCAGCCAGGTTGACAGTGGGTGACATGGGGAGCAGTACAAGAGCCCGCACTGAGCCCAGAGCCACAGGAGGGCGGGGCTTACACAAAGCATCGGGACGGGGCAGGGCGGCCTGATCATCTCTGGGTCCCAGTCTTTCCCAACCCCCATTCCACTGGGCACCCATCAGACAGGAAAAACAGAGCAGAGCCTCACTCAGCAGATGGTGTTTTTTTTTTCTTCCAAAGATTAGTCAAACACGGCATGGGGGGAGTGGAAGCTGGGGGTGAAGTCGCTGGGGGGCAGAGACCACAAGCAAACACACATGTTGGCCAGGAGCTCCAAGCACCCCCAGGGCTGACTCAGGTCAGCATGCCAACTTCCTGACTGCCAGCCATCTGCAGAGCTGGGATTCACTCCCACCAGGGCCTGTTGGACAGTCCTGGGCAACTGGCCCAGTGGCTCCTGCAACCAGCTACTCTACTTGGGGCAACACAGTGCAGGGAAGGGAAGGGGCACAGGCCATCAGGGGTCTCCAGTCCACCTGCCTCCCTGCCCCAGGCAGGGCCACCTGCCTCCCAGCCCAACACCCAGTGGGTGTCTGGCTGCCGCCTGCCCCAGGTTTGTGTTGCCAGTGGGGAACTTAGCCCTCCTTCTCCTCTTCCAGTGGTCTCTGCTTCTGTCTGCCACCCATACACCCACAGCCTCAGCCACTCAGAGTCCTAAAGGCAACCCCAAGAAGGCAAACCCAAGCTTCAAAGTATTGACCAGAGAAGGGGAGGATGGGGACAAGAGCCACACCATCGTGCCCTCACAGCTCCCCAGGGCTGACTCTCCAGCCACCTTAGCCTTCAGAGTGGACACAGAGGATCACAGAGGGGAAGGCACTTGCTCAAGGTCACACAGCAGAAAGGGCCAGAACAGGCTTCCAGCCCAGGCCAGCCAGGGAGTGTCCTTGGGGCCTTACAGTGGCCATGTGACCCCACCCTCACACTCTTCTGCTTGGGCAGGCCATTGCCTGGAACACTGGTGAGGAAAGAGTCTGCTATGACAGACCAGGGGGCACGTGTCCAAAGCATGAGATCGGCATGTTCACTGAGAGGTGTTCCCCCAGCTCCCAGGAGACAGAGAACTGCACGACCCTCCAGCCTGCATGGCTGTGAGCTCAGCACCTGCCCACCTGGCTGCTCCCATCTCCCCCGCCCCCCACCTTGCTAGGTCAGGATTTCCGTAGGGCCACTGCACATCATCGCCACACTCCACACAGTCTCACCCCGAATCCTACCATCTCCCCCCACTGTCACAATCCTTCCCCCACTACCCTGCCCCGGGCCCAGGACAAAGGCCAGTGACAGAGCTGTGGTGGTGGACATGATTGATGGTGCATAGCTGTCGTGACCACAGCAGCCTCCCTCCCTCATGGGGCCAACAGCACAAATGCTCAGAAAGTCCTTCTGCTGAAGCTGCCAAGAAGGGACACACAGGACCTCGCTGCTGCTGCCTTCCGGCTCCGTGCCCCCCAGCTCATCACGCCGCGTGCCCTGGATTGTCCTCTTAGAGTTAGATGAATGCTAAAACCACACAGGAGACACCCCCAAAGGACAGAGGAAGGGGAACTGGGGTCTACAATGAGTTATGGGGCGATGCCACCTGCTCACCTGTCAGCTGGATCCCTGGTCCTGCTGAGCTGCCCCACCCACCTGGGGTTGGTGTGACGAAGCTGCCTGTGGCCCCTACTGCCCTGCCACCAGAGAAAGCTCCCCCTGTGGCCTTCCCTGGGGCCACCATGGTGCTACCAGGGCTGCTAGCCCCGGTTCCGGGAATGCTGGCCCTCATGTAAGTGCTGACCCGGGGCCTGTGCCCACTCCCCCACCATTCCCCCTTCCCCCAGTTTCTCCTTTATTCTGTCCTTCCTACTTTCTCCACCCTCCCCCACCCTGCTGAGTTGGAGTTCCTGAGGATAGCAGACACCAGGGTTTCTGATGACCCCGGCCTACAGTGACCTACCAAGGCCAAGTGCATAGGGTGTGCCTTTGCCACAGGACACGTCCATGCTGACCCCAGCAGCAGCTCTGAAGCCAAGGCAGCAGGCTGGGAGAGGCTGTGGTCCGAGCTCGGGACCTCATCTCCTCATCCCCTGGAGTCCCCCACCAGGTGCTCCAGCACCACATGTCCCCGCCCTGCATGGTTAGCATGGTGCCAAGAGATGCTCTGAAACCTGTGCGTGACATGTCCATCCTGCAACCCAAGCAGGCAGCTGAGGAGCTAAGGAGACAGGACCCAGGTGCCAATAACCCCTCTGCCCCCGGCACCTGAGCAAAGTGGGGGGGCTGCGCTGGACATCTCAAACACACAATTCCTCCAGCGACCACAGTGGCTTCCACGGCAGCTGAGGAATGCCTATCTGTGTGTGTGTGCATGCAGGCATGTGTGTAAATTGTGTGTGCACACGCATATGTGTGTGTGAAGACAGCGAATTGCTTGATGCAATTTTAAAGCACAGTGGGCTAATGGCTAAAATCCTCGCCTTGCATGTGCCAGGATCCCATATGGGCAATGGTTTGTGTCCTGGTGGCCCCGCTTCCCATCCAGCTCCCTACCTGTGGCCTGGGAAAGCAGCTGAGGATGCCCCAAATGCTTGAGACCCTGCACCCACATCTGAGGCCCGGAGGAGGCTCCTGGCTTCGGATCGGCTCTCAGCTCTGGTCATTGTGGTAACTTAGGGAGTGAATCAGCAGATGGAAAGCTCTTCCTCTCTGTTTCTCCTCCTGTCTGTATATCTGACTTTCCAGTTAAAAAAATAATAAATCTTTAAAATAAATAAATAAAGCATAAAAATTACGGGATTATCACAAGAGTGTGGCTCACACAGTGTCCCTTAGGGGAGGACTGGAAGTGAGAAGTGACAGCCTGGAAAGGAGGCTGGGTCATAGGGAGCCCCATGGGGAGAGGACAGAAGGGGAGAGAGAGGAGAAGCCCTGCCCACAGCAGAGACCCCAGAGAGAGAGGGGAGCTGGCTTATCTACTGAATGACTGAATCCCAATGCCATCCTTGCTTTATGAGCCAAAGCCAAGAGGCATACGAGGACCCCTGACCCTATGTGCCACAGCTAGGCAGGCAGAGGGCATGGCACACCTGCTCTCCACGGCACCGTTCTCTTCCTTAGCAGTGGTGGCCAAGCTCCTCCAGACTCGGTCTGACCAGGAAACACCCCCCCCCCCCCCAGCTCCTACCCAGCCTGTGGCCCAGCGCCAGCTGCTGCTCCACTGATGCCTCCTCTGTGGGACCTGGACCCTCCTCTGGGCACTGGCACCCTGTCTGCAGGGTGTGGCCTGGGATGCACACGGCACCAGGCTGGGTTTTGCTCAGTCCTCTCCCTGTGCCACCGTGGGTACTGTTTCACAGACACTGAATGGCATGTGGTCTGGCCACCAAGGCTGCCAATCAGCTTCCTGGGAGGCCCCATGAGGTAGGCACTACAGTTCCCTGTAGGGTTCAGAGCATGGATGGGGTACCCTCCAACAAAGAGGTGAGTCATTGGCCACCCCCTGCTCTTCCCAGATGAGCTACTGGCATGGGCATGGTCCAGGAGAAGTTGCCTGGAATCCCGGATTCATGGGGGATGGGGGCACTGCCCAGTGTCAGTCACGGGCACCAATTTAAGGTGCGCTGTCTGCCCCCCACCCTGTCAGCTATTAGAGCCCTGCCTCTTGGCCTTCCAACATGGCCCAAGACCTAGACAGAGGCCTCACTGACCCTGCCCTCAGCCCCACCCCCAGGGATCACCAGCTCTCCAGTGTGTGGGTGGTTCCCTTCCTTCCCCCAGCCAGAAGCAGTGGCTTGGGTGCCCAGCTTACCCCACATCCCCAGCTGCGAGGCCATCAACCCACCCCTGAGCTAGCCTGGGCTGTGTTCCACCTCCAGGGTACCTGGTAGGCCTCTTCCCAACACTGAGCTAGACCCACTGCCCCCAGTCCCTGGCTGCTGGTGCCAGCTCCACCCAGAGAACTTGAAGCAGAACAGGGCAGGTGGAAACTTCCCTGCCACTTTACAGACGGGTAAGTAGAGGTTCAGCTGATTGACCAAAGGTAACTGGCCAGGGACTGCTGGAGTGAGGAGGGCTCAGGGAACCCTGCTGGGCCCGCCCAACAGCTCCCTCTCCCCTGCGCTACCTTCCTTGGGCGCGTCCGCGTCCCAGACGCTCCACATCTGCACGAAGAAGAAGGGCGTCCAGCACACAATGAAGGCAAGTACGATGATGAAGGTCATCTTGACCGTGCGGATCTTGGCCTTGGAGATGAGCTTGACGCTGCTGACCCGCGCCAGAGCCGCGCGCCCTGCGCCCGCCACCGCCCCCTCGGGCTCCTGGGCCGCCGCAGCCGCCAGCGTCTTAAGGCGCAGGTTCTGCCAGATCTTGAAGCTGATGAGGCCGTA
Source organism: Ochotona princeps (assembly GCF_030435755.1). NCBI lineage: Eukaryota > Metazoa > Chordata > Mammalia > Lagomorpha > Ochotonidae > Ochotona > Ochotona princeps. Next base: position 38,811,735 of record NC_080852.1, on the reverse strand, counting down.
GCAGGCCGCCAGCACAATGACCGGCACGATGTACACGGCCAGCGTGATCCATGTGACGTAGGCCTTGGGACCCCAGGGCTGGATGAAGACGGCCCAGCAGTCGAAGACGCCCTCCGCCACCTCGCGCAGTGAGAAGATGTGCACCTGCGGGGCGCTGGCCACCAGGCAGCCGAGCCACGTGGCGAGCACAGCTAGGCGGTCGGTGCGGCGGCGCAGCGCGCGCAGTGGCCGGCAGATGGCCAGGCAGCGGTCCAGCGACATCAGCAGCAGCATATAGGTGGAGGCGAACATGCCGACCACCTGCAGGTACTTGACCAGGCGGCACAGCAAGTCAGGCCCGTAGAAACGGAAGGTGATGTCCCACAGCAGCTGCGGCAGCACCTGGAACACCGCCACCACCAGGTCTGCAATGCTTAGGTGCTTCATGAAGAAAAAGAGGCGTGAGTGTTTGTGGCGCGTGGTGCGCAGCGCCAGCAGCACACACGCGTTGCCACTTAGTGCCAGGAAGAGGATGAGGCACAGCACGGCCACCTCCACGCGCGCCAAGGCCTCGTTGCGCCGCGGTGGACCCGCCGTGCGGTTGCCCTCGGTCCCCGGTGGTCCCGTGCTTGCCGCCTCGGCTGCGCTCCAGTTGGCTGCCAGAATGCCCTCCATACCCGCAGCAGCCGCCTTGCACCCCCCCTCGGGCAAATCCCGGCCCTTTAAGGTGCGGTGCTGTGGGGCGGGGCCCGCCACGCAGCCCCCCACGTGCCTGGGTCGCTCAGGGCGCACTCTTGGAGACCTGGTGGCTGCCCTGTTGGATCTTGCCCTGCAACAAACCAGGAGGACTGTGAGAGGGCGGTGCGTGCATGGGCCTACCTGTCCCCCATTATCGGGCAGTCAGGGAGCAGTTGCTGTCCCCAAAGCCCACTGGGGAAGCTTCAGAGACCCGCGCCCCTTCCTTGGAGGAGTCCAGCAGCTTCCACGGGGGAGGGGATGTCTTAATCAGCTCTGGCCCCAGGGACTGGGACCCCCACTGCGACCACCTCCCCCTGCAGTCCCCAGCCCACCTCGGCTACCGCCTTTGGGACCCTCAAACCAACCGCCCTTCTGGCACACGACCTTTCCTAGCTCGAGACCTCTGGTTCCAAGACGCCCGGCCCCCATGCCCTGAACTTCCCCCAGGAGCCACCACGCTGGACCTGAAAGACCCTGGGACCCTGGCCCGCTTCCGGAAGCCCACGGAGTCCGCACAGTGGATCCGGACGCCCCGGGTGCGGTTCCTGCCTCAGAGGCAGGCAGTGGGCATACCTCTGCTGCCCGACAGCGAGGGCTCCACGTCTCGGTCCCAGAAGGTCCTCTTGAGGCACCCCGCGCACCACCACCCGCACTCCAGTCCCTGTGTGCAGGACCCAGCTACCTGCTCCGAGTCCACGGGGCTGCCCACGAGTTGGCAATGCGGGAAGTGGATGCCAAAAAGACGTGTGTGCTCCCGGCTGGGAAGGGCTGCGGGTGGTGTCGTTGCCGGTGGGCGCCGGGCACGGGGCTCCGGACCCCGCGGACTGGGCGGGAAACCCCTGGTGGTAGCCTCGCCGGCTGCCGGCTGCGGACTGTGCGCTTCTGGAGGCGCAGCACGGGGGCCAGTGGTGGTTTTAACCGGACACGGCTGCGGTGCCTCGCGGGCCCGCTAGAGGGCAGGGCCCGGCCGCGCCGACCGCACTTTCCCCGGGGCAAGCGTTTAGGGTGCCCAAGCCCCTCACCATGCCTGCGGGTACAGTAGGGGAACCGCTGGCTTCCCTGCCTGGTTCTAGCTGCAGGCGCAGTCAGGCAACCGGGGAGGCTGGGCCTGAGGAAACGTGCAGAATTCGCTCCAGCTCTTAGCCAAGGTACCCTAAATCCCAAGGGTACCGGCAGCCCTGTTTGCCCCGCGCCCTCACCAGGGTCCCGCCTGCTCCGAGACGTCCCGCCGAGGGCTCCGGGCAGCACCTGCCTGCGATCCGGAGCCGGCTCCACCAGCCTGCCATGCTCACAGATTAAAACCCTGGAGGAAGCTGTGTTCCTTTGCTGTTCTCACATCAGCTTCTTCTCCCCACTACTTGGCACTGGCTATGAAAGCAGAAAAAATAAGACAAAAATCTACCCAGGATGAAAGACTGAACAGAGCTCTTGAATGTGTATGAAGCGCCCATTTCCGCCTGCCATTTCACGTCTCCCTCTTTTGACTGTGTAGAGAGGACTGGGTGGCCCCGGCGAGCTGTGCACACAAGTGAACCTCAAGGGACAGAGCCCTGGGGTGACTGACAACAAGGGGTCCTTCCCTCTGCGCCTCAGTGTCCTGCAGGTGAAATGGGGGGGGGGGGGAATGGGCCAGCTCTGGCAACCACGCCTCTGGAAAGTCCGGGCCATTGGGAGCTTCATTCCTGTGGTAACTCACCCCTACCCCAGGAAGGAGAAACTGGCACATCCAAAACCCTGTTTGGGAAGTCAGAGAGGCTCGCAGAGGCCTGCCCACACCTCCTGCTGGCACAGCTGCCCTTGGGAGCCAGCCACCCAGGCCCCTTCTCCAGGGTCTCATCTGTGTGCAGATGCGGCTGCCTCATTCTACATCACTTGATGCAACCCTGTTGGGCTCTGACAAAAGTCCCTGGAAAAGTGCTTTCATCCGGCTGCTTCTCACTGTGTGCTGAGTCCAGGCAGGGATGAGAGGGGCTGAGTGATGGGGGCTCCCACGGGAAGGCCAGCAGTGAGTGAGACCAGCCCCTACCTGGCAGCACTCACACATCCACAGGGTGACAATGACATGCACTAGTAGGGGCGCGAGGAGTGGAGGGTGGGGCGCAAGGACAGGCTCTCCGGAAGTGAGTGTGCGCGGCACTGCAGGGCTGACACTGTGCATGGCCAGGGGCACTACGGGCGCCTGGACCTCCCCTGTCTTTTGTCTGCATTCCCCAAGTGCAGGAAGAAGTGGATACTGTCCCTGGCACCCCTCAACACTTAACGCCAGGATAGAAACAGAGTAAGAAGGGGAGGGGATCACGTTCTTTCCCATTCCACGTTGTTTTTTATTTCAGCAAGGAAAAAACATCTGATGGGACAAAGGTGACAAGGGCGGTGGTAACACAGTAGGTAAAGCCATGGTTTGCAGTGCTCACAGGCGTGGGTTTAAGCCCTGGCTATTCCACTTCCAATCCAGCTTCCTGCTGACGCATCTGGTGACACAAGAGCTTGGGTCCCCACCCCTGTGGGAGACCCAGCAGAAGCCCCTGCTTCTACCCAGCCCAGCCCCAGCCATTGGGGTCATTTGGGAAGCGTGACAGCACAACAATGGCCGAAGTTTGGGGGGACAGTAGAAGGCCCCACACTGCCCACATCGGTGCTCTCCCTAGAGCAGCCTGAGGGCCGTGGGCAGGACAGTGCTGTGGTCTACATCTGTCCCTCAAAGTCCAGAGGTTAGAAGCTTCATCCTCACACACACACACCTGTGAATCCTACCTGTGAGGGTGGTGCCCAAGGCGGCAGCAGTGGTCACTGTGCCCAACCTGCCCTGGGGCTCCTCCTTCGGAGGCTCCTGCCAGAGGTGAGCCCCCCTACCAGGCTCTTCGCCTCTGGCTCCATGGCCCAGTGAAGGGGATTTCTCAAATGCACCCTCCCTGGGGCAAGGGGTGGTGGGGGCATCTCTGAGCCAGGGCTTTGCGTATCTCCCTTTCTTAAGCAATGACATCTGGAAGGGCAGCTGTCTCTGCCAACCAGCCTGAGCTGGCCTGAACTAGGTGCCAACATCCACGGGGCAAGGACAGGGCCTGCCCCAGGTCCCACGCCCTCAGGAAACGCTGCCAATGCCCTGCCAATGAGCACTGCAAGGAGTCCTGCGGGAAGGGAGCAGAGACTTCCAGCTGTGAGCTGAGCTGGTTGCAGGGCATCGCTGGCAGCCCCGTGAGCAGCAGCCCTACATACCACAGGCAAACAAAGTTTTCCTCCCAGCCAGCCCCTTCCTATCAGGCCATCTCAGGCAACCTAAGGCAAATTCCAGCGACCTGACCGCACCAAACACAGACATGGACTCAGGCCGCAGGCAACCCCGGCTCTCCTCCCCCACCAAAGCCTTCGGCCTACACATTTTTCATTTAAAAAAAATAAAACAGCAAGTCACTTCTTCCCAGAAAGGCAGCCAGCGGAAGTCTGCCCTTCTTCCGGGACACTAGGCACATGTGACAGTGTGTGCTGTTTCATCTGTCATGTATGGCCCGTATCCAACAATACACTTAAAGCACCTACTGTGTGCACACAGGGTCCTCCCCGCCAATCACAGCACCAAGGGACAGGACCATCAGCTGAGGGTCAGTGGCGCATGGGGCCAGCCCGCACTCCCAAGGAGCTGTGAACAGCCAGGCAGAAAGCCTGTGACCATGTGACCATGCTGCAAGAGCTCCCCGCCTGTCCTGGACTCTGATTCCCCACCCCAGGCGGAGGCCGCACTAGGTCCCTGGCAGCTCTGAGTCCTGTGGTTCTCAACAGCAGCAAGCATGAGAGTTCGGGGTAGGGTTACCCCCAGGGCTGGCCATGGCAGACACGCCTTCCTTATCCCATAGGGACTCCCAAAGCGCTCTGCTGGGACGTGAGTGGAGCCAGCAGAACAGGTCATTCCCGTTGGCCTGGTGAAACTAAAAGCAGGAGTGAGCTGGGGGCCGGGTGCTCCCACACTCCACAAAGTTTTAGAAGCAGGAAAAGTGACAGCTGTAAATCCAGGCAAGCCTTTCAACACAGCAGGGGTCCCCTCTGAGGATGCAATTTACAGAAATCACTGTGCTGACTAAGCAGGGCTACAACACCTGTGCGCCTCATGTGGACTAGATCAGGGAAAAGCCAGGCTGGGCTGGCTGTTCCGACTGGTGCACCCAAAAATTACAATGGGTGAGGGTTGGTTGGGCTTTGCCGCAGCATCAGATGACAGGGGCTGGCACTGGGGGCTAAATCTGTCAAATTAAATTCCAGAACCACCTGGAGAGTGCATAATCTGGGAGTGAGACCTGGGAGGGAAATAGCGGGCTCCTCCCTCATGGGTTACCACTCCCATGGGAGGGCACGAAAACTAGGACGGGGCCGGGGTGGCTAGACAGAGAGGCACTCAACAACATCCGTGAGGGCTGGATAGTTGAGCTGGTTAGACGGAGCTAAGCTTCAATACCCATCGACATGTACGAGAGCCGAATGGGATGTGGGACAGACTGGATTAGTCAGCTACACATACTGGCAAACCAGGGTAGGGGGCGGGCTTGGTGGGGGTTATTGTGGGTCGCTCTGACTGGGCTGCAGCTCCCACTGGTTTATGTGAGGGCCTAGTATGTGCTGGGCAGAACCAGGCTGGACTGCAACACTCACTGGTTCCAGTGGAATTCGGGGCTGAAAAACAGAACCAACCCAGCAATTGCAACCACCAGCTGATCAGGGTGATGGACTGTGCCGGGCCCTGTGCTTGCTAGAACATACAAGAATCTGGTCTGGGAATACCTCAAAGTTTCTTTGGGGATCTCCCCGATCGAAATGCCGGACTCAGAACCCTAACTAAGAAAAGACAGAAGACAAAACAAGTCAATCAACCACCTCAGCTATATGTTGGCAGCAAAATACTGGGCAAACGGAGACTCTATGACGGACTATGTCAATCAGTTGATTCTTCTGCGACCTCATCATGCTTGTAGTGGCAATATTGGCAGTGATTCATAACTGGTGAACTATCAAAACCACTTGAGCAAGTATCTCAGAGCATGCCCCACATCCGGGACCTTGGGTGGGTGGGAAACTGGGTGGAGCTTCTCCCTCAATATCCCCCTTTACCTCAGATATATGAAGGGCACAATATGGAAATAATAGTCTTACCCACTTTCCTATAGCCCTTGTACCTTTTTACCCTAATTAACTATGTGAAGATTGTCAAAAATATAATAAAAAAGAAAAAAAAGAAATCACTGTGCTGTGTGATATGGGAAATCATGTATGTGCATGCACATGTTATCTGTGTGTCTGACACGGGGGAGGGAGAGGGCAAGAGAAAACCAGGAGGAAAGGGCAGAGGAGGACAGCGTGTTTAGGAAGCGCAGGCCGGAGGGCGGTCTTCAGAGGGACGGTGCTGAGCCCAGCAGCCTCGGAGGAGTCCTGTGTGCGGGGCCGCTGGGGTCTCACCTGTGATTGCGGCCGCAGCAGCAGCACTGCTCTCACACAGCAAGAAGACAAAAAGCATTTTCTGAAAGTCTCCTCGCCTCTCCAGGCTCCGTGCCCTCCCCACCTGAGCTGGGGCAGTGCCGGCCCCCAGCAGGCAGGAGAGGAGAGGGGGCTGTCACTTCGAACCTTCCCCTGTGGAGTTGACCATTGAGGCTCTGAGCCCTGGGGATGGCCGGGCAGGCAGGAGGCGCTTCTCAGCTGGGAGGGCCGAGCACAGGACATGGGCCCTGGAGCAGGCTTGATCGGAAAGACCCCAGGATTCTAGACCATCATCAGGACACAGTCACAGGTGCTCATGCGTTATGGCCTGAATCAGTTACAGCCCTCACCTCAACACTGTAAGTTAACGACACACGGGGGCGGACACTTTCTCTGAGTGAGCTGCGTAGGGAGTGGGCCTCGGGGGACCCCTGGACCACGGGGGAGACTCTCCCAGGAGGGTGGCTGACAGGAGCCTGAGTGGGCCCAGCCAATCTGTCTCCTCTGCTACTGCCACTGCCAGCCTCACCAGAGAGCAGGACCAGCGGAGTTGCCCAGTCATTGGCGCTGAACCCTGAGCCCCAGTGGGCATCCTGCTTTCAGAAGCGGCTCATTCAGTGCAAGGAGGCTAATGCAATGTCTGTTAGCCCCTCCTAGCCCGGGTCAAGGGCATGCTCTGGCTGCTGACACTGCAAGCTACCTCCAGCCAAACCTGAATACCAGCACTTGGTTGGCTCCGACTCCTCCAATTCTACTGCAGCAACCCTTCTGCGCCCCAGCCCCGTGTGTGTCCCAACCCAGGCTTGGCTCTGTGAGCGGGTCTCCCAACATGGCTGGATGTGGCCCAGCTCAGCCCACTGACCCCACTGGGAACCCTCCCTTTTCCGTCTTGCCCATTTCACAGATGGGGGACTTGAGGTCTTAGCAGTCAAGCCGCAGGGATAAGGCGGCAGTGCACTGGCTCACAAGGCTGCCCTGGGTTGGTGTCACAGTCCCTGGCTTGGACTTCACTCCTGATGCTGCCTCCTTCTCACAACCTGACCCCAAGTGACAGTACCAGGGGCCTTGCATCTCCAATAACTCAACCAACCAGCAGTGCCATGCGTTTCAGCAGCCCCAGGATGCAACACAAGTCAAGTAGCAGCACACACTGCCTCCAGGAGCTGTGGCTACAAGCTGAGACTGAGGCTGGACCCACTCCATGCCAGCCCCGGCAGCCAGGCAGCCCAGGCAGCCCCGGCCTGGGGCCGACTTGTTCTCTAGCTCTGGCTCAGTCCTGCCAGCAGACAGCATTCAAGTCTAGCTGTGCGTGGATCTCAAATGGGGCTATATGTCACAGTGTGCCTGTATCGGGGGTCCTCGGCTGCTGTAGGTGAGGGCAGCTGGACCCCTGAGGCCAGCATCCAGAGAGGCAGACAGTGTTGGAGAGACAGAGATGTGCAGAGAAGCTATGCCAGCCTTGGAGGAATGGCACGTGTGTGGCAGGGCAAGGAGCTGGAGGCGCAAGAGACTGGAAGTGGGCTGTCTTGGGAGAACACACAACCTGGCCATGTGACCAAGCTGTTCAGGGTCACCCGAGGGAAAGGGGCTAGCCCAGTGCCTGGCCCCCGTGTGCATCTGAGAAACTGTCAGTGGTCTGAGCCACATGGGCCATTAACGGTGTTGGTCTTAAAGAAAAACACAGTGTCCTCAACAAGATGTCAAGTCCTGAGCCATCAGCTCCAATGGGAACAGAAACCTCTGTGCGTGGCAGGGTCGGGGGAACACGAGGCAGCTTCCAGAAAGGGAGCCTCAGATGTGCTCTCAGGGTCAAGGCCTTGGCCTATTCTGGAGAGAGGTCTGTCGTTGCCAGTGGAGCTCCATGTTGCCTCTGCCACCTTCCAGTGTGGCCTCTGAGGCAGCCCACCCTCCGTTCCAGCCCTGCCCGACGGTATAGTCTAGGAGTCGTTCCTGAACGCCCCATGTGGCCCATGGAGAGCCACACCTGTCCAGGCAGTGCAAAGCAGCTCAGCAGTGCAGGATCCAACATGGACCCAGAACAGACCCTGGTCTAGTCCCAGCCCTACTGATCCAGGCCCTCGAGGTGGCCCCCCGACAGCAGTCACCTCCTAGAACAAGCCCAGACGCCACAGGCCACTCAGCCACAGCTTCAGCCACTGGTGGCATCTGAGGGTGCGCCTCGCAGGGAAGGCCTGAAAACACCGAAAGAAAGGTTTGCCTCGTCAGGTGCCCGGACGCCAATGCAAGGCTCCAGGGATCACAGAGATCCAGCTCAACAGCGCAGCACCAGGGGAAACTTCAGGAGTCCGTCCCACACATTCAGGACACGCAGACCCACGCACTAGCTCAGTAAGAATTCCAGCATGGCAACAATGCTTAGCAAAGAAACAAAACACAGAAGAGAATCAGACGTTTCCACTATCATACAACACTCCAGCTGCTCCAGCTCTGATGGAGCTCACTGCCGGTGCGCCTGACAGCACAGCAGGGGCTGGCCCGGCCCCGGGGAGGGGGCCAGGAGGAAGCGCCTGACTCCTGCTGCCGACCAGTCTGGCTGTGGCCACTGCAGGCGTTCAGGGAGCGAATCAGCAGAGGGAAGATCTTTCTCTGTCTCTCCTTTCTGTAACTCAGCCTTTCAAACAAAAGAAATACATCTGATTTTTAAAAAATGACTTATTTTTTATTGGAAAGGCAGATTTACAGAGAGGAGAGACCCAAAGATCTTCTGTCTGGGGATTCACTCCCCAAGTGGCTGCAACAGCTGCAGCTGAGCTGATCCAGAGCCAGGAGCCAGGAGCCTCTTCCAGGTCTCCCACGCAGGCACAGGGTCCCAAGGCTTTGGGCCGTCCTTGACTGCTTTCTCAGGCCACAGGCAGGGAGCTGGATGGGAGTGGAGCTGCTGGGATACGAATCGATATCCATGTAGGATCCCGGGGTGTGCAAGGCGAGGACTTCAGCCACTAGCCTACTGCGCCAGGTACAAAAGATAATTTTTAAAAACCAGAGCTATGAGGGTTTTTTTTAAACAAACAAAGCTAAGAAACTTTTAACTAGATTAGCAGAGAAAAATGAATGAGGACTCAAATGAAAAACAAAACAGGTAAGACAATATACCTAACAGCCCAAAATAAAGAGGTCAGAAGAGATTACTACGAATAAGTTACCATCCCAACATACTGAGTAACCTGGAAAAAATGGATAAATCCCTAAAAACAGGCAACTTACTAGGACTGAATGGCTAATAAATAGAAAATGTGAACAGAATATTCAACAAGTACCGAGAAGAAAGTGGTTACCCAACACCTCCCGGCCAAGAGAAGAGCAGCCCTCGAGGGTGTGGCAGATGAGGTCCGCCCAACCCAAGAACGAAGGCCACTCCCCCAACTCCCCCCAAAACCGTAGATGGCCACGGTTTCCTTCCTACCATAGCCAGGTAAGAACATTTCAAGAAAGGAAAGTGAGAGGCCATATTTTTAAGAAACACAGACACACAAAAAAATCATCAACAAAATCACAGCAAATGCAATTCATGACTGCATGAAGTGACTCGGATGCCACCAGGCCATGCGATTTGTCCCAGGGATACAAGTCAGTTTGTTACCTGCAAATCCATACACATGGTATAACACGTGTGTTTGTATATAGCAAAAACTACAGCATGTGAAAAACAAAGTAAGAAAATGACTCCATTCATAACGGCACCAGAAAGAATACACACTCAAGGAATGAAAGTGACCAAGGGGGCCTGGCGGCGTGGCCTAGCGGCTAAAGTCCTCGCCTTGAAAGCCCCGGATCCCATATGGGCGCCGGTTCTAATCCCGGCAGCTCCACTTCCCATCCAGCTCCCTGCTTGTGGCCTGGGAAAGCAGTCGAGGACCGCCCAAAGCTTTGGGACCCTGCACCCGCGTGGGAGACCCGGAGGAGGTTCCAGGTTCCCGGCATTGGATCGGGGCTCATCGGCCCGTTGTGGCTCACTTGGGGAGTGAATCATTGGACGGAAGATCTTTCTCTCTGTCTCTCCTCCTCTGTGTATGTCTGGCTGTAATAAAATGAATAAATCTTTAAAAAAAAAAGTGACCAAGGAGGAAAGACATCGGAATTATGCTGCTAAAAACACCCATACAACTGAAAAATAGCCTCACTGATAGATGCAAAGCAATTCTTATCAAAATTCACTGCCATTTTTTACATAAATAGAAAATCAATGTTAAAATTCAGATGCAGCAACAACAAAAAGCCAAAGCAGTTTTGAGTACAAACAAGCCTGAGGGCATCACGCCTTCTGATTTCACACTATATTACCAACCTATAATAATCAAACACACACCAGTGGACAGACATGGGGCAGAGGCCAGTGCTGTGGCAAGGGCACCACCTGAGGCGCCCACATCTTAGGCTGGAACCGTGGGCTTCCAGTCCCGGCTCCACTTCCAACCTAGCTTCCTGCTAACACACAACCTGGGAGGCAACAAAAGGTGGCTTGAGTCCTGGGGACTGTGTTATCTGTTTGGGAACTCTGAACTGAGCTGCAAGAGCTTGGCTTTCGTCCAGTCCTGGATGTTGCAGGCATTTGGGGAGTGAATCAGGGGATGAAAGATCTCTTTCTCTCTCTCTGTCTTTCAAATGTTTTAAGTTAAAAATTACAGACATAGGGCCCAGCATAGTAGCCTAGTGGCTAAAGTCCTCACCTTGAACGCACCGGAATCCCATATAGGTGCCAATTCTAATCCCGGCAGTTCTGCTTCCCATCCAGCTCCCTGCTTGTGGCCTGGGAAAGCAGTTGAGGACGGCCCAATGCATTGGGACACTGCACCCGCGTGCGAGACCCGGAAGAGGTTCCTGGTTCCCGGCATCGGATCGGTGCAGCACCGGCCAGTTGCGGCTCACTTGGGGAGTGAATCATTGGACGGAAGATCTTCCTCTCTGTCTCTCCTCCTCTCTGTATATCTGGCTCTAAAAAAACAAAACAAAACAAAAAAGAAACTGTGGCATGCATACATAAAATAAAACACTATTCAGCCATGAAAAAGACATCTTGCCAATGACATGGCTTGGACAAGCATGGAAGTGTTACACTAAGTGAAATAAGCTGAACATAGAAAGACAAATACTATGTGAAGTCACACCAAACTCACAGACGCAGAGAGTGAAGGGTAGCTCCCAGCGCCTGGTGGGGGAGTAAGGATGATGGGGAGATGCCAGGCAAAGGGTAGAGCTGTCAGTTACAAGGCAGGGCAGCTGTGGGGATCCAACAGCCAGTGCAGTGACCACAGTGAAGTACCAAGGAGCTTCCTTCACCCGCCTACTCCATCCCCGGAGCTGTCCACTTTGCTCCCTAAAAGTCATCTGTCTCCAGGTCATAGCTTCAGAGCAAAACTCTAGCTACCCACACACTTTGGCCAGCCCTGGCCACAAACACAGTGACATCCTTTCTGTTGGAAATAGTTCAGTGTCCTGCCCTGGCCCCTAAGAGGCCAATGCGTCACATCACCCACAGTACCCACAGGGTCCTTCCTATGCTGACCTGGCCAGCCTTGGTTTATACCACACTTCTCAAACTCTCAGAGCTGTGCTAATGTCCACAGCCCTGGACAGGCGACCTCCTCTGCCATTCTCACATCCCAGAAAATCCGCTACATCCTCCCAACTCCATCAGGAACTTCCGTGACAGCATGAGCAGCTCCTGGCACTCCCCACAGGAATGATTTTATCGCGCTTGCATTGGGTTTTGTTTGGTGTTCAACACCAGGGGCAGAATCCAGGTCTACCTGTCCTCACCATCCTCTCGCCATCCCTAACACAATGTGTGTGCCCAATTCATGTTTAATGAGCTGCCTGATGCACCGATGCCTGCCACCTTAACAAAAATCCCCAGACTGGCACTGCGCCTGGCTGGTCATCGGGGGAGCAGAAAAATCCTCTCCATTCTGACAAGATGAGGAAAGCTTCCTTGAATGGATGTCATGTGAATGACACAGGGCTGTGTATAAGAGAGCTATTCAAATGTGCACCCATGTTGGCAATGCCTCTCTGAAGCCTGTGGCAGGGGTCTTTCCTGGGGGGCACTTCCATCTCCCATTTCTGTTCCTAGGCATCCAGGGTTCTAGGAAACAAGTCTTCGGCTGACTTACATCTGCCATCACATAGAGGGTCCATGCAAGCTCCCTTCCTGGGGGATATGCGTTCATGGAGGGGCTTTTCCACCGGGGTGTCCCATGACAGGGGCAGGGGCCTAGCAACTCCATCCGGTCTCCCATGTCAGGGGCAGGGGCCCAGCAACTCCATCCGGTCTCCCATGTCAGGGGCAGGGGCCCAGCAACTCCATCCGGTCTCCCATGTCAAAGGCAGGGGCCCAGGAAGTTGAACCATCATCAGCTACTTCCACGGTGTGGATCAGCAGGATGTTGCAATGGGGAGTAAAACCAGAACATGGAACCACGCACTCTAATACAGGATGTGGACAGCCCACCCAGTGGCTTAATCCTGTGCCAAACATCACCACCAACAGGGTGACAATCAGTTGACAAACCTCCAGACTGTTTTCCAAAGGGGCCACACCATGTGACGTGTGTGAAGGTTCCTGCTTCTCTACGTCCTCACTGACAATTCCCTATTCCGGAAGGCCACATTGGTGATACGAAGCAGAATCTCACATATTTCTGATTTCACCAGCCCAATGGCTAATGACACCAGGCTTGACATGTGCTTGCCAGCCACTTGTGTACTTCTTTGGGGAAACAAGTGTTCAGGCTTTGCTCACATTTTAATGGGGTGATTCCATTATCAGAATGGCAAGGTTTACATTCATGACACAAGTCCTTCAGCAGGTCCATGACCTGTGAAGTGCTTTTGCTATTTTGTGAACTATCATTTCCCTTGCTTGATGGTATTCTTTGAAGCATGCGATCTTTTTCATTTTGACCAGATCCAATTCATCTGTTTCCTTTGGTTGCTTGTGCTGTTGATATTCTAGCTAAGAAATTACTGCCAAGTTCAATGTCACGAAGATATACACCTGTGCTTTCTTTCTCTTTCTTCAGTTGCTACAACTAGGTCTTCACTGGGTTAGTTTCTATACGTGGTATGAGGTAAGGGTTTGAATTCTTTCCTGTATCATTTGTTGAAAATGCTCTTCTTCAATCGACTGCTCTTGAGCCTGAACTCTCGTAGAAAACAGACTGCACTTAGGAGAGAAGGCTCGTCCCTAGGAGAGGGCCACGCTGCCTCGCCCACCGCAGCACTGCAATGAGCTGTGAACAAACAGAAGTGCTCTCCTAGGCACTTTATGTCTTATAAATTTTATAATCATCTTGCCAATTTCAGAAAAATGACTAATGGGATTTTGACAGGGTGTACATTGAACTTGTGAATCGATTTAGGAAATGTCACCATCTTATCAATCGCAAATATCCTAAGTCTTTCTATTAAGATAATCATGTTTTCTTTTCCTGTTATCCTGTTGATACAGCTACTGTAGTATTTAATTTTCTGATGTTAAATTAACAGTGAATTCCTGGGCTACGTCTCAGTCCTAATACATAATCAATTTTTATATATTTCTAAATTCACTTTACTAGTATTTTTGATCCTTTAAGAATACTGCTCAGGCCCCGTGCAGTAGCCTAGTGGCTAAAGAACTCGCCTTGCATGCAGTGGGATCCCATATAGGCGCCGGTTCATGTCCCAGCTGCACCACTTCCCTTCCAGCTCCCTGCTTATGGCCTGGGAAAGCAGTCAAGGGCGGTCCAATGCCTTGGGACCCTGTACCCATGTGGGAGACCTGAAGGAGGTTCCTGGCTCCTGGCTTCAAATTGGCCCAACTCTGGTTGTTGTGGCCACTTGGGGAGTGAACCAACAGATGGAAGATCTTTTTGTATCTTTTCACTATAAATCTTTCCAATAAAAACAAATCTTTAAAAACAGTACTATTCTACATATTTATTATGTCCTTGTTGATTTTGATATTAAAATAATGTTGGCATCATGTAGTCAATAAAAGCTCTTTTAAAAAAAATCTGTGGAAAGTTGACTTCATTCTTCTTTCAGTGTCTGGTATAATGTTTGGTTAAGGCTTCCGTATCAGCTCTCCTGTGATTTTGAAGTAGGGTTGGGCGGGAGTTGATCTGCTTTGTTTCGTTGGGCCATAGTTCAATGTCTTCACTTGCAGGTATATTCAGATGCTCTAACTTGCCTCCAGCCAATTTCAGCGGCTTTTATCTTTGTAGGAATTTCTGTAACTTAATATAGCTGTCCAGCACATTCCCTAGTCCTCAGGTCACTGTTGTTTAAGGTCACTGGTCTGAGAAGTCTTTCTGGTCTTTGGACTTTTGAGTCTCCTTTCTTCACTTGGTCAGTCCAGCCGAAGGCGTGTCACGTTTGAGGAGCTCTTCCGCTAGTTAACATTTAATTAGCATTTGCTTCCACAGATTTTCTCTGTTGTTTTTCTGTGTCCTCTATTTTGATCATCTTTATGATAACCTTTACCATTTCCTCTGCTTTGTTTTGGATCTATTCTCCTTTTTCCAGCATCGTAAGTAGAATTTCGTGCTGCTGATTTGAGACTTCCTCTGCACCTCACGCAGGCATTTGCCGCTATTTCTTTGTAGAAACTGTGTTAGTTGCATCCTCTGATTTCTGCTACATTTTGCCTTAATTTATCTCGAAGTACTTTATATTTGCCCTTGTGGTTTATTTTTGAAATGGTAGGATTTTTGAGAATAAATATTTGTGAATTTTCCAAATTTTTTTCTGCTAGTGAGTTCTAATCTCACTCTGCCGGGGGCAGAATACGCTTTGTATCATTTCCGGGCTTTTAAGTGTACTGAGACTTAGTCTAGGGACTAGCATAGTCTATCTCGGGCAATATCCCATGTGCCCTGGAGAAAAACATACATTCAAGCCAGGGGATCAAATTTCTAGATATGTCACATTGTTTTGTTTTGTTTGTTTTTACAATGGTGTGCAATTATTTCAACTCCTTATCTACTTGGCTGATCTATCATCAAGATACTTAAATCGGGCCCGGCGGCGTGGCCTAGCGGCTAAAGTCCTCACCTTGAACGTACCGGGATCCCATATGGGCGCCGGTTCTAATCCCGGCAGCTCCACTTCCCATCCAGCTCCCTGCTTGTGGCCTGGGAAAGCAGTCGAGGACGGCCCAAAGCCTTGGGACCCTGCACCCGTGTGGGAGACCTGGAAGAGATTCCTGGTTCCCGGCTTCGGATCGGCACAGCACCGGCCATTGCAGCTCACTTGGGGAGTGAATCATCGGATGGAAGATCTTCCTGTCTCTCCTCCTCTCTGTATATCCGGATTTCCAATAAAAATGAGTAAATCTTAAAAAAAAAAGATACTTAAATCACCAGCTAGTATTGTTGAATTGTTTATTTCCTCAACACTATTCACTTCGCTTCATTTATTAGGTGCACAGGTAATTGTTTTAGTTTCCTAATACCATCACTCTTTTAAAAAATGTTATTATTTCTAATGATTACATGGTTGATCAAGATGGGAATGATCAAGTTTAGGGAAAATTGAGTGAACTTCTTGTTTCCGAATTTGCAATTTCTTCTTGTTGTTCCTGGGGGAAGGGGAGAGACAAAGGGGGAAACCACTCTTGACTTTCCACACGTCCCAGTACCTGGGGATGAGGAACCACCCCTCACATCAGCCCAGGGTCTCCACGTGTACATATTCCTGGGTTCTGCCCAAGTGGCTTGGAAAGTTCTGAAATGCTGCCAATTTCACTGATTCAAGGATGAAGTCACCCTTTCAATGTCCATTGGCTGACACATTAATCCTCGAGTTCCTTTCACGGAGATTTTTTGCTGTCATTGTTTGACTGGGGTATGCAACTGTTCACTATGTCTTGACAATAGGATGCTGGACTCTCTGCCATTGTCCATACTCGCAATGACGGACATATGACTGTGTATGAAGAATTATACTATAGTAATAATATAGGGGAACTCAGTGAGGGGGAGGGAGTTGGGGAGGGGGCAAAGGAAATTATATTGAACTGTATCATAAAATAATAATAATAATAATAATAATATGTAAAATTAAAAAAAAAACAGGAGCCCTTTACACCGTTCTTAGGGACTTAAGCTGGGGTAGCATTACGGCAATCAGCAGGGAGCTCCTCAAATAATGAAAAATAGAACTGCCACATAAGCCAACAAGCCCACATCTGGGCATATATCAATGGAAATGGAACCCACGTGACACTCCAAATGTTTAACGTAGCACAATTCACAACAGTCAACATGCAGAACAAACCCAAGTGTCCCTCAACAGGAGGATGGATATGGAAAACGTGGGGTTTATGTCCGACAGAATGTCATTCGGCCATTAACACAGAAGAACAAAATTCTGCTACCTGCAACAGCAGGTGAACCAGGAGGACACAGGAAGTGAAACAATGGAGTCCAGAAAGACAACAGCTGTGTACTGCCTCATCTAAAGATGCTGGTGACTGTGGGGGAGGCCATCCGAAGCTGGGGCAGCCTAGGGCAGAGAAGATAGAGGCATGCTGGCCACAGCACACACAGATCAGGAGGCATCAGCTTTAAGAGATGTCCAGCTAGGTGGCCACAGTTACTGATAGGTGAAATCCTTGAAAGGACACAAAAGTAGTGAATGACATGTTCTCAGCAGGAAAGTGGCTGTCACATCACACACCTGTTAATTAGCTAAATCTCATCATTCCACTAGGTATACATACATGATAAAAAATACAAATATATTTATAAAACACTGGCGACGGTATGGTTCTGGGAACAATGACACAATCTACACACAGACCAAGATTGGAAGTACAAGCCCTGCTCAGGGCTGTTGCAGGCAGGGAGGGAGGGGACAGTGTGGCCCGAGGCACTGCTACAGAGGGAGTGGAAAGCAGGAGGCCCTGGCTATGCACTTGCACAAGACAGGATTGCCCACCAGGACCCATTTCCTCGTCTGTAAGATATGGTCGCTATGATCACAAAAGGGGTAAGGCCTGGAGTGCCAGCCTCATGGACAGCTGGCCTGCGGGGTGATGAACTGCAAAGTGTGGCTAATTCAGACCATCCCGATCCCACCAGGGCCGAAGCACCAGGGCAGGGCCTGGCACCGAGACACTCCGACTACCCATGACTTAGCTCCTGTCGGCTTCCTAAAAGGTTTTGAGAAGATTTATAGTAAGCGGCTCGGTTTCCTTAATGCTATTTTTTAAAAGGGTAAGAGAATAAGGGGAAGAACTTGTCTGTCTGGCTCAGTCCTTGCGTGGATGAGGCTGCTTACAGTAAACCACGTTCACCATTTGTGCTCAGACTGAATTTTCTGGAAAGTGCTCTGGTACTTGAGATGGCGCTGGCCACGCTTCCCAGAGGCCATTCTTGCTTTGCGACGGCTGGCGGGATCTGGACACCGGGGGCCGGGCAGATGGTGGGAAGAGCCCTCGGGGTTCAGCTGCTGTTGATGCTACTGCACGAGCATGTCACGTGTTTTTCCCCGCAGCATTTCACCTGCAGAAAGACAATCCTGCCAGGCGGTCTTGGGCACATTCTTCATCTCTCTGCATTTCTTCCTCACTAAACGGTTCTAGTAACTTCTCTTCGGAGGATGTGTTCACATACGTCATTGCACATCAAGCAGAGCTTAGCCCAATTAGTGCTTCAACAGTCTTTGGTATCACTGCTATTCTTAATAAATAATAATAACATGATTTTGCCCAACAGAGTGGAACACAACCTGGAGACATAATCTCATTCAGGAAAACTCAGGTCTCCAGGGTTCCAGGAGTCCAGGTGGCCCTTCCACGGCAGGGGGCAGAGCTCTCTCTCAGCTGCTCCCCGACCTGAAGAACACAGGCCATCAAGAAAACCCCAAGTCCCACTGGCATGGACGCCGCCCTGCCCTCCCTCAGGATGGCTGGTGTGGCCAAGTCCCACTGGCACTCACTGCAGACTGGCGTGGACACTGTCCTGCCTTCTCCCCCAGGGTGGTCAGGGTGGCCAAGGTCACAGGCAGCTAGAACGGTCACCAGGAGCTGACCAACGCAGAATCAAGTTGCAGCCACAAGGCTCCAGCAAGTGAAGCTGCAGAACCGCACCATAAAGTCCTTTCGTTGAAAGCTGGACAGGATTAGGAACTTGTCCAGGCTGGCATGTTCCTGACCCCTGGCCAGTGTACCTGACCACAGTTCCTTCTTGACAGACTCCAGTTGGCTACCCACCTGGTCTGCACGTCCTAGGGTGTTCTGGCCCTGCTCCTGGCACAGAGCTCCCCATTTGGTTCTGCCTCATTGCAGAGGGCCAGACTCCTCGGATAGTGGGGGTTCCAGGTGATCCAGGCCCCTCCCCTGTCGGGGTCTGCCCCACACAGAGCCTGGAGGGTCAGGCCTGACCCTCATTCTTGCAGGCTGGGCTGCCATCCATGCGGGCTTCCTGGGACTCACACCCTTGCTGTTGTCCACTGAAACCCTCAGGGTGGGCTCTGCAGATGCTGTTGCTAAGCGATGGCTCCCTGCATGCCAGGCTCCAGCGTCCCTGATACGTGTCCTTCATCGGGCTGTCTGGCTGCCATGACTGTTGAGAGTAAAGGATCCGGGCATGGCAGTTCTAGAGGAGACCAGGCGAGCTGACAAGTGGCATTTAACAGGCAGAGCCTCAGTGGCATCCATGCTGAGCAGGTGTCCTTCAGGCAGATGGAAACTGGGTTTGCTGACCTCAGCCTGGGCCCCTTGATGTTTTCCCATCTGCCCAGGGGGTTCTCAAACAGCCTAGTCCTGCTCATCCTCTTAGGTTTCCATGCCTTAGCATGGCAAGGAACTGGGTGACAGGGAGAACTGACTGATGGAAGCAGGTGGAAGAAAGAGGCAGAGTGTGGCTTGTTTCTGCAGAACCAAAGGCTTTGGGAATCATGTCTTTGTCCAAAAGAAGACAGTGAGTTGCTAACAGTGGCTGGACAGTTAAAACTTGAATGCTTAGGGGAAGTAGAGGGGGGGAGGGAGATGGGGATGGAGAGTTTGCCTCATCTAGCAAAGCAGGAAGGCCAGGCCCAAAGAAACATCTAGATCTTCACCCACACCCTGGTCCTGGTTCCTCGGGCTCCACTCTCCCTGGGTCTCCTGCATCTGCCTCTCAGCCTCCGTCCAAGGCTTTGAGTGAGTGAGCCCAGAGTCCCGAGCCTTACAGGCTGTGGTGCCAAGTCTGCAGTCTGCAGGAGCTCCTACACAGTCCATGGCGAGCGATGGGTGAGACGACCCAGTGTGTTCAGGGTGGAGCTGGCTCTCGCCAGAAACTCCACGGGGGCAGTGCTGCTGCACTCCTCCAGCCTGAAGTGTGGGCTGGTCCCATGCCCAGCACTGCCCCTTCCGGCCTTACTGTGGGGGACAGGTAACGTGGGAGCAACGCCCATACCTTCCACGGTGACCAGGGCCACCTGTCACCGGTTCAGAGGGAGATGCTACCAATGTCATACCTCTGTGCAATTGCAGGTGAGCAGGACACTCAGTACAGGAACTGCTGGTCCTGCGTAAACAGCTTAGCCTGGTGGGGGAGGGGGAGGGAGGAAGGTGGGTTTGGGAAGAAAGCAGGGTTGGCCAGTGTGTCACAGCCCTTGCCCCTGACTCTGCTGCCCTGCCCCGTCCAACCTCTTGCCATTAACTCCAGGCCCTGAGCAGGCCAGGGCTTGGAGCAGAATTTCCTCCCCATCGTCAGCCCTCCAGGACTTGCCACACTCAAAGTAATAGTAGCTTTGCAAACAGCAGGGGTTGGAACCACCACCCGGTGGTCTCTGCCTGGCTGCTCACTGTCTGCAGGGCTCAGACAAGCACCTGCCTGCCCAGAAGCTGCTGGGAGGAGCTTAGGAACAGGCAGGCAGATGCCCAGTTCAGGCACCCCCCCAGAGGATGTTCAGGAAGCATCCCAGCATAACAAGGCCAGCTCCACCTCCCAGCCAGCTGCCCTCCTGTTGTGCCTCGATTCCTGAGGCCTCTGCTCTAACAGCACTCATGGGTCCCAGGACAAAAGCAGGAGAGAGATGGGGAGGGTGCCCATAGCCAAGGCCGCACAGCGCAGCCCAACTCAGGAGGCAAAGGCAGCTGCAGTGCCTGGAGACAGAGATAGTGCTGGGCCCCAGGAGGGTGATGGGCACCAGCCGGACGCCAGGCGACAATGCTGCCCAAGCATGCTCGCGGACCCCGTGGCCTGTGAGTCACCGGGGGCTGGTGACACAGAGTCACAGAAACACTAGTTAATTGCCAAAGCAACTGCAGGCGATCAGAGACCAGGTTCATCCCAGCCAGGCCGACACAGCGCCTGGACACCGGTCAGGGCTCCCATGAGCCCTGCCCCTTCCCTGTACCACAGCAAGCTGGGGGCTGCTCACGGCCAGCAGCTGCCACCCTGCAGGCAAGGAGGGCAGGTGGTGTCGGTATTCTGAGTGGATGACGAAGACACGGCACACTGGGACAGCAAGACACCCAAAGGCAGCCCTGGACCCGGGCAGTCACCCATGTCCACTGGCACAAAGCAAGAGACAGGGCTCCATGTGCCGAGCTTCTGTGTGCGCCGGAACAAACAGCGCACAGGTGGACAGGAGCAAACACTGCTGCTCCAAGCAGGCTCCCGGGGCCAGGCCGCAGTCTCACTCACACACACACCCAGCATTGCCGAGTCCACATTTCCACCAAACCCCCAGGCAAGCCCAGGCTGAGCGTCACTGTGTTCAGACACCTCCTCACTCGTCTGTTCCAAGGTATGAAGGTTATCAACAAAAAGTACTCAGCAGGGCTAATGTCATGGTGTAAAGGTTAAGCTGCTATCTGGAGCCAGCAACCCGTATGGGCGACAATTCTGGCCTGCCATGTTCCACTTCTCATCCAGCTTCCTGCTAAGGGGCCGGGAGAGCAGCGGAAGATGACCCAAGTGCCTGGGCTCCTGTACCCAGGAGCTCCTGGCTCCTGGCTTTGGCCAGTTCCAACCACCATGCCCGTTTTGGAGTAACCAACAGATAAAAGATCTCTTTCTCTTCCCCTCTCTAACTCTACCTTTCAAATACTTATTTAAAAAAAAAAAAAACCCACATTTATCTCTTAGTCTTTGCTCAGGCTTTCCAACACAGCAGCATACTGAATCCCAGGGACGCATCTGGGAACACAAGGGACACACCAGACTCTCAGAGAATGGCCACTGCCCTGGGGAGAGGCAACAACGTTCGACATGGGTGAGGGCTGTGAAAGACCCAGTCATGCCAAGGAGTACAGGAGGCCAGGGGTAGGTGTGGGGCTGCAGAGTGAGCATGAAGGCTGAGACAGGCACATGGTGCACAAAGGGCATGGCCTGTGGGCATGCCAGGAGTGTGCCCTTTATGGTAGCTGCACAGGAAGTCGCGCATGTGGGCTCACGGGCAGGAGGGCTCCCACTGTCAGTGGTTGCCCACAATGTTTCAGTTTCATAGGGCCAGCCCACTTCTGCAGCACAGGGTGCCCATCAAGGAAGCTGACCCTAGTGGAGGAGCCAAGGCAGGTCTGGACTTCAGAGTCACTTACCGGGGATTAGCCTGTGTGTGTCCCCACTGCACACTCCCCAGCAGCATTTTAACAGGTCTCCCTGGTTGCTGGAAGGAAGAGCATGGGAAGCAGCAGGTCTCAGAGGAGAAGGTTCAGTCTGGGCCCTGGCCCTAGGCAAGGGTGCACCTGCAAGGTGAGGCAAGGGCATGGCCTGCAAGAGGCTTCTCTTGGCATCCTTTCCCAAGAAGGAGGATTGCAGGGCGCATGTGCACACTCTTGGTTTGTCTTTATCACTTTACAGAAGACCTAAGAGGCACAGTTGCCCCATAAAGGGCAAGGCAAAGTACTCATCACGCGCATTTGTAATAATCTAAGATCTGACGCAGCCTGGAAACCCAAGTCCAAGGAGGTTGGGGGCTGACTGCTGTCATGCAGCCAGGACAGTGCCTGCAGGGTCTGAGACACCTGTGACACGGCTAGAGGACAAGCCAGAGTTCCCACGGGACTGCTCAGGACACTTGGGCGCTTTCAAGACAGCCAGCCCCCCATTGCCTGCACGTCCTCACACACGCGTGGCTGTTCGTGCCTGACTTCGTGTCCACTGCGGCTGTCGGTGGCACCTGTCTTGGTCCCATGGGTACCTCCTTGGAGTGGCCCAGGCCTTGCCAGTTCTGATGGGTTCCTTGCTGACTGGGATGCATTCCAGAGCAGCTGTCTGCACATGGAGTTCTTTGGAGGACACTGTTTTTGTTTTTCAGCCTCCTGACTGGATGCTGACATGAGAGCCTTACAGGCCTGAATGACGTCATCCTGGCCTAACCGTCGCCTCAGGCCTGGCTCTGTATCACACTTTACTTCTGGTTCTGCAGGTCAGCCGTGATCACACAGATCACAAGGAGCCCTTGTGTTCTTTCACAGGCTGCCACATTTGCCCTGGTGCCACTTCGCCCCTCAGCTTTCCAGGGGACCCCCCTCCCACTCCAGAGTCAGGGAGTCATGGGTTGGTGACCTCACCTGGACTCTGTTCCCTGCAATATAAACACAGAGCACCCTGGGCTAAAGGTGCGGCCTGTGCAGGTGCACAGAGCCCTCTCTGCCCTACACAGTGTGTGCCACCCACCCCCGGGTGTCACACCTGAGGGACAATGTGACTTTCAAGACAGTCTTGGCAAGCCTGGCCCCCTCCCCCACAACCAGTCCCCACACTGCTAGATGGCAGAGCACACAGGGCCCTGTGGTAGAGGAGAAAGTGGAGTAGTTTGCTGGACACTTCTTGTCAACTGCCTGCAAACTCGCATTTTTTCCCACTTTCACACTCAAACCCAAACACTGTGTCTCAGTCCACCGGCTGCGCAACGGACTGCGCTGTGGCTTGTCTCAGGTTTCAGGCCCTCAGACATGGCCAGAAACCACTTCACTGGTTCCCTAAGCCTCCAGCCGGCCGGCTGCCCCTGCAGACATAGGGACCTGCTCAACTCCAGAGTTGTGTGCCCATTTTATACAGCCAGTACACATGTGCAGATCTTACTTGATCTGCACCTCAGGAGTACAGAATTAAGTCACCTTCTGGCAGGAAGGATCAGCTGACCCCCTCGCTCTGCCACACTCAGCAACCACCCCCACGATTGGACAAACCACCCGGCTGAGCCCAGTCTACCTGCTGCAGGGTGAGGGATGACACCTGGGTGCTGCTGTTCCCTGGGATGCGGGCGGCATGCAAGGGGGATGGCTCTTGGAGTGTTGGAGTAAAGGAGGCCGAGGTAGCTGGAGCGGACAGCACCAGGACAGGCAGGCAGAGCAGCAGAGGCAGTGGCTGGAGAGCCGGGCAGTGCACACCCTGGGCTCTGTGGGCAGCCATGCTTTAGCTGAGAGTGGAAAAGTTTTATTTGCCTCTTTTCGTCTTCTTGCTCCTACTTTGTCTTCTTGTGCGTATCTTCAAGTTTACTGGGTAAATACTGTTCGGAATTAGCGGCAAGAATTTTCCAGATAATTTGCATTGATTGTATAAGTGCAAACTGAGGTGTGTAAAAATGCAAGTTCAACCCATCATTTCCAGGTCAGAGTATCTGTACTCTTTCAGATACTCTTTTTGTGTAGGAAGCATTCTACATTTAAAGTCTCAGGCAGGAGTGGAGTACAGCAAAGCCTGGCAGCGTCATCCTACTGCAGCTTTCTCTGCCACTTGTTCAGATGCTGGGGAGGCCCAGAGGGCAGACGGCACACAGTACCTCACCCCGCCATGCCCTCATGCCGTCACAGGGCACCGAGACTACCCATCAACATCTGCCTCGTGTGTTAACTGTGTCTCAGCACAAGACAAAGGGCTGAGAAGGGGGGAGAGGTGACAAGGGTGGCTCCCTGGCAGGGAGGGGACCTTGGGAGCCAGGTGCATCTGGGGATGGATGGGGACGAGCTTGACAGGTGCGTGACTGCACTGATCACTGAGCCGCACATTTCGCTGACCACACTCTCCTGCAGCTCAACTACTGCTGGTCCCAGCTCATTCACAGCAAGGCCAGCACGGTCAGGGGCAGCCCCTGACCAAGGCCACTGTGAGGCTGTGTGCCCACAGCATCTCCCCACTGGTGACCAAAGCATGGCCGCCCAGGGTTGACTCCCGTTGCAGTCCATCACCCGTGGTACACATATACACACGTGGTGTAGGCCCAGAACACAGGCATGAGGCTATGTCACACTCCACAGAGACACGGAGGGCATGGGGAAGCAGGCTGTCAAGGAGGGTATCAGTCACTCTTAGGGGGCCCACCAAGTTCCACCTCAACTCTGGCAGGAACATGCCACGCCCACCCCAGAGGGACGCCCTAACTTCACACCCAAGGAGCTGAGGGTTCTGTTTTCCGAAGCACCACAGCAGATGGGATGTTTGCAAATCAGGTAGCTGGATGTGGAACCTGCTCCTGTAGTGCCCTTGTCATGGGCCAGCATCTGGGGGCTCCAGAGATCACCTGGACTCCAAGGATGGACATACAGGCAGGTCAGGAAGGGAGGAAAGGGACAGAGCATGATGAGCGACAGAGACCATGCGGCTGTGGACCTGTGACAGCTCTCCAGGGACCCGGGGTGGGGGTGAGGGCTCCTGGGACCCAAGCTGACACCTTGCTGCACCCCAGAAAGCAGAAGCTGGGGCGCTGACTCTGCTCAGACCCAGTCTCTGTCTTGTGACCTTTTGCACGTGGACAAACTCACCGAGTCAGTTTTCTTATTTTCAAAGTGACACCCAGCTGTGGAGTGGGAACCCAGTGTGGCGGTCACTCTCACCCCTCCTTGGAGCCCCGGGGCTCAACTCCAGCAATGAGCCCTGACTGGTACCCAGGGCTTCCCCCAACCCCTGGGTGGTCAACTCCACAGAAGCACAGGGCAAGGGAGTCAGAACATACCCCAGCCCAAGAACCCTTGTCTCCCTGGGGCCAGTGAGGCCCTCACAACCATGGCCATGGCCTCACCTGCCACCCGCATGGAGACCTCTTTCCCATTCTACATCACCGACACTCTCCTGAGTATCCTCCTCAGCCACCTGCTCCACCGATGGCCCAGCACGGCCATCACACGCATGCACGTATAACTAACTGATTCTTCCTCCCCCTGCCTCGCCCAGCTGCTCCCCCCAGGGCCTCTCCCACTGCCTTGCCTCTTCCCCAGTCCCACCGCCATCACATGCTCCACCTTCTCCAAATTCACCTGCTCTGTTCAGGCCATTCTCCACCTAGCTGTACCACACAGCACCCCCGGAAGTGGGCGCTCGGTCTCTGCTGTGGCTCACTGGGACCGAAGGCTCCACAGCGGAAGGCAGCTTGGATGCACTGCTGCCCCCATTCCATGAAGGCTTCCCATCACCAGCAGACATTAGCCCCCTTCCTCCCCCCGAGCCTAGCACCCAACCTGAGCTGTGGGCCCCAGATCATACATGCACCTGTAGGTGCCAGGCTCCGGGCACTGGCCTCCAAGCCTGGTTTCTCTTTTTGCTGCACCTCTCTGTGTTGCACTGCCCAATTCCTTCTCCCAGTTACTTCATGCTAGGACTCTCCTCTCTGCCAACCTCCACATCAGGCTTAGTAACAGCCGCCCTATGCAGCACCCTAGCATCTAACGATGCCCCCTCTCCGAAAGGGGGTGGCTTCATGGGAGGGCAGGGAGGTTAACCTACAGAACCCAGGCAGGCCCTCAACACCAGCATGGGTGGGCACAGAGAGGGGTAGAGCGAGAGCTGTCCGGGCAGACCAGGGATCAAGGGATCATGGAGGATGAGACCGTGGGGCTTTGGCAATGGCCGTGGTGGGCCAGCAGCCACGGAGGGCAGGAGGAAGCCAGAACGGATTCCCCCTTCTGCAGGGAGCTCAGCTCGGATTCTGCCCTCCAGAGGTCTAAGAAAACTCATTTCCGTTCTACTTGGTCAGATTGGCGGGACCCTACACAGGTAAACTCCACAGGTCAGAGCCCTTCCGTATGCTTCCCCAGCCCCCAGGTCTCGCTCCACCCTGTACCATGCAAAGCCGAGGTTGCACAACTGTGTGCCTAGAGTTCCCCAGCACAAGCCTGAGAGTCCGGGGTGTATCACACACGGAGCGTGAGCCAAATGGCGAGAGGCCATGGGCAGGCAACTTCACCCAGGAGCTCTCAGCAGAGCCAGAACTGACTCCTTTGCCTTAGAGCCCAGACACCAACCAAGAGCTGATTCCTGCATGCTGCAGGGAGACTAGATTCCAGAGCAAGCTCACTACCTATGCAGGGGTAAAGGTCTGAGCTCGGAGCAAAGTCAGCCCAGATGCCATGGCACCACCTGTGTGGATCGCAGACCCCAGGCCCACTCACAACTTCCTCCCTCTCCACAGGTGGGGCTGTGCAGAACTCACCTGCACGACCCCCATCTCAGGTCTCAGGACAAGCCGCTGTCGGCCCAGAGCCACTCAGTGAGTGAGTCCCCCTTCAGGTCCATGTGCAGGGCCTGGTATGGGTTCTGATACTGAACTGTGGGCCCTCTGTGAGTGCCCCGCTATCCTCTGTGAGCTCCCACCCTCCTGGGCTCCCCCTTGGGAAACTACATGGGTCCCAATCCAAGCACCATGGGCTCCTGGTCTGCTCTGGTGCCTGTGAGGTTCTGGGAAAGCGAGGACTATCCCCACAGGACCCAGCCTTGCTGCCCCTTGGCAGTCATACTTCCACCCCGAAGCGATGGCCAGTCACATCTCAGAGGCCCTGGGCACCCACACCTAGGGGTCGATAGAACAGGACAGGGGCACATAGACTGTCGCCTCAGTCATGTACCCACCAGTGAGGCCTGCAGTCACGTTCCCGGCCAAGCGTCTGGCACAACCACAGCTCAGTGCTACTTCATGCCTTCTGTCCCTCACTGCCCACCTGGGCCTTGGTCAAGGCCATGAGAGGATACAGCAGGACAGTTATCTGGGGGGTGCAATGGAAGGGACCCTCGTGGGATGATGGATCTGTCACCAGGCAGGGAGATGTGTCTTCCTCTGGGACTTGGGCTTCACACGGGCATGCAGAGCTGTGGCAGGTCTAGCTGTGTCACCCCGAGGAGGGTCCCCCGAGAGCAGCCACTCCTGTGCGGGGGGAGGCTGGACAGGGGAAGAGTCGGAGTGACAACTCCTGGGCAAGGTGCTGGCCACTGTGTGAGGCGTAGGGTGGTCACGTGGTTCTAGCCTCACAGTTCACACCCCATAACCCAGGGGCCCAGAAAGGAGCAGGAACTCAGACGCCCACAGGGAGCTGGGAGCCACACTGGCAGGAGAACCTGCTCCTGCTGCCCAAGTCCACGGCTGGGGGGGGATCATGACTCAGCGTGCTGAGTTCACTCTGACAGATCATACTTCCCCGGATTTATTTGTTTACTGGAACCAACATGTCTTTGCTGCAATCATGACAAAGCCCAGGAAGCCAGCTTGTGCCCAGCCTCCCCCATCGCTGCCCCGCCTCGGCTCTCCCCAGCCGCCAGGATTCCGGGCTGCCTGAGCTGACCCCTCGTCCAGGAGTGCTGATCACTAACTCAGTTACCTCCTCCTTTTCCCTCGGCCTCCTTCCCGTCAGACTGCAGGTGCACTGAGGACACAAACTCTGCTAGGGGCCTTGTCTAGAACAGTGCCCACCACAGAGGGCGTGGTTCCAGAAAGTGCCCACTGACAAAGCCACACCCACTCTTGGGGTGGTATACAATCACAAGGGTCACCTTGAGAAGACTTGGAGGGAGGAAGCAAAGCCTGTCGACCTTCACTAAGATCCAGACCCTGAGCGAGGTACTTAACATACATGACGTGGCCATGTAGATCTATAACAAGTTACTGCTCTTCCAAAAGCCATCAGTGAATACAGAAGGAACTTCAGGTATGGGACAGGCAGACTTTTTTTTTTTTTAAGCCAGAATCTTCCTGGTACCTCTCCTAGCCGATTTTGTGGGCAGTACTTGCACTGCCCGTCCACCAGAGGGAGCTACTGAGACACACCATTCCTAAGTCCCAATTCTGAGCCAGGGGGCAGCTCCGTACAATTTTCCCTGCAGATGTGGCTGGAAGACCCCATTATGGCCTCCCACAGATTTATGTTACTGCCTACGCAATAAGGCTTTGGGGGAATTTTAGGGACAAACCCATGTGGCTGCGTAAGGACTATAAAGAAAGAAATAAGATCCACTGAATAGCAGAGGAGAAAAAAAATGAATTTTGACCCCTTACTTCACACCATATGTGAAACCACCAGTTCCCAAGAGGGAGAGATTTTGTTACCCTTTTCCCAAGATGGCTTTTGGAAGAGCAACCGGCACCTGCTGGGTGGAAGCTAAGAGTGCTGCTAAATACCCGCCAATGTACAAGGCACGCATTTCACAGTTCAGCCAGGAAACAGGAAAAGAAGAAACTCTTCCCAACCTCACTTATGAGACCAACATCATTTTGATTCCAAGCCTGACAAAAATGTTCGAAAGTATAAGGGAGAGGCCAATGTTGGTCTTTGATAAAGATATTAAAATTGCACCCAATGTATCTGTAAAACCAACTTGGCACTATTGCGAGCACTCAGAACGGTGAAACACAGCCAAGCGCTACACCCCTGGGATGCAAGGTTGGCTCACTGCCAGAAAATCATTACGTGATAACGAACTTCGACTGTGAGATAAAAATGC
Source organism: Ochotona princeps (assembly GCF_030435755.1). Taxonomy (NCBI): domain Eukaryota; kingdom Metazoa; phylum Chordata; class Mammalia; order Lagomorpha; family Ochotonidae; genus Ochotona; species Ochotona princeps. The sequence continues at coordinate 38,782,912 of NC_080852.1, read as the reverse complement.
CTGCTCTGCTACAGCTACTATCACTCAACACTCCCGGAGGTTCTTGCCAGAACAGAAACAGGAAGGCGAAAGATGATGGAAGAAATAGCGACGTTATCTACAGATGATGTTTTCATGGCTGAAGAATTCATATGAACCTGCAGACAAACTCGTGTAACTAACATGTGGTTAGGCACAGCTATGGCACAGCCACTGTACAAAAATCACATACATGGAAACAATGGCACGCCAACCACACATGATCAGAGAATAAGTTACAACATAACACTTACAGCAGTAACACCGAGAAACATTTATGACTGAGCGGAAATCCAAGAGCCTTTGGAACTGTATCATAAAATAAGCTAATTTAAAAAAAGAAAAAAATATATTTACTACTGACGAATTCACTGGAAAAATCAACCACAACAACATCAGAAATTCCTGGCACCAAAAACCCAAATATTGACAGAAATGAAATAAAATCTAAATAAATGGAGAGCCACACTAGGAATCTGAATTTAGAAAGCTTAATCCTGTAGACATGTCTGTTTTCCCAAGTTTGATCTACAAAAACCAGGGCATCCCAGTAAGAATTCGTAGTGTATTTAAGTTGACAAACTGATATCAACATTTACGTGTAAATGAAAACAGCCAAAGAACTCTAAAACATTCTTGATGAAGAAGGAACAAAGAATAGCTGGATAATGAAATCCATCAGACGTCCAGTCTTCACCACTGAACCTCAGTGTTTAGGGCCAAGAATGCCGGGGCACGAATAGGTGACGAGGACGCACTGGTACTGAGACATGGCAAAGGTGGCAGCTCCGGGCTGTGGGAAGACAGATGGTATTGGGTAAGCTGGCTGGTCACCTCCCCCTGCCCACCACCAGACACAAAGACCAATCCCAAGTGGGCTGTAGATGCAGAGCGGAGACAAAACAGGAAACCTCCTCCTGAGCAGTCACTGGTCACGTGCAGGTCTTAAGTTTAACTAAAGCTGAAGAAAACAGAACATTGAGCTTCTCAGCTGCAGTAGCCACACATTTCAAGTGCCCAGTAACCACAGATAGCTCCTGCTGACCAGCAAGGACAGCCCACGGAATGGACTCATGGTCACACAGAGCCATACTGTGTGGCATCGTCTTCAAGCAGGCCTCAGCAAGGTGATGCATGGGACAGATGCAACCTCAGTCATGTTTTCGTAAAAACAGACACAGCAGCTCGTTGATACACTTCAATGGCTGTTTAAGTCTGTCTCTATGGCTACCCTGACGCTTCAAGGGCAGAGTTCAGTGTGACAACATTACCTGACCCACACAATGTACAATATTTACTACCTGACCCTTTTCAGGGAGAGCTTGCATAATTCTGGTTTAGGAGATAACACAGGAGGGTTTGTTTATAGCTATTGCTTATATTAGTTTATAGCTATTGTCTATCAAGCAATTCAGAATATGAACTCATGAGACACTGAATATAGTTAGAAATGATCGGGAGATACATCAACAGAAAGGACTGGCCACAGAGTGAGAGAAAATACGTGCAACACACCAGGTACTTCAGAAAATTCATTAGGGCCGGCACGACGGTCCAACTGTCCAATCCCCCACCTCCTAGCATGGCCGGCACGACGGCCCAACTGTCCAATCCCCCACCTCCAAGCCCGGCCGGCACGACGGCCTAACTCTCCAATCCCCCACCTCCTAGCATGGCCGGCACAACGGCCCAACTGTCCATTCCCCACCTCCAAGCCCGGCAGCCCATATGTGTGTCCCAGCTACCCCAGTTCCCATCCAGATCCCTGCTTATCATCTTAGAAAGCATCGGAAACACTCGCATGGGAGAGCCGAGAGAACCTCCTGACTCCTGGCTTCAGATCGGCTCAGCTCCAGCCGTTGCGGCCACTTGGGGAGTGAACTCTGTGTCTCCTTTTCTCTGTAAATCTGCCTTTCCAATAAAAATAAACAAATCTCCAAAACAAGAAGTTCATGTAAAATAGAATTAAAGACCAGTTCGTTTTCATGCAGAAAAAGGCTGAAGCCCACATATGTGAGTTCTCTTCGGCAAGGTCACAGAAAAAATGTACATCATGAAAAAGCTACACATGGATTTCAAAACACATGTTGCACCAAAATAAACTTACCTTTACATGACACTTTTCATGAACTATTTGGAAACATTCTCATATAAGCAATAACGTTTATACCAGGAATAAAAGTGGTCAAGAGATTAGGACAAGTATCTCTCCCTCCCTAAGGCATACACACATCCAAATGACAGGCAAATCAAAAGGTGCTCACAATTGTCAAGTTCCTTCCAAATTATTTCCTAGACTCAAAGTAATCCCTGCCCCCCCAAATAAAACCATTCTGTGGTTACTTGAAAAACACTGTAAGCACGGACAAGCTAAAGATGGAGAACAGCCGATACCACACTGAAGGAAAGAACAACGGCCTGGTGTGATGGCTCTGTGGCTAAATCCTCACCTTGCAAGCATCAGGATCCCAAACGGGCTGCTCATTGTCCATCGAGCTCCTGCTTATGCCCTGGGAAAGCCATAGGCCCAAAGCCATAGGCACTTGCACCTGTGTGGGATACCTGGAGGAGACTCCTGGCTCCTGGTTTTGGATTGTCTGTTTCAGCCATTGCAGCCACTTGGGGAGTGAACCAGCAGACGGAGGATCTTTCTGTCTCTCCTCTCCATAAATCTAATTTTGCTTTTCAACAAAAACGAATCTCTTGAGAACAAAGCTGAATGATGAACACAACTTGACTTCAAACCTCACTGTAAAGATATAATAATCAAGACAATGTGACAAATCAGTGGAGCGGAATCCAGAGGCCTAGAACAGACCTCTGCAAGTGAGCCAAGAGGCACAGGTCATCCAACGGGCAAAGGACCATTTTTCAACAAAGGCCAGTGCAACCACTGAATACCCACAGGCAAACAAAGATCAGATCTAGGGACAGCCCTGAGAGCTTAAAAGACTGACCTCAACAGGGATCATAGGCCTCCATAGAAAACCTAGCAGGGAGAAGAGGAGGAAGGGAATGCCATTATCATGTTAGAACTGCATCTGTGAACTACACTGAATCTGCTACAAGCTAACAGCAAAAATTCTGCTTGATAACAACAGAAAATCTATGCTTGGAGAGTAACAACAACAAGAGCAAACACAATCCATGAGGGAAAAAAGGTCACTAAAATTGTTTTACAGATGCTATTAAGAGAATGACAAGACAGTCACAGCATGAAGAAACTCTGCAACATCCAAAGTATACAAGAACTCCAGGGTTCAACAGTAAGGAAACAACTGAATTTCACACTGGGCAAAGATCAGAACCAACCACCCATCAGTGAGGCAAGGCAGGTGGCAAGGAAGCATCTGGAGGCCATTTCACGTTGATTCACCATCAGAGAACTATAAATTCAAATGAGATCCGCTACCCACAAACCAGCATGGCTCAAGTCCAAGGGCCGAGGGTACCAAATGCTAACTAGGCTCGAAGCCACAGGCTGTCCCATTCACTGCTGTTGGCAATGCAGAATGCTCCCAGCAGGTGGGTGGATTGTAACACTGCGCCTGCTCTGCACACAGGACCCCGCAATCCCACCTCTCAGGATTTTCTCCAATGAGGTGAGCACTTCAGTCCACACAAAGCACCTGCAATGAAGGGTTACTGCAACCTTCTCCCTCATGGCTGACAAGTGGGAAAACACCCAGACGTCCTTCGGCAGGTGAGAGGATAAACAAACTACGGACAATTAATCCAAACAATGGACTGTCTGTCATTCAAGGGTAACAATAAATGTGCAATCACCCCACAGGAAGACAGGGAGGGAACCTGGTGAGAACTGGCAGGGCCAAGAGCCTCTAATCACTCCTGAGCACTCAGCCTGCCCTCCACACCTGCAAGAACTATTCGTCATGTGGCTGCTGTCTCTGTACGACCCCAGGACTTGAAATTCCAGGTGGGGGCACCTGAGTGGCCAAGCATGGGCCACAAGAGACACCTCAAGGGCCAGCGCTGGCCCTGCTATGCTGTGGCCAGAATTCCTGAAAAACTGCTGCTCCTTGCATGCTGGCAGCCCAACGCCAAGCAGGCCTGTCACCAGGGTCCGGCACAACACAGTCCATCTTGGTGCTTGGTGCTGCGTCCTGCTTTGACTCCCTCAGTTCCGTGGGAGGGTACAGAGTGACAAACAACATTTGGTTATTAGGGGACTGGGACCTGCCCTTGAGGGCACTCTGGCATATTCACAGATAGACTCTGACACTGTCCACCTCCCTGCACCTTGTGGTGGACCTGGGTGGAGGGGACCCAGGCTGCTGGCTGAGCTCCCAGGAGACAGGCCAGCACAGCTACTGCTCCCGGAGCCTCAAACAAATCCTGACCCGTGAGGGTGCAGCATCAGGGTCACAAACAGGCTGTGCTACCACGCCCTCCCAGGGGTTGGCTCCAGACCAAGCAGGCCCTGCCTGCCTGCCTGCCTCGAGCTTTTTTAACACAGCAAACACTGATATGAAACTGTCCTCCAGCAAGTCCCCAACTCATTCTAGATTCCCTCTGGGTGAGACAGGCCAGAGAGCAGGGCGGTTTCAAGCAGCGGTGCCGAATCACCAGCCCAGGCCTGTTCTGCAAGGAGCATGAGGGAGTGGGTGGAGGTCTCTGAGCTTGGAGCCAGGACCCTCTGGGACCCTGTATGCACGGCTCTACCCCACCCTAGGGCACCTGTCCATCGTTCCTACTGGCTGGTGCTGCTCGAGGTCACACAGGGACAGAGTTCTTGGCCTGCAGGCTGCATGGTCTTGGAGACAAGCCACTATCACGGCAGGAGAACCACAAGACCCAGTGGGCAAAGAGGTGTCGTGGCCCAAGAGACTTCCTGTCTGGGGCTCCCAGGGCCTGAGAGTGGCAGGATACGCAGGACTCAGAAGCACCAGCACGACAAGGTCAGGAGCTGGCTGGACGATGAAGGGGTAAGACGCATTGGATAGCGTGCTCGCAAGGCGCTTTCTTAACCCTCTCGGTAACTTCCCCCAGCTGGGCATGGTGGGCGGGGATTGAAGCCTGCAATGTCTGGTTGCAGAGCTCCAGGTGGAAGGCACTGGGTCTGGCCCTGCCCAGCATCAGCAGTGAGTTCAGGTCTGTGACAGGGAAGCCCCCAGCTACCGCCAGCAGTCCCAGCCCACAGTCCATGCCAGGGAGCCCCGCGGAAGGCAGGCTCTTCGCCGTCCTGGCTTTGATGTGCATTTCCTGACAGCCATGACCCTGAGCATCTCATGTGTTTCCTGGCCATTTGTATCTTTCTAGAGAGCTATCTGAAACTGTCTGCCCGGATCTGAACTAGACCGGCATGTGTTGGGGTTTGAGTTCCTCGTTGGCCGTCTCCTTGGCAGCACAGAAGCTTGGTCTAACGCGACTGCATTTGCTCCGTTTGGCTTCTGTGGACAGCTGTGCTTTTCAGGTCTCACTCAGTAAGTCACTGCCTTGACCCACGAACTGAAAAAGCCAGCTTCTCCTGCCCACTTTCACAATTCTCACATTCAGCTCTTTCATCTGTTGTTTTAGACTGATTTTGGTAAACAGGAAGCTGTCCAGTAACCCTAGAGGCTTCCAAATGTTGTGGATTCATGGTGTCCCCAATATCTTGGGGGTTTCCGCAGTGCCCCTAGGCCGAAAGGAGCACCTATCACTTCCATCCATTAAACAGTAATATACTAACCACTTAACAAGTATGCCTTAGCAACAAGACATAGTGAGCCGTAAAATAAGTTTTCTCATGTCATTTCGGTTTTAATTAACTGATTTATTTGGAAGGCACAGGGGAGAGATCTTTCATCTGTTGGTTCACTCCCCAAATGACCCAAATGGCCAGACTTGGGCCAGGCTGCAGCTAGGAGCCAGGAGCTTCTGGGTCTCCCACGTGGGTGCAGGGGCCCGGATACTTCGGCCATCCTCCACTGCTTTCCAGGTGCATTAGCAGGGAGCTGGATCAAAAGCAGAGCAGCAGGACTCCAACCTGGGCCCATACAGGATGCTGGCCCCTAGGCGGCAGCACTGGCCCAATACATCATTCCTAAAGAGCCACGTTAGGAGAGCCAGGCACAGATGCATGCAGCTGTTACACTGCCGCTCCACTCCAGCACACGGCCCCCACAATACCAGGCGGCAGATCTGGAAGCTGCTCCAAGGCCAGGCGACCGGCTTCGCCTTAGGCAGGTCTCTGCTGCCTGCTTTGTCTGACGCCAGGCGAGGGCAAGTGCCTGCACTCAGCGCACGCAGGCCCCTCCATCACTCTGCAACTCTCAGCACCTCCACCAGCCTCCATGCTGCCCTCAGCTTCCCATCAAGCATGAATTAACAGGCGGTACTGCAGAATTGCTCAGGGCAGAGGGCAGCTAGCTGCTGGTGCTCGGAGGGATGGCAACTGCTTCTGCATATGTGCTCCTGAAGGCAATTTCATGCCTGTCACGGACTGGGAACGAAGGGTCTGCCTTTGGTATTTCTATGTCTAGGTACACAATACAGCCGTGCTTTGCTGCACACAGCACAGGTTCTGGAAAGCGGAGTGCCTACAGCCTGAGCAGGCTTTCCCTGGGCCTGTGCTGAACCCAGAAGGGAAGGTACATCTTTAAAAGAACCTTCTCCTAGTCCGCCCAGGGCTGACAGGCTCAGATGTCTCACTGGGTGACGCGCAATGACATCTCATAATCTGTAGTATGAAACAAACAATACTTTTAATACTAAAATCAATTTCTCTTTTCATTCTATTTTCCATGGATCTTTGGAATCCCCTGGTGTGTTTCTGCATTGACATATAAGAAGTCTGCTTATGCCCTAGTCAGCTAGGCTTGTTCAGGCTTCCACGTGGAAGGAGCGCGGCTGGGAGGACAGGAGCCCATAGTTTCAGCCTGCAGCCACTTCCAAGCTCTGAGTTGGGAAGGAGCACCAGTGGCTGGCACACGGATCAGCGGGGGGGGGCTGAGGTTGAAGCCCCCATGTGACCCCAGGCAAGTGGCTGCCTATCCGTAGAAGGAGGTACCTGGGTCATGGCTGGAGGGTGGAAGGCAAAGGGGACGGGGCTTCTCTATGGCAACACCCACAGCAGTTCTTCTCTCTCCTGTTGGCCGTGGGTCCAGGAGCTGCCCCGGCCTGCCTGCACCCCCACTCCCTGCCCTTGGCAGTTCTTGTACCCACATGGACATTCCAAAGTCCTGCAGGACCCACAAGGAATGCAGGAGGGAGAGGCATGGCTTCAACAGAGGTTCCTGAGGTGAGCATGGCAGCGGGCACAGGTGGGTGAGGCGGCATGAATGCACTCACAGCTCAGAGGCTCTGGGCAAGGGAAAATTATTGACAGAACTGGTATACAAGTCAGTCCTGTGGGCCTTACACTTGGCTGCTGCTGGACCCCACGGGGGACGTGACCCTGCAGGCCCACAGCTGCATCTGCAAGCTGCATTAGAGCCCAGGGAGCGGCTCAGATGCAGCAGTGGCGGGCGGCGAGGGGAGCGGGGGATTCTTTGTTCCATTATTCCTTTTCCTTCTTGGTCTCTTGGTCCCAAGGTGCCCCTGAGTGCCCCCCTCAACCCCCACCAACAGACCCCGCCAACCTCAAGGCAACAGCATTCACACCAGTGGACTTTGGTGCCACAGGACCAGACTCAGTACAAGAGCTGGTTCCAGCAGTGTGGATGCCCCATTGCCCCCTTAGTCCCGGGGGCCCAGCCATTGGCTGTCTGCCTCTCTGTGCTGTGTAGGGAGTGGAGGGGAGGCTGAACCCTTCTATTTTACAAGTGGTTCAATAAGGATCAGCTGGAAGACGAATGAAGGAGTGAATGAACATGAATGGAAACTGGTCCGAAGTGTATGTTTGGTTCCCTTCCCAGAAATGTTGATGTCTCTGTGAGAACATTCTGGAAACCCAAAGCCCCCAAGACATGGAACTTCAGGTACCCTCCATGCTGGGCCCACACGTGGCAGACCTGGTCTCAGTATACAGCCCGGTGCTGTGTTCTGCAGAGCCTTGTCTTAGGCGACGTCATGCCATGGCCACAGCTTTCACATATTACAGATCCCAGTTAGTTTCTATCTAAAGAAAGGACTTTGCCCATGCAGCCCTGCAGGCAAGGTTCCAGCCCCCCCATTAGGGGGGATGGGTGACTAATGTAGGCTGAGGTCCCCACATCCCGTGCAGCAGTAACAACAACCAGCACTTTACAAACCAGTGTGAGCTTGGGAAGGACAAGAACGAATTGTCATTTACCTTTCTGTTTGCAGAGCCAGACAGCGCCAGGCAGCCCACAGACTGTTGCGGCTATTCTACTGAACACTCAACAGCCCTACTGTCCAAAGGCAGTAAACGCTTGAGCCGTGTCCACCGGGAAGGACAGGGTCCTCCAGGGAGTGCCCTCTTTTGAGAACATTTGTCCCCACGAGCTCCCAGCCCGGAGGACAAAATGCCCCTCAATATCTTTAGCAGCCCAGCACCTCTTGCCACCCACTCCCTGTGCCTGGCTCAGTTACACTTGTTAGCTGGTCCCCACATCCTGGCTTCCTAGGCTGCTTGTTCATCTCCAACAGGCGTGGCCCGAGGAGTTCCACAGTGACACCAGAGGCTTCCAACAGCCAGGGAGTTATCTGTGCTCAGGCCCTGCCCTGTGGCCGAGGAAACCTCAGGCAGCGCAGGGAAACCTGCAGGGTACCTAGGGGAATGAGCTTCTGTCCCAGGGTCACTGCAAGGGCCCAGTGTCAGCCTTTGCCTGCCCACAGCTGGCATCCTGGGACGTGAGGGGGCTCAGCATGGGAGTGCGGTGCCCCTCGTGACTCAGTCATCAAGTCTGTGAGCCACACCAAGGCCTCTTGGGCCTTCGCCGTGATTGATAACTGCACATAAATCTGTCCTGGTTCAGCCCGACTCATTGTAGGCACTGCCTGGGCCCCAGCACGGGCTGGCAGAATGGTCAACCCAGGCCACTGGCTGCGGCTGCCCAGGCGGGGTGTCTCAGTATGCCCTGCTTGGCAGGAGACCTGTGATGGAATCCTCTAAGACCCCACACTTTAACCTGTGAACTCCTCGCCTGTGTCACTGGCTCCTGCGGCTGGCCTGTACCCCAGGCACTGCCAACAATCCTATGTTCTGGCCACAGCGCTGCCCCAGGCCCAGCTCAGCCCTCTGCTCCGGACCCCAGCGGTGCTCCCTGGCTGAGCCCTCAGCCCTCGGCCTTCAGTTCCTGCATTTTCTGGGTCAGCTGAGAGGTCAGATGGTGATCCGAACAACAGACCCCCACTGCAGTCCCTACCCAATGCTGCTGTTGTTATAATTTGAGTACCAGCAGTAGCAAGACATGCACACTGAGCCAACATGTTTCCCTGGCATTTCCACCTGTTGGCCCACACAGGAAGAAAATGGATGCCCGGATGCAGTGGTTATCTTGAGGCAGCACCTCTGACAGACCGGGGTTCAGATGCTGGCCATTCCCATCCCAACCATGGGACTTGGATCTTTGCCCATCCACTTCGGCACTCACCTGTAGGAATCTGCACCTTGGTACGGCCAAGGTGACTTTTGCTGTCCTTGCTTTCATGTTTGTAAAATGAAAATTGTGAGAATGCAAAATGCCCTCTGCTCTGTGCCTGGCACACACTGGAATGCTGCTTCCATCACTCATGCAGCCACACGAGGAGAGCTCGCTCACTTTGCCTAGCACCAGGTCCCCAAGTTTCATCGAGCACCATGCATGGCCTCACAGCCTCTACTCAAACACCCATTCCACTGGGGTGCAGCAAGCCTGAGCTTGGGCTCTAATAGAGCTTTCCATGCTAAGCCGAGCCCGCAGTTTTGTAGCTTCTACCCACTGGTCCACTGGCTCCAGTTACAGGGTCCTAACTGCTCAGAGTACCTTCCACATGGCAAGGTACAAAGACCCAGCATGGGACCTCTATCTTCCCACCTGTGGCTCTGATTTACCTATATGCCAGAGACAACCCAAGTCTTTCCCAAATGGCAGTCATCATCAGCAAGCACCCATTTCCTCCCAAACGGGGTGGTGGGACCAAGTTTGATGGTTCCCAAACTAGATGTCACAGACAAGCCAGTCACGGTCTACTGAACAGTGGGCCCAGAAGGTCTCCAAGGGTTCTTCCAGCCCTGATATTTCCAGTCTAGGATGACAGACCTCCAACAGCATGTTTGTTTGCCCAGCTCTAGCAGTGATGAATGGAAGCCTTCTATGGATGGCTGACTTGCTGCCCAGGGAGCAGGCACCCAGCAGGCAGGGTGTGCACTGTCCATGCCTCCACATCGACAGACTTCCAAGCACTTTCACCCCATGACGCTGAGTAGAGCTTTCCAGGATAGGGGAGGACAGCTCTGGCTCACAGTTGTTATGCAGACCCATAGTCCTCTCTGTTTTCCTTTTCTCTCACCCTAAACCTCTGATTCAAAGGCACAGAGCTGGCACAATGACCTTCTGCAAGAAAAGCTTGAGGGCAGTATTTAACTTCAACACATCCAAGAGGCACTGCTGACAGCTCTGGCCTCCTAAGCTCACTTAACAGATTCACCCTGCAGATGCACACATGGTGCACATGTGTAGACACACAATATCTTTTATACATGATATTATTTCAGCCATGTTTGTAACAGATACTGGAAGTCTAAGATCCTCTTCATGGAGAACAGGTTCTTATATCACTGTTTAGTCCTACACGGCAATGCTAAACAGGCTTATGAAAGGAAACTACCACCAGACACTGGGAGAATGTGCCTGTTCCCAAGGATGGTGGCACGGTGGCAGACACTGGTGGCAGGTAGCCTTCTTCCCTTAGCTACTTGGTGGTTTAAAACTTAAATTACATAGTCAGGATATCGCTATCCCACCCATGTGCCACCAGACACTGAATACAACCCAGCTGAGGGTAACCCTAATGCCCATCTAGACTCTGTCCTGGAGAGCAGGGAGGCAGGAATTGGGCCTGTTGTTCAGGTAAGAAACAGACCTGGGCCGCTGTTCCCTGGGCCCAGATGTTAGAGATGGGTGGAGGAGGTTCTTGTCTTCATGCAGGAAAAGATTCAGACATGGCACAGGCAGACTGGTCAGCTTGGTAGAAAGGTTTTCATGGGGCAGGGCATCTGTTGTAACGGACGGTTACCTCTCTAGACAGACTCTGAGACGGTGCCCAATCATTCACACTGTAGACAGCAAGGTGGTTTAACAGACAGAGCACATCTGGCAGGCCAGGCGGCCCAGGAATAAGCTCAGCCTGTATTCAGACTGGGGATTACAACAGAATGGGATCCAGTTCTTCCACCCGTTTCTCCTTCCCCAGGACACAAGGCATGCTGGGCTTCAGTGCTCAGTGCCATCACACTGGGGGGCCCACAGAGCACGGGGCAGAGGCTGGGACCCCCTGGGCAGTGTACAGTCCTGGCCTCTTCCCAGATGAGCATCCAAGCTTCCCCAGATGCCCTGTTGTCCTTAGGCCCCTCCCACCCACAAAGGCTCATTTCCAACTTCCAACCTAACACAGATGTAGTGTCAGCTTTGCCTCTGTGTATCTCAACTGTGGCCCCGAGACTCACGCCTTCCTCTGAATTCTCAGCCATAAAATAACTGAGCCTTTAGGGCTGATTCCACCTCCAGCAGCATTTTATGACAGCTTGAATAAGATCAAGAAAGCCCAAACAGGGCCACAGGCCTCCCTCTCTCAGGATCACAGTTTGTCCTAATCCCTCAGACAGTCCCCTGGTGGGAGGGAAGCAACAGCCTCCCCAGGACAAACAAAAGCTTCCATTCTGAGAGAGGGCACCAGGGCCCAGCATTTTAATATGAAAGGATAATTAATCTCCTCAGCAAAAAGGAAAAGCTATTAACGAGGCCCTGGAAGGCCAAAGCAAGCAATGGCACGCAGCAACAGGAGCTTCTTAGTAAGTTCAGGTTCAAAGTAGGACCACAGGTGACACATCACAAATAAGAACTACTCCCCTCCCCCAGGCCCTTGTAGACCACATTCCTAACACCTTCCAATTCATTGATATGGAAACACACGCAATGCTGTGACCTGGTCAGCCTGCAGGGACGATTACCACACACCCGAGGGGGAAGGCACACTGTCCCTGAGGCTGTGGAATCCAGTAGGAAGGTCACACCAGGGAGGTAACTGGTGGAATACCAGTGGAACCAAGCATTTCCCGTCAGTGGAAGAGTACACAGAAATTGAGGCAAGGAGGAAACAGCTCTGGTTACCAACTGCCCCTACACAACTTGCAACAGAAGGACCTAAGCCTGGGGGGGGGGGGGTCCTGGCTGGCACCTGCTGCTCACTCCCACCGTCCACTGCCCACCAGGTCAGTCTGACTCTGGGGAGGGTCAGTGAGGGTCTGCAGCAGCCCTGAGCAGCCCCCCATCTCTGTATGTACACCCTCTTTCTATCCCCAGACATGCCGCTCTCCCTCACAGTGACCCACAACCTGCGTTTCAGCAGGGCCAGTCTGAAGACATCTGCATGCTGTCACATTCCCTACATGGTAACTAATGTGCGCTTGCTGTGTCATGACGCATGAACATTTTGCTGTCATGGCATAATAAATCCCAACTAGACTTTGACCACACTGGACTCCCTGCAGACTCTGTGCAAGTGCTCTGTCTCCCTGGTCCCAGGCAACCACCCTATTCACCTTTTCACAGAGCCCCTTTATTCCTGTCCACAGCACCAGCACCCCTCTGAGCCGTGATGTGTCTTCGTACTCACCAAGCACTCATCCCACTTGGACCGAAAGCTCCTGCCCTAAGCTCAGGGGCTGTGCAGAGCATGGAGCACATAAGCGGGGCCCTCTCCATCCTCCCACCCTACCCCTCCACACTGAGTCACATCAGTGGATAAAGGATCAAATTTGCAGGCTACGATGCTATGGGGAGAGGCAAGATCAAAGATGAGTTTGGAAACAGCAACCAGAAAATCAATTTAAAATTGGCAAAGGACTAGGTAAGATACTACTTTGAGGAAAACATACAAATGGCCAACAAGCATCAAAGCACTAGATGGTTGGTGCTCCTACTCTCAGAAATAGGCAAATTAAACCACACGAAGATATCATCTCCTACCTGTTACCAGAAAAGCCTGGTGGGTTCTTTCCTCAGCTTATTATAGAAATAAAAAGCCAGGAATCTGTTGAAGCCAGAAAAGTTTATTTGCAAAGGGACCAGATGAGCAGGGAAGGGGAAACCACCTCCCCAGAGAAGGCCAGGAGATGGGGTGCCTCTGGAAAGGGGAGAGAGAGACACCGAAAGGGTCTTTGGAAGGATCTTGGGGTTTTAAACCTTCCCTGACTCCTCCTCGTTGGGCAGGAGCCCACAGGTAAGATGTTCCCCATTGGTGGTCTCTTAATCAGTTAGGAAATGGGTGGGCAATGCTTGTGCCACCCACCTGAAGGTGTGGCCAAGACCTCAACAGGCCTGGTTGGTCTCACTACCCATCAGGATGGTCCAAAAAAACCCCTCAGGGAACAGGAAAAAATGTAAGACGACCAAATGACCCGCACATGCCACATCTGGGTACATGGTCAGAATCACTGAAAGAAGGATCTTAAATGCTCATACACCCATCTCACTGCAACATAAGAGCCTAGAGGTCGAGTCAGGCCAAGGATCTGTAGATGGACAGATGGCTCAAGAAAATACTGTCTTAGACATAAATCGGAACATTCCTCAGTGTTAAAAAGGGCAGTGTGCCACCTGCTGCAGTGTGGAGGGACCCTGAGGCCACTATACTAAAGGAAATCAGGAAGACACCTCAGCCTTGTCTTGTATGAGGTGTCCAAAGGGGTCAAATCCACAGATGCAAATATATGCAAATGTTCTGGCTGAAGAAGGTCAGCAAATATCCAGCTTGTGAAATAGTTCTCAAGTAGAACTTTCAGAAATTACGTTGCTCAAAATTGGTCACATAATAAATGCTTCTGACACTAGGAGGGGGCTCTTTTGGAACGAAGTTTATCAAGCGTCCCGTCGGGTCCTCCGTTTTCGGAACAGGGAGTAGGGAGCCTGCCCCTCCACTCCACTCAGCAGGAGCACGCAGCAGCTCAGCACCCATTTGCCACAGCGAGGGACACTACGCACACTGTTCAGCTCACGGGCATGGAACCCAGGGCTGCTCCATGATGCCCAGATCCTGTGTGGCCGCCAGGCTGCATGGGCACTTATGCAGGACTGGGAATGCAGGCTCAGTTCCTTAGGGGCACCAGTACTCCAGCGTTCAACGTGCAGCAGGTGGCTGGCTGCCCTGCAGATGGCTCGGATGGGGGAACAGTTCCACCTGCAGAGAAAATCCCTGGACCCTGCTGGCCTAGAAGGACAAGCCGGCTGGGTGCTTCAGCACCACAGTAAATGACAGCTGCTGTGTGGGCGGGCCTGTGATCCATTGTCCTCGGGGAGAAGAATGGATGAGGGACTCATGTCCCTCATGGGATATCAATGGATGTGTCCCTCGTGGTGAGAGCTCTTCAGGAAAGTGGTGGATGGGATCCCCGAGACCACAAAAAACCAAAGAAGTTGGCAGACAGCTGCCATGGGGAGGAAATGCCTGTGCCTTAGCTTGCCTGGGGATCTTCATGCTTCCGTGAGACACACCTTCATCAGCCAGGTCTAATGGTGCCCGTCTTGGGGCAGTGCACCCACAACCTCCAACCTGCAAATGCTCCAAACCTGACATTTCTGAGTGCAGATACGATGCCGCAGATGGACAGTTTCACACCATCACATGTTCAAGGGCAGGACTACAACAAATATTGTATAAAATCACTACCAGGCTGTGGTGTGGGGCAGCGATGAAACATAAATGTATCCTCCTCAGATACTTCCTTATAGAGATGCCAGGACTGCAAAATCTGAAATCTAAAACCCGTGTGGCCCTGACCATTTTGGGCAAGTGCTACCCAGTCTGCAACCCTGGGTGGGATGGGGTGCCCCGAGCCCTGCCTGCTGCCACCTCTCCCCACATCTTGGATAGCAAGACAGGGACAGTGGTTCACAGAGACTGTGCCTTCCTCCACGTCCACTGTGGGAAGCCAAAGACAGCAACCCCAGCCGGTGCGGGGAAAATACTTAACTGTATGTCAAGTTCAAGGGGTTTAACTTTGAATTATATGCATTTTATTTTTCTTAATGATGATTACAAAAGTCACAGACCCACAGGAATTTTTACCCATAGATAGGGGACCCACTGAATACATTTTCAAGAGATATGAGTAGATAAAACAGTTACTAATTAAACTCAAGTGTTTGCTCAGCAGCACATGACTTGGGATTTGGGCCCAAATGTGTGAATGGGTGAACCAGGGCACAATGGATGCTAACTGCGCCCCCTTGTCCACACTCTGGACAGCACATCCACCTGCTCTGTCATACTCACGCTACACTTAATTAGCTCTGGCAGCTTTCCCTAGCTCTTTCTGCAGCTTCCATGGTGCTGTTTCTTGTGATCTCCCCAAACTAGCCTGCTCACTTCCTAAAAACGGATGTGGCCCTGTCTCCCACACTGAGGTGGGTTAGCAGGGTGTTGCGGGCCTCTCTTAACTTCTGTCCTGGTCTCCTTATCTGTTCTACACAAGGCTGCTCTGATCAATCAGTGAGTCAACACGGACAGAGCCCACAGCCTGCCAGGTGCCACAGCCTGAACAAATGTTAGCCAGTGCAGGGCTGAATGCAATCAGCTGTACATTAAGGTCAGTATTGACATACTTGGGCTTATCTTGTTCTGCGCCTTCTCTGCTTCCACACTTCTCTTTAGTTGATTTTCTAACCTCTTCTGCCTCACAGTGGCCTCATCAAGTTTTTTTCAATCCCATTTTCTGGCCTGGGGAACACCACGTTGTGTGTCCCGGTTAGCAGGGACTCCCTGACGCAGGGTGTAGGGAGGCCAGTGCCCCAGAACAGCAGCAGGGCCTTCCTTTCCCACTCCCCTCCCCAACAGTTCCATTTCCGTCTCGACTCCACCACCATGATCTATGCAGATGTACAACCTGCCGGTGATCAAGAGCCTAGAATCATTTCCTTTGCTCACGACCACCTCTTGTGTCTCACTGCTCTCTCTTGGTGTTTCTGACAAGCACCCTAATGGGAAGGTCTAGATTTCTCGGCCTATTTTCCTGACGAAAGGACCAGTTCCAACACACCCGTTCCACAGTCCGGCACCACCAGATTCTACTTTGCTAGAAAAATAAAAACAGAAAAGCGCTTCCTTCTGGATGAAATTAACAGTTCCAAACGTGTGATCCTGATACGCAGCTGGACACACGGGTCAACTCTGCATTTTTGTACCCCTTTATATGGGATGCCAGCCTTGGGTTATACTATCAGAGGATCGAATCAGCCCGACTCCCCCTTCTTAAAGGTTTCAACCCGAGTAACTTAGTACCACATGCTGAAAATGAAACAAAATATGTGTCCTACGTAAAGGCCATACTTTCAGAAACATCAACAGATGGTTTGGGCAGATGGTCTTTCAGATTGAAACACCTCGTATCTGAGATTACCTGTTGAGGCTGCAACATGAGGCATGGAAAGTCATGGGAGGCAGAGGATTGAGAAAAAAAGAGAACGCGCCAATCCTGTGGTCACACCCCCAACACCTGTGACGGCAGAGATGGAGGCAGAACCTCCCGAGACCCCCTGGTAGCACTGCATATTGAACCCAAGCACATATGGGAGGTGGGCATCTTAACCACCTCACCAAAGACTGGCCCCTCAAGACTCATGGAATAAGATTCCCTCTAAAATTCAACACTTACGTGTCTACTGTTCTTTAAATCTGACCATATGTCATATTAAAAGTTGATATGTGACAGTAATTCCATTTCTGGGAACCTAATCTAAGAAAGTAGTCACACATTGGGCCCAGTGCGATAGTGGCTAAAAGTCCTCACCTTGAACACACCTGGATCCCATATGGACGCCGGTTCTAATCCTGGAGGCTCCACTTCCCATCCAGCTCCCTGCTTGTGGCCTGGGAAAGCAGTCAAGGACGGCCCAAAGCTTTGGGACCCTGCACCCGTGTGGGAGACCTGGAAGAGGCTCCTGGCTTCAGATCGGCGCAGCTCTGGCAGTTGTGGCCGCTTGTGGAATGAACCACTGGATGGAAGATCTTCCTCTGTCTCTCCTCCTCTCTGCCTTTCCAATAAAAATAAATAAAAATAAATATTTTTTAAAAAAGTAATCACAAATATGGGAAAACTTCTATGTACTGCAATGCCACTACTTCAAAATGACTTATATTAAAAAAAAAAAAAATAACTGTCCAAGAGGAAAAAACTGCACAGCGTGGCAGGTAGTCACAGCTAGGACACAGGTTACGACACCAGGGGCCCAGCTTCCGCCTTCAGACCCGCTTAGTCTCAGGTAGGCCTTTGGGAAGCAACCCAGGAGCTGAGAGGCTCCTCTTTCTGTCTCAAGCATATAACATGTGCATCTTGGACAACAAAAGCAAAACGCATCAAACGAACAGTCAATGACAGACACTTCACTCTGAGCCCAGGCACAGGCATGCCCAGGGTGGCTGCAGGCTGCTCTCAGCTCCCAGGCCGGCGCCTCACTGCTGCAGGTCACCTGATGGGAAGCAGGAAGGGAGGGCTCTGCTTCTCCCCCATGCCTTTGGGAAGGCCCTGACTGCAGCAGGGAGCCAGTCTGTGGACTCTGTGTACTGTCCCGGTGGCCGGCAGGCACCAACACTTGAACAGCCTGTGAATTGTGGGGGAGGTCATTGGATCACACACTGAGACGGGGTTGTACTGGACTCGGAGACAGCACGGTAAGTGACATCTGATGCTGGCACTACTCCACACCTCCCTCAGCTACAGCTGATGGCAAAAGCCCAACCCTGCTGGCGTGCACCTCTCCTTTGCTGCCTGTCCCAGGAAGACTCCAGGGCACCTCTGATCACTGGCTGTCTCCCCTCTGATCTACAAGTGCCACCAGGGCAGGATCTCCGTGTTGAAGGAGGGAGAGAGGAAGGGAGAAGAGGCACACTGCTGAGGGAGGCCTGGGCCCAGGTGTCCAAACACTGCCAGGCGCCGTCCCCAATTCCACCTGGAACACACATGGACTCGAGACGGCACACAGGTCAGCAGGCCCCTGGAGCAGGGCTAACATGGCCTGACAGAGAGAGGGGAGGGAGACGGCAGGCAGGAGGCTGTCGGGAGAGTAGCAAAGCGTACAGATTTGTCTCTTTTGTGAATGGCCTGAGGGCTAACAAGAGCTGGAAACATTGGGGAAGGAAGCGGAAATGGCCTGTGACATGCATGCTACCACACGTGGCCTCAGATGCTTGCTTACAGATGTGAAACATGCTGAGACCACAAGAGACGGCTGACGGAAACAGCCAGAACTTACTAGCTGTGTTTCCTCCTCCAGGGCCTGGGACTGCTCTGTCTCTGCTGGATGCTAAGCGTGGGAAGAGCTAGCCATCTGCCTTCTGCCCAGTTCTTAGGGGTGTGGGGCCCAGCTCGGCTCCACCACAGGGACTGCTGGACTGCAGTGCGACTCAAGCTGCCTTCTCATCCTGCAGGGCTGAGGGCCACATAAACAAGGGACCCTCCCCCAGCCTATCCACTGCCTCTGACACGCGGGTTGATCCCACATGACGCTTCTGCACCACCTCCAGTCACAGAGGGGCCGACTGTCTGGAGATGGGAGAGGGAAGAAGGGAGCAAACAGGCAGGAACAGTTGCAAGCTGGGTGAAGATTGCATGGTCACGGACAGCTGACTCAGACTTCAAAGCTTAGCGGCTTCAATTCAATTCTGGATCAACACACCTTAAGTTCCTTTGACAGATATAAAAATATGTTTCCTACAGCGTGAGCATTAGGGAAGGCTGAGGGCTAAGGCGGAGGGCTCAAGGTCACAATGCAGAATTGCTCAGGTGGACGACCCTGTAATCTGGCCTTCCGTCACAGCATCACTGACACCTCAGACTGGATGATTTGTTACGGGAGGGAGCTGACAGGTGCCTCTCATGGTTTTAAAGCCTCCAGCATCTCAGGATGTAGCTGTGTTTAGCAGTAGGGTTTTGAAGAGGTAATTGATGCACAGTGAGGTCACATGGGCAGATCCTGATCCAACACGAGGCTAGGCCATGGCCACGGCTGCACAGTGGCAGGGCAGCGCCTGGAGGCCATGGCCACAGCTGCACAGTGGCAGGGCAGCGCCTGGAGGCCATGGCCACGGCTGCACAGTGGCAAGGCAGCGCCTGGAGGTCAGTGACAGGCCTGCAGACCCATGAGAAAGTGCGCTTCCGCTGCGGTGAGGTCTGGGGACTGACCTGTGCACTGGGAGGGGGTCAGCAGCTCCCACCTTCTCCTGGTCCAGGTGGCACCGTCCACACTTGACCTCTGCTTAGGACGCAGCTGCTGCCTCACCCTGCCACACGACCCTGAGAGGATCAGCTTCCTTCCTGCCCATAAGAGCCACTGTGGTTGCCCGTGTGCTTGCAGGTGGCTAAGGAGATACCTGCAGAGGCCTGAGCTTAGTCCCTCCCGGATCTCACTGCCCCACAAACTCCCCGCCGGCACTTAAAGCACCCATGACTCCCTGTTTAATTTATGCCAGGCTGTACGGTGTGGATGGAACAAAGCCCCTCTTACTTTGATGTAACTTCCGGCAATGCAGGGACATTAACCTCTCTTGGTCTGACCTTGTTGGGGACACCTCCTGGCAGATCCCTTGGCTCAGCTGCCCAAGAGCTTGCCTGGAGCTTCCGTAGTGCGCTGCTCATGACTTGAAGCCTGTGACATTGGGATGACAAACACTCCTACAGCTCCTCAGCGGGGTACCCAGCCAGTGCATATCCACACATCCGAGCACCCTAGGAATGTGTGGGGTGTAGCACTCTCACTCCTAGCAAGGCCACGGACAAGCAGCTGCAGGATGCTCTTCCGGCAACCCTTCCCCTACTGCCAGGTTTAAAACAGCATCCCTGAGTGAAGAGAAGAGGGGCGGGGCGAACACACCTGCTGCTTCCACCAAAGTCTGCCTCCCATAGGCATTTCAACCAACTTCTACCCTGCCTTGTTCTCAGTAACATGCAGCCATCACCCTCTGCCCTGCCTGGGGTGCCACCCATGACACTGCAACCCCTGGCTACCCCGCCAACGGAGAAGGCAGGGACCTGCACTCCTGAATGTGTGGCGGCTACCCACCTTGCAGGGCTGTTAGAAAGCCTGGCTTTCGCTCACTTCTTGCCTCACAGTCCAGTCTCTCACGGACAGGTGGTCTCTGGTGGGCTAATTTCCCACATCAGGAAACTGATGAAGAAAACAGAAGGCTGTGATTCAGATTCAAAGGGCCAAACTTGAGTCATGGTCAGACTCCACGCACTATCAGGTACCCCAAGCACACCAAGAAGCCAGCACCAAGGGAGACACCTAAAACACTGGACCAGAACATCTGTGAGCTGGCTGTGCTAACACTGGTGTTTGGGTTGAGCACCTGACCAACCCATCCCGGCGATGTGCAGTCAGGACTTGATGACTCACTGGACACTGGTTTCAGGATGTTATCTTGTATGTCAGTACCCATGCATGCACAGAAGCGTACGGCATGAAGCAGAGAAACAGAGCTCCTACCTGCTGGTCTGTGCCTCCAAACTCCTGTTGCAGCCACAGTCAAGGTGGAAGCCAGAACGGGGAACGCAGTCCAGGACCCCTACATGGAACTCAGCCGCTGTCTCCCGCTGGCCGGAGCCAGGACCTGAGTCCGGTGCTGCACTCAGGTCCTCTGACGTGGGCATCTCAACCACTGGCCTAAACTCCTGCCACAAGGAATTATTTTCGACTGATAAAGAGACTGTTCATTTCTAAAATTCATTTATTGTATACTTCTTGTTTAGTAGCTCACATTCCACCCAAGTGAGAAAATACCAACAGCAATCTTTTTAAAGTGCCATTTCAGGACAGCCCCAATGTTTCGAAGTTTGACTTCGTGACTCTGACTTCAAACATTAATAGTAGTTTTACCAACAACCACATGAGCAGCCAAACTGTGCCAGCTGCATGGGCAGGCTGGCCACCGGCAGTGCCCACTGGACAAATGATCCCAGGTAACAGTGTTCTGTGCCAACTGCACGGGCAGACTGATCACCGGCAGTGCCCGCTGCACAAATGACCTCAGGCAACAGTGTCCTGTGTTAGCTGCATGGGCAGGCTGGCCACCGGCAGTGCCCGCTGCACAGATGACCCCGTCCTGCCTGCCCCACCACATGGGACTCATCACTCAACTATTGGGAGAGGTCAGAGAGGATCCTTTCCTGAAGCTGCACCCTCCACGGCAGAGAACAGTGCTAGAACATTCTGGAAACTGGCAACCAAACAAGCTCCTTGGCAGAGAGCTTACCACCCCTCCCCCTAACCTGTGAGGGTGAGGAGGCCAGCACGAGGAGAGGAGGAGTTCTAGAGGAAGGAAGAGACAGACCCTGGAAGATAACTGTGCAACTCATTCCAGAATGGCAGAAAAGAATGAAAAACAGTCGGCTGCAGTATTTACAATTCAGCATCTTCTCTCAGGAGTTTATAAACGTGACATCTGAGTAGGACAACAAACAGCAGCATGTTCTGCCTGGGAAGGTGTGAAAGCCACGCTAATTCCTATTACGCTTGTTCCTTGGTTCGACTTCGGCGTTCCCTGCTCCTCGTGCACGGCGACTCTGTCTGGGACTAAAGTCCATGTCTTGAAGATGGTTTCTGAAGAAATGCAGGGGGAGAAAAAAAAGACATCTTAGAAGGTGCTCACTATTCCACAGCAGCTTCCATCTGTAAGAGCTCATTGAGGATTATTCCATTAAAACGCCCCAACAGCCCCTTGTCGACTGGGGAAACAGCATTCACTCGTGGAGAAGATACCACGTCACTCCCGGATGTACACCTGGCAGCTGTGACTTCTGCTCACCTGAAGAGAGCTGGGGCCAGGCAGAGGTGGGGACCTCCCTACAGTAACAAAAAGGGAAAGGTAGCATCTACCCAAACCCAACCTTAAGAAAACACAACTCCCAGGGAAGACGGCCCTGTGAGGAGGACACGGGCGTTCTCTCTCTGGTGGAGCCTTGGTGGCACAGATGGCCGTGGCACAAGTGGGTCAGAAGCAACTGTTGAGCCTTGGTAGTTCTGAAGCTGGGCTCACCCTCAGGGCCCGACCCCACGAGGGGCTGCAGGTCCTCGTGCTCTTGCCCAGTTGCCTCCACCGGGTGCCCAAGCCTGAAGCAAAAGCTTGAAACTTCTGAGCAAAGGACCGGAGACTCCCTGGGCCAGGGCGCTGGGAGCAGAGGTCAAACGGGTCACCAGCAGCAGCACTGGCAAAGGGCAGCCCGGAAGAGCTCTGCCTGGGGGAGGGGCTGAGGACCCCAACCCCACAGCAGGCAGAGTTCTGGCAGCTCATTTGTTCACTGTGAGGGAGAAGGATAATCCGGTCAAGGGAAGAGGAGGAGGAGGAAGAGGAAGGCTGAGAGCTCCGCCTGGAAGTCCTGGGTGTCCAGGGTCTCCCTAAGACTGAAGCTGAGACGCTGAGGGCACCCAGCTGCCCCACCATGAGCCAGGCAGCCACTAACAAGCAGGAGTAGAAATGGCCAGGGACCAGCCCGGGCTGAGCAGGTGTCCCTACAGGGCAGGGCTGCAGAGACGCTGGAAGGCAGGCAGTGGCACCAGTGGGCAGAGCCCTCACTCAGAACGGGTAGAGGCAGTGGCACCAGTGGGCAGAGCCCTCACTCAGAACGGGTAGAGGCAGCGGCACCAGTGGGCAGAGCCCTCACTCAGAACGGGTAGAGGCAGCGGCACCAGTGGGCAGAGCCCTCACTCAGAACGGGTAGAGGCAGCGGCACCAGTGGGCAGAGCCCTCACTCAGAACGGGTAGAGGCAGCGGCACCAGTGGGCAGAGCCCTCACTCAGAACGGGTAGAGGCAGCGGCATCAGTGGGCAGAGCCCTCACTCAGAACGGGTAGAGGCAGCGGCACCAGTGGGCAGAGCCCTCACTCAGAACGGGTAGAGGCAGTGGCACCAGTGGGCAGAGCCCTCACTCAGAACGGGTAGAGGCAGTGCCCTGCAGAGGACGAGGGGCCACTGAGGCAGCGAGGGTCACCTCTGGAACTGCCCGGCTCAGCCGCCACACAAGTCACCTGGCTCTAAGAAGTCGGCCTGTTCACAGAGACAAACACCCCCCACCTCAGTCCCTGGGGTTCTTCACAGCATGTCCAGCATGCCACCAAAACATTCAAGAAACAAAGAGGCAAAACAAAGCAGTCAAGAGAAAAGGCAGCCGGCTGCCCTCGCACCAGGGCTGGCACCCAACAGTGATGAATACTCTCAATGCTCTCAGGGGAAGCTGCTCAATAGGCAGGAAGAGATGGAAACAAGTGACAACACCTGGCACTAACACACAGTATCAAGGATGAAAAGTGCCTGCAGGGGTCTCCCAAGTGTGATGTGCGAGGATGCTGCAAACTGCTGAACACCAAAGACAGAGGGAACAGAGACAGTGCCCAGTGCCCAGGACCAGAGCAGACCCAGCGGGCTTCTCTGCACAGCACACGAGGCTCCTCCCAGCACGGCTGGTTTCTTACCAAACAAAGAAACTATACCCCAGGAATCCCCAGGAATCCCACACCTACCGACAATGCCTCTCAAAGGTGAAAGCTAGGTCGCTCAAACCAAAGCTAGCAGAATTCAACACTAACACAAAGGGTCTTCAGAAAATTCATGGAAAATGCATTAAAAATTACACACAGCCAGCATCCATATCCTCACAAGCTCACCTCCTCCATCTGTGCCGTGCGGCTGCTGGACAGTTTCCCCAGGTGCACACCACTCCACTGGCCGATCTGGTTAGTCGGCAAAGTACACGTGTGAATCTGGTACCTGCTTGTGGAGGGACTTCCTGCGGGCAGTCACTGTAACCTATCTCACCTGTTCCCAGTAGCTGCTTGGTGGCACCTGTCCATGGCAATGGCTACAGGAATGAGGACAGGGAAGCACCTGGAGGTCATGACACCTGTTCCCACAGCAGACGCCAGGGGCTGCTGTCCCAGCAGGCTTCGTGGTTAAGGCGATGGGGAGCTGATGATGCCTAAAGAAAGCTGGAGGTGGACACTGGGCCCCACCAGCGGTCAGCGTCTCCCTCCTGCAGGCTCGCTCTGAAGGTCAGAGGTCACAGCCGCCCCTGCCTGTGCCTCCCACAATCTGAAAAATCAGTGCCTTCTCTTTAGCTGTAAAGGACCTTTTCCAGCCATTCCCTACTCTCATCTTGGCCCTGTGCCCAGAGGGGAAGGCGCCAGGGACAGGAGAGGCTCTCAACAGAAGTAAGAGAAAAAGGCAGAGACATCCTAGTTAGGACCAAGAAAGGAAAAAATGATACACTACATTTCATTCTAATTATAAATTGCTCTTTGAAAAACACGATTGAGAAAATGAAAAGGCAAATAAACCTTTCATCAAGATCAGAGTGAAAACTCGGTGAGTTCCGCACTGGGGCTTGCGTGGACACGGCCCCCGGTGAGCTCCGCACTGGCATCCACGTGGACACGGCTCCCGGTGAGCTCCGCACTGGGGCCCGCGTGGACACGGCCCCGGTGAGTTCCGCACTGGCATCCACGTGGACACGGCCCCCCGGTGAGTTCCGCACTGGGGCCCGCGTGGACACGGCCCCCCGGTGAGCTCCGCATTGGAGCCCGCGTGGACACGGCCCCCGGTGAGCTCCGCACTGGGGCCCGCGTGGACACGGCCCCGGTGAGTTCCGCACTGGCATCCACGTGGACACGGCCCCCGGTGAGTTCCGCACTGGCATCCACGTGGACACGGCCCCCGGTGAGCTCCGCACTGCGGCCCGCGTGGACACGGCCCCCGGTGAGCTCCGCACTGGGGCCCGCGTGGACACGGCCCCCGGTGAGCTCCGCACTGGGGCCCGCGTGGACACGGCCCCCGGTGGGCTCCGCACTGGCATCCACGTGGACACGGCCCCGGTGAGCTCCGCACTGGCATCCACGTGGACACGGCCCCCCGTGAGTTCCGCACTGGCATCCACGTGGACACGGCCCCCGGTGAGCTCCACACTGGGGCCCGCGTGGACACGGCCCCCGGTGAGCTCCGCACTGGGGCCCGCGTGGACATGGCCCCCGGTGAGTTCCGCACTGGGGCCCGCGTGGACACGGCCCCGGTGAGTTCCGCACTGGCATCCACGTGGACACGGCCCCCGGTGAGCTCCGCACTTGGGCCCGCGTGGACACGGCCCCCGGTGAGCTCCGCACTGGGGCCCGCGTGGACACGGCCCCCGGTGGGCTCCGCACTGGCATCCACGTGGACACGGCCCCGGTGAGCTCCGCACTGGCATCCACGTGGACACGGCCCCCGGTGAGTTCCGCACTGGCATCCACGTGGACACGGCCCCCAGTGAGCTCCACACTGGGGCCCGCGTGGACACGGCCCCCGGTGAGCTCCGCACTGGGGCCCGCGTGGACATGGCCCCCGGTGAGTTCCGCACTGGGGCCCGCGTGGACACGGCCCCGGTGAGTTCCGCACTGGCATCCACGTGGACACGGCCCCCCGGTGAGTTCCTCACTGGGGCCCGCGTGGACACAGCTCCAGCACACACCGTAACTGAAACTGGACAGACACAAGACGGCCTGCAGGGCTGTGCCAGGGCTGAGGCGGGGCCGTGCCAAGCCCCCGCCCTGCTCCAGTGGCCTCGCTGTCCATCCTGGGAACTCTGAGTCAGGCCCACGCGCCTCAGCCTCCAGGGGGATGCTACTCCTCACGATGCTTTTCATCTTTGTCTGATTTCTAAGTTCTGTTTCATTGGAACTCTGTGTATTTGGGGGATTTTACAGGTTTACAGATGTTTAAATCATTACATTGCTGCCTTCATGAAGCAGGACTGTCTTAAAATTTATTGTGCCAATATTAACAGAGCTGTCCACCAGCTCTGCCGGTTACTGTTCACCGGAGATCTCCACTCCTCTGCTTTCATCTTGTGTGAGTCTAGCTGTGTCTCTTGCAGGCAGAATACAGTCATCCTTTTTAAAAAACGATTTATTTATTTTTATTGCAAAGTCAGATACACAGAGAGGAGGAGAGACAGAGGAAGATCTTCCATCCCATGACTCACTCCCCTAGTGCCTGTAACGGCCAGAGCTGCGCCGATCTGAAGCCAGGAGCCAGGAACTTCCTCCAGGTCTCCCACATAGGTGCGGGTTCCCAAGGCTTTGGACCGTCCACGACCGCTTTGCCAGGCCACAAGCAGGGAGCTGGATGGAAGTGGGGTTGCTGAGACATGAACTGGTACCCATACGGGATCCCGGTATGTGCGAGAATTTTAGCCACCTTCTTCTCTGAAGGACAGATTTGCTGGGCACAGCATCACTGGTGAATGGGCGCTCTCTTCAAGCACTTTCAAGATGCCATTCTACCACTTTTGGCTGTCAAGATTTCTGCTGAGAAATCATCAGATTTCTTACAAAAAACTCTGTCTCCCCCCCACCTTTTAAAAAGATTTATTCATTTTTCTTGGAAAGAAAGATTTACAGAGAGAAGCAGAGACAGAGAGAAAGCTCTTCTACCCACTGGCCCACTTCCCAAGTGGCTACAACGACTAGAGCCAAGCTTCATCTGCAGGGAAGCGGAACAGCTGGGACACAGATCAGCAGCCTGTATGGGATCCTGGAGCATGCAACGCAAGGACTTTAGCCACTAGGCTACTGCGCTGGGCCCTGTCCTTTGCTTCTTTGAAGATTTCTGTTGGTTCATTACCTAAATGGCCGCAGTGGCCAGAGTTGAGCTGATCTGAAGCCAGGAACTCTTTCAGGTCTCCCACATGGGTGCAGGGCCCCAAGAACTTGAGCCATCCTCCTGCACTTTCCTAGGCCGTGAGCAGGGAGCTGGATGGAACGGCGCTGGCAGGGACATCAGCATCACAGGGGAGGGGGTGAGCGTGTGGCACTGCGCCAGCGCATTCTTCACTACTGCAAGTTTACTCATGATATGTCAAGACACAGGTATCTGCGTTTACATCATGTAGAGTATGCTAACATTCCTGATCATGCAGCTCAATACTCTTCACTAAGTAAGCTTTCATTCACTGTTTGTATCATCTTTCTGCTCTCCTTTTAGGATTCCCACCACACATACACTGCTATGCCCAACAGTGGCCCATGAGTCTCAATTCTTTTTGCTCCTGTCTGTCACACTGGCCTAGCCTCAACTCCGCCCATTCTGTGCTTCACTTGCTCAGATCTGTTGTGGAGTCCTTAGTGAACTTCTCCTTTCATTTACTTTACCTTTCAATTCCAGAAACTCTTCTAAAATGGTTTCTATTCTTACTGGTCTTCTGTACTTGGGGAGACACTGCTCACTCGTCTCTTAAATTCTCTGAATGTATATAAAATGGTTGACTTCGGATCCATTCCACTGCTTGGTAGGACCACAGCAAGCACTTCCTGCTGTGTGGCTGCCTCGCCTGCCTCACAGTGAGGATGGAGAAGATGCTCCAAACCAGGACCAGTGAACAGGGCTGCCCCATTGTTCTTTAGATAAGAAAACAAAAGAACAAAGCCCAGGGACAGCATCTCTCCTCAGTCGTGTTTCAGGTGGAGCAAGGGTCTGCTCTGAGTAAGGGCTGAAATGTGGCAAGGAAAACCAACCACACAGCACAGTGACAAAAACATCTTCACCCACATACAAGGAGCAACATCACCACACAGAAAAAAGTCCAACATCACACCGAGTCAGGCTTATTTCACAAAAGCAATCTGGATATAACATTTGTAAACTTAATTGATGCAATTCACGTTGGCAAAATAAAGAAACATCCCCTGGGCATCTCAAAAACATTGGATAAAATGTAACATCTTTTCCTGTTGAAATCAGGAACTGAAGGTCAAGAAATGAATGTTTTCTTGCCAAGATGGGCTATAAGAAAAGCCCTTCTCGGACCCGGCGGCGTGGCCTAGCGGCTAAAGTCCTTGCCTTGAACATGCCTGGATCCCATATGGGCACCAGTTCTAATCCCAGCAGCTTCACTTCCCATCCAGCTCCCTGCCTGTGGCCTGGGAAAACAGTCGAGGACGGCCCAAAGCCTTGGGATCCTGCACCCACGTGGGAGACCTGGAGGAAGTTCCTGGCTCCTGGCTCCAGATTGGCGCAGCACCGGCCCGTTGCGGCTCACTTGGGGAGTGAATCATCGGATGGAAGATCTTCCTCTCTGTCTCTCCTCCTCTCTGTATCTGACTTTGCAATAAAATTAAATAAATCTTCAAAAAAATATTTTAAAAATGATTCTAAGCATCAGAAAGTGACAGATACACAGAACTACATCCAACCAAAGATGCATATAACTTGTATGTGGCAGTAGACCACACAGTAGTAAGAAGAGTTTGCAATCCTTAACGTACCCCATTCAGAGATGTGAAGCATCTATACAAAAGAGCCCCCAGAGAACAACATGGGGACACATCCTCATGCCCCAGGAAGAAAAGTGAGACATACCAACCACAAATGACAAGAATGCTGAACCGGGTATTATAACTAACAATTCTTGCTCAAAACCATGGAGAGAGTGAAGAGCTGGCCCAGGGGCAAATGATGATGCAATAGGAACTCCTGGGACGGCACTCACCAACGACTTCTACACACAACAAGGGGTGAGGAAAGACAGCTCAAGACGGGGTACAAAGGTCTGAATGAAACAATTACCCCAAACGTGAATATGAAACTGTCATCCAGCCACACAAAAGAAAACTGCAATTGAAACCAAAATGAGATGCCATTAGACACCCACCAGAACAACTTACAAATGCCAAAAAAACCCCAAGTGCTGATACAAACCTGGAACAGTTGACTCCCACCTTTGACAAAACTTAAGTTTGCACAACAATTTTGGGCAAATGTTTGGCAGTAACTTCCAAAACTGGATGGATACATACACTCTGACAGCAACGTCATTCCTGGGAATGCGGTCAACACAAATGATCACACACGTACCAAAGGACACTTACAATTCGGTTCCTGTCAGCCTCACTCTTCAGGCCCAAAACTCTAAACCACTCACGCAGGCTTCTACCAACAGTGACTTACATAATGGAATTCTACAGACCAGTCTCAGGGGTCCCTCTCAGGGGGACTGGGACTCAAGCTGTGATGTCTGTGCTGAGAACTGCGACACGGAAAGCAAAGGCGAGATGAACCAATACACACTTTATACTAAGATTTTTGCAGGGCAAGCAGGCAGGAAAAAGTTACGAGTTAACTAAACAATAGCTTACAAGCTACTCTACTGATAGATCACAAGGGATTTGGAAAACCACCACCAGGACTCAGGCAACAGGGTAAGTCAACAGGAGTTACAGGAACTAACACCGGTAAACAAACAGATCCAACCAGAAGAGGAATCTAACAGAACTTTGTCCTTAGGTATGTTTAGGCCACCGTCACTAAACGAAGAGGAAGATGGTGAGGACGCCTCACACCTTCCCAGGCTCGCCCGCCAGCAAGGCCGCCGCAATCCCAGCAAGAAGTTTGCTTTCTGCAGCATTCTCAGTCTGCCGAGAATGTCTGAGATTCGGGGTCTTCGGGCATTTGGTGGTCTGGTGTTTTAGGGGGCAGACCTTCAACAGACTAGCATCTCTCAAACTTCAGCCAACAGCTGAATCACCTAGAGATTTAGAACAACACACTTCAGACCACACCCCTGTTTCTAACTTAGAAGGCTGAAAAGAGGTAGTTAGGAATCTGCTTTTCTAACATTTCATGTTGACATAAAAGCTGCTGATCTGGGGATGGCACTATAAGAAGCTATGAAAATAATAAACTACTGTTACAACCAGCAATGCAAAATCCTTAAACTGGTAACTGTTGCACCAAAGAATGTCAGAGAACGCACTTCTTGACTGCAGTTATCTGAAGCCCAAACGAGCCAAAATAACGCATGGTGACATGAGTCAGCACTGAGCTTAACTGCACTATCGTATGTTTTTGTTTAACTTACAAAGATTCCAGTAAGAAACAAAAAAGAAATCCCCCTTTGCAACGCAAAACTTCCTAATCAGTACAAGTTTTGATACATATAAGCAGGAATAGGATGCCTGACAACTAAAAGCAATGAGTATTTAATGATGAGTACAAGCAAAAAGACTGAAGATGTTAGTGTTCCAGTTTGCATTTTGAGATGCTGCTGGAGTACCTCACAGATGTTTCACTTCTGAGTGATGGCTTAGGAAGAAATACAACTCTTTCATGTATGTGAGGGTGCCAGAAATTTAGAATCAGGCAAATCCATCAATTCTTAAAATTTCTGAGAGTCAATTGCTAGAAATTGTTTGCCAGACATTCTAGGTGAGGTTTTGAAGCAGACATTTTTCAAGTGAAGATTAACAAAGACCAGTATGGGCTAATGATAGGACAACTGTGGATTAAGCATCGGTTTGTTCAAAACAGCTTGATGGTAGGAACTAGGTAGATGGGCCCGCCCTCATCCTGCATGTGCTGGGATCCCATATGGGCCAGCTCTAATCCCGGCAGTCCTGCTTCCCATCCAGCTTCCTGCTTGTGGCCTGGGAAAACAGTTGAGGACAGCCAAAAGCCTTGGGACCCTGCACCTGTGTGGGAGACTTGGAAGAGGCTCCTGGCTTCGTATCAGCTCGGCTCTGGCTACTGCAGCCACTTGAGGAGTGAACCAGTGGAAGGAAGATCTTCCTTTCTGTCTCTCCTTCTCTCTGTAAATCTGCCTTTCCAATAAAAACAGGTGAATCTACAAGATTTACTAACCACAGCAGGGACAGCAGTAACAAGGGAATAACGAGTAAAAAGCAGATATACCAAGAGCAAACAGGAGGAGCACATGGCAACAGTGAACAACATACAAGTCGTTTCCTGGATGGCCATACCACACTGCCCCTCTCAGAACCCAAGACTAGTTTGTAGAAAGTTTGTCTATTGCTCAGGAAAATACTTCCTCTGGAGCCACACATTGCTAATAAAACAGCTAAATCGCTCATGGATTTAGGATGAGGTGTTGGGACTGAAACAGCAGCTGCTAGGACCAACATCTGAAATATGCTACCTGTGGTGCCAGCAAAGAGCCCAGCAGTTTTCAGCTGGACACCTGCAGGAAGGGAAGGCCAAAGCCATGGAGGCGTTTCCTCATTCTGTTGAGAAAGTGACATTCAGCCCAAGGGTGTCCCAGACAGAAACCATGGTTGTCTAAGCTAACTCAGAAGCCTGGACTCTGTCCACTAACCAGCTCAGGCCTCTGGCTTGTTGGCTTCCTCTCCAGAGGCTCCCACATTTCGGGTCTGTGAGCACTGAGCAGCAGGGCTTTCTGACAGGGCTCTGACAGGTCATCCTTATCAAGGACTCAGGCTTGGGAATTCTGCGCTTCAGCTTCTCACAGCCAGGAGAGCCAGGGTTTAGTTCAGCATGAGCAGATTCAGAAGGAAGCAGCCACGGGATGGCTTCCTCTTCCAAACGTCAAAGTTAAGGAACACTTAGCCAAAACAGAAACCTTCATAAAATGCTACTGAGGCCTTCCACGCGGACACAGGCAGTCAAGCACTCGGACTACCTTCTGCTGCTTTCACAAGCACATCAGAAGCAGAGCAGATGGACTTCAGTAGATGCTCAAATGGATGCCAGCCACGCAGGTGGCGATCTAACCCCTTATAGCACAAGGCTGGCCCTAATAAAGTTTCTGTCAAGAGGATAGGAATGAGGGGGGAGAAAGAAGGCTTCAGCCTGAAGGAGGGACATCACGCTGTAGGAAGGTGACAGCATGAGGACAACAGGGCACATGCAGGCAGACTTACATGTACGGCACTGGAGCGATGGGGACCCCCACTGGACATGCACCTTCTCCAGGGTGAGCCAATGCTTAAAGGAAAACTATTATGTGCCCACAGCAACAATTTGTCCTTAGAGATAAAACAACTTCTGATAAGGAACTAGAATGATTACAGCAGGATTCCACTTCAAGCAGAAATACCTAGAACTCGGCAGTGAGTTGGAAGTCATTACTGCGAGTATGGATCACCACTTTCTTAATTCAATCAGAAACTGCCAACACTGTTTTGTAGGAAAAGCAGCTGCACAGAATCACAGTTTCTCAAAGCCCAAGTCCATCCCCGTGTGCGAGAACTCACTTATGGGCGGCTTCCCAGGCTGCTTCTTCCTCCAGCACATCTCTGATGATGTCTGAACTGGAACTGAAAGGACAGGGGCATCAGTATCGCCACCCGGGCACGGGGGTCAGTGCCACCACCCAGCAGAGACTGGTACAGGGACAGTACAGCGTGTGGGGACAGGACAGTGGGGGCGGGCCGGGAAGGGGCACCAGGAAGACACGGGTCATTGCCACCACCCAGCAGAGACTAGCACAGGGACAGTACAGCGTGTGGGGACAGGACAGTGGGGGCGGGCCGGGAAGGAGCACCAGGAAGACACGGGTCATTGCCACCACCCAGCAGAGACTAGTACAGGGACAGTACAGAGTGTGGGGACAGGAAACGGATCAGAGGACCAGTATGTGGGGACAGGGACAGAACTTCAGGGGTATACACACTTGTCAGAACTCATTAAGACACTTAACTTGGCAAAAAAAAAAAAAAAATTCCCACGACCATATATAATCAGAATAGTCTTAAGACTTCAATTTCCCACATAAAGCAAAGATCAAATCATATTTCTATTATATCAACTCTGTTTTGCTACTACGAGTCACAGGAAATAACAAATTCCTAGGAGCCCTTATACCCATAGGGAAGTAAATTTGATTATTTCAATTGTGCCAATGATGAAATTTGACACAATGCAATACAGTATAGAGCAGCTTATCTTTGGTCTATCTGGACAGGGGTGAGGGTAGAAGGTTATAGAAGACATGCATTATTTTTTTTTTAGATTTATTATTATTGGAAAGCCGGATATACAGAGAGGAGAAGAGACAGAGAGGAAGATCTTCCATCCGATGATTCACTCCCCAAGTGAGCCGCAACGGGCCGGTACGTGCTGATCCGAAGCCGGGAACCAGGAACTCTTCCAGGTCTCCCACGCGGGTGCAGGGTCCCAAAGCTTTGGGCCATCCTCGACTGTTTTCCCAGGCCACAGCAGGGAGCTGGATGGGAAGTGGAGCTGCCGGGATTAGAACCGGCGCCCATATGGGATCCCGGGCGTTCAAGGCGAGGACTTTAGCCGCTAGGCCACACCGCCAGGCCCAAGACATGCATTATTAAAGAGAAAGCTATGTTAAGGTTATCCTACTTTCCTCTTATTCAAATAAAGATGCAAACGCTTTAGAAAGGACAGGCGTACTGCAGTATGAAAACCAGCATGCCCTTGCACACCCAAGAACGTGGACTCCACGGGCACTGAAGGGCAGCTCCAGACAGATGTCACTAATGCAGGTCGACACAAAGGAACACAACCCGTCGGAAATGCTAAGAAACAACAGGTTTGCAAATGATAATTCCAGTCATATTTCTAATGACAATCTATAAATAAAAGTGCAAAGATCATGAAGATCTTAAGTGCACATGAGCCATTCTCAAATTGCACTGGAGCAATGCTGGCCTCTGACACCTACTGGTCACCAACCACCATTCCGTACCAAATGCTCAGCCAAGGACTAAAGGCCCCCCTTGCCGGGACTCAGCGTGGCACACGGTGCTCACTGCGCTGGGACTCTCAGTGTGGCACAGGGTGCTCACCGGGCCGGGACTCTCAGCGTGGCACACGGCGCTCACTGCGCTGGGACTCTCAGTGTGGCACACGGTGCTCACCGGGCCGGGACTCTCAGCATGGCACACGGCGCTCACTGCGCTGGGACTCTCAGTGTGGCACACGGCGCTCACCAAGCCGGGACTCAGCATGGCACACGGCGCTCACCAAGCCGGGACTCTCAGTGTGGCACACAGCACTCACTGCACCTGGGGCTCCCACAGAGGAATGGCCCTTCCTGTAAGCACACTGCCCACTAGCACACCCCACTCAACGGTTCCAGTGCATCTCAGAACACCGGGCCTACAAGGGACTAGAGATGTGTAAGGAAACAACATCAATAGCCGAACGCCTTCAGGTCCCTGCTCAGCCATTCCAGCGCATGTGCACACAGAGAGTAACACGTGGATTTAACAAGTCATCGTCACTCTAAGCTGGCTTCCTCCTTCCACAGCTCCCTAAAGGAAAGAAGGAAGGAGAAGCACTAGTTTCCAAAGGCATTAAAGTGATCTTGGCAAACTCTTCTGACCCAAGAGACCCACTGCAGCCCATCCCCTCTGACACCACTCTGACCCTCCCGGCCATAAGACCCCAATCCTTATGAATCTTTCCTTTGGAGATAAATAGTCCATGTACAAAAATTATCCAAAGCTGTTCTCCTATGCCAAAACCATCCATTCCTGTCCCCTTGGAAACAGCACCAAAGGCAGGGTTCTCGAGCTCTGCCCATTCTTTCAGTTTTCCTGACCCACCGTCATGAACTTTCAATAGCACAAATGCAAGGTCTGTTTATGTATCATGAAAGGAGCCAAATTTTTGTTTCCTCCTCCCAGGATGCCACTTTTGCTAGCAAGCCATGAGCTAATAAGGGCACACGCGCACTTCTCTCTCAAAGTTTTCAAACAGGAAGGATATAGAGCATCCCCACTGTTCCAGCAAAGAGAACAGGCTAGGCTGGCCAAGCCTGCCAACCAGTCCAGGAGAGTCTGCGATCAATGTACCAGAGGCTTTCAAACCAATGGCACAAATCAATGCTTTGTTAAAGGAAAATATTTGCAGTGCATTAACAACAGAAGCCTAAGAGGTTTTTGCTGTGCTGCTCACGGAGAGCAGATGGTAGAGGGGCTTTACCAAACACACATCTCACAAGCCAGCCCTCCTCCCACCCCCGCCCAGTCCACCTGAGGCCAGATGACACCACCAAATGGACCCAAGTTTAGAGTTCATCTGAAATGGATTCTCAGAAAATCAGTTAAATCCACTGTGCAACTCCAGTCACCAATAATCCTGAGAGTTAATACAAACATAACTAACACAGCAGAAAGACCTGTTAATTCCCTTTTAAAACAATGCACTTACTATAGTCTACCCTGAATCACATTTTTAAACTTAAACATACAATTTCACATATGGTATTTTACAAAGAGAATTAAACACAACAGGCAAGAGTTACTAAAATTACCTCTTAGATCTCTCCCTTGTGGATAGAAACAATATTTTTTGAAGTATTAGTCATCTACTATGCCCTGAAGATCGAAATTCCTTTACTATGCTTCCATGACATTTAAAAAAATCCTCCACAGAAGAAAATAAATTACTGACTGGTATACCTGGGTTAAGAGCATATACAAGCCTACAACTCTAGTTTTAAAGTCCAAAATAAGGAAACTACTCAGAGTAAAAATTTTAGCTTTTCTACTACTGGGGTCAGGAACATTCTGGAAGACCAAGGTTCAGAACCTGGAGAACATGAGGCCTAACGCATGGAAGTCGCAGCTCCTCTGCGGCAGAGTTCCCAGTGCCTCTGGGCTGGAGTGAAGAGCACACAGATCACATGATGCCAAGCCCTGCAGCATGCCTGTTCCGCTTCAGATACAACCAAGGCACAGTCCTGCTTCCCTCCCCTCGGTGAACTCTAAGATTCATCCTCGGTTCATCCTCGGTGAACTCTAAGATTAGGCCGTAGAACATGCAAAATGTTCAGCACGGGGCACAGCACACTGTAAGTCTTAAATCCATCCCATCTTCATACAACAGGTTCAGGTTGGAACTATCCAAGTAATTACTTCAGCACTAACCCTCAGTCTGCCTAGGAAACCAACTACCACTGGTTCTATTTTAA
The DNA here is from genome assembly GCF_030435755.1 of Ochotona princeps. Taxonomy (NCBI): domain Eukaryota; kingdom Metazoa; phylum Chordata; class Mammalia; order Lagomorpha; family Ochotonidae; genus Ochotona; species Ochotona princeps. Next base: position 38,747,071 of record NC_080852.1, on the reverse strand, counting down.
TTCTGGATGCCCGCCGTCTCTATGACACCAGGGCACAAATTCATCCCAACTTGTTAGTTACTCAGCACAGCAGGTACACATGTGCTGTGGGGTGGAGAAGTTGAAGACATCTGCTACAAAGGTCCTGGGGACCCACAGGCACTTCTAGGTGGAATTTTCCTATCTCTTCTCCACAACCTCAGTTTTGGGCATCTTCAACTTAGCAGTATAAATAAGTGGTGCAGGACACAGCTGGGACGAGGAGGGGACGCAGAGCTCCAGACCATGGGGTCTGAATGAATGCTGCTGGCCACCACAGATCCTTGCTCCAACCCTGGCTGCGAGACTGCACTCTACAGGACCAGCCACGGCTCACGTGGCAAACACTTCAGCAGCTGACATAAGACAGCGTCAGAAAATAAACACCCTAGGAACAAAACAATTATCACTGATGACAGTGACACATGGCTATTCCTCGGAGCAACCCCCTGCACGCGCCACGGTGATGATCATTTCACACACACCTGTAACTGACAGGCAGCCAGGTTTCTCCCCATTTGTCAAAGGAATCAAACAACAGGTACAGCAGGGACTAAGCTCGTTGTCTTCCTCACCACCACTGCAGGAGAAGAACCGAATCCTACCAGCTCAATGCTATTCCCCGACACAGGTGAAATGCCCTATTACCAATGAGGGTTTGACCAGCGTAACCACCACCGAGGCTGGGATAAAGCAAGGCCAAGCATCCTTGCTCTCCACTGGATCCAGAGAGAGACGAAAAAAGCTTCAGACAAGAGGAAAATATTTAAAAATGATTTGTCAAAGAACACAAAGCAAAATCTTCAATAAGAAATGAGATGAAGCAGCAGTAACTCCGTTTATATTCAACTCATAAAGCAGTCACACGTGTCGTCACCTCATTTGCTTCGATCCCACAGGCAGGGGAGCAGGGCAGAGAGCTGAGGCAGGCCCAGCTCAGGGAGACAGCAGCACCCTCCCCGCCATCACCCCGTCAGCGATGTGAACAGGGACCTGCCAGGGACCTGTCAGGGACACGGAGCTGAGCTCCAGCAGTTTCAAGGAGGGATCTCACAGAATCTTGAGCAAAGCTGCAGTCCCCAAAACAAACGTCCAGTTAGTCCCAAACCATCCCACACAACCCCCTAGTCCTTTCAAAAACGCAAACAAACAAAACAAAAACCACAACTATCCCAAGCTTTAATATTCTTTTCTAGTAACTTGTAACAAAGTTGAAAAACACTCCAGCAGAAAAAGAATGTGATTAAAGTATAAAACTGTAACACGTATTGGCAGAAAAAGATTTTGTGGCAACATTAAATGTCATATTCTTAAGTTTTTCTTTCAAAATAATATCAGACTTTCTAATTATCAAGCCTTAAAAAAATACAGTCAGCACGTGGCCTCGCAGGTAAGCTGCCAGGTCCCCGACCAGGTTGCCTGGGTTCCACAGAGGCTCTGCTGCTGACCGTGTCTTCCTCCAACACCCCGGGCGGTAAGGAGAGCCCACGCGGCCAGGTTCTGACTCCACACGGAGTCTGCATCTCCTCGCTGCTGTGGGCAGGTGGGGTGTGGACCAACAGAGGAGTCCACGTCTCTCAACAACACACACTAGTAACAGCTCAAAAGGAGTAAGTGCTCCTTAACTTCTAGCAAGACACAGCTTCATGCCTGTAAGCTACTTTGAAATGTTTCTTTAGACAGTGCTTTCTCCTATTCTGATCAGAAACAAATACGTCCCTAGCACCTAAATTTTATTTAATATTTCCTTACATTTATGTCATGAAACCACTGATTTAAGATAAAACTGAGATAATGACTTTGCAAATTTTAACAAACTTGTACTTTAATGTTTTACATAGTTCAAAATCAAAGACATCCTATGTACACTGACGAATTTTCTGCCCCTCCCTTCCTAAAACTTCGTCCTGTCTCCAAATACAATCTTCTTCATTAGGTTATTTATTTATGAGCCTGATGTAAAAGACAAACAATGTAAGTGCATACTGCTTCCCCACTTAGAAATAGCCTGCTAAAAATGCCACAGCGAGTGCCAACCTTTTCGATTCTGAACGTCCCCTGGAAATGTCCCTGTACCAACCTGAGAGGTCTCCCCTTTGCAGTAATCACAGCCACTTTAGAGCGCTCTAGGTTAGCCAGAGCCGGTCTGCACGAGTGAATGGGAGTGGCTGGCAGTCTCATTTTATTATAAAGAAAATGGATGTTTTGTGTATGTGCGGAGTGAGGATAAAACGCCTCAGCACCTTCTCCCTCCAGGGACTCCATCAGAAGCCAGCACCCCTGCAGCGCCAGCGGTGAGGACACTGGCCAGCCTCAACATGCCAAAGACTTCAACGTGCATTTCTTTGTGGGTCAACTATGATGTCGGTCCAACTTCCCCACTGGGTATGTGGGATCCATTCAATCTCTAGATGCTCAAAAAGAATATCTATTCTTTTTTTAAAAAAAATTATTTTTATTGGAAAGGCACATATACAGAGAGGAGGAAAGACAGAAATGGAAGATCTTCCTTACGCTGGTTCACTCCCCAAGCGGCTGCAACTGCCAGAGCTGAGGTGATACAAAGCCAGGAGCCTGGAGCTGCTTCCAGGTCTCCCACGCGGGTGCGCGGTCCCAAGGCTCTGGCCTGTCCTCAACTGTTTTCCCAGGCCACAAGCAGGGAGCTGGATGGGAAGCAGGGCCATCGGGATTAGAACTGGCGACCTCATGGGACCCCAGCATGTTCAAGACAAGGACTTTACCCACTACACTATTGCGCTGGGCCCAAGAATACATATTCTTGAATATCTTTTTTTTTTTTTTAAAGATTTATTTATTTTTATTATTGGAAAGTCAGATACACAGAGAGGAGGAGAGACAGAAAGGAAGATCTTCCGTCCAATGATTTACTCCCCAAGTGACCACAACAGCCGGTGCTGCGCCAATTCAGAGCCAGGAGTCAGAAATCTCCTCCAGGTCTCCCACGTGGGTGCAGGGTTCCAAGGCTTTGGGCCGTCCTCGACTGCTTTCCCAGGCCACAGGCAGGGAGCTGGATGGGAAGTGGGGCTGCTGGATTAGAACTGGTGCCCACATGGGGTCCTGGTGCATTCAGGGCGAGGTCTTCAGCCCCTAGGCCACTGCGCCAGGCCTTATTCTTAATTATTTTTTAAAGATTTGATTCAATCTCTACAAATGCCTTGGAAAAAAAAAAAAGCCTTTACATCCCACCCTTTTTAAAAATATGTATTTATTTATTTTCTTGGAAAGGCAAATACTCAGAGAAGGAGAGACAGAAAGATCTTCCATCTGCTGGTTCATTCCCCAAGTGACTGCAACAGCCAGGGCTGAGCTGATCTGAAGCCAGGAGCCTCCTCTGGGTCTCCCACGTATAGGGTCCCAAGGCTTTGGGCCATCCTTGACTGCTTTCCCAGGTCACAATCAGGGAGCTAGAAAGTGGAGCAGCTGGGACAAGAACCAGCACCCACATGGGAGCCCAGTGGGCGCAAGCAGGAGGAGTTCACCACTGATCTGGTGTGCCAGGCCCTTACATTTCTTCTTCCACTTCTAGCGCAAGAGCTGTTTTGAGGTTTGGCAGCCCAGCTGAAACACTGACTTGAAAACTGTCAAAATCCATTCCTAAAGACCGATCTGAGAAAGTCCTCTCCCGCCACAGACCTGCCCATCCTCTTACCTGACTACCCCACAGTGTTGCTGTTCCCTGGGACTGCTTCAGGACACTGCAACCCCAACTGGGCAGCTTTGTTTCAGAGCTCAAAATTCCGCAGGGCTAAGCTGCCTACCTAGGGGCTACACAGCACTCTTACTTTGGGAAGAAAAGATTTTATATACATACATACACATATATATACTGAAAGTCTGATATTAAAAATACATCATTTTCACTTTAAAAACACGAAAACGTTCTAAAATACAGTACTGAGCTGCATTGTTGTTTCATTATGTGCCTGATCATCTAAAATTCTAACGCTGCATGAAAATAATCAACTGGGGAACTGCATAAACTTGTTGTTATGTACTTCATCTGCTTATCAATTCTACCTTGCCAAAGAAAAAACTATTACTATGGACTGAATGCCTCTGCAAGAACTAGGGAACAGAAAAACCAAGCTTGAACTCAGAAGATCCTGACAGCAGACCCTTCACCCAGTGTCTCGCCCGTCCAGGACACAGCTGCTGCCCTTCCTGCCCCAGCAGCAGTCGGAGCCTGCTGTGCACATGTCCCACCAGCTCAGCGGCCCACTGATGTGTCACCCAGCACAGACAAGTACACTAGGCCACGTAATAATGAAATCTTGGATGCTTCTATAATTGGCTTTTGCAGAATTAGCTAAAAAAATTTTTTTGAAAACAAGCCTGTACCACTTAGGCCAACCTATTTCCCCTGAACGCTTGAGTTCCTCTAAGCTACTGGAACAATCTGCACCACTTAGGTGGCAAAATCAATAAGAGAACGCTAGATCAGCAATTTATTATGTACCCATGCCCAGAACGTCTTTGTCTGGGAGAGCAGAGGTGTGCATGTTAACACCGCCTGCCCGACAGCCTGCATCGTGTGCCAGTCATCGGGACACGACGTGCAAGCAGCCTGCCTCAGCAAAGCCAGAGCACGCCTGATCCTTTCACATCTAATTAAACTCCCCTAGCCAAGGATCCAACTGCATCGCAAACGAAGCACTGACATGGGAAGACGCTGGGCTGGAAATGACTGGGTTCAGCTGCCCCTGAACTTTAGGTAACTTTAGGACTCTCTTTAGGTGGGTAAGCCACCTTCGGCACCTTTGTTTTCTTCTCTATGAAGAAAATATCTGTGACTTAAGAAAATATTTTTGCCACATTAGTGACTTGTCAGCATGCCTTCCTGCGTAGGCCCCAAAGCCCCTCTTTCCTAGATTCTGAGGGTCTCCATGGAGACTCACAACATGGTTCCTTTGATGTAAAAAAAGAGTCAAAGAAGAGAGGAAAAAACACATTCAAGATGGCTGGAACAAATTAAAACTTGACCAAGGGACTCAAAACACAAAGTTCCAGGGGGCATAATTGTGAATTACATATTAATTCACCAAATTTCAATCATTAGAACAAGGTCCAGTTCTGACTTTAAGGTTAAAGCTAGTGAAAGCTATTTGAGGGTCTGAGAATACTGAAAACAATAATTCTTGATGTGTGTTCAACATCTATAAGGGACTAGCAATTCCTTCAAGGCCTAAGGGTCAGTCTTCCCAAAGAACGCTGAAAGTACACTCTCAGCTGTTCTTTTATTTTTATTTGTTTACCAGTCCATTTATCACCATTATCAAGCCAAACATAAGCAAGAAGCACACGAAATAAAGATTCCTATAAAGTCAACTTGATGTCTGAAAAATTAAAGAGAAACACTTTTAAAAAGCCAACCTTGGGGCTGGCATGGCACAGCGTGTAAAGCTGCCACCTGCAGCGCTGGCACCCCATGCGTACCAGTTCATGTCCTGGTTGCTCCACTTCCGATCCAGCTTCCTGCTAGTGGCCTGGGAAAGCAGAAGACGACGGCCCAAGTCTTGGCCCTGCCACCCGGGCTCCTGGCTTTGATATAGCTGACCCTGGTCACTGTGACCACACGGGGAGTGAACTAGCACATGGAAGGTTTTTCCTTTTTTCTCCCTCTCTTTTTGTTACTCTGATTTTCAATGTTTTTTTCTAATAAACAATCTTACGCAAGTATCAACACATCTTATGCAAGCCAACCAAACCTTCCAACATCACAGCCACCCATGTGGTTGACGGCTTGGCACTTCCACATGGCAAAACACCGAAGGCATCATTTGGTAAGTGCAGGACCTGGAAAGAACTGCCAATTTCTAAGAACATTTGAAGATTAGTTTATTCATCTGAAAGAGTTACAGTGAAAGAGACACAGAGATCATCTCTCCACTATTTTACTGCTTAGATGGACACAACCCTGGGTTGCCGAGCCAGGGTGAAGCCAGGAGCAAGGAGCCTCATTTGGGGCTCCCACATTGGCAGCAAGGGGTCAAAACCTTAGGTCATCTTCAGCTGCTTTCCCAGGCCCATGAGTATGGAGGTAGGTTGGAAGGGACATAAACCAGTACCCCGACGCGATGCCAACATTGCAGGTACTGGCTGGACTCACTATGTCACAATGCTGGCCCCTTCTATAAACACTTAGGTGTACAAGTAACAGCTTTCTACAGCATCTCAAATCTCCAGATGGGTCGCTGTGTCAAGGCTGTTGGTGAATATGCTAAAAGCAAAAACGAGTGCTACCCGGGACTGACTTGGAAAGCTGATGAATTAAGAATTACAAAATATTCGCAAAGGCTATTATAAAGGAGCCCATCAGATTATTCAGTGAAATGCATAATTAAAAAAAGAAACACAAAAGGTACCGACATGAACTGCTTGAGATGAGAAAACAAAATGAAATGGCTTAACCACAACTATCCTTCAGCAACGGATCCTGAAAAAAAAAAAAAACACCCGCTATTGTTCCTATAGAACTACTATTCAATTCTCCCTCACAAGTACAGATTCACCAATAAAAACCTGGTAACAGAAGAGGGCACAGGACTGGTGCTGTGGCTCAGCGTGTTACGTTGCCGCCCGCACACAGGGATCACATGCATCCCAGCTCCACCACGCCATGAGTCCCGGTTCCCTCCTAATGCGCCTGGGAAAGGATCATAAGATGGCCAAGTACTTCGGCTCCTGCAACCACATGGGGGACCCAGACAGAGCTCCCGGCTGTACCCCAGCCAAGCCCTGGCCATTCCACTTGCTTGAGGAGTGAGCCAGTGGACTGAAGATCTCTCTCTGCCTCTCCCTTTCTGTAACTCTGCCTTTCAAATAAGCAAAGAAGGAAGAAAACGAGCAGCAGGAAGAGGGTGAACCAAGGGAGGCAGGTGATAGCCAGTAAACCGTGCCACCTCCTCTCGGACGCAGAGGTCATGAGGAAGGTGACAGCCAGTAAACCGTGCCACCTCCTCTCGGACGCAGAGGTCATGAGGCTCACCCTGGGAAGGGAGACTACACTGTCAAAGCAGCAGTGCAAGAAAACAAGAGTCAAAATGAGCAAGAAAATGATGTTATTCTCTATGCTGCATTTATAAATTAAACTTTACAAGGAACACTAAAGGAGGGTTTGGTAATGAATAATTGTGGCAAAATGTAATGTGTAATACTAAATGGAAAGGAAGAATAGTTTAATAATCATGAAACTTCATAGTTAAACTTGCTATAATTCAGCAGTGTCTGATTTTCTGCTAAAGAACAGATTTGGTAACTTTGGTTTTGAAATGCATTCAATACATTCTCAATATTTTCATACCAATACCGTTTGACTTATTTATTAATGCTTGTATTTGCGACAGAAAGAGAAAGAGAGAGAGAGAGAGAGCCACCCCCCAACTGCTGGTTTACTCTCCCAGCGCCCATAAGAGCTGGGGCTCAGCCAAGCACAGGCCGGCAGCTGGGACCCCAATGCAGGGGTCCCCCAAGAGTGGAGCAGCAGAAGCCCCAGTGGAGAGCGAGGACTCAGACAGGGGCACGCTGGTACGCGACGCAGGAGTCCCAAGTCACGTCTCAAAGAACACACACAATGCTACCCCAATTTAACATTTACGGAAAACTTCAAAGGCACTTCAGAAAGTTTTGCACGCTACACTCCATCCTCTCCATGACTAACATTCTGTTACTGTGAGAGATTAATTACCGCTAACAAAGCGATACAAACACATTTTCAGCACTCAAGTCTACACTGCACCCCACTTCCTCATCCCTGCTGTCCCCTCTCCCTCCCAGGTCCCCACTCGGGGTGCTCCATGCCACCAGGCCTTCAGGCTTCTCGACTCCCTCCCTTCTGAAGACGCTGGCAGCTCTGAGGAGTACTCACTGAAGTGCCGGGAGTCTGAGACCCTGAGCTGTGGGGAGGGAGACCGCAGGGGTGCAGTGTGACGCTCAGGGTCCTCGCCCAGGGCCCACACTGTGTGAGCTGGCCTTGCTGCCGACCTTGGCCAGCACCCTGTCCTTCTCAGAAATCACCTCACGGGATAGGGGTCTATGTCGTACCTCCGTGAAGGGAAAGAATTAACATGAATTACTTGAAATTCCTCTGCTCAGAAGCACTCACCCCACCCCAGGATTTAACTCTATGTATCTGAAAGGTACAGTTACAGAAAGAGACGAGACAGACACAGAATCTTCCATCTCCTAGAGTTCATTCTACAAATGGCCACACAAGCAGGACTAGGCCAGACCAAATCAATGAACTAGGAGCCTCTTTCGGGTCTTGCATGTGGGTACTTTGGGCCATCTTTGAAAGCTTTCCTGGGCACATTAATAGGGAGTTGGATGGGAAGTGAAGCAGCTGAGACGTGAACTGAGCCCTGGGGATGTCGGCACTGCAGGGGCCGGTTTTACGTGCTATGCCACAACATCAGCCCCAGAACTGTCTATTCCCCATTACATTTTTATCAGTACAAACTTAGGATTTTTTTTCCCACTTTTAAGTCAATCCAATTCAACTTCTTTTTTTTCAAAGATTTATTTATTTTTATTACAAAGTCAGATATACAGAGAGGAGGAGAGACAGAGAGGAAGATCTTCCATCCGATGATTCACTCCCCAAGTGAATGGCCAGTACTGTGCCAATCCGAAGCCGGGAACCAGGAACCTCTTCCGGGTCTCCCACGTGGGTGCAGGGTCCCAAGGCCGTGGGTCGTCCTCGACTGCTTTCCCAGGCCACAAGCAGGGAGCTGGATGGGAAGTGGAGCTGCCGGGATTAGAACCAGCGCCCATATGGGATCCCAGCGCGTTCAAGGCGGAGACTTTTAGCCGCTAGGCCATTGAGCCAGGCCCAATCCAACTTTATTTATACTATTGCTGAAATCCTTCTAGCATGAGGCACCAGGAACTCATCCTCCCTTTGATAAGTTCCAATTATTGTCCATGTGTTCCCTCCCTTTGTATTTCTTCTCCCCTCTCCCTTCCCCTATCTGCTCTTTCCTTTCTCTCCTGTTTACTTTCTGGTACTGAAAATGCTTCAGGGTCATGTTTCATGCTCCCGTGCTAGCTCCAGAATGAAAACATTTCGAAAAGGTGTGTTCACTGCTACCCTATACCCTGCTCCCTGGTCCTCCTCCAGCCGACAGGATAAGGCACAGGCATGCATATTAACTCACTGAACACCCACATGAACACACAGTTTAGACGACCACTCCAAGCCAGCTCAAGCAAAACATGAGTTCGTATTAACGTTTCCAATTCAAACCCAGTCTTAGCCTTGCTGGTGTGTAGCCTCCACCTTGAGAAACACAGCTCCCAATAAATCCCACCCACTTAAAGACACAAACATAAAACAACACAGCAGGAAAGACAGCGAGCTACAAAACAGCAACTCAAGGAAAATGCAATACTCTTCAGTGTACAGAAATAGTACAACAAGCATACTTCAAAAATACTATGTTCACATTAAGCAGAAAGTAATCATACTTAAAAAACATTAAAAATGGCTATAAAATGTGCAAAACAGAAGGCTGGCTTCCAAAAGACATCCAACAGGGTTCAAGACCTCACAACACACCTCTTGGGGTGCATTTAAAGCCTTTTCAAAGGACAAGGGCCAGCAGGCTTTGAGCCACAGCCCGCAGAGCCGATCAAAAGAGCCCTGTGCGCCCTCCTGGGGGCTGATGAACACCCCGTGCGAGGCAGGCGCAGAGCAGGAAGGGAAGGGAGGTGCCCAGACACGGGGGCTCTGGCTGCAGCACGGACGGCCCAGGTTTTATTCAGTGTGTCAATGAACTTCAGCTTGGTGACAGATGACTTTCCGCTGGAGTTTATTATCACTTAAGATGAAACCATAAACCTTTGCTCACAGCAAACACCGCGTCCCCCTTAGTTCGGGGCACATTCAGCCTGGAATTTTCGAGATTATTTGCGCTTCTGCAACACTCGCTATTATCTTACTTCTCCTGGCAGCAAAGGGCAGGTGTGCTGGGCAGACACATGCTATGTGCGGCCCATGGGCATTCCTGCATTATCCTGGGCTAGACATAGCACCCTGTAAGCAGACACAACCTGCATTTGAAACCATGCCACAGCAGATGCCCTTGGTGTCCTGCCTTCTAAGTGTCCCAGGCTGGACTTCCGGCATCAGCACCTTGGCCTAAGGGTGACCCTCACGGTAAGGCCTGTAATGTACACAGCATGGAAGGTGGGACGCACATGCACAGCCCCCAGGAATGGCTCACACAAGTAACCTTGCCCCTTGAGCGGGGGTGGGGGGAGGGGCGCTGGGTGAGTTCTAACCCAGTTCCCAGGATCCCTGGAAGATCCCACGTCAGCTGCATCCAGGGGCCCTTACCTGGACACCTGGCCCTGAAATGCTGTCTCCCCTTCACCTTCCAAATGAAGCAGCACGCCTCCCTCTCTGTGGTGGCACCACGCCACTTCAGCCATTTCAAACTGCCTGCTTCCACTCGTGCATGCTCTTGGCCACAGCAGCCTGCCAGTCAGAACATGGCCTCACCACACACGACCTGAACACCCCTAAGCCAGCCGGACTCCTCCGGCTTCCACTGCCACACCTCTACGCTGGATCTGTGCCAGGAGAAGCCACACGGCTCACTGTCTGCATGAACAGTGTTTCACTGTGTCTATCAATACAAACTCCAGGAGTCTATCAAAGTTACTGATAACCACGGCTGAGTCCAAAAGCTTCCCGGTCAACAGAAAGCATCAAGCACACGTGCTCAGGACTCGGAGCTCCTCACTCCAGCATCTGCCCCGCCATACCCACCTGGAACAAAACACCCAATGCTAACCATGATCTGCAAGAAAAAGTCGGCCTGAAATCAAACTTGAAATTCTCGGTCTCTCTTGCAACTATGCCCTCCCTGCCACGAGAGGCTTCTCTGACCAGTGCCAGTGCCAGTGCCTGCCCAGCCCGTCGCCTAGATCTCATCAAACACCTGAGGGTGCCAGTGCCCGATCCACAGTCCTTAGAGGAATGTCACCGAAGCATGTGAGCACCTCTACCACTTCCGGGGACTCAGACTTCAGGGTGCTGCACTTTAACTATCTGGCCTAGGGACTGAAATGTACCCACCTACACCGGGGTGCCCGCCCAAGGCCTGGCTCTAACACCTGGCTCCAGCTGCTCCCCCGTGAAGCCCCTGCGCTCAGTGGCAATGGCTAAGTCACTGTGTCCCTGGCGCCCACAGGATAGCTCTGGACTGCCCCCAGCCTTGACCCCAGCCCAGGCCTGGCCACTGTGGCCACATGGGTAGAACACCAGCGACGGGGCTGCTCTTCCTGCCTCTCAGTTAAAGCTGAGATGCCAAAAACGGACTTCTGCACATGCTTTGTTCTTGCTTTTCCTCTCGGTTCCTTAATAATTCTGGACAGATCTCTTAGAAATGATGGAAAGGTGAAGGAGGTCGCAGTAAACTCTATCAGCCCCATTGCCAACAGCTGCTTGGCCTGAGTGCTTCGTGTTTGTGAGCGACTTTCCACAGAGGCAGCCATCAGCTCAGTATCTGAGACGAGATGACCGCTTTTTCTAGGAACTAGGGGAAGTTCAAATATACTTGTTACACCTGAGCAGATTCGGGTTGTGTGTAACCAGCCCTGCCAGAAGCCCAGCCAGGTCAGCACTAACAAACCTGCTCACAAAGCCCTAGCTGAGCTGCTCTCAGTGCATGCTGGGCCGGCACGCTGGGCCGGCTGGGACAAGTGAGGGCTCCACTCGGCAGGCCAAGGGCAGCTCCGGCTGCTGCTTTCCGCCATTGTCACACTCTATAATAAATGGCGAGCGTAAATCTTTCCTTTCAGAAAATCTCTTAAGATGCAGGAAGTCAGCTAGCCATTCCTCTAGCTTATAAGATAAGCCAGGAGTTTCCATGATGAATGCTTCTTCAGAAATTTTTAAACTTTCAACTTCAAAACTATAGAAAATGGCCCCTTCACCCAGATTTTCCCATGGCCAACATTTTCGTATTTGCTTTCTCTCACTCTCTTGGTAATTTCTCACAGGCTGAACGTAAAACACATCACTTCTTGACGGCCCACAGGAGAGGGCGGCCAGCATCTCCTGCCCACCTGCCAGGGGGCCCTTGTTGGGAACAATCACATTCACTCACATACAATTCCCCAAAACAGGAAACTGAATATGCTGCAGTATCATCTAACCCAGAGAGCAGTGTCCTATCCCAGTCAAGCCAGGAGACAGCCTCTTTATAACTTCTTTGTCTAGACCTACAAGGCACGCCCAGGGGGAGCATGGCTGCCGTGCCTGCCCGCCAAGCTCATAAACAGAAGCACTCCTTCTTCCCGGACACCCTCAGCAAAAATGCAGGGTCTTCAGCTTGCCAAGGCACGGGAAACAAAAGCTCTCTCTTCTGGACTAAGAAAAACAATAAGCTAATTTACAGAAACTTGGACAAGGCTCTTGAACTATCGGGAACCATCTAGCGAAGAAGTCACACAAAAATTTCAAATTTTCATCAATGTGTTTGTCATTGGTCTTCAGGTTAGCTTAGAAAAAAAAAAAAAAAAAACCCACAATCCTAACACTTCAAATGCTACAGAAGGGACTTAGCTAATAGAATTAAGTCAGCAACAAAAATGGTCCACCAATATACCAGAACTGCACAGATCTACTGAATCTTAAAACAAGAGTATTATTAGTTTTCCATCTGCCGAGTCTTGTGTTTGAACATTAGTCTGAGGCGAAAGCCCTTATCCAATAGCATAAGAGCCAGTTCCATATTCTGCATTATGGCATAACTATGGGTGCCAATCCAAACTGCTACACATGTGAACATGTGCTAGATCTAAACAGCATGGCTGTTCTCTTACAGAGAAAAGGATCTGGGAGCTTGTTGTGGCAGAGCCGGTAAAGCAACCACTTGTGATACTCCATCCCATCTGGACGCAGGTTTAAATCCCAGCTGCTGCATTTCCCACGTGAAACCCTGCTCAGGGCCTGGGAAAAGCAGACTAGTGGATGACAGCTCACGTCCTTGGTCCCTGCCACCCACGCGGAAGACCTGGACAAGCTCGTGGCCCCTGGATTCAGCCTGGCCTAGTCCTGGCTGTTGCGGCAATGTGGGAAAGAAACTATCAGCTGGAAGATTTTTCTCTTTATCTCTCCCTCTCTCTTACCTGAATTTCAGATAAACGAATCACTCAAAAAACCCAAATAAAAGCATGTTTTAAATTATGTAATTATGTTCCTCTATCTGACCATCCACATATCTATCTTTGGAAGGATAAATGTATTAAAGTGTTAGCATGAAGATATTTCTGGCTGATAAAACCATGAAATTTCATTCTTTTTACTCAAATTTTCCATTTTTCACAAGAAAAGCATCTAACTATAAAAGTATCTTAGTGGCTGGCTGTGGCACAGTGAACTAAGGCTCTGCCTGTGGTGCCAGCATCCTCTGAGAGTACCAGTTCAAGGCCTGGCAGCTCCACTTCTGACCCAGCTTCCTGCTGATGCTCCTGGGCAAGCAGCAGAAGACAGTTCCAATCTCTGGGTCAAGGCACTCACAGGGGAGACCTAGCTGGAGTTCTAGGCTCTCACCTCCAGCCTGGCCCAGTCTAGCTGGTGCAGCCATGTGGGGAGTTAAGCAGCAGATGGAAGATGTCTGTTTTCCTCTGTCTCTTCCTGTATAACTCTGCCTTTTAAATACATAAATAAGCCCTTTTTGCTTGTTTGTTTTAAAGTTCTTTAGGGGTCAGCATGATGGCTCAACATGCTAATCCTCCACCTGCAAGTGCCAGCATTCCATCTGGGAACCAGTCCATGTCCTGGCTGTCCACTTCCCATTCAACTCCTTGCCTGTGGCCTGGGAAAGCAGTGGACGTGCAGTCATATAGGAGACGCACAAGAAGCCCCAGACTCCTGGCTTCGGATCGGCATAGCTCCAGCCACTGCGGCCACATGGGGAGTGAGCCAGTGGATGGAAGATCTTTGTCTCTCCTCCTCTCTGCTTTTCAAATAAAAGCAAATAAATCTTTCTCTTTTAAAGTTCTTTAAAAAAAATCAAAAGCTTTATAACAAAAACAAGAAAATTATCACACAAAAACCAAAAAACTAATGATAAAAATGAAAGGAAAAAAGACAGCCACATTTGACCATATAAGGAAGAAGATTCTACAAGGCTGATTTACAACCTGCAACAGACAAATGGTAAAGGAACAACTATTTAAAAAACAGGATTTGAGAAACCGGTTGCTGGACAAAGCTCAGCAAACTCTCTCAGCATCGTGTCCCACTCGTCTCCCTCCCCTGCCTGGGTACCACAGAAAGCAGATAAGGATCAAAGTCTCTGAGGATTTAAAGGCACTTGGCTTGGGCTGGTACCTTCCTTGATTTCTTTCCCTGAAAGCTCTGATAATAATCAGCTGGGCAGCTCTTTTCTAATTTGAGATGTATTTATTTATTTGAAAGTCAGAGAGAGCTCATCCACTCACTGGTTCACCTCCCGAGGCTGCGATGGCCGGCGCTGGGCCAGGCCGAAGCCAGGAACCTGGACTCTCACCAGGTCCCACACAGATCCAAAGGCCCAAGAACGGGGACCATCTTTTGCTGCCTTTTCAGGTGCATTAACAGGCAGCTAGCTCAGAAGTCGGGCAGCCTGGACTTGACCCAGGGCCCATATGGGCTGCCAGCACCACAGACCAAGGTTTCCACCACTGTGCCACTCACCAGCTTTTTTGCTTTGTTTCTTTTTTTTTTTTTTAAGATTTATTCATTTTATTACAGCCAGAAATACAGAGAGGAGGAGAGACAGAGAGGAAGATCTTCCGTCCAATGATTCACTCCCCAAGTGAGCCGCAACGGGCCGGTGCGCGCCGATCCGAAGCTGGGAACCTGGAACCTCTTCCGGGTCTCCCACGCGGGTGCAGTGTCCCAATGCATTGGGCCGTCCTCAACTGCTTTCCCAGGCCACAAGCAGGGAGCTGGATGGGAAGTGGAGCTGCCGGGATTAGAAGTGGCGCCCATATGGGATCCCGGGGCGTTCAAGGCGAGGACTTTTAGCCGCTAGGCCACGCCGCCGGGCCCTTTTGCTTTGTTTCTAAGACTTATTTTTATTTCAAAGGTAGATTTTACAGAGAGGAGAGACAGGGAAAGAAGGTCTTCCATCCGCTGGTTCATTCCCAGAGATTAGTTGATTTCAAGTTGAGAGCCAGAAGTTTCCTCCAGGTCTCCAATGTAGGTGCAAGGGTCCCAGGGGCAACAGCAATTCACCCTGGCTTCCCCAGGCCACAAGTAGAGAGCTAGACTGGAAGTGGAATAGCCAGGACACAAAATGACAACATCAATGGACAGACGATAAGCCCACTTAGCCACTATGCCAGCCCTGAGGGGTTTTTTTTTCTTCTTTTTCAAGATTTACTGATTTTCATTGGAGAGACAGATCTATAGAAAAAGAAGAAGTGACAGAGAGTGAGACATCTTCCATCCAGGGTTCAGTCCTCAAACAGCTGCAATACCTAGAGCTGGGCTGATCCGAAGCTGGGGGTTGGGAGCCAGGAGCTTCATGCAGGTCTCCCACACGGCTGCAGGGGTCCACGTACTTGGGCTGCTGCTTTCCCAGGTGCATCGGCAGTGAGCTGGACCAGAAATGGGGCAGCCAGGACTTGATCCAGTGCCCACATGGGATGCCAGCAGCACAGGCTATTAACCTGCTAAGCCACTACACTGGCCACCCACCAGTGTTATAACAGCCTGTGTCAAGCTACTGTTAACTAGTAAAAAGCTACAAACAAGTTTCTAACTAGATGATGAGCATCATGTTCACCATGTGAGCTATATTCTGAAAATATAAGGAATCATTTTAAAAAAATCTAAGACAACATGGACAGCAAGATGAAACATTATTTTGTGCTGAGAGAAAAAGTTGAAAACTGAGCTGCAATACACTGCCTTCCTCTTCACTGAGAATGTTGAACTTAAACATAACCAGTGTCTTCAAACTTGCTCACACATACTCTCCTCCTCTGGCATTGCTGTGTATAACTATAAAATGACAGCCCTTCGTGACTGCACTCAGCTAGCGGGCTGGTCCTCACAGCGCCCAGCCATGTGGGACGCACACGGTCCATCCAGGAGCCGCCCACTGCTGCTTCTTACCTATTGCAGGAACTAGACTCTGACGAAAGCAGAGTTGCTTCTGGGGCATCGGTGTAATGGGCAGAATCAACAGAGCCCTGCTTCCCTGGGGAGCTCAGCTTTGATGGAGAGCAACGGGCTGTCTCCAGCATTATCCCCGAGAATTTCATGTCATCAACTTCTTCTCCTAAAAAGGGGAAAAAAAAGAGGTAAGTCAGAGTGCCTTACAATCTACGCCCTCCATTCGCCCAGTGCCCTGCAAGCATTCACTGCTGCCAGCTGAATTCTACACGACACCAGCACAGCAAACAGCCTTGGCACGCCAGGCACTAGTTACACTGTCTACCCGCTGCTTTTCCCCAAGATTCATGATCTTAAAAACAAAACTTACTTTCAAAGCAGAAATGGGAAAACCCTATAATTCTACTGGGTTTTCACTTACAGAATACTAAAGAATCTTTTCCTATTTCACATATCAGAAGAAACCAACAAACATCAAGTAGGACCTCAAGACTAGGTCGGGTACAACTAACAGAATCCCAATATTAGTTATCATTATGTGTCAGTGAACTTACCTGAACATTTTTTTTTGAAAGATTTATTTATTTAAAAGGCAAAGCGACAAAAAGAAGTAGAAGGAACTGAGAATCTCCCATCCATTGCTTCTCTGCCCAAGCAGTCACACCAGCAGCACCTCGGCCAGGCCAAAATCAGAGCCAGAAACACAGGCAGGTGACCACCTTCCACCTGCCCACACACATCGGAGGGAAGCCACATTGACGCGGAGCAGCTGTGACTCCAGCCGCACGCCACTGCAGATGCCAGCACCACAAGCAGCAGCTTAACCTGCGGGGTCCCAAGGTCAGCCCCCCAACATCCTTTATCTAAACCTGCTGAGTATTACCTAGTTATTCACTACGGAGCAGGACAACTATCAGACGTGACCAATGCTTCCATCTGATCCCACGTCTCTGCACGCTGCTTGTCAGCATCTCGGCTTTTGAGGGCTAACGCTGCAAATGAGGACGAAGTGCACAGCCACAGGGGTGCGGGCAGGGTGCGCAAAGCGATGCGCAGTCAGGGCCCTGCGATCATGAGTGTGAAGAACTCCACCCGAGGGAGCCCCTCTCACAGGGCACCAGGGCTCTGGCCTAGAACCAGGAGCTGAGCAGATACTGCACCTGCTGCATTGCTGGAGAGAAACAGACAAGCGTGCCTGTCCAGCCAAGCCATCTTTCGCACAGGACACAAAAAAGGACTGGTAAGGTCTTGTTACACAGAGAAAATTCATGAAAATATCCGACAGCTTCTTCAAAAAGCCTTTCCAGAAGCCCGGTGGCCTAGCGGCTAAAGTCCTCGCCTTGCACACACCAGGATCCCATACGGGCGCCAGTTCCAATCCCATGGCCCCGCTTCCCATCCAGCTCCCTGCTTGTGGCCTGGGAAAGCAGTCGAGGACGGCCCAACGCCTTGGAACCCTGCACCCATGTGGGAGACCTGGAAGAAGTTCCTGGTTCCCGGCTTCACATCAGCGCAGTACTGGCCATTGCGCTCACTTGGGGAGTGAATCATCGGATGGAAGATCTTCCTCTCTATCTCTCCTCCTCTCTGTATATCTGACTTTGTAATAAAAATAAACAAACAAATAACAAAAGAAAGCCTTTCCAAGATCAGACAGTGCCGAAAGAGTTCTAAACTTTGGTTACAACATGAACAGAATGTCCATCCAGTGGGTGCAATTTCCCAAATAAATGTCTAATTCTGTCTGATGGGCAATAAGCTATGGTTGTCAACAGAAAAGCCCTGTGGGGTGTGCATCTGGCAAGGAGGAGGAGCAGCTACAAAGGCGACCACCAGAACCTGTGGGTCTCCTGTGCAGACACCAGCCTCAGGATTAAGTGCCAGTCACCCTGGAATCTCAGGGTTCCCGGGCTTGGAGAAAGCAATAAAGCTTGCCAGGCAGGGAACAAGGTTAAGCAAACACAAGCTTTCATTTCTGCAAATCGGCACTCTTCTTCCTGTAAGCTTCTAGAAGATAGTTCTCCTCTCTGGGACAACCCCATTCCTAGAATCCACAGGCACTGCAAGTCAGTTACCTGTCCCAGCTGTGCGTGGGCCTCAACCACAGCCCCCAGAGTGGGGCTTGGACAAGCAACAAAGCAGGTTAAGCTTTCACTCGAGAGAACACACATCTCAGCCACCTAAACACCACTCTAATGTTGATTCTAAAAAACAGCAGTCATGCAGGTTTATGGTGCACCAGAAAACCCATCTTTGCACCAGCCTGCACCTGCGTGCCCATCTTCCCCACCACCCCGCCTTCCTACGCAGAAACCTCACAGACACAATCCCCCTTAAACCCACAGAGGGCATCACTGAGGCGCCAACATACAGAAAACCACCCAGGAGCCCTCAGTCACAGAGACCCAACTAAGGAAAAACATTTTTTTTTCTGGTGGGAAATGTGAAGACAGATTTTCTCAAAAGCTAGGCAAGTTTTCAGCAATTTTGTTCAATAATTGTATGAAAACCTTCCACTTGTTCAAAGAGCAAGACGTATACACCAAGGATCCAACTACTAAAAGGCACCAATAGAGGCCAGTCAACGGCTCAACAGGCTCACTCCCCACCTGCAGGCACTGACATGCCATATGGGCACCATGTCCCAGCAGCCCTGCTTCCCATCCAGTCCCTGCTTATGGCCTGTGAAAGCAGTGGGGACGGCCCAAAGCCCTGGGATCCTGCACTCACATCTTTAAAAAATAAATAAATAAATAAAATTAAAATAAATAAAGAAAGAAGCTCCCGGCTCCAGATTAGCTCTGGCCATTGTGGTCATCTGGCGAGTGAATCAACAGTTGACTCTCATTGTCTTGTTAAATCTCCCTTTCCAATAAAAATAAATCAATCTTAAAAAAAAAAAAAAAGGACCACAATAGCATCTAAAAGAACAAATACTTATCAATAAATCTAGACAAGAAAGAGAAAAACTTACATACTGAAAACTACAAAATTTCTAAAATTGTCACGAAAAATAACATCAATAAAAACCCATATAGGACAGGCTTATGACATGGTGGGTAGGACATTTCTTGGGATTTGTGCCTCTCCCATCAGAATAACTGATTCTAATCCCACCTTCCTCCTACAAGGTAGACCCCAGCAAACCAGGAGGTCACGGCCCAAGTACTTGGTCCCTGTAACCCACATGGGAGGCCCAGAATAGCCCTAGATACAGACTTTGCCCTGGCCCAGCCGAGGACGCTGCAGGCGTATGACAGCAGACCAGACAGGTCTCTTTCTGCCTCTCTGCTTCTCAGATAAGTAAAAAGTAAAAACAAAAATTTCTTGTAGTGGCCGGCTGATGGCTCAACAGGCTAATCATCCATCTTCAAGCACTAGCATCCCATATGGGTGCCAATTCTTGTCCCAGATGCTCCACTTTTGATCCAACTCCCTGCTTGTGGCCTGGGAAAGCAGTGGAAGACGGCCTAAGTCCTTGGGCCCCTTCATCCACGTGGGAGACTCGGAAGAAGCTCCTGGCTCCTGGCTCTGGATCAGCTCAGCTCCGGCCACTGCAGCCACACGGGGAATGAACCAGCAGATGGAAGGCCTTTCCCTGTCTCTCTTTCTCTGCAAATCCGCCTTTCAAGTAATAACAAATAAATTTTTAAAAAACAAATTTTTTGAATTTAATAAAACTCTTGTAGAATGTTTTTTGAATACATAGTATATGCAAGGGGAGAAGGCAGAGAGGAAAAACATAACCACCAACATTGAAGCAATGTGCCACGGACTGCAGGCAAGAGAGCAGCTTCTGATGGCTGCAGGATGTTTCTTTCAAACACCTCTGTTCTGCAACAAAAATTATTTATTCTTTCTGCAGGATATCTCAGGAATCTCAGCAATAACTCCTAGACCCAGAAAATATCCTTAAGCCTAAACCACGAAGCTCATGTGATTTAGCATTAGCTGAAAGGACAGCTGCAGAGACAATTTCTTCAGGCTGTTCTTCCAACCCTTCTCCCAGAGCAACACAAGCCAATTTACATGCAACAGCCACAACACGAAGTTTGTATAGAAGAACTTTTTCTGGTATCAAATACCTCATAATGCCAAAACAAATGACTTTGGCTTTTTCTTTCCATAATAAAAATCCTGAGAGTCACCATTTTTCCTGCTTGTCTTCGGTCTCTTACCCACGCACGGGGACGGCGACTTTCGGGGGGACTCATCTTCTTTACTTGGTCCTTTGATTTCGGCCATCCCCACAGCCTTCTTGTATCCCTTTTTGGCCTGGTCCACCAGACGCTGGAATTCACTGTGATGTTTCTTTCCTGAAATTCAAAAGGCCTTCTCAGTAGAGCCAGGACCAGGAGTGGTCAGGTGGGCAGCGAGGGGAGCGTGCAGCGTCAGCCTCAGCCACCATTTCCAAGATGCAAGAGGGCCTGTGAAGAGCAGTGTGGTGAGAGAACACAGAAGCAGAGTCCCTGGGGAGGCCGGGCTGCAGCGGGGCACCCAGGCAGCCAGCCTCCCTGCCTCACTCCACACCTGTCAGGTTGGCAGCAGGATTCTGTACAGCCAATGGCCTTGCCCCAGGCCTACTGTACTTCTTCAATATCTCTGGACATGATTCCATTAAAACTGAGGTCACTGCCACTAATGCACACTGATTAAAAATATCCAGAACCCATGAATCAAAAATACCCAGTCATCATCTGAGTATATACTTCAGGAAATCAATCTGTGATTTTGAACCATTGTCAAATATTTCATGTATTGAGCAACCTTAAATGCTTCGGCCTTGGTTCGAAGAAGTATCACAAATTCTTTAAAACTGTTTTAGGAAGAATCATACTAGAAGCGGCTTTAAAAAAGTTCTCAGATTTTTTTTATTCAACAATCAGTAGTCTTCAAGTAAATAAAAAATGAAAAAACAGATGTAGACCACTGATAGCAATAAAAAGTAACTGTACAAGGATACTTCCAACATTTCACAGAAAATGGAATAAAAAACATTTATTTATGCAAAAACCCTTGACATCCTTACTCCATGAGGCCTTTAAAAAGCTCAGGGAAAATGTACATTATAAAAAGACTACAAAGGATTTCAAAAACTATTTACCCTTTCATTCCATCTTTCCTGGACCGTCTGAAGGGTCCTCACAGACAGACAAACCTGTCAGGGGCAGAAGGGTCACTGCCGTCCCTCCCAGACTGCCGGAGGAGCCAGTTCTGACCCTACTGGCACATTCACGTCAGTGTTCGGGACATACACCTGTTGTCAGTCTTGAGTCTCCAGTTGTCTTTGAACACCTGGGATCTAGCAGTGCCTTCCCTAAGACTGAGTTCTACAAAGCCTTTAACAAAACACATGTTGGTTTTCTGCCCAAATGAGTGCAATGATTTTGTTCAGGAAAATTATCCTTAACATAACGGAAGCAAGCACTCAATGAGGAAACGCTACAACAAGGACAGAAATTGATTTCCTGTTTAGGGAGAGTGACAGTGAGACACAGACATGGGGAGACCACACAGGTGCATGTCATGAATATGCAAACTTCCACTGAAAGAAATGGGCTGCACTGTAAAATAGAAGACTAAAGTTTCAGCTAATATAAGCTGGTCAGAAAGATTATCAGATAAAGCAGCTCATAAGAAATAGGGAGATACAAACTAGAAGACCACAGCTAGGTGCTGTGCCTCAAGCATTGTTTGTGCGCTTGAGGTTAACTGTCTTTCACTTTTTCCACTCCCTGGAACACCCACCACCATCATTAGGTAATTTCTGCCAGGCAGGGGAACCACTCTGGACCACGAAATCTATGTAAGATGTTTCCTAGTGAAGCTCCAAGCAACACCTAGTGGATTGTGGATTTAAGATACCTGACTAGGAACAGGCATTGCGGCGTAGCACGTAAAGCTGGCAGCTTATGCTGGCATCTCCAATTCTGGCTGTTCCACTTCCTATCCAGCTCCCTACTAACGTGCCTGGGAAAGCAGCAGAAGCCAGTCCCAGCGCGTGGGCCTCTGAGATCCTGAAGCCTTCCCTTCCTGCTTCTGGACAAGCCCACCTCTGGCCGCTGTGGCCATCTGGGGAGTGAACCAACACATGGAATACCTCTCTGCTGCTTCCTCTCCAATAACTCTTTCAAATAAATCAATCTTTTTTTAAAGATAATCAAATAAACTTGTTAATCATATTAATGTTAAGTCAAGACGGCTTAATGAGTTTATCATCCAGAGTAGCACAATTTTAGATTTAAGAGATTCTCTTTTTCTTTTTATAATCTACCCCACAACTAGGTTAGAATTCTAAAAAGCCCAATAATGCTGCTCAGAAAATACAGCATGTCAACTAATTATGACCAATAAAATTGTCCCCACTCATCTGTGTACGGTGCTTTGGGTCTTCCATTTGACAAGGAGTGCTCTAGCATGGTGAATCTCAATTCTGCATGTTCTATGTCCTGAACTGACCTCGTGTGAGGTTTCAGTCGCCCCGCTGGCTGTGGGCTGTAGGCTCTGGGAGCTGAGGACCAACTCCACAGTCAACCAGCTAACAATCTTCCAGAGTTTAATCCTGAATCCACCCACCCTTTCTGCCTTGTTGCATGCCAAGCAAATCCCTTCCCTCCCTGGCCAGCTTCCTCAGCTCTTCAGAACTGGTGTCTCAAGCTGGCTATGTCCCAGTGAGGCATAAGATCGAACCTAACTTCTCCCCACTCCCATGTGGCACCTGACAAATCCCAAACACACACTCAACACTTGGAACTCAACGAACCAATATACTTCCAATAAGCTGCAAATAATGTTACAAAATCACACAGGTAAAAGAGTCACTGAGGGGCTGGTGATACCAGAATCCCATGTGGGCTCCAGTTTGAGCCCCAGCTGCTTCACTCCTAATCCATTTCCCTGCAATCACCTGAGAAAACAAAGGAAGACAGTCCAAGTGCTTGGACCCCTGCCACTCATGAGACTCAGGCGGAGCTCCTGGCTTTGGTCTGGCCCAGCTGCGGCCTTTGCAGCCATCTGGGGAAAGAACCAGTGGGATGGAAGAATTCTTTCTCTGTCACTTATTCTATTTAACTTGCCTTTCAAATAAATATTTTTTCTTCAAAAAGATTTATTGAAAATACAAAACAGACCAGTGAATTTTAATGTAACAGAATACAAAACTTTATCAATGTGATGTCGAACTCAACTGTAACACATTTTCATAAAATAATACTTACCAAGTTTCACTGCAATATCAAAAAAAAAAAAAAAAGCTGATTCCTTTCCCTATACGCTAAGAGGGACAGCACATCAGTACCATGCTTAAATGCAGCAGACAACGAGACTCAACAGACACTTCAAAAAACATTCTTCCTCATTCAACTTTTAAATCAGACTTACTGAGAAATAATTTACAAATGATACAAATGATAAAATTCATAAATTTTAAGTGAGCAATTTAATTAGCTTTTAACAGCGTTCATGGTTGCATAGCTACTAGGAGAAGCACACGAGCGCCTGCCCAGCCTCGGCCGCAGTCCTGCCTAGACCCCGCCCTGGCCCCACCGCGCTGCTCCACGTCAGCACACTGCGCCTCTTACAGGTCCCGCTTCACGTTTTGTTCTGGTTCTCTTCTGAAATTCACCCATGCAGCGTCAGATGACAAACGTTCATTCTTTGTTGCTGTCAATGGTCCCACTGTGTGTGGATTCAACACACAACGACCTGTCAACATTTGGGCTAACATCACTTATTTTTTTTATTTTATTGGAAAGTTAGATACACAGAGAGGAGAGACAGAGAAAGATCACCTGTCTGCTGATCCACTCTGCAAGTGGCTGCAATGGCTGCAGCTGAGCTGACCTGAAGCTTGGAGCTTCTTTGGGGTCTCCCACACGGGTGCAGGGTCCCAAGGCTTTGGACCGTCCTCAACTGCTTTCCCAGGCCACAGGCAGCTGGATGGGAAGTGGAGCAGCAGGGACACAAACCAGCACCCACACAGGATCCCAGCATGTTCAAGAGGACTTTAGCAGTACACTAAGCTGCTGCGCCAGGCGCCACACCTAACTTTTTTTCTGCCTGCACATCTATAGAAATCCAAGCTACATAAACAAAACAAACATGTGAATTCATTTTTATGAAACAGGGTTGTCGTAAGGCTAAGAGTCTGGTCTGGCTCCAGTGTCAGGTGTGCCCTGCTGCTCTGGGGGATGCCCCAGTGTTGAGTGTGCCCTGCCCTTTGTGATGGAGCCCCAGAGGACACCCCAGAGTTGGGGATGCTAGGGGACACCCCAGGTGTGCCCGGCCGCTATGTGGCAGACCCCTGGGTAATGGAGCCCACAGCCCTCTTCCCGAGGCCCAGCAGAGTAACTACATAATCAGACTTCCAGCCTCCCAAATCATAAGCTAAACAAGCTTCTGTTTTCAATGAAGCACCCAGGCTCTGACCTATCGTGCTGGCAACAGAAAATAAGACCAGAGGACTAGTCTTCCCCTACATTAAATCCACTAGCAAGCACTACTGGCGCCACTTGAGAAGTTGGCCACAAACTGCTCCGTTTACTTCTATTTTACTATCACCTAGCTGAGGTTCTTCTCAAGAGACGCGTCACACCACCGGCTCTCCGGGGCCCTCCCTGTCCCCAAGCCTCAGGCAGCAGCTCTGTCACCTACCCTGCCTTCTGTTTCTCCAGGAGTGCACTCACTCGCTGCTCCGTTCACTCTGGGGCTCACCGTCTCATCGCCCAGTGAGAGCACTGTTTAATGAGAACCCTGCTGGACCTGCGGGCACTGAGATCAAGCACTTCCTGAGCCAAGACCCTCCGCTCCGCTTTTCTTCCAGCCTCTTGACCCTTATTCTCTGCTCAAAAGGTAAGACTTTCTAGAACGCAGTGAAGAATCTTATTATTTGTCTTCCTTATCCTTCTAGTGGCTTCTCACTACACGACCAATCCCAAAATAAAGTCTTCCCGTTACAATGACCTGGCCTCCACCTCTCGACTCGCCTTCCTCGGGCATCTTCTCTCGCCACCTTGGCCACACCTGCCCCAGGTCCCAGATTTCGGGCTCAGTCTATCTACAACACACTTCCTCTGACTCCTGGAGTAGCTGCTGCCTCTCCATTTTTACTTTCATTTTACTCAAGACTCAAACATTAACCGCTCCAAGAAAATAGTTCTGTCAATTTTGTCTAACGCTCCCTGTAAGTTCTATCAAATTATCCTGCTTATTTTCTTCATAGCATTTGTTATCGTCGTCTGCCTGGTGTTTATCTATCTGCTACTAGAATGTTCAGCAAGCTCCCTGAGCAGCAAGACGTGGACCATCTCACTCACTGCCGTACACTTGGCACACAGACCACCAGCCAGCACAATGCAGGTGCTGCATAAATGAACTAATGAATGACCTACTAAAAACAAAGGAACAAATGAAATTACAGTAAAAGGACTTGATAAGATAAAAGCTAGAGAGCTTAGGGAATGCACAGATGACTGGAGCGCCCCCTGGAGGCCTTTTCCGGCTGAACCCAAAGCCCTGTTTCACTGCGGGCAGGGGGACTTCCACTCCACTGGTCACCGCAGCAGACAGCAGTCTAGACAGGCAGGTAGAGCAACTTTCCACAAGGCTAAGATTCTGCCTCTTGCTGGAGCAATTCAGTGTGAATCAACAAGACTTACCTATAGCAACTGAAGCCAAGAGGTAACACAATGAACTTCCTGCGTCCAACCTCAGGATCAAGTACGCACCTTCGGCACGTAAAGCTCCAAATAACTGGTATCACCGCTTCCCTGCCTTACTAAAAGCAGAATTCATGAGCACACATCTACCCAAAAAAGAGCTAGAAACACCTGTTATGTCATTACAAAGCTACATACTACCAGCCTATTACAAGATTTAGTTTAGAGCACTATTAACTGGAAACCAAAGCTTACTGCCCCCTGGAAAGAGGTTCTTGACACACAAGCCACGCCCTCAGACTCAAAGCTGGGACAGGGCGGAGCTTCCAGAAAACTGCTTCTTATCTTATCTGTGTCAGCAAGTCACCAAACATTTCCAAGTCTTATATTCTTCTTCCATGAAACAGAATAATGTTCACTTTATAGAACTGCTGGGTGCTTTATTAAAATAACATGTGGGAGCGTGAGTGTTGCGGCACAGTGTGCTAAACCACTACTTGGAAAGCTCGCATCCACATCAGAGTGCCCAGCATCCAGCTTACCCCACCCACGAGCAAGCTTCCGGCTAAGGCGCATCCTGGATTTGGCCCGGGGGACTCCCACCCTGGCTGCTATGGGTATTAGATGAAAGGGCTTTCTCTTTCTTTTCTATCCGTTCTTCCAACAGGGTCACCCTGTCAGGAAATGCAGCCTCTACGGTGGTCCTAAAGTTAAAACACTATCTCTGCATGAGCTCTAGCACAATGCAACGGATACAGCTGTAAAAAGGGAAGCGAGGACACAGACACCCAGAGGACAGCACCAACAAGCCAGAAGACAGGCTGGCAGATCCTTCTCCCTGGCCCTCAGAGGGGTCAGCCGGCCGACACCGTGAGCGTGGCTTCCAGTCTCTTCAGTGACGTCAGCCACTGGTCTACAGGACGTGGCAACGGGCAGCCCAGGCCATCATGGGCAGCAGACACATAACAGGAAAGAAGAGCTTCACTGCAGGCTTAGTGACAAGCAGGGCCATCCTAACAAACTTGTCAACTTTCCTTGCCATTCCTTCCTTTTTCACTTTCCCAGGGGTACTTGAATTGCAGGAGAGTGGCGTTTTGTGTGTCTGGCAATTAACTAAGCATTCAAAACATTTGCCCCAAGGGACTGAGGCAACAGTGCACACCGAAAGATGAGACGGCCACCCTGTGCGCCCGCATGCTCCACTTCTGTGCATCCAACCAGACAGGAAGCACTGGGGGACAGCACACCTGTGCCTCTCACCATGGCATTCCCCACCACACAGGAGAAAGCCAGGTGGGCGCTCTCCTACTGGGTAAAGTGTCACAGCAACCTACAGGTGACTTAGAGGGAAGACTTACAGGTGCCCAGACTCAGGCACCATGCCACTCTATCTCAGGCAGCTGGGCATCACAGATTTGCCTGCAAACCCTGTGGGGTCCTGAGGGTCAGCTGCCTTGTTGGGGAGCTCAGAGGGGCTCCCCCAGGAGACGACGATCGAAGTTGACGCAGAGCAGGCAGCAGATGGGGCTCAGAGGCAGTGAGGAAAGGGGGCACTGAGGGAAAAGAAAGCAATGGGAAACGTGACCAAAGAGGAAAGAGATCACCAGAGGCAGGGAGGAAGAGGAAGAGGAGAGCAAGCCACAGAAGTGGGCAGGCCGGGCAGAGGGAATGGCAGAACACAGGAGCAAAGCGTCTTCAAGAATTTCCACAACCAACCAACTACATGCTGAGGCTGCACACAGGGTCTCAGAACGTACCCCTTCCACCCTCGAGGGGTTCCCAGGAAACGCATTCCAGCAGCACAGGGAAAGGCCAGAGGCAGATGGGGTCCTGGAACCGTGGGCAGCACAGGACAAGGGTGGCAGCACCCCCGGGACAGCGGCCGGGGCGGCCCACGGCAGCAGGCCTGAGAACACAGTGGGCCAGCAGACAGCGAAGGGTTACGAGGGATGGGGCACGGACAGACGCTGCTTGGGGACACTGCAGAGACACAGTAGTAAAAGGGAAAGAGAAAATTACAAAGATAAACAGAGCAATTTTCCTGAAGGAGTTAGCACCGTGGTGCGTGCTTTGCCCACCGCACGTAAGCACTGACGGGACACGCACAAGGACACTGAGGGACGCAGGAGGGCGGTGAGAAAACAGCAG
This sequence comes from Ochotona princeps, assembly GCF_030435755.1. Taxonomy (NCBI): domain Eukaryota; kingdom Metazoa; phylum Chordata; class Mammalia; order Lagomorpha; family Ochotonidae; genus Ochotona; species Ochotona princeps. The sequence continues at coordinate 38,719,114 of NC_080852.1, read as the reverse complement.
GCCAGCTGTTAGCTGCAGGCAATGGGAGTGGAGGCCCAAGAGGGATGATTACATTACACACCTTGCAGAGAAGTGATCCTAAAAAAACTACGCACACAGAAAACATGAATGAAAGTGGTACTTATACTCAGTCAAAATGTACAACTACACCAGGAGGCTGAGCAGTCACGCTTTCTGAAGAACCTAAAGGGCTCTTTCATCCCAGGAAGAACACACTGATTTCTATTATAGGGCAACAAATTAATTCATCATGACCCTGTCATAAAGTGAAACTTTTCTTTGCTATCTACATGGTGGGATAAACACACACACACACACACACACACACACACACGTGTTTTCTTTACTGCATCCAATCCAAACTTATTTTTCTTTCTATGGCATAGTTACTTAGATACCTCCCTGCCAGTTATTTAAATTACTTTCTCTCAGTGAAACTTTTTTATTTTCCTCACTTTACAGGCTTAACTTTTGAAAATTCAGTGATCATTTGACATCTTCTTTTCTGTCTTTTCTCCTAAAACGTCAGGTGCCACGCTTGGCACAGCATGTAAGAGGTCACCTGACCCACCTCCATCCCGTAAGAGGTCACCTGAGTTTTGAGTCCCAGACCCTCGATTTCTTTTAAGATTGATCTGTTTATTTGAAATTTGGAGAGAGAGAAGAGGGCAGAGAGCAAGACAGGCCTGCCCACTGGCTCACTCCCCAGATGGCGGCAACAGGAAGCAGTGGGCAGGGTGAAGCAGGGGCCAGGAGCTTCGTCTGGGTCGCCCACATGGGGAGCAGGTCCAAGCACTTGTGTGGTCTTCTGCGGCTTTTCCCAGGCCATGAACAAGGAGCTGGATCAAAAGTAGAGCAGCTCGGACTCACACCGGCACCCAGAAAAGCTTATTAACCGGCTGTGCCACAACACCAGCTCCTGAAGCCCCTACTTTGTACCCAACTTCCTGCGGATGTGCGCTCTCAGAGCACTGCGTCCCTGCCTCACACGTGGGAGACTCCAACTGGCTTCTGCACGGTCTAACCCTGTCTGCGGCAGACACCTGGGGAGTCGACCACCAGATATCTCATCTCTGTCTCATTTTTCTCCCCCTCTCTCTTCCCCTGCCTTTCAAATACAAAATGAAATAATTACGTAAAAAATATAAATATCAAAAGGAAAATCACTCTGACCCCTAACAGCCAGCCGGCCATCATCCACGTCTTCGCAGCAGCAGCTGCTCAGTCCACTGTCCACGCACACGCCCGCTGGCTGCTCTGTACCACCGAAGCACAGGCCCTCCCACCTGCATCACCGTCCCTCCCTCAAACACCACTACTGCACCTGCCCCCTTTAAAATACAAACATGGGAAAAGACGAAATTCCGTTATACATCACAGGAGTATCAGGACTGGGAACAGCCACTCAACGAGCATTTATTGTTTATCAAGTTTAAACTGAAAACCAATCAAGCAACAGCCTTAAGCCAGCCCTGCAGAAGAAACAGGCGCAGGTCATTCAAAGAAAAGGAAATGATCAAACTGGGAATCTGCAAGACACCGAAGCGTTCAAAGCTGGATCAGACGTACTGGTCCTGAGCGGCCCAGACAGGGCGGCGAAGACACGCTTCCACCTTCATCTTCGCACAGCAGTGCTTTCTGAACAACTAATTAACATTCGCAAAGTGCTCAGTGCTAAGCTCAGAGCAGAGCGTCAGAAACCAAAAGCAGGCACGTAACCACCTCTCACTCTATCAGTAATATTAACAAAGGTTGCTATCAAACATTTATAAAAAAATTACTTAAAAAATTACTTATGACCAAAGAAAAAGCAACCCAAGTTCTTCACAAAAAAGTAAATGTTACAAACTTACGATATTTACTGTGGATTTCATCTATTTCCTCTTCTGTCTGGTCCTTCGTAAAAACCATTACCTAAAATATTAAAGAAAAATCTTAATAAGAATCCTCTCCCTCTGAAATAACCAAAATGGAAATTCATACTACAAATTTCAAAATCTCAAATACAAGCATTTATAACAGAGAAAAAGGATTCCTTAAGACTACTGCAGAGACCTAGAAAAGCAACTTCCGCATAATTCCCCCAAATACCATGAACAACACTTTATTCACTACTTCCATTTTTCTGAGAGATTGATTTATTTCAAAGACAGTTATAGAGAAATAAAAAGAAGAGAGAGAGAGAATTTCCATCCGCTGGTTCACCCCCCCAGACAGGAAGGCTGGGCCAGGCTGAAGCCAGGCGCTCCCCCAGTTCTGCCGTGTGGACGGCAGGGGCCTGAGCACACAGGCCATTTTTCACTGCTTTCCCAGGCACATCAAGCATGGAGTTGGATCAAAAAGGAGCAGCCGGCACTGTATGAACCAGCCCTACAGTGCTGGCCCCACTTCTGCAAACAGAAAATGGCCTCTACGCTATAAACTATGTGTAGATTGTGTGTGTGTATAGTATAAACACTGCCTCTATAATAACAGATGAACCATTACCAAAAGGATCAATGAATTCCTCTGTTTTCTGTGTTTGATTCCCCACGTTCATTAAAGCCGAAGGGACTAGTGGAAATGCGGGAATGAAGGCCCTGAGCTGATCCTCATCAGCCCTGCTTGCCTTCTCCTGTCGGCCCTGACTGTGAGGGAAACAATGCAGGACCGCAAGACTAGGTGTGCTGGGTTTCTAGTCCCACTGAATCTCAGGCTGCAAAGACCAGAAAGCAGCACTGGCATGCTGGCCTAGTGAGCTGAGCATTCCGTATTGCAGTGTCAGCTCTGCTTCTGATCCAGCTCTCTGCTGCTGCACCTCACAAGGCACAGATGATGGCCCGAGCAGCTGGGCCCTGCCATTCCTATGGGAGACCAGAATGGAGTTCTTGGCTTTTGGTTTTGTCCTGGCCCAGCCCCAGCTCTTGTAGCCATATGGGGAATAAACTGGCAGATGAAAGATCTCTCTCACTTTCTCTGTCTTCCCTCTCTCTGCCACTCTCTTTCAAATCAACAAATCTTTCAAAAAATAAAAATCCTGCTCACAGAACTTCTTACAGTTCACACAAGGCTAACAAGTCAACATAAACCTCATGTTTTACTGCTCTCTGGTTCTAAACTTACTTCCCTAAGATTGTTGTTTTTCTCATAAACACCAATGGTCTAGGGAAAAAAAAGTCTACTTGGGAGAGCCCCAAACACCTGCTCCAATGTCATGGGACACCTCTCCTGGCATTCCTTCCTCAAGCACTGAGCCATGGAGTCAGAGGAAGGCAGCAGCGAGAGCTGTCTCATCTGCACTGCCTCCCACAGCCCATCAGAACCCCCCACCCTCACAAACTTCCGACACTTAACACCTCTGCAAGGAAAATCACAGGGATATAGAATGCCAGGGCTGGAAAAGGAGGCCTCAGCGTTCAGTTCCTGGTCTTATAGACCCTCAGTGCCACAGAACTACACCAGCAGCTTACCCGCCACAGCCACCAGACAAAGGGGCTCCCTGGGAGTCTGACCCAGGCGGGCAGAAGCATTTTCTACCAGCCTCCAGCTCACAAGCAAATGCCATTCTGGGCTGTATTTGGTGCCAGGAGAGCATTTAATACGATCAGATACTGTGCCGAAGATGAGCCACAAGCAAGCCATAATCTACTAAGCGAAAATGTGTTCTGGCACACTTCCCAGGGAGCAGGCACAATCACAGTTTGCTTTAGTGTCACTAGGCTATTTAGTGCTTTTCCCCTTTCATTTCTACCCAGACACTGAAACAACCTATCAACGTACGCTTTCGTTGAGTTTACTAGCTTCCAAGCGCATCCTGGTCTTCTCCATATTTTCGAGTTCTTGAACTATTTCTGCAGCTGTTAAAATAAGAACATATAATCACTATTAATTACACCATCTGATCACTGTACAGTGACATTGGAAGACAGGGGATGCTGCATGTGAATTTTCTGTCCTACTTTTACAGCTTTTCTGCAAGTCTAATATAATTTTAAAACATAAAAATTACAAAAAAACATAAGAACATGGAGGTACAGCATGCAACTCGTGCGCATACAGCACAGGCTGTAACTAGAAAAGTCAAATCATTCGGTTCTGTCCTTTGGACAGCTAAACGCTGTCTCAATGGAACGTGAGAAGCAGTTTGCTAGTGAGCTCAGTTCTCGGAGATGTCTGCCCCGAATGTGGTGTACAAGGAAGGACACCAGCTGCTCCTCCAGAACAGAGGCCTAAGCTGCAGGGATGTGCCCTTGCCGGCAGGACTCTGCCTGCCTCTGAATGCAGACAGCACAGAAAGCCACTCCACCAAACCTACGGAACATATGACGCCAACCAAGAATGCATGATGCCTCACACACATGTGGCACATTCATTAAACAGTCCACGGAACAAGAGGTCTAAATGGTGACACAGCATGAAGACAGGGTCCCAACTGCTTCAGTTAGATAGCATGCATGTGTGGGAGGGGAATCATATATACTCTTTTCTCTACTCCTACGTATGTCTGAAACAATCACCATTTGTTTAAAATTCCACAGAACTTAAGAATGCAAATGCCTCAACCTGAAGTTTCTGTTTTCCAAGCATTCAGAGGGGCTTTGATCTCCCGAATATTGTAAAGCTGGCAGAAATAAAATAAGCAATCTCTGCGTGAGCCTGAAGAGCTGGCAGCACAGCCTTTCCACACTGACTCACAACCCTGCAACAGGAAACGGACCCTGTGTACTGCTCTCCACAAGGGCCGGAAAGGAGAGTGCAGGCAGAAGGACCAAAGGCTCAGGGACAAGACGGAACAGGGCAGACAGGGCTGAACAGGGCAGGCAGGGCTGAACAGGGCTGAGATGGAACAGGGCAGACAGGGCGGAACAGGGCCGAGATGGAACAGGGCCCTGACTGAACAACGCCAAACAAGATGGAACAGGGCTGAGCAGAACCAAACAGGGCCCTGGCTGAACAGGGCCAAGCAGCACTGAATAGAACCGAACAGGACGGAAAAAAAACAAGGCTCTGCCAAGATACAGAGAAGTCACGAAGAGTCCACAGAGCCAACTCACAGGTTTCTCTTTCGTGGCAAGGGGGACACGTACTACGTGAACAACAGAGGCTCACCAGGGGATCAGGCCTGGGCAAAGCAAGATGCACAGAGGTCAACTGCCCGCATGGGCCAGGACGCTCCGAGAGCAAAGCGGGGGTTACACGGAGGCGTCAACACTCTGCTTCTATACATGTACACACACACAGACTCACACATCACACACGCACAAACATGATGTACATGAATGCCACATACGCACTGTGTGTGACACACACATAATGATGATCTAACTAAACTGCAGGTTTGATCCGAAACTAGATCAAGGACCGAAAGGGCCACTAATGAGTCCCTAACAAAACCAGTACACAGATGAGAAGGCGGAAGCATTCAACAAGGTTGGATCGGGGCTCAGCCGGGACACCCACGACTGTCTCCACCTGCCGGCAGTGGCACAGCGCGACAGCAAGGAGCACCGCACTGTCTCCTGCCATGGCACAGCAGCGAAAGCTGAAATCTTTTCTCTCAGCCTCTCCGCCAGCTACCCTGACCATTTCCATGCTAATTAGACGTTCACATGCGTCTGTAACCCCATGACCTTTGTAATAAATATTAGAATAAAATCAAATAATTTTTTGAAAGACACAGTCCCTGTTCCACGATGACAAGATCATCACTGTCCCCACACAGCTGTGGGAGCGACAGCACATTTACGGACACAAACACTCGGAGAAGGAGTGGGGAAAGGGACTCTTCCGGCAGGTGTGAGGCCATGGGCCTGTGTGAAGTGTGTACTCACACTCCTGGGATAGTTTTTCCATCTTCTCGGAAGTATGAAATTATCTCTAGAAGTATCTTTTAAAAAGAATGCAAAACCAAGACTGTGTTCAGACCCACGATTTCTCAGGGCGCATCTATCCTGCAAGAAGCACTGGACGAGGCCATCCCGGCCCAAGAGGGGAATCCGCTCCTCCAGAAAGCAGCGAGAAGTGATCAATATGCAGGCCAACAGCCATTTTTCCCCAATTTTTCATTTTCCTTAAAAGAAAACTGACAGCCTTCAGCAGAAATACTGCATCAGATTAGCTTGAGGCTTGTGTATCAAGCACACGTGACACGCGCATCCTGTGTTCAGCCCTGAATCCCATCTCTAAGACACTGAGCAAGTGTACCAGCAAATACTCCCAAAGCTCAGAAATTCACAGTACAAAACACTTCTGGCCTGAAGCACTGCAGGTAAGAGAAAATGAAGTAACACTTCCATGCAGCCCATGATCAACAAATAAATACAACGAAAAACACACCAGTATCTGTGAATGCAGGTAAAATGATGCCTAGAGGAAAACTCAGTTTTAAATGCTGACATTGGAAGAATCTGAAATTCATTATCTCAAATGTGTCACAGTAAGTCAGAAAAAGAAGACCAAATTAAATGTGCAATAAACAGAAGAAGGGAGTAACAGAAGACTGAGATTCAATAAAACAAACAAAAAACATAAACCATGTGCTGCCAAAAAAACCCAAAACCTTCATGAGATGCTACTCTCAATTAAAACCACCCGGAGGTACTATTTCACCATCCAGAAGAGCTAAAATTCAAAAAAGATTGACAAGAATGTGGACAAGTGAATTCTCACACAACACAACATAGTTCTTTGGAAACAGTTTCTTAAGAATTTTTTCTATAGACCTAGTAACTCCACTCCTGGGTACTTATCCAAGAGAAATGAAAACACTTCCAACACACTTGTAAAGCTAATGTGCCGGGGGGAAAATAAAGAAAGAAACCAACAGCCAACGTGACAGTGTGAGGTGGTGGAGGATCCACTCTCATGGGTTAATGTCATTACCACAGGACCTAGTAATTATCAAGAATGGATCTGTTGCAGAAACAAAGCAAGGTCCATCCTGTTCCCTCACCCCTCTCTGTTACTCTTCAGCTCACTGCCAGCAGGTGGCGCAGCATAAGGATCTGGGCCAGAGGCCAGCATCTCCACCTTGCACTTGACAGCCTCCAGAACCGGATCCATGAACCAAACACCTGATTATGAACTAGCCAATCAAGGGAATTGCTGCAGCAACATAAAACACCAAGAAACCACATTCATAACTGTTTTAACTGAGACACAGTGTGGCCATCCACCAGCAGGTGACGGCAAGGCAGAGAAAAATGGCAGCCACAACAAGCCTCCTTCACAAGAGCAGAGCAGGAGGTGAGAGGCCACAGAGCCTGCGAGCACAACAGGCAGAACAGCAGCGTGGTGAAGGCCGGAGGGGAGAGCTGCCGTGCCCACGGACACAGCTCCACACCCGGTACCCTGCACAGTGCCAGGAAAAAAGCAGCTCAAGCACCTTGCTCCCAATTTATTTCTGCTTCCTCTCAAAATCATGATGAAGCAGCCTATCAGAGACACCAAGCAACTTGTGCAAGGCCACCCACCCATGACAGGACACTGGAACGTTGCACAGACTCCCTGGATTCACGCTTCACAACCACTGGCTACAACAATCCCTAAGAAAGAGGCAACAGCCACTGAGTGTCTCTGAGCAGCCTCTGGGACCGGGAGCCAGGCCGAGGAGAGGTGGCTCACTCTCCAGCCACCCTGAGAAGAAACGCTTTTACATGTCTTGTCCATTTCTAAAATGTGTCAGAACTGGTTTTGTATGATTCTATAACCTCTGAGGTACACAACACTGTACACCCCATCTTTTCTTATTTTACCTGATTTAGGGTGCAGAGCATCACACTGGGCATTGTACATATGCACAAATTCTTGGTGTCTTTTAATAAGCTGTTGTTTACTTCCTTGAATAGATAATCCATGCTGTTTCAGCTTTTTCTTCAAATCACGATCAGACAGCAAGTTGTACACAGTTTTAGGCAGCGGCTTCCTTTTGTGAACAGAACTGAAAGGGAGAAAATACATCTCTGAGTATTACTGAGAATAATCAAACGTTTTTCACATAAAACAGTGACTTCTCTTCTGACTCAGTGTCTCGGTGGCTGGAGGAACAGAAGAGCCATCAGGCGAAAAGCGGGAGGAGGAGGAGCGTGGTGCAGGTGAGGTGGGCAGCGCCTCCCAGAAGACATGTCACAGGGCACGTCAGGCAGAAGGGTCTAGGGACAGCCAGAGTGAGACACTAACTCCAGACAGGGTACAGGCCTGCAGCATGGAAGGCTTGTGGGGAAGGCATGTGGCCGCACGCGCACACACAGATCCACTCCACTCTCCACACTGCTAACGCAGAAACAAGAGTTTTTCCTTGAAGCTGCCTACGGTTCAGGCACAAAACCCCGTAGAACTCATTTGTTTCACAAGATATACTACAAATGCTGCTGAAAGCAAGGTTAAGGGCTTTCAGAGCGTCATCACAGATGGCCTCTGTAGAAAAACTCTAACCACAGGGAGAAATATCCCCCCAAATCCAGCACAGGAAGTCTGCAGAGAAGCCCTGCTGGGACGCTGGTGTTGCCTAACTCCTCACCCCAAGCAGCAGCATTTCGGGAAGCTGATGAGTAGAGAATGTGGCAGCATCCTCAAAGAACACAGCGAAATCACTGCCGAGCTCTGTTATCTCCAACTGTGACTGTTCCCGTTGGTGAATACGGTAGGGCACTTCAAGAACTGCACCAGCAAAATCACCGCCTGGCCTTTCATTTTATTTACACACTTACTGCTATGATAAAGGCTAACCCATAATTTTAAACAAAAAGCTACATGAAATTTCTTCTATCCCCCAATAAAAAGCCTTAATAAATACTGGTTCTTAAAATGAACTAGAATTCAAACTACCTAAAAGTTTCAATGACTTCAGTCAATGTTTGTCTGATGACAGCAGGATGCCCTAGTACACAGCCCAGCCCCACTTGTGGTCACAAGCAGCAGGTCTGTTTGGAAACCTAGACGTTACAAAGGCTCTGGATATCACCAGTTCATACAGGGCTGCTCCTGGGCCCCAGGACCCTCTGGTAGAGCTGGTTTGAAATGCAGATGGTTAGGCTCATGTTCACTCCACCCACCAAGCAGGATCTAAAATTGGTATTCTCCACAGGTTCCCTGGAGTTAACCGGAAGCCACTGGCTCCCAGGTGGCACTTACAGACACGTCACAGCTGAGCACCAACCATTTCCCTCCCAACCAGCAGTGCCAAGCCGTCTCAGTTCTTTTCTGCTCAACAAAGTCTAAAAGCCAGAAATAACTGCTCGACTATTAAAAGACCCGTAAGCTCTCCACAGATTACATTTTTCTGAAAAATGCTCGCCCTATAATGACAGTCCAATGAATTCTTTTTTTTTTTTTAAAGATTTATTCACTTTATTACAGTCAGATATACAGAGAGGAGGAGAGACAGAGAGAAAGATCTTCTGTCTGATGTTTCACTCCCCAAGTGAGCCGCAACGGCTGGTACGCGCCGATCCGAAGCCGGGAACCTGGAACCTCCTCCAGGTCTCCCACGCGGGTGCAGGGTCCCAAAGCTTTGGGCTGTCCTCGACTGCTTTCCCAGGCCACAAGCAGGGAGCTGGATGGGAAGTGGAGCTGCCGGGATTAGAACCGGCGCCCATATGGGATCCCGGGGCGCTCAAGGCGAGGACTTTAGCCGCTAGGCCACACCGCCGGGCCCAGTCCAATGAATTCTAAAGAGACTGATAAAATGATTGCAAAATAAACCCACGGTACACAGCAACAGCTGAACAACTCTGTAGGTATTTACGCAAACACATGGAAGAACAATTTATCAATTCTGTATCTAACTCATTTATTTCCTAAAGGAGACAAGATTAAACTTACAACCGTGAAATTCTAAAGGACTATACTATTTCCCAAAATTTACAATGAGAAATTTCCCCGAGATGAAATGTGGAGCTGTGCAAAGTGCATAGGAGGGGCTAAGAACCTGAAGGTACCTGCAGAGGGCGCACTCTGACCCAACTCCACCCACGGTCAGCAGAAAGCTTGGAAGCACGCTGTGCAGAAGGGAATGCTAAGAGAAGGTCGGGGACGCTCTTCCGTGTGAGCCAACCCAACACCAGGATATCACTACATAGAGACGAGGGTCCTGGCTCCCAGAATGTGTCTTCATGAACAATGCTTTTACAAGATTAAAGTTAGAAATATAAGTAGGGTTGGAGATCAATAAACTTAGGAATTACTGGGCTTAAACAAACAAACAAACAAAACCAAACAGAAAAGCAAAACAGGGGCCAGTACAGTGGTTCAACAGGCCGATCTTTCTCCCTGAAACACTGGCATCCTATTTGGGTGCCGTCCATGTCCTGGCTGCTCCATTTCCCTTCCAGCTCCCGCTGCGGCCTGGAAAAGCAGTGGAAGATGGCCCAAAGCCTTGGGACCCTGTACTGGCGTAGGAGATCTGAAGAGGCTCTTGGCTCCTGGCTTCGGATCAGCTCAGCTCTGGCTATTGTGGCCATTTGGGGAGTGAGCCTGAGAATGGAAGATCTTTCTCTCTCTGTCTCTCCTTCTGTCCATCAACCTGACCCACCTTTCCAATAACAAACGAAGAAAAACAAGGTTTACTTTTAGGGCAGGACTTTGCAGAGCCTGCCTCACATGAAAAGGACGATCAGCAGGTGGCGTGCCCGAGCCACACGCATGGGCAGCAGCTGGACCACAGCATTCTGTGGTGCAAGGCTTGGAATGACTTGTGGAAGGTAGTAATTTATGAAATATGTCTTTGCATTAAACCTGTTCACAAAAACATGACAGATGTATCTAAGAAAAACCAGGTCCTCATTGCTAACTCCAACCTTCATGGAGAAAACACTCAGCCTCTATATTCCCAACTCATCCTAAAGGAATAAACGCTTGGAGAAACAGCAGGCTGTCAGAGAAACAAGCCTGGGGACCATTCAGATCCGTTCATCCCAAACTCTTGCACCCAAGCCATCTGAAACCCTGCTTTCTCTTCTACACATTCACCCGCTAGGTAGGAGCGTTGTGTGTGCCAACTGTGCCAGGAAATAACATGGCAGGTGGTGTTAATTGGTTAACTTCTAGGTCACCGTGACGTGTCTCTTCTTCAGAAGCTAAAATGCATTCAAAAATCAAGCCATATCTTTCTATTTTTAATCACAAAAACAGGAAGATGGTCCTGCCATCTTTCCTACATACCATCACTTCAGCATGTTTTTTAGAAACAGCTCTTCTAAATTCAAATGAAGATGAAGAACCAGTCATCCTGCCCACGCCCACGTCCCAGACCCCATTCGTTTCTTCAGCCTCTGTCTCCTTTCTGAATCTTCTTTTCCTAGAAAGTTTTAACTCTTCTGCTGCCCTAAATGCTTCCCATTTATCATCTGCTCTTTCCCTGGGGAGAGTGGAAGGCTTAGCAAAGCTCTACTCTACAAAAACAACACCTATTTTCCCAAACATGAGTTTAGGAAGAACTGAAAATTAATTTTTAAAATTGTTCCAGCAGTGCACATTGCAGTACAGCTGATTATTCTGGCCCAGTGGGAGGGAGGAAAGAACAAGCCGACAGGGATCAGGAAGCAGCGGCAGGGTCAAAGGAGAGGGGACTGAAGAGGGCCTGGGCCAGACAAGAGGCCGAGTACAACAACTGCAGGAGACACCCAGAGAAACGGCTCAAGAGTTGCAGGAGGCTGTGTCATGACAGAGCTTCAACACCAGCATCCCACACATTCCACTCCTGAACCAGCTCTCAATTCATGCGCCTGGGAAGGCGGCAGAAGACGGCCCGAGGACTTGAGCAGATGGAGGTCCAGGCTCCTGGCGTCAGCCCAGCCCCGTCCTGGCTGTTTGTCCATCTAGGGAGTGAACCAGCAGATAGCTCCCTCTCCCTGTAACTCTGCCTTTCAAATAAAGAAATCCTGGAAGAGAGAAAACTGTGCTCAACTTCCTTACCTTCTGAGGCTCTCCTTCTTCTCTTCCCGTGATAAACAGCTGTCCAGGTGCTTATTAATGTGATTCTCTGGGATGCTAACCCCACACACAGGACAATCCACTGCATTTTCCAAAAAGAGAAAAAGACTTTATTATTTGCAGAAAGATTAAAAAAAAAATACAAGCCAGTATCTTTTTTTTTTTTTTTTAAGATTTATTTTATTTTTATTACAAAGTCAGATATACTGAGAGGAGGAGAGATAGAGAGGAAGTGGAGCTGCCGGGATTAGAACCAGCGGCCATATGGGATCAAGGCGAGGACCTTAGCCAGCAGGCCATGCTGCCGAGCCCCAAGCCAGTATCTTTTAGCAATTAGGATAAAAAGCAAAATTTCAACTTAATAGGCAATAAGAAAATTTTTAAAAAAAAGGAATCCCCCATCCAGGCACCAGGAATGAGAAACGCTCTGTTGACTCGCACGCAGCCTCCGGCCTGGTGCAAGACCGCATGTACGCTTGCTAAGTAATCAACCAGCAAATGCTTTGGTTAGTCTCCTCTATCAAGGCACAGCCGAACTACAAAGCCAATCCTAGGATTGCCCAAGCACTAGCAGGCCTCCACATGTAACACAAACACAGTGGAAGAACCCGAGCAAGACGGGCCTGGCCCACAACAGGACAGCTCAGAAGCAGCTCATTCAGGGTTTGGGGTTGGGCCCACTACTGTCCAGTTTGTCACTGGGTACAAACTGGCTACTTTAGCTTCCATCTCTAGTTCCCCTCAGAATGTCAGCATGAGCCAGCCCTCCCCCGCAGTCTCAGGGAGATGCAGGGATCTGGGCAGCTCTCTCAGGCTGTGTGGATGAAAGGTCAGGCAGAACAGCACCATGCCCAGCCCTCCACTCCCACCTCACCAAATCAGGGACAATTTCATCTACCCTATGCATGGTTTGCTGGAAGCATTCAATTAGAAAGCAGCTTTTGCTAGAGGTTAAGAAAGAAAAAAATTACCAAGCTAAAAATGCTAAGTAATAACTATCAATCCAGGAGAAGATATGCTAGAAAATCAACATGACAATTATGTATTCTTAAAGAACTGTAAACACATAACTAACAAACAAATTCCAATCCACGTTTAACAACACTGACAGAGGCCAGCACTGCGCATGGATGGCTTCACCACAATGTCCCAGACTGCTCCCAGTGTCACGGGCAGGGAAAGACACAGAGGCTGAGCAAGCTGGGCAAACAGATGCTATAAAATGCTCTCCAAGAAGGCAGGCGTTCAGAGCACGGCCTGTCACACAGAGGTCACCTGGCTGAGAAGATGACCACTGAGTAGGAAAACACCTCGTGAAAACAAGTTCCTACCTTTGGTGACTTGTTTCAGAGTGGATGTTGAGGGGGTTTCGGGGCGCCTGGCCTCAGAGGAGCTGGGCGTCATCGGCTCTGAGAAGCACGTCCCCGTGGACTCAGCCGAGCTGCCCAGATCTTTCTGCGGGGTGAGCGTGCTCTCCTTCTCGGCTGACAGAGGCTCCGGGGCGGGACTGGCGCCCTCTCTGATCAGGAAGCTGTCCATCGGCCTGCTTGCCAGCTTTGCAGGAGGCCTGGATGCCACGGAAGTGGGGGCTCTGACCGCAAGTCTCTTGGCAGAGGAGGAAACGGGAGACACGGGCGGCGACTCCAAAGCCAGCTGCAACAAACGATCCCTGGAAGCATGGACACAGTCCCAGACTTTCCACCAGATAACAAAGTACAACTTAAAACACGACAGATGATCAAGACACGGAACTGTACTTAGCAAATTAACTAACACAAGCTGTGTTCTCCCTGGGGTACAGATCTAATGCCATAATAATAACCATGCCAAAGCATTTCTTGTGGAATAAAACACAAAGTGATTCAAAAGACGGCTAATTTGTACGTAAGCAAGTGGAAGGAAGTCAGGTTCTGGTCACAGAGAAGAGCCGACGTGAAACATATTCTCTAACAATCAAAGTTGGGCAAAACAGAAAACTGGGGCCCGTCATGGTAGCCTAGTGGCTGGGGTCCTTGCCTTGCACATGTCAGTATCCTGTATGGGTGACGGTTCTAATCCCGGCTGCTCCACCTCCCATCCAGCTCCCTGCTTGTGGCCTGGGAAAGCAGTTGAGGACGGCCCAAAGCCTTGGGACCCTGCACCCGCGTGGGAGACCTGGAGGAGGCTCTTGACTCCTGGCTGCTGGCTTTGGATAGGCTCAGCTCTGGCCACTATCACTGCTTGGGGAATGAACCAGCAGATGGAAGATCTTTCTCTCTGTGTCTCTGTCTCTCTGTATATCTGCCTTTCCAATAAAAATTAATGAATCTTTAAAAGACAAAACAAAACAAACAGAAAACTGGGCTGTACTAGCACGAGGTCTGGGCCTGGGAGAACAGACACACGGATGAAGCAGCTGCACTAGTACGAGATGCGAGCACCAGGGCCTGGGCAGCTCTGTCAGCACCAGAGTCTGCTGGGGCCGAGCCCGAAGCCGAGAGAACACGGTGAACAGGAGGGACACTGAGAGGCAACGCCACAAGGCTCACACCTTACGCAAAGAACCCCACTGGGGAAAGATGAACAGGACTGAACCTGACTCAGTGAACAGCAGGTCTACTATCTTTTGTCAGAACAGAACTTCACATCTTTCAAATGAACACAATTCGCGGCTTACACATTTCAGCACACTATCTAGCAAATATTTTAAAATTACTAGACATGCAAAGAAACAAGGGGAAAAGCAGACACCAATCAAGACACAACCACCAACAGCAGCAAAGCTGAAGCAACCCAAACAGTGGAGTGAGTGGCTAAGACTTAGAAAAGATGGCAAATGGATAAAAAAGATAGTGTATTTAAAAGAGGTTGAAGCCCATGCGAATTAATCAAAGGAGTTGCAGAACGGGCTGGGTGTAGCAGAAGGTAGTATTACTAAACAAGCAGGCAAATCAGCAGAAAATAACCAAACTAAAACAAAGAAGAGGAATGGAAAAGACCAAGCAAGAAAAGCGTGACATGTACGGGGAAGAAAAAACATCTTGCTAAAAAAAGTGAAATTCATTAGTCCTTTCATAACAGGCGCCGGTTCTAATCCCGGCAGCTCCACTTCCCATCCAGCTCCCTGCTTGTGGCCTGGGAAAGCAGTCGAGGACGGCCCAAGGCTTTGGAACCTTGCACCTGTGTGGGAGACCCACAAGAGGTTTCAGGTTCCCGGCTTCGGATCAGCGCAGCACCGGCCATTGCGCTCACTTGGGGAGTGAATCATCAGATGGAAGATCTTCCTCTTTGTCTCTCTTCTCTGTATATCTGACTTTGTAATAAAAATAAATAAATCTTAAAAAAAAAAGTTCTAATTTGATTTTTGTTCCACACAACAGATTCTTAAGAACCTTAAATTAAACCGAATCAAGAAAAAAGAAAACATGGTTTTGAAAATAAAGGAAAGGTCCGAAGAAAATATACGAGCTGTATATCTGAAGTTATTTCCAACATCTTATTATCCAGCTTAAGATATTGTATTTTGGAAAAAAATCATAAAAATTACATTCGTAGTGTACACTGGCAGATGGAAAAACAAAAACAAATGAAACCAATCAAGAATGTAGGCATGTTACAGATTTTAATCCCAAGATTAAATTTCCTCCCTTGTCAATCCTAAACCAGAGTTTAGACAAGCAATACACCGGTTAGCGTGAGTTCCAGGCTCACTCCTGCGCACACGAAGTGCCACAGCAAGTCTGCCCTGCACAACAGACATCCAGGGACGGTCCCCAGGAGGACGGTGCTGGAAGCAGAGCAATCCCAAGAGAGCCAGCAAAAGGAGCACGCGTGAAGGGCTGCCGTCCAGCACACTCCCAACCACACTCAGTCCCTCCCTCGTGCAGAGAGCACGACTGTCCTCTCCACGGCCCGAAAAGTACAGACCTCCCTTGCAGCCAGGCAGGGCGATTCCTGCCTCGGCCTAGCAGGGAGGTGCTGTCTGCTTCCAGCTGGGGGAGGGGCTACAAAAAACACACTGGAGCTGGCTTAGAGAAAATCAGACTTTCTCTGGACAACAAAATCTCTCAGAAAGACATGGCCCCAAGCTCTCTCACACACTCTGAAAAGCAATGGGGGAACCGCGGGGGGACAAGACAGTGAGCTCAGTGGGCAACGTGCCAGTTACAGGCCAAGTCCTCCTGCGCCTAACCCCAGCTGCCTGCTACTACAGACGCTCGGCGCAGGAAGCTGGGTAGCTGGGCTGTGCCCCTATCAGGGAGACCTGAATTAGACTCCCAGCTTCCTGCCAGCCCCGGGTGCTGCTAGCATTTGGGAAGCAAACCAGAGGACAGGACGGTGCACACTCGCTCGCTCGCTCTCTCTCTTCTCTCTCTCTCTGTCTCCTGATCCCTTCAAACAAATAAAAATTTCATTCAAAATACCAATTAACCAGTGAAGCACTTTAAAGTAAGAAAAGCAGTCACTTTAATTATGCGAATCAGAGAATCTCGGGTTTGGTTTTTTCTTTTTTGGAGTTTCTTAATCTACACAAGCCTACCATTGCTTTAGGACCTGATCAAAGCGCTCATGAGTTCTAAACATGAGCACTAAGCTTAATCAAGTTTGGGATACAAACCACTAAAGACACACAGAATCCTACTGGAGGAAATCCACCTGTAACTTGAGGGGGAATGTGACTCCAAGAACATCCCAACAACCCTAACACTCAGAGCCCCGGAGTGTGGACGCCCAGCCATGACCTAAAACAAGTGTATCCTTAATGAAAAGCCTTTCTCAACTTCTGTGATTAAATCTCAGCACAGTTCAAGGTACTGTTACATAAAACACATCTTTCTGGCTCACTTGGCAGATCACATCACTCACTTCACACCTTCTCGCACACGGGCTAAGAAGTAAAGCCACACATCCGAGTTTCAGACAACACAAGAATCACGTGCTGCACCAGGCACATCATTTTTCACATTAAGAGTTAATGGGAGAGGCGAGCCGAGGGCTGCGGGAGAGGACGTCTAGCTCGGATCCCGAACCCAGTCCGCCATGTGCCCATGGCTCATGGCGGGCTGGGCCCGGACATGCCTGGGTGCGGCCTGCTTCCTTCTGGGGTGAGTACGCCGAGGGGGGAGGCCTCCGTGACTGGGCATGTCCGGGACCCACCCAACACCCTCATTGGGTGGTGGGTGAACGGGATTGGGGAGGGGCGCAACCTCGGGCCTGCAGGATTTAACTTCCGGCTGCCAGAGGCGAGCCGAGGGCTGCGGGAGAGGACGTCTAGCTCGGATCCCGAACCCAGTCCGCCATGTGCCCATGGCTCATGGCGGGCTGGGCCAGGGCGGCCAGTGCGCCATTTGGCGCCAGGCTGTGCCTACTGGCCGCCCGGCCGGGGAGCTCTGTGGTATTGGACATCTGAATCGCTGCTGAGATAGCTCTAGAGTGACCCCACTGTTTCTGGGATCTGAGTCAATCCTAAAGATTCCCAATGCCAGTAACTCTTCCTTTGAAGAACTTCCAATCCCTTAACAATGCTGAGCTTTGAACACCTATCAAGTAAAAGATAAGCTCCGGCTAGTGTAGCAGGCTGGCACCTAATGGTCCTCGGAGCAACCACGTGCAGGTGTGTGATTTACAGCTAGGAACGGTCCCAATCTGGGAAGCCACAGCTGGGATGAGGTTCCCACCAAGGGGTGTATGTGCTGGAATGGGGGCTGCGTTCTATCTAGGAAACAGTTGCAGTCACCCGAGGCACTAGTGTGGGCTGGGATTGGATGCACCAGGCCGGTTCAGATCCCAGCACCATCAGGTGTTATGGAGAAACAGGGTAGATGTGGGACTGACTAGGCTGGGTCTCAATCCCCTTCTGAGCCATGTGTGAGCTGTATGTGGGTATGGACGAGCCATGGCTGGGCTGAAACATCCAACAACAAGAGTCAGAATGGGGTGAAAGCCAGCCAGGAAAAGCCACTGTTCCTGCTAGGACAGGACGTGAACTGAGTAGGGTTGGCTCAAGAACCCCCTGGCAAGCGCAAAATCTGGCATTGGGAGGGGTTCTGATGGAGGAGCCTGGGCAACTCCTCTGGCAGGACACAGTCCCTGCAGGTAAGCGCGAGAAGCATGATTGGAAACAGCCCAGAATAGGCCATGGAAAGTTTCCCACTGGCATGCATTCGGCATGGGTCAGGAGCAGGCCAGGCTGAATCAGTTCATGTCATCCTCTGGCAAATCCGATCACCAGAACAGAGTGTGGAATGTGCCGGGTTTGGTTGCGACAAAACCAGTACACATTCTGGAACGCCAGGGCGTGGTTGCCTGTACTGGATATGAATGCAACACCCATCCAGCACACGTGAGATCCAGGAAGGGAGGGGCAGAGCTGGCGGGGGGGTTAAGGGGCTGGTCCCCTCGCTGGACAACCACTCCCACTGGAGAGTGTTGGCTGGGATAGAGACAGACACGACTAAGCAAGGCTACAACACCTGTGCGCTGCATGTGGACAAGATCAGGGCCACAGCATCAGCTGGCAGAAGCTGGCACTGGGGACTAATACTGTCGAGTCAAATCACAGGACCACCTAAAGAGTGCATAAACCGGGACAGAGAGACCTGGGAGGGAAAAAGTGGGTTCCCCCTTCTTGGGTCACTATTCCCGTGGGAGGGCATGAAAACTAGGACGGGGGCTGGGATGGCTAGACAGAGGCACTCAACAACATCTGTGAGGGCTGGATGGTTGAGTCGATTAGATAGAACTAAGCTTTAATACCCATTGACAAGTACCAGAGCCAAATGGGATGGGGGACAGACTGGTCTTCTGCTACACAAATTGGCAAACCAGGGTAGGGGGCAGGCTTGGTGGGGGTTATTGTGGGTCGCCCCGACTAGGCTGCAGCTCCCACTGGTTGATGTAAGGGCCGAACCAGACTGGACTGCAACACCCATTGGTTCCAGTGCAACTCGGGACTGAAAACAGAACCAACACAGCAATTGCAACCACCAGCTGATCAGGGTGATGGACTGTGCCGGGCCCTGTGCTTGCTAGAACATACAAGAATCTGGTCTGGGAATACCTCAAAGTATCTTTGGAGATCTCCCCACTTGAACTGCTGGACTCAGAATTCTAACCAAGAAAAGACAGAAGACAGAATAGGACAATCATTCATCTCAGCTACATGTTGGCAGCGAAATATGGGACAAATGGAGACTTCATGATGGACCATATCAATCAGTGGACCACCTCATCGAGCGAAACTGGCAGTGACTCATAACTGGAGAACTATTAACTCCACTTGAGCACATATCTCAGAGCATGCCCCACATATGGGACTTGGGGTGGGCGGGAAACCGGGTGGGGCTTCTCCCTCAATATCCCCTTTTACCTCAGATACATGATGGAAACAATATGGACATAATAGCATTGCCCACCTCCCTATCCCCCCGAACCTTTTTTTTTTTTTTTTTTTTTTCCTTCTCTTTCGTGATTTTCCTTCAACTATAGTTAACTATGTAAAGATTGTCAACAACAATACAATAAAATGGATTATATATAAAAAAAAAAAAAAAAAAAAAAAAAAAAAGAGTTAATGGATTAATGGACAACAGAGAGAAGCAATTACAGACATGTGTCCACGGGCCAGTGTGCCCATGTCTAACTCCACGGAGAGGCCCAGGCAGCTGCAAGCACCAGGTCCAGGTCTCCAGAAAGTTCTTCCCCAGTGGAAGGAAGCAGGGTTCCTGAGATAAACAGCTGCATCTAAGGCCAGGCCACCAGAATTACAGGCTGCCGCGGGAGCAGGGTCCCAGCACCCAATGGCAGCCGAGTCCTCCCACTGCACCTTCTCCGGTGTTCTTCACCACGGGAGAATGTCTGCTGGGTCGAGGAATAAAACAGCACATGTGCACGCACAGTACCATCACTTCCTTTCTCCTACACTCCCTGTCGGACAAGTGTACATAGAAGAGACCGAGCACCCACAACAGGAAGAGCAGTTAGAAGTTAGTCACATAATTACATCATACCGTGCAAAATTCAAGCTTTTTACCAGTTCATCTAACACACGGTTATTTTTCAGGTCCGGCTCTGTGACAGTCTAGAAAAGAAAAACAACAGACGGAGAAAGGTCAAAAGCAGTAATTTATTCATCCCAAGCATGATTCGGGTCCGAGCAGTCGCCTGCAGCGCTCCCCCAAGCCTTCCAGGAAAACCTCCAGGTAAAGCTCAGTTAGCTCGGCCTCTACGGGATCTTACAACAGTGACTCGGGATCTGCTGAAGGCTGAGAAAGGCTCCCCAAGCACTTGTTAAAGCACACATTAGTTACCTGGTGCTCAGGAAGGTAAAACCAAGTATGGGCAAGAACCTTTCTTCAAAATGCCAGCACTCGGCTTTCCAAAAACTTCTCCCAATAAACAGGAGAGTGATGCTCTGTTACGTAATAACATCGGGAGGAACTCTGAGCATTCAGAGTGTGAACACAAGCTCAGCTTTCAAGAAGGCCAAAGGAAACGGCCAACTGGAGGACTTGTGAGTGGTCCCTGGTCCCTGGCAAGCAGAGCCGGGCAGCTCTGGGGCCCGGGAGCCCCATGGCGCCATTTCTGACTCAGGGGACAGCCCTGACACGCTCAGTGACATTGCCACACAATGCTCCCCCCGAGAGGCTGAATGGGCCCACCCATCCACAGCCCCCGCACTCTCACAGGACTCTTGCTCTCACTACCCACCTCTATGTCCAAATCTCCCTTTTAATCTTCCCCTCCATGTATCGCCACTACTTAGACAGTTTGTCAAACTACAATAATAAACTGCCTGGTGTTTCCCTGACCATCTAGCCTGGCAGAGAGACTGGGGACTGGTGAGGCTGGTGACGGATCATGGCTGCACACATCTGCCTTCTGCCCAAATCCTGACCGCAACCCTTGGTAACTGCGTAATCCCGCCACCAGATTTCCCCCTAAAGCGAGAAATTAACAACAAAACTAAGGCCCATAAAATCATGTGCTATAAGAATTAAAGAGTTGGGGCTGGCATGGTGGCTTATCATGCTTATCCTCCATCTGCAGGGCCAGGATCCCATACAGGTGCCAGGTCGAGTCCCAGCTGCTACACTTCTGACCCAGCTCCTGGGAAAGCAGCTGAGAATGGCTCAGATCCTTGGGACCCTGAACCCATGTGGGAGGCCTGGAGCCCCATGTGGGAGCTCTGGCTCCTGGCTTCGGACTGCTCAACTTGGCCATCGTGGCCATTCAGGGAGTCAACCAGCAGAAGGAAGAGTGAGCTCTCTCTCTCTCTCTCTCTCTCCCATCTTCCCTCCCTCCCTCCTCTTTTCTCTCTGTAAGTCTACCTCTCAAATAATCTTTTAAAAAATAAAAATAAAGAAGTAGAGAGAGCTACATCCTTGTCTTACAATTTGTTTTTACTTCCTTAAGTACAGGTTATAAGAAAGGTCCTTCCTGAAAATGCCTTTTACAAAGTTTAATTTAGTAACTGTGTTTCTCCCCAAGGGCCACTGCACATAAATGAAGCAGAAATATCTGTGTGAATCAATAAGTCAAAAAACAACTCACCACACAACAGGTTGGACACTGAGTTTTATAAGACAGAAATTTTCTTATACATAGAGAACAATCTGCAAAAACAAAATGCAACTCGATAAATCAAACAATACTAGTAACACAGGAATGACAACAAGGCACTTGCATCATCATTTTAAAAGCTATCATGATAATCTCCCATTTCCAGCACCTTTACACCTGTGCACAGTGAGCCTGCCGGCACACACTCTCAGCACGCACCTTGCATTCTGCAAGCATCACACACACCCTCTCTGTAGTGCGGCAGCGGTGAGACCACAGCTGGTGCTGCACAAACACGCGAGGATGCTCTGCACCTTTCCAAACAAGATATTTACACACGTGAAGAAATAAGAACCCCCACGTTATCAAAGGAGGGACTTGTATGTCCTAAACCCATAGATGACAGCCATTTCTCACTCTCCACACGCAGGCCCTAAGAGCCTCAGAGCCTCAGGGCACCAGGCAGGCAGCGCAAGCCCGCACCAGTCGCACAGCAAACGTGCATGAACTAAACGTGTCACTCTGGGTGGTGTAAAACGCTCTTCCAGGCAAAGAAAACGCCCACGTGACTAAAGACAAGGGTCACCAAGCAACACTCACTAGTAGCCCCAGCTCGGCTGGGCTGAAGCTTGGTCACAGAGAAGTCACTGAGAAGACAGGATGGTGTCAGTGGCATATACCAGGAAACAAGCACGCCATGCCAGCCTCAAAGGAACCCAACAAGGATGGAACAGACGGAGGTCAAGTTCTGGGACGCAAAGACAAGAGGTGCTGACTGGGCATGTCAGGGGCTTGGAGGTCCCCAGAAACTCCAACAGCTAAAAAGCAGAGACACACAGCCCTCCCTAGACCCGTCAGACACATGGTCACAGGGTAGGCTGCTGCCCCCAAAACTGAGGGACAGGTGGACAGAGAACCACAGCGGAGCAGAGACACAGCAGGAAACCCAGCGCTGCAAGCAAAGTGCTGGCCACTCAGCGTGGACGCGCCCCACAGCCTCAACCTCCAGGCCACCCTGCCTTGGGCGGCCCTGAGCGCCAGCTCCAGCTCTCCTGCCAGGTTCTCACGGCAAACAGTGGAAAACTCCCTTGTCCACGTGGCCAGGGGAGGGGCAAAGCAACTGTGTGGCAAGAAACCATGTAAGCAGAGCCCGCCCACTGCAGGGCCGTCAGGGCCCAGGCGACGTGCAAAACTGCCACCACCCCATCCTGACGCATGTGAATTTACAGCCATAGGGCATGGCCACACAGAGCTGATCACAGCCATGGAGCATGGCCACACAGAGCTGATCACAGCATGGCCATATAGAGCTGATCACAGCCATGGGGCATGGCCACACAGAGCTGAGCACACCCCACACCCCACTGCAACTGCGGCCATCTGGAGGGTTAACAAGTGGGGAGAAGACCAGTATCTACTGCCCCCTCCACCACCACTGCTGTGGTCTGCACGCAGCTTGCCCCAGCTTGCCCCAGCCGGGTTCTGTGATGGAGGCGGACCATGGGGAGGGGAGGCCACATTCCCAGTGGCTGCATGCTGGGGGTGCTAAACCTGTCCTCATGTCAATTCTCAAAGAGCGACAGCACCTCTCTGGCTTCCGGGATGGCCAGGAGCCTTGAGGCCACACACCATGCCATGCTGCAGCCAGGGCAGCTGGGCAGCGCAAGCCCCACACCACGCTGCCTGACTCCCAACCTCCGCCACTGAGCTCAGCGAGCAACCAGCCTCGGGTGCTTCATCACAGCCATGGAAACTGAGGGATATGCAGGCCTTCAAAGAAGGGCTGAAGACTTCTTCAAACACAGCAAAATTACTTAGGTGAGAAACCCAATCTATGTAAAGGAAAAAAGAGCAAGAGCCTGGGAGAAAGCATAGTGAAAGCTAGGTGAGCATTTCATTTTCCTTATTAACCTAAGAGGGTGGGAGGAGCAGTGTTGCGGTGTAGCAGGCAAAGTCACCACCAGCAATGCCGGCATGCGGGCACGGGCTCAAGTCCCAGCTGCTCTATCTCCCAGCAGCTCTCCACCAGGGCAAGGTGGAGAGGAGGCGCCTGGCCTACTGGGGCTGCCATCACACGCCAGGTGGCCTAAAGAACAAGACTCACCTCCTCCCAGTTCTGGGGGCCGGAAGCCCAGCATCACGAAGTCACACTGTGTCCTCTAGGGGGCGAAGCCGCTCCAGGCCCTGAGGCTCATCATGATGCCCTTGAGGGCTTCCCATCCAAACCCCAGCACACCGAGGGCTGCAGACAGCATGGGGAATCAGGGGGACGGCTCGAGTCAGGCACTCCAGCCCGAAATTTATCTAGTCCTCACATGCACAAAACAGTCACCTCATACTAACAGCCCCAAAAGTCTTAGCGCCAGTGTTGAAGTCGGACATCATCTCCACAGCACCTCCATCGGATGCAGGTGAGAGTCAAGCAGGAGTCGGCCTCTGGACCATCAGTGCTGGCCTCTCCTGGGCAACACTGGACAACTGCTCCCCATCAGTCCTGGCAGACCTGCCAGTGATCATACCCACAGGGCGTGACTGCGATCCAAGGATAACCCTGCCATAACACTGCCGCCCTCCCACTGCAAAGTGAGCTGAGCCCAGCCTCAGGCCAGCGCCGCCCTCCTCTGTCCTGTGCACGTGGTGTGTGCAGAGCCTTAAGAAGGCAAGGGGAGGAAAACACTGCCATCTGCTTGGGAACGTAGGTTGCCTCTTGATTCCACAAAGGTCACTGACTGAAAACTCACACTCCACTTCTTGAAAAGATAAAATGAAATTGCTTTCCACTCTTACACAATTCTTAGTTAAGCTTTAAAAAATACTGCCTGGGCCCGGCGGCGTGGCCTAGCGGCTAAAGTCCTCGCCTTGAAAGCCCCGGGATCCCATATGGGTGCCGGTTCTAATCCCGGCAGCTTCACTTCCCATCCAGCTCCCTTCTTGTGGCCTGGGAAAGCAGTTGAGGACGGCCCAATGCATTGGGACACTGCACCCGCGTGGGAGACCTGGAAGAGGTTCCTGGTTCCTGGCTTCGGATCGGCGCGCACTGGCCCGTTGCGGCTCACTTGGGGAGTGAATCATCGGATGGAAGATCTTCCTCTCTGTCTCTCCTCCTCTCTGTATATCTGGCTGTAATAATAAAAAAAAAAAATACTGCCTGGCAACCTTTAAAAGAATGGTAACTCAATAAGTGAATAAGCCCATGATTTCATCTAAGAGCAAATATTCTGAGCATATTCCATGACAAAATAGAAAAATCGTACAAATACAAAGAAGAGTGGCACCTGAGCTTACCAGTCTTTACAAGACCACTTTCACTCACGGGCATGGCACAGACGGGAGTAAACCCACTCTGGTCCAGAACACTCTACACCACCAACTCGGAGTGGCCACCTGGCCGCTATACACCCTACAAACCTTAATGACTGCACAGTTGCAAATGGGCTGCTCAGTATTCCCATCCGAAACACTAAATCAGCAAAACAAAGCGATTTAAAATGACAATGCCTGAGACGTTTAAGATGCAGCAACTAATGGAGTGATTTCTGGGCGCCTCCAGAACACAGCAAGACGCTAAATCTGGCCTCCCCTAAAGCACAGGATCTCTATGCCATGACGTCAGCACCTCAGACCTACAGCAGAAAGGCTAACGCGCAGGTGTGGCTTCTCTATTGCTGGCATAGAATTTAAGCCAGCAATATGAAGGAAATATGACTACAAGGTAATCAATACATGATATAAAATGATACAACTTATGACATTAATAATGAAGTGTAGAAGAAAGAGGTAACACTAGCTTTCCTGAGATAGAAATTAAGCTATCAGTTTAAAGTAGACTGGGTAAATATGTTTTATAAAAACCTCATAGTAACTGTAAATAAATAAGTAAATAAATAAATGCCTAGAGAAGACACTGGGAAGGGAACAGGAAAGGAATCAAGGCCCAGAAACATCTGCCAGCACACAGGAAGACAGCCAGGGAAGCAGCGAGACAGAAGGCCACAGAGAGTCAGAAATCTGCAAAATGCCAATCATTAAGTCTTCGGTAATTACGCTAAACACAAACGGATTAAATTCCCCCAGCAAGCAGACAGTGTGGCTCTGCAGATTAAACCACCAGGACTACATTTCGCTCTGAGACTCCCTTAGATTTACGCACAGGGGAAGGGATGGAGGACAAATATCTCATGTGGCCTGAAGACAATGTCAGAGACACAAACGAGAGAACACTGTAGGGGTAAAAAGGGTCAATTCACCAAGAAGACAAGAGTTACCAACCAGAGCATCCAAGCACGTACGGCAAACAGTGACAGAACTAAGAGGTTGACTGCACAGAAATGGACACGGCGACAGCCACACACAGCGAGTGAGTCACAGGGAGCAGCAGGGAGCAGCTCATCATCAGGGAAGGACCACCTGCTGGCTCCTAACGCGCGTCTGAACAGACTGCAACGGGCAGAAATCCTCCCTGTCTTTTCCAACCACAGAGGGATGAGAGCAGAAGGAAGGGCCCAGTGCAATGTCTCAATGGACTAATCCTCCCCCTTGAAGCGCTGAGATCCCATATGGGCACCAGTTCGTGTCCTGGCTGCTCCACTTCCCATCCAGCTCCGTGCTTGTGGCCTGGGAAAGCAGTCGAGGACGGCCCAGAGCCCTGGGACCCTGCACCCACGTGGGGGACTCAGAAGAAGCTCCTGGCTCCTGATCGGCTCAGCCACAGCCACTGCTGTCATTCGGCGACTGAACCAGCAGATGCGAAAGCTTTCTCTCTGTTTCCCCTCTCTGCAAATCTGACCTGCCAACCAGAGAGCATGCGCAAAAGGAAAAGGAGACTTGCACCCACACTGGATCGCAACAGTGAGGAAGGCTGGGGGACACAGCTAGAGCAGGCTCACACCACTCAGACTCCTTAGCACTGCTAGATGGAGGCTGGAGTGGAGTCCAGGACATGTGTCTGAAGCCATCACTGTCGAGCAAACAAACAACTGGAGCTAAGAAACCAGCTGTGGAAGAACATCACTCTAATTGTGCTTTGTAAAATGTCAACAAGGGAAAGAATAGATGAGCCAACGGAAAACAAGAGGCGAGGTGCAGGGAGCAGGCGTTGGTCCTGGTGGGTGAGGCACCCACATTCCACATCCAGGGACCCGGTGCCGGGACCGCCTCTGCTCCTGACCAGGCGGCCAGCTGTGCCGACCCCGGGGCAGTGGTGACAGCCCAGGTGCCACTGCACCCCTGGCACCTGGCTCTGGGCGGCATCTGGGCAGGGAGCCAGCACTGGGAGCCCTCTGCATACATCTCGCTGTCTAACTGTGCCTCTGTTTCTGAGACGCGCCATGGATCATTTAAACTCACCCTCACTGACAATTACACCCACTTTGTGCCACAGTAGACATGTGCCTTAACTGTACTTGAAATATGGCTATCCAATCAGGGAACTGAAACCTGATTTATCTGTAATAAAATTTAATTGAAATGTAAACAGCCACCACATGTTACTAACATCTTCTGAAACAGTACAAGTCTAAATATTAAATTCCAGGGAAAAATAGATATGATTCAACAGGATTAAAGGGTAAGACACAAATACACAACGTCTATAAAAAACTAATTTAAATACAATGTCAGTTAACTTTAAAATAAGTCAAAGAGTTCAGCATGTTCAAGATACAATCAAATTTCTGTGGGCACAGCCCGAGCGATGTACATGGAGCCCAGCTGCTCTGCTTGCAAGCCAGCGTCCTGCTGCTGCTCCTGAGACGGCAGATACACAGAGGAGAAGCAGAGGGGAAGATCTGCCATCCACTGAGTCACTCCCCAAGTGGCCGCAATGCCTGGAGCTGAGCTGATCTGAAGCCAGGAGCCAGGAGCCAGCAGCTTCTTTAGAGTCTGCCAGCATGAGGATGGCTCTGGGCCATCCTCAGTTGCTTTCCCAGGATACAGCAGGGAGCTGGATGGGAAGCAGGGCCAGTCGCCCATATGGGATTCCGGAGTGTTCAAGGCGAGGACTTTAGCTGCTAGACCACCTCGCCAGGCCCTAAGATGTTAATATTTATAATAAAACTTGCTTTTTATTTTATTTTTTTATTAATATAAAGAGAACAGTTTCATGTATTTCCTAAGGCCAATTCTGATAACCATAATGCCCTCCTTCCATTTTTTTTCTTTGATTTTGCAAATACATCAATTCAGTCACTCTGTAACCGCAGGCTTACCACTACCCATGGGTAAGATGCCAACCCAGTGAACAGCCAGCAGGCTGCCTTTTACAAACTGGCAACCTGATTCCGAAACACCAAGACCTGACAAAAGCTAAAGCAACAAGGCCAAGCAACTTAACAACAAGACCTGCCAAGGTCTCACATGGCAGGTGGCCAGGACTATACAGGGTAGACAGAGAGAGCCCGACCGGACGCCAAGCGGCTCCACCAACAACTCCGAGCTGGTGAGAGCACGCGACATTTCGTGGAGACAGGCTTCAAATTCCAATCTCGGACCTCCCCAGGGTCAGCCCCACACGGTGAGGCCCTCTGGGGCTGCCAGGCTGCAGCGGCTACCCTGGAGAAGGTAAACAGCAGGCCTTTTCAGGTCCCATGTTGCTAAGCTAGGCTGCCCATGGCAGACAGCTTCAATTTCTATGGGTTTCATGGAACACAACCCCATGGAAAGGAGGGGCCTGGGCATTCCAACTGCTACAGACGGCTAACACTCAAGTTCTGTATCCGGCACTACTAATTTAACCACACATCACCCTGTCAAAAAGAACCAATCTAAAACTCAGTATCTAAAATTGCTTGGAAAATAAAGACTGGCACACTGTGACCCAAACCTTTACTGCCACAAATTACATAAAAACCATAAAACTATGCCAGGAGGAGGCTGCAGAAAATACAGGACCCCTGGTGAAAAAGCCGAAACTGAAGGAGTGGGAGATGAGAAGACCTCAAAACTTCAAGACAGAGACGAGAAAACGAGGAACAGGCATTCTTATCTTGGCATCAAGGTGAAAATTTCACTTTTTCCTGACTAATTCACAGAAAAGAACCATACTTACAGTTATGTGAACATTGAGGAATCATCATTGCAATGTTGAAGTATTCAAAGCAAATTCCACATCGCAGCAAATCATCTACTGGCTGAAATGCAAAACACACATACAGTTACATCAGAGGGACACCAAGACTAGAACACTGACCACACAACTCCATCTTCACCCTCTAGAGACATAACTCAAGAACACCTCCCGTTAGGATGCACACAACGGCTCCTCCTAAACACAGATGTGCGTGTGTGTGGGGAAGAGGGTGGGACTTTCTACACACTGGCTCACTCCCCAGATGGCTGCAACAGCCAGGGCCGGGTCAGGCTGAAGCTGGGAGCCCAAGTCCTCCAGGCCTCCCAGGCGGGAGCACCTTGGGCCGGCCGCTGCTGCTTTCCCAGGTGCACTGGCAGGAAGCTGGATCAGAAGTGGAGCAGCTGGGACTCCACCCAGTGACGTATGTGGGATGCAGGCATTGCAAGGGAAGCTCAGCTTGCTATGCCACATCAAGCCCCTCCCCCTTTTACAGTTTTATTTATTTATTTACTTGAAAGTCAAAGTTGCACAGAGAGCTCTTCCACCTGCTGGTTCATTCCCCAGATGGCCACAGAGGCAAGGGCTGGACCAGGCTGAAGCTGGCAGCTTTGGCCAGTCTCCAAGATGGTTTGCAGGGGCCCAAACAACTGGGCCATAAGCAGGGAGCTGGACTGCAGGCAAAGCAGCTGGAACTCAAACCAAGGCCTATGTGAGAAGCCCAACACTGCAAGGGGCAGCTTAATCCATTATGCAACGAAGCCGGCCTAGTCAGGCATCCTTGACAAACAGCCAACCTCCCCCATGCGCCCCCTGCACACTCAGATCTCCAGTTACAGCCTGCTCCGACACACACAGGAGGGCCCTGCACACTCTCCTGGCCTGCCAGCCCTTTGCAGTGGCTCCCCGTGCCATGGGTTACTGGTTCTCACTCTACCTCCCTGGCTTATTGTCACAGCTGGGACACTGACAAGACGACGAAGTGAAGAAGGGAATGCCTTGGGAGGTCAGAGGGATGGACACTGTCCAGCTGGGCCACCACCTAAACAGGAAAGCAGCTGTTCTCATAACCAAAAATCCCTAAACCATGTCAACAAACACTGGGCAAACACATCCTGCAAGGAGAGCTGCCCTGCAGGCTGAGGAAAGCAGGGCCAGGATCACTGAAAAATGGAAGACAACCAGGGCAAGAGGTGTGGGGCCTTCGTTAAGGAGAGAAGGCTGAACAAAAACGATCACTGTGCACGCATAAAAGGCAATTCTGGAAAGACTGGCAAGGAAGTTACAAGTAACAGTCCCTGGGGCGCTCAGCTACCTGAGCAAACCAGCCAGGGGCTGGGAGATTTTGGCTTCTGTTTGGGATTTTCTGACCCTAAATAAAAGGATTGAGTTCACCACCAGCTCAGGTGATGAAATCCTATGTAGCCACTACGGAATCTGTTTCAAAAGATAATGAACACACAAGGACACGGTCCATGCTTGATCAGGATACTTCAAGTCGGAAAAGAAACCTACACCGCCACCTAACCACCACAACCCCACGGCTTCAGCACCCTCAGCAGCAGCGCCCCAAGTTAAAGTCAAGGCCTCCGAGCTCCTAAGCAGAAACCCAGTCAACACAAACCCGGATTTCCAACACCTAAAAGCCGAAGCCACTATTACTGGCTTTCTCTGAGAGGGAAGACTGAGCAAGATTCCAGGCTCCTCTGGGATACTCTGAATTCCTATTTGTCCCGATGTGGACATATCTTCAATATGAGCCAACAACAACAAAAACAGAAAAATGTTTATTGCAGTGACACAAGGGAAACAACATTACCTTGCCGGAATCTTCCACTACCCCGCGGGAGAGCGACCTCCTACCCACCCCGCCCGGGTTCCTCTCCCTGTCTCAGTCCAGGTCCTGCCCAGAGTCCTCAGTCCCCAGTCCTTGGCTGCAAGGCTGGCGTGGGGAAGTGAGGCAGCAGAGCGAGGGTGGCCCTCATCACGCCACTGCTGGCCAGCACCGTGCGCCCCGCGTGGGCTTCAACCACAACTCCCGCCAGCAGGCGTCCCAGGCAGCTCCAGGTCACAGCAGGTGAAGGCAGGAACACTCAGCAACTACAGAAGAGGTTTCTAAGTTTACAGGACAACCAGATCCACGTAGCACAGTGGATGAAAACCACGAACCCCAGGCGCCCCCGGTTCGGAACTAGAACTCCCAAGTCTCATTTCTGTCCAGCACTGGGGTGAACGGTGGCTGGTGCCCTGTCTCTGGAGCGTGCCAAGCAAGACCCGGCTGGCAACGGGGCAGAGCTGTCACACGGCGGGTTGGAACACTAGGGGAGAACTGATCTCCCCGTGAGAAGCCGCGTGGTTCTAACACCAGCCCCGCTGGGGCCTCCTCCACCCCGGGCTGACCGCTCTGCAAACCCCAAGGGTCCGGAAACGGGCCTGGCAGCACCGGCCCCCACACCCACCCGCCGGCTGATGTAACCAACCCCACCAGCTGCACTTCCCTCTGGGGTCCCAGGGCGCCTCCGGCGGGGACAGCTCAGGTCCAGCAGGAACAAACGGGATTCCGGCGGCGTCGCCGAGCCGCGGCCGGAGCGCGGGAGGACAATGGCCGCAGGGGACGGGGAGCGGCGGAAGGCGGCAGCCCACGGCCAGGCCGCCCACGGTGGGCTCGCCAGGCCCGCGGGGCCGCCTGACAGGCGCTCACCTTCAGGACGGCGAGGCCCGGAGGCCAGCGCGGCTCGGCCACGGAGTCCATGGTCACTGCCGAGGGTGCTGGGGGTCCTCCACCCACAGGCCTCCCGCGTCCGCCGGCCACTCGAAATTCCCCGCGCTACTGAGCTTCGTCACAGACCGCGACGCGCCCTCGGCGCGCGCGGAGTCTGCCGGGAGTTGTAGTCGGCGGGCCGAGCACGGTCGAGTCGCTCGCACTGCGCGCGCGCCAGGCCTCGCCCCGCCCCTCCTCCCGCCCTTAAGGAGGAATTTCCCCGTGTGGTTGGCGGGAAGCTTCCTCCTGGCTCCCTGCTTCCAAACGGGAACGCTGCAAAGGACTCTCACGTCCCTTACGGTCCAACTCACACCGTCCTGCAATGAATGTTGAGAGATAGATGGGATGTCATCACGTAGGCTTCATTTGGATTTATGAAAAGGGAAACCACTTGCTCTCTTCTATGTTCGCTGCCATCTCACTAACGGCCACACGGGGGCGACAGAGACCGCGCTGGCAGCAGGCTCAGGTTCCGGGAGGACGCGCAGAAGGCCGGCGCCCCCTACTGGTGTCATTCTTTTATGACTCTTCTGTGCGCGGCCACCTGCGGGATCCAGACCAGGCAGCCGGAGCGTCTGGTCCTCCTCTACCGGGTCCTAGGACTTGGAAGCAAAGGTCCCGCCCGACAGCAAAGCTTAGACTTCTTATTGGCAGGGCTGGGGTGCGTAATGAGAAAACAGGAAGTGCTTACAGAGCTAAGGAAGATGAATGCAAGGATTCAGCAACCATGGAAGAGAATGACAGATAGCTGAGCTTCCAGGGCAGGCCCAGGAGAGTCCCTGCTCCTAGGTGGTTGTCATGACAACCAGGCACAACCAGCGCCAGGTCATGAACAAGCCACAGGCTGGCAACTGGCAAGAAGACAGGCAGCGGGAATTTTTGCTTGGCATCTCTGTAATAGCAGACCCTTGGGAGCTTGCACAAAGCCCCAAAGTCATTGCCTTGCGCGCTGGGCTGTGCATGGCTTAAGCACCGGAGGGCTGGGATGAGATTCAGCCTCCAGGGACCCAGCAGCTGCCCCAACACGAGGTGCACACCCACACACTCCCAGGCACCCGTGCGGGGCTGCAAGCAAGTGCCATGGTGTGAGCAGTGACGCAGTCTCACAGACGCAGTGGCAACACTGGGCAAGACCTCCGAGGGCTCGGCAGAGAGGCCAGCCTTGGGAGCCTCCTTCATTACCCCCAGCTCCGGTGGCACAGACACCCAGAAGGAAGGGCTGTGCATGGAGCTCCAGGGCAGCCTGGCTTTGGAGTGAGCCCAGTCAAGCTCAAGTCCTGGCTTCTCCATCCCTAAACTGACCTTGGTGTCCTTGTGTGCCAAGAAGGGGGATGATCATGGCTTTGACCTTCTGAGACTGTTGGCAGACTTCAACATGAACTTGCATGCCAAGGGTTTAATCAAGAGCAAGAAGCGAGTAGGAGATAAATCATTCACACACACACACATAGTTCCTGCTCCATATGTCTTGAAAATGTCACGTTTCTTTCCCAGGGCATTGGGAAAGAGGGTGCCCCGTGGCCGATGGAGACAGGCACTTCCTGCAGACATAGCTCCGAGCTGCCCATGGCCTTGACTTTGACACATCCATTTCCGGTCTTCAACCAGTAGTTGCCTTCTTCCTTGAGTTCTGACAGGAAGGGGAAAGGAAGCCCCCGGCAAACTTAGCCCTTGTCTTGGCTGGATTTGAGCTAAAGAAACTTGCAGAGGTGGTAAGCAGGGGAGGGGAGAGGCAGGCAGATAGCATGGGTTGTTTTTGCCCGCGCCCCATGCCATACCACCTCACCCCTTCACAAACCACCAACGCATATCTGAGAAAAGTTAAGCTGTTTTATTTCACAGGATAGCTCCACGTCAAACCAGCAGGCACCATCAGAATACACGACAGAGGGTCCAGTCACTCCACAGGACGGGCAATGGGTCTTCAGGTAGAGAGACACGATTTCCGGAAGAGGGTAACACTTTGTCACTTGGGGACAGGCCACCAGCAGGCTCCTGGGGCGGTTTCGGGGTGGCTATTCCCATCGCCATTTGGGGAGGAAGGATACCAAAGGAAACACAACAGATCAGCCACTCGGAAGCAACCAGAACCAACCAGAACCAAGCCAATTGCTAGACCTTGTCAACAGGCGCACTGCTGGGACTCAGGCCCGAGCAGGGCCCCAGTCAAGACCCACTCCCATCCGAGGCAGGACAGATACACCTCGACTGTCCTGGTTCAAGGAATAGCTCCATCATCTGCCAGGGTGGGGTGGGGCAGGGCAGGGAGGGGGCAGTTTACACAGGAACAGGTGTCGGCAGCCAAGGGCAGCAAGGCCCATGGGCCAGTCCCCAGGGCTGGGTCAGTGGGACTCGGGCAGCGCGCCCTCGGGAGACCCACGGCCTGGCACCAAGTCCTGCTTCTCTGCTTTCCTGGGCAGCTCTGGGCATGTGTGGAAATCCTCTGCATGGCTGCTTAGGAGAGAAGAGGACCCTGAGGACTGGGGAAGCGGACGGGAAATGTGGGCGTCAGCTCTGCATAGCAGAAAAAGGGGCCTAGCATCACCATGGCTAGCCCCTCCCCACCACCTGCACCTCTCCCAGCCCCACACCCCTGCCCACTGTGGCTGGTGTGGGGGGTCTCCCATGAGTTAGTTTCTCAGGAGAAGGCGACATTGGCTCCTCCTAGAGCTGGCTGGATGCGGGCAGTCAGGAGCAGAAAGCATGAGAGGAGGAACCATGTCAGTCCTGGGGGGTGGGGGTCTTCACGGGTCCCTGCAGATGCGCAGAGCACCAGGGCGCCACCAGGCCAGGAAGAGGCCTCTACCTCTGTGCCCGCTGTCACAGAGCAGGCGCTCCCACAAGGCACTCCGGGGGACTGCACCGCTCTGGCCACCCCCTGGGTGCCAGCCAGCAGCTGGAGGAGTTTGTAAGGCTGAGGTCTCTGCCCAGTGCCAAGTCTTGGCAGAGCAGGAGCCCCCGTCCCTGGGGCAGCCCCTTCTCTCGGGAGCACTGGCCCGGTGACCTCAGAGGAAAAGACTCCCAGGTGTCCTGCACAAACCTGCCGCTGCCTCCGCCTGTGCGTTCTGTCCGGGCATTCAGAAGGCGCTTGGAGGTGATGAATCCTTAGCACTGAAAACGAGGAAAGGCAAGAGGTGGTCCCAGAACACCGCAAGCCAGAGCAGCTCTAGAGAGGGAGGGGGGATGCGGGGAGGGAGCTCGGCTTTTGTTTTCGATTTCATCCCAGGAAGGTCTTCTTCATATGGCCGCCTCCGGGAGACCGGCCCGGGAATTCCTTGTCTTTGGTCAGTTGTAAACGCATGTCTTGCTGGTTTATTCCCAAGGTGGACTGACAGAGGCCTTGACCTCAGTGCGAGTCAAAGGTTACGGAAAAACAAATCATTCTGTGAGGCTGAATTAAAAACCAATCAAATAAAATAGCAAAATGCCTGTTTGCAACTAAACTGGTGGTGAAGAGGGAGGGAGACGTCACTTCCGGGTGGACGACTGGTTATACTGAGGACGAACTAGGCTACTATGTTTCCCCCACACTCACTGTACAGCTGGGTTTCTGGTATTTGTTTGTACACGATCTATCTACTGGGTGCGAAGATTCGGTGAGTGGCATTGGCTATAGTTTCATCGTCACCTTGGTAAACATGACAGTTGCACATGGTAACGGGTACTCTGGCGTTGAAGCAAATACAGCAATCTATAAGTGGACTAGGAACAGGCAGGAAGCAGGAGGAGAGAGCCGTGGTGGGAGTGAGTGGCGGGGAGTGTGGTGGCAGGGGAGGGGCGAGGGAATGGGGCTGCATTTTTCTACTTGGTTTTGCCTCGAGGCTCAGATTGAGAGCTGAATGGACTGGGGACACACCTGTCTTCTTGAGGTGTGCGCTTCCCTAAATATCAGCTCATCAACCATTTCTGGCGTAGGGCGGGGGTCGGGAGGGACAGATGCCTTAAAGGACTTGGTGGACACTTTGCTTCTGTGGAAATCGGGGCAAGGCAGGGCCCGCTTTCAGGAAGAGAAACCCCGGGGTGTGGCTGGCGTAAGGTCTGAGGCATGACTGAGAACAAGGACTTTTGGATTCAATCTGGGGGTCTCACTTGGGTGGCCTGCAGAGGAAGGATGCGTGGATCCCAGTGCAGCCCCTACTCGCCCGTCACCTGTCGCCTCTCTGGCAGGTGCACACAGCCCTGGCAATCACACAGCGACATCCTTATGTGCTGTCAGATACAGGCCCTGCCATGTCCAGGAGCCAAGCACAAAGGGGTAGCAGCTGCAGGCAAAACAAGACGTGGCCACGTCTGTCACCGGCTCCCCCTGCCTTTCCTGACCGTGTCCACTCCTGGCGCTGTCCTCTACCATGTGGGCTCTGGGACCAGAGCATTACAGCAGGTGGAAGAGCTGGCCACGCCCACCCGCCTGGGTGCCTTGCCCTGGGCTCTGCTCAGCCATGACAGAGGACCAGAGGGAGGGATGGGTCAGTGCTGGGACATCTCTGGGACCATGCCACAGGAATCACTTCTCAAATGCCACTGGGAGCTTTGGGGTGTAGAAGACCTGGCTCACCAAGGCCTACAGTGGGAGACCATTGTGCTGGCACAGCGTGTGCCAAGGGACACCATTGCCCATCTGTGGCTCATCTTTATCCAGTGGGGCAGAACGGGCGGCCCCACAGAGCCATGCATGACAGAGGCTGTACTCACTCTGGCTTCCAAGTGAGACAAGGGGGCGAGCAAAGCAGGAGCCTGGGAGCAATGGAGGGGAAGCCTTGGCCTGGCATGCAACCACCTCACTAGGGCCACAGGCCCTCAATCAGCCAGAGTTCTGCCAAGCAAAGAGGTGCAGGGGAGCTTACAAGGACTGCTCCACACCGCTGCAGCCGGGTGCTCCCTGCCGGGCTAGCCGCTCAGGAGGGCACAGGGCAGGGCAAGGGAAGGCGGGGACACAGGAAAGCCGCTTCTCTGCACAAACTCAACCTCCCCACAGCCCTGGCGCTGACCGTGTCACAAAGCTTGCTGGCCGGCTGCCTTCCAAATTGGACACAGCGTCGCTGGCAGGACAAGGCAAGGCAAGGAATCAGGTGTTTGGAGAATGTGAGAAGTCAGGTCTGTATGGGCAGTGCGGGTTTATTCTACAAGTGCTCCCGGGGACGGAAGGATTCCACACCAGTGGGCTTTGGGTTCCTTTCTGCCCGAGTGGGGCTGAGGCTTGAGCCATCCTGTACTCCTACCTATGACACAAGCACCTGTGCTCAGGGGCGGGAGACTCCTCATCCGTCTTCCCCTGCCATGTTGGGGCCCGGTGACCTCTGGGTGCAGAAGGGCAGGATGACGGAGGGTCCCCACGTCCAGGAGCTCAGGGTACCGCCTGCCCAGCCCCTCCCCCTCTCCCTGTAGGGGCAGGCTGCTCTGGAAGGCCACGGTGTCTGCAGTTGCTCTCTGCAGCTGAGTGGTGTATTGCTTCGTTCGCAGTTCACTGTGGGCCAAAGGGTTCTCCCAGGAAAGATCCCTGCAAATCCCACCAAATAACTCCCCTGGAGGTGTTTGGTGGCACGGGTCTGAGGTAACTCTAAGTTTCATAAAAAGAAAAAGGGGAGGTTATATACATTTAGTATGTGTGTGTCCCGACCTAGTATATGTATAGAGATGCATAAATATATATATGTACACACACCTACGCACATCCGTCCACCTGCACACGCACACTCACATACACACGTATGCAGAACGTCAGGGGAGTGGGTTCCAGTGACAACACGCACAGAAGCAGGGGAGCAGCTGCTCCGTTGCGCCCCCATGGTGTCTGCTCACACGGCACAGGCCCATAGGATTCCCACATCTGAGTGGGCCCTGCAGCTGCCGCGGGGGGGAACCCCCACTCCGGGCAGACCTCCGGGATGACACTCCCGGCGGCCACAACGGGGCCCGCCCCCTGCCCCGCCCCCGCCGCGGGTCACATGGTGCCGGACTTGTCCGTGGTGGCGGAGCTGTTGGGGAACATCTTCTCGGTGGGCGTCACGGCGGGGCTGCTGACTCCCGAGCTGCTGCTGCTGCTGGAGCGGTGCTGCACGGCGGGCCGCACGGGCCGCACAGGCGGCGGGCGCAGCTGCGCGCCGGCCAGGCGGCTGGACAGCGCCGGCTTGAAGGTGGTCATCATCTCGGTGGAGGAGCTGCTGCTGCTGCGGCGCATGGCGGCGTCGGGGTCCCGGATGACGATGGTGTGCAGTGGGCTGGCGGGCTCCGAGCTGACGGGCCCCGGAGGGTTCTTCAGAGGCTCCAGGGTGTCCAGCACCACGTCGGGCGCCTGCTTGACCGTGTTCTGCCGCTCCAGCTCCCGCAGCTCATGCAGGGCCGTGCTCATGGTCTTCTCGATGTCCTGGGGACGAGAGCATACCCTTGTCAGCCCCTGGGCGGGACGCGGGCCTGGAAGCTAGCTCCTCTTCCGTGCCAGCCACACCGGAGTCTCCCCAGGGCCAGCAGGGCTCACATGCAACCCCTAGGGCATCCTGTGCCTAGGTGGGAAGGGAAGGTGGGCACACTCCCAGGCCAGGTGCCTGGAGTCAGAGGACGCAGACAGGTGTAAACCCTGAATGTGTCCCTCACATGCTCTGTGACTTTGGGCAGGTAGCCTCATCTCTCTGGGCCCTGGAAGGTGGGGGTGAAAGTGCTGATGAATGTATGACATGATGGAACTCCTGCAAACGGCTACCCTGGTGCTTGGGCAGCACTCGGGAACATGGGTGACAGTCCCAGCAGCACCCAGCACCAGGCCAGCCCGGCATACACTCAGTCCACATGGGAGGGCTCACCAGGGCAGGGTGGCTGGGTACATGGCCTACCATCATGTGTCTAATGAGTAGCATGGCCTCTGCTTGACCCTGGCAGGCTGGCTGCACGGCCTACACTACATCTCTGTCAGTTAACTTGTTTCTTTCCCATTGAGATGGCCTGAGTCTGTCCCTATATTAGAGCGCTTCCAGCGCTCACCCTGGAATGGCAGGACTCCCAGAGTACCTGAGAAAGGAGCATGGGAAAATGGAAATGAAGAATGAAACGTTGGTGCAAAAAGTTTTCAAAATCCAGGGCTGACACTCCGAGTCTGTGAATTCTGAAGAGATCGCCTGTGGGTGACAGCAGTGACGAGGGGACGGCCAGGTCTGTGCTGTGGCTGCCTCTTGAGGTGCCTGGGCCCCTTGCCACGGCACCTTGGTTCAAATCTCAGCTGCTCCACTTCTTATTCCAGCTTTCTGCTACCGTGCATCTGAGAGGCAGCAGGCACCAGCTCAAGCAGCCGAGGCCCTGCCTTCCCTGTGGGAGGCCCAGGTTTGGTTCCTGGCTCTCACCTGCAGCCTGGTTCAGCCCGGGCTCTTGTAACTTACAGAGTAAACCAGCACATAGAAATTCTGTGTCACTGTCTCTGCTTTTTAAATTTTTTTCTAGTTTTTTTTTTTTTTTTGAGGAAGAGTTACAATGAGGAGAAACAGAGAGTGAGACAAAAAGGAAGAAAAAGAGAGAGGCCTTCCGTCGGCTATTTACTCCCCAAACACCCACAGTGGCTAGAGCTGAGCTGACCCAAAGCCAGGAGGCAGGAGCTTCTTCCAGGTGCTTTGGGCCAACCTCTGCTGCTTTCCCAGGCCATTAGCAGGGAGCTGGATTGGAAGTGGAGCAGCTGGGACTTGTACCAGCACGCACACCTGGGATGCCAGTGCCAAGGGTGGAAGCTTAGCTTGCTAGACCAAGATGCTGCCCACCCCCATTTTTTAATGGAAATCTTGAAAAATTAACAAAAATGCATGCCTGCATATATCAGTCCCAGGAAGGTGTGCTACGTGCTTATCAGCAGGAGTGACCACACAGCCAGCCCACCTGGACTCAGCACACACACCCCCCACCGGCGCAGCAGCCTGGGAAGCTGGCGAAGGGCCTGACCTTCAGCGCAGACTCCGCGGCCACCTGCAGGCCAGTCTCAGCCCCCTGCACCCCGGCCCATCCTCTGCCAAGAGCCCACAGGTGGCCTGTGAAGACGGAATGGGACTAGAGTCATGAGGAAGCCCCATTAATTGCCAGCCAGGAGCCGGGCTGCTGGGACCCCATGACCCACACGCAGGAGAGTGGCTCCTGCCCAGAACACTGCTGCGGGCGCCGGGCACAGCTCTGCCATCCTGATGAGGCTGCCCAACCTTCCCTGTCTGGGAAGCCTCCCGCCTGCCCTGACCTCATGGTGGCTGCAGCCCTGCCCTGGCAGCACCCTTGTCAGTGGGGACAACACCCTTGTTGCCCTCGCGGCTCTCTCCGTTCACTGACAGGTGAGATGCTGAGCAGCCGGCATCACTGTCACTCGGCACCCCCCACCCCTAGCAGAGGGTGAGCAGGATAGACAGAAAGCCCAGAGGAGTAGGAGGAAGAGGAGGAGCCAAGCTGTTTAGGCTGCAGCCCTGCGTTAGTCTGAGGGGATGCCGTCTCCAGAATGGGCTGCAGGGGGCGCTGGGGACGGAGGGACTGAGAGGGCAGGTGGCCACTTCCCGCAGAAGGCAGTGTGTAAGCCCCTGAGGAGCTGCTCTATGGGGGGGTAGGATGAGAATCTGAACCCTAGAGGACACCGTGGGGCTAGAGATTGGCAGGTGGCGCTGTCCATGACCTGGGACAGCTCCACAGCTCACGTGCTGCATAACGGTGACCTGATTGAGCTGTAGATTG
This sequence comes from Ochotona princeps, assembly GCF_030435755.1. Taxonomy (NCBI): domain Eukaryota; kingdom Metazoa; phylum Chordata; class Mammalia; order Lagomorpha; family Ochotonidae; genus Ochotona; species Ochotona princeps. Next base: position 38,679,155 of record NC_080852.1, on the reverse strand, counting down.
TCCCCTCCCACACTCCCAGGCGCTGCTCGGGGCTCCAGTGTGGCTCCCAAGGGAGAAGGGAACACTTGCACCATAAGCTGCCAAAGCCGTGGGGGCAGAGGGGACCCTGGCCTGCTGCTGCAGGGAGGGAGCATGGCCATTTGTTCTTCAGGTGGAGGTCAGAGGAGTCAGGGAGCTGGCCTGGACCCTGATCTTTGCTCTGGGGATTTGCAGCACCCATGTCGACATATTTCAAGGTCCTACCAGGTCTTTCAGGGAAGCCTGCTAACTCAGACCACCTAGGATCTCCACACGTCACAGCTCAGAGAATACCTTATCTTCCCCCCCTCCTGGGTGCACCCCCTGGAAGGAGCCTGTCCAGGGGCTTAATCTCAGAAACAGAGTTCTAGATTGCATTTGCTCCTTCAGGACCAGGGCTGAGGGCCAGCTGCCGGGCAGTCTGTTCCCAGCGTGTCTGGAAGAGCCTGTCGGCAGGGGGCAGTATCTGGTACAGGCCAACTGTTAAGGATGGGGACCACCGGTGCACCTGCCTCCTCAGCAGGAGCCAGCTCAATCCCAGGGAGGGAAATACAGAAACTTCCAGAAATAGGAGGGTACTTCCAATTTTCATAGAAAGATGGCACTGTTCATAGATGGATGAATGAGTGGACAGATGACCAGGTGGATGGATGGACACATGAATGAATGCATGGATAAATGGATCATGCTATGCTGCTCCAGGGCCACAGAGAATCCCTAGCCAGCAGCTCTGCCCGACCAGCAAAGGAAGAAAATCCAGCTTGTTCTATGGGCTTCTGCTTGACCCTAAGCCTGGCACAGGCCAAGGCTTCCCCAGCGCACTGGGCAGACTCCCACTCTGCCCCTCTGGGGGTCCTGGCTAGCCCAGCCACCTTCCCACAGGCCCTTACTCTGGGGGTCCTGACCAGTCCAGTCACCTTCCCATAGGCCCTTACTTCTGCCAGGGCCTCAGCCTCCAGGGACCTGTGGTCCCCCAGGCTGCTGTGCCGCGTGGAGCCGCAGGTCGACCTCACGGAGTGCCCTTCGGACAGCGCCTTCTTGTCGGGGTAGTTGATGCTGCCAGCGCTCCCAAATGTTGCCATCCGCCGCTTCTCGGGGCTCTCGATCCTGCCCCGGGTGAGGGGGAGCTTGTGGGGGCTGCTGGGGCAGGCGGCGGCCCGGGGTGGCGTGTCTATGCTGGGGCCCAGGCCACGGGGTGGGCTATGTGTGTCGCCCCCGCTTCGGCGCCTGGGGATGGCCGCTCCATCGGATCGTAACCGCACTCTGCAAAGGAGCCAGGGGGTGGGGTGGGGTAGGAAGGGCATGGGGCAGAGGTCAACCCCGGCCAGCATTTTGGAGGTTCCCACCAGCTAGCCCCATCTGCACACCTTTCTGACTGGGGCTGCCTTCTGAAGCAGACGCTGGTGAGATGCCAGGGGGCTCCTAACAGGCCAGAGGCATCAAGACTTGATGGGCTGCACATCAGCCCCTCGTGAGCACAGAGGGCCCCCAGCACCTCAGCCTGGCAGGGTCACCCCTCCCTCTGCTCCCCAGGAAAGGGCCATTTCTGGGGGACTTCTGCAGATACCGCCACTCACAGGTCCACCCGACACCACGAGGACCATTCTGCTGTGCCCACTCAGATGGGCTGGGGCGAGGGGCAGGGCTGCTGTGTGGTGTGAATCAGGCAGGTGTCATCTTAGAGATGTATCTTACTAATCTGTGGAATGGTCCAGCTCTGCAGGAGCTTGAGAGCATCTTCAAGGACAGAGGTTCTATGCAAAGGACACTGCTGGGTTGCCTAGGAGTCATCCTGGATGCTCCGGCCCTTCCGGTGGGGGGCTGGGAAGGGGACTGGGTGTGGGAGGATTCAGGGTGGCACCGGGAGCTGACTGTTTCCAGGGATGTATTTGCACTTACACCCCATGGTGTGCCAAGCCAAGCAGGCCCCAAGCACAGCATCAGAGGGAGCCCAAGAGAGCAGGTGAGGCAGGCAGAGGGAGAGGAGAAGAGTGGAGAAGATCGGTCCTCCCAGGAGCCAGGGGATGGGGACTTGTCCATCACCCGCCCCAGCCCCCACACCTCCCATCCTTCAGGGTTCCGACGTTTACCAGCCAAGTGGGCACTGGCACTCAGTAGGAAACAAATCCATGGGTGCTGTGGCTCCGTCTGCAAATCCTGGCCCAGAAAGGGCAGCCAACGGTGCCTCTCCCGCTGAATAGGACATTCCAAAGGGCCAGCGGGCAAGGCAGGCCATATCTGCCTCGCTTCTCTTCTCTCTCTGAGTTACTTTTCTTAGGGCCACGTCTTTGCAATCAGCCCCTTGCCTTGCACAAAGGCCATGGACATGGATGCACGTCCTAGGGAGGGTGGGGGACTGGCCCACGAGCCCTCAATGAGTGGACAGAGTCAAGAGCTGTCTCTACCTCAATCACCAACACATGGTGGGGGTGAGCTTTCTGTCTGTGCCCTGTGTCCAGGGTGGGAGAGGAGCCTTCAGCTCCTGGGTGAAGCCACCCAGGCCTCCCACAGGGTCAGGAAGAGGTGAGGAACTGGAGTTTCTCTCTCTCTCTCTTTCTCTCTGTCTCTCTCTGTTGTGCTAGCTTATGTTCCCCCTCCTTTATGCCCCAGATTCAGTGGTCTCCATCTCAGCATTCTCAAGCCATTTTCTGCTCGGTGATGTCATATGTGGGGACAAGTGGCAGCAACAGCCTCCCCTGCCTGCCCCGCGTCCCTGCTCTCTCTGGCCTCCCGGGGACAACATAGTGTGAGTGGGCAGAGGTGACCCCTGTGTCTCCTACCGGCCCATTACACCACCAAAGCCATAGTCAGAGATGTGTTCTGTCGGAGACTGCAGGTCATTCTTGGAGGAGGCCTTGTCGTCCAGCAGGGGCCCGCTGCTCGCCTCGCTGTCCGCTTTCTGGCTCAGGCTGTCGGAGAAGGCATCGTCCCTGGGGAGGAGACATGCATGAGCTGGAGGTGCCCGCTGGCTGGCTGGCTCTACAGAGCCCAGGACTCTAGCACTGCCGTCGGGCTCCCGAACACCTGCCTGAGGGGCAGAACCAACACTCACTTCTCTGCCCATAGCTGCAGAGGAGCCATCTCTCCACCCCACCCCACACACAGCCCTTATGCAGTCAGCTTCTCCAACAGGTCCCACTTCTCTGCCCAAAGCCCCACTCCCACCTGCATCCCCACCCCCTCGCCCACTTGTCTCCCAGGCCACTCCAGGGAGACCTGCTAATGCCGGAGCAGTCTCCCAGCTGGGGCCCCATGCTGAAAATATGGATTTACCTAGGAGAAATATCCTCATCTCTCAGCACCATCCAATTCATGAGATAAGTGGGACAGGGCTGCACCCCCTAGGGTGCCCTGCCACAGGTCTGACCCTGCCTGGAGGGCTGGAGACTCTAATGGCAGGACAAGGGCCCTCGATTGCTGGTCTGCCTCTTAGGCTTTGCTTGGTCCCATCCAAGCACAGGCTTCGGGTCTCTCCTGGGCCACTGAGTCCATGATGGCTTTAGGCATGGATGGGCTGCCCTGAGGTTGTCTGTTATACATTTTCTTGGATGTTGAGAACCAGCCCCCCACCTCAGGCTGGCGGGGGCTGGGCCACCACTCACATGTCCTGTACCACGATATACTGGTGCGGGATGAGCCCGTCGACGCCGTTGTGCCGGCCCTCCCACCAGTCCTCGGATGCACGATGGTATAGCAGCAGCGAGGCCCCCTTCTTGAAAGACAGCTCCCGTGGGGACCGGCCCATGTAGTCAAACTTGGCAATGGCCTCAATCTGCTCCACTTCTGGAAGGAGAGTGATGGCATAAGTGTCCAGGAGGGTGGTGGCAGCGGCAGGTGGGGCGGCCCAGGAGCCTCACGTTAACCTCTCCCAGGAAACCCCAGAAGGGAGCAAGGAGAAGGTGACTTGGAGGTCGGGCGGCAGGGGGTAGCAAGAGGAGGAAGAAAGCTATTTCAAGCCTCTAGGGTGACCCTAAGGTTAAAAAGCTAAGGCGGAAACAATCATCCAAAAAAGCTACCATGACCAGGGAAGAGCAGTCAGACTGTGACCCAGGATAATGTCCTCACAGGACGCCCCATGCAGGACAAGGACGGAATACACAGGGCAAACTTGCCAGCAACAAGGGAGGAGGCGAGAGTTGACAGGTAAAAACCAGAGATTTCCACACCTCACTTCTGCTAATGCCACACCTCTTTGTTCCCAAGAGAAACAAAAAGCCAAGTATGCGCAGACACGTGGAAATGTTCATGGTAGCAGCATCCCCAGCAGGTGCCAAGCAAGCCACCCATATGCCTCTCAGCTCAGGGACGGATCAACACAGCATGGTTCAGCATGCAACCCAGAGGATGAAGGAACTCCAGACACATGGCACAGCAGAGACAAACCTTAAACATCATGCTCGGGTCATTTGCTCCGGGCCCAGGGTGGCGGGCTCATGGAGGTTTGGGGGTGTGGGCTTGCAGGAGCCCTGGAGGATGGTGCTGGCAAGGGCATGCAGGGACCTGACCTGGGGGCTCATGCCCAGGCAGGCAGAGTGAGCCTGGGGATTCCCCCATAGCTTGGTCCTGGGTGGGACATAGGTCTCACTGGTAGGCATGTGATTTAGGCATGAGTCAGAGTAAGTGCAGGCTAGTTGGGCTTTGCTGCAGAATCAGCTGGCAAGTGCCTGAACTGGGGGAGCAAATCCTGTCAAGCTAGACTGCAGAACCACCTGGAGGGTACAAGATCTGGGAATGACCCAGTAGGGAAACAGTGGACACCTCTCTGATGGGTTGCAAATATCTGGGTGAACAGAGATTCTAAAGTGGACTATGTCAGCCAACAGACCTTGGAAGGATTACCTCATCCTTGAATCAGCAAGACAACATTTCAGAACTACTGAAACCACTTAAGCAGAACCCTTGGAGCATGTTCCACATTGGGGACCCTGGGATGACATTGGGTGGCCATTCTCCATCCCCAGGTATTGAGGCAGTTGGGATGTTGTGGCTTCTTCCCTTCTTTCTCTCTACCCCCAGACATAGCAAGAAGAAAAAGAAAATTGGAAACAATGGCCTCACCCACTTTCCCCTAATCCTCAACCCTTCCCACTCCAATCAACTTTGTAAACATCAGCAAAAACAAAATAAAAATAAGTCATGCTCAGTAGAAGCCAGAGACAAAATCCACATGTCGCGATGGATCCCACACAATGTCCAAGAGAGCCCAGAGTGGCTGCTTAGGCCCAGGTGGAGACATGGGGGCGTGGCTGACGAAGGGCGCTAGCTAATACACGCAGGCTTTCCTTGTGGCACGACACTGTTCAAGAACTATGAGATGGCTGCACATAAGTATGAACACATCAAAGTTATAAACTGCACACTACCAACAGCTGAATTATCTAGTAAGCGATTAAGACCTCATAGTCGCATACGAAACGAGAGGAGGGCAGATGCCTCCTCTGGGGGCGGATCTGAGCCATGGGGTGCAGCTGGCTTGCCTTCTCTTACGAGAGGTTAGGAACAGTGGCCGAAGTGATCATAAACTGGCCACTGTTCCTGCTTTCCACCGTTCTTCATTTCCTGCAGAGAGTGCTGGGGTTTGTGCACAAACTGACAGGTGCCATTTGTCCCCTGGACCCCTCTCTTCGCATCCACAACATGGACAGATTTTGAGCACCATACAGCATGAAAGAAGACATGGCCAGAGCCTGTCTTGTGAGCCACTGTACTAGCAAATTCCAAAGCAGACAGGGAGGGGAGGAGTCGGCATAACCCTGGGATTTCTGAGAAGACACCAGCTGAGAGCTGGGGCGGCACAATTTTTAGTGGGAACTGCCGGGAGTTTCTGTACAAATGTACCCCTGATGCTGGCACTAGTGTCACCACCTGGCAACCCCATTCTCCCCCTCAACCTTCCGGTGAACAGCAGTGCCAGGGATGGCAATCCTGCATCTGTCTGGATTCTGGCAATTGGGGGTCACCAGTCCAACCACGGTTTCCTTCTGAATCTTGGATACCAACGGGCAGATGGAGGTGGAATTCCCAGGTTGGGCCCACTGTGAGCCTCTGTCCTGAGACGGAGAGGCAGTATCTCCTGCCCAGGGACCCCACATGGCTGCTCCTTGGTTGACCAGCAGCCTTCTCCTCTCTCACCCTTTCTACCCCAACTCCTGCTGCCCTGGCAGCCTTCTATCAGCCAGATGGAAGGAGCCATGGGGGGTCCAGCAGGGGGCAAGCACTGCACCAGGCACAGCATGATGGCGGGGTGGGGAGGCTGGGGCACAGCTGTCCTCTCCTGCAGCCCCTACGGCTCTCAGCTCTGAGAGGTCAGTACGGGGCTGGCAATGCAAGCCCTTTTCCCTGGGGGAAGATGGGGAGGGGAGAAGAGGCAGTGAAAGACACAAGTCTGAGAAGAATAATCAGGGCAGAGAGGTGTCTAGAAGCAAGAACAGCAACAGATGGCAAGGTCAAGAGCTGCTGTTCAGAAAGGCAGGGGGAGGGAGAGCAAGGAGCTGCGCCAAGGGCAGCGCACAGCAGCAGGTGGCACCTCACGCCGGCAAACCAAGGCTGCAGGTCAAGGGTCACTGCCACCCCAGGGATTCTGGGGGAGCTCAGCTGCACACATGATGCTTTTCCCTCCTCTGTGACCTAGGCTGGACCCATCAGCTGGGCCTCGGTGACTGGCTCATGTCTGGGTCCCATCCCAAGGCCAGCTGGCAAGCCCTCACCCCAGGACATATCCTGGAGCCAAGCACTGAGGCCCAGGACGGAGCTGGCTCAGGCCTTGCCCCGTGCAGGCCAGCTGAGAGGGGCCAGATGGACGCCAGCGGCTTCCTAACTCGGACTCCTGCCGCTGGGGTCTGTGCTGGGTCGGGCAGGCAGAATGCATGGCGTGAGCACAGGGGCTATGTCAGGGGCACGCAGCACTCAGTGCACGAGGTACCTTGTCCACCCAGATGGATGCAGTGCCCACATGCAGAGCTGCAGAGTGGGGATGCGGGGGAGGGCTGGTGTCAAGGTCAGCACAAACCAGCAGAAGCGGCCCCCCACCTCAGCCTGCAATGGCCGGCCCCTCACTCACCTTCATCACTGGTGTGCGGCTCAGTGCCGTTGTCATGGTCAACTTCGTCGATGGTGCCTGGCTCGCTGTGAGGGCTGTCACTGTAGGGAGACACCGCAGGGGAGATAACGGAGCTGCGGACCCCCACACAGTCCTCACTCCTCCAGCATCGCCCTGTCCTGGTGGTTCTCCCACCTGATCACCCGCCTCCCAGTGTGGCTGGTGCCCCACAGAGGCCGTGGGCAGGTGCTAGTGCCACGCTGCCTGGCCTTGTGGCTTCCAGAATACATCCCGGTCCCTGATCAATGACCCCATTTCAGAAGCCTATGTCAGCAACAGGAAATAGATGTAGACAGGGCTCAAGTGCTCTGGATGACGCAGAGGGCAGCTGTAAGGCCCTAGTGTCTTCCCATGGCCGCAGGGCAGCTCACAAAGAGCAGCTCCGGGGACCCTCAACCAGCTCAGCATGCTGTGAGGCAGTGCCAGCGTGGTCACAAGCAGAACCTTGCTGAGCCGAGGAAGAGGGTCTGGGCTCACACTTAGTGCTCCAGGCCTGTGACGCTGACTGACTAATATGGGAGTATGGTCTAGGTAGTCTATAGGGTTTCCTATGGAGCCCTCCACCTAGTCCTCCCTGTTGACACTCTGGCCAGTAATGGAAACACCTGTAGGCTGAGAGAGTGTCAGACAGAGAAGCAGACGAGGACAAGTGTAGAATAGTCAGGGAGGTCTTCTTGGAAGAGGTGACTTGTACAGTGCCATTTAACAGTAAATGGACTTTTATTGTAGAAACCTGGATAAGGTCTGGAACAGGCATAAGGTTTCAAGGTTTTCCATAACCTGCCATACAGGGCCTCAGGAGGCTTCACCTCTCCCTCCTCCTCCCCTCGTCACATGCTTCAGTTCACCCAGTGCTCCAGGCCTGGAATGTTCCTTGGCCCAGTCCTCATGCTGGGCCAGTTCCAGTTGACCTGGCAGTCTCAGCTCAGTCTGTACTTCCTCCAGAAAGCCCTCCCAGATTTCCCCAGCCCAGTGTGGGAAGCCTTGCTTCTGGAACACTCTTTCCCACTGCCCTGGAGCTTCCCCCGGGGTTATACTCCTGCCTTCCAGCCCCTGCCGAGGCCACAACAGATGCATAGTGACCAGCTGCTGAGGGACTGAATGGACTGCCCTGGGCTGAGACCATGGAGTCAAATCTCCCTCTATGGCTTTGAAATTTGCCCCTAAATCACCAGGAGTTAATTGTGCTTTGGCCCTGGGGTTCCATGTGGCAGGAACTCCTAATTCCCGGGAAGCGTTGCCCAGAGAAGTAAGGCACACCTCCCCGTGCCCCTCCCCCCCTGCCCCCCCGCCCCCCCGCAAGGCCCAGGAACTCTTGAGCATAAAAACAAACAAGCAAAAAACCAAAAGCGGCACACTCAGGCATTTGACGGGCATCACCACCTGCGTGGATGCTGCGCCGGTGCCGGATCAGGAGCAGGTGCCGGATCACCAGCAGCCTTCTCACAGGTCTCCCGCGGTAGCTGCCGGATTTTCTAGCTCATCACATTTTTAAAAATCCTTCCTGTTTCTGCCTTAGTCTGGTGGATCCTTCAAGAACCTTCCAGAGCCTTCCTCTTAGGCCCTGGGTAACACAGAGGCATCCCTTTGTGACTGCAGACCTAACAAGAGGCAGAATTGAGCTCACTTGGCCTGAAATGGCAGGGGGGGAGAGATTAAGGCTAGGGCGTGTCATCCCTTCTCCGCCCCCTGCCCTGCTGGTCTTGACCTTGTGTGGGGACATTCCGGAAAGCCAGGGCTGAGGACCTGGAGGGAGGGGGTTGTAGATCTGCCTCTTGCACCTGACACAAGCACCCATGCAGCAGAAAGCAGTGCCCACTGAGGAGTGTAGGCGGTGGGACTAAGTCCTAAAGATCACAGCCAAATCTCCGGATCCAGCTACACCTGAACTCATCTCCCCAGGCTTCTTACTCAAGAAAATTAGTAAAGTGCCCTCTGGCTGTGTCTCCGTCCCTTGAGGCCCGTGCACCCATCTCTCGCATACCGTTGCCACAACAAGAGAGAACGGGCTGGAAGGACAGACTGAGCCATGCGGGCTTCTTGCTGGGCCTCGCCTGCACAGCAATGGTCAGCAGTGGGAGGTGCAGCCTCTTACCAATACTCCTCGCCTCCGGCCATGCACTTCTCGTACACAGGGCCCTCCAGCTCCCGAGGGCTGGGGAAGATGGCTTCATGATGGATGATGATGGTCTTGATGACTTCGTTCACGTGGGCCTGGCAGGATACGGGGTCCTGCCCATCAGGGATGTGCATGAGAGTGGGCCCAAAGCAGATGGCCAGGTTGTAGGGGTCCATCATGTTCTCGTCACTGTACTGGGAGAGGCTGGGAGAGAGGCCAGGACAAGTAAGTCCTCCTTCCAGGATGGTTCTAGGTCCTGCTCTCATCACTATAGCACCTGGGGCCACCGCTGTGCACAGTAGGTAGACCACTGCCTGTAATACCAGTATCCCCTACCAGATCTGCTCTACTTCCCAGGGAAGGCTGTGGGAGACGGCCCCAGCGATTGAGCCCCAGCAACCCCACAACCAAGCCCCTGGAACTCCTGGAACCCAGATGGAACTCCACGCTCCTGGCTTCAATCTGGTGCAGCCCTGGCCACTGCAACCATTTGGAGAAAACTAGCAAACGGAGGGCCTCTGTCTCTATGTCTTTGAAACAAAAGTGTTTTTTTTTTTAATATGTATTCATTTATATAGGAAAGGTAGATTTACAGAAAGAAGGAGAGACAAAAGAAAAAAAAGAGAGATTTTTCATCTGCTGGTTTACACCCCAAATGGCTGCAACAGCTGGAGCTGAGATGATCCAAAACCAGGAGCCAGGAATTTTTTCTGAGTCTTTCACATAGAGGCAGGGTCCCAAGGCTTTGGGCCATGATCTGCTGCTTTCCCAGGCTGTTAGCAGAGAGTTGGATCAAAGTGAGGTGGCTGGGACATGCATTGGTGCCCATATGGGATCCTGGCTCTTGAAGATAAAGGATTAGCTTGTTGAACCACAGCATTGGCTTCTCAAATAAATTTTGAAAAGATTGTTTTAAACTCCCAGTGCCTGTAAAAGCCCCTGGTGGCTGCCGGGATCGGATACTCACTGGTTGAGGAAGGCGAAGAGGTATCTCATGACCACGATGACCACGCGGGGCAGGGTGACAAGGATCTGCTGGATCTGGTGCACCCTCTCTGCTGGGGTCTCCAGTTCTGGAACACATGGGCCCTTTTAGGGGGCTCCTCCACTCAGAGAGGGCCTGCCTCCTTGACTGCCTCTGCACAGCTAGCACCTAGGCTCAGCTAGATCTGCGAGGGAACCTGGCCTGGCCAATCAGAGCCTCCCATCCCCCCAGGGTCCATCTTTGGGACTTGGGGCTGAAGTAACCAGCAGGGAGGGGAAGTGGGTGGGGGCTGCCCGGAGGACGGCAGTGTCTGAGGGAGATGCTGGCATGCAGATGGAGCGGGACAGGTTCTTGTGAATGCCATGTTAGTGCCTCAGATTGGCCGGGCCTGAACTCCATGGGGGCATGGCAGGGCATGACTTTTGCTCACTCGTTTCAAGCAGGTGCTGGCAAGCCCAGTTGGGGACCAGGTATTATTGACCCTTTACAACACCAGTTGTGGCACAGGACCAGGCTCACAGCAAATGCCCAGGAAGCACATGCTGAACACACAGTCACATACTGGCCAAAGAGCTTGGGCATGCCTGGGGTCCACTCCTGACCCCTGCTCCCTGCTCAGCTCTCTGTGGGAGCAGTCAACAGGGCTGAGACAGGAGCTGGGCATAGCAGGGAAGGTGATGCCAAGGAGAGGGGGCACTCCAGAGCTCTGAGCTGGCCCACAGGGCTGACCTCCCACAGGGTGGCACCTCCTCGCCATGGCGCACCATCCACCTCTGCGTCCTGTGGGCTTGTCCCTTCCTGAACCCGTGACTGCTCCCCACTTCTCGCCCTCATCCCTCATGACAAACCTGCAGCCTCATGTCCCAGTTGCTGCCCTGCCCAAAGCCTCAAGAGTTAAGCTGGAGCCTCGCTTCCCAGAGGTGGTGGTGCCAATGGTCTGTGGGTGCCCGGAAGCCCATGGGGCAGCCTCTGGGTGGGCACCGGGCCGGGAGGGCACTGTTGACAACTGGTATCCAGGACCCCCAAACATGCAGGACACTACAAGAATGAATCCAGGAAAAGTGTTCCAGGAGGATGTGCAGAGATACTTACTAATAGTGGATATCAAATCCTGAAACCTTTCCTTAGGAAAGAGTGGGTTTTCCAGTCCTCGGAAATACAGTTTTAAAACGCCAGCGACAGAGTTGATATCGCGCTCGTTCTGGTCGTCCACCAGGGGGTCTTCACCTGTGGGAGCAAACCAGATCAGGAAGGAGGCAGGGAGTGTGCCCACAGCAGAAGTGATGCCCTGGACAGGGGGTGTTGACCCAAGGGAGGGCGTAACAATGACGACACGATGATGACCGACAATAACCACTCATTCCGAAGCCGTGGTGCGGCCATTGACAGCTCACACCCGCTTGTCAGCTTACTTCACAAAGGACAGAGCGTGGAAACGGAGTTTTCCACTCCACCCTCTCTACCTGCTCTTGTACCATTCAAGTCAATTGAAGGCGAGAAAATCACACCCCACCCCTCCACCCCACCCTCTCTACCTGCTCTTGTACCATTCAAGTCAATTGAAGGCAAGAAAATCACACTCCACCCCTCCAGCCTTCGCATCATTCAGAACAACTGACAGCACAGAAATTACTCCAGAGGCTCCACGCACCCACCTGGCCCTCCTGTCTCCTACAGTGCTAGATGAGGTGAACTACAGGAAAACTCCCTGCCTCCTGCATGTGGGCACTTTGTACTGCGCGGCTCTCAAGGTGAGAGCTTCAAAACCCCTGACTTTGGCGCTTGGTGCAGCGGCTCCTGGAATGTAGCGGGAGCTGCTGTCACCAAGCTTGGGAAATAAAGACTCCTCTTAACACCCTGTACTTGGGTTCAGTGTGATCTCTCTCACATTCCACAACAAAGCAACTGCTCACGCACGTCTAGCCCACAGTTCAAACACCGCCCCTCAACTGTTCCGCCATGCCTGTTCTAGCATTTCTGCAAAAGCTAAGATGGGAGTGACATGGATGTGACTCCTTCGGTGCTGATGTGGGTCGTTCTCCTGGTGTAACACAGTCTGATCCATTTTCCTGTTTTTTCAAACACTGCCTCCTTCCGGAGCGGGCAGGCCGCATGTCTTGTTGGACATTCTTCCCATTCTGCCACTGTCTGGCTGCTTCCTCACAGTTAGATATAGGTTCATTATGTTTCGGCAATAACACTCCAGATGCAGCACTGTGGACACCAGACTTGTCCCACCAGGAGGCAGAGGGTGTTGGCTGCAGTGCTATCAATGACAATAGCTGGATCACTGGGTGAAGGTGGTAGCTCCCACGTCTCTCCATTTAAAGGCATTTTTTAGGGTGAGCATTTAGCCTGGTGGCTGAGACACTGGTTAGGACGCTCATGTGCCTGGGTTCAAGTCCTGGCTCTGCTCCCAATTCCAGCTGCCTGCTAACACAGACCCTACAGGGCTTAGGGCGAAACCATGGCTGGAAGGTAGAGGCAGCCTCCGTCACCAGGGCAGCTGCCTTTGGCCAGAGGGCCACCCAGGTTTCTCAAGCTGACCACCTGACTTGGTGAGTCCCAGCTGGTCACACCCCTCCTGCTGAGGCAGCAAACAGAGCTCAGACAGGGCAGGTCTAGAGAGTGTGGGACCCTTCTCGGGGTATCTTCAGCCTCAGAACCCTACCCTGCTGCAGCCACTCCCTCCCCTGCAAGACAGACCTTACAGCATCTGTAACATTTGCTGCCCCTTTCTGTAGGGGAAGTCCCACATTCAAGGCAGCCATCGTGGGATTTGCCCGAAAAGGCTCCAGACCTTGCTTCTGTTCATGTACAAAGGCAACAGAGAGCCGAGTGGGTGAAGAGCTGGGGAGAGAAACGCAGGCATCGAAGCTCAGGGCAGCAACGAAGGACACCTTCAGGAGGGCTGCTGACAGCAGAGGCCCTGCCCTTCCATGTCCTGTCTCCCCCTCCTCTCTCTCGCAGACCTGGCCCTGACTCCTTCTGCCATTCCGGCACTGCTCCATCTCTCTCCAATCCCAGCTGGGCTGGCGGTTCTCATGCCACCCAGGGCTTCCTCCATCGTGGCCCCATCTGGCTTATCCTGCCTGCTGCCCAATGGGCTCCCTGACGGGGTAGCTGTGGTTTTCTCCTGCCACCTTTTAAGGCCCTAGGCCGACCTTGGCTCACTAGTGTCAAGGGGATGAATGAATACACAGCTGCTTGGAGCGGAGGCCAGGACCCGGGACCCCAGGACAGAGCTGAGCACCACATCTGGCTAGTCCTGCTCCAAGGTCAGTGCCTGGGGTCTGTAGGGTACAGGCTCCACTCTGGGATGGGGAGTTAGACCTCAGACTGACAGAGTCCACAGGAAGCTGAGAACCTGCTCTGAAGGCAGCCCTGCAGGAGGAGGGAGGGGACAAGGGTGCCATGCGGAAGCCAGGCACAACTGAATGTAAAGAACAGCAAGGAATCGGGGGAGGGACTGAGTCTTTCCCAGCAACCTCCAAGTCCAGCTCATTCAGAGAGTAAGGCAGGGCTAGACAGGGGACAGCCAGGTGGAAAAGAGATGCCATGGGGCTCAGTGTGGGGCACGTAGGTGGGCACTAGGTGCCCTCTCTGGGAGTGGGTGGTTTAGCCCAGTGTGTGGCCTGCTAAAAGGCCCTGCAGAAATAATGACATGTAGGGCATTCTGAAAGCTAGTGTGTTTTGGATTCTTGTAACTTATCCCAAATGCAGCACCTGTTACAGACACATGTAGAGGTTCCCAAGCTCTCTCTGAGGTTTGGTCCTAGGCAAGCACCACTTCATTTACCACAAAAAGCCACCCCCGGCTGCTGTGCTGGAAGCTGAGCAAGTTTTGCTCCAAAGTTTTGGTTACACATTTCTGATTGTTTTACCTCCAAAATTTTGGAATATGGGCCTATAAATGACAAGATACCTAGGCAATGGGGCCTAAGACTACATGTGAAATTTATTTCTGTTCCACGCACACCTTCTACATTTAATTGCTTTGTGTTACTGAGGTGACACAGGCAGCCATGCACAAGACCTCCCACCTGCAGCGTCAGGGCTCTGCTCAGCAAGTTTCAGACTTGGCAGCATCTCGGATGAGAGGCTGTACCAGGGTGGAGCATGAATTTGGGAGGGGCGGGAGGGTGCAGTGCATGCGGCCTTCTGCAGGGGTGAGTATGCCAGCCATGGGTGAAGGCCCAGGATGTGATGCTGACAGGAGAAGCACACAGCCAACTGGCCCCTGAGCCCATTAGCTCCCACCCTGGGCACTCCTGCTGTCTCCCTGCACCTACCTCTCTCAAAAGAGTTTTTGATGTCATTGACCTCGACCTGAGACCCGGGCACCCGGAAGATGCCCTGCTGCTGCAGTCCTAGAAGAGACACAGACACGGGTGGTGAGCGCCGTCCCTGCTGCCTAGGTATGCTGCTCCCTGGGCACTCAATTCAAGCCTCACCCTGTGGGAGGCCTCGCTACCCCAGCCCCAGTGCTGGCTGACCAGGGGAAAGCACAGGTCTCACAGGGTTATGCTGTCAGTCTTTCGGTTGGGCATGCTGGCGACACTGGGTGGGGTCACACCTGGATTCCCGCTACGCACAGTGGCACCTGCAATTCCGCCATGGGCCAGTGCATGTTCCATCTCTGACAACTTCGTGGCTAACACAGCTGAGATCCAGGTAGCTCACACTACCTAGAATGGAATTGGCGCTCACAGCACAGCGCACTAGGACTGGATGGGCAAGTTGGGCAGAGAGTGGTATCACTCCCCTGCACCTCATCTTTCAGCTGCCCAGCTGGTCCTGGGTCCTCCTAATACTTTCTGTTGCCCGTCCCCGCCCAGAATGCCAGGCCAGAGGCCACGGGGGCCTGGGGTAGTACTTACCATACAAGTTGATGTATCGGATGCAGCTCTCCACCACGAGCGGTATGGCTTGGCCTGAGTCCTTATAAGGGGAAAGAAACGGGGCTTTGCATCGGGTTTGGCAACCCCCACGGACAAAACCCACCACAACGCCCACGCCAGATTCAAGCCAGAGGGTTAGTGCCATCAGATTAGTAGGAAAACAAGAAACAGCTCGTCCTCAAGTCTGAACAGACAGTTACGACAGCAAGCCTTGAGTTCTGTGCACAGAAGCTGTGGCTGTGATGGCTTTAAAAAGAAATGCTCTACTTCCCCTGTGGGCCAGGGACATGGACTCATGGGGTAGGGGTTGGCACATCTCAGGGCTGAAGCCTGGGGGCTAAAGTCCAGCTTCAGAGGGGGGTCTCTGCCTCCCATGCTGTTTTCCCAGGATGCAGGGACAGAGAGGCAGGCCTCCTCCTGAGGTCTGAGGTCATCGAGGTGAGGATTCCTAAGAACCTACTATGGGGAAAGCAGGGCTGGGCCCCATGGGGACTGAGAGGTGCCAAGTAGGGATTGCCAGTCTACTTATGGTGATATAAGCTGGGCACCCAGTCACTTGCTTTGCTGAACAGCAAGGAGAAGAGCTGGCAGCAGCAAGGGTCAGCTACTGACCAAAAAGTGGCCAACCTGGGTCCGCAATGCTGAGGGAGGTGCAGGTGCATTGGGCAGTGGCCGCAGGAGTGGTGACAGCGTCCTGGGACAGTCTATGACCAGAGACGGCCAGGCAAGGGGCCATTTCCCTTTGGACTTCAGAAATGGCTGACCTCTCTGCTATTCCAATTCACTTCAATATGAAATAGGATGACTTTCTTTAAAAAAGGCCACCCTTGGTGACAAGCTCCTTGGACGGCAGGGACACTAGGTTTCTGCACACCCTGCCTGCAAACTGTGTTCTTGCACCACTGCAGCTTGGAGCCCACAGCGAGAGTGATCCCTACTTCACCCCCACTCCAATTCCCTGAGCTGTTGGCATGCTGGGCACCGCCTACTTTGGCAGTCAAATCTATAGGCATGGGGGAGGGAAGAGCTGCCGGGCCTTTCTAGTAAATACCTGGTTCCTGGTTCGAGCATTTCTTCTTCCTCTGATAGCAAAAAAAAAAAAAAAAAAAAAAAGGCAGCAGAGCAGGAGGAAAAAGAAGAAGTTACGAAGGAGGAAGATGGGTTAGAGCACATGGGTCCAGCAGAGTCCGCGAACGCGGGGATGCAATGGCAGCCAGGAGTCCTGGGGACAGTGCCCGGGACCCCCACCCCCACCCCGCACCTCAGGCCACAGGACTGCAGGAGCTGCCCCAGCCGGCCAGCCAGCCTTCCCTCCCAGCTGCTCTAGGGGCCTCTCGCTGTCCTTAGCAGCACTCTGCCTCTCCCTAAACTGAAGGGAGCCCACCCAGGGCCCCTTGTGGGGACTGTTCCTAGGCACAGCTCAGCTTACCACCTTCTCAGTCCAAAGTCTGTCAAACTCAACTTGGCCAAGTGCATGTTTACCAGGCAGTCCACCCAGGAGCAGGGTCCCACAGGACCCCACCTAGTGGCAAATTCCTCCCCAGCCTTGCCCTCCAACACCTGAGGCCTCTTCCCAGAGGTCCCTGGCTTTCCTCCGCTGTGCCCTGTTTCTTTCATCCCGCTGTGATGGCACCGAGAGCCCTGTGGCAGCAGGAGGGCCATCCTGTGATCTCAGCAACAGGACCGCAGCCTGGACTGTCCGGAAAGGCACAAGGGGACCCCACTCAGCAGCACGTCAGTCCTTCCCTGACACGTGTGTGTGTGAGAGGATGAGTGTGTATAAACTGAAAGATTGTGTGAGTGTGTGTGACAATGTGTGAGAGGGTGGGAGAGTGTATGAAAGAGAGTGTGGCTGTGTGTGTTGTCAGTGTACGTGTGACTGTGCATACCCAGGAGTGTGTTTGAATGTAAGTCACTACGTGTGAGTAGATGTGTGACTGTGTAAGAATGTGTGTCACCATGTATGGCTGTGTGTCTATATTTATGAGTGCTCATTGTCACTGTGTGGCTGTGTGGCTGTGTGGCTGTGAGTCTCTGTGTGTCTGTATGTGAATGTGTTGTTACTGTGTAGGGCTGCATGTGTGTATGTGACCGTGTTGAGTGTCTGTGTCTATGTGTGTGTGAGTGTGTGTTGTCACTGTGCATGGCTGTGTGTGTATATGACTGTGAGTGTGTGTCTGACTGCCACCCCATAGCCACATGTGGACGCCGCCCCCTCCCATCACAGACACAAGTGCACACCCTCTCCTGTCATCCCAGACTTCCAACCTGACTGACACACAGTGGAACCTCCTCCTGAGGGGGAATTAGAAGCAAACCAAGAACTTCCACAGTGCTCAGTGGGGCAGAGCCTGAGAGAAGCGTGAACGCAGCCTCAGCAGCAGGTGTCATGACTCAGGTGGGCACCCTCCTGCGCAGGCTTCAAGTCAGCACCTCTGTGGAGTGAGGCATTGGAACTGAAACGCATTCCAGAGGTGTGGCAGTCTCCCAAGGCCGCTGTGCACCCATGGAGGATATGGCCCACGGGTCCTGCCAGCACCTGGAGGCGCACACAACTCTGGCCTGTGCCTATCCTACGTGCTCCTGTGATGGGGCTCCATCCATACACAAAGGACAGTAAGCGTGGGACACTAAGGCGACAACGAGCTGCTCTTTTCTGGAGCACTCCATCTCCTACCTTCAGGCCACAGCTGTCCCGGGCAGCTGAGACTGTGGAAGGCGAGGCCGTGTGTGAGTGAGGTGGGAGGGCCAAGCTCCCAGGACACTGCCTTCTCACTCGCTGGTTGCAAGCCACTCTCAGAGTCAGGCCAGCCTAGCTCAAAGGCCTGGTGGCATGTGACCCGGTAAACAAAGACAAGACCTTAAGAAGCTCCATGCCTGCAGGGGCCACTGGGGGACATTCCTCTCCTTCCCCACAATCCTAGCTGTCCAGCTGTGGCACTGAGGGCGCCGCTTCCCTCCTGTACTCTGCAGCCGCAAGGGCGTGGCACAGCTGCCACAGAGCATCTACTCCACGCCAAGGTGTCCTTTCTCACCCATGGTTCTGGTAACACAGAGGCAAGCCAGACTACAAGCTCTACAGAGGACTGGCCAAAACGCAGCTGCCAGCCAGGGCAACAGAAGGAGAATCAGCAGATGGTTGCCAAGACGGCCACCATGGAGGGAACACACACAGGCAGGGCCGAGAAAGATGTGATGCGTGGGTCAGGAGGAATCGAGTGGATTCCTTCCGAGTCCCACAGTGTGTGGGGAGCCTCTGTGTGCACTGGCCAGCTTGTAACTGCCCAGCAACGTCAGAGGGCACTGGCTGCAGATGTAGGAAGCTGTCTAGCCAACTCTGCACAGCCCTCTGGGGGCTCCCCACCCCTGACCTGGCCTGACCCTTCTCCCCCTTGTTTTCAGCCACCTGGAAGCCTGCTGCACCCTACGGTGCAGCTCTTGGCGCTCCGCCGCCATGGGACAGTCTGGTGAGCACCTGTTCTGTGGCAACCAGGACATCCCTGGGCTCCTTCCTGACATCAGCCCCCACCACTGGAAGCACTCTCCCTGGGGTGGGACAGGCTCCCAAACATCCGCTAAAGCCTGCCCCTTGATGAGCCCCTCAGAAACGTGAAAAGTACATCTTTCCCTGCATGTTGGCGAGTGGGGGCAAAGGGGGAACACTCTCTCTGGTATAAAGCATGCTGTTCCCCCTGCACCCTTCCCCACTGGAGACCCTGGAGTGGCACGTGGCGGCATCTCCTCCCCGTGTGGGGGCGGTCCTTCCCAGGACACCCCAGAGGTACCTAAGGCTAACTGGCCCAAGGCAAAGCAGCGAGGTCAGGAATCCTCCCTGAAGCTGGCCTCAAGGTGCGGCCAGGGACCAGTTCCAAAGGGCGGTAGAAAAGGACGGGCGATGTGCTCCCCCAGTGGACACAGGCTGCCATTACATCAGGCGCGTTCGCGGAATCCACGGCTCGCCAGCAAGTACCTTAATGAACGCTTCCATACTGCCGTTAAAGAGCTTATGGCTATACACTGAGAGAGGCCTAGGTCTCCTCATTTTCTGTGGTTTAGGGGGAAGGCAGGGGGGCCTAGGGGAAAACGGAACACAAGAAATCAAGAAAGCAACCAAGGCAAACGACCGCCTGCAGCAGGTGCTCTTAGCACCCCTGCCGTAGGGGCACAGACACACAGGAGCCCCCAGTGCCCTAACACCAGCTGCAGGTACTTCACCTGATGGCCTCAGGGCATCCTGGGGGGGTCTTAGTTAACACCCCAGGTCAAGCAGGAGCGACTCAGGGCATCACAAGAGTGAGTTCTGAGTCAGAGTGGGGAGCGCTCAGAGGCCGAGTGTCTGCAAAGCTGACCAGATGCAGGGCGACCAGGCATGAAGGGTGGGATCAGGAGCCAGAGCAAGCAAGAGACTCGCAATCCTGGTTGGGAATGGAGATGGTGATTATCGTGGCTTCAACCCATCACCTGTCACACTGCCCACAGCGCCAGGGCAGCACTCTCCCTGGCATCTCCTGGCGCTTCCATGCTCTGGACCACTGCTTATTTTGTGGGTTTCAGAGCCATTCTGATGCCAGAGATGAACAAGCTGATACCACAAGAGAGGCCATGAACTCAGGTCCCAGGCTCGGGCCAGAAGTGTCTTGCCTTGCTCTGAGCTCTCTGTTGCCCGGGCTCCACTCTCGCCGACAAGAAGAGGACCACATTACAGTTTGCCAAGAGCAGGGGGAGACAGCCGCGGACGCTGGCCTGTGTCCACACTGCTCACCATGCACGTCCCTGGGCTGGCGGCTTTGCTCTTTTCACCACCCAAATGGGTCTGACTCTGGGCTTCCGCTTTCTGAGGTTAGGGGGAGGACCCCCCCTGACCCACACAGGCCCCAAATTCAGGAGACACCAATGGCCACACAGGCCCCAGGTCTCAAATGCATTTCCGTGAAGGGACACGAAATTCTATGGGCTTCACCACAGCATAGCGAGAGGAAGGTCGTGGAGCCTGCACCTGCTATGTAGGGAGCGCAGATCCACAGCTGCTAGGAACCTGAGCACTGAGCCAAAGCTGCCGGCTCCGGTACGCACATGGGCAAAGACACACGTGGACTCAGAGATCATGCCACCCAGACCACGAGACCAAAGGGACAGCACAAACCAAGAGCTGAAAGGAAACAGCAGGCAGCATGAGTTTCAGAGCACCTTGGCTCCAAGCAATTCGGTTAGCTAAGTCCGTGTCACTTCTGTTGCACAATTACTGTTTTGTTTTATTTTGTTTTGTTTTTGAGGATGTGTGTACATGGTGGTGGTTGGTGGTGGTGCTGGGAAGCAGAAGGGGAGTATTTCTGATAACAAGTCTGCTTTTGAAGTTCCAAATGCAAACTCCCAACTATAGTGCCAGGAAGGACACCAAGGGCAAGGAGTCAGCTCGAGGCTGAGAAGTCACTCGAGGCTGGCCATACAGTCATGGTCCCCTTGCTTTCCTTGTGCCACAGGCTGTTTCTGGGCATGAACAGGTCATCTACTTTTCCCACACTGCACGGCAGGCTCACAACAAGTCATTCAAATAACTGTAATATGCAAGGGCAGCTGAGCCTGGGGGAGGTGAAGAGGCCCACCCAGTGTCCCACACGTGCCATGTGACTGAGGCCGCAGGCGGAACTCTGCTCAGCCAGCTCAAGGCTCCAGTGTGAGCGTGCCACTGGGAAAATGATTTTACGAGAGAACTCCCATTACATCCTGTTATTAACTGGTCGCAGCCAGCAAGAAGGGAGACTCCTAGAGCGGGTGTAGGATATCCCGTGTAAAAAAAAAAATCAAGGGTGCTCAACCGGGGAGTTTCCTTAGAAGCACAAAGGATCTGTCTATCTATCTATCTCTCTCTCTATCTATCTATGTGTATATACACATATGTACATTATATATGTGTGTGTGTGTGTGTGTGTACATTTTAGAAAATACAGTCAAGGAATCAAGGGAAATGAGGATGTGTTTTCCCGTCTTGCCTGCCCATTCCAGATGCCACAGAACTGCTGGCACCCTGGCAGGACTGTTTGTGTGGCATGGAAGGTCTGACAAGGAAACGTAGCTATCCCAACCGTGCATGACAGCGAACCGACAACGACTTACTGCAGAGCTGGGTGGGGCACAAGGTAAGCAGCAGGGGGGCAGCTCAGCCACGGGAAGTGGGGCAGCCTAAGCCTCCCATCTCTTCTGCTGCTCGTTTGCAGAGTGGAAGGGAAAAGAGAAACAGAGAGAGAAAGACGGAGGGAGGGAAAAGGAGAGAGGCAGGGAACACAGGTGCAGACAAGGCCACAGAGAGGAAGAGAAACCAGAGACCAATGTCCCCTTTCTGCCTTTCCCGAAGGACCTGGCACAGGCAACACAGGAGCTGGCTTCAGAGTCACTCTGACAGAAAGGGTGTAGTCACACTTCTCCCCAGCGTCCCCAGGGGAGGCAGTGTCAGGCTGCATGTGGGCCACATCTGGAAGATTTTTATCTCAGATCCAGACAACAGGGCCAATCGGTGTGGGTTGGGAGAGCCAGAATTGAGTCTGGGTCACACCCATCAAACCCTACACCTGTATCTTGCTTTGCTCTTTCTATGGGATCCCGTTTTACAGGACACTCTCTCAGACTAATGGGGCAGTTGAGAGCGTGTGCTTTTCTAGAAGGTTCTGAATTATGAGAGAGAAACCATACACTGCAGCCCATGTGCAAATGCTGGTCCATCCAGCTGGAGTCAACAGAAGCATGGCCAAAAGGACATGGCCCATGGGCAAGACACTAAGGCACATTCTGGACACTTGGCCACACTACCAAATTGGCAGTGAGCTCCACAGGTTCAACAATGTTTTTGGGGCCACTCCCCAAAAAACTTTCAGCTTAATCACAGTGACCCATGACCTTGGCCAGAGGTCAGCGTGTACCCCAAGAGGCCTGTGATACAGTGCAGGGGGTTCAGTCAGTGGGGAGGGGAGTTTCCCCTGAATTTCCCAGGCCCTGGCTCAAAGAAGGAGAAGGGGGCAACACTTCAGCAAACCAGAAGCACCTCTCAACTTCTGCCCGGGGAGGACCCCGAGATGGGTTACCACCTCTTCCTCTGCTGGCGGTCTCCCACGTGAGTCCTGGGCCTTGGGAGCCTTTGCCCCACTGTGTGTTCCGCTATCAGCAGGTTGTAGGGGTTTGGGGGGAGTGGTTGCTGTAAAATGGGGCTTCTGTTGACCCAAGACTGTGCTAGCTTTCTCTTGCCCCAAAACATCACAGCAATAACAGGCTCATTGCTAGAAGGTTCTCTGAGGTTTTCTGATGGCAACCTTGCACATGTGCTGCCCTGTGTGGTGAGAGACCTTGTGTGAGTCACTCTCACGTTCCTAGACTTCTGGGGCAAACTTGTAGAACACCTTGGTCTCCCCCTGCTGGGGGCCCTAAGCTGGAATCCCCTCTCTGAGCTCCTGGGACCTCTGCCCTGCCTTCTCTGCCCCTAGGCCAGGGCAGTGCCCAGCAGTCCTCTTTGACCTCACCAAGGCAGCGGCTTCCCAGGGGTGCTAGGCCATCAGCAAGAAGTGCAAGGAAGATGAGAACTAATCCAGAAAGTGAGGCCCAAATGAACTCTGGACTGTGACCCTGGGGCCCCCACCATGTAGCTCAGGGGCCAGGGGCTGGGGGGAAGGGACTGACAACGGACAGGCTTCAGGGACCTCCCCTGAGGCTGTGAAGAAATCTATACTCTGGTAGGAAGGCAGCTGCCTGCCAGCCGGCCCCGGCCCCAGAGGAAGCTCACTGGCTCTGGTCTGCTCAGGCACAAGCACAAGGGGCAGTGTGGGACACGCTGGGGAGAAAGCAGGGCTTGCTCAGCTCCAGGGGCCCAGGGAGTGGACACCCACCAGGCCAAGCCAGGGTGCGGCAGCAGGTGGTCGGGCTCACTGTGTGCGCATGCTGGGGATCCAGAGCCCACCCACCCACGACTGCTGGCCTCTCCTGCCTGCCCAACCCCTGTCCCGGTGAGGGCCACTGCCAATGCAAGATGCCTTGCAGCCACACAGCAGCCCCCAAAGGGTGCTCCTGGCCACCCTGCCAGCTGGGATGGCTGTGGCTTTACCATTGAGTGCTGAGAGAAGCGAAGCAGGCACAAGAGCATCTGTGCCTTCCTGGGCACCCCTTGCCCTCTGGCTCCCCTGCGCTCAGCTCCCCCACCCCCAGCCCACTCCTGACAGCAGGCAGCAGGACCCAGGGTCTGGGTTCCTCCCACTCTCACCTGGTGGTGCCGCACTCTGCTCTCTCCCCTGCAAAGGAAAGTAGACATGGGAGTCACAGAGGGGTCTAAACTCATGAGCCAGAAAAGGTCACCTCCCAACACGGAGGGGCAGGCTCTCCCATTTCTGCCTCCCCTGCCCCAGAGGACCACATTTCCATCCTCTGTCCTCGGTGCCAGAGGCTCATGCCATTCTGCACCCAGCTGCCTTCCCATGATATGACACTCTTAGGGTTCACCCATGAGTCCATCATGTTTTTCTTTCCATGGCTGAGCAATATTTCACCATAAGAACAGACTCTGTTCCTCATTCACTCCCCACCTACTGTCCTGCTGGTCTCACTGAAAATCTGTGCTGCCCAGGCCTCTTTCCTTCCAAGCCCCCAAGCTGACCTCTGCCCAAGTCTTCAACCTCTTGGTAAATGGGCCACCACCCATCCACATGCCCCAGTTGGAAGTCCCAGCACCCTCCTTGGCACTTCTTCCTGCATGTCTTAAATCTGTATCCCTTCATTACAATACTGTCCCATAGCCCAGGCCTCCGTCACTTTCCTCGTAAACTCTTTCCTTATTTCCCAGCATCCACACTTACTGGAGGAGTAAAGCAAAGAGCAAGTCCACACTTTGAAGCAGCTTAGTATTTAAGGATTCCGAGAGTCCCCAGGTAGATGGGGCCAACAGTGTGGGAAACGCTGGGACAGGTACACAAGGGTGTCAGCCCTGTGAGCCCAGGTGAGTCCAGGTGAGCAGACCTGGAGGGGAGCTGCCCGGCCCCTACTCGGGGCAGTGGGCAGAGTCCATCCTAGACAGGCTAACTCCACTCTGGCCTTGGCTGGGAGATGCGCATTCCAACAACACAAACAGGAGCTAAAGGGTGATGGCCATACCCAGGCAAACTTGCCTCCAACTCAATGGCTCCCTACCGGTGCTGCTTGGCTTCGAATGGCTCCCCTCTGTCTGGACTTTGGGGACGCCACACCCTGGTGTGGGGGGGTAGATGCGTGACACTCAAATGTGACAGCCAAGACTGTGAATGTGCATCCCAACATAGTCTGAGTCTAACTGGGAGGGCTGATGTTTGTTCTGTACCTCTCGTTGTGTGCTTCAGGGTTCCAAGGCCTCCATCCCACCCAGCTCAGCACTGTGCCCCAGCCCCACCCGCCAGTGGCACCAGCAAGCTTCTCAAACAAACACCTGAGCACACATGTGCTACTCCGTGCAGAATGAGGTGCAGGAGGGAAACGAGGGGAGGCAGAGAGCCAGCCACCTGGGGTCCATCTGAACCAAAGGCACAGGTGGCAGCCAGAGGTCAGGTCATGCAGGGAGCTTGGCTGCAGCCAAGGCAGAAAGCTGGGCAGGATGACCAATTTGCTGGGCTTGAGGGATGTGCTGTCCAGGATCACTTCCTGCTCCGTCTCCTGTTGAGTCCACTCCCACAGGTTCTCCCCCACCTCTCCAGCCTCTGCCAGAGCTGCTCCCCTGCCCCACCCACACCCAGGTTCTCCTCACTGCTCAGCCTCCCAGCAGGCCTCTGTGGTCACCCTGCACACAGTGGCTCTCTCTCCCTGCCCTTCCCTACTCCCGCCATGTTCTTGCCCTTCCAAGCCACAGTCTTGTGCCCAGGACAGTCACATGCGTCGGTCAGAGCTAGAGACAGAAAGAGTGAGGGGTGGGGGACCAGCGCAGTGGCATATCAGGATAATTCTCCACATGCAATGCTGGCGTCTCCTATAGAAGCCGGTTCAAGTTCCCATTGGAAGGCAGCAAAAGATGACTCCAGTGTGTGGGCCTTTGCCCCCATGTTGCAGATCCAGAAGCTCCTGGATCTCAGCTTTGGACCAGCCTAACTCTGCCCGTTGCCACCACTTGGGGAGTGCACCAGTCAATGGAAGATCTCTCTCTTTCTGTGTAACTCTGGCTTTCAAATAAAAGAAAACATATTTTTTGAAAAGAAAAGAAACAGAGAGCTTCCACCCACTGGTTAAACCCCTAATTGCCCATAGTAGCCACAGCTATGCCAGGCAAAGCCAGAAGCCCAGGCCTAAGCTCCAGTCTCCCCCACGAGTGGCAGGGGCCCAAGCCCTTAAGCCATCCTTCATGACCTCCCAGGATGCCTTAGTAGGGAGCTGGAGCAGAAGCAGAACAGCTGGCACTAGAAGCGGCACTCCAGTGGCGGCACACAGTGGTGGCATCACCACCATGCCACAGCGCTCATGCCTAGGAAGAGCAGGCTGCTCAGTCTCTCTCTCTCTCTCTCTCTCTCTCTCTCTCTCTCTCTCACACACACACACACACACACACACCAGCCTTCACACCACCCAGCAGCTGTGATGTCAGCACAAGCACAGTCACCCAAGGATGCCCCTATTGCAGGCGGTACACGGCAGGGCTGGCCGTACCAGGTCCCCACAGCTTCCATTTCCTGTCACTCCAGTTCACAGAGGACACTGTCATCACTGGGGCGATCATTGGGACAACGGGGTGACACGTTGCGAACAGAGCACCATGGGACTCCAGTATCTGGAGATTCTATTTTCCCACTTTCTCTGGAAATAACAAAATTAAAAATTCACTTTAAAAATTCTCTAGGAGCCAGAACAGTGGCTTAACCTGCAGGCTAATCCTCCACCTGCAGGTGCTGGGATCCCATATGGGCACCAGTTAGTATCCTGGCTGCTCCACTTCCAGTCCAGATCCCTGCTTGTGCACTGGCGCGGCAGTGGAGGACGGCCTGGTTCCTTGGGACCCGAAGAAGGCTCTTGGATCCCGGTTTCAAATCAGCCCAGCTCTGGCCATTGCAGCTATTTGGGGAGTGAACCAGCTGATGGAAGATATCTCTTTCTCGCTCTATTAAAATCTGTCATCAAATAAAAATAAATCACTTTAAAAAATAAAATACATCTGGTTTCCTCAATTCAGGGTACAGGAATGCACAGGTCCAAGCAGCCGCCTCTCACAATGGCAGCCCTGCCAGCATTAGGCCTCACTCTTGTTCTGCATGCAGCTCCCCGACACCCTCAGCCCTAATCAGACACCAGGCTAAAGAGGCTGCCCAGTCCCGGACTGGGACCCTCTGAAAGCATTTGCTTCCCTCCTGAGCAGCCCGTTTGGAGCCCGCAGCAGCATGTGGTAGCTGCGCACACTCACCCTCACCCAGAGTCTGCTTGAGCAAGTCGTGCTTGGCTTGGAGCTTGGTGATGAGATTACTGCCATTCACATACTCTTTGAATTTCTGTAAGACACAAGACACAGCAAAGTCACGGACTGCCGGGGTCACGGGCTGGAACCTCTGCAGCTATAATCAATCTCTGGGTCGGGGAGTCCCATGGGGGAGAGGGGGGCAGTTCACCATTGAGGGGTGCCCAGAGAATGGGGGCCGTGAATGTTGTCAGGTGACAAAAGGCAAGGACTTCTTCCATCATCACAGCTTTCCCTGTGCCTCTGGGCTATGAGGACAGAGGGGGGACACTTGTGAGACAGTGTCAGGAGCTACACCCAGCCCTGCTGCAGGGGAGGACCTGGGTGGCACTGGAAGATCCCAGGCTGTGGCAAGTACAGGCGGTCCTTCCTGGTGTCAGTGAGGAAGACGGCACAGGGCCAGGTGAACCCACGGTCTCATGGAGGTCAGCCTGGGCAGGCCACGACATACCCTGGCCAAGCCTTGCCAAGCTCAGAGCACCCTGGGACAGAAACATTCAGAACAGAGACACAGCCCCCAGGCCTCCACCACACCTATACATGGGTGTGTCCCAGCCTTCCTCGTTACCTGGCACTCAGAGCACGACCCCCTTGGGTCCTGAGCCTGGGGGCGGCAGGATCTGTACCCACCTTCTGCCTGGCCCAGGAGCTGCACATTTCCCAGGGTCTCTGCTCTCTAGGGGCAAGATGGGGAGAGAAACAAGAACCGAACCCAGTGGATGCCATGGACAAAGATGAAACAGGGAGCCCAAGGAGGCCTGGTTGCAGAGTGGAGGCCCAGAGAGGGCAAGGGCATTGCAAGCCAAGAAGCAGAGAGAATGGGGCCAAGGAGACGGTCATGCCACAGCTGCCCATCTGCCTCTGCTGCTGTCTCAGATGGGTCTGTCTGGCTGCCTGGCCAGCACTCCCTGAGGGGCAGGAGAGGCAGCCCCGGAGGCTCTGATACCCCAATTCCCTCTGTGACCAAGGGCCTCTGCTGGGGACAGCAGCACAGCAAAGGTCTGGTGGGGGGGAGGGACTGACACGCCATGCACAGGTCACACCTGGTGGTCTCGTGCATGCCCACCTGCGGGATATGGGTGCCCTGTGACCGGGTTGGAGAGGGGCTGAGGCACCTTCCTCCAATCCTACCTGTCCACTTTGTATTGGCAGAGGACTCCACACTTCACAAACATAAGAGCTCGGGCTGCCCCAGTCTTGGCCGGCAGATTAGGAAGCAGTGTCTCAGTGCCTCTGCCCTGACGGATGTGACCCTGGGGCTGCAGCACCCACTCTGGGGCGCCAGGGATAACTGGCTATTTCTGTGTCAGCTGAGGCTGAGCCCACAGTGTGTCTGCAAGGCAGAGGACCTGGGGCCCAAAGCCAGCAGGGGGAGCTGTCTGAATGCAAATCACCGTACTATCGTCTATCTCCCACCTCGGGAGGACTACAGACATCCACAGCCGAGTCCGGCATGACGGCTCAGTAGCTAAAATCCTCACCTTGCATACACCGGGATCTCATATGAGAACCAGTTTGTATCCCAGCTGCTCCACTTTCTGTCCACCTCCCTGCCTGTGGCATGGGAAAGCAGTAGAGGATGACCCAGGGAGTTCTGGCAAGCCCTGTCACAAGCTAACACACATCTGGACTAGTTGTGTGTGTGGGTGTGTAGGGGTTTAATGACCACAGCTCGATCAGCGTTGGTCCAGATGCAGGGGTCAATGTTGGCCCAGCTGCATACTTTTACTAACTCTGTCTTCAGCCTCAGCCTCGGACTATGGCTAGTTTTCTTCTTTGAACTCAGTCTGGAAGCCACGCTCCCCCATCCGCAGAGGCCACGGTGCTGGTAGGCAGGTGAAGCTGGTTTCTGAGGGTGTGCAGCCACTAGGGGCCTCCACCATGAGAGAACCTGCCTCATGAGGAACGTGGGACCTCCCCAGCACCCATGTTCTCCAGCAGCATCCAGAGAAGAGAAGTTGGCTGATGCTCAGGAACCTTCAAAGGAACACACCTATTGAGGCTGCAAAGACCTCTGCTCTCCCCACTACCACGCCAGCCCTGTTCCTTGTCAGGGCGTTCACTCATGGCCTCTCCCAACTTCACAGCTTCTGGGAGGCGGGAGGACTGGGCCCAGAAAATGGGCCCTAGCCCCCGGGGTTAGGAGGACTGGGCTGAAATGCCAGCTCTCAGCTTCACAATGGCCAACAGGCTGAGGAGCCTGTGCCAGGGCCTGGGGACAGACAGTGGATGAGAGAATGCTCTGTGGCATTTCTCCACCTGCCCAAAACATCTTGAAGGTTAAGCAAAAGATACATTTACTTTGGTGCAGGAATCTGCACACAATTTTCTAATAATCCATAGTTTCCAGGGAGCTTTGAAGGCAAAGAGATATGAATTTAAATTTTTTTTGGTGCATTAAAATAAAATTGTTTTATAATTCCATTTTCCATGAACTTTTAAAAATACATGCTTTGATACGTTTACATGCACTTGTGGGGGGTGTGTGTGTGTGAGAGAGAGAGCTTTGAATGTTAAGTGTTTAGCAGGAGAATGGTGATAATTCTGTTCTTTTCTGAGCTGATCAGACCATCATCGGAAGCCAATCTCTCTCCTCCTTTTCAGTAAGAACATGAAGATAAAGAGGACACCTTTGCACATGGAGTGTGTTCAGGGGTGCATCCCTGGGTTGGGAGGCTGTGTACAGCCCGAGCTAGACAGGCCAGGCTAAGAGTGTGGAGGTGCTCCACCTGTGGAAGCCACACCCCAGCTCCCGGCAGCCAGGCAAGGGCTGGCGGGTGGAATCAGCCTTGCTCTGGGCCGGCCCTGATCGCAATCACCAGCCAGAAATCCTCTCGAGCGAGATGTGTGGGGCTAGCAAGGAGGAGGGAGGGAAAACCCAGCGGTGGTCATGTTGGCCAGCACCGACCCCAGCTAGGAGGCCATCCGGGAGGGAGGAAGCTGGGAGGGCACCCGGCTCTGAGAAGGGCTGTGGCTGAACGGGGTGAGCATCCGATGCATGACTGAGGCATCTGCAGCTCTGAGAGCCAGGGCTCCACAGACAGATGGTGACCCCAAGCCCCAGGCCCCTTTCTGCTCCCACTTTCCCACCTCTGGTCCAGTGGAAGATACCCGTCGGGGGTTTCTCACAAAGGGCCAGCAACTCCTAGGGAATTTTCTTGGGTTGCCAAAGGCACTGTCTCTAAAGCCCATACCCAAATTTAAGAGAATTCAAGCTCAAATCCAAAACATACTCCTAGGGTTGTTGTTTGGGGCTTGCACCTGAATCCCTTTGGCCATGTTTGCTCACCCAGCTGAGTGCAAGCTCCCTTTCTCTCTCTCTCTCTTTTCGAGCAGGAAAATCTCCTTAAGTGCCACCCAAGCTCAATGCCATTGCCACTCGCTGATAGCTTGCTTTCTGCACTTTGGAGAAACGCCATGGGGCCGAGCGCCCTCTCATAGGCTGGGGCAGGGACTCTGGCTGGTGGGTACTGGGCAGGCCATCCCTCACCGTGAAGTAGAACATCTCCGTCTCCTGCTGGTTGGCTCGCCTCTTGGCGATGTTGATCTTGCTCATGTACGTCTCAGAGGCGGCCGACTTGACGGACTCGGTGGAGCGGCTGTGCTGGAAGGCGTCGGAGACGTCGAAGTCCTCCACGGTCAACATGTCCTGCAGGGTCTGCATGGTGGCGTCCAGGGTCTTCCTCACCTGGCGAGACACCGCCCTTACTCTGCTAGCACTTGGGATGTGCCCCCTTCACACTGTCCCTGGGCACAGGCAGGACACGTGTGGCTAGTCTCACCTCACCGTTGTGAGGCCCACAGATCACCAGGCTGGCCCGAACTACCAGTCATTTTAGGGTCTTGCATCTACCAAAGAGAACCTTAGAGAAGGAGGTGTTGAACTAAGCAAGCACGTTTCTCAGTTTGCTACCTTGGCCTGGCTCCTTTGGCCCATGCTGTCTCCTCCCCCTCACCTTAGACCCAAGACCCTGGGTTCTTGGACTTCAGGAGAGAGCAGGGCAGAGCTTGGGACAGGTGGCATCCTCACTGGGCAGGGTGATTTCTGCTGACAAGTGTGGGAACCTTCCCTGGGAAGCTCAGGAAAAGTGGCAGAGGGGGGCACCAACTGCCCTAGCAGGACCCAATTCTCCTGCAGCCAGGTGGGACCCCCAAGACCACACAAGTAGGCTACAGCAACCCGACTGCCCTCCCACACAGGTCTGACTCTCCACAGCAACCTGCATGCTGGGGGTCGCTCCAGCATCTGTGTTTGTGCAAACACCAGGTCCCAAAGTCTCTTTTTCAGCCCCTCAGATCTCAGCCTCAACGTCCCCTCTTGG
Organism: Ochotona princeps; assembly: GCF_030435755.1. Classification (NCBI taxonomy): domain Eukaryota; kingdom Metazoa; phylum Chordata; class Mammalia; order Lagomorpha; family Ochotonidae; genus Ochotona; species Ochotona princeps. The sequence continues at coordinate 38,648,274 of NC_080852.1, read as the reverse complement.
TGACATCAGCCTCTTCTGACATCTTAGCTTGGCGTCTACCCCTGGCTAATAGGAGAGTGCCTAGAACATTTTGCAGAAAAAAAAATGAAATTAAAAGATAAACTGATCTTGGTGAAAAATAATTTTTTTTTGAAAACCACGTACATTTTTCTCCCAGAACACTTAGTTCCCCATGTGGGAGATCTGAATGGAGCTCCTGCCTCCTGAGGGACTGGGGAGTGACGCGGTGGATAGAAGACATCGGCCTCTTCTTTTTCACACCCAGATCAACTCATCTTCAGAGTCCATTTCCTGAACCTTCTGCAGCACTCTCCCATCCCCCGCACTCAGTCACCCATTGGCTGGCTTGTCTTGATGTTTCAGTTCTTGCCTGGGACACCAACTCCACAGCAGCAGGTACTGCACTGCCAAGTTTGCCCCATTTACTCTCCATCCAGACCAGGGCTGAGACCGCAACACGGGCTCTGTAAATGCCCAGGTGGATATGACTTGACGCAACACCTGCTGGGGACACTGGTTCTTTTGAACACGGATTGACTTGGGCTCAGAGTCAGGGGTATTCCTGTCCCGTGAGTGGCCCACATGGAGAAAATGGGCTCTGCTGTTTTCTCTTCAGTCCTGGTTCTCACTTTAAACTCCATTCACATTGATATCTATGTAAGCAACCTGAAAGCCTCTGGGGGAAGAGGCGTGCAAGGACCAGCAGAGGGCTCTGTTATGTCCTGTCTCTGGCCTGGCTTGAAGCACAAGTGTGATGTGTGTCTATGGCCATTCCTGGGCTGGGCCACAGTTGCCTGCCCTCACTGCCCAGGGCTCCTCCTGAGAGCCAAAGACAGGGCCCTCCCACACGGCTGCACTTCCCCGCACCACCTTGCTACCCACAGCCCGAGCCAGCATCCCCCAGAGCCCAGTGACCTGGGGACTCTGGGAGGTTAACACCCTCTGTGGAGGGAGGTGCCCAGGCTGCAGTCAGGGGTCTCCTGGGTGGCCTCTTCAGCGCATACCAAAATGCAACAGCCACTACTATGGCTGTCATTGCCCTCTGGGGCCCCCTGCTGGGTGGGAGGCCATTGGACTGAGGAAGACACCCCCTCTTTCCAAAGTGCTAAATCCGGGTTCTCTATTCTGTGGTGTGACTTCAAACACCAGCTGCTATTACTGCCAAGGAAATGCACAGAAATGTACTGCCACAGACAAAAGCACCAAGGCATCCAGAAAAGCACCTCTAAGCCCGGAGTTCAGATTAGCACCGGGCACAGCTACCCCAGGCTCCCTCTGGGCTTGGGACCTCTGGGCACAGGCCCTGCCTCCTCCTTGGTGGGCACTTCCCCTTCCCTTAGCGTCCCCTGAGTGCTGCCCCAGGCTGTTGAGGACTCTTGGGTGTGTGACAATCAGGACAGGCCCAGCTTGGCCACTGTGGGATCCACTCACCTCCTCGTTCTCAATCCTGAGTGTGGCCAGTCTGGACTGTAGCTGGTGGTGCCGCATGAGCAATTCTGTCTGCACGGGCTGTTGGGCACTGACCTGGCACACCTGCAGAGATACAGCCACCACCTGTGCTTGCCGGGGGCCTCCTTACCTATGTGGAGCCCAGCTTGGGCTGACACCTCTTGCACAGGCAAGGCCACCAGCACTAGGCACATGGCTCATGCACATTGTCCATGCAGCCCCAAGGGAACCCCAGCACCCACGATTGTGTCTCCCAGCGGCCACATTTCACATATGGATGGCACCCAGGGATTGATAGAGAGTCCAGATGTCATCTCATGGGACAGAACTAAGTCCTAGGCTTGCAAGCACACAGCTCTGGTCAAGGGCTAAATGTTCCAAGAAACCCAGGGGAGAGAAGGCAAAAGGACCCCAGCCAGGCACTCCTGAGCCTAATTGGTGATGCAGCTGGTGGCTCGTGACCCTCCTTACCCACAGAGTCTACGCCCACAGGGCCAGCGGTACATGGACAAGACACCTGCAGGGCAAGCCATCACACATGGCCCAAACACGTGCAGACAGGCAGTTTGTGCACTTGCTATCACGACTCCCTGAACCATAGGCTGTAAAGTCTGCTCATGCAGTATATACACAATGCAAGCTGTCACAGGCCAACCAGATGTGACCTGGAGGACTGAGAGGATGTGTGGATGGGGATGGTAATGGCTTGAGCTCCTGTGGACTTTGGGGGTTCTGAACCAGCACCCTGCAGGCACTGGGAGATAGCCACTGGTCCACCTATACCATCACCCCTGGAGGGCTGGGGTGCCAGCCATGCCCCAGCAGGAACAGGGTGATGAGGGACAGGAGGTCTCTGTCAACAAAGCCCAGGGCCAGGGTGGAGGCTGAGCCCCCTGGATCCCTGAGGCAGGCCTGGGTCCCCTGCTCCCAGAGGGAGGAGCAGCCTATGAGACACATCTGGGTGACTCTGTGGTGTCCAGCAGCTGCATCAGGGCCAAGGGCAAGGGCCCGCTCTGTCTCCCTTTTTCAATTTTCAGAAAGGAGCAAGGCCCTGAGCAGAAGCCCACAGGTACCTCGGTCCTCAGTGAAGGTCAGGTAGGGATGGGGAGGCAATACCATGCCTGCAGACTGCAGAACCAGCAGCCAGTGGAATGCTGCTCTTTGTAAATCTTCCAGTCGGGGCTAAGTAAGACCCAGGTGCTTAAGGATGCAAGCGTGGGCCTAGAAGGCGAGCCAGCCACATCCCAGCGCATGGGTTTGATTTCTGGCTCTAGTCCCTAAGCCCAGCTTCCTGCTGATGCACGACTGGGGGACAAGGGTGAGACCTCAAGTCCCCAGTTCCTGCCACCTGTGAGGGAGACCCGCACTGAGTTCCCAGCTTCCAGTTCTTGGTGTGGATTTGGGGGGAGTGAACCAATGGGTAGGCACTAACTCAATTGTTCATTTACTCATGCTCTCTCTTCCTCTCACTCTCTCTCTCCCTCCTTCCCCTACAGACAAATATTTAGTTTCAATTGAGGACCAGCAAAGACATGGCCTCAAGCACTGTGCCTGCAAGACCAACCTCATCCCCCATGTGGGGCTGGAACTCGAACTTGAGCGGTGGGCAGAAAACCTGGTTGCACATGTCCATGACTGTGTGCTTGTCGCTCCGGGAGTCCAGGCTGTCCACGGCGCTCTCAATGGCATCCAGGCCCTCGTGGCGCGACGTCTCCAGGTTGTATTCCGCCGAGAGGTAGGTGCGGAAGGTGCGGGCCAGGCTGGCATGGAAGCCCAGGTCACAGCACTTGGGAAGAGGGGACAACAGGAGGATGTCCGTGAGGGCCCCAGCCACGGAGCTGACCATGCTGCAGGCCTGATGCACGCTGAACTCTGCTCCCCCAGACCCTGCCGAAGCTCTCAGAAGAGGGCTGTGAGGTGGCCTGAAGCACCAAGTTCCCCATTGCCTTTCTGACTTCGGGGTTCCACACACACATCCCCTCTGCCTGGACGCCTGGAATATTCCTTCTTCAGGATTCAGTTTGGAGGCCACTTTTTCCAGGAGGCCTTCTTTGATGTCCTCCTCACTAACAGTGACCATTGAGCTCCAGGTGTCCTCCACTGTCCACCCTGTGGCTCCTGACACTGCAGTGGCCTATGAAAGTGTGCGCCACAGGGATGAGTACCCTAAGGACTGAGCCACCAGCTCTTGCCCAAGGCAATGACTCAGCAAACATTTGGGTGGGGTAGAAAGCAGTAAAGACAGAAGTCCAGAAGCAGGTGGGGGGAGTGGCCTCAGGCAATCTGGGAGGCCACAGCCCCTTTTCTTGGGTCAGGTGTGTCTCCTGAAGGGGCAAGGCAGAGACTGACATTCCAACAGCATACCCCAGGGCTGGTGGGCACAGAGCCATCATAGCCAGCCTAGAGCACTCAGGGTAGGGGGCTGCAAGCAGGAGAGATGGAGATGCCCTCCTGGCCAAGGGCCCTGCACTCCTTCTCCAGGCCCTGCTGTCCCCAGTGTGTCCAGCATAGCCAGAACAGCTTCTCCTTCCTGGCTTAACCTGCCTGACTCCTCCCAGCTGGCCCAACTGCCCCCTGGGAGCTGCTGTGTGTCCTTGTGCAGCTCCCTACCTGCTACCACACGGACAGCCGAGCCTATCAACCCCCACCTTACCACAGGGGCCCACGCGGGACTCAGCATGCCGCACGCTTACGGGCTCCAAAGAGCTCTGGCCACCCCACATGCCTGTGCATGCAGCCTCCCTCTGCCCCAGGGCTCACGTCGATCAGGTCCGAGACATCGTGGATGTAGTACTTGCTGATGGCCGCATTGGCGGCTGCCAGGTTCAGCAGGTAGTCGTTGCGGGCTTTGGTGCACTTGAGCTTGTTCTCCGAGTACTTTGCCTGCCTCTAGAGGGCAAAAGGACGTGGACTCAGTGCCAGTCAGCTCTAGCGTGGGGACTAGCCACCCTCCTCCTGAATGCTACTCACTCCCAGGCCTGAGGCAGGCAAGCAAGCCGCCAGGTAGGTACCTAGTAACCAAGGCTCACCCCTCAGGGCACACACAGGCTAGCAACCAGAGCCCTTACCAGCAGCAGCCTTTGGATGGCCTCCCCCACCCCCACTTCCTCTGCTTGCCATGGTCCGTGAAGTGGGCCATGGACAGGCCAGGGCCTGACACTCTGGCACCCTGACCGCTGCCCAGCCTCCTCATCTATCCTTTAAGAGGTCAAGTTCTTTGCTGCCTGGCAGTCCATCCTTCCCCATGGTCCACTCCTTCCTTCCACTTAGCTGAAGTCATGTGGTCATGCTGGCCTTGTCCAAATAACCTGCTCCTTCTCCGTGCCCTGGGGAGGCCCAGGTCTTGTCTTGCAGCTGCTCTACTCTCTCTCCTCCACCTGCTGGGATTACCTGCCTTTCCCTTCCCAGTCCACTGCTGGTCACCAGTGCCCCCACCAGACAGGAGACTCCATGAAGTCAGCTGCAGCCGGCCCTGATCCCTGTGGGACTGCAGCACCCTGTGAGGCCCCATGTAGGGTGAGAGTGGGAGGTGTGGGCAGTTCCTTCTGATGGGAGGTCAGAAGGGGTGCGCAGGACAGCTGTCAGAGGAGAGGAGGGGTGGGGGCAGCAGTGGGGCCAGCCAGAGGCACCTCAGCCCCAAGCCTGAACCTGACTTCAACTTCCCTGCCTGGCTGGGAGGAGGAAGTAGAAGAGGGCAGGAGAGCCATGACTAATGAGTCCTGTGTGGAGAGGGGGTCAGGAGGTCAGCTTTCCTCAGAGTGCCCCCTAAACCTGTCTTCCAGCATGTAGAGCTCCAACTTCCTGATGGGGTCCCCCCGACCCTCCTGAGGCCCCCTGACTTCCTCCTAGGTCCTTGCACTCCGGGAACTACCAGGAGTACGTGTTCCCTGGCAGTGACCTCCTCTCTGGCTGTGCACCCACCCCACAGAGTCCTGACCCTACTGGCCCACGCTGTGGGAACCCTGTGAGTTGTACAGTCTTCACTGTCGCCAAAGGTTAGAACATTGTCATCAGCTCAGGATAACATATCATATCTGTGAGCAGCCACCACTCCTGTGAGCGGTCACCATACCCATGAATGGCCATCATGTCTGTGAGCGGCCACCACACTCGCACGCAGCCACCACTCCTGTGAGTAGCCCCCATTCCCATGAGCGGCTCCCACACCCATGACTGGCCACTCCCTTCCCTGCCTCGGCCGCTCTGAGCTCTTCCTCTGTCAGGGAACAGGTCCACCATGGAGCCTTCATCCACCTGCTATGGCATGCTGCCCCATCCTTTGGGACTATCTTCCTTCACCTGGCACATGGGGCGGAAGTCTCATCCTTGTTGTAGTCCCTGTCAGAGCCACATTCCTTTTTATAGCTGATCAACACTCAGCTGTCTGGATAGGCAGCTGGACTAGGTCCGTATCTCTTCTCCTTTGCCCAGGCGATGGACTGAAGTGTGTGTTCACAAAATTAAACAGGACTCACTTGTGAATCATAGAAATGGGCCTTCAGCAATCTGGCTGCGGAGTTAAAGCCATCTGGCTTTCCCTGGCCAGGCCAACCCAACTGCAAGCTAGAATTTTGTTGGGACAAGAGGCAAAGAGGAGTGAGTAGCCGCAGGTATGAAGGGCATGGGTTCCAGGCTGGGTGGGCTGCATCCTGAGGAATGGCACGCTGGGCCTCTTAGAACTTGGCCCAATTGCTCTGTGTCTACTTGGTTGCACAGAAGTTCCTGCTACGCCCCACTTAAAACAAAGCCAGGCCATCCGGCCGGTTTCCCAACAAACCTCACTGGCATCCAAGATGCTGCTAGCAGACCACAGCCAGCCTCAACACTCAGCTCAGCAGCCCAACCCCTTTTGCAGCCTTCCCCAAATGCCAGGCCACCTTCCCCCAGCAACTGCGGTCGGTCCCGGGGCCTCCTCCACCCACAGGTGGAGCTCTTCCTTTCCTCTACCTCCAAATCTTGATTCAGCACTGGGGATAGGGACCACGCTTCTGCCCATCCCCTCTTCACCACCCTCACTGCCCCCTCCCTGACTCTATCCACCCCAGCAGACCGCTGGCTCCATCTGGGGGCTGCCATGAATATACAGCTGGGTGGGTCTTTGCAGGGTCCTGTGTTCCACTGTCTCCAGGCACGCACCCTAGACTGGAAATGCCGAACACCACGGCTTTCTGAGCCAAGGCATTCCGAAGCAACAGACCCACGCCTCACTCTCCCAGCAGCTGCCCCACACCCTTTCAATGCACGCTGCTGTCTGCCTTTTTCAACTGTGGGTGTGAAGCAGAATCTCAGCCTGGCTCTCGTTTGTTCTTCCTTCCTCACTAACGAGGCTGGGAATCTTTTCATGTCATCGTTGGCCACATTTCTCTGGGGAAATGCCTCCTTTGCCTAGTTCTTAACTGAGTCTGTTTTTCTTGGCCTGTGTACCCTGGAGTTCCATAGTCCTTGCCTCCAGTGACTTTTCCAGCTTGTCTAGACCTAGGATTTTGTCCCCAGTCAAACTCCTCTAGCTTTTGGAGGGGGAATCTTAGTGAACATGTGAGGCCATGGTTGGCAAAGAGAGCCCAGCAAACGATTCATGATTGTGTGGAGTGGATGCACAAAGAATTCCACAACAACAAATCATAGCCTCTTCAAAAAGAAAACTTTGAAGGTCATTTAGATGAGGATGACACAAAGACAGCACATGTCCTGTCCCTGGAAGCCATCACAAGAGGATCCCAGCATCGCGAATCACTAAGCTCAGACAGCGCTTCACTTGCAGCAGCTGGCAGGAAACATGAGACTTATTTACAACTCCTGTTAGATCTGCAAACTGAGGCTGCAAGTGTTGTTGTGCTGTTGCAGCTCTTCTGACTCCAATGCTGGGAATCGTCCCCCAGCCCAGCTAGAAGATGAAGCTTCCCCAAGTGCAGCCTTCACCCATGCTTGGGCTCAGGGTTGGGGGGCTAGCACTGGGAAGGCCAAGGCTGCAGTGGAGCGTGTGGCCCTATTTCCCGGGCCCACCGTTCCCAGTCTCCGGCAGCCTAGGGCCCCCACTTGCCTTCTCCTTCATCTTCTCAATCTTCTTCACAGAGCTGCGACGCTGGGGCCGGTCCTCATGCCGCAGCAGGTTCATGCTGAGCTCTCCCGACTTGTTGAACTGCTTCTCCTCCTGCTTCTCTGCCTCCTTCAGCTTGCTCTCGGCGCTGATGCTCTCCGCGTGGTACATGTGGTAGGTCTTCATGACCTGGAGACGCAGCACGGTATGTGTCAACAGCCTCTCAGGGGTCAGGGAGGGCTCCCACCCCGGAACCCAGCCAGGCTTTCAGAGGGGCAGCAGCCAGAAAGCGACCCAAACAACCAGCAACACATGAACACACCAGCCGACATGAGACAGCTCCACAAGGGACCATCCTGTGCCATTAGGAGGAATGCTGGCTGGTGACTGGCATGGATACCCCGGGAGCTGGCTATACCCCCTAACACAGAGCCTAGGGTTCAGTCCCAGCTCCACTTATGAACCCAGATTCCTGCTAATGTGCATCCGTGAGGCAGGAGGGGATGGCCCAAGTACTTGGGTCTCTGACTGCCACACGGGAGACCTAGGCTGAGTTCACAGTTCCTGGCTTTGGCTCAGCTCAGTCCCAGGCCATTATGGTCATATGGGAATGAACCAATGAACAGAAGAGTTCTTTCTTCCTGCCTGTTTCAATTAAATGTAAACAAGTGCATACAGAAATCTGAAACAGAGAGTCTAAGACATACAACCTCTTGGGTAATCTGAAAACATTTTGCTAAGTGAATGAGCTGTGGCCGCGAGTCCCTGTTTCCATGCCCAGGAAAACTGGTAAGTCCTTCCTTAGGCAGTTACGGCACCTCTGTGGGAAACATTCTCTTTGAACCATTTTCTCAGCTAAAATGTGTCTCTGCCTCTGTCCCCGAAAGAAATAACCACAAAACTGTTTTTATACTTCTAGAATAAACTCATCCCTGTCTATAAAACAGATTTCTAATACTCTACCTCCTATATAAAAAGTTTGACACTGGGCCTGGCCTTGTAGTATAGCAGGTGACATCACAATCTGCAATGCCAGCAGGTTTGAGTCCTGGCTGCTCCACTTCAGATCCTACTGATGGTCTGGGAAAGCAGGGAGGGTCACCTACGTGCTTGGGCTCCTATGCCCACATCGGAGACCTGGATGAAGCAAGGTTCCTGGCTTTGGCCTGGCCCAGTGCTGGCCGTTGTGGCCATGTGTGGAGTGAATCACAACATGGATAATCTTTCTTCTATCTCTCCACTCTCTTTGTAATTGTGGCTTTCAAACAAATAAATATTTTAAAAACGGATATTATCATAACAAGAGAGATTTTTTTGAACCATAAAAAAAGAATCCTAGACATCATCTAATTCAGCAACCTCTATAAAAAAGGACATGGAAGCCCAGAGGGCAACATACTGGTTCAGGATCTCCAGTCCCCATGCACCTGTAACCAGTGAGGTACAGCATGTTTATCACCCTGCCCCTTAGCAGCCCGTGCCCACCCCTACTCCAGCCCCAAGCAATCAGGATGTACTTTGGATTGTCCATGTTCTAGAATCCCAAGCACATGGAATCGCCCTGGATAAACTCTTCTGTGTCTCCCTTTTTCCACTTGGCCAAAAGAGAGAGAGAGAGAGAGAGAGAGAGAGAGAGAGAGAGAGAGAGAGATTCACTCATGATGTTTTATGTGTCAGAGGTTCTTTTATTTTTACATTTAAAAAGTATTTGTTTATTTGGAAGGCAGACAGGAGAGGTCTTCCATCTGATGGTTCACTTTCCTAGATGGTCACAAGAGCCAGGGCTGGGCCAAGCTGAGCCAAGAGTCAGGATCCTTCCAGGTTTCCCACATGAGCAGCAGCAAGACCTTGGTCCATCACCTGCCGCCTCCCAGGCATAAGAACAGGGATCTAGATGGGAAGTCGAGTATCCAGGACATAAGCTGGCATCCCCATGCAAGATGCACACTGGTGGTGGCTTAACTCCGAGCACCACGTTGTCTACCCCAGAAGTTCTCTTTATGGCTGAGCTGTACTCTACCACTCAGCTGTGCCACAGCTCATCTGTGTGATCACTGACTGATAATTTCTTGGGTTGCCTTTGTTTGGGGCTATCAGGCAGCTGCGGAGGGGCAGATTCACCCACCAGGGGACATCCACCTGCCCTTTAAGTCACAGGGCAGGGCCAGTCAGCCCCACCTCCTTCCTCTTCCTTATCTGGAGGAAGGCAGCCTTCTATTCACACGAATTCTGCATCCACAGACACAACAAATCTTGAAGTGAAACTATTTGGAACAAAATACAACATCAGCATTGAATATGTGAAGATTTTGGGGGTCATTTGTCCCTGTGGAAAGCAGTGTAACAATTATTCTCTTGGTGTTTTCTTAGCATTCTCTTAGTATTTTCATGGGTTTTGGTTTCCTAGGGCCAGGGTGGAGTGGAGGCAGGGAAGGTCCTAGAACCCATCTTTGATGTACTCAGAAATGATGACCCTGTAGAGTGAGCTTACCAGGACAAAGAATTCTCCTGAGGCTGCTTGCATTGATTGCAGCATCAACCTGCTGCACGGAAAGTTCCCTCTGCCCGGATGCACTGGTGTGGCATCTCCTGCCAAGCACAGCAGGTTTAGAATTGCTACTTGGGCCCCAGCGTCTGGCTCAGTGCAGGTCCTCTGGCACACAGCAGTGTGGCCTCGGGCAAGTCACGCAACCTCTCTGACATCTGCTTCCTCATCCACATGGAAGGATGAATAACAGCACTGGTACTTCAGGTTTGATGTATACACTAAAGGTGCTAATGTTCATGGAGAGCTAAGAAGACTGCCTTGACCATAGGAAATCCATGTAAGCACTACATGCTACTGCTACCACCACCACCATTACCAATACCAACAATATCACCACCACCATCACCAACACGACTACTACCACCACCATCACTGCCAACACCACCAAAACCATCATCACCACTACAACTATCATGGCCCCCATCATTGTCATCATCACCAGCAATATCATCAGCAAGAGCGTCAATTCCACTACCATCATTATTATCACCAACACCGCCATTATCATGACCCCCACTACCATCATCATTATTATCATGGCTAACACAGCTGAGGCTTAAGAACCAAGCACCCTGATAGAGGGTGCAGGCACCCTGGGGAGCAGCTTTGTACCCAGGCTGCTCCATTTCCTATCCAGCTCCCTGTTTATGGCCTGGGAAAAACAACAGAAGACAGCCCAAGTTTTTGGCCCCACCACCCATCTGAGAGACCATGGTGAAGCTGCTGACTTCAGCCTGACCGTAAATGTGGCAGACAACCGTGGGGACGCCAGAACCTCCTGTCTGTACCGCAGTCAGCCAGTGCACCCGAGGCCCTGCATATCTACATGACCAGCCAACCACAGGAGAAAACAGCCAGCAAATGAAACCCGACTATGTGCAGGGCACAGACAGATGTGTGCCTGCCATCAGCCCCCGACCCAGCACTTGTATCATGCTGGGTGTCGGAAGCCACCCAGGGCTGGGGGGGAGGGAGCCTAAGAGGAGAGCCACGTGAGGTGCTGTCGCCTGTGGAGTTTGGTATCGTGGCAGGTGCTGGGCCCAGTCCCCAGGCACCCTGAGGGGTGATCGCACTACTGGCTATAGCGACAGAATTTGGACCCAAACATGGCACATCAGAGCTGGGGTTTGAAGCTGCCAGGCTCTCTTGCTGTCTGCATGAAACAACATCCCAGAGGTTAGCCCTGTTGCAGATTGGAGTCCGAAGTCAAGTTCCTCCATTGAGTGTGATCACAGAATGCGTGGGAATGCTTGCCCCAATTTTCCTGAGCAGCAGACTAAGGCTCAGATCCCTGGGCAGAGACCTAAGCAGAGGCTGCTGGCCCCCAGGAGGTACACAGAGAAAAAATAGTAACATTTAAGAGGGGGTGCTGGCAGTGCTTGGTGCTTTTTCCGCCTTCCCTACACCCCCGGCCCCCAATGCAAACTGTCTTCTCAGAGCCACAGCCTCGGGCCTATCCATGTTTCACAATAAGTGAGCAGCAAAAACCCATGCCTGCCCTCCCATCCCATAGCTGCCTGCACCTGGCAGCTGTCCTGTAACACCTAACATTGTAACACCTAATATTGCAGGGCCAGTTATTCTTGCCAGGCCCCAGCCCAGAGGGACAGACCTGGCAGCTGGCATGTGAGCTGCTCTATCCCATGGGGCTGACCCTCAGTGGCTCTGGTGGAGGATGCAGCATGAAGGCCCTGGGTCAGCCCAGGCCGAGCACCAAGAAGGACGTACCGTGTAGAGTTCATTGGTGACCTTCAAGAGCTCCTCATGCATCTGCAGGCCAATCTCTTTGCTCTAGAAGACAGAAGAACAAGTGTCAGGTAGGGAACTGGTTGGGCAGGAGCTGGGGTCTGGGTGGGAGAGGGGCAGGCATTGGCACTGACCATGCTGACCCGTGACTCAGACCCAAGCTGGTGAAACAATCTGCAGAGAGAAGAATTTGGCCCTGGGATCCCAAAGCCCACACCTGCCTCCCCTGACTCCTCACAGCAGCCTTCACGCGTCAGAGCCAAAGAAGCCACCCTATGTCTTCCTCTCCATTTTTAAGTTCATTTTACACCTCTGTGTGTGAATATTCCATGCACTGGCTCACTGCTCAAACGCTCACAGAAGCTAGAGCTGCACATGTTCCAAGCAGTGTCTTGACCACTGAGCCAGAAGCTCACCGTGGATCCCTAACTCTCTGTGTCCCAGGAGGCTGTGCGCCCTCTGTTCAGCACACACTGATTACTTCATAGAAGAGTGGGGGCTCCTCAGAACTCAGGCTGCAAAATGACCATGATAGTGCTTGGGTCACCAAGGACACAGCCACAGTCTGAGGTCAGTCCCCTCCATACCACCCCGCCTCCCATTGGTTCACCTTCATCCAGGCTGGGGTCCAGCAGCCTGGCCCAGGCCCTGAGAGCCTACGACACAGAGCCCTTCCGCAGCGCTTTGGACCCAAAGTGTGGTCTGCCCTCCCAGGCTGGTCTTCTCCCTGCCTGGTCCTGACATGTGGCAGGTGCACACAGATGGATGGAACAGCTTGGGGCCCCCACCTCTGCTGTGTCACCCACTGGTCATGTGATCTGGAAGAGTCACTTCTCCTTTGAGCCTCAGCCAATGTATTATAAAATAAAAATGGAAACCGTGAGAACGTTTCCCACGGCATGGCATGGCACAGCATGGCAGCCACAGGGACTTCTGGGACCACAGAAGCCAGGGGAAGCTGGATGAACTTGCAGACATGTGAGACAAGTCCTTGTCCCTCCACCTCACAGAGGATTAAGGACCTAAACCCAGGGGTTGAAACCACCAAACAACTTGAGGTAAACACCAAGGAAACTCTATAAGACACCGTCATAGGCTCAGACATCTTGGAAAAAAAAAACCCAGAAGCACAGGCAATAAAAGCAAGCAAAGACAAATGGGATGGCATCAAGCTAAGAGGCTTCTGGGCTACAAAGGAAAATTACAGAACAAAGATGCAACTGACAGAATGGGAGAAAATATTTGCAACCTGTGCGTCTGATTACAGATTAATACCCAGGGGCTATAAAAAGCCTGGGAAACTCAACAGCAACAAGATAATTGATTATGAAATGGACAAAGGGAGGGCGATGCTACAGCAGAACAGGTTAAGCTACCACCTGCAGAAGTGGCATCCCACATGGGGGTTGGTTCAAGTCCCAGTTGTTCCACTTGGGATACAGCTGAAGCCAGGAGCATCTTTTGGGTCTCCCACGTGGGTTTGGGGCCCCAATCACTTGGGCCATCTTTTGCTGTTCGTCCCAGGTTCATTAACAGGGAACTATCATCATCCTCTTCTATCAGAAGAAAACATGGGGGAGCACCAGTGCTGACCAGCCTGGCCCCACAAACTCGTCCAGCAGCCATGGGCCTGGCCTGGCAGAGCACCTTGCCTGGGAACTGACCACACCCTCAGGTTTCTCCTGGGGCTGCTAGATGAGGTCATTGGGGGTCACACACTGCCTGTTGCTGTCATGCCCATAACAGGGGAAGCACACAGCCTGGCTGTCCCAGTGTGGCTGGGATGAGATGTACCACTGGACTTTCTGGTTTACAGCACCCAGGGATGTTCTTTTTAGCCAGCCTGAACAAACACTACTGTAATCTTTGTGCTTAAGCTAGAGTGAAGATGTTAGAAGGGCCACTGAGGGAAGCAGTTCCTGCCTGAGTTCTGAGGTCTGATTTTCAAACAAGCAGCCAAGCTCCACTGTTAAGAGTGGGGAAAAAAAGTCACCCTAGAAGACCTGCACACAGCAGGGGCTCCAAGCACACTGAGGCCGCAGCCCCTGGAGTGCAGGTGCAGTGAGAGAAGGGAGTCAGAGGAACCACGCCTTGGACACTTATTTGCCAGAAATAATTTGGCAATATTGTTTTAGTTTTGCTGACTTGACACAGTTCCCGAGAGAAATCAATTCTTGGACCATGAACATCTCACCATGTATGACTCAATTTAGATGTCAACACAGAGGAAACACCCTGAGAAACCTTGCTGGAGGTACGGGGGCTTTGGAAAGCTTATTGGACAAGTCCTACTTTTGCAGAGGGTGTGTCTCCAGCCCCTTTCAGCTGTCAGGAAGAGGTCATTTCCAGCACCAGCATCGTTTTTTGTGCCTACTATAGGGTCCTGGTGTCTGTGTCCCCAACGTCCACTGAACTGTAATCTCTAAAACCACGTGCTGAGGATGTCTGGAGGGGATGAGACCCCGGGGTGGGCGCTGCTCCCCAAGCATGTGACACCCTGCACGGACTCGGGACTCCACAATGATGCTATTAACAACACCTTCACTAGATGCAACCTGTGACCTTGACCCACCCTCCCCAGGGTGGGAGCTGAATAAATCTATCCCCTATAAATTACCCATCCTGCGAGATTCAGTTAAGCAGAGGTGGGGAACACCAGGCCTGTAAAACCATTTATTCTGTGGTTCCGCCAAGACAACCACAGGTAGGACTTGAAATTCAATGAATCTACATAGTGGGCTCATTTTCGAGCTGATGATCACGTATGGCCCATGAATGATGTTACCAACATTTAAATGACCCTTGGCAGAAAAACGTTCCCCAACCCTCAGCCCCAAGTTGTATCAAGAAGAAATGGCTGAGAAACAGGCATGTCTTTGGATTCTGGGTCCCCATGGTTGGGATAAAGACCCAGGTACTGGAAGTGTGATTCCTGGGCCGAGGGGAACGGGGGAGGTCAGGGGGAGCATGTTCAGAAATGTGCAGGGGTGTGGCCTGGTTGAGCACTGAGGTCACAGGGACACGGCCCTCAGGGGTGCTTAGTGGTCCTCCTGGGATGTCAAGTTAGCGCCCATTGGAGGCATGGCCACAAAAGGACCACCTGACTCCTAAGTCCCTCTCTGGCCTCCTGCCCCTTTCTGGGATGGCTACGTCCTGCATGCTTGCTAGCCACTGTGGTGCCATCTGCCATGGAGTCTCCATGTCAGCCACATGGAGAAAGAAAGCCAGGCCGACTTCTTTTCTTGGTTGAGTTGCACAGCTCCAGGCATCCTGTTATAGTCCCTGGAACTGAACGAACCCACCTGCCCGAGGAGACCACCCTCAAGCAGCCTGTAGAGAACTTCCAGGCAGGCAGGGGCTGATCTCAGAGGCCAGCATGGAGCCTGGCCCTGCCCACCCAACCCAGCCACAGCCAGGCCTGGCTCCCTTTTTCCTGCAGCAATGTTCTTGGGTTACTCTCAGGGCCATCCCATGGTTGGCCTCATTCTGAGGTTCCAGAAAAATGATTGGAAACAAACAGGCACACAGCAGCAATGCCTGTCTTCCTCAGCCCTAATGCCACCATCCTGGCTTCTCCACGCTTTGCCTTCTTTGCTATTCTAATTGCCAAACTCAAGACCTGATGTTCCCGATTTTGCTGGCTGGTCCCCAGCCCGACTAGGTTTTCATTTCCAAAGCAAAGGCTTCAACAGCTGTCTTGGGGGAGCCAGAGTCAGTCTGTCCTGTGGTCAGCAGCTCCCTGACAGCCGTGGTACGACAGCCTAGGGCTGCCCTTCACCCATGGGACACACAGGGTGCCATGACTGGGCTGTGGGCTATGGGCTGTGTGTTTCCCTCCACCATCCCTGCCTTGGCCTGGACCCTGCCCATCCTCTGCCATTGGTCCCCACAAGGGCAGCTCTGCTGTTGCCCACTGTGGCTGCAAGCCCCCCACCTGTGTCAATCACTCCACCATCTCCTGGAGGCCTGTTGATGCCTATTGATTGTGTTTCCCAAATTGCTGATCACAACACCCTGGGGGAGCCTGAGGACACTTCCAGATAGCTACAGAGCTGACCAGTGGGTACTGCTGGGTCTCTGCTGATAACCCTCAATACTGCCCGTCACAGTAAAACCAGTCATCACAGCAATCTTGTGTACTGGTCATGATTGTCAACAACACTCAGAGTACGGGGAACAGCAGGAAGTGTGCTTGGCTCCTGATCTCAGACCTGGAGGTCTGGCCCCCGTGCAAGCCTGAGGTCACTGCAGGTAGGCATCACCACCCTCCCCACCTTCAAGACTAGGACACAGAGGACCTTGGTCACTGCAGACTTTGATACCGTGGCCGAGGCCTAAGCAGAGCAATGGGCAGACCCTGCCTGGGCCCACACTCAGGAGTCATCACTTTGGCCATCATCCTGATGCTGGCTTTTTTTGGGCAGAAATCTCTTCCAGATACAGGCTGGAGCGAGAGCCTGCTGGCCCAGGGAGCTTCCTAGGAAACCCTGGAGCTATTGTCTCCTCTCCCCACTGTCCCCCAGGTGACTGTAGATGTTGCTGGATTCAGAACATGGCTGATGGCAGCTCCGTCGCCAACTTCACCCATCAGTGGGACCTCCTGGCATGCCACGACCTGCTTCTCTGCTTGAAGGTTATGGATAGGAGGTGAAGGAGGACCATGTCAGCATTTCAAAAACATCTCCTCCCACATCTTTACCCACCAACCCACCCTCCCAGACATCAACTCATCCACCTGTCTACTCTTTCACCCAGCCAGCCATCATGCATCCAGCCCTTCATCCCTTCCCATTTCCATGTCGATCTCCCCAATCCAGGCCTCTATTTCCTTTCACCACTAACAGACATGTGCAGTTCATGAACAATTTGTTACTGTGGGAAAAAAAACTGAATAGACTTAAAATTCTTTTTTTGCACCCAAGTAACTCAGATGAACTTGTTCTAGCTTGTCTGAAGCCTTGGATAAGGCTTCAAATTGGCAAATAGTATCTATCATAGCAACACAAATTCTACCAAAACTGAACCAAGAACTGTGGGCGATCTCCCCAGGCCCCTGCCCTGCTGCCTGGCAGGCATAACCTAAAGCTTACTCCCCCATGGCCTGAGGCACAGCTTTCAGGCCTACACATGGAGTGTGAGCTCCAACATGGCTAGGAGGTCAAGGGGAGTACACGTGAAACATGAAGGATGACTGGAAGATCTAGGGAAGTAGACATGTCATACAGTCAGTCACAGTGTCTTTGGTGGACATTGGGTCTGCCAGAAGCTTCCCTCCTGCCCTCCCCCCTTCCTTGCCCTTTAAAATCTGTAACCTATGCATAATAAAGTGGATATTCCTCACCAGCTTGCCTCTGGTGGTTCTTGCAGCTGAAGGCACCAGAGTCTGCCTCACCCTTGGTGACCTCGGGGCCTGCTGGCAGGTCTAAACCCCCAAGAAAGAACCATGATTTTCTTCAGTTAGTCATATAAAAACTGACTGCTTTATATGACTAAATCCCTAGGTCATTAGGGATGGACTAACTGCTGCTCTCATCACCCACAAACATGTCTTATGCTAGGAAAGGTCTTTTACATTTCCATTTTTATCTTTGAATTTCATTTTCCAGGAGCAGTTTGAGGTCTCTTTGCATATGTAAAATAACATGAAGCTACTCTCCCTCTGTCCACTCTCACCCACGGCCCATTAAGTGAATCATCCTCCAGTCTGGCTAAACACTGACTACCCCCAGAACCTTCTCCACATCTCTAATGTCCACAATATGAAACTCACTTTCTTAGTCTCCCACCCAAGGACCTCTTGACCTGTCTCCAATCTGCCTATAACTCCCACCTTCCCATATCTAAAACACACAGAAAAAATAGAGAACAGTGGCATTGCCTAAGTCCCCAAGAGAAGACTATTCAGATTATGCCATGCTTGTTTCAAATCTACTTTTCACAGACACAGATGAGGTGCTCTCAGCCTCCTTCCTCCCTCCCCCTAAATTATTATTCCAAAGCTGGAGAGTACATTTCACACGGCCTGCATTTTGCATAACCTCACCTCAACCACCTGTCCAATAATATGAACAAGGAACAATATTATGAATCTTAGGGCAACATCACACCACAACTTATGTTCTTCTCAGCCAGCATTTTTGCTTCCAAGTGTTATCCACAGGGATAGCTGTAGATCCGATTTCTTCACCTTTACTCTTAACCATAATTATCAAACCATTCACTTTATAATGGATGCTCAGGCTATTTTTCTTTATTTCTCCTTTAAACACAACTGCAGCAAACTTCTTTATATGGAGGGGTGTGTGTGTGTGTGTGTGTGTGTGTGTGTGTGTGTTATACATATACAAATCAGCCCACCTGATCAGTCCTGAATGGTCACATCTTCGCTCCCAAGTTGGGCAGTAACAATGCCATGTACCAGGTGCCAACTTATATGTATATGTTCAAGGTATTGCTGCTGGACCCCACCCTATCCCACAGAGAAGACTGTCTAGCCTAGCTCTAGCCCTACCTGCTGTTTTGTTTTATTTGATTGTTATTAAGGGGTTTACTTATTTATTTCCAAGAGTTATGGAGAGGGAAGGAGCAACAGAGAGGTCTTCCATCCACTAGTTCACTACCCAAATGGCTGCAATGGTTGGGGCTGGGCCAGGCTGAAGCCAGGAGCCAAGAGCTTCATTCAGGTATCCCATATGAGTGCATAAGCCCAAAAACTGCCTTTTCAGGTGCATTAGCAGGGAGCCTGTGGAGCAGGTAGGACTCAAACAGTTGCCTAGAGGGACTCTCGGTGACAGCACAGGCATTGTCTTCACCTGCCACACAATAGTGCCAGCTCCTAGCACTACCTGTTTTAATGAGCAACACTTCAGAGAAAGCTGAGATACCTGATGAGGCCAATGTTCTAACAAATAGAAAGCACATCCTTTAGGCAGGCCAAATTCTCTTATGCTTACCATGCAACAGAGTAGGAAATTGAAAAATAAGCTGAGAGCTCTTTAGAAACCTTCACAACTGAGAAAACCTGATCTTGAATAATTCATGAGCCATGAATACATGGTAATGGAAAGTATGAAATATTTATAACTGAATGACAATGACAGCATCACTTCTCCAAGCTTCTGGGCTGCAGCTACTGTGTGACTGTGGCAGTGTGAGCCTTTACTCCTTCTCAGATGCACACCTAGGTGCCATTCTCTAATTGGATGAGGCTGGCTCACAGGCCTTCCCTCACTGTGGCCCAGTAACCCGGTAAGCAGCCATCTTGCTGGCTCATGCTCAGCAGGAAACACGGTCAGTCTTCATTGTCAGATTGAGTGAGTTCCCTTCTGCTCCAAATTGCTGAGAGTTTTTGTCCTGAAATGGTCAGAAGTTGGAAGCCTTCTGAAATTCAATGGTGCCTCTGCCCCTCCCTTATGCTGGGTGGTGGCTCTGGCCAGTAGAACAGGGCAGGAGAAAGCAATTGGTGATGGTCAAAGACCAGGGAGTACTCTCCGGAGTGCATGGTCTTTCATGCCACCTGTGTGCAGGTTGCCACCCCACTGCTTCTTCCCCAAGTTCTGCACTTGTCCTGGCTTACCAGGCACCATACAAGCATTTCACATTCCTTTTCCTTCCCTACAATGATCCCACAAAGGAAGGGATTACCAATTCTGCTTTGGAAGTGACACATGTCAGTGGTTTTAAGGGATTTAAGGGATTCAACATAGCTCACATGCCCTGGCTCCAACCACCAAACTCAATTGCCCATATGTTGGTGACACATGGCCAGCCTCGGCTCGCACCTGCCCTGGCTGTGGCCTGACTCCCACCCCTTGCTTTTCCTCAAAGTCTGCAAGATCAGCTGTGGACAATGACATGTGGGATCTGCACCCCGGCCATAGCAAATGCTGCCAGGAGACCAAACTCAGCTGAAGAGGTGTTAACTCAGCTCACAGCCAGTGAGTGGCTACCATCAGCTGGATGGTGTCAGAACCCAACCTCGGACAGCTCTGCAGGGTCAACGGAGGGCCATGGCCTGAATTCTCCCATTGCCAGCTTAGCTCCTTCCTTTTCTTCTGCACTGCCCTGCACTTGTGTGTACCACCCTGCACCTTGGAGAGTGTCTCAGCCAGCGCTCTGGGGTGCCTGAGCCCTGGCAGCTCTGGATCCTTCAAATCCCACATCAAATGTGCCATCACCAACCTCTCTGCCCTGGCTGCATGTACTCTCCCTGGGTGGACTATGAGATAACACCTATTCCATGCCTGCTGTAGCTTCTGCTGCCCTGGGAAGCCCCCCCGGGGGGGCACTGCAGCTGACCCATTGCTGGATCCTCAGCATGGCACCTGCCAGTGTCCCACATGTGCAAGGGTTCTAGAGTAGTGCCCGTCTCAGCTCATACCCAGGTTCCTCACCTATAAAATGGAACAATGAAGAATGAGATGTATACACAACATCTGGCCCAGGACCTGGCACACGTCGACAGCAGCTGTTTGTAGTGTCATCACAACATTAACACACAAGGAGGATCCAAAAAGCTTGCAGATAGATCTGGATTGTGGTACAAAGGGTTAAGCCACTGCCTGTGATGCTGCCATCCTATGTGAGTGACAGTTCAAGTCCTGGCTGCTCCACCACTGACCCAGCTCTCTGCTAAGCTGCCTGGGAAAGCAGGAGAGGATGGGCCAAGTGGTTGAGAGACCCAGATAGAGGAGAATGTTCTTGGCTCCTGACTTTGGCCTGACCCATCGCTGAAAGTGGTGATCATTTAGGGAATAAACCTTGCTCTCTCTAACTTTCCCTCTCTAACTCTTTCAGATAAAACAATAGATAAATCCATTAAAAAGAAGACTTACAGAAAATGGAAATAAGAGATAACGTACTTTGGTGCCAAAAATACATGAAGTCTATCCTTATTTTTTTTATAACAGCATTTTCCATGAACTTTTAAAATATCCCGCGTACACATGGATTTCATAGTTCTTTGCTCCACAATAAGCTTATCTTCCAATTCCACTCTTCACTCACATTCTGAACTCGCTCGTGTGTGTGTGTTGGCTGGGCTGGGCTGCCAATGTGCAGGGGAGGCATCCCTCCTGGTGGCATCTCCCAGGGACACAGTGGGGCCTGGGCTGCAGACTCCTCACTCCTTGGCAGCCTGCCCACTCTGCTTGCTCTGTGTCTCCACAAGGCCTTCAAGCTGGACACTCCAGCAGGCACACCCTCACCCTCTCCTGCAAACAAAAAGAATGAACCGAGCTTTGAATCCAAGGCTGAGGGTGCTTTTGATCTCTGTTGCAAAGCAAACCCATCATTGGACACAAAAGCCCTGATTTATTTATGAAATGCAATGAATATCTTCGAGGCGGGGACGAAGCAGCTCGCTCAAGACCCAGTCCTTGTTACCACACAGTGAATGGCCGCTTTCAAAAACAAGTCAGCCCTCCACCACACACCCTCTGTCCTTGGCTGAGAGCCCTTCCCCCATAACACTTCCTCCTGAAACACCATGGTTTCCCACAATCAAATTCACATCACAGCCTGGCAAGTAATTACATTCCGCAGGCATCAGAGCACAGACTGCTGGGCGCTATTGTCCAGCACAGGGAAGACAGAGCAAGGCTACAAATGGAAGGGGTTTCGTCGTCCAGTCTCAGGGGGCGGGAGGGTCAGGCAAGAGGCTGTACACAGACCCCACTGAGCCCAGCTGTTGTGCCCAGTGGGTAAGTGGACCCAGTTCGACTCCCATGTCTGACTCAGCAGGTCTCAGTTGCTCATCTGTGCCCCAAGGAGGATGGACCAACTACTGCCTGTACTGCCTCCCTTCTCTGCGGGGTAGGGGTAGGGGGCAGCTTGAGCAGCTCCTGGGGATGTGTAAGCAATGCAGACTCTACATCGCCCTACACACTGAACCAATCAGAAACCATGGGGGTGGGGCTGCCCAACTGGGATTAACACGTCCTTTAGGAGACTCTAATATAAAGCTTGATGGAGATAGTGGGGGGCGGCAGATGAGGCAGTGCTGAAACACAGGACACAAATTCAGGTGCAGACAGCATCAGGGAAGCCAAAGGGCCAAGTAGATGCAACACAAGCACTTTAAAGTTCACACAAGTGAAACAGAAGTTTGTTTTGCTGGTTTGTTTGGAGGTCATCAGAAAGCATATAATGAAAAATCTGCACAGATTTCAAACTTCTGCACCTAATAACTCATCTTTTGATTCTACTGTCTGGTTGACTTTTTGTGTGTACACACACATACACACTGGCCAACAATAGTGATGTGTAGCAGGGGAGACTATATTGCAGGTAGACCCCGCCAAGCATAAACCCAAGTGGTGGTGCCTAGCACTGTCAGAACTTCCGATCTTACAAGCGAAACACAAGGCCCCAGTGGCCCTTCACCACCCGGTACCAGGGTCCCCTGCACCTCGGGCTCCTCCTCTGCCTCGCCTGGCACCCTCACCCAGGTTGCAGTGAAGACATGACCCAAGAAGAAGGGAACGAGGATGACAGGGGAAGGAGGTCAAGCAGGCGCTTTACACACAGGCAGAAGCGGGGCCTCTTATGAAACGAACTTTCTTGATGCCGGAAAAGTCGCTTAACCAAGGCTCCTAACCCCATCTGACTGGAATCTGGCAAAGGAAGTTTTAGAGGGACAGAGTAAGAAGAAACACCAATGCACGATTCACAGGCTGGATTCAAAAACAGCTGCAGCAAAAACTCTCGGGAATGTCAGAGCAAGACAACCTTTGGAAAGGCCAATGTCTTCCCGGCCTTTGTTATTCTAAATAAAATGTCAGGGGCAGACATGTTGGCATGGCAGTTCCACTGTGTGTTGGGGTCCAAGCCCCACTTCTGCTGTCTACCCAGCTTCCCCCCAATCCCTCACACTGCCTAGGGGGCAGTAGCAACAGCTCAGTCCTTGGGTTCCTGTCATGTGGGAGACCCAGACATGGTTCTGGGTCCTGTCTTTAGTCTAACCCAGCCCTGGCTGGTGCAGGCATTTGGAGAGTGACCAACAGCTTTTCAAATAAGCATCTTTTTTTCCACTGAAGGAATGTGGCTAGATAGTCCTGCTCCCCTGTGGCTGGTCAGACCTTGCTCGAGGGCTCTGCTTGCTCCTGAATCCTGTACCCTACCAGAGAAGGCCTGGGGCAGGGCCCAGGAAGAGCTGCCATCTTGGGGCGCAGAGGCAAAGCCAAACCACAGGCAACCAGAGAGACCGTTGGCCCTCTCCAGCAGCAGAATGAAGGACCTCAGTGAGCAGCTACACCGTGTATCTTCAGCAATGGATCTGGTTTCTATGTGGACCATGTGATGCCTCTGGGCCTGTGAGCTCAGTATGGAGAGCACTGTGCTGGTCACAGCTGTCCCTGTGTGCAGTGAAAGGGCTCTCTGGAGCAGTAACGAGTGTACTGCTCTGAGGGGCATGTGGGACAGGGCAGGGGGCAGGGCGGAGGACAGAGCTGCAGAGAGAGCCCAGACAGAGAGCCCAGCGAGGTTTGAGGTTTGATTTCTCCCTCCTTTGCATGGGTCTTTTTTTTTTCCTTCTCAAGGAATTACCCCTCACCAGATCTCAGGAATCTGGTGGGGAGGCTGCAGGAGTCAGGCCTGGTCACAGAGGGACTGCAGCTCCTGGACCACAAGGGCACCTCAGCAACCCTCATGGCAACTGTGCTCAAAGACCCCATTCTCAGGAAAGGAGGTCACACAGGCAGGACAAGCAGCCTAGACTGCTGGGGGCCACTAGATCACCGCACAAGAAGGCACTGACTCACAGGAGTCAGTAAAAGAGGAAATCAGGGCAGAACGCAGAGAAACAGAGTTCTGGGCACATTCCTTGCACCCCTGAAGTCCCCACACCCAAAGCCAGGCTCCTCTCTGAAGAGCTGGCAGGTTGAGGTCCCTGCCTCACAGCAGGTGCAGCTGCATTAACGCCACCTGCGGTCACCTGTTCGCTCCAGGGGACCCTGAGTGCCAGCTGGCCACCAAAGGCCACCAGCACAGCTTCCAGAGCATGGGGTGCTGCCTTTGGCCCCCAGGGAAGACCCAACTGCAGGGCCTCAGCACCTCCCTCAGTGCAGAGCAGGCAAGCCAAGTGGATGCCCCACATCTGAATCAGAGGACAGGTGCAGGGATGACCCCAACCAGCCTGGAAACCCCTTCCACTTGCTACAGTCTCTCCTGACAACACTGTCCTCTTCCTAGGGATCAATGGCAAGCTACCATTCAAGCAACACTATCACCTGCACCTGCTCTGGCGACTCAGCCTCCAGTATTATCTTCTCTGTTTGCCAGGCAAGAACGCAGAGGTCCAGAGGGGTCCTAGCTGCCTAGGCTCTCCCTGCAGCTACACAGGGTGACTGAGGTCCTTGTGCTGACCTGAGACCACCCCCCACAGCTGGGCTGAGGTTCCCAGCAGGCCATCGGGTAACGAGGACAGGTTGCACTCTCACTGGTGCCACAGGAAGCGACTGCTGTGCCGTACTGGCCAGCCAGGCTCCGGCCAGCTCTCCTGGGGCTCCACGGGGCTAGCTAGATTCTTTGTGCACCAGCCTGGAAGAAGGCTGCAGGGAGCTCAGCTGCAGATTTTGTTTCATTATTTCCCACCCTGTTAAGCTCCATCACAGAACGGGCTACTGGCAGCTGAGATGTGGATGGGAAAGATGGATCTTGTTCATCCCAGGCTCAGTCAACCAGAAGATGAGCATCTCTCAGAGTCACGCTCACTCAGGGAGCCACAGGCACAGCAGGCAGGGAAGGCTCAGGACAAGGCACAGAGGGCATGCCTACAGCCCTGACCCAGCTCTGGGGGTCCTGCGTGGCAGCACTCAGGGACCCTTTTGTTGCCTGCGTCCGTCTACCTGGTTACGTTTGCTGAGAAACCTTGCGTGCACCAGGCACAGTGCAAGGAGCTAGAGACAGAGATACCTTGGGGGCATAACATGGGGGCATCCCCTTCACCTGTGAGCTCTGATCCCCAGGTGGGCTAACCTTTGCAGCCACAGAGAGGTACCCCTCAGGAGCCAAAAAATGAGCCCTAGTCCATGCCCTGGAGCTGAATCTGTGGCAGGCAATGCATGTGATCAAGAGAGTCACAGGAGTCCTCTGGGAGAGGAATTCAGTCAGTCGGGGTGCATCAACAGGGCAGAGGCTCCGTAAGCACTGAATGTGGCACACAGACATAGCCACCAACGTGGAACATGTCGCCATCATGTGACAGCGTGTGAGGTGACATCAGCTGGGAATAATTTCATGCATGCAGTGGGGAAAAACATGTAACACAAGCACACATAGGAACCATACTGCGTTTGCATACAGGAAGAAGTTTCTAGAGCAATAAAGTGATGATGCATGACCACAGGTGATTCCAGTGATGACATTTTTCATACGGCTGCAGGGCGTGGGCACCTCCTACCTGATCCTGAGGAGGACTCTACCCTCACAGTGGGTAGCCAAGAGGGGTGTCTTTGCAGGGCATGCCCAGGGCTGCAGCGCCCAGCTGGCTCTCGGCCCCTTGTGCCCCTTACACCTCTCAACATGCCTGCCTTCCTGTCACTGGGGGCATGACTGGCTCACCCACCTTTTTGAAGAGCCTGATGACATCCTCGCTGATCTGGGAGAGGCGGACTATGACATTGTTCATGAAGATGTCATTGAGGGTGGCATGGTCTCGGCTCTCCCGCCGGGTCTGGTGCAGGACCAGATACCAGCAGTTCACAGGTGACAGGAGGTACTGGTCCTTCCTGCAGGAAAAGACCCATCAGGTAACTTCATCGGAATGTCCACCACAATGCACGATGTCGTCACGCACCAGTGCCATCCCATGTTCAAGTTTTTTATTTGTTTGAAAGGCAGAGAAAGGGAAAAGGAGGGATAGCGGTAGAGGGAGAAGGGAAGGAGAGATTGCCAATCTGTAGGTTGACTCCCTAAATGCCCTCAGTAGCCAAGGCTGGGCCAGGCTAAAGCCAGAAGTCCAGACCTCAAGCTTGGCCAGCCCCATGGCTGGTGGCTGGTGGCTGGTGGCTGGTGGGGGACCCACACGCTGAAGCCTTCCTCTGCTGCCTCCCAGGGAGGGTTGCCCAGCTGCCTTCCTAATAGGAAGTCAGAACTGAGAGCAGAGCTGTGATTTGAATGAAGCGCAGAGATAAGTGATGCAGGCATCTCTGGCGGCAGCCTAACCACTCTGCCAAACACCCACTCCTCACTTCAGCTATTGAGACCCTTGTAGTACCTCCCCAAGATGGATTTGGTTGTCACACATCTGACGGGTGGGACAAAGACTGTGAGAGGTGGAAGGGTCCCCCCTGAAGTGGGAATCTGGGCCTCTGACTCTGAGCCCCATACCTACCACGACTTCTTGAACCAGACATCTCCTTGCAACTCTTCATCCCACTCTCTGCAGTGCTAGGAAAGACCCAATCACCTGCACTAGAAAACCCTGGGGAGGCAGGGTAAGTAGAGGCATAGCTCCCGCAGAACACCGCGCTGGCTCGTGGGAACAGCAGTCCAGGCTCGGTGCTCCTCCCACATCCTGTGTGCCAGGCCCTGGCCACGAGGATCCCCGCCCTGGGATCCCTCCGCCCTGCTCTGCCTGGACTCACGACCTCCTTCCTTCCCTTCCTGCAATCCCACACCCCTCCAAGCCCTGCCCCTGGGCCAGCAGTGCTGGCATCACTGAGGAACTTGCTGGAAAAAGCCCATCGGTTTGGCAGGGTCATGCCAGGGAGTGGTCCCAACATCCGTGGCCCAGTAAGCCTTCCAGTGTGTTGGCACACACGTTCACACCAGGGCCCCACCCCACCCTGCCCCATCCTGCCCCACCCTGCCTCCACCTGACAACCACAGGTGCTACACAAGAGACACTATGACAAAAGGCCATAGTTGTGATAGGTCTCAGAAGATGGGGAGGAGTTTTCCAAACCAAGGGAGAGTGGAAGTAGAGGCAGATGGAAGGGAGAGGCAGAGCCAGGGAAGCTGGAATTCTGAGTATATTAGTGGAGGACTGAGGGCATGAGGCCGGGTAGGAGGGTGAAGTGTCCAGGCATTGAAGACTGGGACAAGGAGCTGGGAATTTATCTTCCAGATCCCATGGTCTTCAGCCTTCCCTGAAGAGTGAAAAAACCATCTCGATCAAGGCCCCACATGACCAGTTAGAAGCCCCAAGGCTAGGGTTTAAACTATTTGTTTAAATGCTCTCTAGAAGAATCTAGCATGCACCCTGAGTCAAGGGTGCCTGTTCAAGGAAGCAGGGAGGCATGGAAGGCACTGGAACCAGGGGCGTGCTGTGACCAATGTTGGTTTTAGAAAGAATCAGGGCAGATGCACAGATGGATGGATCAACAAAGGAATGGGAAGATGGGTGAAGAAAAGCATACCTAGAAGGATGGTTGGGTGGATGGATGGATGAATGGGTAAGAGAACAGACAGGTGGGTGAGTGGATATATGGATGAGTGGGTGGGTGGATGGATTGGTGGATGGGTGAGTGGGTGGAGTGGTTGGGTGAGTAGGTGGATAGATGAGTGTATGGGTGGGTGAATGGATGAGTGGGTGGTTGCAGGGGTAGATTGGTGGTTGGGTAAGTGGGTGTGTGAATGGATAGGCAAGACAGGAAGACTTGTCACCTGTTTGCCTCACTGGCTCACTTCACTCAGGTCACCTGCACCCCATGGCTTGGCAGTTCAAACTACATCCTGACCCTTGTGGCTGGACACCCATAATGAGTTCTTGGTCATGCGACAGCATTCACTCACCCCTCACATCACTATTGTATACTCAACAGGATCTAGTCCTGGGCTTGGTCCTTGCCCCTATGGGGCACACAGCTTGGTTGGAGAGACATGTATGTGTCCCACATGGCACCCACAAGTATGAGGGCAGGTGCTGGAGAGGTGGGGAGGGGTGTGGTACAGCACCGTGGAAGCCCAGGACCTGATTCTGAGGATCACTGAAGTGACCTGAAAAAAGGGTGGAGTCTGAAGGCCTGGGCTCTGAAGAAAGAGCTGTGAGGGGGTGGGCAGCTGACCAGGAGGATGGGCAGCAGAAACGGGTTCCAGACAGAGGAGGCAGAGTAAGGGTGAGGGCTCTGCCCATCTTGGAGTTCAGCCCAATGCCTTCACACACTGTTGCCATCGGATGGCACAGGACTCGGAAAAGAGCACCTGGGCCATGCTCAGCAAAGCTAGATGCCCACCTCAGGGCACTTCCTTTCTCTTTGGTATCCCTGCCCTTTCGGATGGTGGCACGCCAAGGCCCAGGCTCCGGCTCCCCACACCATCAGCCATCCTTGCCTGAGGCAGCCTCACTATTGTTAAGATTTGTTTAATAATTAGAAAGGCAAAGTTAAAGAGAGGGAGAGATCAAGAAAGAGGTCATCCATCACTGGTTCACTCTCCCAGATGCTCAAATGGCCAGGGCTGGCTCAGCCAAAGCCACGAGCTTCTCTTGAGTCTTCCACATGAGTGCTGGGACCCAAGCACTCAGGCTGTCCTCTGCTGCTCTCCCAGATGCATTAGCAGAGAGCTGGCTCAGAAGTACAACAGCTGGGACACAAACTGGCACTCATATGAGATGCTGGCTAGGCCACAACACCAGCCCCCATTCTTCACCAGCCTCATTCTTCAAAGGTGACAAAATGGGCCAGTGCTGTCTGGCCTGAGGCACCCTGGGAGCAGCCTCTCTGTCGTCCAGCCTTGCACCCGAGCGTCTCTACACCAGGCACAAGTCGCTCAGCTCAGAGAGAATGCTGGAGCCTTCTGTGCATGTATTTCTGGTCCCCATGGCCAGAAACCAGCAGTGACTGTTGAGTCACAGCTTTCTTTCTTTGGCTTGGGGAGCTGGGGCTCAGGATCCAAACACCACAGCTCACAGAGCCAAGCCTTGCCAAGCGGCTGCATCAGGAACATGCAATCAGTACTGAGCCAACTCCGCAGCTTCTCGGCTGGGGGGCCGGAGAATTTTGCTAAGCAAACAGAACCCACTTCCAAGTGTGCAGGCCTCCTCGCTGCAGAACGAGTCTGGATCCTCGGCCTTGGGACCTGGCTTCTTCCAGCATGCAGGTGACTCCCCTGCAGCTACTCCCAGCCCTGTGCACTAGCACCTAAGCCCCAGCCCCCCTACTAATCCATTCCAGCCACACACCCTAAAGGCTCAGAATGGTGGCCTTGAACTCCCTCGGAACACCTAAGACATGTTATCTACAAGAAATGGACAGGTACAAAGACTCGTCCCTGGCTCTGGGGGTTCCTGTTGGCAGAGTCGGGGTGCAGGTGGCCCTTCAGCCATTGTTCCTGTCAGGTGTGCAGGGAACCCTCTTTGGTGCCCCCTATACGCTGGGGCAGCTACCTGGGCAGGGAAGCATGTTGCCTCCTTATTCCTGCTGAAGTCCTGAGCCCTGAAGCCTCAGAACATGACCTTGAGTGGGAGTCGTGTGTGTGTGTGTGTGTGTGTGTGTGTGTGTGTGGTGTAGGTGAGTGTGTGTGTATATGGGAGGTAAGTGTGTGTGGTATGTGTGGTGTGTGTGCATGGTGTGTGTGTATGCTGCATGTGGTATGTACATGTGTATGGTGTGAGTCTGATGAGTGTGTGATGTGTGTGAGGGTATGTGTCCGTGGTGTATGTGGGTATGGGTGAGTGTGTGTATGTGTGTGTGTGCTGTATGGGGGAGTGCTGTAAATTGGCCAAGGCTTGGCATTGCCTCAGCTGACAAGGCTGGCATCCTCACCACCAGGACCTGTGCTTTTTCCCTGCAAGCCCCTTTGCCTTGATATAGCTACCTGCAAAATGGGTGTACCACAGCAAGCATACAGCACTAAGCAGAGGTCAGAGCCCTGACCCACAGCTTCTCTGGCTAATTCTTTCACCTTTTGGCTGTGGGTCCAAAGCCTGGGCCAATCCTGGCCTGGCCTCGGATCCCTACCTGTCACACAAGGATTGGCGACACCTTTCCAGGGAACCTCTACCTCCAGAGCTCCTGGGAGGACTTGGCAGCTGCAGGCCAGGAAAAGGCAGTGCAATCAGAATGGAAGGCCTGAGCTGTCTGGGTCGTCATCTTGTTTGCTGCTGAGTAGAGTTAATGCTCACCTCGCACATCATCGGCTTGGCGTTGCACAGGAATTGGCCCGTGTATGCACGTGCCACGTGTGAGCAGATCAGACCTGGAGAAGGCTTTGGAAGTTGCTGATAAAATCGTAGAGGGTGGCCCAGGGCAACCACTAAGGAGCCACTGGAGCTTCAGGTCACACTGTAGGCCCAGCTGCCATCCCACACCTTCCTTCATTGGGCAGGGTAGCCTGATACCGCCCTCCACATCCTGAATCCCCCTTCTACAGCACTAAGTTTATTTGCAAAGGGCTGTCCCCAGCCTCGGCCCAATTCGCTACAACCAGATGGTGGATGAGAAAGCCAACTCAGGGAACAAGTGGCACCATGAGCCCCAGCACCCAGGCAGGTGCTGACACCCGAGGTCACTTCTCGGCTGGCTAGAAGGGAGCTCAAGACTCCAACAATGGCCAAGAGCACAGAAGGTGTCATCAGCAGGCCTGACTCACTGCGAGGGCCCCAGCAATGGCTCACAGCTGGCCCAGCAACGACTCCTAATAGCAGGCCTCTGTAAACTATGCCAATGTGGCCGGCAGCCCCTTCCTCCCTAGGCTGACCACACTGCCCACTTTCTCCCCAGGCTGTCCAGACTGCCAGACATTTCTCTGGGATGAGCTGAAGCCTGTTTCTCTGCAGATGCTGTCTCCATCCCAGACATCCCCTAAGTCCCCCATGCACGCCCAGGAAAAGCCCCTTCCCTATGCAGGTTCAAAGAAAGCACCAGGTCCTACCCTTCCATGTTCAGTTTGAAAATTCTGAGAGTGTGGCTATGCATCAGGGAGCTTAAGAGCCACAGAAAGACTGGGCTGGGGTGGGGGATTAGGGAGACAGGGAGGGTGAGGAGAGGGCTTGCCTTTAAATAGTTGCACACAGAAAGGAGAGAACTGGAGGGACCCTGCCCCCTAAAAAATGAACCACAAAGCATCTGGCTTTGCAGAAACAGGGAGCCTGAGGCTGTCATTTGTGGATGAGCAGGAGCAACTCCCAGAAACCCACACAGGGAGAATGGGGCCTGGGTGGGAGAAGATGCTCAGAAAGCCTCAGTGGGCTCAGAGAAATGAGGGGCTGCACCCCCAAGTTTTGCAGCTGAATGCAAGCTCAGGTTTTGGAATCCAGACATGACAAAAATTCCAGCCCCTCCATCCCAGCTGTGTCCCTCTGGGCAAATCACACAACATTTAAAATGTCCAGATGTTTACCTAAGGACAAAGCTAGCACCTGCCTTGTAAATCATGTTGGTCACACAGGTTCAAGGAGATGAGGGCATGTGAGATGTCTAGCAGAATACCTGGGACTGGGAATGGGGCAGCAAGGGCCCCTTGCAAGATCACCCGCCCTGTACAGCACAGGCACCCAACAGGCGACCGAGAGCGGTACAGCTGGCACAGCTACTGGGAAAACTTCAACTCTGGGAAGCACCAAGGCACCCCACAAAGCAAGTGGAAACACAGAATTAAAAGGTAAATTTAGGGACTGGTGTTGCGGTCCAACGAGTTCACCTGTTGCATCCCATAGGCTCAAGCCCCAGCTACACTACTTCTGATCCAGCTCTCTGCTAAGACACCTGGGAAGGCAATGGATGAGGACCTGCGGACTTAGGCCCCAGGCCCCAACCACCCATGTGAGACATCCAAATGTAGTTCCTCGTTTCTGGCTTTGGCCTGGCCCCGTCACGGCTGTTACAGATTGAGTCAATTTCTCTCTCTCATTCCCTCTCTGTCTTTTAAATAAACAAACAGACCTCTTTTTTAAGAAACATAAGCAAAGTTTATTTTGGTGCAAAATATTGTTGCCATCCGTACAACAATATACGTGGTTTCTTTTTTTTTTTTTTCAAATTAGGCATTTTCATGAACTCTTCAAAGACCCACTGAATATATGGATTTTTTTGGCACCAAAATAAATTTGTCATTCAGTTTCATTTTCTATGAATTCTGGGGAGCCCTATACTGGTCTGGACAGCCATACAAGTGAGACTCCAGCTGCAGGATTCCTTCAGCACCCCTACCCTCCAGGCCCTGAATCCCTGCAGGCTACGTGCTCCATTTATATGCCTCAGAAAGACTTCTCTGTTTAAGAATAACCTAGAAGGCGGTGTCTAAATTATAACCCCTTTTTAGAGAATCGCTGCATGTGTGAAAAAACTGTGATGATTCTTCCCCAAGAAGTGGGTTCCCTTGGAAACAGGACTGCTTGCTCTCTCCTCCCTCCCAGCTGCTCTGTGAGGCCGGGAGATGCTGGGAACCTGCCTCATGCAAGATGCTCGCATGGAATGTCATTCTCGGACCAGCTGAGCACCTCCCAGTTCTCTCCAAATTCTGACTTCCCCAAAAAAACCTTACACAGATTGGAAGACAGTTTCTTATCGCTTTCCCTCCCAGTCATTCCCCACTGCCAGAGTGGTCCCAACAGCAGTGACTCTGTGAATGGGGTGTGTACATCAGGGGCATCCTCTGGAAGCTGGCAGGCAGCACAAATCAGGAGGGAAAAGGGCAGGTGGTTGGCCCAGGAGTTAGGACGCTGCTCAGGGGAACTGCATCCCATATTGCCTGGGTTTCAGTTTCCCTTCCAATTCCAGATCCCTGTTTTTAAGATTTACTTTTATTTCAAAGTCAGAATTACAGTGAAAGAGAGAGAGCGTTCTTCTACCCACTGGTTTAATTCCCCAAATGACTCAACAACCAGGGCTAGGCTAGGCATGGATAAAAGCCCAGAATCCCTCCCAAATCTCTGATTTGAGTGCAGAGGCCCAAGCACTTGAGCCACTTTTTGCCATTTTCCCGGACACCCTAGTAGGAAGCTGGATAGGAAGTAGGGTGGCTAGCATTGTGGCACAGAGGATGCTGGCATCCCGTGTCTGAGCTCCAGGTAGGGTCCTGGCTGTTCGCTTCTGATTCAGTTCCCTGCTAACATGCCTGGGAAAGCAGCAGGTGAGGGCCCAAGTGCTTTATCTGCCTGTCACCCAGGTGGGAGACCCGGATGGAGTTTCAGGTTCCTGGATTCAGCCTGGTTCAGACCTTTCTCGTTGCAGCCACCTGGGAAGTGAATCAGGGCATGGAAGCTACCTCTTTTCTCTGCCTCTCCCAGCCACTCTGCCTTTTAAGAATGTGGATAAACACTGATTAATGATGCAAACACCAAGTGCCTGAGGCAGGGTGGGCTTACAGAATGAGGCCTCAACCCAGAGCCAAGGGAAGTCTCCAGAGGAAGTGCTGTGTGAACTTCTAGGACTGAGGCTCAAAGAACCCGCCCCAGGCCACACAGCAGTCCCACCACATCACTGCATTTTAAGCGACAGACCTGTGTCTCCTTTATTATCGTGTCTACAGTGCAGAGCCAAGCTGAACAACAAGAGCCACTCTAGGCGGTGAGATAGGAAAGCATTTCAAGCGTACCACGGACCCTGTGGCTGGATGGTAGAGACCCAGGGTTTCCAAATTCACTGTGTTCTCCAACACAGCTTGGTCTGTCTGCTGCCGGGTTCTCAGACTGCTCCCTGCATTAGCCCCAGGATGACGGGTCAGTTGGTGAGGGTGTAGAAGGGTTCTCAGGACGAAAACCACAAGCTGCAAAGCCAGGGAGCCCCACACAGTCTATACAAAGTGGAGCTTGGGGGTTCGGGGCCTTCTAGCAACTGCTGCGATAATTTCTCACTT
Source organism: Ochotona princeps (assembly GCF_030435755.1). Taxonomy (NCBI): domain Eukaryota; kingdom Metazoa; phylum Chordata; class Mammalia; order Lagomorpha; family Ochotonidae; genus Ochotona; species Ochotona princeps. The sequence goes on along the minus strand of NC_080852.1, from coordinate 38,614,756 downwards.
CTAGAAGGTTCTGGGGCCTCCAGCCGAGCCTGAATGACTCCTGTGCCCTGTGGGACTCAGTCCAGGTGAGTCCTCTCACCACCTGGGCAGCTGCCCAGGTAGAAAGGGGACAATAGCTGGGCTGTGGCAGGAACAGAGCCATAGGACAAGCACTGGACATGAAGGAGGGGGATTAATTTGCTGTGAGATCTTGGGCAAAAGGACTCGCTCTGAACCAAACCCCACAGCCAGGGTGGACTTTACATAGTCCAGATTGTTCTTCTTCCTCCTTGCACGCCCCCTTCCACCCCTCGACCTCGCCTTTATGGGCTCCCCTGCAGTGAGAAAGGCCCAGCAAGAGCTGGACCTGCTCACAATGCCTGGCCGTGGGTGAAGACAGCAGGCTGGGGCTTCCAGATCATCCTGAGCTCAAAGGGCAAGTCCAGGCTGCCTGTCCCACCAGCACTAGCCTGCACCAACCTTAATTAGACCCGTACGGCATCACAGCAGCCTGTAGGACCTGAATGCCAGCTCAGGCTCCTGCTGTGTCTGAGACACTCGGTTAATGAAGTCACAAGCTGACCACACTCATGACAGGCAAGTGAGAGGAGAGCCCCAGCCTCCACCACCCCCTACTCCCCAGAAGCGACACAAACACCGCCTGAAGTGGAAGGTGGGGGTCAGGCAAGAAGGCCTTGCACAGGCCTGTCGCTACCAACAGTTCTGGATGTGGCTCAGCCAGAGCCCCAGGTTCCTGCGCCAGCCTCTGTGGCAGTGGTCTCAGGGTGGAGCCCGGCCCCCTCTCAGCCCGGGTTGGGGCAGAAGAGCTCTGGGTCTTCCCAGTGACCACTCTACATGCCGTTCCTCGGGAGCTCCGTCTCCATGCCACGCCCACCTGGCACAAGCAAGTGCTGTTACCCCACTCACAGGTCAGGGCTGCTATGACTGTTGCTAAGTGACAAATGAGCATCAGCCACGGGTGCTTCTGGACAGTGGGACGACGGGCAACACAGCACGCTCGTGTGTTTCTGTACTTTCTGGGTGTTTTCTCTATGGCTGGCAGAGGTGCAGAGTCACCCCACATACACATCAGAGACAGGGGACGGTGTGCATGGAGGGCCTAGTCCGGGTTGAGAAGACACAGCAGGAAGAAGCATCAGCAACTCGGGCTACTTCGTGTTCCTGGTGCCAAGGCGGGACACCATCCAAGGGGACGCTCAGTTCTATGCTCCAAATCGCTGAGAGGTTTGGGGAGTTTAGAGGAAGTGAAACTCCCCGGCCACATGGAACCCAAAGTCATAGAGACCTCGGACTGTGGAGGGGCGTGTCCTTCAGCTGCTGACATGGCCCCCTGACCCGACAAGGACATTCAGCCTACAGAAACAAGGAAGCCTGGGGCTGGCACTTTGCCCAGAGGCCACAATGCCCATCAAGGCATCCATATGCACCTTTATCCAGTACCCACTCCTGCTCACGCAGGCCCTAGGAGGCAGCAGTGACCAGGCCACTGGCATGGGAGACCTGGACTGAGTGTCTGGTGCCAGTCCAGTCTCAGCCAGGCCCAGTCCTGGCCATGAAGTCGGGGGGGCATTCAGGGAGCAAACCAGCAAAGGAGACTGAGAGCTTGTCATCTCTCTCTCTCTCTCTCTCTCTCTCTCTCTCAAATCAGCAAAATCAGATGGAAGGCAGTTCTCTGAGGCACTATCATGTGGATGAGCCAGTCGCTGCAGAGTTGCTAGCCATGCATCACCAGTTAGGTGAAATAGAAGCCTCACTCCTAGCCACAAAGGCAGAGTGGCAAACAGGGAAGAGAGAATGCGGGTTTGGGAGACAGATGGTGGTGGGGACACTTTCACAGTCATGTGACCACACTTAAAAGATGATCAAAGTTGTGTGCATTTCATTATAAAGTTCTTAAAGCAGAGACAGAGCGGGAAGGGGAGACCCAGGGGAGGAGAGAGGGCTGGGAGAGAGGCAACAAGTGCCCTGAGCTTCAGAGAGCTTCGAGCTGGCACGGGGTGCTGAGAAATCAGGATGTGGGCTGAGGGGTAAAGGGCAGGAGGGCTGATCGTTGGAAATAAACTAGGAGGGAGCCTGGCTGAGGCTCCTAGGGGAGTGAGGAAGAGGAGGCTTTAGGCTTCATCTCCACAGAGAGGAAGCTCTACAGTCCAGGTGCTGCCAGGCGCGGGCAGGGGGCAAGCAGGCTGACGTCCAGGGATTACACCCCTGCACAGGTTCGGTAAATCCCCAAATCAAGGAGGGGTCTGCCCGGCATGTGGGGCAGGATTGTAGTCAGAGCAAGGACAACTGAGCGAGCACTCACTGTGTGTACCAAACACCCTGCTATTGCTGCTCACTCCTTCCCTACCCACCGTGCCCCTCCAGCCTCCTCTTACAGCCTTCCTCTGCCCCACCTCACTCTGCCCACCACCATGCCCCTTCTCACTTGAACTGGTGCTCCCGGGAACTGCGGATCTTGGAGGAGAAGCGTTCGGCCAGCTTCTCCAGGCTGCGGGAGTACTCCAACTCGATCTCAGCCTTCCTGCGGAAGAACTCTTGGAGATCCTGTAGCAGCTGCAGCCGCGACTCCGACTGCTGCTCCAGGCATTTGAACTGCTCCACCAGCTGCGTGCGGATCTCTGCGGGCAGAAGCAAGGAGCATGTTAGGCTGCGGCGGCACGGCCACTACCAGGGCCCTGCAATTCAAGTGCCCACACAACACCCTGCCCTACTGCCATCACCACCTGGCCTTGCCTAGCAAAGCTTCAACACAAGGACTCTGTACCTGCCTGCCTCTCAGGCCCTAGCCTCAGTCTTCAGGATCAAAATCTGCTTTTCTGACAAGATGCCCAGTTGGACTTTTAGGCACACTAGCCAACTCATCACATAAAAAGTATTTCCCATGTTACTATTTGCTTTGTTTTGTTTTGTTTTTAGATTCACTGAACTGGTGCTGTGGCATAGCAGGTAAATTCAGCATCCCCTATGGACGCCAGTTCAAGTCTGGGATTTCTGGCCTGTGTGCAGAACGTTCACTTTGCTTTCCATGTTAAAACAAATATACCTTTTATCTGTCGGCATCCAATCCCAGTCCTGCCCATACAAGGCACTGATCTGCAGCCAGTGCCACCAGGATCCAGGCTTGCAGCAGGTGCCACAGATCGTGGTCCAGGCTCTGGCCCTGCAGGGGTACTCGCGGCTGTGACCCTGAACTGGCCGACTCCATTTCACACTGCTGCTAGGAGCCCACACAGACGTGCTGCTCCTCATGGACCATCACACACACAGAGTAACAAAGAGAGAGAGAGAGAGAGAGAGAGAGAGAGAGAGAGAGAGAGAGAGAGAAAGGGGGAACATCCCCTCCAATTCACTCCTCCACTTTTGTCTCCCACACTGCCCCAGTCCCTCGCGGAAACTCACCCATCTTCTACCATCTGCCTGGTTCTGGCTTTTCTAGAAGTCATGCAGTTGGACTCAGTCCATGCAATGTCCTTAAGACTGTCCTTCAGTCCTTCAGTCCTTCAGTCCTTCAGACTGGCCTCTGTCACTAAGCAATATGCACCACCTGGTGGTGTCTTTCTTCCTACCATCAAACAAGATCCTTCTGCATGCCTTAGTAGCTCTAATCTTTGTGTCCACAAGCAAAGGACACACCGGGTGCTCCTGGTCATTGGAAATTACACACCAATCTGTCATAGACGTCTGTGGGCAGGTTTGTGCATGGACATACGTTTTCAACTCACTGGAAAGGGGAAATACCCTTTTCATAAAAATGTTTTCATTTTTAGAGTTTAGGCTTACACTTCTAAGCAGGATATATAGGAATTTTAAAATTAGATATAAACATCTGAATATCACAAAGGTACCAGAGAAAGGTCTCTCCCATTCCCTGTCCATCGCCGCTTTGTGTCCCTTGCCAAGGCAGCCAAGATACCAAGCTCATGAACATCCTTCCAGAAACAACGACATGTAAGGATTTGCATGTGTGAGAGGGGACAGTTCAAGGGCAAGAGGTGTCTGCACCAGGATCATGAGACAGCCAGAGGGAATTGGAATCCATCGGGGTTCCCAGGAGATGACTGTGAGCGAGTTACAGGACCACGGGAAAAAAACAAACATGCTACAATTTGTTTCTTAATGGTCCTGGGTCAACGGATGGAGAGCAGACAGTTTTAAGCGAAAGAAGGACCAGCCTTGAGTTACTACAGAAAGTCAGCTGCAGGGATGGCATGGGGAAGGGGCTTATCATCCCAGTCTCTCCACTTTTGCAATATTTTAGATTTTCCACAATAAAAAAAAAAAGCGAAGGAAGAAAAAAGCAGATGAAGTCAGGAAATTGATGCCAAGCCTGCAGCCCAGCTAGACAAGTCTGACCAGTCAGGAATGCCAACACCAGAGGCCTCTGTCCCCATCCAGCAGGTGGCTTTCTTGGGTTAGAAGAAGGGTCAAAATGTGACCTTGAAAGTGATGGTCAAGGTTGCCTCCCCAGGGACTGGTACGGCCCTATAGAAGGAGGCATGCCAGGCCCTGCTAGAGAGACTCTGGGAGACTCTACTCACTTTGCACTTGTTCCTTGCCAGGAACACAGGGATAACCTGCAGAGGGCGAGAGGCGCAAGCCACACTGCCCTGCCACCTCAGCCAGAAATAGCCAACTTCCCTGTGGGTATGAGCCAATATCAACAGAGCTGCCTCCCCAACCTGCACACACCTCCAGACTCGTGAGCAGTGCTCACTGCTCTGCTCACTGCTGCATGCGTGGGGCTCTGTGGACAGCCTGCACAACTCCATGGTGGTGGCTGTCAGATCCAGGCCACCAAGTACCTGCCTCACGCTGTCTACTCCTCACCTGGTCCCTCACTCAGCTTGGGTGTGTCTAGTGTCCACCTGCACAAGTCTGGGGAGAAGGTACAGAGCAAGGCAGACCCTTCCCGAAAAGGAGATCGACCAGGAGGCACAGACGCAAGCAACTGGCATTCAGTAGGAGGCGATGGGGGCAGGGGAGCAACAGGGGGACACCAAGAGAGACCCCTGAGAACAGAGACATCCAAGTTGTCCAGGGAAGGACCTGTGGAGCCAAGTAAGGGGCCAAGGAGAACATTCCAGAAGGCAAATCCTGGCCAAAGCCTCATGAGCTCAGGGATGGTCAGGCTGGAGCCCAAGGAATGAGAATGAAGGAGAGGAAAGAGATGTCCCAGAGGGACCCAAACCTCCTCTCTGGGACTTTCCCCATTTCTTCCTTCAAGGCCAAACCAAGACTGGAAGGAAAAACAGGAGTGTTCCGCACGCACAGTGAGAAAAATGGCGTCAGAAGCCACCAGCCATTTTCAGAGAGCAGCTGGGGAGGGCCGCAGCAGATGCCCCTGCACTTGAGTCAGGGGTCCAAGTGTGAAGGTCCCTTGCCACTGGCCCAAGTCCCTCCCGTGGGGCCTGGCACAGGATGCCCAAGACGCCCAGGACACCTGCCAGAATCTTCAGCCCAACTCCAGGGCAGCCAGCCAGGGGAAAAGTGCTTCACGTCCAGGCAGAGCGGAGGGAGACAGGACACCATGGGAGAAGCAGCCAGCCATCCGTTCACTCATGTACCCAAACAACAGGGACTCCCTAACTGCCCACCTTGTCCAAGTCTCTTCTAGTCCCATTTCACAGATTCAAAAACAAAAACTGAGATAGTCCCTTTGCAGAGTTGCTCCATCACACGGGAGCATCATTAATCGTATTCTACCCTGCTCCTTCAGTGAAGACACATCAGAGAGAGAACTGTTGGTTTGAGCTGGGCAGGACTTATCAATTGTCTCAGGGGGTCATTTATTCTACTAGGAGACACTCACTTCTGGTGTTGAGGGTCTTGTAGCAAAGTAACAGCTGTGGTAGTACTGATTTGAACCTAACCCAAGTATACACATGATGGAGACAGAGAGAGAGCACAACCCAAGAAATTGGAATGGAAATGCTACCAAGATCCAGTCAGAGCACAATCCCTCAGGCATCACACTGGTGCACACACATGCGTGCACACACACACACACATACACATACACACACACACATATACACATACATGCTGCCCAGGTTCCCAGAGACACCTGCCCACACTCACCCCTGCCCGCTCATCTCACGGGGGCGTCTCGAGCCTGCCAGGCAGCCCTGCCTCCAGAGGAGCTCACAGCAAGAGCGGGCCATGCCACGGGCTCCTGACTCAGGCTGTGGCTTCCCTCAGTCACCACCCCCCACAGCCCTTCCACACATTCACATCAAAGGAATCAGGTCAGTCATGAGCCATACCAAGCTGCTATTTGCTAAACCCCAGGTCCAGGTCCTACGCCACTGTGCAATCCACAGAAAACACACCCCTGCAGCCTGCTGGGCTGCCTCCGATAAAAGGCTTGGCCTCCACAGTGCAACACCCCTTCCAGAGCCCAGTTCCTCTGACACACCCACCCAGGCAACCCCAGGGGCTCCCCTGGCCCATGTGGCCTCAACATCCCAAAGGGCTCCCTGCTTCAGGACCACAGACCCCAGGCAATGGGGTCGGACAGGAAACAGAGGGACTCAGAAGCCCAGCCACCAGCTCCCAGGGGTAAGGTGCAAGGTGCCCCTGCCCTCTGCATCCCGCCTGGTCCCCCAGACCCCACCACCCCCATTGAGTATGCCCCACAGTCATTCCCCCTGCAGGTACCCCGTACCGACTTCACGTCTGTCCCTCAGTCACATCCCAGCAGGACAACTTGGGGACACATTTCCTGAGTATGTGATAGAAACCAGAGTGCCAAGGGACATAAAGTATCACAAGTGGTAGGCTGGTATGGGTTGCATGTTACCCCCACCCTGCCCACAAATTCCCATGTAAGGCCCACAGGAAAGGGGTTCTGGCAGGGTCCACAGGAGTGGACTGAAGTCTTTCCTGCAGAAGCAGGCCCCCCACTCTCACAGTGTGGACCAGCTACCACGGACACGGGTGGCTACAGAGCAGCACCATGCTGCCTGCTGCATGTTCCGCTTCCCATGTACTTCCCACCACTCATGGAGGCAGCACAGGGCCCACAGAAGTCGAACAGCAGCTGCTGGCACCACGACCCGGGACGTGCCAGCCTCCAGGAGCTGAGCGTGAGCTCAAAGGAACTGCTTCCCTTGTATGTCGTCTAGCTCCTGGGGCTTTCATTACAGCATCAGCATGGGGGGGGCGGAGTCACACGCTCATTCAGACAAGTCACTCCTATGAGCAGGTGGCAATGAACACCACATGCACCAACTGAGAGAGTAATAGCAACTGCTATCACCTCAGTGCCCTCCATTAGCTCAGGACTTCGAGTCTCACCCTCACCTCACACAGCAGCGAGATGCAAGCCTGCCTGGGAGGCGCCTGTCCCCAGAGCTCCAGTCTGGGTCTCTCAATCATGCTGCTGGGGTAGGGGGGTCCCAGGAAGTCAAGTATGAGAACCCCAAAGGAACACGAAGCCCAGGCCAAAGGTCTGAGGATGACATGCCTCTTTTAACAGGTACACACACTGCACAAATGAACTGCAATTTCCACAGACTGGAGGGACAACTAAGGGTACAGCATAGGACGTAGACCCTACGGAAGGAGCACAGGAAGTCAGCTGGGGGGAACCCACCAAGCTGAAGTTCCAAGGGTCATGTGACCCAGAAAGTTTGACTGAGAGCAGTTTCTGAGGCTCAGGAGTGGCTCCACTTCCCATCCAGCTCTCTGCCTGTGGCCTGGGAAAGCAATAGAGGACAGCTCAAAGCCTTGGGATCCTATACCCACGTGGGAGACCCAAAAGAAGCTCCTGGCTCCTGGCTTTGGATCAGCTCAGCTCCAGCCATTGTGGCTAATTGGGGAGTGAATCAGCAGACAGAAGATCTTTCCTGTCTGTATATCTGACTTTCCAATAAAAGTAAATAAATTTTTAAATAAAATAAAATGTAGATGCAATATGAGCATCAAAATAAATCATTGTTATAGATTAAAATCCAATGAATAAAACAGCAACCTTTGAATGAACAAGTGAATGAATAAACAAACACAAGAGGTGAAACCTTCACCTTGTAAAATGCCAAACAACAAGTTACAGAAGAGTAACAAACTCACCATTCAATCCAACATGCTGCGAAACTACTGAGTGAGAGTTTGCTGAGGAAGGGAGCTTTCACAGAATCCCAAAGGACTTCCCACAAAATGCATATTAAACACTAATTAATTAATGAGAACAAAGAACTCTCGTTCATTAACTCCACAAGGGAGAAACCTCACAGGCATCATCTGCACCACCTGATGAGAGCCACTGACCCCAGCAGTGGGACAAGCCAACACCTCACAGCACCCTACACAGGCTCCTGCTCAACACTTCATTCCTGCTTCACCACCACTGGGGCTTTAACACACTGGAGTTGGGGAGGACCCTGTGACCAGGGAGGGACAGGAGCAGAACCCAGGCACAGCTCTGTCCACGTCCTTTCTGGGGCTCTGGGAGACACAGGACAGTCAGGCAGGACACAGCTGCACCACCTCCCCCTCTGACAGATGTCACACTAGCAGGGAGAGGCAAGTGAGTGGTGGGTGAATGGTGAACCTCCAGGTTGCCACTTCTGCTTTTCCATTGCATGCCAGTCCTTCCCCAACCCCCTGCGCCCGTTCACACTCACTGTGGTGTGGGGTGGGGAGTTCCCTGGAGCCATCAAACTCACAAAAACAGAAAGTAGAGGGGAGAGCTGCTCAGGGCCAGGGGGAAGGTAGAAGAGGACTCAGTGTTCCATGAGGAAGGAGGTCCAGCTGGGGAAGGGGAAGACGCTCCGGGGAGAGAGGATGCTTTTGCCACAATGAGATAAGCAGGTGACCCCTTCAGCATATGCAATGGAAGCAGCAAAACAGGCAACGGGATAAGAAGATGCTTTGTGGTCCATCTCCAGAGGTGACACCAAGAACCCCTGTCCCTGGAGAACCCACAGGTGCTACTTTCAAGTGGCTGGGAAGGTGGGGGCTGGGAGGGTACAGAGGCCCCAGAGGACTTGCAGACTTTGGGATCCTGACCGGATTCCCTTTGAGATTCTATGCTCCATGCCCCCAACCCCAGTCCCTGCTGATGCACCTAGGAAAAGCACTGGAGGATGGGCCAAGTGCTTGGGTCCCCACAACCCATGTGGGAGACCTGGAAAAAACTTCCTGGCTATAGCCTGGCCCTGCCCTGTGACCATCTGTGGACCATGTGCGGACTGAGCCAGCAGTTGGAAGATCTCTCTTTTCTCTTTCCAACTCTTTGTCTCCCTTTCTCTCTGTGTGTAACTCTGCCTTCCAAATAAATAAATATTTTTAACAAAAAAAAGTGAACTTGCTGAATAAACACCAAATGAATGACTGAATGAGACATCAGAGCCTGCCATGCTGCCTGCTTGTCACCCCAATCCTTCTTTCAAACACACACAGCTGGGAGTGACAAGAGAAGCCACCTTGGGCCCGGCGCGACAGCATAGCGGTTTAAGGTCCTCGCCTTGAACGCCCCGGGATCCCATATGGGCGCCAGTTCTAATCCCGGCAGCCCCGCTTCCCATCCAGCTCCCTGCCTGTGGCCTGGGAAAGCAGTAGAGGATGGCCCAAGGCTCTGGGACCCTGCACCCACGTGGGAGACCTGGAGGAGGCTCCTGGCTTCAGATTGGCTCAGCTCCAGCTGTTGTGGCCGCTTGGGGAGTGAACCATCAGACGGAAGATCTTCCTCTCTGTATATCCACCTTTCCAATAAAAAATAAATAAATCTCTGGAAAAAAAAAAAAGAGAAGCCACCTTGTGACCAATCACGGCAGACAATCATGACTGCCACACGGCCTCTGCAAATCACCAAGCATTCTGCTCAGAAACAGGATCTCCCAGTGCCCTCTACAACTGGCCCCCTTCTGCTGGAAGGTAAACGGAAGCACGGTGAGCTCACAAGGCACATGACAAATAGGTCAACAGGTAACAACGTAAAGTTAAGAAGAAGGGCGTAGGGTCCAAACCGCACTCTGAACTTCTCAAAATCCCACGAGAGGCTCACAGTGTGACCCCAGGCGTCCCCAGGCCCCCTTATGGGGATCTGGACAAACTCCGACATTTCATCCTAAAGTTTCCTGTTTGTCTGTGTCAGGAGCCCAACCAGCCATGGTGCGGTTACCAGCTGCACACACACAATTGCTGCAGCTGGTTTCAAACGAATCCTTTGTTTGGAGCCGTCTACGTTTTGTGACCCTTGCTCAACAACTTTCAATGCTTCCAAAGAGAACAGGAAGAATTAAAACAGAATAACACACCCCCAGAGGGGTGTTGGCAGTACAGTGGTTCATTAGGCTACCTCTTCACCTTGCTATGCTGGCCTTCTATGTGGGTGCCAGTTCTGGTCCCGGCCGCCCCATTTCCCATCCAGCTTCCTGCTTATGACCTGAGAAAGCAGTGCAGGATGGTTCAAGTCCTTGGGCTCCTATACCCATGTAGGAAACCCAGATGATGCTCCTTTTTCCTGGCTTCAGACTGGCTCAGCTCTGGCCATTATAGCCATTTGGGGAGTGGACAGTTGACGGAAGATTCTCTCTCTCTCTCTCCCTGCAACCCCTCGTCTCTCCTTCTCTCTGTAAATCTGCCATTCAAATAAAAATAAATATATATTTTAAGGAAAGAATAAGACAATGTGTAATACTGCGAGTTCCAAATGGTGACCTGTTTTGGGGCCTCTGGCACCTGTCATGAGGCAAGCCAACTAGAAGAAGTGTTGCTGAAGCCAAGTGACCTGTTGAACAACTGCCTGCTCCTGCAGATCCAAGCAATGGAGTGGGAAGGAAAGGGGAAAGGCTGGTTGACAAAAACCCTGGTCTCATTCCTGGGTGCCTGCTTCGAGCCAGACCCTGTGTACATGAGGATGCACAGTCACAGTGCCCAGAAGCTACAGTACCAGCAGTGGGGTCCTGGAGTCACCCACAGGGAGCCTGTGGGTGAGTTGGCAAGAGGCACCCCTTTGTCCGGCACTCACAGCTCTGAGCCACACGCAGAGCCAGAACTTGGCCTTACCTCTTGCCTTGAGTACCCTGGTGCTGCAGCTAGCACAATTGTGCATGTTGACATGGATTTCCATGCTGATTCCCCTGCTGGTGACTTAGACCCGGACAGCCTCTATGGGCCTGTCTGCTGACCTGGGAAACCAGGAGACGTGACTGTGTCTGAGTGTGATAGAGCATGGAATGGGCAGAAAGGCCCAGCACAGAGCCTGACTGTAAGGAAGCACTCTGTAAGGGCCATCATGGTCATCTGGGACAGGCCACACTGCTGCCCCCACAGAACTTAGAGTCCAGTGGTAAAGTATAAAACCAGAGCCTGGGGGCCAGCACCATGACATGGTGCCCCATTTGGGCACTGCTTCATGTTCCCTCCAGCTCCATGCTAGTGGCCTGGAAAAACAGCAGAGGATGACTTATTTGAAAGACAGAGAGACAGAGAGGAGAGAGACAGCTTCCATCCATTGGTTCACTCCCCAAAGGGCTGAATCCAGAAACCTGAAACTCCATCTGGGTCTTCAGAAACCTAAGCACTTGGGCCATCCTCTGCTTTTTTCCCAGGTGCATTACCAGGGAACTGGATCAGAAGTGGAACAACTAGGACACAAAGGAGTGTGCAGCTATGAGATGTCAGTGTGGCATGTGGCAGCTTAGGCTGGCCCCAGCACACAGGTGTGAAGGGGGAGTAGAATCTACCTAGCAAGAGAACAGTCTGAGTAGGGACAGGAAGGGAGAACCTCCAGGGCTCCTAAAGGGCTTACGAGAGGCAGAGGCAATATGCATCATGGCATGTTCCAGGAACAGAGTCACTGTGGTACGTTAACATCTGAGCTCAGGTGCCCAGTGAGCGAGTAACTCCGCTCCCAAGTCCTAACACGTGACCTTGACAATCAGAGCAGCTGCACATCATACTAGTGAGGACAGAGCCATCCTAAGCTCACACAGCTCAGAGCTGACACCATGCAGGCCAAGTTTCAGAACTGAAGTGCCCCCACATGCCAAGGTGGCAACTTTTGGAGCTGGCTGGGTGCTTTCAGGGAGGAGGGGGGGAGCAAAGCCAGGTGTTGGACACCTGGAGAACTTCAGTCCATCCTGCTCCTAACATGTCACCCCGCCTCCCCAGGCCTCAGGGGCCCCACCTGCAAAGCAAAGAGGTTAGGCTAGAGCCTCCTCACACCAGTGGACAGACACCCTGACTGCTCAGAGCCTGCATGCCACTGTAGCCTGATCTCAGACATCTGGGATTTTTTTAAGTCTTACATATTAGGGACAGCATCATGGCACAGCACACAAAGCTGCCACCTGCCATGCCAGCATGCCGTATGGGTATTGATTTGTGTCCTGGCTGCTCCACTTCCTATTCAGTTCCCTGTTCATGGCCTGGAAAAGCAGCAGAAGATGGCCCAAATGCTAAAGCCCCTGCCACCCACATGGGAGACCTGGACGAAGCTCCTGGCTGCTTGCAGCCATCTGGGGAGTGAGTCAGTGGATAGAAGATTCTCTCCCTGTGTGTTAGTCTGACTTTCAAATAAATAAAGAAAGAATTTTTTGTTCACTCTCCAAATGCCTACAACAGCCAGGCCTGGGCCAAGCCAAAGCCAGGAGCCACAATCTCATCTGGGTCTCCCTCGCCAGCGGTAGGGACCCAAGTAATTGAGCCGTAATCATTCATCAGTGCCTCCCAAGAAGCTCATCAGCAGGAAATGAGGTTAAAAGTGTGGACTAGCCAGGACTCGAACCAGGCATACCAAAACAGGATGTGGGTGTCTCAAGCAGCAGTTTAACCTGTGGCACCATCACGCCCCCAATCTGTGTTTAGACAACAAAACATACCTCAGTGTCTGAAAGCACCTGACCCAGGGATGCCTGAGAAGTGCTGGAAAGCAGAGGCTTCGGTCAGCGCCCTCCAGATAGGGTGGGTGCATGGACATGTTGGGCAGCAGGAAGCCCCTGCCACATGGGCTACGGCAGCCTGGTTGACTCCAGAAGCCTCAGACACAATCAGCTTGCCTTTTTGTTGGGTTTCAGTGATTTTTTTTTTCCAGAGTGAAAAATGCTCACATGACAAGCACCGATTGGCGGTGGCGAGAAGGGGTGGGGAGCAACTGCATGAAAAAACTCCAGTGATAGAAACCAGAAGAGCTCCCCCCGCCACCGAAGACGCCAAAAGCGAAGAATGTGGGTCACACCCTGACATGTCCAGAGAGGCACAGCCGCCTTTTCCTACCCAACTCTCCAGGGCTGGCTCTGCCTTTCTCACAGACCTGGGCATGCGCGGGACTCACAGCACCACGGGTGACACAGGGACTGGCACTATACACAGCTCTGCCCCTGCACTGTCCTGCACACCTCTGCTGAGCCAGGCTGGGGCTTGGGACCCACGGGACAGCTCTGCCCTCTAAAGCCTTCTGCCTGTGGGTGGGGGAGCGAGTCCTCTCCCAGCCACTTGGAGAACAGCTGTGGCCACCCCTTGGTCCACTGCAGGAGAGCAGCACCCCCGCGACGTTTGTTCCCACCTGCCATGTCCTGCTGTGGCTGACCCCAGAGTGCCACAAGAGGAGCTCCAGGATCCCCCTGGATGGGTCCCATGGGATAGGTATCCCCTTCCCCTCACTCTAGCAGAGCGAAGTTCACCTCAGGGCCTGATCAGGCTCAGCAGGCCTGGCACTGCTCCAATGAAAGCTGCAGAAGCAAGGGTGCGTTCAAATCCAACTTCACCGTCCGTGACACCTGCAGGGGACATCTGTGACCCCAGCCCTCTCCAGAGCAGGAGCACTCAGCATGTACCCTGCAAACCTGATGGCAAATAAGAAAGCCTTTCCTGAGGTCTGGCAATTTCTAGGGAGTCATAAGTGGGTGGTTGTATTTCCCGGCCCTCATGCAGCTCTACAGCAGGTGTAAGACTGTCAAAAAGTTTTATCCAAGTTTTATAAAATCTGTTAGAATCCTACTGGAAGGCTGTTGTTATTACTATTAAAATCTTTGCTCAGATGCCTTACAATAAGCTGTGTGTGTCACACCTAAACATGACACAGAGGGCCAACAGTTCATATGCACAGATCAAGCACTGACCACCTGACCTTGCACTGACCACACTCCAGGACAGGGACCCGAATGCAGCCATTACTTCCCAAGGCAGCCAATACACAGAGCCACAGACTTCCACAACAGAAGCCTTGGGCAAGGCGTGGGCATGGCTGGCCCTGGATTTTTGGCATTCCCTGGCTTCTGCCCAGCCCAGCTCTCCTGGGCACTCTATGGAGGAAGCTGGGATACAACACAACGAGTTTAATATGAAGAAGTTCACAGGAGCTGCCCTCGGAATGCAGACCATGAGAGCTCCCTGAAGACAGCATGTGGGGAGAAGTGCACCTCCAGGGGGAACCAGGAAGAGCCACAGTGTCCAGAGCTGCAGGTTCCATTCTGGGTGGCCTGGGGACGCCACAGCAGGATGGCCAGCGGGAGAAGTAAGTGGAGATGGGAGTTATGTGACAGGAAGCTGGGGAGTTTCCAAAGCAAACAGGGGTGGCAGGGGACAGGGAAGCTCCAGTCAGGGCGATGCTCCCAGGAGAAGAAGGCCTGACCACGCTTGGCCCACTCTGGCCAGGGTACTTCCTACACTCCCTGAGGGAGAGGTGGCCACAGAGCAGGGGCATTCAATAAATAGGCTTAGAGCACACCGTGACGGCCAGTCTTATGTACCACACAGACACAGCACAGCCCAGGGCTCCCTGATTGACCCCAGGGCCCTCCTGCCTGCCCCACACCCAACTCAGCCAGGATTGGTCAAAGGGGCTGACCTCTCTCAAGGAGGGGTGGGTCAAGACACACAGGGACCAGCCCCACAACAAATCAGCTGCTGTGCCCAAGCAGTTCCCCAGCCAGGAGGAGAAACCATTAGGCTAAGGGTTCTTGGAAGGCACTGGAGTAAGCGCCAAGAAGTAATCACACAGGGCGCCCCCTAGAGGACATGGCAATGTAGACATCCGATGTTTCCAAGTTTGGTGGGTGATGCTGCAGGGGTTCCAGGAAGCTATCATGTGGCACTGCCCTGAGCCCAGCCCACCCCACTCCCATCTCTCCAGCCATTTTCTGAGACCCCTTCCTCATCCCCCAGCCACTCACCTCTCCCCAGCTGGGCTCCTCACCATCATGGCATGGGCTAAAGCCGTGCATGGGGCAGCTATGAGCCAGTTGCTTTCAATCACTGCTTAAATACAAGCACCATGCTCCGCTCCCACTGTGGGACTGGCACCACACCAGACACATGAGAATACTCAGGAAGCATCTCCCAGCACACCAGGCTCACACCATCCAGCAGTGGGGAGGAAGAGGGGGGGACGCAACCCTGGGTGTCTGCTGGGAGGTGAACAGATATACAAACTACACCATCTGCAGGACGAGAGTTCAGACACAGTCTACTGCCCTAGAGAACACAGAGCGTAAAGACAGAAACTGTAACAGGGAGGCCAGGGGCAGGGTGGAGCAGTGTGGGGCAAGGGCAGGGGAGGAGGAAGAGCCACCGTTGCATGGGCAGAGCTGCAGTTTTGCCAGATGAAGGCAGTTGAGGTGAACTGTGGCAATGGCTGCACACAGGGTAGTACTCAATGCCACTGGGAACTGCCTAAGGGGCAGGTATTTGGCACATCAGATGAAACAGCGCTGAGTATACATGCATCCCAAAGCTGAGTGCCTGGCTCCATCAGATTGCTGCTTCCTGCTCATGCACAACCTGGGAAGCAGGAGCTGATGGCTCCAATCCCATCTCCTGCCTGGCCCAGCCTTAGCTGTGGCATGCATTTGGGGGTGAACCTGAAGGTGGCAGGTTTCTTTCTCTGTCTCTATCTCTTTGTGCCTCTCCTGCTGTGCAGATGAATAAAAATTCTAAAAGACATCAGAAAATGTGGTAGATTTTTGTCTTAGGTATATTTTACCACATCTAAAATGATTTTTTTCAGAAGCTGGAAGGAAAGGTCTCATAAAATGCATATGTGAGAAAGCAGAAGCGGGAGAGAGGAGAAAGGATGAGGGGAGATTCTAGGGGGAGGGGTAACACCAGCAAGCAAAGGGCATGCAGAAGCCACCGGCAGCTGCCACCCTGAGCCAGTATGCCCTCCACCCAACCAAAAACACCATCAGGAACGCCAGCAAGGGCACAGAAGCAAGAGCCAGGAGGGCAGCCCAGCCTCACCCACATGCCCAGGAACCAAGTGGAACCCTGGCAGCGTACCCCTCAACTGCTCCTAAGCCCCCACCACCACCATGGCGGGCCCTCATCGGCACCAACTCCTGCCCAGCACATCCTGTGTACACGCCTCCCTCATCCACAAAGCCACCAGGAAGAAGAGGGCACGTGATTCCCACCTGACACTGGTGGAGACAGGACAGAGATATGCAAACACACGCTGGTTCCAGGGGTTCCAGGAGGGACACAGCAACCCTGGACACCTGGAAACCTGTCCATGGGCTCGATGGATGGCAGCATGCAGGACACAGAGCAATGATGCTCTGGGTGGCTCTGACTGGCTGAGGTGGCTCAGCCCAAGGGAGCTCTGGCACCCCCTTGGGTCCCACAGGCACTCAGGGATACCTGATGCTCCCTGCCCTGCAAGCCACAAGTCCACTCTGCTATATGGCCAGGCTGGGCCCTGGAAAAGGGTTATGTCTTTGTGCACACATTCCTGGCACACCCACCAGGTCCAGGGTGTGTTCAGGAGGGATTTGTATTGTTGGGTGGGTTCCAGGCCTGCACTTGTCTATGCCAGCCCCAGTCACCTTGAACCAACCTGTCCCAAGCAGGTGTCCAATGAGGTGTGACCACGCAATCAACAGGATCAGCAGAGACAGGGCTTCTCACACGTTTGGTAACTAAGCAGCCTGGACACACAGCCCACAGCCAGTGGGTCCCAAATCCGCTGGCTAAGAGGTCGCTGGGGATCCTGACCCTCTCCCATCATGTGTTTCTCTGTCGGACGGCAAAGTGAGGACAATATTGCACAAGGCTGAACAGAGGGAACCACGAAGGACCTGGCAAGGAACCCCCAGCACCTGGTAGCACCACAGACCACACACCTGTGAGGTTACTCAGGAGTCATACCTGCTGCATCTAAGAAGGGGATGTGTGAGGCTATCTGGGACCTTCAAAACTGTCACCACGGCATGTCACCCATTGGACTCTGGCTCAGAGACATTCACAAGTCAATGGTACCCAGACCTCCCTGCACTGCAAGAGCCAACCCCTTGGTTTCCACTGTTATTCTAAGACTCGACACCAGGCTTGGAAATGGACCCCCCCAGAGGTGGATGTCATTGAAAACTCAGGGACAAGGTACTTGGTGGTACATACATGTCGTCCATCTACAGCCCTACCTCCCCCGAGCTCCAGGCCTTGTGCTGGGCACCTCAGAGTGGGGGAAGCAAACCAACTTCTTTTAGTACAGACCCTGTGTTTCTGGTGGGAGAGATGGTTCACTGGCAAATCACATGGAAAAGTTCAAACTACAGTTGGAGACCAGCACTGTGGCACAGAATGTAAAACCACCGCCTGTGACACCACCATCCCCTATGTGTGCCAGTTCGAGTCCCCACTGCTCCACTTCTGATCCAGCTCCCTGCTAACGTGCCCAAAAAGGCACCTGAAAATGGCCCAAGTGTTTGGGCCCCTACACCCACCTGGGAAATCCAGAAGTTCCTGGCTCCTGGCTGTGGTCTGACCCTGCCCTGGTCATCATGACCATCTGGGGAGTGAACCAGTCAACCAAAGATCTGTGAGTGTGTGTGTGTGTGTGTGTGTGTGTGTCCCTCCCTCTCAATAACTTTCAAATAAATTCTTTTCTAATCTAAAAAACAAAAACAAAAACCCAGCAGTTGAAATCAGGTTCAAAGAGGAGTTTGCAGTGAGAACATGTGCAGGCAGCATCTCCGCCAGAGGAAGAGCAAGTTCAAGGCTTCCCTGGGGCAAATCCAGGTACAGCAGGGAAGCCAGGATGGTCAGCTGGGGCCTGGAGGGAGCAGGGAGACCAACCCCTGCCTCAGCCACAAATCTAGGAGCCAGTCACAGCTGGGAGAGGGTCCGACATGGTCCGATGTTACAGCACGTGGGTCTCAGGACTCCCAGCCAGCACTCTAGTCTGCCCAGCAGCCCGCAGGCCTGACCTCCTCACCCCGCAGCTTCCCACGCCCTGGACAACTACTCCTCTCCCCGCCTTGGCCCGGGCAGCCCCTGCTTTTTTAACCTTGAGGCCCCAGAGCAGACAAATAATAGGCCTGCACAGTCTCTGCTCCCCATCCCTCCCACACACACACTGCTCCAACCCCAACCCCTCTCAATCCTGGCCAGAAACGCCTCTGGGCACCCACTTCCTCCATGGCTGGCCCATGAGCTGCTTGGCTTGTCCTCAGGCCGTGGCTGCGGTCAAGGCCTCCCGAGGCCCTGGCCACTTCACTGCCCTTGGCTCCCACCACTCAGACCTCTTCCTCCCCCATGACCCAGTCACCCATGCACTGCTCTGGTAAACATCAACCCTTGCCCATGGGACAAGACTCAGCCACTCAGCAACTGTAGGGGCACCAGCTGCCTGGCCACACCCATACCCCTGCAGGGCATAGGGCAGAGGTGGGATGACTGAACAGTTGTCCTCTTGGTCACTGCAGACTGTCAGGGTGAGCCGCAGGCAGAGAAGCAGGCAACCCTCAGAGGTTGCTGGTTCAGGCTCTGATGTGGCCAAGTTTCAGTCCCAGCTCTGCTACCTCCGGAAGAGAGACCTTAAAGGCTATTCATGCTGGCCAGAAAAGTGGGATTCGTGCAGCGCATCAAAGGGCTGAATTTGGCCCTTGGCCCTCGGTAAGCACCTGATAAATGTTAGCTATTAACATTGCACACATATGAGTTAGAAACCTCATATCTTATCTCGAATGCATGTCTTCTGGCTATAGCCACACATCCAGGGTGAGGAAGAAGTTGAACTTCTAAACTTCTTATTTTGTTTTGAAAGGCAAAGAGAGAGATCTCATATTTGCTGGTTTATTTCCCCAAATGCCCAAGTGAGCCAGGTCAAAACCTGGAACTTCATCCTTGTCTCCCAGGCAAGTGGCTAGGGGAGCCAAGCCCGCGAGCCATCCCCCACCGCCTCCTAGGGTACACACCAGTGGAAACCTGGAGCAGGAAGAAGAGCTGGGGCTCCAGCCCAGGCACATATGAGGGTGGAGGTGTCCTAATCCTGTCATGCCCATCCCACAAGGCCACAGAGGGGCCAGACAAGGGGCTACTACCCCCTAGCATCCCCTCTTCAGAGCCCTTCCATTTACAACCTGCCTCGGAGTGACACTTCTATGTTGGTGAACACACGGAAGCCAGGTGGTCATCCCAGCAGCCAAATGGCCAACAAGCAATGGCCAAATGACCAACCTGCGGGCTGCCAAGCTGCTGTGTACCTTTGGTCACACCCAAGGCTAGACATTCTACCAACATTTGAGCCTCTCCATGAAGCCACACTGCCCACCAGGTCAGTTGACATTCCTGGGACTCAGCACAGGGCACCCAGTGCATGGAGAAGAGCCCCTAGAGCAGTGCCTCAAGGCCCATGGGAGCTCCTGATGCCTCACAGGAGAGTTCTAGCTTGGGGAAGACGCAGGGTCCCCTGAGCCAAGCAGGGAACAAGACATGGGTCAGAGACACTCCAGGCCTGGGGAGGACAGGTGGAAAACACTCAGAAGCCCTTAACAGGTAGGACAGCTGCCTTCCAAGGACAGAGTGGATGAGGGCATTCGCCTGGCAGTATAATGCCACTTGGGATACCTCCTGACGCCTCCTGAACCAGAGTGCCAGGGTATAAATCCCAGCTCCACTCTACATTCTACTTCCCTGGTAATGTGCATCTTGGGTGGCTGCCGTGGTTGGGTCCCTGCCACCCATGTGGGAGACCTGAAGGAAACTTCTGGCTCCTGGCCCAGCCCCAGCTGCTGCAGCCATTTGGATAGTGAACCAATCGATGGGAGAGCGTTCTCTCTCTTTCTCTCTCTCTCTCTCAAACACTTTTTTTTCCATTTTTCTTAGCACAGGGCTTTAGATTCTCATCACCCACTAAGAGGTAAGGCAGCAGGAGTTGGGGGGAGGGACTGGGGCCGCACAAGAGCAGGGAAGCGCAGGAAGTGGGGCCAGCTGGGGAGTGACTCCTGGCCTGTTTCTCTTACCCTGTTTCTCCCACCTTGAACACGGCTGCAGAAGCAGGGTTGAGCCAGGGGTGGGCAGCACTTTGGGGACTGCGGGCTGCGCAAACTCCAGGGCCCAGCTGATCCCTGCCAGCAAGTTTCCCCAAAGCCACCGGAGTCGGAAGGCGTGGGTGAGACATACCCTGCAATCACACAGAAAGCTCAGATCCAGTCTTCCTCTCTGAGTCCTCACTGTTATTCAAATCCTAGCTCTGACCTTGCCTCTCCCGTGAGGCCATGCCCAGCCAGGGCAGCCCAGCCAGCTGGTTCTCATCTGCCTGCAACACTGAGATCATGGACAAGAGATTCGGCCAGTCACGGGTGCTCTGGGCCCCCACAGAGCCAGGTCCAGCCACAACTGTGTCTCAAAGAGAGATGGGTGGGGAACAAGCAAGTGGCAGAAAGCCCACCACCAGCAAGCAGGATACTGGCCTGCGTCCAGGTGTGTGAGGCCTCCAACACCTTGCAGCCTGATAGCCCAGCCTCCTCCCCTTTGAACCAGAAGCATCACTCAGGTTGGCTCCAGAGAGCATTGGAGGTAGCCACAGTGGGATTATGCCTCGGGAAATGCCTGGCACTGGCTGTGTCTCTGACTTGGGCATTTGAAGAGGCTGCTGAAAGGGAAGCAAAGGAGCTGGCACTGTGGCTTAGCAGCAAAGTTGCCGTCTGCGATGGCAGCATCCCATATGGGCTACAGTTCGAGGCTCGGATGCTCCATTTTCAATTCAGGTCCCTGCTAACAGTCTGGGAAAAGCAATGGCAGATGCCCCCCAGGGATTGGACCCCTGTGCCCACATGGGACAAGCTCTGTCCTCACAGGGCTGGACACAGGCCAGTATCCTGGCTCTGTTATGGCCATCTGGGGAGTGAACCAGCAGATGGAAGGCCTCTCCCTCTTTCTCTCTGTAATTCTGCTTTTCAAACAAATCTTTAAACAAATAACTGAATGGGAAGGAAACTGTTTGCATTTCCTCTTCCTGCTGGGACCAGTCTCCATGGATTTAGCAACTTCATGCAGTAAATGGCCATCTCACCATGCTGGGCTCAGCAGCCTGGGCTGACTCAGGCAGTTCTTCCCCTGCTTAGGTTTTCGAAGACTGGAACCCAGGAGCCAGCAGGCAGGCTAAGCTCTCAACAGAAGATTCTGGGACCATTGCAAGAGTGCCCAAATTAAGTCTCCTGTCAGGTTCCTCCCCAGTTCCTTGAAGAGCCTGGAAGTTTTCTGCCCTTTGTGATCCCGCCTTGATGGCTTGGCTGGGGGCTGTGTGGATTCTAGGCCTGACACCCAGCAGGACACCTGGCAGGTCACGTAGGCAGACCACTCCTCAGGAAGGAGGTACCTGGTGTTTGATAAGATCCACCACCCTATAGCTCATCGATTTGTACTTTTTGAAAGTCGCTAGTTTCAAACCCACCAATAGAAGCCTGCTAGATCATGACTGTATAATTAATAGCCTGAAATGTATAAAAACTGGGGAGCTTGGGCTCTCGGGGGTCTTTTCCTTTCTCTCTCTCTGGCTCACGGGCTTGCTGCGGATCCTGCAACAGCTGCCCCTCCCCCGCCCGGCCATGCTGGGCTGGGGGAGGTGGCTGGGAGACCTAGGTTAGTTCGAATAAACCACTTTTATGCCTTAGCACCGGCTTCAGACTTGATGATTATCTGGGGATTTCAGAAACCGGCACAACATTTGGAGGTTCCACCGAGATCCCCAGGTCATCAAGTCTACAACATTTTGGGGTTCACTGGGATCCCCAGATCATCAAGACTAAGGACGTGTGTGGTGAGTGTCACCTAACTTTTATTTGCCAGCTAGTTTTTTTTTTTTTTTCAACTGAATTTTGTTTTTGTGCCCAGCATGGGGGCAGGATCCCTGAATGGGTTAAGTGTTTGTGCTTGGTGAGTGGGCCGGAAGCTCTCTCCAGGTGAGGCACCTTTTTGCAAGGAGGAGCTGGTGCGTTCCCTCCCAATGTTTTTTTAATCTTTTAATAGGCTTTTTAACTGTGTGTCTGTTTTGTCGTGAAACTGTTGTATGTTTTTGTGTCTGCCGGCTATAGGATAAATGCTTGCTAGGATAGTTAAATTGGCTGCAAAAATTTGAACTATTGACTGTAAAATCTGGAACTGTGAGAACTTTAAGAGGACCTCTTACCTAAATTAAATTGAACCTATGAGTGGCGTGCCGAAGTTAAATTGAACCTGTGAGTGGCCGCCTAAATTCTAATCTGAATACAGTGAGGGAAAGTTTCTCTAGATTAATTTTCTGAGCAAGCAGGACGGCCGAGTCTCCGGAGGATAGGGAGTCAGCAGCTGACATTACAGGGTCTGGGCGGACGCGTAATTCGGCCCTGTTGGCTGGGGCTTCCTTGGTGACGACCGGGCCCCCACGGCTGACTTCCCTGGGTCCAAGTGCCTGACCTGAGGGACAGTGGACTCTCCCTGGTTCCGAGGTGGACGAACCAGCCTGGCTGGGTTCCGAGTCCGATGAGTTCGGAGGCAGCCTTCTAACTGGGCGTCAGGTTCGATAAGGCTTTCGCCTGCAGAGTCTGATGGGGAAGGCAGCCTCCTAGCTGGGTTCCGGATTCGAGGGATAGGTTGGTTATTCCAAGCTTGAGAGGGAAGAGCCAGTGTCCAGGTGCCAGGTCAGAGGGACCGGTTTGTGTATGTGTAGCCTAAGTTCCGAATCCGAGTGGTTGAAAGGTGTCCTTTCCACCTGAGTTCCGGGTTCGAGAGGCTGTTATGTCTTTGTCTTGAATTGGATGTGTCCCTGTCCTGCAGCCCTGTTCTCATTTTGGGTTTGATGACTGAAAGCTTTTTCCAGGTTTGGAGTCTGAAAACTCTCTCTGCTTCCTGGTGTTGCAGGTCGGCCTCAGCTTGGATTTTAGGCATTGATATGCATATGTAGCAGGACCTGCCCAGAGACAGCCTTTCGCCATCCAACCACCCCCCTGCTGGGGAAAGGCCTGGGATAATTTAACTCTTTATAGTCTGGCTTTAGTCCCCTGTTTTTAGAGTTCCTATGCTAAATCAAGGTGTTTTGTGTTACAGCAACTGACTTCAAGAATAAACTTTAGGGGTTTTGTAATGCTTTCTGCTCCTTTTTGATTTTGAAACTTAATGTGGCTTCTAGTGTTCCAACATTGATCAAATCTGGCTTACTTGTTAGCATGCTCAGTTAAATGTACATTTAACCAACTTATTTGAATCTCTATCTCACAATGTTATGAAGTTATGCCAAGTTGGTTGCTACTTACGTTCTATTAAAGTGATGGATATTTACATGGTTGCAGAGAATGCATATTGATGTGTATGTTTATTAGTCAAAATATTTTTTAATCATAAAATTGATTCAGGATGTAAGTTATCTGTGTTCTTATTTACAAAGTATTGTTTCTGAGACTTTGTCTTACAGGAAGACAACAAATTCCTAAAAGAATGTGTGGTGAAATTGTCTATATTGTGTAAATTTTCTAAGTGTTTAACCTTTAAAGCAACAGAACTGAAATTGAAGTTTGATGCCTAGTCAGAGAACAACAGCGTTTTAACATCTCCTTTTCAGTTATTCTCATCTTATTGATGACTAACCCTGCTAACTAGGTTCAGTAAATTCTTCTGGCAGTGGAACTGGAGTTCTTCCCTTCCCCTGACTTGAATGAAACAGAAGATAAGAAGATGCTTCAGGCCCTAAAGGGAGGGGCGTGCTTGGAGCCTGGCCTTCGACTTTGTCCCTGCCATTGTGTTGCTTATCTGCCTTAATTCAAGAAAGAGGAGGTTCCCAAGTTTGCTGGAAGGTGGTAACTGCTTCTGGTTCTAAAGTGGGTTTGCATTTTAAAATGTTTTCATGGATTGGCTATATTTGAAAGATAACTGAAGATTGCCTGAAACAATTGTGTTTAAAATCTAACCTGCTTTTATTTAGAAAATGTAGATACAGAGAATTTGCAGATGAAGGATGGTTGCAAGCCTGAGAATGTGTTCTTGGTGAGAAGGTTATAAAAGAATTATGAAAAAGAACATTGCTGTTAAAATATTTTGTCCTACAGGAGTATGGCTACCATAAGATGCAAAAGGAAAGGTGAAGCAAAATACTTACAGGTTTAAGCATGTTAGTATTTCACATTAATATCTAATGTATGCTGACATTTGAATTTGTTGCAAAATGCCTTTGAAGTGGACATCTATGGAAGTGCTCCTGAATATCTGACAATGGAAGTTTTAAGTTTAGAGGACTGTTAATGGAAACAAATTGATAACTTTGTCAATTGTCTATCCAGCCTCGTTCAATAAGCTCTGTTGTTATTCCAACCTTTGAATTTGTTAAATTCTTAGAAGTAATGTGATGATATTATACACTAATTCCTGTGTTTAAGGTTATATCTGCCTTTGGTGATTGACCAAAGAAATACACATTTCGTGTCTCAGAAAGGTAACTTAATTGTCTTTGTTAAATTCTCATGGTTTAAAAGAGCTGCATTTTTCAAGAAATATTTGTGTGGTCATTTTATAAGTGATAAAAAAAAATTCTGATCTGCTACTGTTTGAATGAATCTGATCCGTTACTGTTTGAATCAACCTGACTCTTCTGATTTTTGGAATTCCTAGCTTGGCCCCTAGGAATCTCAAAATCATAAGAATATTTGTCAAAGATTGCATCTTTTGGTTGGTAAAGATAATTGTGTAGGAAAATTTGGTTACAAAAATGACTTTAGGAAGCCTTGTCTACAAGGAGCCAAGATTAGTTGCAATCCTGCCAGGAAAGCTCCAGAAATGATTGATGTAAAAATTTACATGAGAGGAACTCCCTCATCCTAAGTTTTAGATAACAGATCAAAGAGGTACTTTCACCCCCAAGTAGGGGAACTGACAGACTAAAAAAAAAAAAAAAAAAAAATCTGCTAGAGAAACAAATTGTTTGTTGGTATACTCCCTCTTGTTATTACGTAAATTCCTCAAACCTTCCCTCCTGATGTCTAAGTGACCATTTGGTTGTGGTGTTGTCATAATGGTTAGGCTCCTAGGTCTAAAAAGTGCAAGAGTGTGCAAAATTCTACAGGTACACAGCTGGTTTCACAGTGCTATCTAAATGTGACAAGCTATGTCATCTATTTTAATTTGCTTATAGATGAAAATGCTCATGAATGAGAATTGTTAAGCTAAATCCTTTTGAAAATAATGTATGGATGCACAATTAAGCTCTTGGAGAGTCATGTCTGTTTCTGTTTTCTCAGGACCTACGAAGTCTGTTCAGCTATATAGTTCTGCATGCATTCAAATGGACTTACTGCTAAGGGCACAGTTTCAAAACACCATAGGATGCCAAATCCTCATAAACTAGGTGGTAAAATGCATGGCTATATGTATGAAAGTGTTCCATGATAACTCAGATGTCAGGTAATGTAAATGCTCCAACATGGGAAACGATTCTTACAGCAGACTCATAGACTATCTTGAGTAGCACTCAGTGGCCTCAGAATCAACCCAAAGGCATTCTGGTCTGACAGAAGAGCCAGCAAGAGAGCAAGCATATCAGGTGTGGAATGCCAGGACACTGCTGCGAAGAGTGTCCCTCCGTGAAGGACCTCTGTGGTCCATACCCCTGTGCAAAGAAGCAGCCATCGAAGATGGTTGTGCTCTTCTCTCAATGGAGGAGAGAACTTCCACTTTGTGTGTGGCCTTGTCTAATGCTTCGTGGGGTTGTTGTGGATTCAAGAAGCTTCCACAGCCTAAGCATCGTGTGTCAGGAGCCTCAGGTGATCACTGACGTCACACATAAGAGTGCTAATTTATTAAATTCATTAGAGTCACTGTGTACTGACTTCCCATGCAGGACCTGTAACTTTAGAGTTATACTAAAAAGATATATTATTAATATTCATAGATTTCTCTAAGTAGTGTCTTGTGGATCTAAAAAGCCTTATTAGCAAGAAGAGCTTGAAATACAGTGGCTACCAGTGGCCTATAAGTTAGTTGGCCTATGACTACTCAACCAGTACCACAACTAAGCCTTCCTAGGGTAGGACACCCTGAGTGCTCTGAAGCAGAACTCATGACTTCCTCACTCGCCAAACTGTTTGGAATCTGTTTGCTCTCCTACTTAAGATTCTTGTATTCTTGAATTGCAAGTACATAGCTTGTTAGACTATAACCAGTAGATTGCTTACTTCTGCCTTAAAGTGTATAAAGTTCTGTAAACTCTTGTCAGAATACTACAAGCTACTGAGTTATTGTAAATGAAAGCCTGTTTAAATCTCTTGCCATCAATAGCATGATTAGTAGGTCTTGCAACAGAATGCTTTCAGTGCTGTGCTTTATGTGTGTCATCCCGAAACTCTTAGGGCTTGCAACAATTGGTAAAGTATAATTGTTTTAGAAAAATCTAACACTTGCTTGTTCCCTACTGTTGAATTTGCCAATTTTCAGGAAAAGAACTCTGCCAAGTATATAAAGGGAATCTGAATGGCCTTTGTCTCAGGGAGCCATGGTCACAGGCTTCCCTTCCCCATGCAGCAGACAGACCTGGAGTTAAAGGCTGCGGAGGAAAATGGGCATGAAGGAGATGAGGAAGAGGCCTTTTTGGACTCTGCTTGGCATGGAAGCTGAAATGAGGGTCACCTCGACCCTTCTTTGGAGTAATACTTCAACAAAGAAGGGCCTTTCAAGTGCCAGGCTGTACATCGAACACCTGATGACTTCTGCCTTCTATCGGGAACCGTTAGATAGACCCCCCCAACTGCTGCTGTTACTCAACTGCGCCCCCCTGTCAGCAGGAAGTAGTCAAGAGCGGACGACGACGTCCCCTTTCCCTAAACTGTTGGGGTCTAGTCCTCTGTCTAGAAATATAGGAGCCAGATAGGATGATAGGCAGTTAGGGTCTCCGGTTCCTGACAGAACTGTGTTGTACACATGTAACATCTTAACACTAAAAAAATTCTTAAATGTCAGTATTTTCAACGAGGCTTGTACATTGTTAATTGTATTACTAAGTGTGTTATTGAATCAAAGATTTGATTAGTTACTAGAAAGAGGGGGGAATGAAGAGCCTGGAAGTTTTCTGCCCTTTGTGATCCCGCCTTGATGGCTTGGCTGGGGGCTGTGTGGATTCTAGGCCTGACACCCAGCAGGACACCTGGCAGGTCACGTAGGCAGACCACTCCTCAGGAAGGAGGTACCTGGTGTTTGATAAGATCCACCACCCTATAGCTCATCGATTTGTACTTTTTGAAAGTCGCTAGTTTCAAACCCACCAATAGAAGCCTGCTAGATCATGACTGTATAATTAATAGCCTGAAATGTATAAAAACTGGGGAGCTTGGGCTCTCGGGGGTCTTTTCCTTTCTCTCTCTCTGGCTCACGGGCTTGCTGCGGATCCTGCAACAGCTGCCCCTCCCCCGCCCGGCCATGCTGGGCTGGGGGAGGTGGCTGGGAGACCTAGGTTAGTTCGAATAAACCACTTTTATGCCTTAGCACCGGCTTCAGACTTGATGATTATCTGGGGATTTCAGAAACCGGCACAACACCTGACCCTCAGTTTCTCAGGCCTCTCCCCCTCTTTCACACAAGCACCCCAATACCCCAGGGATGATGCAGAGTGCTGTTCTGTGCCATAGCCCGCTGTTCTCCCCGACTCCCCGCCTGCTCCACTCTGCCACTGCCAGCCAGGCAAAGCGCCTTGGCTTTTCAGGATTCACGTGATCCAACAAGAGGCAGAGAGTATAGGCTCACCCCTGTGTGTCAGGAATGGTGTGTGTTGATTTGTGCTTCCTCACTTAAAACTAGAGAGACTGAAGTCTGAACCCTCAGAAAGTGTGACCTTAATCAGAAGGCGACTTAACCAACTGTGAAGGTCTTTTGGAGGTAAAACGTTTAAAACAAGGTACAGGTACTGTGGTTAAGCCACCACCTCCTCTGCTGCCAACCCAGCTTCCTGCTAGCGCCAAGGATGCAGCAGATGAGGGCCCAAGTACTTAGGCTCCCACCACGCCTGAGGCAGAGCTGGATGGGGCTCCTGGCTTCAGCCTGGCCTGACTTGGGCTGTACTGTGCATGACATCGGCTGGATCATAAACCAACGGCACTGGCATCTGTCCACAACAAGGGAATCATCTGGACACAGTCCCCACAGAGAAGACAGATAACATGGAGATGAGGGGAAAGAGTGGCCCTGGGACAGGAGGGAGGTGGCCACAAGCTGAGGAATGCCCAAGGCTGGCTTCTTACACTGGCGGCTAGAGGCAGCCAGGAGGGCTTCTCCATGAGAGAGCACATCCCACCCACACCTGGATTCCTGACCTACGGCCCAGAAACATGTCACGCTAAATCTCTGCTGGTATGGAGACTCACGTCACACATGGAGCCTGTGGGGAACAGCAACCCTGGGAGCCAGGGAGAGGGGACAGAGCAGCAGCAAAAACCGAGTTGTAGGCGAAGCCAAGGAGGAGGCCAATGCTTGGGCACTGGCCCTGATGCCCACTGGTACAGCTGTGCCTGCCTGGCTCATCCTCTTCCCCCACAAGACTGCAGAGAGGGAAAAACTCAACAGGGTCCAGAAAGCAAAGCCTAGTCGGTGCTTAGCAGCGAGCATGGCATACGTTTCGTCTTCCTGACACCCCAGCCATAATCACAGGTGTCTCC
The DNA here is from genome assembly GCF_030435755.1 of Ochotona princeps. Lineage (NCBI taxonomy): Eukaryota > Metazoa > Chordata > Mammalia > Lagomorpha > Ochotonidae > Ochotona > Ochotona princeps. The sequence goes on along the minus strand of NC_080852.1, from coordinate 38,585,924 downwards.
TGGTACCTGTGCCGGATGTGCACACACAAACACCCACAGTCCGGTCAGTGACTCCCCAGAGCAGAGGCCAAGGGCTTTCCACCTGGACCCAACATGCCTCGGGAAGAGTTGAGTTTTTAGAACAAGCATGCATCACTTTCATTATGTAAAGTTGCCCTAGATTAAAACCGCACTTCTCGAAAAACCAGTTAAACTTACTAACACACACTTTTGCAGGGCTGTGTGAATGAGGTTAAGATGCAAATTGGCTTCTCACACTGCCCGCCCTTCTCCTGTGCCCACCCCACCCAGTCCCCCAGCCCTTCCAGCTGAACCCCGCTCCCCCTGTCTTGCCTTCTTTGTGGAGCCAGATGTAGCAGCGGTAGCAACTCTCAGCCTCCCCTGGGAGCTGCATTCCCAAAGCCTCTTTGTTGCCAGGCACAATGCTTTCAGGGGGCAGCTTGAAAAGCACTCTCTGTACACATTTCCATCTGTTCACGGTGGTCCCCTCCCCAGAGGGGCTTAGAGAATCAAAGGGTACCAAGCCAGGTGTCCCAGGATTACCCCTACCTACAAACTCTCCCAAGTCAGTCCATCAGTGAATTCAGTGTAAGGAGCCTGGAAAGGTACTACACCTGCCCAGGGAACAGAAACGCGGCTGCCAAGCAGATGCAGGGCTTGTTAGCACAGCCCTGGCTGGATGCTGGATTTAAATTGTTGGCCACAGGGGTTAGGCGTGACGTTTTAGGTTAGGCTATTACTTATGACAGTGGTATCCCATATCAGATTGTCACCATTTCAAGTCCTAGCTATTCTACTTTCAATTTGGCTCCCTGATAACGCAGCTGGAAAAGTAGCAGAGGACAGCCCAAGTGCTTGGGTCCCTGTCACCCACATGGGAGACCCAGAAGAGGCTTCTGGCTCCTGGGTCCTGGCTTCAGGCTGTACCAGGAGTGGCCGTTGTGGGTATTTAGGGAATAACCTAGAGGATGGAAGATTCTCTCTCTCTCTCCCTGTTCTTATGTCATACTCTTCTTTTAAAAAAAGATTTATTTATTTTTATTACAAAGTCAGATATACAGAGGAGGAGAGACAGAGAGGAAAATCTTTCGTCCGATGGTTCACTCCCCAAGTGAGCGCAACGGCCAGTGCTGCGCCGATCCAAAGCCAGGAACCAGGAACCTCTTCCGGGTCTCCCAACACAGGTACAGGGTCCCAAAGCTTTGGGCTGTCCTTGACTGCTTTCCCAGGCCACAAGCAGGGAGCTGGATGCGAAGTGGAGCTGCCGGGATTAGAACTGGCGCCCATATGGGATCCCGGCACGTTCAAGGCGAGGACTTAAGCCACTAGGCCATGCCGCCAGGCCCATTCTTCGGTCATACTCTAAAAAAGAGAAGAAAAAGCCTTTGGAAGCAAAGGGTCCCATCAAAAACCAAAAGTTCACGAGTCACTCTATCTGGGAGCTACCGGAAGAGGTGCCTCCCAACTCCCTACACTTGAACCTATTCTCCTAGGAGCCTCTCTCCAGTTTCTGAACCGTCCCTGCAGCTTCCACAGAGTCACAGCCAAGACCCCACCTGGTTTCCAAGCCCTGGAGTGGGATCGCCTAACTGCCTGGGCCCCTTGCTCTTCCTCTCCTCTCTCTGACATACCCCCTTCCCTTGGCAGTATCCCACCCACCTGCTGAGTATCTGTGGAGTCCTGGGCGGCTCCCTGCACTCCACCCCACTGCACCTGTGCCTCCCCTGGCCCAGTGGAGCACACGGACACCGGATACCTTCTCCTTCTGCCTACCTGGCCTGGAGGAGATTCCAATCCTGCTATGGTACAAGTGAGGGCAGAAGAAGTGGCAGCTCCCTGCTGCCTGTGCCAGCCACAGGCTGAGCAGGCACACAGGCGCCTATTAGCCATGGTGGCTGCTGAGCAAATGTTGGGAAACCTCAGAGCACATGACTGTGGAAGGGAAGGTTGAGGGGGAGACTAGAGCCCTAGGTATTAAGTTTGACCTCACCCCCAAAGACTCAGGCAAGGATTTGATGGAGAAGGGGGTGGGCACGTTGTTGGGGGAACCCCACCCTGCTATCCACTTCAAACGCCTGGACACTTAGAGTCAATCACCTGGTCTGGCCCTGGTTGGGCCATATAACACCACTGACACACCTCCCAGGGCACCACGGTGCCTCCAACCCTAACCACTTCATCCACTCCTATACTTGCAGCCTTCAAGACAGGCAGGGCTTTGGTCTTTGGTCTTCAAAGTCTAACTTGGAAGCCTCTACCTCTGACAAAACCTGCTTTGTGCTCCCACAGCTGCTGGAGTGCCTGTCTATTACAATATTTACTATGCTGCCTTATGATGGATTCCTATTAGGAATCCCTGCGGCCACACTGCCTACTCCTTAATTACTAGGGTTCTATTATTGCTCAGCCTGGAACAGCACCTGGGACCCTGTGTAAATGCTGACTGGGAGTATTAACAACGCTCAGGATTTCAGATTTTGTAAAAATCCCACTTCATCATCCATAACTTGCCAGGTGACAGGTGAAATATCCACAGTCAGAGAATCTCAAGGAGATCAAAGAAGGAACCAGACAGGATAGTTCAACTCCAGCTCTCGCCAGAGCCAAGCACGTCTATGCCCAGGACTAATCATGTGGGCTCCTTGGGGGGCCTGGGGTAGGTGTTCACCTTTGGCTCCTGAGACCCAGGTCAATCGGAGCCTGTCTGTCCACAGGAAGCCCTGTCCTGGAGCAGAAACAAGAGCCTGGATACTGCCCTCTGACAGAGCAGCAGTGCCTTACTCTGACAGCCCTGAGCCCCACCAGCCTGGCTGGCTCTTTGTGCAGCCAGCAGGTGCCACCTTGTCCCTCAGGAGCAATGGCTGCTGTGGCGGGCATTCACTCAGTCGCAGAGGGGCGGGACCTCATCACTGTCCCCCAGTTACTGAGGGCAGAGGGACAGTGATTAGTGGGGAGGCACCAGCTGGTGCACAAGCTTTGTGTTTAGGGCCTCCCTCCATCCCCCCACATGTCACCTCCCTGTCACCCCTCCCAAGCAGCAGTGTTCGCCAGCCTCCTAACCACAAACCCAAGATCAGAGTGCCTGGTTTGAGTCCCCACTCCACTTTGAATCTAGCTTTCTGCTGGAAGTCAGCAGCATCGACCTAGGTAGCAGGTGCCTTCCACCCACGTGATAGACCCAGATGGAGCTCCTGGCCCAGAGTTGGCTTTTGGGGACAAGTGGGATGCTAACCAGTGGAGGGAAGATCTCTGTGTTGCTGTATCTCTGCCTTTCAAATACAAATAAATGGTAAAAAAAAAAAAAAGTATTAAAAATAAGAGCCAAGCTGCACACTTACCAAACATGAACCTTTCTGTGTGTATTGTGCCTAGACCCCAAATCAAACAAATGCTGAACATCTGGGAAAGACACAAGTAGATTAAGTGCCCTGGAGAATCAGAGCAAGACAGAGAAATATTACTCCCTTTAGTGCTGCTGAAGCCGCTGGGAGAAGACTGAGCAGAGGCTCCTGGGCTACTTTTTGACACCACCAGTGAGAAGTTTCCCAAAGCACTCCGTAGTGTGGCAGACCTAGAGGGGTCATCTTCTCCACCTGTCCGGTTCCTGGACAAGGAAGCCAAGGCTGAGAATGGGGAAGACTCCACCCCTGGCCGGCAGTCATCTGCCACCTGGACCTTCTTCACCTTCTTGCCCACTGAGATAAGGACTCGAGTGAGTGGATCAAGCCCTCCAAAGGGTTAGGAGAGCCTGTCTGGGTCTTCTGTCACTTCCTGGGTTGGGGGAAGCTCAAAAATGCATGCCCTACCAGGTACCCACATCCCACCTCCCTCTGCTGGCTGAGAGGACCAAGAGCCAGCCACTGGGTGAGTGCTGCAGCTCTGCTTCTCTCTGCAGAGTTCTGCAGGAGACAAGAGCGCTTGTTGGGAATTCTGCCACTCAAGGGCAGACATGTCACATTCTGGAAGGTCCCAGAATGTTCTCCTTGCATACCCTCAGTTGCCTTTAGCCAGCCTTTTCTGTTTTCTGCACTTCTGGCTTTCCCACTGCTGCCCCATGCCACCCCACCCACCGTTGGTGAGGTCAAATCCCATCAGCCTTTCTGAGCCCCCCCCACCCAAGCCTGCTCTCAGCCTCTGCCTTTCTTGGGGATGTCTGACCATTTCCCGGGCACATGGCAGAAGCCATGAGCACCTGCCAACAGATGCGCATCTCCCCTCTTTCCAGAAGGGCACCCCTGGACTACATTTCCCAGCTCTCCCTGCACCTGAGTTCTGTCCAATATTAGATGAATGTGGTGGGCAGGGACCCCCAGGTCTGGTGCACAGGCATTGCCATGGCTGGCTATGGTGTAGGAGTCCCCAAAGGGCTCTAGTGCTAAAATTCAGCCCCCACTGTGAGGAAGCAAGAGGGTAGCAGCTTGATCAGCCGTGGGCAGGGGCTTATGGTGGAGGTGAGAGCAGAGAGAATGCAGGGAGGAGGTATAGGTGCAAGCACACACATACACACACACACACACACACACACACTCCTATGTTTTGCCATGTGATGCCCCCAGTGGCACCTAGGGACTCCACCAGGGACACCAGAACCAGACACCTGTCCCAGCTACTTCACCATAGTACCTCCTATGGGACCAGACTTCCTCTCTCTGAATGGGACAGATGTGACAGGCTCTGAGGAAGGGCCAACCTCCCTGATGGAAAAAGCTTGGGTCCCTGGATGGCTATGTGGAGAAAACCTGCCAATTTAAAGAGAGCTTGACGTGAGGTCCCACTGTGCTGGGAATTTGAGATTTGGCATAGCCACCACTGCGCATATTGTAACCAGTGCAGGACACCATATGGGTTTCCTCTCAGGTGCTGACTCTGACCTGTGGCAGTGGCTGCCAGTGAGGGCTGTCAGACAACAGCTGAGCTTCCTAGTGAACACTGCCATGATTGATTAGTTATGTCTGCCACCAAGAGCGTTAAACAGAAACTAAACAAGGTGGCAAGGGGTTCCCACCTGAGGCTCAGCTCTGATGGTGCCAGGACAGAGCAAAAATACAAGGTGTCTTGGAAACCCCCTCTTCCGCAAACTCTAAGGCACCCATATGTGTAGCCTGGGAGTGGTCTCTCACTGGTCTCTGTGCCCCAACCTAACCTCCCTTCAAAATCACAAACTACTCCAGGACAGTCGGCAAGTCCAGCCACACCTGTGTGAAGCAAGACCTATGAGAATATGAGTTCATGGAAAAGCGAAGGCAAAACATGAGGTTATTTTAACAATTTGTGGCACCAATACAAACTCATCTATTAATTCTATTTGCCATAAATTCCAAAAGTGTCTTCAAATGCATTAATTTGATGCCAGTGCTGTGACTTATCAGGATGAGTTGCCACCTGCAATGCCAGCATCCCTGGTTCAATTCCAAGCTGCTCCACTTCTGATCCAGCTCCCTGCTAATGCATCTGGGAAAGCAGTGGAGGACAGCCCAAAGCCTTGGGACCCTGCACCCACATGGGAGAGCTCGAAGCACCTCCTGACTCCTGGCTTCAAATCAGCTCAGCTCTTAATTTAAGATGATATGATGTCAATATGAAAAACAGTATATGTAAAATGTAACATTATATCAACCTCAAACAGCCTATCTCACATGCAATTAGATATTGTGAAATAACCAATGAACCAACAATCAATGTAAGTCAGACTGCTTATGATCTACACCAAAGAACTGTAAAACCTAATATACTTTTAATACCCTATGTTATCCCATAGCTGGGAGGGACAGCAGAGAAATCTTTCATCCCCCTAGAATGTGTAAGGAAGACGTGAAATACAACCTACCAGGATCATAACTGGTAACTCATAGACAACAGACTCGAATCAGCATTAGACAATAGTTAAACTACGATGGCATATAACGGGAATTAAGAGTGGTCCTGACAACCTCTTAACAGGAGGTCATATGTACAGAGCAGGGGGGACCCCAGAGTGGAGAAGGGGGACAGGAGGAGGCTTGTATCCTAACCCTGAAGACTCATGGATTCTCACCAAGGACTATCAGTACGAGCACCAAGGACTATATCCCAACTGCCAAGGAGACCACGGGGAATTGGAGTGCCTTCGGAGGCCAAGAACTCTGAGGTCATCCACTCCCACTTGGATCCACCACATGGGATGAAAGAAATCCAAATCCTTCCTCGCAGGATCCATGAGTGTCAGAGCAACAGCCAGGAGCCCTGAGCAATCCGCAGAAACAGAAGAACAGTAAACTTCCTTGGGGACCCGGGAGGGGAGCTTTCTCTGGTTCTTGCCTGGTTCCAACTTTGGGTTCCCACCCTCTCTTGCAATGACCATTAGGATCGCTCCAGAAACCCCTCAAAGCAAACAGACAAACAATCAAAACTTTAGAATAGATAGAGAACAACAAGGAAAGCTTGGAATCAGACAGGAAACGGTCAGTGGGGATTCACTTATACCATACTAGGTGGGACAGAAAGATTTGTTACTCCTCACTAGGGTATTGAGGACTTCTCTGCACGCCCCTCCTAAAACTGTCCTGCACCTAAACTGTTGACATACGTCTTGTTAGAGTTTTAAGCCAGTCTAGACTACCTGGGAAAAAAAAAAGCCAAGTTCAGCAAAATTATGATTCAATGCTATATAATGCTAAATATTATAATGAAAATAGACACGAGACAGCTGAATAGTAATCTATAGCCATTTTAAGGTGTATAGAACCCGGTCGTGTATAAACTACAATTGAAATGTCAACGAAGGTGTCACAGGATGTGATAAAGAACTTGCATTTTTTTTAAACATGTTGGTTACTCAATTCTATGTTAATTAATTCCATAACATTGTAAATTGTTGCTGATGTTAGGTTGGGGCTTTTAATTGATGGGGATGATACTCAGCTGGCTCTACCTTCAGACCAGAGATGGTCTCTCCAACAAGCAGTTGAATTTGTCTGGACAATAAGATGCTGGAATATGCTTGCAATGAAAGAATCTCAACTGATCTTGAACTGTGGTAATGCAACAAGGTGGAGAAATCCACCATGGGGGGAGGATTTGCAGAGGGGATGGGGGAATCCCAGTACCTATAAAACTGTGTCACATAATGCAATGTAATTAATTAAAAAAAATCCACAGCCTCCATAATACTAAAAAAAAGTCAGCTCAGCTCCAGCTGTTACAGCCACTTGGGAAGTGAACCAATGGATGGAAGATCTTTCTCTCTGTAAATCTGCCTTTCCAATGAAAACAAATCTTAAAAAAAAAAACAAAAACCGCACTGTTGTTCCATAACATAAACTTCCATGAACTCTGTGAAGACCCCTCACATACATGATTTCAAAACTTTGCATCCAAATAAATGTGCTCTTTATTGCACCTTCCGTGAACACTGGCAAGGTGCCTCAGACAAAGGCAGCTGGAGCTGGAAAGAGCTTCTCCCCCACTTGGGGCCTGGCTTTGCTCCCCACCACCAGGAGGCACAATGTAACAGTGATGGGATGTGGGGAGACTGGGAGGACACGTGGACTTCCACAGCAGGCAGCCACGAGCATGCGAGCATGCGACTCTTCACCACTCTGGCAGGGTCCTGCAATCTGGGCACAAATGCCACAATGCCAAGTGTGCTGGGCTGGCCTCCCTACAGGGCCCCTTGGCTTCAATGACCCCCGAAATTCTGCAAGCTTGGTGCGAAACAGTGGCCGTGGCTTGTGCCAATCCCCAGGGCCTGCCGTTCCAGAAGGTACAGAGACTCCTGCTTGTGTGTTTCAGGCCTGGAGCTGGCACGCACCAATGCTCCCAGGCGTTTTATATTTAATGCATATCTCCCCCATCTTCAGTTGTGCTGGCTTTCCATCAGCCAGCTGCTTAAAATCTGAATAAGGGTTTCTCATGTAGCCAGAGCCAAGTGACAAGTAACACTAGCCAAGAAGCCTCACGAGCCAAGCCAAGCACAGGGCATGCCTCGTGGCTGTCGGGGGAGGCAGCCCCCTGGGGATAGCCTTGCTGGGGATTGCAGATTAGGAGCCCTGGGTACAGGGTGCCCACGCGTTGGGTTCCTGCCATGACCATGGCCTGGCAAGCGTTGTCCTTCCATACACCCCACCGCCACCCGGAGCAGACCGCCCAGATGTCGCCTTCTGTAGAGAGGTCTTTCCTGACCTCGCCCCTGCCCTCCTTGCTGTCACATGACCCAGGAGCACAGGCGCAAGCACAAGTGCAGAGCCAGGCTGTCTCACAGCCTTAGGAGGAGTTGGGTGACAGGGGGCTTCAGCCTCCCACCTGCCAGCTCATCAGGATCAGCTCACAGAAAGCCCGGAAAGCCGCTGCTGGACAGGTGCGCGCCATCCCAACTTCTTTGAGCACCGCCTTTAACCTCTCAAAGCGCAAGCGTCGTCTAATGGCACGTTCAACACGCAGCGCATTCCTGACAATGCAACACACCCACTGGACGCTGACAGAACCACGGGCTGCAGGAGGCATGGACGCTGAGGAACCAGGAGCCAAGTGAGAGCTTTTCTGGTGGATCAGGGCAAGGGCAGGGGGTGGGGTGCTAGGAAGGGGTCCAGGGAGAAGGAACAGCCCACACAAGCACATAGAGGCAGGAAGATGCCCACTCCAGGGGCTGGCTGGACTGTGCAGTAAGTTTGGCGGGCACACCCCTGGTACAGTGTCTATGCAGCATCCCGTATTAGACTGCTTGGGCTTGAGGTCCCCCCCTCTGCTTTGGATACAGCCTCCTGCTAACATGCATGGATGCGTGAGCAGATGTCAGCCACCCAGGCAGCAGAAGTGCTGTTCCTGGGCCTGCACAGCCCCTGTGGCTGGAGCCAGGCTGCAAGAGTCAGCCCAGAACAGCCAAGTTCAAAGGCAGGAGGAGACTCCAGGTGAGCCCTAAGCTACAGGCTATACCAAGATGGCCAAGACACCCTGGGGACAATACAACGCCTACAGCTGCAGCAGTGGAGGGAGGCATTACCATCACTGGACATGTTCATCACCAGCCCTCGTCACGGCCCCTCTCACCTCTGCTCAGGCTGGATGAGGCTGAGCACACAGCCAGCCTTCTCCTTCATGGGCTTCCCCAACAGTGAGCAAGGACTGAGCAGCCCAGGGGACAGCAGGTTCGGAGATTCCAAATGGGGAACCCTTTCCCCCAGAGCGAGAACCTCCTAAAAATGACTACCCAGGAAAGTGAGGGCAGCGGTGGAGAGGCTCTGGGCCTGGAAGCCCCATTCTGCCACACAGCAGTGGGCAAGGCACTTGCTGTTTTTGAGCCCTAACGATCTCCTCAGTAAAACAGGAAAAAACACTTGAGCCACAACTTCAGTAGGTTGATACACAGGGACCTTCCAGAAGTTCATGGAGAAGGTATATTATGATTAAAAACAAGCTGTGCAGATTTCCTTGGCTCTTGTGCCAAAATAAATGGACCTTTTCATTCCATTTTCCTAACAAACTTTTTGAAGTGTCTGAATATTAATCAGGCAAAGTGAGGTCTAAAATACAGCAAGTGGCTATTGTATTCATGTCTCTCTTCTAACTTTGATGTATTTATTTTCATCTATTTGAAAGGCAAAGCATTAGCTAGATGGCTAGGTAGGCAGGCAAGCAGATATGTCAATCCATGATTGATCAATCTTCTATTCTTTTATTCTCTAAATGACAGACCAAAACCCAGAACCAGGGACTTCCTCCAAGTCTCCTACATGGGTGGCAGGGGCCCAGACACTTGGGCCATCTTTCCGTGCTTTTCCCAGACCATTGGCATGGTGCTGGATCAGAAGTAGAGCAATCAAATCAGTGGCAGCTTAACTCACTATGTCACAGTGCCAGCCCCTTGGGATCCACTTCTAAAAAAACATTCTTACACAGAGCAAAGCTTAGACAAGACTATGGTGGCTAAGGAGTGGTCTTAGAAGGCGACCAGAGGAGGAATGGGACTTAAGTTTGAGAAAGAAAAACAAGAATCCACTCCAGGCAGAGGGGTATTGAGTTCAGGTGAAGCCAACAACCGCATCTGATAACATCCCCTCCTGGCTCGGAGGGTCCTTCCCCACAAGGCACAGGCCCTGGGACTACCACGCAGCTGCCCAAGGAGGAGTGTTTCCATGGCTGCAGATGAATGGACAGAGCTAAGTGCTGGTCCACTGAGACAGGCAGCTGCCTGGTCAAGACCTGAAGGTATCCTTGTTCACATGACAGACACTGAGTGTCCCTGGTCCCTGCAGCCAAGGGTCCTCTCCCGCTGACCTGCAGTCACAGGGATGACAGCTCCAGGCTCTCTCCAGGACATCTTGTTCATTCTAACAGATACATCACCTCTGCTTCTATTTTTGTTGTTGGTGGTGGTTTTACATTTTTCTTTGTTTTATTTATCCACTTGGAAGGCAGAGCAACAGAGAGAAGTGGGGGGTATGGACAGAAAAAGAGTGTGTGTGTCTGTCTGTCTGTTTCATCCTCTGGTTCACTCCTCAAATGGCCTCAGGCCAGTGCTAGGCCAGCCAAAGCCAACAGCTTCTACTTGAGCCATCTCCTACTGCTTTCCAAGACAGATTTAACAGGGAGATAGATTAGAAGTAGAGCCACTAGGACTCAAACTACGCACCCTGATATGGGACACCAGCACCAGTAAGTGGTGGCTTAACCAACTATGCCACAACGCCACCCCTACATATTTTTAATTGTGGTAAAACAGGCCTGGTCTTTCTTTGGTTTCTAAAATTACCTCTAATCTATAATAAACTGCTCACTTCATTTTTGAAATCTGTAACGTTTCCCTTTAAAATTACTTGTGTTTGGGGCTGGCGTTATGGCACAATGGGTTAAGACATCACTTGCGGACCAGGATTCTTTAATAAAGTGCCATGTTGAGTCCCAGAAGCTGTGCTTCTGATACAGCTGCTCGCTAATGCACCTGGGAAAGCAGAGGACGGTCCCAGTGCTTGGGCCCTGCCCCACATGGGGGACCAGCATGGAGCTCCTGGCTTCAGCCTAGCCAAGCCCGGTTGTTGCAAGCATCTGGGGCGTGAACCTGCAGAGGGAGGGGTCTTTGTCTCCTCCTCTCCCTCTCTGTCACTCTTTCAAATAGTTAATAAATGTTGTTCAAAAAAAAAAAAACCTTAAAGCAAAATAAATTTGTACAGAATGGATTACTTTAAACTTGGAGAAATATGCAGAAAATTATGAATGTGATACAGATGATGAAAAATAACAAGGGTGCTACACAAAAACTCTAAAGTTTGCAAACTAGGCCAATACTCTCATTTTTAATTTTCAAAAAAATTTTAATTGACAGACATTTGTACACATGAACTTCACAAGTTCATGGAAAATAGAAGTAAAAGATAAACATACTTCAGCATAAAAAATTCTGCAACCCACACACTATAGCTCTTCAGAAAACTTGTGGAAAATGCATTGTCTGAAAAAAAAATACTATGCACAGATTTTAATTTGGGGGAACCAAGTTCAACTTCTAAATCCACTTTCCCAAACTTCCTGGGATACCTCCTATTTACAGAGCATATCACAACAACGCAGCTGACACGTGACAGGATGAGGAAGGAACAGCAGGGCAAGCAGCATCTCTAGCTGCCAAGACATTCGTCCTCTGCCTTGGGAAACCTCAGGGATCTGTAAACCGCTGTAGACTGCGGGCACCCTGAGGTGACACAGAACATCGGCCCTGGTTCTAATCTTCACACAGACAGGAAGGCCCCAGAGGTGACAAAGTTGGTGACTCACAGAAGTGGGACTAGAATCCAGGCCTTCTGGGCCCTCATGCCATGTCTTCCACTCTGGTGAGCTTCCCCCTCAAGGAAGCAAGAGAAAAACAACGCATCCTCTTCCCAGGACATCGAGTCTCCCAAACTTCTGTTCCCCCAGAGGACCCTAAACAGGGACTCTGCCAGACTGCTTTCTGCTCTTGACAAGAAAAGGCCACCTTCTCTTTAAAGTCCACCTCGGGGAGGGTTTTTGGGGAGCACGGGTCTGGAGGGGACCCCAATCCTGGAGACAGCTGTCATTTCTGGATTTGTCACCCTGCTGACACTAGATGTCAGTGCTGGAGAGGAAGGCTGAGCTGGCGTTTCGGTGCCAGTGTCCGCCTCTGGCTGCTGTGCAGGATGTGCCTGTCCCAGGTCCCCTGTTTTGCAAGCGACTGCACACACTGAGCTGGCCAGACCCCATCCTTGGCCACCACATGGCTGAGGGACTCCTGTCTCCCTCCTGCATCTGTCCCGGCCTTAGGGGGCCACTCTCCAGGGCGGACCACTCACTAGATCACTGCTCCCGGCTCTGTCAGCAGCATCTCCAGCCACCGCTGAACGCTCTGCAGGAGCGCCAGCCAAGAAGATGCTTCAGACCTGGTGTCCCTGTGAGACCTGGGAAGGTGTGCAGATTAACTTCCTCAGAGGGAGCACCTTGGCCACACTTCCTGTCCCCACCCAGCACCTGCCTGTTCCTTCTAGCTCAGTCTCCAGCACCTCTCAGCTGCAGATGCCTCAAAAGTTTAATTTCCAGGAAGGATGTCCAACACCTGCAGCCTGGTAATCCTCTACATCACACCACAGCCCCTCACCCACTCACAGGGCAGCCATCTGGGGGTCCAGGGGCCATCTTACCTTCCCAGGCCCCAGGAGTGCCTGCATGTACCAGCGGGGCAGTGTGGGAGGGGGTTCCAGCATGAAGTTCTTGTGTTTCAATAACTCAAATATCCAAGCAGCAGGGGTGGCAATTAACAAAAGAAAGAGAAATGCTATTTCACACCCCTCCTCCACTGCCCATCAAACAGTTCTCAAAGTCACAAGTTCCCTTCTGTGTTTGATTTATTCCACGGCCAGCTGCCTCCAAATCTGTAAGATGGCCTTGGCCATTCCAGCCTGAGCTGCCTTCCTGCTATTGGACATGAGCACAAAAGGGGTTCTCTGAAAGGGTCATGAAAGATGCACGTTATAGGGAAAAAACTATATATAGAATTCAAAACTGATGGTGCCAAAATACACTTATCTTTTGATTTCATTTTTCTTCAGGCTTTTTAAGATCCTTTCATAGGTTCCCACATAGGAAGGAGTGCTGTCAACAAATGGCTGAGACCCTCCCAGCTCCAGGCAGGGTAGTAGGCAGCTGCTTTGCCAACAAGGTGGGCAAACTACCCACACTAACTACCACCACATGTGCCAAGCTCAGAGAAGGAAACACAAATACCTGATTCCTGTCTGCTGGAAGCCCGGCCAGAAGGCAGAGCCCCCGAGCTGTTAAACAACTGAACAGCAAGAATGAAGAAATGAGAGGCTGATGTCTCGTGGGAGATTTTAAGCACACACATTCTAGAAAAAGGTCATGTCTTCCAAATGGCCTTCTGGATTATGAAATGCAATTCCAGGTTGCAGGCCGGCTGGCAGCCAGGCAAGCAGCATCTGAACACAGCAAGGCTAGTAATACAGCAGCTGCATCTAGGGCATCTGTGTGCCTCCACGGTCAGGAGGGCATGGGGATGGAGAGCCATGAAGAGAAATCTGCCCTTTTAAAAGATGTACTTGTTTATTTGACATGAAGAGTTGAGACAGGAGAGAGGGGAGAGAGAGGGGAGAGAGAGAGGGGGGAGAAAGAGAGAGAAGAGAGGAGAGAGATAAGAAAGAGATAAGAAAGAGAGCTAGAGACTCTTCCATTGGCTGGCTCATTCTCCAAATGGCTACAATGACTGGGACTGAGGCAGGCCCAAGCCAGGAGTCTAAAACTCCATCTGAGTCTCCCATGTGAGTAGCAGGGACCCAAGCACTTGGGCCACCTTCCACTCCTTTCCTGGGCCATTAGTAGGCAGCTGGATTGGAAGTGGAGCCACCAGGACTAAAACTGGTGCCCACATGGGATGCCAGTGTCATGGACAGCAGCAAAACTGGCTATGCCACAATACTGGCCCAGTGAGTATGATGTCTTAAATGTCAACATTTTTTTAGTTAAGTTATAATATTGAAACTGTTTCAAGGTATTACTTTGATGATGTTCACTTTTAAGATAAGTTATATTACCAGCTTGTCTTATCTGGATAGTCACTGAGACCCCAGATAGAGTAAGAGTGTGCAGTTTGGAGGCTGGATCAGGATATCCTCACTCAGCCCTCCCAGAAGCCTTCACTGTGCTGGATGCACCTGCTCCTTCCAGAATGGACAGATACATGGGGAGCACGCGGGCCCTGGGTGCATCTGAGCCATGCCAGTCTTGCCCCAGAGGCCACATGGCATGCACAGAGCCAGCAGCAGAAGACAATCCTTTCTCCTCCCAGAAGGACTGCTCAAGAAAGGCCCCCCAGCCGAGGCTCCCTGATCTGGATCTTCACCATGAATGTGAGACATGACTATGTATGTCTCCATTAGCAGGAGATGTTCCCAGACCCTGGGACGACAGGGCTCCAGGTGGATGGCTGCATCACCGCAGCCCTGCTCACTCCGGATACAGACTCCTGTGCTCCTGTGTGAACCTACTGAGTCCTCAGGGCAGAGGTCAACTGTCTGCAGCCAGCCAGACATCTTGGGTCACCGTGTCACACCCTCAAGTTTAAAGTCCAGCGGCATCTGTGGGGCAGATGTCCAGTCCAACTGGACAGGTGTCTGTTCAGCCTCCTGAGTGGGGCTGCTCAGGATGGGGCTGGGCCATACATGCCCAGTGGGAGCCCAGTCACTTGCCTGCCAGGTCCTGCCATTGGGGAGCATCAAGAAGATTTAGCAGGGATCGCTCACCACGGAAAAGGCAGGCATGCCATGTATAGGTACAAGGACTGGGGTGCCACCGAGGAGGGCAGCTCCTAAGTGGGCTGCTGACCAGCAAAGAGAAAAGGAACAAGGCCCCACAGTGAGGCATTCATGGATACCCTGGGCCGTGCTGCCTCTGGCCCCCCAACTCAGACTTCTTTGCATTTCACCCTGTACCAGGCTGGGCTTTGAGTTCTCACCAGAAGTGTGCACGGCGGGTTCTGCCAGATGACGCCAGTTTTTTGCTTTGGAGGATGGGAGCGGGATGGCGTGGGGCAGGGGGAAGAAGGGCTGGGACAAAAGCTATTTGTGGGTCCATCACAAAAGATTATGCACGGATACGGTCTGCTGCCTTTGATGCTTTTGAAGATGACCAGACGGAGGCCTGACTGTATCCATGGAAACAGCAAGGGAGGGCGGGGCAGCCACATGAGCTCACCCGCCCTTGTTCTAGAGGGAGGCTGGGCTGGGAACCCTGGAGGCTCCATGTCCCTGGGCAGCCCCTCCGCCTCGCCAGGCCCCCAGCCAGTACCATGTAAAGGCACAGTTCCTCCGGCCACTTGCTTGCTTCATCCCCTTCTGAGCCCCCAGACCCAGGAGAGGGCAGAAACACCTGACCCCTGTCCTGAGGGGGGGCCTCTTCACCTTCACCACTACCTTGTTCAATGGTGGTGCCAACACAGACCCAGGACCTCCTGCATTCTCCCCAAGCTGTTCACCAATGGCATAGGCTCACACAGTTAACAGAGACCAACAAATTAGGGAATAAAACCAAGTGCTGTGAGCATTTCAAAGACTACACCCTGTGTATCCAGTTTACACTGTTCCAAAACCTCAGAGAGCTGGCTGTCACTTGACTCTCACAGTGACTGGCAGGGGAGGCAGGCCAGCATCCACTCTCCTCTTCCCAACCGACTCTACGAAACAGTGATGTCAAGACCAGGCTGCGCCACAGCCAGATGCCCCTACAGGCTGAGCCACCAACCCCCTTATAGGCTACCTCCTTTCAAGCATGAGGGAGACATCACCCCTCTTGCCCTCTGGCCAACCCTCATCCTCAGCCAGGAAGCATCAAGCCCCTTCCCGATAGTGGCTTAGACCCCAGGTCAGAGCACCCACATGGCACAAACCCCAAGGAGCAGGGCCTTATGGGACACTCAGAACAGCTGGGGGAGGCCAAAGCGCCGGAAACCAGGTGCCAGGACACGGGCAGCACTTGGGAGCAAGAATGGCAGGGAGCTGGGGGCCTGGAGATCAACCCGCCACACCCCATGCCTGCATCCCCCATCGCCCAGCTCACACTCGGACCTGAACGAGATGTGCCTTGGCTTCCACCGGCTATAGCCCTTAGCTTTATCGCTTCTGCACTGAAGGCCTCAGTGTCCTGAATGTCCTCTTGTCTGGGAGATAAAATGGGAGGAGGAGAGGGACGTGATCACAAAATCTCTCCTGCAGTAGCAGCAACATGACAACTCCCCTCTCCTCAGCCCCAGCCCTAGCAGGAAGCACTGCAGGGCTCTACCTGTCCCCAAGGTCGCTGTGCCTTTTTAAAGTCCTAAATGAATGTACCCTTCTCCCACAAGGAAACTGGGATAATACAATCAACAAGGCACGGAGGCCAAAGCTGGGAACCACCAGCCTGCCCAGCACCCAGCACCCACCTCTGGCCTCCCTGGAGCCATGCTTTGATACGAAGAAGTTTATTATGTCTGCGGAGCAGACACTAAATCACAAATTCCAGCTAAGCCATGCTGTGCCACTGGCAACTGCGTTTGTAGGAAGCTACATCCCTCTCCCACATGCCACTCTCCTCCTGATCACAAGCACTGGACCCCACTGACAGTAGTAGCCCTGCCCTGTGAATCTGGAGTGGGCTCCTTGCAGACCACAATCAGGATGAGGGGGGCCACAGAACCACGTGGGGATGCGTGGGGACCCAGCCCCACTCCACTCAGGTGATATACATGAGTGAGCTTTGAGAGGCTCATAGGAAAACCAGACCCCAGAAATATTTTTTTAAATTCCATGCACAACTTTACATCACACACATTTTTCAAGACCCCTTGTTGTAGCAAGCCACCTGGGGAATTTTAGATGTCCACATTAAAAGTAGTTGAAATTAACATGAATGTTATATTTTCTGTAACTCACCGTATCCAAATCTACTACTTTAATATACACTCATTATTAGAAAAAATTACCTGTAAGATAACTGGCCTTCATTTTGCTCCTGCACTGAGGGTCTCAGACTCTGGAAGTATGCTCCACAGCCACGACATGGCCTGTGTTGGACAGCCACATTTCAAATGTGCAATGGCCACAGGCGGCAGCTGGCTGCTGTGCTGAACCTGCAGCTGGGTCAGCTAAACATATCTGAGGGGATGCTAGCAACATCTTGCACTGTAGTCTGCAGGAGCTAAGGCTGGCCTGGAGTAAGTGAGGTGTCCCCACCCAGACCTGATGTCCATTGCCCAGTCCTGCGAGTCTCTCATGCACCCTACACTCACACAAACCAGGGTAAACATGACACAAAGCCACACCCTGAGCCACACTGTTCACTACAGCCAAGAGGTGAGGACAGCTCATATGCCCATCAACAGGTGGACAGAGCAGCAAGTGGGGTCCCTCCTCACAGCAGAACCCGACTTGGCCTTTAGGAGGAAACGCATTCTGATGCACCCAATCTCATGTGGGGACCTCCAGGACACAGGTGCTGAGTTAAGTCAGTCACAAAAGCCAATCCAGGTCCTGCGTGTGACCCTACCCTACGTGAGGCACCAAGACAGGCTGGCAGTGCTGGTAGCCAGGGCCCGTGGGGCAGGGAACTGGAAGGAAGTGTGACTCGGGGTTCAGGGATCAAGTAAATGTGAACAGAGACCAGGCTCTGGGAAGCCCCAAGCAGGCAAAGCCCAGGAGCCTTCCCTCACAAGTGACCTAGATCTCTGTTGGTCTGCAAACACAAGCAAAGCCCAACTGAGCTTCTTCTTACGGATACCTACCTTAAAGACAAACTTCTGCAACTTAGGCTCAACCCAACCAGAAGCACCCAACACACTTATGTAACCAGGGCTTTTCCAACAGTGTAGACCAAGCCCAGCAACTGGGGAACAACAGCCAATCAAACACTTACTTCACTCTGCTTCTGCCATTTGTCCTGAGAATGCCCCTTGGCCTGCCCTGTCCCACCCCACCCCCAACTCAGAGAGAAAATCATGAATCAGGTCAGAGAGCTGCCTGATTCATTGTTTTCTCCAAAAAGTCTCTATAAATAAGCAAATAAATGTGTGTGTGTGTGCGTGCGTGCATGTGTGTAGTGTCTCAACGTGCCTTTTTAAAAATTGAGTAGTCTGATTCTAGAAGACAAAGTGAGTGATGCTGATGATGTCTGCACAACCAGGCAAGCACACTGAGCTAAACACTTAAAGATGGTGAGGACAATCCATCTGACACGTTGTGAATATGACCTCAAGAAAATACAATAAAGTCAGCTGCAGGAAGTAATGGCCGACCGTGAGCTAGACCGCACGCGCAGTCGCACTGTCCTCTCATGGTGGGCCTCCTGCCATTGGCTGTGTTCCACAGGGAAAGTGACCAGGGTGTCTTAGGGGGTCCGTTCCCACCCTTCTGTTTTTCCCTGTGGCTCACAGCGCTCCTGCCTTGCCAGCTTCCTGCATCCTCCTTTAGCCTGCCAAGAACACACAGGGCTGTGGCACATGCTCTTCTTCTCACCCCAGCGTCTGCCCACACTCAGGCCCTCCCTATTCGCTCTCTAGGACAGGGTGCTCCTCAGGTCCTCTGCCCTTTGTCCTCTTCATTTGCCTTCCTGGCAACCACCCTCGCCTGGCACCATGACCGTCTGCCACCTCCCACTAACAGAAGTTCCCAGATAGTAGGGCCTTGCACTGCTGGCTCCCTTAGTGCTAAAACGGAACCTCCCACATAAGAGACACTCAACAAGTACCTGTTGATGGGTTGATCCCATCTGACCCCAGCCACAGCTTTAGTTGATCCTCACACAGAAGGTCGACTGTCACTGCTGTGGTTGGCGCTGAGAGGCAGCTTCTTAGACCTGAGGAGCTCAGGGCTGGACATAGAAAGACCCAGCTGACCAGGACCACCTGTGGGGTGGCATTCCTGTGCCCACTTTAGTTCCAGGAACAACGGGAGAGGCTCTCTCAGCAAAAGAACTCCAAGGCTCCGTCAAGCAAGCTGAGCCCTTTTCCACAAATTCATTTGCTATTCACCGTGAATCCCTGGCACAGCACAGCGCCACCCTCGCTAAAACAGCAATCCTGACTGGAGCTGGTTGGCATCACCCACGAGTGGCATTAGTATTCTGTGCACTTCTACCACAGTGCCAGACACAGGAATGGCACTCATGAGCACACAGTCTTGGCTTCTGCCAAGCCCATTCTTTCTCCTCTAATAAATTGAACTTGAATATGAGGAGCCGAGGTTGTGGGATGCAGGTGGGGGGGTCCAGAGTAAACTGGTTACTGTGGTGAGGCAGGTGAACACAGTCAATCTGCGGTGACAAGAGCAGCTAAGCTCCACCCAAAAAAGAACCCTAACATGATGCAACTCGCTTGAGTCTTCAGCTGGCCCATGAGACCCTGCTCTGTGCTTTAACTTAGCAGGGGAAGAGGACTGTTTTGGACATATACTCACCTGACATCATCTAGTATTTGTCCTTGCATGCCTGGCACTTCTCCCAATGCCCTTCGCCGCCCACATTGTGACAGGTGGCAGGATTCCAGCACTCTGGTCACTGGTCCTTCATATGCACCATTGTTCCAGATCATCCACAGGAGCCGGTTCTAGGACCGCCTCCCTGTGGATACTGAAACCCCCAGAAAACCAGGTCCCTTGTAGCATTCACAGATAACCTGTGCATTCTCCCAAACACTTCAGATTCTCTCTGGGAGCAGGACCTTGACACGGCAGCCAAGACACCCCTTGGGATGCCCACATTCCTGGTCCATGTTCTAGCCCACGTTCGTTCCAGCCACCTGCTAACACGACTAAATGGCTCAAGTACAAAGGTACCATCCATGTGGGAAATCTGGGCTGAGTCCTGGGCTCTTGGGTTTCACCTAACCCATTCCTAATTGTTGCAGACATTTGGCAAGCAAATCAGCAGATGAGATCTCTGTCTTTCTCTCCATCTCCATAAATGTCTGCCTCTTATTTTCAAATAAATTTTAAATATAAAAATTAAACCGTGCATAGATCACTTATAGCATCTAACATAACAGCAACACGGTATGAATAGCTGGCATTCTGTATCATCTAGGGAACAGTAGCATGACAGAAGTTCATACATGCTCAGAACAGACAAAAGTTTTAAAAATACTCCCAATTCCAGGCCACAGACTCCAGCTGCACATACCACATACCACGTCGGCCCTCAACCAATAGACTGGCACTTTGCATCTTGGCTGCTGTGAACAGTGAGGCAACAAGCATGGTGTGCAGGTACCTGAAGGTGGAGACTTCACTCCTTTGCCTATAGATTCAGGATCGGGTTGAGCCACCGGACTTAACAGCTCACTGTGCAGTGCATACCCAGCAACATAGAAAGGTAGAGCTGGGGGCACAGCTGGGCTCAGGCTGAACCTCTGGCCTGCCATGTAGTGATTCTAGGTGAGCCACAGCAACCCATGTGTATGCATCACAAGTGCTCAGCAACAGTGCTGTTGCTGTTGTGAGAGCACGCCACTCTAGGCCAGGTTCACAGCCCCCTGCAGGGTCTGGGTTCCTGCTGTCCTGCCTCACACATCATTGGCACCCTTCACTCTCTTCTGCAACTTTAGTCCCAGCCATGTCTGAATGTAGACTTCTTTCCCTCCCCATTTGGGACCTTGGCGGCCCCTCCCATGATGGACCTTGGCACTCCAGGCCCTGTGAGTAGCCAATGAAGCAGGGAAATAAAAGCATCCTCCCACCCACACCACAAATTCCAGGGAATGAAAGATTTGGGCCAAATCCTTTCTAGGCTTCCTATATCCCCAGTCCTATTTGGAAGACACTGCAGACCATGTCCAGTCTGGCTAATACTTGTATTTCAGCCCATGCCAGCCTCCTGAGGTTCATCCTATTCTGGGGCTCTGTTGAATTGTCCCTCAATTGGCCAGTGTGGGGCCATGAAGCAGGGCTGGAGGAAGGCCTGGCTGGGCTGGAACCCCTCCACAGTTCTCACGGGCTAGGAGGTTTTATACAAGTCACTTCCTAACCCCAGTGTGTGTTTTGCACAGGGAAATGACTGACCCTATCTCACAGAACCAGGACTGAACCAAATGGCATGCGGTGTGCATTCAATTAATGTGAGCTAACAGACTGACTACTGGCAAGGGACTAGGAGGCAAAATAC
Source organism: Ochotona princeps (assembly GCF_030435755.1). NCBI lineage: Eukaryota > Metazoa > Chordata > Mammalia > Lagomorpha > Ochotonidae > Ochotona > Ochotona princeps. The sequence goes on along the minus strand of NC_080852.1, from coordinate 38,564,804 downwards.
ATCTGGATTCGGGCCTCACACCCTCACCCCAACACATGGCAGAAGTGACAGCAAAACAGCTAAATGAGCAGTGGAAGAGCCTCTTCCTCCAGGTGTGTGTGAACGGAACGCCCAGAACAGGGCACAGCTGTCTTCCCCAACAACACGCTACCTTCCTCACCTCCTTCTGGGGATATCATACGCAGCCAAGGGACAATGATGCAAAGAGGTTCACAGGGCTGGCCTTCCTAACAGATACGATTGCCCCAAAATGTAAAACAGCTGTCTAGCGCACAGAGTTTGATGGGGGTGGAGCGGGGAAAACGGCAACTGGGGAGGAAGATATTTACAGCATATTTCACAAGCTCAGAGCCAACTTCCTAGCACACAGCTATTTCAAAGCCATTGGAGAAGAGAAACAGAACAACAGAATCATAAGAAAATAGAAAAGGAAGAGGGCGGCAGCATACAAACACCCAGCAGCCTCTCTAACTCGATGGGAGAAGTCACAGTGAGAGAGTTTTCCACCTAGAAAAGGTTAGTATTCATTTAGGCCTGCAATGGCAGATTTGCAAGGACAGTCACTCTCATGTGCAGCCATGGCTGGTAGGTACAAACCGGAGACCACTTCTGCTGGATGACAGTTGAGCCCAGCTCCTGAAATTTCTAAGGCCTAGATCTGTCGATCCAGAACGTTCCCTCCTCTAAACCTAAGTATGCATGTGAACACATGGAGAGGCATGATTTTACAACCCTAATGACACATGCCCAAGGATGCTTGATATAGGGTTATTCATGTTATTAGTAAAACCAAAAAAACCAAGTAACTGACCATTGTGAGGTTCGGCCAAGTATACCATGATATGGCCTCAACATTCAGGTTTACTCAGGCTCTTGGAGAGAACGGCAGCCGCATTCCCACAAAGAGGTATCCAAGAACAAAGCCCCCCATGGCAACAGCCCTACCATGCGCTAACTGAGGCAATGGGTTCAACCTTAAGGAGACAAGACACAGCCAGGAAAAGGAAGCAGAGGCTGGCACAGGCTATGATGAGGATGACCCTTGGGGATGTCGCACTCATGTGAGAAAGCTACAACAGAAGAATTTGCAGCACACACAGCCCTGTCTGTGCCCTGCTTCCCAAAAGCAAACTCAGAGGCAGCCAAAACCAGAGAGTGCCCAGAAACACTAAGGCCACCGAAGGCCACAGGGGGTTTTCAGGGGCTTTGGGAATGATCTACAGGGTGGGCAATGCAATGTAAAGGCTTACTAGAAAGTCACTGAATCGTACACTTAGCACAGGTGCATTTTATAGCACACATTTCATTCACTTTGGTAGACTTGTTCCTGAAAACAGAATGAAGTAAATCAATCAACCCTCCCATGCAATGATGTATGTATGAGCTATAGGGGTTTTTTTTAAAGAAGCAAAAAATAACATATTATCTGGTGGCTATAGCATCCCTAACAGTATGTACATTAGAAACATACTCTGGGGAGGCAGGGTCAAGAGACCCATCACTTCTTTTATGGTTTGTTTCTAATTTTTTTAAATTAGGTCTCATCCTATATTTGGAAATGACTCCTAATGTATGTACACACCCCCTACAAACCAACATTAAAGCGAGGAAAAGAAAGAATGGGAGCAGCTGGGGCTGGGTGCTGTGCTGACATTGCCCAGAGCCCGATACAGACCCCACATCTGGACACCGGATGTGGGGACTCAACTCCAGCTCCATTGTAGCCAGGAGCAGGGACTGGAAGGCACCAGGCCCAGCTGCATCTTCCTTGCACTCCAAGCTCCCCAAACAAACGATGACCAACTCCCAATCACCTTGCAGCTGATGGTGGTGGGCTGCCCCTGTGTTGATCAGCCTAGGGAAGTTCCAGTTTTATAATGCCATGTCTTACAGACATTTCCTCAAAGGTTGGCACACCATCTGATCATTCAGCCAAGGCACAGAGGACCCCATTAGGACACCTGATGGCCTGCCCAGCCCACCTCCCTCCCTTGAGTCCTCTGAGCTCAGAACCTAACAGGGCCTAGCAAGTAGCCTTGGCTTGCCTTTGTATGGAAGCACCAGAGGCTCATCAAACACTACACCTGTCTTCAATTGCATTTGTACAAAGGCTCTACATACTAGAGGACAAATCTTGCTCTCTTCTGGAAACCACAGTGCTACTTTTACATATGTGTGCGTTTTTCTCCTCAAAGCAGAAGTGAAGTAAGGACTTAAGCTAATAATAGTCCAAAAGCTGTGCCAGTCCCATCTCTTAAAATCTGGACCAAAGTGTATGTGTGTGTATGAGTATACTGTGTAAATATTTGTATGTGTGCTTATATATGCATGTGTATGTGTATATTTGTGTATGTAGATGTGTGTACGAGTGTGTGTCTACTCACACATGTTTGTGTATACGTGTGTATATATTGTGTATGTGTATATACATGTGTACTCTGTGTGTGTATGTATATGTGTGTTTGTATATGTGTGTATACATGTGTGTGCACTGTGTGTTCATGTACAAGTGCATGTGTATGTGTGTGGCTGTGTATGCACATGTGTGAGCATGTACATATGTTTGTGCGTTGTGGGTGAAGTTCGTGGCTTCCTCCTGGAATCAGGAGCAACATCTCCCAGCTCGGAGAGCAAGGGCTGCTATCAGCTCCCTGTGGCCCTAAGGAAGGACAGATGGAGTGATCCCTCTAGACCGTGGGGCCAGCAGTGCACGGGCAGATCTGTCCATCCACACAGACCCAGTGCTGGCATCAAAACCCAGGCTTCATGAACCCCAGTTAAGGCAAACAGTGTGCAATCACAACAGAAAAGGGAAATCAGGATGGAGGGAGGGCTGCTGCGGACCCCAGCAGCTCCCAAGGCCAAACAGGAAAAGACCAACACTTCTCCTGCCAGGCCCACCCCCAATGCAGGGCGGGTCCCAAGTAGAAATCCAAGTCCTGGGAAATCTTCCCCCTAGGGTACATAAAATACTCACTGACCAACTGTAGGAGCACACAGCCCTACACCTGGCATCAGGTTTTCCCCTGCTCCATCCAACTCCCTCTACTCCTGAGAGAGAGAACCAGATGGGAGGAAGGAGCCAGAGGAGCCCCCTTCCAACAGGACAGCTTCGACTGTGCCGGATTCATCTGCCCCCATGACCACCCAGGGCCCCACACTGGCCTCACTGCTGCCCCTTGCCCACCAACCACGTCTAGAACAAAGAGTCCCTCCAAAGCAGGGAACAGACTGCATCACCACCATGCTGCGCACAGTGCACACGTGAGCCACCCAGAGCCACGAGCCCCTCCAGGCTCCTGTCCCTGACTCATGCCACATCTGATGCACTTATGTACTTGTGGTCCCTGCCTCCCCTCTACGCTTTTTGTTGTTTGTTTGTTTTTAATTCTCCAGGCTTGGCGATCCTACCCCAGGGCTTCTGTACCTGCTCCATCTCAATCCTGGACTCACACCCAGCGTTTCACTGATGGATGTCTGGAGTCAGCCTGGAGAAGTTTTTCCTGGCATCTGGTCAAAAGCCACCCTGGCCACACTCACTCTCTATCTCCCCATTCTTTGGAATGATTACCATGATCTGAATTTAGCCTGTGCATTAGTTAGCCTCACTATTTCTTAATTATTATTTATTTACTTGAAAGGCAGGGTGGCAGAGAAAGAGAGAGAAAACTCAGGCTTACTTCTGCTGAGCTCACAGTTCCTCTCTTGCTGTTTGTATCCAACAGAGGACAAAAACGTCCCAACACTGTAGGAGGAGCAGAGGAGACACTAGCAAGATCAAGTCCAAAGGTGGCAGAAAACCCAAAACTGTGGAGCCAAAAGAAAAACCGCCAACACAGGCGGTTACACAGACAAGCCCCAGACAGACCTCCACTGGAGAAGCTGTGGGGCATGCCATGGTCCTGTCCCCTCTCCAGTCTGTGCTCAGGGATTGCCCAATTCAAACGCAGGATGACAGGGACTCTGGGGGTGGGGAAAGGAGGGGAAAATGTAGCATTCTTATCCAAAAACTGCAAAAACAAATCGTGACTAAGGAAGAAAGTGCATCGTAGGAAAGCAACCGCATGCTGCAAGAAGATCAGATTTCTCACCTTTGAGACTTAAAGCACAGGCTAGTTTCTCTATCCAAATGCAGACACAGCAGGCGTGAGCTACTTCTGGGAGGGTTACAGGGGCAGGACAAGGGAACTACCTCCTCACTCTGCATCTTTGGGGCTTTCTGGGCTCTTTGGTAACACCATGTGTCCAAGGGTGCACTGAACTGCAGCCAACTACCAAAGGGTGAGGGGATATAGGGAGCCAGTCCAGGCTGCCCGGTCATCCCAGCCCAGAGCCATGTGGTCACTCTTCATGGGTGTCTATGCCCATGAAGAGAGAGCCCAGCCCCTTGGCCCTCAGACCCGAGCGCTTTGGGCTGAGTGAGTCCCATCTTCCATGGACCTAGAGAACTGAGAGTCTTCCCAAGGGTCTTCTGGCGGCCCCACAACAGGGGCTGTCAGCTTGATGGGGCTTAGGAATACCTTAGTGTATCTGTCACCACAAGAGACCGGCATGCCAATCAGTGGCCTGTGTGAGGAGGACCCATCTCACCACTCAGCATGGGCTGACATCAGCCCCCAGCTGAGAACTGGACAGGGTAGAACAAGAAGGTTCAGAAATGGCAAGCTCCCCTTTCCCCCATCTGCCCACGCCAGGACTGGGGACACCTTCTCCTCTGCCCTGGACCCCGGAACTCTGGCTTCTGCAGCCACAGACCTGTGGCACTTGCACCAGTGACTCCCTTTCAGTGACTTCCCACGCCTTCGAACTTGGACAGAGCTACACTGCTAGCTCCTCCATTATCCAGCATGTGAAAGTAGAACTTCCCAGAACCCAGTATTGCAGGAACAGCCCCCACTCATAGGGAAGGCAGGACCACCCACCAAGGGGCTGAGAGATGTGTGTGGGCTGTACTTTTACTCATCACAATAGTTGGAGAGAGTGGGCAGGGGTTAGGGAGCCTAACACTGCCAACCTAGAACAGTCCCAGCGGTGAAGAACCACCCCACCCACAACACCTCACAGGATGCCCCCATGCATCTCCGTTGGGGGCTGCTGGGAACCCTTATTCTCCCCACCCTACTACAGGCCAGCAAAGCTCACATCTGCAGAAGAAATGCCCTGGCACACGAAGCAGAGTCATTAACAGAAAATGGACAGGTGGGAGCAGCACGCAGCAGCCTTGGTGGTCATCCACTGTCCCCACCAGCAACTCTCAAAACAGTGCTAGGAAGCAAAGGTGTTCTGATGGAATGAATGGGGAAACTAAAACAGCCAACCTAGGTTAAAACTTCACCAAGCCACAGAATACGAGTATTTCCAAAAGTTTATGGAGATAATGGAATCAAAGGTATGAGTTTACTTGTGTGCAAAAATGATTTTTAACTCCATGCAGTCTTTTTTAGAACATGCATTATCTCTCTCAAAAAAAAAAAAAAAAAAACAACTTTAGCATCAACCCAACTTTCACATCAAAATAAACCTACTCTTGATTCCCTTTAGCCACAAACTTTTTTGAGTTACTGCAGTTTCATTATTCATTAAAGCCAACATCTGGAAGCAATCCAAGTATCCATCACAATGCTACCACACCAGGGAGACTCTGACACACATCTTCCCGTGGCTGAACCAGGACACACTGGGCTGAGAGAAATCAGACACAAAGGGACAAACGAAGCCGGAGGGCTTCACTGCTGAATTCTGTCAAACATTTCAAGAACTGATTCCCATGCTTCTAAAACCATTCAAAACAATTGAAAAGGAGGGAATCTTCTCACACTCCTTCCATGAAACCAGCGTCTTCTCAACTCCAAAACCAGAAAACAAAGAGAACTACATCAATATCCCCAACAGACACAGATGCAAAAATCCTAAAATAAATAAATAACTCAACAAATCACACTAACAATATATCGGGAAGATCCTTCACCAAGATCAAGCGGGATTTATTCCAGGATTGGCTCAGCATATACAAACCAATAAATGTCCTACCTTATATCAATAAGTTGAAGAAGGAAAACTATTTGATTATCTCAATAGATGCAGAGAATGCATTTGATAAAATACAACAGGCCAGGTTACAGTACCTGCCAGCATACTTGTGGCTCAGGTCTGGGAGCAGGCGAGCCTAGGTCAGTTCTTAGCACCCACTGGCAGATATGAGAACCAGGACTGGGTGCAAGACAGGCCAGATTGAGCCACAACAGCAGCCAGTTCACATTAGGGTCAGGACTGGGGGCAGTCCAGGCTGGGCTAGGCTGTAGCACCTACCAGCATAAGCTGGAACTGAGGACAGGCTGAGCCAAGCCAGACTGCCGCACCCACTGGCATATGCCAACGTAAGGCAGGCCATGCCAGACTGGGCCATAAGACCAGGGGGAAGGAGCAAACATAAGTCCAGGGGATGGTCTTATGTGTTCTTCCTATATCCACTGGTGCAGGCATGAGCCAGAGCAAGGGCAGGCTGGTAGGACTTTGCCACAGCATCAGCTAGCAAGTGCTAGTAATGAAGACAAGTCCTGTCAAGCTAGACTGCAGAACCACCTGAGAATTGCAAGATCCAGGGCTGGGTGTGGGCCTCGTAGGGAAACTGTGGGCATCCCTCTGATGGGCTGCAACTCCCACCAGTGAGCATAAGAACCAGGGCTGGAGGTAGACCTGGTGAGGGTTACTGGAGGTCATTCTGACTAGGCTACAATTCCTGCTGGTGTACATGAGGGGGCTGAGTGTGTGGTGGACAGGTTGGACTGCAGCCTCCATTGGTTTGCATAAGAGATGGAATTGTTGACAGAACTGACCAGGTGACTGCAACCACAGCTGTGTGTAGGCTGCTGTGGGTGATGGACTGAGCCAGACTCCATACTGGCTGGTACATAAACGGGAGTCAAGTCTGAGGTCATCTCTGGTGAAGTTTCTTTGGAGACCCCCCACTGTTGGATCGCTGGTTTCAAAATTCCAACCATGAGAGAGATCACAGGATCTGTGGTCTGACCATGGAGCGCATGTGTCAGTACTGGGCCTCCTCAGTTGCTGAAAACAATACAGAGGACAGCATGCCCAGATGCACACGGGGGTTATGGCAGCTCATTGGGGCTTGCAGAAGATTTCTTGTATTATGGAGGACAGAACAAATTGAACAACTCTTCCAGCCAAGATTTGAGAGCAAGTGTCTGGGCAGGTGGAGGCTCTAAGGTGGACTATATCAGCCAATGAATCTTGGAAGGACTTCCTCATCCTTGGAGAAATAAAATCAATAGCATTTCAGAACTATAGAAACCACCTGAGCAGTACCCTTGGAGCATGCTCCAGATCAGGGACCTGGGATGACATCAGTTATCCATTCCCCATCCCCAGGTACTGATGCAGTTAGGGTGCGGCTTCTCCCCTTCTCTCCCCCTTCCTGCAGATACAGGAAGAAGAAAAAGAAAATTGGAAATAATGGTGTCAACTATTTCCACCCCACCCTAATTGGTGGTCCACTTGGGCATGTGTCCTTCCCAACTATGTAAATATTATCAAAAGTAAAAAAATTTAAAGCAGAAATTAGAAAAAAGAAAACATGATATAAATACACGATAGAATGCTACTCAGCCATTAAAAAAAGAAAGAACGAAATCCTGGGCAAGGCACAGTAACTCAATGGGTAAATCTTCACTCTGTGAACTGGGCACATTGACATCTGCTTGTTGTTTCAGCTGCTTGTTTATACTCTATTGTTGTTTACACTCCTGCAGAACTCTGGTCTTTCTGTTTTTTTCACTTGTTGAATGTTATAGTTAGTGATGCATTAAGCCTTTGATTATGAAACAGACTAAAATTATGCATTTGCAAAAATTAAATTTAAAGAGGGAAGGTAGGAGGAAGCATGGCTATCTTTGGATTGTTCCTACAGAATACATGGAATCTTTTCATATTAATAAAATGCTTTTTAATAAAAGCAGAAGAAAGGACACTGAACATATGTGCATACACACACAGGGAGGGAAGAACACAATGTGGAACAAAAGACCCAGCTAAGGGAGAATCCCTACACTGTCCTCTCATTTTCCTGTTGCTCCTAGCTGGGGAACGCTCAGGGACCCACTACCAGGCACCTTCAGGGCAGACAACTGTGGGGCCCCACGTGTGCTAGAGGCAAACCCCAGACCGAGTCACGGAGGCAGGGAGGGCACAGGAGGCGAAAAGCGCTGCAGCAGAAAGCAGGATGGGGGGCGGGCCAGACCCTGCTGAAGTCTGTCCTTTTTCCCACAGAGGGGAGGCAAGGAGGGATTGGTCACAGTGCGAGGAGGTGGCCTGGGCATCATCCGCTCACGGAGAGCCCAGGGGAAATCAGCATAGCACCACACATGGCAGTCAGGCTGAGTTGTAAGTCTCGCTGGCTCTTCCCTGGGTACCACGGCACAACAATGCTGGGCGGGCACTCCAGACTTAGGAGACACTGATCACGGAGAGGGCTCATCAGCTGATGGCAAACCCCACGGGGTCCTCCTCTGTATGGCAGGATTCCCAACAAACAGCCCTCCAGACTGGTCAAACACCCTGGGAGTGAATGACATGGGTCGAGGGGCATCTGATGAATGAAGTGTCAGAGGACATGAGATAGGGAGAGAAGAAATTGCCCAGAGTGCAATGGACAGATCCAAGCCTGGGAATGCTCAGCAGAGAATGCAAATGCTCACATACATGCATCGTCCAGAGGCAAAGGAGGACAGCACCCACTCTCCTACCAACCCAGACTCAGCCTCAGCATCCTTCTCAACAGAGTTCTCCACACCAACAGAGTCGACATTCTGCTCTGTCTTAGGAGTGTGTGAACACTGTCCTCAAACAAGGGGTCAGCAGCAAGGCGGATTCCCAGCTGGCTCCCATGGACGGAGGTGCCAGGCAGCTCTCTCGGAAGCCCCAGGGCTCCCAGGGATTCTAGCAGGTGGTGGGCACAAGGGCAACATGATTTGGAGGTGGCCTTAAGGGACAGGCAGAACACAAAGCCTGGAGCACTTTCGTGTGGCAGGGAGGGGCACATGGGTCACCAGAGGGGTGCCACGACCCCCATTAACAGGCACAGTGAGGAAGCAGAGGATCAGAACTCACAGCCGGACTATGCCACTTCATCCTGCAGGTCCTCCACCTGCCTCTCCAAGAGCCACAAACTGCCAGATACGGCCTCTCTGAAGGTCACGGGTCATCACACAGAGCCCAGGATCCACGACAGTGACGTCAGGCATAACCTGGCAGTTGCTGCCAAAAGCAAGCTCCAGTGCCTCGCCCAAGCTCCCCTGCAGGCAGGCAGCAGGTATCTTGTGTGGGTGTCAGCCCCAAATGCAGATGTCCTCCACCCAGGGGCACAGGCAGCATCTGCCATGCCGGACTTGGCAACTGTGTCCAGAAATCCACTCTGCTCTGAAAGCACCTACTCCAACACTGACACAAGGGGTGGCACTTGTGACTGCACCCATCACTGGCTCACAGCTGGCTGTGGGGTCCACAGCAAACAGGGTAGGGTACGGGTGGGGCAAAGGTGTGGCCAGAAAGCAGACGGGGTGACCCATACCCACTGCCAGCGCCGTGGCTGCCTTGCCTCGCCTGCTGGTGACAGAGGTTGATTGTATCCTCAGTGCCATGGCCAGGTGTCCTAGGCTTCCTTTTATACCACAGAGCTGGGGGTCTCCCTCTTCACTGCTCCTGACCAGGGAGCACTTTTGGTTGCCAGCCTGCTGCTGTGCACAGGGTCCTGGAGCTCCACTCCCTCTGAGGAATCTTCCAGGTGAACATGCCCACTTTGGTGCCACACCGGGGGCTAAAGCTCCTACTCTCCCCACCACTACCTCCCCCCAAAGGGAAGAAGCACTTGCCACAGAAAGCCTTTCCCTCAGCATTTATCCCAGGGAAAGGCGGTCAGCCCAGCCCAGACATCTGCACCCACCCACTCACTGTAGCCAAGATACAGAATCAACTCAAGGTCCCTCGGGGAATGATAGATGGAGAACATGTGACCTGTGCACACAGTGGAGCACCACACAATCATCAAAACTTGGAGGACCTGGTGTAAGTGAAATAAGGCGGGTGCAAAGACCACACAATCACCCCCCAAAACTCCTTCTCACTGAAGTACAGAACAAAAGACTGGTAGCAGAGGGGAGGATGGAGCAGGGAGAGACTGGCTCACAGGCAGGGAAAGCAGGATCCAGTGTTCTGCTATGCAGGGTGCCCAAGACGTCTGCTACCACAGCCTGCATCTCAAAACGCTGGCAGAGCATTTCTGAAAAGTGGAAGTTGTTCGAGGTGATGGAGGCTGTGCAAACTGCTCTGATCCGAGCCTCACACATCACACATATGCATCAAAACATCACGTGGCAGCCCAGAAGCATGAATTGCTATTTGTCAACTGTGAGTAAGATAAATTGTAAGAGGAAAATGAAAAACAAAAGCCCTCCCTGATGACATTAGCACACACAGCCACATCTCCTCCTGCCTGCAGGTCTACACTGCCAAGCTGTCCCCATCCTAGCACTGTTCTGATCACCGTTGAATGAAGCCACCTGGCCATGTCACACTGTTACCACTGACAGGCACATGTCTGACTTCCCAGTAAGTCTATCAGCATCAGGCATTAGGAGGCTTCCCCTCCACCTTACCCACTGGCACCTACTGGGCATGGCAGGACTATGGTAGCCCCTTTCACCTGGAAACTGCCTGTCCCACCTGCACAGGTGAGCCCAAACTGTGGGTCACATGACACAGGGGCAACTGAGATAGAGCCAACCAAGTTCTCCTCCCCCACATGGGTAAGTGCAAACAGCAGAAAAGGAGAAGGGAGAAGAAAAGAGACAGATCTTTCTCTGTAATTTTGTCTACTACCGAGAAACTAGGGAGCCATGAGTAACCAATGTTATGCAGTCCGAGTACCAACAACAGCCGAGGAGGAGGAAGCTGATGTGCAGACACCAAGCAGAGAATGAAGCAAGACTTCCTCACCCTCCAGCTCCAGCTCCAGGCCACCCTGGGGCCAAGAGCGTTTCCCACCTGGGTGGCACAGATCATCTGCGTCTATGCAACAAGTTCCAATCTTGCTGCCGCCCGCCTAGCTGGCTTCCATCGACTGCAGTCCAAGGCCCCAGTAACAGTGAAGGCACATCTAAGAGGTCAGTAACTCCTTGCACACCGACCAAATCTGCTTCTAATTCACCACCACCAACTGTGGTCTCCATGGCACTAGGGAATCTTCCACTTGGCTTGACTGAAATCAACATCTCTGTCTGAGTAACTTGCCTCTCAGCTGTACTCAAGCTGAATGGCACATATGTCACCCCAACACTGAGCACAAGTCACACACAAACGCCCCCACCTGCATGCATGTCACCGTGAGTGCACACAACAGGCCCTCTCCTGAGCCACACTCAGCTCTGACAGTGCTCAGTCCCTGTTCGGGATGCTCCAAACACTAAAAGTTGCATTTCCCAAAGGAGGCACTGTGGAAGGATTGTTCCAGAACAAGGACAGGTAGAACATAGTCCCCAAGTCAAAGCCGGCCCACAAGCTCGGATGTGTAAACAAAGCACTAACCATTCATGTCTTTTATTTTCCACAGCCACAGAGAGTGGAATCAGCACCATGGTCATGATCCATGACCATCTGACCCACAAAGCCCAGGACACTTCCCCTGCAGCCCTCTGCACAAGTCCTGTGTCCAGAACACCAAGAGCAAATCTGCAAGAGCCCTCTGCCCCTGCAAAGTGCAGGTGATTGTGACCACACACAACTGGGGGTGGGAGGAAGCATGCTGTGGAATCCCGCACCCCAGCCAGAATCCCCCCTGCAGCCCAGCCCCTCATTAGACATCCCCGAGGCCTCATTTCTCTGTCCCCAAGCCTCTCTTAGGATGGACAGAAACGGTTTCCAGTGGGGACTGTTTCCAAGAACCTGCAGTCTGAGGTTGCCCTGGCCTTTGCAGGAAGTCACACATGTGCTTCCTGGGCCGACCTGAGCTGAGACACCAGCTGCTTCCATTTGAGAACCCTCCCACCGTGCCCCAGTGCCATCGGCTCCCCACGGCACACGGGGGTGGTGTGGGCTCAGGGCCCTGTTCTCTAAAGGAGCAGATGCCCCCAACCCCTCCCCACTCAGCCCTGCACCAGACGACGCCTCCTGCCCCACACTTGCATCACCGCATCCTCAGCCCCTCCTACAGCTACTGGGCTGTGTCCCCAAGGGTCACTTCTCACTCATGGAGAACGAGTCCAGACAAGAGACATCTCCATTTCTGACCTGGCCCCAAAAGATCCTCAGTTCTAGCTAAGCAAGTCAGCTGGGGAGGTCCCTTCACAGATGGAATCCTGCCACTTCCTCCTCCAAAAAGCAAGTAGGGAGTGTGGGACAAAGAGGGAAGGAGGTGGCCCTATGGGGACAGCAGGTCAGGCCACACCTCCTGCCTCTGAGAAGCCAGACAAGCATGGGCATCCCAAAAGTCAGACCTTCCAGAAACTTCCACAAAGTAGCTACCCCCCACCCACCTCTGGGGAAGAAAGACCCTGGCAAGGATCTTCTTCTTTTTCAGCATGTGTAAGGGGGACTGAGGAAAGGTTAAGGAGGAATGAAAGGCCAAAGATGTAGCCGGAGAAAGCTGGGTGAGAAAGGTGCCTCCCAGGTGCAAATGGAGGAACCCACTCAGGGCGGGGCCAGCTGTGTGTGGAGCTTGAGCCAAAGGCTTTGAAGGCAGGCACTGGACCATTTTAGCCTGAACACCTAAGAGCAGACAGATGTACGTGGGGTAGCAGTTCAGCCACACCTGTCCCAAAGTGGGGAAGCCAGCCCCGGGCCTGCAGAGGGTGCTGCTCCCTTCCACTCCCAGCAGCCCACAGTGGGCCAGCAGCCCACAGTGGGCCAGCAGTCCTGGGACCTCCTGCAGGACTCTAGAGGGCTCCTCTATGGAGACAGAAACCACAACTCCACACAACTCCGGAACAGGACCCCAAGCACGCAAATGACAAAGAGGACCTGGGTCCACCTAAGGAAAGCCACAGGGAGTCATGCAAAATGACAGAGATGGGGCTGGCTGGGGGCAAAGCCACAGGGAGCCGCGGAACAGCAATAAACGCATGTGTCCCTCCGTTTGTGCCCACACCCAGCTGCCCTGCCCAGGTCAGGCTAGGGAGCCCAGCAGGGCCCAGAAGACATCCCAGACAGTCCAGGATCCTTCCTACAAGCCATCAGGCCATGGGCATCACCAGATTGCCCCCAGGCCAGCCAGTGACATGAGGGCACCAAGGGCAGTGCCAAGAAAGTGCTTAGACCCCCGTCAACACACCAGGCTGCCGCCACCAGCATGAAAAAGCCCACAGTCAGCATGGCAGACCTGCCTTTTACAAAACGTGCTGCAGAGGCCAGCTCAGAGGGGAAGTCACTTCCTTTTCACATGTTGGCCTCCGAGTCACATTTTTAAAAGGCCCAGTGTCTGCCAAACAAAGCACATCTGAGAATCGGGTTTGGCCCAAGTGTTGTCTGCATGAACTGTGCATCCAAGTTCGGTTTCAAAAACACATGACCAGTAATGTGCAAAACAGACCCCGTCCATCCCTGAGAAATAAGGTGGGGAGCTGGGGAGGGCAGGGGCAAGGACCACTGCTTCCCGTGGCACCGTCCTGGCCAGTGCATCTGCCTTCCTCCTCTCTCCATAGGCCAGGATCCCACTCTGCTCTGGAAATTTTCTCCTGAATTACAGGAAGCAAAGAAGCTGAGGGTTGGCAGAGAACTGATGCGAAGGGGCTTCGACAGAGCCCAAAGAAAGTGCATGCTATGCAGAAATTATATGTGGATTTCAAAAATTCTTTGTACCAAAATAAACTGATTTTTTATCTGAAAGGTAGAGACAGAGACAGCTCCTGTTGGTTCATGTCCCCCAAGCATCCACAATGGCTGGGACTGGGAGCCAGGAACTCGATCCAGGTGTCCCACATAGGAAGCAGGAACCCAGTTACTTGAACCATCACGTTTGCTCCCCAGGATTTGTGCCAATAGGAAGCCGGAGTCTGGAGAAGGAGGTGGGACTTTACCCCAGACCTTCAACATGAGAAACCATTCAACATCTGCTCCTAAATTTCATCTGATTCCAATGTCCACAAACATCTGGAAGAACCCCAGAACAGACTTCCCTCTGGTGCCTAAACGCCCTCTCCGATAACCTCAAACCCCTCCAGTGCCAGGGACTCTGAGCCTGCCCAAGGCTGCCTGCCTGTCCCTCCAGGACAGCATGAATCAGCAGCGAGATGGTCCTCTCTAAACATGGCCCCACAGTCTGAGCGGGACTGGCAGGTGCCCCGCAGGGACTGACTGCAGAATTCACTGTCAACAAGGACCACAAGTGCTTCTTCCAGTGTGGCTGAGAAGCACGCCTCTCTCTGGCCTGTACTCAGCCAGCTGGTGCTCCAACCGTAAGCGCAAGTCTTCACACTTCTGCCTTGTCAAGCTGTAGCCCACCTGCAGGCAGCGATGAGGTGGCCAGCAGCCCGTAGGCATGGATCTTCGAGAGTGTCCTGACTCTTCAAAGAGGTGACCCCTGCCGTCCCTGCCCCCTAGTTAGAGAGGCCAATGGCCTTCGTCACCACAGTCATCCTGAGTGACCCTCACCCTTTCCAAGCCCACCTACAAGCACTGGGAGGTCTCAAGGATAAGCCATTCCTCCAGCTCAAAAACCCCCAGGACCCACAGGCTCCGTGCAGCAACAGGCCCAGCGGGCATGGACACAGAGCCTCAACCTGCCCTGGGAAGCCAGCTGTTCACCGCTGCCTCTGAGGAGGCAGGTCAGGTGCTCCCAGACCCTACTCCTTTGCAAGAAGTCTTCAGGTTTGTGGAAGTCTTCAGATTTTTTTCTTTTTAAGAAAAAAAAAAACTCCCAATTTTCTTAAACATCAGAATTGTTCTTTGTGAAAGTTGCAAAGGTCAAATCACACAGACACACACCAGCAGGCCTGACTCTGCAAGCTGCCAGGCCTGCTGGGGATGTTCTAAATTTCACTCTTGGACAGAACTGAGCCCCTGCAAAGCTGGGTAAGAATAACAACAGGGTGCACTGACTGAGGGCAGCCCACGCCCCGGGCTGGGGGAGAAGCCAGGGAGGGAGACACAGCAGCTCACCCGCAGGAGGAAGAAGTCAGGGTTTGGAGAGGGGACGCAGTCTGTCCACAGCCAAACACTCTGCGGGAACTGAAGCTGCTATGCAGTCCTGGGTCTGACTTCACAGCTCAAAGCCCCGTCCTCAGGTCATGCCACACAGGATGGTTGCTGGCCAGCTGCTGGCCCCAAGGCTTTTAGCTGCTACAGACGCACTGCGGCGACTACCAAGGGGAGAGAGACCGGGCAGACCCACCATGCTCCCCATTCCTTCACAGCCTCTAGCAGCTTGAAGGCTCCTCCCCACAGCCGTGGAGAGTGGTGTCAGGCAAACCCCACAACACAGCTTCTTACTGGGTGTCCTGGCCTAAACTCCAACTTCAAGGCCATCCTTCACGAGAAGGGAAGAAAGCTCCACTTCCCTTCTGACATCATGGCATAGTGGATTAAGCTACTGCCTGCAGCACTAGCATCCCATATGGGTGCTGATCCGAGTCCTGGCTGCCACACTTCCCATCCAGCTCCCTGTTAATGCACTTGGGAAAGCAGTGGAAGATGGCTCAAGTGCTTGTACCTCTACACCCATGAAGGAGACCCAGATGAAGCTCCTGGTTTCAGCCAGGTTCAGCCCTGGCTGTTGCAGCCATTTGGGAAGAGAATCAGCAGGTGGAAGATCTTTCCCTTAGTCTTTCCTTCTCTCTCTTTTAAATAAAACAATCTAAAAAATAAAGTGACAGGAAGTCTCTCTCACAGGATCAGGTTTGTTCTTATCATAGGCATGTGTGACGCTGCCAGGGCACTGTCTTTGGACAACCCAATAGGAGGATTCCACGCTGAGACACAGTCCAAGTTCCTGGCCTACTCCAAAAGCAGCAAGCCCAAGGTCTGAAGACACTGGCAGGTAGGCTGAGTACAGCAGAGGTCTGAGGGAGGCCAAGGGAGGACCCAACTGTTCCTAGTCCATAGGCAAGTCTTCACCCCAGTCTCTGCCTCATCTACAGATGGTGGCTGATGCGTCACATGCTGAAGAAGGTGCCCAGGACAGCCAGGTCACCCACTTGATTTATGAGGGGGCCAGGAAGACTTCATCTTTCTATGGGGGTGCCCAACTTTGTTGTGCATCTCAAAATCTATCAGCAGCCTGCAGACCAGCCCTGGCCTGAAGCTTGGTATTGGGCCAGGGAAAATGAGAAGTTGGTTTGAAAGGTCTTCAGCACCCAGAAAAAGGGGCAGACATCAGAGAGGCAGCCTTGTAGTGCAATGTCTGGCCATGAGGCAGGCCCATCAGGGAGCAGCAAGGGGCCACGGACAGGATCTCAGAGATTACCCATCCTCTGCCTACCCCAGAGTTGCTCACACGCTGGCTGTGGAGGTCCTAGAGATCATAGCAGCCTCCTGGTCAACAAGAGAACAGAGGGACACGTCACAGCACACCACAGATGCCCTGCAATGCGCTTGGACCAAGGTTCTCCTTATACCACATAAGATTTGTGTGAGATGATGCTGTCTACCTTTGGGCAAACCTAAGTGTTGTGATCCCATTCACAGTAGGACCAATTAAGCAAGCATGTTAGTAGGCTGGGAGTGTTAAATGCATTTTCTGCTCACATATCTGTGACCATGATGGGTTCATCAGGGCTCCAAGGCAAGGAGCACCTACACTCGGCTGCCTTGCAGGTGTCCGGCCATCCTCCCACTGGACAGGCTGGCTTGAGTCCTTATCCAAACACTCAGGATGCTGAACAGGGCAGATCCGCCTAGCCAGGCACTGGGAACTTCTTCCAGGCAATGACAGCCAAGTGAAGGAAGTGACAATTGCTCAAGCAACAGCCCCTGTCAGTGGGCGCTGGCCCATGCTTAGGGAGATGGCACTGGAGAGTGGGAAATATGCAGGTTCGCTGCCATGCACAGAACAGAGGCCCAGGCTGAGACTGATAGCTCTTTGCACACAGCTGGGCTAACTCCAGGCTCCGGTCACCCGTGGCCACCCAATGAAATGACCATCATCTGGGCTTTGGGTGTCCCAAAACCCCTCACATGAGTTCCACATCATCTTTCCAGTTTGGAAAGAAATGTTTTGCTATTTTCAGGGGAAATAAAGGACTTGGTGGGCCGCAGGCTAAGATCTGGAGTACAGACCTAGTGGCCTTTGAGGGAGGATAGAGAGCAGGTAGCACTCTGGCTGCCTGGAGACGTGCACTGGGAGTACTGGGGTCTGTCTTTCCCCAACTCCTGGCACTCCTCTTGCCCACCTTGGAAATGCACGTCACTTGCTGGGCAGTAACTAGGGGACAAAACATGGCTCGGCTTCCTCAGAATTGGGGCAGTGAAATGTTCCTGAAAGAAGCTCCAAGTTTGCTCCCAGCATTTTGGTTGTGGGCCTGGAGGCAGCTTCTCTGTTCACTGTGGCAGGCTGTCAGGAAGGCCAGCCACTGCTGTCCTAGGCCTCGACTGAACAGTGTGCATATTTTTCTATCTGTGATGGCTATTCCAGAACATGCTTGGAGCCCCTCCAGTGTGGTAAGCAACCAGCCCAAAAAGCCTGGGAATGAGCTCTCAGAGTGGCAGAGGCAACACAAGCACACAGCGACAGTGATAATACATGTCCTCGCTCTCGCCCACACCACCCCGTTCAATCCTTCCGGCAGCCAGCCCTGAAGGCAGGGTGAGCAGAACCCATGAGTGAGGCTTGCTCAAAGGGACAACTCCCAGGCTACAGCCAGAGCACCAGAACGGATCCACACCCAGACAGCTGATGACTAGGCCTGATCTCCATCTCCGTCCCATCATTTAAAATCTCTAAAGCAAATGGAAAACCACTGTCCTGGCTACATGCGAAACAATCTGGTACATGAGGATATTTTGTCTCAGCAGTTACTCCCACAGCATGCCATGATCACTACAGTGAGTGAAGCGCAACTCTCTCTCTGCTACAGGTGTCTAGTGTTTGAGCTATACCCCCAACAGGAATCTCACCAAAACCCTACCCCATCGTCAGCTTGGGAAGTTCTTCAATTGGAAAAGCAGTACATGCTCACTCTAGAGGCCAACCAACCCAAGGCTTCCTCCCACTGAATGTCCCTGTAACACGTGCACACACACACACATATGTGCACACACATACCTTGGAGGGGAGTCCCCTTCTTGCCTCACTCTGTAGCAGTGTGCCTGATCATTCCTTGTTCTATTGCCCTCAAGGAGGATACACAAAATCGGTAGTTTTAATTATCCAGGGACAAATAGTTCAAGTTCACGAAACCAAGGGCACCTCTACAGTGCAGATTCCCAGAACTCCCAGGTTTGGTGAATCCGGGATAGCCCAGACTCCAAGTTCTTACACCCTCCTCCCAGGTGAAGCTGAGGCCAGTGGTCCAGGAACCATCCAGGGAGATGGGTTGCCATGAGCAAAGAAGGCATCACGCCTACCCATTACTTACTAGAATGTTCTCTGCCTACCTACTCCCACTGCCTCCACCCCTACTGCCCTCTCCAAACAGCCTCACTTGGAGACTGAGTCGCCGCCACAGCCTGAAGGCCCCTAACTGTGGAGTGACTGTGCCACTGTTTGCCAAGCACTATGCTGGGCAAGCCAACCTGTGCTATTGCATGCATGCACACACACAAACACACAGAGAACCCGAGTCTGCATGATTCCACAGCAGGGTTCCCACCTTATGGCCTTCTCTCCGCCCATCTACTTTTATAACTTTGTTTTTGTTTGGCTTGGTTTGGTTTGGGGGGGGGGGTTGTTTGTTTTCACTTAAAAAGCAGAGACGGGGTGGGGGGGGAAGGTATCCAAATTCCATTTGCTGATTCCCTCAGATATTTGCAACAGCCGGGGTTGTGCCAGGCCAAAATCAGGAGCCTGTATCTTAATCCAGGTGTACTGTGTGGGCGGCAGGGACTCAATACTTCAGCCAGCATCTACCACCTCCCAGAGTACACATTAGCAGGAAGCTGCAGTCAGAAGTGGTGCTGGGACTCAAACCAGACATTCCAAAATGGGATGTGGGTGTCCCCAGTGTCACTTAACCCCTGTCCCAAACACCTGCCCCTGACTTCAGCTTCATTCTATCCAAATTGGATTTTCACCCCCTCCCATTGATCCCCAACTTTAAAAGCAACATATCCCACAACTAGATGAAGCATCTTGAGCACAACTATTAGCAAATTCTTTCTCTAGAACAAAGCTGATATTTTCCTCTTAGCAGCACTGACCTTCCTAACCTCTTCTGACTTCTGACCCGTGGACAGACAGTGCTAAAGAGCACAGAAAACAAAGACAGTGAGATAAATGTTGCCAGCATGACTCAGCTTTGTAGATCAATGTCACAGAGCCATCGACGGTCTCTCCAGCCACCTGGACCATCTGCCTCAGGCTCTCTGGGCACCCTGCACCAGTCCTTATGTAACACCTGACACTTCTGTAACTGCAAGCTGTACAGTGACTTCCCACACATTTATACATTCTGCAAGGGCAAGGAACACAGTAGGAACTCATATGTGCTAAACTCAATCTAAGCAAACTGGAGCAGTACATTCTTAGCATTTCTTCCAAATTATTCCAGGTGACGTAATCCCATGCTTTCGGCAGAAAACAGTCAGGCCTCGGCCATTTTCAAAGCACACCATCCACGGCCATGTCGTGACAAAGTCAAGCAGTGTGGAGCTGCTCATGGAGGAGAGGGAGGCCTGACCTGGGCAGATGGGACCAAGGACAGAGTTCCAGGTTAGTTGAGAGTCAAGACATAAATGAACTCAAAATACCACAGCCAGACAAAAGCTGTGTCAGGAGGCCAGGGCCAGAAGTCAAAGAAGCATCCATTTTCGGAAGTCAGGGGCCAGGGAGTGACCTCCATTTCTGCCTCCATTTCCCCAAAGTGATACACCTTTGGAAGACCTTCCATCCAGAGAAGCCACTGATCAAAGATAAGATATTTTACTGGCCAAGACTAATGTGAATGTCCCATGAGACAGCAGGTACAGAACCTGGTTCTCAGCCACACTCTTTAACAGAAATGAAAACACACCTGCTCCTTCATGTCCTTGAAGGTGGCTAGGTATCTCATCAGTTGAGTCCTCTTCTCAAGACCAGGACCATGGAGTGGTAAGTAAAGCTGCAACCTGCAGCACCACATCCCATATGGGCGCCTGTTCAAGTCCCAGTTGCTCTAGTTCTGATCTGGCTTCCTGTTAACATGCTTTGGATGCACCAAATGCTTGGGTCCCTGTACTAGCGTAGGCGACCCAGAAGAAGCTCCTGGCTCCTGGCTCCTGGCTTTGGACTGACCCAGCTCTGACCATTGCAGCCATTTGGGGAGTGAACCAGCAAATGTAACATCTCTCTTTCCCTCCCTTTCTTTCAATCTGTAACTGTCTTTCAAATACATAAATATATCTTTAAAGAGTCCTCTACTCCTATTCCCATCGTCCATCCATCCATCTCTCTCTGTCTCTCTCTTTCTCTCCCCTAAGGCACTGTGAAGCATACAGGTCCCCCTGCCTGCATGCAGCTGCCTCATTCCACTGCAGTCAAATCTGTCAGGGAGAATAGAACCCAAGCTGCAGGAAGTCAGGCCTTTATGTTCAGGGGGCAGTCGGAAACCTTGCTCATCTGCCCTGGACAGCATATTGAAGGCACCCTCCCTGGCTGTCAGAAGTGGGAGGTCAAGCATCAGGAACCCAAAAAGTGGGCCCTGAGCAAAAAGCAGCTGCCCATGGGAGGGGGCGTTTTGTTGGGACTCAATTCTCTGCCCCAAACAAAACTCTCCCTTGAACACTTCCCACGTGTGCCTCAACAGGGAAGGGGAAGTCTGGCAGAACCCGGGGTGGACGTGGAACAAAGGAAGTCGCTGGAGGTGAGTCAAATTCTACACTTTCATGCATATCTACAGCAAAGCTGGGTCCTGGGGACCAGTGCATACCAACCGCTACAGTGGAATGCTTTCCAATAAGCCAATGGCCGTGGTCATGTGAAGGGGGCCAGTGTCGCAACAGACAGGGGGTCATGCCTGCTGACCTGCTGCCCCGGCAAGCTTGGCTCCAAGCCCCACTGTGGCCATGTTAAGCCCTGTACCTACAATAGGCCTCCAAGTAGTCACCAGTCAGCTTTATCTTCCTATAGCTGCATCAAAGTCATGGGCGCCTATTTTTGTTGTATGGAGGCATAAAAGAGATGCTGCATAGAACTCCATTTATACCTGCTGGAGTGAGGAAGTCTGGGAGGAAATACCTTACTTCTGGTAGTTATCTCAGATGGTGACGGCTCAATTCTTTAATATTCTTTCTATGTTCTTATTTTCCTGCATTTTCAAAGCCCGTTAAGGAGTAAATATCATGCCCACAATCAAAGAGGTTTCTACAAAATGGGACTCTTATGTTTCCTGTCCACAGCAGCACTGCTCTCAGTGGTCAAACAGGGCCGCTGCCCAAGTGTCCACTGCTGATGGGCAGATAATAAGTGGACTACGGTCTAGCCATGCGATGGAATGCCATTGAAGCTCGCAGGTTCGGACACACATGGCAACAGGGACGGACAATGAGGCCACCGCAAGGAGAGATATAAGCCAGCACAGAAAATAGCACCCTGTGCGATCCCACTAAGGCGAGGGGCTGAGAGGGAAAGCCAGAGAGATAGACCATGGAGTGGTGGCTGCCAGGGATGGAGGCAGAAAGGATGGGGACAGTGGCTCAGCTTGACAAGATCAAGGTCACTACGCCTGGGCAACATGACCAGGGTCAGCAACCCCCCAACTCCACACTCCAAAAATGGGTACACTGGTAAGTTTCACGCTGTGCTTACCTTTACAGAAATATAGAGGCAGGTATTTGGCACAGCAGTTCTGCTGCCACTCAGGAGACCCACATCTCAAGTGGTCCCCTCAGGACGGCCATGGCCATCGGCTTATTGGAAAGCATCTTACGGTTCCCATCCCAGCTACTCTGCTGATTGTGAGCTCTGGAAGGCAGAGGTGGTGGCTCCAGTACTCGGGTCCCTGTCCCCCACTGCGGAGGACACACTGTTTTGGCCACATCAAACCTCTCACCATGTCCCACACCGCTATTCCTGTTCTTCTGGGCTTACTGTTCTCTCTTCATGAAATGGCTTTTACTATGCGGTGAGCTCTACTCATCCTTCCAAACCCTACTCAGAAACCCTTTCTCTGTAACAACTTCTCCTGCTTCCAGCATTGTCCTGGCATCTATCGCACTGCACCATAACTGACTGGCCTGCTGTGTAACTTAACTGTCATTCTGGGAACCCTCAAGTCCCTCAAGGACAGGGAAAAGACTTCTTTTTGTCCTTTTTGGTGTTCCTGTCTCAAACGTACACTAGGAACTCTGTAAACGGAACCCTCTGGATTCCCTGCGGCATTCCTGCCTGTCCTTGTCACTCCCTTCTCAGTCATCCAGCAGGTGGTTCTGCTGGATTCCTCATCTTCCTGAGTGAGCCCCCAGCTGGGATCAGGGAAAGCCTGGATCTGCCTCCTTCTGCACCTGTTCATACACACCAACTCTATTTCAAGTTTGGCAAACACTGTGAACACCCATCACACCCTAGACCTGTCTCAATGCTAGCAAAACACAAATGCATAAGCAAACCAAAGGCCTGTTCTTCTATACCTTTCTCCCTGGTCTGCAGCCACAGGCAGGCCACTGAGGATTCAATCTGCTGGTCTACCACAGAGTGCAACCACACAGCTTCTGAGGCTGCAGGGGCAGAGGGGGTAAAACAGCTGAGAGCTGGACACCAACAAGGAGTCAGCTGAAAGACCTTCTATGGAAGGAACATTCCAGACAGTGGAATGTGAAGGCCCAAGTGTGAAGGCCCAAAGTGGGTACAGATCCAGAGAATACAAGGGGCCAGCAGGGGACAATATGGAGGGAAGACGACGAAGGGGCGTGGTCAGACCAGGGAACAAGGTGAGGGAGATCCCAGCCCTGGAAGTCCATCCAAGACCATGTCAATCAGGGCTGCACTATCTCCCAGCAATAGCAAGAAGGACAGCTGAGCTCTCCAGAACTGGGCAGGCTGAGACCCATAAAAAGCACCAGGCCAGCGGCACTGCTGAGCTGACCCTGACCTGTAGTGGCTCGGTCCCTTCCCTGCTCAAAGTACCCTCTAGAAAGAGGCAAAAACGGAGGGGACTAGCAAGAGAAGCAAGGCAAGGAGCTGGTGCAGCCCGATGTGGACCACAACAGGCTGGGGGAGCAGGCATTGGTTTCTCCTAGAACAGGGCCTATCGGAATGCACACCTGTTTTTTCCACCCGGCACATCTTTATCTCTAATTTCACAGAACACACACAGGCTAGCACCACTCCACACACAGGCTGGCACAGGGATTGACTGGGGACGGTGCCAAGGAGCCCCATCTACCAGCCCAGGTATTTCATAAGCATTGACAAGCAGTCAGCCGTGAATCACTTCATGGGGAGACTGAGCCCCAAGACCCTGCTTCCTGAGTCCCAGGCAGTCACAAGCCCCACCCCTAAAAGAGGTAGCCCTGTTCCCTTCCAGATGCCTAGAGAGACAATGGGTTACAAGAATAAGCCCAGGAGTGGGGGTCGCATTTGGCACAGCTGTTAAAACACCACTTGGGACACATGCACCCCAAACCAGAAGGCCTGGTTCAGTTCTGACTCCACTTACAACTCCAGCTCCCTGCAGAGGAACATCCTAGGAGGCCGCAGGTAATGCCTCAGGTCCTGGGGTCCGGAATGAGCCCCAGGCTGGGGCTGGTCAGGCATTAAAGAATAAAACTACAGATAAGAGATCTCTCTCTCTCTCTCTCACTCTGCTATTCAAATACATTTTTAAGACGTTAAAAAGCAGCAACCTGGCCTCTTCTCCCACGCACACAGGTCTCCTGCCCTGCTAGACGCCACTGCCTCATCTTTCAAGCCAAGGGACCACTCAGCACCACCTCCCAGGCCATTAGCACTGGGCATAGGACTCCATTCCGTCATGTTTATTGATCACCGACTGGACAGCAAGCTCTGGACTCCGGCGCAGCACCACGCAGACCACCCGCCATTCTCCTGGAGCCGGACAGACCCTGGAAGCACTGGGAAGCCAGAGGGGTTCTCTGGCATCTGTCTCCATGCCTACAAGGCTGTCACATTGCAGGATGGTGTGAGGCAACCACATCAGAGAGTGCAGGGGGCACCTATGAAAAGAGAGTGCATGGTTGTGCCACGCCCAGGGGACATCCGGTGAGGAGGGGAAGGGCTGCCTCAGCAGAGACAGAGGTCTGGGGAAGGGCAGGTGTCAAAGCTTAGGCCAACGCCCAGCCCCCATGCACCCCTTGGCCTGGGCCACTGCTGCATCTGCACCTGGCCTCCCCTCGCAGCACACAGCAGTGCCAACGATTTGATTTCTATGGACATCAGCTTTTAATCTGTGAGATGAGAATAACGACTACTGCCCAAAGCTCCAGGGGTCACAAAATGAGCCCTTGAACACACTACCAGGATGCAGCAGCCAAAGGGCTCCTGCAGGAGCCAAACGAAGTAGCTGCCTGAAGCCCAGCCCGAGTGAAGGACAAATAGAAGTTTTTGGAAAGGGAAGATTGTCCTCACATATTTTTGGTGGTTTAAAAAATAACAATACTGGGCCCGGCGGCGTGGCCTAGTGGCTAAAGTCCTCGCCTTGAACGCCCCAGGATCCCATATGGGCACCGGTTCTAATCCCGGCAGCTCCACTTCCCATCCAGCCCCCTGCTTGTGGCCTGGGAAAGCAGTTGAGGATGGCCCAAAGCTTTGGGACCCTGCACCCGCGTGGGAGACCCAGAAGAGATTCCTGGTTCCCGGCATCGGATCGGCGCTCACCAGCCCGTTGCGGCTCACTTGGGGAGTGAAACATCGGATGGAAGATCTTCCTCTCTGTCTCTCCTCTCTGTATATCCGGCTTTCCAATAATAATAAAATCTTTAAAAAAATAATAACAATACTAATAACCTTCATGGGGTCAGTGTTTGGCACAATGAGTAAAGCCTCTACCAGCAGTGCAGCATCTCATATGGGTGCTGGTTTGTGTCCCAGCTGCTCCCCTTCTGATTCAGCTCCCTGCTAAGATGCCTGGGAAAAGCAATGGAAGATGACCCAAATGCTTGAGTCCCTGCGCCCACATGGAAGACATGGAAGCTTCAGCCTGGTCCAGCACTGGCCATTGTAGCCATCTGGGGAGTGAAACAGCAGATGGAAGATCTCTCTCCAACTCTCTGCCTTTATCTCTCTCTTTCAAATAAATAAATAAATCTTCATTTTAAATTAAATGAAATGTTTAAAACTCCAGGGATGTGTTCAAATGCTCTGGTCTGGTGTGGTAAGCCCAACTTGCCTACTCCCCTCTCCGTCAATGAGTGACCATGGGCTTCTGCCTCTACAGGGTCCAATTCCTCCAGCAAGCATCTCCTCCTCCTAGGACAGATGGGGAGACTAAACAAACAACAAAGAACACATCTTTCCAAAAAAAAAAAAAATCTGCATTCCCATGAGACAGAAATAAGGGAAGACATCGTGCACTGAATATGTGCCCACCAGCACCCAGTCACCCGCCCACTCCCCCTGGTGTGATGATGTTAGGAGCGGGGGGCGGGGGGGGCTTTGGGGGTGACTGGAACAAAATGAGATTGTGAGGGCAGGCCCTTTGGCTGGGATTAGTGACCTTACGAATGGACTTCAAAATGTTTTGGGTGTTCCCACCCCCAGCACGATGGTATGCAGGCTAATCTTCCAACTTGGTATTAGCACCCCACAGGGGCACTGGTTCCACTTTCCATCCAGCTCCCTGCTTGTGGCCTGGGAAAACAGTGGAAGACGGCCCAAAGTCTTGGAACCCTGCACTCAAGTGGAAGACCTGGAAGAAACTCCTGTCTCCTGGCTTCACATCAGCCCAGCTCTACTGGTAACAGCCATCTGGGGAGTAAACCTGAGGATGGAACATTTGTCTCTCTATATATTTCTCTCTATCTGTGTGTGTGTGTGTGTGTGTGTGTGTGTGTGTGTATAAAATTCTGACTTTCAAATAAAATAAATCTTTTTTAGAAAAAAAATGAAATTAAAAGACAGATTCATTTTTGTGCCCCAAATTCCAAAATCCACACCTAAAATTTTTCCCTGCTGCATATTTTCTGTGAAATTTATGAAGCCCCCCTCCTAAGCAGGGATTTCAATTTTATGCTTTTGCACCAAAATAATCTGACCCTGGAATTGCAAGTTCCATATCGGCAGAAGGAAAGAGGAAAGGTTGAGGAAGTGCATGAGAGTGCCTGGGACAGACTGCCGGCTCTGCGCCCAATGCTGGCTTTCTGCTCATGAGCGCCCTGTGAGACATCAGTGATGGCCCAGGCCCCACCGTGCAAGCAGGAGACCCAGCCTGGGATCCAGACTCCAGCTGTCGCACGGGATGGAGGATCTGCCTCTGTTTCACTACCTTTCAAAAAACTAAAAACAAATCAGACCTTAAAAGAAGACCGAGCCCTCTCCCCCCCGCCCCCACACAACACACATGAGCTCTGGAAGGTCACAAGCACACTTCGACAGGGGCAGCTGATCCCATAGCGGAAGCAGCCCACGCCAGGAGCTAAAACTGCCAACACCTTGATCCTCAATGGCCAGGCCTCCAAGGCTGTGAGAAATAGCTGAAAAGTGCCCTGTCTGTGGCATTGTTACAGCAGCCCAAACCAACTAAGATGCATGGCAAGGAAACCAAGTGCTCAGCCAATGAAATTACCAGAGTAAACTTAGTACCTTGCCAGCTACTCTCTCAACTGGTCACATGCCAGACCTCCATCAGCATGTCTGCCCTCGAGTGCCCACAGCTGACACACATCAGTGCAACAAAGGATGGGCTCTGGAGGACAAGGGCAGCCAAGGACCTGGAGTCACCATACCCAGCAGGGGAGGCCTTGCTGCAGCTGGCTCAAGGGCCATCAGGCCTAAAAACAGGCCCTGGCTGTGCATTGGAAGCCCAACACAGGCACAAGCAGTGGGGACACTGTGAGATGGGAAGGGGGTACGGAGGATCGCATGGAAGGGCCCAGCATGACTCTAAGAGCATGGGTCCATGATGGAGACAATGATCGAACCCAAGGCAGCAGCCCCTGTCCCATCACCCAGGCTCTTTAAAGGCCTCAGCTTGAATTCAAAGGGTTGCAAACTGGGGACCCAATAGGCTCACACCACCCTATCCCACCGATGGGCTAGTATGGGCGACACAGTGTGTTGTAAAAATTGAGCCAGCATCTAAAAACCAGGAGATGGTGTTTAGAAGCCCAGATGCCCCCAAATCACTGCAAGCACTGACCATCCAGGGATGACCTCTGACAGGCAGTGACAGGCCAGAGCCATGCAGCAGCTATGCCCCAGGTGGGCCCCATAGTGGACCACAGTCCCCTCCACCCTGCTTTCCTGACCTGCCTTCTGTGCTTGGCCAGCCCTGCTTCCACCGCCCTGAGCTCCTTAAGAAGGTTTCAATCACCGAATGCCACACACACTTTCAGACTCAGGTCAGCCTGGTACCAAACTGGAGGTTGCACATGCTTGATTTCCTTCTCTTTGTTTATCATCATATTCCCAGAAAACTCTTAAAAAGCAAAATAAAGAAACTGTATCTTTCCCTTTGCATCTCTCCTAAGGCCCAGCACCAAATACAAAGTAGGTCATCGGTGTTTGCCAAATGAATGCATGAGTGAATGTGTGAGTGGATAAGTAAGTGCACGGTCCTCCAGGATGGCCCTCTGCCCCTTCCTCCCTCAGCTCAAGCCTTGCGCTATTCAGAGGACAGCCTGAACTGAATATGGATATATAACAAGAGGTCAAACATGGTGGCACAGCGGATTAAGCCACCGCCCACCTCACACACATCCTGAAGTGGAGCGCTGATTGAAGCCCTGGTTGCTCCAGTTTGTTCTAACTCACTGTTGACATACCTGGGAAAGCAGAGCACCACTGCCCAACCCAGGTGAATGTGAATGACCCAGACGGAGTTCCCTGCTCCTGGCTTCAACGTGGCCCTGGCTTGGGCACTGCAGTCAGCTAGAAAATGAGCTTCAGATGGAAGATCTCTCCCCACCCCCACCTTTTCTGTCACTTTGCCTTTCAAAAACAAATCAAGTGGATCTTACAAATATAAATATAAAAATAAAGCACTCAAGTCCACTTGTGTGTTCCTGTCACAATATTATCCTAAGATAAGATGGAACCAGGAACTCTGAACAAATGCAAACCACCACTTAGGCTGGTGGCAGGAAATACCGGAGCCCAGGAGACCCAGTGCTCACTGAGCTCTCTGAGGGCAGGGTGAGAACCAGGAAACAAATGTTCTGAATTTCAAAGCAGACAAAGCTGGCCACTTCCAGTTTGAAGAGAGTGATCTCACAGGCAAGGTTCCCAAACAGAGGGTGCAGAACCACTCAGGTGCACTCAGGGCAGGAACCTATGTCCACGGCAGCATACTCCACTCCTTTCCCTCCCAGTGACAAGGCTCCTAGCCCAGGAGATTGCAGGACTACAGCTGACAGAACACACGCAGTACAAGGAGACAGGGGGACCAGCCAAAGAGGCCAATCCGACCCCGGGGTAAGGTTAAGGGTAGCAGCACAGATGGCACAAAGGAGGTGATGGCTGTTCCTGTTCCCCAACCCTGTCAAGTACTCACACTCAGAATTCAGCGCTTTTCTCCAGGCTGGGTGCTAGTGGTACCACCCTTGAGAAGATCTTCTGGCAAGACCTCTTCAAAGACAGGAAGCTCTAACCCAGAATCCTGGCACCTGCTGGAAAGCAGGAGCCAGCTAACCCCCATTCCTAAGTGGTTTCGGGTGGTTGAGCCTAGGTTAGGGCTGCCCTTGATTCAGGACGTGGGCTTGCAGGTCTCTCGGGATCACTACCACCCTCCCCTCTCTCCACCGCCCCCACCAAGCAGGGTTCTCTGCCAAGTACCCCAAGACCCTGAAGTCTGCATGCCAGTATGTACCTGCCCCCAAGGACTTTGGAGAAAGTCCGTGTCTGAGATGACCACCTTACATCAGCAAACGAGGCTCATCGAAGTCGGGGGCTGTCACTCAGGGATCCAAGCACCCATGGGGTGGTTGTGGAAGAAGGCACACCACCATCCATGAAGTCCCAAAAGGTAGGAACCATTCAGCCAATGGGAAGGCAAGACGAACAGCACAACATATGAAAAACAGGCTTGCACAGGTCAGGACAGTGCAAAGACAGAACACACAGGGCTTGGCTGGGTGAGCACCAATCACTGGAAATGCGCCACTGCATGGCTCATGACCACCCGGCAGGTGCATGATCAGGGGGCTCTTGCATGTCTGATCATGCAAGAGAAGACATGCGTCTAAATATTTCCACAACAGAACAGAACCCTGTGGAGACACTCCCTTTGTTGGATCAGAAAATTCTCCACAGAGAAATACAAAGAAATTGAATCAACAAAGCACACAGTTCTGTTGTTAAATTTAAAATCTAAGTTCCCACCAGACTCTACAGGGTGCAAAAATCTGGTGAGGTGGGCCATTTGCTCCCACCCAACCTGGCAGCGCCCAGGGAGGAAGGTCCCAGGCACGAGGCATTATTCCTGGTTTTTGGCCCCATGGGCTTCAGAGGCCAGAGCAACAAAGGCAAAGACAGAGCTCACAGGACGAACAATGGGCCCGACTGGGAGACCACAGTCGTTGTCACAGAACCACCATCTGCCCCAGCCATCAATTTTGCAAGGGGCAGCATGGGCCAACAATGTGTGCAGGAGTGGCCGGCCTGGGAGAAGCCTGGCCTTGTGACCTTCGATGGGGTGCTCACTCTCACTGGCCTCAGTTTCCCCACCTCAATAATTAATTTCCTTGTCCACTGTGGAGGGTACTGTGGGAGTGAGCTGGGTGCACAGCGGGAAGCCACAGGCACCAGAGGGCTCCTGGTGCAGCAGTAGCCTGGGCTGCATCTAGCGCGTGCCAACTCTACAGACATGAAATCTAACTCCCTGGAACGGAACACTGAGAAATGCCAAGTCCAGGGAAAAAGTTGAGGTCAGGTCGACCCATTTCCTGACCAAATTCCTTACCTGGTAATACACGTTGATAGGTTGCTTTAAAAATAAATAAACAGATAAATAAAGATGAAAGGCATGAAGTCAAAGAATGCGCCGGAGGCATCCATGCTGAGGTTGGCCCCCAGGTAGACTTCCCTGGGCCTCTGGCAGCCACGACCCCTTCAGAAACCAGATGAACCCGACCCCCCAAACCCCAGACTGGCCCAAATGCTGCAATTCCTCCCCCAGCCTCTACTTGCACACAGCGTCACCCCAAGAGGAGCCTGAAGCAGCACCAACTTGCCACCAAGGGCATTTTCTGAGGCAGGGGCGGGGGACTGGCTTTAGGGCCATTCCTGCTGCTTGGTCAAGGGCTTGTTTCTTGGTCAGTCATCAGCAAGGCTGAGAACTAGCCAGTCACCATCACACTGCGAGCCAAGGAGGAGGGGGGGCTGGGAAGAGGAAGGTACTCAGCTCCTTAAGCCCCAGCATGCTGGTTTCCACCAGACTGATCGGCTAAAGACTGTGGACAAGACCTGGGGGGTGAGGAGCCCCGCACCCGGTGGCCACTGCCCTCACCAAGAATGCCAACAGGTAAAGTGAGCAGGGCACCATCACCACTACGGCCTGGGGCACTGAGCGACCGACCAGTGGCTGCAGCACCTGGAAGCAGGCGTGGCCACCTCAGCTCACCGGAGCCCCAGGTGTCCAGTGGTTACTGCAGGCCTGGGCCCTGACAGCCACAGAGGAGGTGCCCCGCATGCCCTCTTTCCCTCGGAGCCCACGACACGCCCTTATGCCGCACCAGGCATTGCCACAACCAGAACGCAGACAGACATGGAGGGGCAAGGGCCAAGGCTGTGCTTGCAGTATGTCCTCGGGGAAAGGGTTATCAGAGGGCAGGGTGGACAGCCCCCCAGCTGACCGAAGGCCCTGGTGAACGGGAGAAGACACCACACACACACACACACACACACACACACACACACACACACACACACACCATGCCTTCAGCTCTGCAGCTGCATCCTTCCTTTCTGCTTCCTCCTGCCTCACATGGATTTGGGGAGCTGAAACCACACCCGGAGGTCATCCCACCTTCCCGGCAGGCTTCTCCAGGGTGGAGGAGCAGAAAGCCGGGCGGCGCCTGCCAGCCCCACAGCCACACGCAGAGGTGCTTTGAATGAGAGCTGCTGACCCCGCACGCTGGTGCAGGCAGCCACGGGGCAGCACACCGTGCAAGCCAAGCTCCCTCCTTACGCCTAAATGCCTGCATTAGCCTGGATCAATATACCCCATAACCGTTAATCCATGGCCAC
The DNA here is from genome assembly GCF_030435755.1 of Ochotona princeps. Lineage (NCBI taxonomy): Eukaryota > Metazoa > Chordata > Mammalia > Lagomorpha > Ochotonidae > Ochotona > Ochotona princeps. The sequence continues at coordinate 38,533,306 of NC_080852.1, read as the reverse complement.
CCAGGCCAGCAAGAGACACCGACAAAGAAGTGCCACCCAACGATGCTGCCGGCGCCTGTGCACACACTATGTGAATGCCAGAGAGAGAGGCAGACCTAAAACCACCACGACAGATAAAAATCAAATGGGGCACAGGCAGCAGCCGCCACAGGGTGGGAAGAACACACATCAGCCTTGAGGGGCCTCTGCCATGACGGTGACTGTCAAAATGGCCTGAGAGTGACATGTCAGCGCTAAGATGATGGAGTAGTCACGACACTCCCAAAGTCAGGCATAGGACCCTCCTTGCACCTGCAATGCAGAGAATGCATGCCCAGGAGAACGTTCTGATCTGCACGCCAGCCCCAGAGCTCCCCATGGCTGAAGCGGGCCAACCTGTGCTGCCGCAGCTGGGCCCTTCCACAATGTGGTTACAGATGCACAGCGGCACTGGGCGATGGCAGGGAGGGAAGCCGGGCAGGGACAGAGCTGGGGCCGAGCAAAGGGGAAGGAGGCAAAACCCCCAGCCCACGCCTCACCTTTGATTTGAGCTTCGTACTCCGCGATGATCTCTTTGTCTTTCTTGAACTTAGTTTGAGATGACATCTTCCAAAGCGGCTGAAGGCACCGACAAGCTGTTGGGTTTCTTTCTCCTTTTCTTCCTGTATCCTCTCTCTTGAGCAACGATAATCACACGGCTCTGCTTCCCCGGGTTTGGGGAGCTAACCTCTTTCCCCAGCTCTGGGTCTGTGAAGCAGGGGCCCCAATCCTCCTTCAGGGAGGAAAATGTTCTTTATTCACAGGGAAACAGCTGGAGTGAGCCTGCTCTGGTCAGCTCCTCTTGCAAAAGAAGACCCACCCTAGCAGCATGGTAACCTGCCCCAGATTTTCAAGAATTTTCTTCCAAAAAAATAATAGCTGAGAGCACTTAGGCACACACACACACACACACACACAATCACGCGTGCACACTCACCCAGACATGCATACACACAGTCGTGTGTACACACACATCTACACTCACACACACACACCCTCACACGCACACAACACACTTACTCGCTCACACACACGCACACATCCACAGAGAGGCGCGGTGCCTCCTGGGTCTTGCAGGCAGCTCCTGGCTCGCCCTCCAAGGCTCAGTGAAGGAGATGGTCAGGTTGCCAAAGGGACGGTCATCTCGCATCCTCCCTCTCCCTCCGGTGCCTCAGGTCTGACAGCCGAGTGAGGATCCAAGCCAGCAGAGCAAGCTGCAAGTTTTCCCGCTGCACTGCTCGTCTTCCGTGAAGCGGCCGACTCCTCGCTGCTCGCCCTACAGGGCTGGCGGCAGCCGAGCTCTCCCCCACCGCCTCGCCTCGTCACTAGGCTCCGCCTCCCGGATTTTATAACAACTGACACATTGTAGCCTGCAGGAGAGCAGCAGCAATCACTGCAAGGCTCACAAAGGGAAAAGGCAGCAGCAGAAAGAACTGGGTTGGCAAGGCCCGGGAGGCTCCTGCTGACTCCAACCGCGAGCCGCTGCAGGGATTTTTCTGTCAAACACCAAAGACCTCCCTTTTCTTGGCCAGGTGCAATCCAATTCAGCTTGTACGTGGAGGGCGTGCCCCGGGTTTGGAGTCCAGGGCAGGGCCTGACCCATGCGGGGAAGGGCCTGTGATTCGTTGAGCCAGTTCTTGGTGCAGGGACAATGGCCAGCATTTGGGGCTTTGCAGTTTCACAAAGTCTTTGAGACCAGCTCTGCAAAGAGGACCTGAGCCAGTGGCTTGTGGGGTTCTGGGCAAACTCAAAACTCACTGCGTCCCATTTTCCTCCTTGAGGATAGAGGAAGAACGGCTCTTCCACTTACTATTGCAGTAAATGTTTACTAAAAGCTGAATCTAGGTTTGGCACCATTGTGCACACAGGAACGGGAAAATGACACACATACACATGTACACACACACAAAACGCCTGGACTCCAGGGCCTGTGCCGGCATATCACACAGATCTGGAAGGCCACCACCATTCACAGACTGTTCTCGGCAAAGCAGCCCCAAGCGGAGCACAATTTGAATGGTGCTGCTGGAGCTGTACCAAGCAAGAGGCCCCGGGAAGAGAAGACGAGAAACCAACATAATGAGTCAATTATATAACAGGGCAGGGAACGCTACGGGCTGTGAGGAAAGAATACTGCAGGGTGGGGGGCCGTCCAGAAGGAGGGGCGCTCTTGGGACGGTGGAGGAAGAAGGCCACGATGCCGCCTGCAGTATCAGTGTCCCATGGCAAAGCACGGGTTCGAGGCTCGGCTCCTGTGCTTTGACATGGCCTCCTGCTGAGGCACTCAGGAAAGCAGTGCTAACCCTGGCACCACATGGGAAACCAGGCTGGGGTTCCTGGCTCTTGGCTTTAGCCTCACCCTGCCCTGGCTGGGTGGAAAGGAAAACAGCAGGTGGAAGATATCTCCTGTCTGTCTGTCTGTCTGTGTCTGTCTGTGTCTCTCTCTTTCTTCCCTAAATATATAAATGAATAATTTTTAAAAAGCGAGACTGCAAAGCTAAGCTTCCAATAGTAGCCAGTACAGAGAAAGTACTCAATAAATGACAGCAATTATAAGTCTCCAGCTGTGTCATCCCCATCCCCTAGGAGACAAGTCAGGTGGAACAGTCCACTGTGGGCGTATGTACTGGTCTTTTACAGTTGGACTGGAGACTTGGATCCAGCACATGACAACAGCATTGCCACCAATCTCCCACTTGCCAGGAGAGAACAAGGCTGCAAAGCTGGGGTGAAGCACCAGAGGGTGGCCAACCATGCAATGTCACCCATTCAGATGGTTAGCAACGCCTTACAGCCCCCTGATAGAAATGGTCACAAACTTCGCAAAACAGGTGTGGGCTCCTGTTAACGTGTGAATTTGCTTGGGTTCAGAGATGAATCCGATACCCAGGCCAGTCCCTAGAGGGTTCTAAGGGGAGTGCCGGCTGCTGGGGTGTCCTCAGCCAGGCCAGGTAAGGGTGAGGTGGGGATGGGTTTGACAATGGAGCATGTGGCCAAGGCCCCCAGACACAAGAGCACAGGGTGTGTTCAGAGCTAGAAGTCCAGCTGGTAAGTCTACATGGAACACAGGAGGTCACAGGGTTCACAACCTGAAGCCATGGCCCTGCAGACTCAAGGGGCCTCTGCCATTCCCCTCGGATAAGCCAAGAACAGCTGTGGTCTCTCAGAAAGTGGGCTGTGGACAGAGAGCACCAGGGCGTAACTGTGTAGATTCGTCTTCTGGCTACGCCACAGGTCTTGGACTGGGGAGCTTTCAGGCAGGTGACCCCACCCTAAAGCAGGAGCTTAGCAGACATCAGCTCTCTTCTCCATAACCAAACTTTCAAGTTCAGACATTTTGGGGGGGCCCACAGGGTGGACACTGAGCCACAGAAACACCTCGGAAGAGCCGTAGGAATGGAAGCAGATCCTGGTATAGAGGCCCACGCCAGCCAAAGGCGAGTGGGAGCTGGGTGGGAGCTCTGGCTCTGCAAGGCATGAACAGAGACTCCGAGGGCTCTCTGGGGCTCAGTTTCCTGGTCTGTCTAGTGATGACACCCTCAGCGACTGCACCAGAACTTGCATGACCACAGGTTCACCATGCCCAATACCAAGTACAACCCCCAAGCCCCCCACACAAGCTGTCACCTGCCTACCTGCTCCATCACCAGGGGCCAGGGGCCATCATCACCCCTAGAGAGATACAAGGCCAGGGTGCTGAGACTACTGACCCAGGTCACACAGCAAGCTGGAGGCTGAGCTGTGATCAGGGTGGCAGGGTCCAGGGGACTCAGTCAGGCAGTGACTTTATTCCCAGGGGGACATCGGAGGAGGAATTCCTGCCCAGAATTAACCTAATTTTGTCACTCTCTGAATTTGTTTCAAAACACTCTTCAACTCAGGAGTTTTCCATTGAAAACAGAGAATGTGGAGTTAAAAATATCACAAAAACAAGTAGCAAATGACTGGGGGTGAGGCTTGCATGAGAAACAGAGCTAAATAATAGAAAACTCACTGAACCGGTTTCATTCCTGGTACAATGCTAAAAAAAAAAAAAAAAAAAGCTTCACTTGAAGCAAGAATGACCAGAACCAGAGGAGCTTTCAGTTCAAGCATCTTTGTCTCCTCCCCCAGCCCACCATGACTAATTGGGCAACATCCTCCACAGACGGCTACCCACGATGGCATCCTTGGTTGGCTCCATGAACAACCCTGTCCTTCTGTCTCCTCTCAGCTGCCTGGGGAAGAAGGCATGGAACTCAGCTGGCAGTGCCATCACCAGCAAGCAGGGCACCTACTGAGGCATGCATCTTGCAAGCACCCTTCCAAGTTTTTCACCTTCTTAGGTGCCCACAAATTATGCCAGGGAGGTGGCGAGGGGTGAGGTGGACCACACCATTTTTTAATCCCTGTTTTACTGATAAGGAGATGAGCTAGGGAGTAGAAACTTGGGGGAATACTTGACCACCTAAACCCTATGGCTGGCCTCTCTATTTGGGTCACAGAAGCTAGAAACACCTATCAAAGTCAACTACATGACAATTTTTTTGCAAATCTGCCTGGCAAAAAAGCCCCATGGGCACAAAGATAAACAAGGACTACTTCCTCTAATACACAGTTCGAACCACGACCTGTCACACAGGTTTGCAGTGTCGACAGATGGAAATGTCCCAGATGCCCACCAACGTACAAATGGATAAAGATGTGTTCTCAGCTTACAGTGGAATATGACTTGGCCATCATAAAGGGATGATGTACTGACTGACATATGTCAGAGCGTGCGTGAGCTGTAGGGGCATCATGCCAGGGCAGGTGCATGGCACAACAGTCAGGATTCTTCCTGGTGGGGGTGGGGGGCCAGTGCTGTGTCACATTGGTATTGCCTGCATCCCACATGGGCACTGCCTCATGTCCCAGCTGCTCCACTTCCAATCCAGCTCCCTGCTAAACGGCTGGAAAAGTAGCGGAGGATGGTCCCAGTGCTTGGGCCTCTGCTACCCATATGGGAGACCTGGAGGAAGTTTCTGGCTCCAGCCTGGCCCAGCCCTGGTCACTGCAGCCATTTGGGGTGTGAACCCACAGATGGAAGTTCTTGATCTCCCCCTTTCTCACTGTTAATTCTTTCAAATAAATAAATCTGAAAATAAACAAAAAGGATGCATCTTGGGACACCCACCCCCACATCTGAGGGTTGGTCGCAGGTTTTAGCTCTCTGCAAGGCAGCATCTCTCACTGTGACCCAGGCTGAGTTCTTTCTCTCCTCCCTTCCCCTCCCTCTCCCTCTCCCTCTCTCATTATCTCTCCCTTGAAACAAAAATCTTGGGCCCAGCACGATGGTCCAACAACTAAATCCACATCTTGCAAGTGCCAGGCTTCTATATGAGCGCCAGTTCATGTCCCGGCTGCTCCACTTCCCATCCAGCTCCCTGCTTGTGGCCTGGGAAAGCACTAAAGAATGGCTCAAAGTCTTGAGACTGCACCCACATGGGAGACCCAGAAGAGGCCCCTGACTCCTGGCTTCAGGTCAGCTCAGCTCCAGCTGCTGTGGCCACTTGGAGAGTGAACCAATGGACAGATCTTTCTCTCTGTATCTCCTAATCAGTATATATGCTTTTCTAATTTAAAAAAATTAATAAATTTTTTAAAAACATGGTGCAGGGAAAAAGGGAAGGGTAATCCATGGGAAATCTGACACCAGCGACTCAAGATTTTCCAGCTTAGATGTTTACACAGTCTTCCCCTCCATTGCCTTGATCCACAGCAGTGCCCACCTTACAGGTGAGGATATGAAGGCATGGGCATCCTGTGGCTAATACAAGAAAGACCCAGGCAAGAAATTGCACCTGGCCCTCCACCTGCTGGCCTTTCTGCCACCCCTACACGGCCTCCTGCTGGCAGTACACAGTGGAATCCTCCAGGGTGAGGATTCTGTCCCTTTGTCTAGGATCTGTCCCAGGCACAGAGAGAGCTCCCAGACCCTTCCCTACCACACAGTCCTGCCTGTCTTAGTCCATTAGGACTGGGTAGCCCCCAGGGGCCTGCACCTTCCTCCTCTTCCTTTGTGCTCCTGTCCCATGGAGGAGGCCAGTGCTTACAAGCCATATTCCTCCCAGTCTAACTCAGGAGTTGAGTTAGCTTAGCCTTGTGCATGTGCACCAAAAACCACGTCCTCCACTCTGGCTGCTGTCATGGAGACAGAATAATCAGAATGCACCCGGAGCTGAGCAGAGAGCCTGGCCCTGCCACAGGCTAGCATGTGCAACCTGCCTCAAGTTGCTAATGCCTATGTTAAGTAAACACACTTCACCTCCAGGGTTGGCAAAAAACAAATGTCCCTGTGAAGCCC